>NW_027667302.1:0-1425500 GCF_963924665.1 Micromys minutus
TTATTTCAGGGTAATAAGTCAGAAATTTTCCTTATTTTGGGGCAAAAAAGACAGAAATTCCCTTTGTTTTGGGGGAAAAAGACAGAAATTCCACTTATTTATAGGCAAATGCAGAAATTCCCCTTATTTTGGAGCAAAAATGAAGAAATTTCCCTTTTTTATGGCAAAAAGGTATGCATTCTTCTTATTTTCGGACAAAAAGGCAGAAATTCCCCGTATTTTGGAGCAAAATTGCAGAGATTCCCCTAATTGTGAGGCAAAAAGGCAGAAATTCCATATATGTTGGGGAAAAAGGACAGAAATTCTTCTTATTTTGTGGCAAAACTCAGAAATACCACTTATTTTGAGGCAAAATTCCAGAATTTTCCTTCATTTTGGGGCAAAATTGCAGAAATTTCACTTATTTTGGGCAAAATTGCAGAAATTTCACTTATTTCAGAAAAAAAGCAGAATTTTTTTTATTTTGGGGGAAAAAGGCAGAAATTTCTTTTATTTTGGTACAAAATTGAAGACATTTTTCTTATTTTGGGGCAAAAACGCAGAAAGTTCCCATATTTTGGGGCAAAAATGCAGAAATTTCCCTTTTTTTGACGTAAAAAGGCTGAAATTCCCCTTATTTGTGGACAAAAAGGGAGAAATTTTTCTTATTTTGAGGCAAAATACAGCAATTTCACTTATTTCAGGGTGATAAGTCAGAAATTTTCCTTATCTTGGGGCAAAAAATACAGAAATTCCCTTTGTTTTGGGGGAAAAAGACAGAAATTCCACTTATTTAGAGGCAAAAAAGCAGAAATTCCCCTTATTTTGAAGCAAAAATGAAGATTTCCCTTTTTTGTGGATAAAGGTATACATTCCCTTTATTTTCGGGCTAAAAAGCAGAAATTCCCCGTATTTTGGAGCAAAATAATAGAAATTCCCCTAATTGTGGGGCAAAAAGGCAGAAATTCCCTATATGTTAGGGCAAAAGACAGAAATTCTCCTTATTTTGGGGCAAAACTCAGAAATTCCACTTATTTTGGGGCAAAATTCCAGAGATGTCCCTTATTTTGGGGCAAAATTGGAGAAATTTCACTTATTTCAGGGAAAAAGGCAGAAATTTTCCTTATTTTGGGGCAAAAAGGCAGAAATTCCTAATATTTTGTTGCAAAAATGCAGAAATTCTCCTTATTTTGAGGTAAAAGGGTGAAATTCCTTTTATTTGGGGGCAAAAGTGCAGAAATTTCCCTTATTTTGGGGCAAAATTGCAGAAATTTCACTTATTTCAGGGTAATAAGTCAGAAAATTTCTTTATTTTGTTGCAACAAAGACAGAAATTTTCTTTGTTTTGGGGGAAAAAGAGAGAAACTCCACATATTTAGAGGCAAAAAGCAGAAATTCCCCTTATTTTGGAGCAAAATTACAGAAATTTCCCTTTTTTATGGCAAAAAGGTATGCATTCTTCTTATTTTCGGGCAAAAAGGCAGAAATTCTCTGTATTTTGGAACAAAATTGCAGAAATTAACCTAATTGTGGGGCAAAAAGGCAGAAATTCCCTATATGTTGGGGCAAAAAGACAGAAATTCTGCTTATTTTGGGGCAAAACTCAGAAATTCCACATATTTTGGGGCAAAATTCCAGAAATTTCCCTTATTTTGGGGCAAAATTGCAGAAATTGCACTTATTTTGGGACAAAATTGGGGAAATTTCACTTATTTCAGAGAAAAAAGCAGAAATTTTCCTTAATTTGGGGCAAAAAGGCAGAAATTTCCCATATTTTAATACAAAATCGCAGAAATTTTTTCTTATTTTTGGCAAAAAGACAAAAATTTCCCATATTTTGGGGAAAAAATGCAGAAATTCCCCTTATTTTGAGGTAAAATGCTGAAATTCCCCTTATTTGGGGTTAAAAAACAGAAATTTCTTTTATTTTGGGGCAAAATTGCAGAAATTTCACTTATTTCATGGTAATAAGTCAGAAATTTTCCTTATTTTGGGGCAAAAAAGACAGAAATTCCCTTTGTTTTGGGGGAAAAAGACAGAAATTCCACTTATATAGAGGCATAAAAGCAAAAATTCCCCTCATTTTGGACAAAAATGAAGAAAATTCCCTTTTTTATGGCAAAAAGGTATGCATTATTATTATTTTCGGACAAAAATGCAGAAATTCCCCGTATTTTAGAGCAAAATTGCCGAAATTCCCCTAATTGTGGCGCAAAAATGCAGTAATTCCCTATATGTTGGGGCAAAAAGACAGAAATTCTCCTTATTTTAGGGCAAAACTCAGAAATTTAAATTATTTTGGGGCAAAATTGCAGAAATTTCACTTATTTCAGAAAAAAAAAGCAGAAATTTTCTTATTTTGGGGCCAAAAGGCAGAAATTTCTTTTATTTTGTTACAAAATGCAGAATTTTTTTTATTTTGGGGCAAAAAGGCAGAAATTTCCCATATTTTGGGGTAAAAATGCAGAAATTTCTCTTATTTTGAGGTAAAAGGCTGAAATTCCCCCTATTTGGGGGCAAAAAGGCAGAAATTTCTCTTATTTTGGGGCAAAATTGCAGAAATTTCACTTATTTCAGGGTAATAAGTCAGAAATTTAACTTATTTTGGAGCCAAAAAACAGAAATAACCTTTGTTTTTTGGGGAAAAAGACAGAAATTCCACTTTTTTAGAGGCAAAAAAGCAGAAATTCCCCTTATTTTGGAGCAAAAATGAAGAAATTTCACTTTTTAAGGGCAAAAAGGTATGCATTCTTCTTATTTTTGGGCAAAAAGGCAGAAATAACCTTATTTTAGAGCAAAATTGCAGAAATTTCCCAAATTGTGGGGCAAAAATGCAGAAATTCCCAATATGTTGAGGCAAAAATACAGAAATTCTCCTTATTTTTGGGCAAAACTCAGAAATTCCACTTATTTTGGGGCAAAATTCCAGAAATTTCACTTATTTTGGGGCAAAATTGTAGAAATTTCACTTATTTTGGGGCAAAATTTCAGAAATTTCACTTTTTTCAGAAAAAAAAGTAGAAATTTTTTTATTTGGAAGCAAAAGGGCAGAAATTTCTTTTATTTTGGTACAAAATTGCAGAAATTTTTCTTAGTTTCGGGCAAAAAGGCAGAAATTCCCCTTATTTTGGAGCACAAATGAAGAAATTTCCCTTTTTTATGGCAAAAAGTTATGCATTCCCTTTATTTTTGGGAAAAGGCAGAAATTCCCCGTATTTTCGAGCAAAATTGCAGAAATTTCCCTAATTTTTGGGCAAAATTCCAGAAATTTCCCTTATTTTGGGGAAAAATTGCAGAAATTTCACTTATTTTAGGGCAAAATTGGAGAAATTTCACTTATTTAAGGGAAAAAAGGCAGAAATTTTCCTTATTTTGGGGCAAAAAGGCAGAAATTCTTAATATTTTGTGGCTAAAATGTAGAAATTCCCCTTATTTTGAGGTAAAAAGGCTGTAATTCCTTTTATTTGGGGGCAAAAAGGCAGAAATTTCCCTTATTTTGGGGCAAAAAGACAGAAATTCCTATTATTTTGTGACAAAAAGGCAGAAATTTCATGTATTTTGTGGCAAAATTGCAGAAATTTCACTTATTTCAGGGCATAATTCAAAAATTCCTTTTATTTTGGGGCAAAAAGACAGAAATTCCATTTATTTTTTGGTACAAAGGCAGAAATTTCACTTACTTTGAAGTAAAAAGGCAGAAATTCCTCTTATTTTGGGGCAAAAATGAAGAAATTTCCTTTTTTGTGGTAAAAGGTATACATTCCCCTTACATTCGGGATAAAAAGCAGGAATATCCCGTGTTTTGAAGCAAAAATGCAGAAATTCTCATAATTTTCGGGCAAAAAGGGAGAAATTCCCTAATTTTGGGGCAAAAGGCAGAAATTCCTTTTATTTTGGGGCAAAAATCAGAAATTCCCCTTCTTTTGGGGCAAAATTCAAGAAATTTCTTTATTTTGGGGCAAAATTACAGGAATTTACCTTATTTTGGGGCAAAATTGAAGAAATTTCCCTTATTTGGAGCAAAATTGCAAAAATTTCACTTATTTTCAGGTAAAAAGGCTGAAATTTCCTTTATTTTGGGGCAAAAAGGGAGAAATTCCACTTATTTTGGAGCAAAATTGCAGAAATTTCCCTTATTATGGGGAAATATTGCAGAAATTTCCCTTAATTTAAGGCAAAATTGCAGAAATTTCACTTATTTAAGAAAAAAAAAAGCAAAAATTTTTCTTATTTTGGGGCAAAAAGGCAGAAATTCCCATTATTTTGGGGCAAAAAAGACAGAAATTCACTTTGTTTTGGGGGAAAAAGACAGAAATTCCACTTATTTAGAGGCAAAAACGCAGAAATTCCCCTTATTTTGGAGCAAAAATGAAGAAATTTACCTTTTTATGGCAAAAAGTTATGCATTCCCCTTACTTTCGGGATAAAAGCAGATATTCCCCGTATTTTGAAGCAAAATTGCAGAAATTCTCATAATTTTCGGGCAAAAAGGCAGAAATTCTCCTTATTTGGGGGCAGAAAGACAGATAATCTCCTTTTTTTGGGAACAAACATTCAGAAATTTCCCTTATTTTGGAGAAAAATTGAAGAAATTTCACTTATTTCAGGGTAATAAGTCAGAAATTCCCCTTATTTTGGGGCAAAAAAGACAGAAATTCCCTTTGTTTTGGGGGAAAAAGACAGAAATTCCACTTATTTAGAGGCAAAAAGGCAGAAATTCCCTTTATTTTGGAGCAAAAATGAAGAAATTTTCCTTTTTATGGAAAAAAGGTAGGCATTCCCATTATTTGCGGGCAAAAAGGCAGAAATTCCTCGTATTTTGGAGCAAAATTGCATAAATTCCCCTAATTATGGGGCAAAATTCTAGAAATTTCCTTTATTGTGGGGCAAAATTGCAGGAATTTACCTTATTTTGGGGCACAATTTCAGAAATTTCACTTATTTGGGGCAAAATTGCAGAAATTTCAGTTATTTTCAGGTAAAAAGCCTGAAATTTCCTTTCTTTTGGGGCAAAAAAAGAAAAATTCCCCTTATTTTGGGGCAAAATTGCAGAAATTTCACTTGTTATGGGGAAATATTGCAGAAATTTTTCTTAATTTAAGGCAAAATTGCAGAAATTTTACTTATTTCAGAGAAAAAAAGCAAAAATATTTCTTATTTTGGGGCAAAAAGGCAGAAATTCCCATTATTTTGGGGCAAAAAGGCAGAAATTCACCTTATTTTGGAGTAAAATTGCAGAAATTTCACATATTTCAGGGCAATAAGGCAGAAATTTCCCTTAATTTGGGGCAAAAAAGACATAAATTCCCTTTGTTTTGGGGGAAAAAGACAGAAATTCCACTTATTTAGAGGCAAAAAGGCAAAAATTCCCCTTATTTTGGAGCAAAAATGAAGAAATTTCCCTTTTTTATGGCAAAAAGTTATGCATTCCCCTTTTTTTTGGGCAAAAAGGCAGAAATTCCCCGTATTTTGGAGCAAAATTGCAGAAATTCCCCTAATTATTGGGCAAAAATGCAGAAATTCCCTATATGTTGGGGCAAAAAGACAGAAATTCTCCTTATTTTGGGGCAAAACTCAGAAATTCCACTTATTTTGGGGCAAAATTCCAGAAATACCCTTATTTTGGGGCAAAATGGCAGATATTTCACTTATTTTAGGACAAAATTGCAGAAATTTCACTTATTTCAGGGAAAAAAGGCAGAAATTTTCCTTATTTTGGAGCAAAAAGGCAGAAATTCCTAATATTTTGTGGCAAAAATACAGAAATTCCCCTTATTTTGAGGTGAAAAAGCTGAAATTCCCCTTATTTGGGGGCAAAAAGGCAAAAATTTCCCTTATTTTGGGGCAAAATTGCAGAAATTTCACTTATTTCAGTGTAATAAGTCAGAAATTTTCTTGATTTTGGGGCAAAAAAGACAGAAAATCCCTTTGATTTTGAGGAATAAACAGAGATTCCACTTAGTTAGAGGCAAAAAAGCAGAAATTCCCCTTATTTTGGAGCAAAAATGAAGAAATTTACCTTTTTTAAGGCAAAAAGGTATGCATTCCCCTTATTTTTGGGCAATAAGGCAGAAATTCCTCGTATTTTGGAGCAAAATTGCAGAAATTTCCCTAATTGTGGGGCAAAAATGTAGAAATTCCCTATATGTTGGGGCAAAAAAACAGAAATTCTCCTTATTTTGTGGCAAAACTCAGAAATTCCACTTATTTTGGGGCAAAATTCCAGAAATTTCATTTATTCTGGGGCAAAATTGCAGAAATTTCACTAATTTTGGGGCAAAATTGCTGAAATTTTACTTATTTCAGGGTAATAAATCAGAAATTCCCCTTCTTTTGGGGCAAAAAAGACAGAAATTCCCTGTGTTTTGGGAGAAAAAGACAGAAATTCCACTTATGTAGAGGCAAAAAGGCAGAAATTCCCCTTTTTTGGAGCAAAAATGAAGAAATTTCCCTTTTTATGGCAAAAAGGTATGCATTCCCATTATTTTCGGGCAAAAAGGCAGAAATTCCCCGTATTTTGGACCAAAATTGCAGAAATTCCCCTAATTTTGGGGCAAAAGGCAAAAATTCCCTTTATTTGGGGGCAAAAATTAAAAATTCCCCTTATTTTAGGGCAAAATTCAAGAAATTTCCTTTATTTTGGGGCAAAATTGCAGGAATTTACCTTATTTTGGGGCAAAATTGCAGAAATTTCCCTTATTTGGGGCAAAATTGCAGAAATTTCAGTTATTTTCAGGTAAAAAGGCTGAAATTTCCTTTATTTCGTGGCAAAAAGGGAGAAATTCCCCTTATTTTGGGGCAAAATTGCAGAAATTTCCCTTATTATGGGGAAATATTGCAGAAATTTTTCTTAATTTAAGGCAAAATTGCAGAAATTTCACTTATTTCAGAGAAAAAAAGCAAAAATTTTTCATATTTTGGGGCAAAAAGGCAGAAATTCCCATTATTTTGGGGCAAAAAGGCAGAAATTAACCTTATTTTGGGGTAAAATTGCAGAAATTTCACATATTTCAGGGCAAAAAGGTAGAAATTTCCCTTAATTTGGGGCAAAAAAGACAGAAATTTTCTTTGTTTTGGGGGAAAAAGACAGAAATTCCACTTATTTAGAGGCAAAAAGGCAAAAATTTTCCTTATTTTGGAGCAAAAATGAAGAAATTTCCCTTTTTTATGGCAAAAAGTTATGCATTCCCCTTATTTTCGGGGAAAAAGGCAGAAATTCCCTGTATTTTAGAGCAAAATTGCAGAAATTCTCCTAATTGTTGGGCAAAAATGCAGAAATTCCCTATATGTTGGGGCAAAAAGAGAAATTCTCCTTATTTTGAGGCCAAACTCAGAAATTTCACTTATTTTAGTGCAAAATTGAGGAAATTTCACTTATTTCAGGGAAAAAAAGTAGATATTTTCCTTATTTTGGAGCAAAAATTCAGAAATTCCTAATATTTTGTGGCAAAAATGCAGAAATTCCTCTTATTTTGAGGTGAAAAGGCTGAAATTCCCCTTATTTGGGGGCAAAAAGGCAGAAATTTCCCTTATTTTGGGGCAAAATTGCAGAAATTTCACTTATTTCAGGGTAATAAGTCAGAAATTTTCTTGATTTTGGGCCAAAAACGACAGAAAATCCCTTTGTTTTGGAGGAAAAAACAGAAATTCCACTTATTTAGAGTCAAAAAAGCAGAAATTTCCTTTATTTTGGAGTAAAAATGAAGAAATTTCCCTTTTTTAAGGCAAAAAGTTATGCATTCCCTTTATTTTCGGGCAAAAAAGCAGAAATTCCTCGTATTTTGGAGCAAAATTGCAGAAATTCCCTTAATTTTGGGGCATAAATGCAGACATTCCCTATATGTTGGGGCAAAAAGGCAAAAATTCTCCTTATTTTGGGGCAAAACTCAGAAATTCCACTTATTTTGGGGCATAATTCCAGAAATTTCCTTTATTCTGATGCAAAATTGCAGAAATTTCACTTATTTTCAGGTAAAAAGGCTGTAATTCCCTTTATTTAGGGCAAAAAGGGAGAAATTCCCCTTATTTTGGGGCAAAAAGGCAGAAATTCCCCTTATTTTAAGGTAAAAAGCCTGAAATTCCCCTTATTTGGGGGCAAAGAGGCAGAAATTTTCCTTATTTTGGGCCAAAATTGCAGAAATTTTACTTATTTCATAGTAATAAGTCAGAAATTCCCCTTATTTTGAGGCAAAAATGACAGAAATTCCTTTTGTTTTGGGGGAAAAAGACAGAAATTCCACTTATTTAGAGGCAAAAAACAGAAATTCCCCTTATTTCGGAGTAAAAATGAAGAAATTCACCTTTTTATGGCAAAAAGGTATGCATTTCCCTTACTTTCGGGATAAAAGCAGAAATTCCCCGTATTTTGATGCAAAATTGCAGAAATTCTCATAATTTTCGGGCAAAAGGCAGAAATTCTCCTTATTTTGGGGCAAAAAGACAGAAAATCTCCTTTTTTTGGGAACAAACAGTCAGAAATTCCTCTTATTTTGTGGCAAAATTGCATAAATTTCCTTTACATTGGGGCAAAATTGCAGAAATTTCCCTTATTTTGGGGCAAAATTGCAGAAATTTTACTTATTTCAGGGTATTATGTCAGAAATTCCCCTTATTTTGAGGCAAAAAAAATAGAAATTCCCTTTGTTTTGGAGGAAAAAGACAGAAATTCCACTTATTTAGAGGCAAAAAGGCAGAAATTCCCTTTATTTTGGAGCAAAAATGAAGAAATTTCCCTTTTTATGGCAAAAAGGTATGCATTCCCATTATTTTCGGGCAAAAAGGCAGAAATTCCCCATATTTTGGAGCAAAAGTGCAGAAATTCCTCTAATTTTGGGGCACAAGGATAAAATTCTTTTTATTTTGGGGCAAAATTCAGAAATTCCCCTTATTTTGGGGCAAAATTTCAGAAATTTCCTGTATTTTGGGGCAAAATTGCAATAATTTACCTTATTTTGGGGCACAATTTCAGAAATTTCCCTTATTTGGGGCAAAATTTCAGAAATTTCAGTTATTTTCAGGTAAAAAGGGAGAAATTCCCCTTATTTTGGGGCAAAATTGCAGAAATTTCCCTTATTAGGGGAAAAAATGCAGAAATTTCCCTTATTTTAGGCCAAAATTGCAGAAATTTCACTTATTTCAGAGGAAAAAAGCAAAAATTTTTCTTATTTTGGGGCAAAAAGGCAGAAATTCCCATTATTTTGTGGCAAAAAAGCAGAAATTCACCTTATTTTGGGGTAAAATTGCAGAAATTTCACATATTTCAGGGCAAAAATGCAGAAATTTCCCTTATTTTGGGGCAAAAAAGACAGAAATTCCCTTTGTTTTGGGGGAAAAAGACAGAAATTCCACTTATTTTGAGGCAAAAATGCAGAAATTTCCCTTATTTTGGAGCAAAAATAAAGAAATTTCCCTTTTTTATGGCAAAAAGTTATGCATTCCCCTTATTATCGGGCAAAAATACAGAATTTCCTCGTATTTTGGAGAAAAATTGCAGAAATTCCCCTAATTGTGGGGCAAAAATGCAGAAATTCCCTATATGTTGGGGCAAAAAGACAGAAATTCTCCTTATTTTGTGGCAAAACACAGAAATTCCACTTATTTTGGAGCAAAATTCCAGAAATTCCCATTATTTTGGGGCAAAATTGCAAAATTTGACTTATTTTGGGGCAAAATTGCAGAAATTTCACTTATTTCAGGGAAAAAAGGCAGAAATTTTCTTTATTTTGGGGCAAAAAGGCAGAAATTCCTAATATTTTGTAGCAAAAATGCAGAAATTCCTATTATTTTGAGGTGAAAAGTCTAAAATTCCTCTTATTTGGGGGCAAAAAGGCAGAAATTTCCCTTATTTTTGGGCAAAATTGCAGAAATTTTACTTATTTCAGGGTAATAAGTCAGAAATTTTCTTGATTTTGGGGCAAAAAAGACAGAAAATCCCTTTTTTTTAGAGGAAAAAACAGAAATTCCACTTATTTAGAGGCAAAAAAACAGAAATTTCCCTTATTTTGGAGCAAAATGAAGAAATTTCCCTTTTTTAAGGCAAAAAGGTACGCATTCTTCTTATTTTCGGGCAAAAAGGCAGAAATTCCCTGTATTTTGGACAAAATTGCAGAAATTCCCCTAATTGTGGGGCAAAAATGCAGAAATTCCCTATATGTTGGTGCAAAAAGACAGAAATTCTCCTTATTTTGGGGCAAAACTCAGAAATTCCACTTATTTTGGGGCAAAATTCCAGAAATTTCCCTTATTCTGGGGCAAAATGCAGAAATTTCACTTATTTTGGGGCAAAATTGCAGAAATTTCACTTATTTCAGGGAAAAAAGGCAGAAATTTTCCTTAATTTGGGGCAAAAAGGCAAAAATTCCTTTTATTTTGAGGTAAAAAGCCTGAAATTCCCCTTATTTGGGGGCATAAATGAAGAAATTTCTTTTATTTTGGGGCAAAATTGCAGAAATTTCACTTATTTCAGGGTAATAAGTCAGAAATTCCACTTATTTTAAGGCAAAAAAGACAGAAATTTCCTTTGTTTTGGGGGAGAAAGACAGAAATTCCACTTATTTAGAGGCAAAAAAGCAGAAATTCCCCTTATTTTGGAGCAAAAATGAAGAAATTTCATTTTTTCTGGCAAAAAGGTATGCATTCCCCTTACTTTCGGGATAAAAGCAAAAATTCCCCGTATTTTGAAACAAAATTGCAGAAATTCTCATAATTTTCGAGCAAAAAGACAGAAATTCTCCTTATTTTGGGGCAAAAAGGCACAAAATCTCCTTTTTTTTGGGAACAAACAGTCAGAAATTTCCCTTATTTTGGGGCAAAATTGCAGAAATTTCCTTTACATTGGGGCAAAATTGCAGAAATTTCCCTTATTTTGGGGCAAAATTGCAGAAATTTCACTTATGTCAGGGTAATAAGTGAGAAATTCTCCTTATTTTGCAGCAAAAAAGACAGAAAACCCCTTGGTTTGGGGGGAAAAAGACAGAAATTCCACTTATTTAGAGGCCATAATGCAGAAATTCCCCTTTTTTTTGGAGCAAAAATGGAGAAATTTCCTTTTTTATGGCAAAAAGGTATGCATTCCCATTAATTTCGGGCAAAAAGGCAGAAATTCCTCGTATTTTGGAGCAAAATTTCTGAAATTCCCTTTATTTTGGAACAAAAGGCAGTAATTCCCTTTATTTTGGGAACAAAATCAGAAATTCCCATTATTTTGGGGCAAAATTCAAGAAATTTCCTCTATTTTGGGGCATAATTGCAGGAATTTTCCTTATTTTGGAGCAAAATTGCAGAAATTTCCTTTATATGAAGCAAAATAACAGAAATTTCACTTATTTTTAGGTAAAAAGGCTAAAACTTCCTTTATTTTGGTGCAAAAAAGAAGAGATACCCCTTATTATGGGTCAAAATTGCAGAAATTTCCCTTATTATGTTGAAATATTGCAGAAATTTTCCTTAATTTAAAGCAAAATTGCAGAAATTTCACTTATTTCAGAGAAAAAAAGCAAAAATTTCTCTTATTTTGGGGCAAAAACGCAGAAATTCCCATTATTTTGGGGCAAAAATGTAGAAATTCACCTTATTTTGGGGTAAAATTGCAGACATTTCACATATTTCAGGGCAAAAAGGCAGAAATTTCCTTTATTTTGGGTCAAAAAAGACAGAAATTTCCTTTGTTTTGGGGGAAAAAGACAGAAATTCCACTTATTTAGAGGCAAAGAAGCAGAAATTCCCCATATTTTGGAGCAAAATTTCAGAAATTCCACTAATTGTGGGGCAAAAATGCAGAAATTCCCTATATGTTTGGGCAAAAAGACAGAAATTCTCCTTATTTTGGGGCAAAACTCAGAAATTCCACTTATTTGGGGCAAAATTACAGAAATTTTCCTTATTTTGGGGCAAAATTGCAGAAATTTCACTTATTTTAGGGCAAAATTTCAGAAATTTCACTAATTTCGGGGAAAAAAGGAAGAAATTTTCTATATTTTGGGGCAAAAAGGCAGAAATTCCTAATATTTTGTGGCAAAAATCCAGAAATTTCCCTTATTTTGGGGCAAAATTGCAGAAATTTCACTTATTTCAGGGTAATGAGTCAGAAATTCCACTTATTTTGGGGCAAAAATGAGAGAAATTCCCTGTGTTTTGTGGGAAAAAGACAGAAATTCCACTTATTTAGAAGCAAAAAGGCTGAAATTCCCCTTATTTTGAAGCAAAAATGAAGAAATTTCATTTTTTATGGCAAAAAGGTATGCATTCCCATTATTTTCGGGCAAAAAGGCAGAAATTCCCTGTATTTTGGGGCAAAAATCAGAAAATCCCTTTATTTTGGGGCAAAATTCAAGAAATTTCGTTTATTTTGGGGCAAAATTGGAGGAATTTACCTTATTTTGGGGCAAAATTGCAGAAATTTCCCTTATGGGTAAAAATTGCAAAAATTTTCTTTATTTTAGGGCAAAATTGCAGAAATTTCACTTATTTCAGAGAAAAAAAGCAAAAATTTTTCTTATTTTGGAACAAAAATGCAAAAATTCTCATTATTTTGGGGCAAAAAGGCAGAAATTCGACTTATTTTGGGGTAAAATTGCAGAAATTTCACATATTTCAGGGCAAAAAGGCAGAAATTTCTCTTATTTTGTGGCAAAATTTCGGAAATTTCACTTATTTCATGGTAATAAGTCAGAAATTCATCTTATTTTGGGGCAAAAAATACAAAAATTCCCTTTGTTTTGGGGGAAAAAAGACAAAAACTCCACTTATTTAGAGGCAAAAAGACAGAAATTCCCATTATATTGGAGCAAAAATGAAGAAATTTCCCTTTTTTATGGAAAAAAGTTATGCATTTTCCTTATTTTCGGGCAAAAAGGCAGAAATTCCCCGTTTGGAGCAAAATTGCAGAAATTCCCCTAATAGTGGGGCAAAAATGCAGAAATTCCCAATATGTTGGGGCAAAAAGACAGAAATTCTCCTTATTTTGGGGCATAACTCAGAAATTCCACTTATTTTGTGGAAAAATTCCAAAATTTCTCTTATTTTGGGGCAAAATTGCAGAAATTTCACTTATTTTAGGGAAAAATGCAGAAATTTTCCTTATTTTGGGGCAAAAATGCAGAAATTCTTAATATTTTGTGGCAAAAATGCAGAAATTCCCTTTATTTTGAGGGAAAAATGCTGAAATTCCCCTTATTTTGGGGCAAAAAGGCAGAAATTTCCTTTATTTTGGGGCAAAAAGACAGTAACTCCTTTTATTTTGTGGCAAAAAGGCAGAAATTTCTTTTATTTTGGGACAAAATTGCAGAAATATCACTTATTTCAGGGCCTAATTCAAAATTCTTTTTATTTTGGGGCAAAAATAGAGAAATTCCATTTATTTTTGGTTAAAAAGGGAGAAATTTCACTTATTTTGATGTAAAAAGCAGAAATTCCACTTATTTTGGGGCAAAAATGAAGAAATTTCCCTTTTTTGTGGCAAAAGGTATACATTCCCCTTACTTTCGGGATAAAAAGCCGAAATTCCCCGTATTTTGAAGCAAAATTGCAGAAATTTTCAAAATTTTCGGGCAAAAAAGCAGAAATTCTCCTTATTTTAGGGCAAAAAGACAGAAAACCTCTTTTTTTCGGGAGCAAACAGTCAGAAATTCCCCTTATTTTGGGGCAAAATTGCAGAAATTTCCTTTATATTGGGGCAAAATTGCAGAAATTTCCCTTATTTTGGAGCAAAATTGCAGAAATTTCACTTATTTCAGGGTAATAAGTCAGAAATTCCCCTTATTTTGGGGCAAAAAAGACAGGAATTCCCTTTGTTTTGGGGGAAAAAGACAGAAATTCCACTTAGTTAGAGGCAAAAATGCAGTAATTCCCCTTATTTTGGAGCAAAAATGAAGAAATTTTCCTTTTTATGGCAAAAAGGTATGCATTCCCATTATTTTCGTGCAAAAAGGCAGAAATTCCCCGTATTTTGGAGCAAAATTGCAGAAATTCCCCTAATTTTGGGTCAAAAGGCAGAAATTCCCTTTATTTTGGGGCAAAATTCAGAAATTCCCCTTATTTTGGGGCAAAATTCAAGAAATTTCCTTTATTTTGGGGCAAAATTGCAGGAATTTACCTTATTTTGGGGCAAAATTGCAGAAATTTCCTTTATTTGGGGCACAATTGCATAAAATTCACTTATTTTCAGGTAAAAAGACTGAAATTTCCTTTATTTTGGGGCAAAAAAAGAGAAATTCTTCTTATTTTGGGACAAAATTGCAGAAATTTCCCTTGTTATGGGAAAAAATTGCAGAAATTTCCCTTATTTTAGGGCAAAATTGCAGAAATTTCACTTATTTCAGAGAAATAAAGCAAAAATGTTTCTTATTTTGGGGCAAAAAGGCTGAAATTCCCATTATTTTAGGGCAAAAAGGCAGAAATTCACCTTATTTTGGGGTAAAAATGCAGAAATTTCACATATTTCAGTGCAAAAAGGCAGATTTTTTTTTATTTTGGGGCAAAATTGCAGAAATTTCACTTATTTTAGGGTAATAAGTCAGAAATTCCCCCTTATTTTGGGGCAAAAAATGCAGAAATTCCCGTTGTTTTGGGGGAAAAAGACAGAAATTCCACTTATTTAGAGGCAAAAAGGCAGAAATTTCCCTTATTTTGGAGCAAAAATGAAGAAATTTCCTTTTTTTATGGCAAAAAGTTATGCATTTCCCTTTTTTTTGGGAAAAAAGGCAGAAATTCCCCGTATTTTGGAGCAAAATTGCAGAAATTCCCCTAATTTTGGGGCAAAAGGCAGAAATTCCCTTTATTTTGGGGCAAAAATCAGAAAATCCCTTTATTTTGGGGCAAAATTCAAGAAATCCCCTTTATTTTGGGGCAAAATAGGAGGAATTTACCTTATTTTGGGGCAAAATTGCAGAAATTTCCCTTATTTGGGGCAAAATTGCAGAAATTTAACTTATTTTCAGAAAAAAAATGCTGAAATTTCCTTTATTTTGCGGCAAAAAGGGAGAAATTACCCTTATTTTGGGGCAAAATTGCAGAAATTTCCCTTATTATGTGGAAAAATTGCAGAAATTTTCCTTATTTTAGGGCAAAATTGCAGAAATTTCACTTATTTCAGAGAAATAAAGCAAAAATTTTTCTTATTTTGGGAAAAAAATGCAGAAATTCCCATTATTTTGGGGCAAAAAGGCAGAAATTCGACTTATTTTTAGGTAAAATTGCAGAAATTTCACATATTTCAAAGCAAAAAGGCAGAAATTTCCCTTATTTTGGGGAAAAATTGCAGAAATTTCACTTATTTCAGTGTAATAAGTCAGAAATTCCCCTTATTTTGAGGCAAAAATGACAGAAATTCCCTTTGTTTTGAGGGAAAAAGACAGAAATTCCCTTATTTAGAGGCAAAAAGGCAGAAATTTCCCTTATTTTGGAGCAAAAATGAAGAAATTTTCCTTTTTATGGCAAAAAGGTATGCATTCCCATTATTTTCGGGCAAAAAGGCAGAAATTCCCCGTACTTTGGAGCATAATTGCAGAAATTCCCCTAGTTGTGGTGCAGAAAGACAGAAATTCCCTATATGTTGGGGCAAAAAGACAGAAATTCTCCTTATTTTGGGGCAAAACTCAGAAATTCCACTTATTTTGGGGCAAAATTCCAGAAATTTCCCTTATTTTGGGGCAAAATTGCAGAAATTTCAATTATTTTGGGGCAAAATTGCAGAAATTTCACTCATTTCAGGGAAAAAAGGCAGAAATTTTCCTTATTTTGGGGCAAAATTGCAGATATTCTTAATATTTTGTGGCAAAAATTCAGAAATTCCCTTTATTTTGAGGGAAAAAGGCTGAAATTCTCCTTATTTTGGGGCGAAAAGGCAGAAATTTCTCTTATTTTGGGGCAAAAAGACAGTAATTCCCCTTATTTTGTGGCAAAAAGGCAGAAATTTCTTTTATTTTGTGGCAAAAGTGCAGAAATATCACTTATTTCAGGGAATAATTCAAAAATTCTTTTTATTTTAAGGCAAAAAGACAGAAATTCCATTTATTTTTGGTTAAAAAGGGAGAAATTTCACTTATTTTGAGGTAAAAAGCAGAAATTCCTCTTATTTTGGGGCAAAAATGAAGTAATTTCCCTTTTTTGTGGCAAAAGGTATACATTCCTCTTACTTTCGGGGTAAAAAGCCGAAATTCCCCGTATTTTGAAGCAAGATTGCAGAAATTTTCATAATCTTCTGGCAAAAAAGCAGAAATTCTCCTTATTTTAGGGCAAAAAGACAGAAAATCTCCTTTTTTCGAGAGCAAACAGTCAGAAATTCCCCCTATTTTGGGGCAAAATTGGAGAAATTTCTTTTACATTGGGGCAAAATTGCAGAAATTTCCCTTATTTGGGGGCAAAATTGCAGAAATTTCACTTAGTTCAGGGTAATAAGTCAGAAATTCCCCTTATTTGGGGGCAAAAAAGACAGAAATTCCATTTGTTTTGGGGGAAAAAGACAGATATTCCACTTAGTTAGAGGCAAAAATGCAGAAATTCCCCTTATTTTGGAGCAAAAATGAAGAAATTTTCCTTTTTATGGCAAAAAGGTATGCATTCCCATTATTTTCGTGCAAAAAGGCAGAAATTCCCCGTATTTTGGAGCAAAATTGCAGAAATTCCCCTAATTTTGGGTAAAGCCAAAAATTCCCTTTATATTGGGGCAAAAATCAGAAATTCCCCTTATTTTGGGGCAAAATTCAAGAAATTTCCTATATTTTGGGGCAAAATTGCAGGAATTTACCTTATTTTGGGGCAAAATTGCAGAAATTTCTTCTATTTGGGGCAAAATTGCATAAAATACACTTATTTTCAGGTAAAAATGCTGAAATTTCCTTTCTTTTGGGGCAAAAAATGAGAAAATTCCCTTATTTTGGGGCAAAATTGCAGAAATTTCTCTTGTTATGGGAAAAAATGCAGAAATTTCTCTTATTTTAGGGCAAAATTGCAGAAATTTCACTTATTTCAGAGAAATAAAGCAAAAATGTTTCTTATTTTGGGGCAAAAAGGCAGAAATTCCCATTATTTTAGGGCAAAAAGGCAGAAATTCACCTTATTTTGGGGTAAAATTGCAGAAATTTCACATATTTCAGGGCAAAAAGGTAGAAATTTCTTTAATTTTGGGGCAAAATTGCAGCAATTTCACTTATTTCAGGGTAATAAGTCAGAAATTCCGCCTTATTTTGGGGCAAAAAATAAAGAAATTCCCGTTGTTTTGGGGGAAAAAGACAGAAATTCCACTTATTTAGAGGCAAGAAGGCAGAAATTCCCCTTATTTTGGAGCAAAAATTAAGAAATTTCCCTTTATTATGGCAAAAATATATGCATTTCTCTTATTTTTGGGAAAAAGTCAGAAATTCCCCGTATTTTGGAGCAAAAATTAAGAAATTTCTTTTTTTTATGGCAAAAAGGTATGCATTCCCCTTATTTTCGGGCAAAAAGGCAGAAATTCCCTGTATTTTGGAGCATAATTGCAGAAATTCCCCTAGTTGTGGTGCAGAAACACAGAAATTCCCTATATGTTGGGGCAAAAAGACAGAAATTCTCCTTATTTTGGGGCAAAACTCAGAAATTCCACTTCTTTTAGAGCAAAATTCCAGAAATTTCACTTATTTTGGGGCAAAATTGCAGAAATTTCACATATTTTGGGGCACAATTGCAGAAATTTCACTTATTTCAGGGAAAAAAGTCAGAAATTTTCCTTATTTTGCGGCAAAGAAACAGAAATTCCTAATATTTTGTGGCAAAAATGCAGAAATTCCTCTTACTTTGAGGTAAAAAGGCTGAATTCCCCTTATTTGGGGACAAAAATGCAGAAATTTCACTTATTTTGGGGCAAAATTGCAAAAATTTCACTTATTTCAGGGTAATGAGTCAGAAATTCTCCTTATTTTGGGGCAAAAAAAAAGAGAAATTCCCTTGTTTTGTGGGAAAAAGACAGAAATTCCACTTATTTAGAGGCAAAATGCAGAAATTCCCCTTATTTTGGAGCAAAAATGATGAAATTTCATTTTTTATGGCAAAAAGGAATTCAATCCCATTATTTTCGGGTAAAAAGGCAGAAATTCCCCGTAGTTTGGAGCAAAATTGCAGAAATTCCTCTAATTTTGGGGCAAAAGGCAGAAATTCCCTTTATTTTGGGGCAAAAATCATAAAATCTCTTTATTTTGGGGCAAAATTCAAGAAATTTCCTTTATTTTGGGGCAAAATTGGAGGAATTTACCTTATGTTTGGGCAAAATTGCAGAAATTTCCCTTATTTGGGGCAAAATTGCAGAAATTTCAATTATTTTCAGGTAAAAAGGCTGAAATATCCTTTATTTTGGGGCAAAAAGGGAGAAATTCCCCTTATTTTGGGGCAAAATTGAAGAAATTTCCCTTATTATTGGGAAAAATTGCAGAAATTTTCCTTATTTTAGGGCAAAATTGCAGAAATTTCACTTATTTCAGAGAAAAAAAGCAAAAATTTTTTTTATTTTGGGGCAAAAGTGCAGAAATTCCCATTATTTTAGGGCAAAAAGGCAGAAATTCACCTTATTTTGGGGTAAAATTGCAGAAATTTCACATATTTCAGGGCCAAAAGGTAGAAATTTCTTTTATTTTGGGGCAAAATTGCCGAAATTTCACTTATTTCAGGGTAATAAGTCAGAAATTCCCCCTTATTTTGGGGCAAAAAATACAGAAATTTCCGTTGTTATTGGGGAAAAAGACAGAAATTCCACTTATTTAGAGGCAAGAAGGCAGAAATTCCCCTTATTTTGGAGCAAAAATTAAGAAATTTCCCTTTTTTTATGGCAAAAAGATATGCATTTCCCTTATTTTTGGAAAAAAGGCAGAAATTCCCCGTATTTTGGAGCAAAAATTAAGAAATTTCTTTTTTTTATGGCAAAAAGGTATGAATTCCCCTTATTTTCGGGCAAAAAAAAAAGAAATTCTCTGTATTTTGGAGCATAATTGCAGAAATTCCCCTAGTTGTGGTGCAGAAACACAGAAATTCCCTATATGTTGGGGCAAAAAATCAGAAATTCTCCTTATTTTGGGGCAAAACTCAGAAATTCCACTTCTTTTGGGGCACAATTCCAGAAATTTCCCTTATTTTGGGGCAAAATTGCAGAAATTTCACTTATTTCAGGGTAATGAGTCAGAAATTCCCCTTATTTTGAGGCAAAAATAAAGAAATTCCCTTGTTTTGTGGGAAAAAGACAGAAATTCCAGTTATTTAGAGGCAAAAAGGCAGAAATTTCCCTTATTTTGAAGCAAAAATGAAGAAATTTCATTTTTTATGGCAAAAAGGTATGCAATCCCATTATTTTCGGGTAAAAAGGCAGAAATTCCCCGTATTTTGAGCAAAATTGCAGAAATTCCTCTAATTTTGGGGCAAAAGGCAGAAATTCTCTTTATTTTGGGGCAAAAATCTGAAAATCTCTTTATTTTGGGGCAAAATTCAAGAAATTTCCTTTATTTTGGGGCAAAATTGGAGGAATTTACCTTATTTTTGGGCAAAATTGCAGAAATTTCCCTTATTTTGGGCAAAATTGCAGAAATTTCACTTATTTTCAGGAAAAAGGGCTGATATTTCCTTTATTTTGTGGCAAAAAGGGAGAAATTCCTCTTATTTTGGGGCAAAATTGCAGAAATTTCTCTTAGTATGAGGAAAAATTGCCGAAATTTTTTTTTTATTTAAGGGCAAAATTGCAGAAATTTCACTTATTTCAGAGAAAAAAAGCAAAAATTTTTCTTATTTTAAGGCAAAAAGGCAGAAATTCCCATTATTTTGTGGCAAAAAGGCAGAAATTCACCTTATTTTTGGGTAAAATTGCAGAAATTTCACATATTTCAGGGCAAAAAGGCAGAAATTTTCCTTATTTTGGAGCAAAAATGAAGAAATTTTTCTTTTTTATGGCAAAAATTTATGCATTCCCCTTATTATCGGGCAAAAAGGCAGAAATTCCCCGTATTTTGGAGCATAATTGCAGAAATTATTCTAGTTGTGGTGCAGAAAGACAGAAATTCCCTATATGTTGGGGCAAAAAGACAGAAATTCTCTTTATTTTGGGGCAAAACTCAGAAATTCCACTTATTTTGGGGCAAAATTCCAGAAATTTCCCTTATTTTGGGGCAAAAATGCAGAAATTTCACTTATTATGGGCAAAATTGCAGAAATTTCACTTATTTCAGGGAAAAAAGGCACAAATTTTCCTTATTTTGGGGCAAAAAGGCAGAAATTCCTAATATTTTGTGGCAAAAATGCAGAAATTCTCCTTATTTTGAGGTAAAAAGGCTGAAAATCCCATTATTTGGGGGCAAAAAGGCAGAAATTTTTCTTATTTGGGGCAAAATTGCAGAAATTTCACTTATTTAGAGGCAAAAAGACAGAAATTCTCCTTATTTTGGGGCAAAACTTAGAAATTCCACTTATTTTGGGGCAAAATTCCAGAAATTTCCTTTATTTTGGGGCAAAATTGCAGAAATTTCACTTATTTTGGGGCAAAATTGCAGAAATTTCACTTATTTTGGGGCAAAATTGCAGAAATTTCACTTATTTCTGGGAAAAAAGGCACAAATTTTCCTTATTTTGGGGCAAAAAGTCAGAAATTTCCAATATTTTGTGGCAAAAATGCAGAAATTCCCCTTATTTTGAGGTAAAAAGGCTGAAATTCCCGTTATTTGGGGGCAAAGAGGCAGAAATTTCCCTTATTTTGGGGCAAATATGGAGAAATTTCACGTATTTCAGGGTAATAATTCAGAAATTCCCCTTATTTCGGGGCAAAAAAAGACAGAAGTCTTTTGTTGTGGGGGAAAAAGACAGAAATTCCACTTACTTAGAGGCAAAAAGGCAGAAATTCTCGGTATTTTGGAGCAAAATTGCAGAAATTTCCCTTATTATTGGGAAAATTGCAGAAATTTTCCTTATTTCAGGGAAAAATTGCAGAAATTTCACTTATTTCAGGGAAAAAAAGCAAAAATTTTTCTTATTTTGGGGCCAAAAGGCAGAAATTCCCATTAATTTGTGGCAAAAAGGCAGAAATTCACCTTATTTTGGGGTAAAATTTCAGAAATTTCACATATTTCTGGGCAAAAAGGCCGAAATTTCTCTTATTTTGGGGCAAAATTGCAGAAATTTCACTATTTTCAGTGTAATAAGTCAGAAATTCCCCTTATTTTGAGGCAAAAAAGACAGAAATTCCCTTTGTTTTGAGGGAAAAAGACAGAAATTCCACTTATTTAGAGGCAAAAAGGCAGAAATTTCCCTTATTTTGGAGAAAAATGAAGAAATTTCCCTTGTCTATGGCAAAAAGTTATGCATTACCCTTATTTTCGGGCAAAAAGGCAGAAATTCCCGGTACTTTGGAGCATAATTGCAGAAATTCCTCTAGTTGTGGTGCAGAAAGACAGAAATTCCCTATATATTGGGGCAAAAAGAGAGAAATTCTTCTTATTTTGGGGCAAAACTCAGGAATTCCACTTCTTTTGGGGCAAAATTCCAGAAATTTCCCTTATTTTGGGGCAAAATTGCAGAAATTTCACATATTTTGGGGCACAATTGCAGAAATTTCACTTATTTCAGGGAAAAAAGTCAAAAATTTTCCTTATTTTGCGGCAAAGAAACAGAAATTCCTAATATTTTGTGGCAAAAATGCAGAAATTCCTCTTATTTTGAGGTAAAAAGGCTGAATTCCCTTTATTTGGGGGCAAAAAGGCAGAAATTTCCCTTATTTTGGAGCAAAATTGCAGAAATTTCACTTATTTCAGGGTAAGGAGTAAGAAATTCCACTTATTTGGGGGCAAAAAAGAGAGAAATTCCATTGTTTTGTGGGAAAAAAACAGAAATTCCACTTATTTAGAGGCAAAAAGGCAGAAATTCCCCTTATTTTGGAGCAAAAATGAAGAAATTTCATTTTTTATGGCAAAAAGGTAGGCATTCCCATTATTTTCGGGCAAAAAGGCAGAAATTCCCCGTATTTTGGAGCAAAATTGCAAAAATTCCCTTAATTTTGGGGCAAAAGGCAGAAATTCCCTTTATTTTGGGGCAAAAATCAGAAAATCTCTTTATTTTGGGGCAAAATTCAAGAAATTTCCTTTATTTTGGGGCAAAATTGGAGGAATTTTCCTTATTTTGGGGCAAAATTGCAGAAATTTCACTTATTTTAGGGCAAAATTGCAGAAATTTCACTTATTTCAGGAAAAAAAGGCAGAAATTTTCTTTATTTTGGGGCAAAAAGGCAGAAATTCCTAATATTTTGTTGCAAAAATGCAGAAATTCCCCTTATTTTGAGGGAAAAAGGCTGAAATTCCCATTATTTGGGGGCAAAAAGGCAGAAATTTTTCTTATTTTGGGGCAAAATTGCAGAAATTTCACTTATTTAGAGGCAAAAAGACAGAAATTCTCCTTATTTTGGGGCAAAACTTAAAAATTCCACTTATTTTGGGGCAAAATTCCAGATATTTCCCTTATTTTGGGGCAAAATCGCAGAAATTTCACATATTTTGGGAAAAAATTGCAGAAATTTCACTTATATTTGGGCAAAATTGCAGAAATTTCACTTATTTCAGGGAAAAAAAGCACAAATTTTCCTTATTTTGTGGCAAAAAGTCAGAAATTCCTAATATTTTGTGGCAAAAAATGCAGAAATTCCCCTTATTTTGAGGTAAAAAGGCTGAAATTCCCCTTATTTCGGGGCAAAGAGGCAGAAATTTCCCTTATTTTGGGGAAATATTGCAGAAATTTCACTTACTTCAGGGTAATAAGTCAGAATTTTTCCTTATTTTGAGGCAAAAAAGACAGAAATTCCCTTTGTCTTGGGGGGAAAAGACAGAAATTCCACTTATTTAAAGGCCAAAAAGCAGAAATTCCCCTTATTTTGGAGCAAAAATGAAGAAATTTCCATTTTTTATGGCAAAAAGTTATGCATTCTTCTTATTATCGGGGAAAAAGGCAGAAATTCCCCGTATTTTGGAGCAAAATTGCAGAAATTCCCCTAATTGTGAGGCAAAATTTCAGAAATTCTCATAATTTTCGGGCAAAAAGGCAGAAATTCTTTTTATTTTGGGGCAAAAAGCAGAAGATCTCCTTTTTTCGGGAGCAAACATTAAGAAATTCCCCTTATTTTGGGGCAAAATTGCAGAAATTTCCCTTATTTTGGGGCAAAATTTCAGAAATTTCACTTACTTCAGGGTAATAAGTCAGAAATTCCCCTTATTTTGGGGCAAAAAAGACAGAAATTCTCTTTGTTTTGAGGGAAAAAGACAGAAATTCCACTTATTTAGAGGCAAAAAGGCAGAAATTCCCTTTATTTTGGAGCAAAATTGAAGAAATTTCCTTTATTATTGGGAAAAATTGCAGAAATTTTCCTTATTTTAGGGCAAAATTGCAGAAATTACACTTATTTCAGAGAAATAAAGCAAAAATGTTTCTTATTTTGGGGCAAAAAGGCAGAAATTTTCATTAATTTGTGGCAAAAAGGCAGAAATTCAACTTTTTTTGGGTAAAATTTCAGAAATTTCACATATTTCAGGGCAAAAAGGCAGAAATTTCCCTTATTTTGGGGCAAAATTGCAGAAATTTCACTTACTTCAGGGTAATAAGTCAGAAATTTCCCTTATTTTGAGGCAAAAAGACAGAAATTCCCTTTGTTTTGAGAGAAAAAGACAGAAATTCCACTTATTTAGAGGCAAAAAGGAAGAAATTTCCCTTCTTTTGGAGCAAAAATGAAGAAATTTCCCTTTTTTATGGCAAAAAGTTATGCATTCCCCTTATTTTCGGGCAAAAAGGCAGAAATTCCCTGTATTTTGGAGCAAAATTGCAGAAATTCCCCTAATTGTGGTGCAAAAGGCTGAAATTCCCTATATGTTGGGGCAAAAAGACAGAAATTCTCCTTATTTTGGGGCAAAACTCAGAAATTCCACTTCTTTTGGGGAAAAATTCCAGAAATTTCCCTTCTTTTGGGGCACAATTGCAGAAATTTCACTTATTTCAGGGAAAAAATTCAGAAATTTTCCTTATTTTGGGGCAAAAATACAGAAATTCCTAATATTTTGTGGCAAAAATGCAGAAATTTCTCTTATTTTGAGGTAAAAAGGCTGAATTCCCCTTATTTGGGGGCAAAAAGGCAGAAATTTCCCTTATTTTGGGGCAAAATTGCAGAAATTTCACTTATTTCAGGGTAATGAGTCAGAAATTCCCCTTATTTTGGGGCAAAAAAGAGAGAAATTCCCTTGTTTTGTGGGAAAAAGACAGAAATTCCACTTATTTAGAGGCAAAATGGCAGAAATTCCCCTTATTTTGGAGCAAAAATGAAGAAATTTCATTTTTTATGGCAAAAAGGTATGCATTCCCATTATTTTCGGGCAAAAAGGCAGAAATTCCCCGTATTTTGGAGCAAAATTGCAGAAATTCCCCTAATTTTGGGGCAAAAGGGAGAAATTCCCTTTATTTTGGGGCAAAAATCAGAAAATCTGTATATTTTGGAGCAAAATTCAAGAAATTTCCTTTATTTTGGGGCAAAATTGAAGGAATTTACCTTATTTTTGGGAAAAATTGAAGAAATTTTCCTTATTTGGGCAAAATTGCAGAAATTTCACTTATTTTCAGGAAAAAGTGCTGATATTTCCTTTATTTTGGGGCAAAAAGAGAGAAATTCCTCTTATTTTGGGGCAAAATTGCAGAAATTTTTCTTATTATGGGGAAAAATTGCAGAAATTTTCCTTATTTAAGGGCAAAATTGCAGAAATTTCACTTATTTCAGAGAAAAAAAGCAAAAATTTTTCTTATTTTGGGGCAAAAAGGCAGAAATTCCCATTATTTTGGGGCAAAAATGCAGAAATTTGACTTATTTTGTTGTAAAATTGCAGAAATTCCCCTAATTTTGGGGCAAAAGGCAGAAATTCCCTATATTTTGGGGCAAAAATCATAAATTCCCCTTATTTTTGGGCAAAATTCAAGAAATTTCCTTTAATTTGGGGCAAAATTGCAGGAATTTACTTTATTTTGGGGCAAAATTGCAGAATTTTTTTTTATTTGGGGCAAAATTGCAGAAACTTCAATTATTTTCCGGTAAAAAGGCTGAAATTTCCTTTATTTTGGGGCAAAAAGGGAGAAATTCTTCTTATTTTGGGCAAAATTGAAGAAATTTCCCTTATTATTGGGAAAAATTGCAGAAATTTTCCTTATTTTAGGGCAAAATTGCAGAAATTTCACTTATTTCAGAGAAAAAACGCAAAAATTTTTCTTATTTTGGGGCAAAAATGCAGAAATTCCCATTAATTTGTGGTAAAAAAGCAGAAATTCACCTTATTTTGGGCTAAAATTGCAGAAATTTCACATATTTCAGGGCAAAAAGGCAGAAATTTCCCTTATTTTGGAGCAAAAATGAAGAAATTTCCCTTTTTTATGGCAAAAAGGTATGCATTCCTCTTATTTTCGGGCAAAAAGGCAGAAATTCCCCGTATTTTGGAGCATAATTGCAGAAATTTCCCTAGTTGTAGTGCAGAAAGACAGAAATGCCCTATATGTTGGGGCAAAAAGACAGAAATTCTTTTTATTTTGGGGCAAAACTCAGAAATTCCACTTATTTTGGGGCAAAATTCCAGAAATTTCCCTTATTTTAGGGCAGAATTGCAGAAATTTCACTTATTTTGGGGCAAAATTGCAGAAATTTCACTTATTTCAGGGAAAAAAGGCAGAAATTTCCTTTATTTTGGAGCAAAAGGCAGAAATTCCTAATATTTTATGGCAAAAATGCAGAAATTCCCCTTATTTTGAGGTAAAAAGGCTTCAATTCCAATTATTTGGGAAAAAAAGGCATAAATTTCCCTTATTTTGGGGCAAAACTGCAGAAATTTCACTTATTTAGAGGCAAAAAGACAGAAATTCTCCTTATTTTGGGGCAAAACTTAGAAATTCCACTTATTTTGGGCCAAAATTCCAGAAATTTCCCTTATTTTGGTGCAAAATTGCAGAAATTTCATTTATTTTGGGGCAAAATTGCCGAAATTTCACTTATTTTGGGGCAAAATTGCAGAAATTTCACTTATTTCAGAGTAAAAAGGCACAAATTTTCCTTATTTTGGGGCAAAAAGTCAGAAATTCCTAATATTTTGTGGCAAAAATGCAGAAATTCTCCTTATTTTGAGGTAAAAAGGCTGAAATTCCCCTTATTTGGGGGCAAAGAGGCAGAAATTTCCCTTATTTTGGGGCAAAATTGGAGAAATTTCACATATTTCAGGGTAATAATTCAGAAATTCCCCTTATTTTGGGGCAAAAAAGACAGAAATTCCCTTTGTTTTGGGGGAATAAGACAGAAATTCCACTTATTTAGAGGCAAAAAGGCAGAAATTCTCGGTATTGTGGAGCAAAATTGCAGAAATTTCCCTTATTATTGGGAAAAATTGCAGAAATTTTCTTTATTTTAGGGCAAAATTGCAGAAATTTCACTTATTTCATAGAAAAAAAGCAAAAATTTTTCTTATTTTGGGGCAAAAAGGCAGAAATTCCCATTAATTTGTGGCAAAAAGGCAGAAATTCACCTTATTTTGGGGTAAAATTGCAGAAATTTCACATATTTCAGGGCAAAAAAGCAGAAATTTTAATTATTTTGAAGCAAAATTGCAGAAATTTCAGTTATATCAGTGTAATAAGTCAGAAATTCCTCTTATTTTGAGGCAAAAAAGAGAGAAATTCCCTTTGTTTTGAGGGAAAAAGACAGAAATTCCACTTATTTAGAGGCAAAAAGGCAGAAACTTTCTTTCTTTTGGAGCAAAAATTAAGAAATTTCCCTTTTTTATGGCAAAAAGTTATGCATTCCCCTTATTTTCGGGCAAAAAGGCAAAAATTCCCTGTATTTTGGAGCATAATTGCAGAAATTCCCCTAGTTGTGGTGCAGAAAGACAGAAATTCCCTATATGTTGGTGCAAAATGACAGAAATTCTCCTTATTTTGGGGCAAAACTCAGAAATTCCACTTATTTTGGATCAAAATTCCAGAAATTTCCCTTATTTTGGGGAAAAATTGCAGAAATTTCACTTATTTTGGGGCACAATTGCAGAAATTTCACTTATTTCAGGGAAAAAAGTCAGAAATTTTCCTTATTTTGGGGCAAAAAAACAGAAATTCCTAATATTTTGTGGCAAAAATGCAGAAATTTCTCTTATTTTGAGGTAAAAAGGCTGAATTCCCCTTATTTGGGGGCAAAAAGGCAGAAATTTCCCTTATTTTGGGGCAAAATTGCAGAAATTTCACTTATTTCAGGGTAATGAGTCAGAAATTCCCCTTATTTTGGGGCAAAAAAGAGAGAAATTCCCTTGTTTTGTGGGAAAAAGACAGAAATTCCACTTATTTAGAGGCAAAAAGGCAGAAATTCCCCTTATTTTGGAGCAAAAATGAAAAAATTTCATTTTTTATGGCAAAAAGGTATGCATTCCCATTATTTTCGGGCAAAAAGGCAGAAATTCCCCGTATTTTGGAGCAAAATTGCAGAAATTCCCCTAATTTTGGGGCAAAAGGCAGAAATTCCCTTTATTTTGGGGCAAAAATCAGAAAATCTGTATATTTTGGAACAAAATTCAAAAAATTTCCTTTATTTTGGGGCAAAATTGAAGGAATTTCCGTTATTTTTGGACAAAATTGAAGAAATTTTCCTTATTTGGGGCAAAATTGCAGAAATTTCACTTATTTTCAGGAAAAAGTGCTGATAATTCCTTTATTTTGGGGCAAAAAGAGAGAAATTCCTCTTATTTTGGGGAAATATTGCAGAAATTTTTCTTATTATGGGGAAAAATTGCAGAAATTTTCCTTATTTAAGGGCAAAATTGCAGAAATTTCACTTATTTCAGAGAAAAAAAGCAAAAATTTTTCTTACTTTGGGGCAAAAAGGCAGAAATTCCCATTATTTTGGGGCAAAAATGCAGAAATTTGACATATTTTGTGGTAAAATTGCAGAAATTCCCCTAATTTTGGGGCAAAAGGCAGAAATTCCCTTTATTTTGGGGCAAAAATCATAAATTCCCCTTATTTTTGGGCAAAATTCAAGAAATTTCCTTTAATTTGGGGCAAAATTGCAGGAATTTACCTTATTTTGGGGCAAAATTGCAGAATTTTTTTTTATTTGGGGCAAAATTGCAGAAACTTCAATTATTTTCCGGTAAAAAGGCTTAAATTTCCTTTCTTTTGGGGCAAAAAGGGAGAAATTCTCCTTATTTTGGGGCAAAATTGAAGAAATTTCTCTTATTATTGGGAAAAATTGCAGAAATTTTCCTTATTTTAGGGCAAAATTGCAGAAATTTCACTTATTTCAGAGAAAAAACGCAAAAATTTTTCTTATTTTGGGGCAAAAATGCAGAAATTCCCATTAATTTGTGGCAAAAAGGCAGAAATTCACCTTATTTTGGGGTAAAATTGCAGAAATTTCACATATTTCAGGGCAAAAAAGCAGAAATTTTAATTATTTTGAAGCAAAATTGCAGAAATTTCACTTATATCAGTGTAATAAGTCAGAAATTCCCCTTATTTTGAGGCAAAAAAGAGAGAAATTCCCTTTGTTTTGAGGGAAAAAGACAGAAATTCCACTTATTTAGAGGCAAAAAGGCAGAAACTTTCTTTCTTTTGGAGCAAAAATTAAGAAATTTCCCTTTTTTATGGCAAAAAGTTATGCATTCCCCTTATTTTCGGGCAAAAAGGCAAAAATTCCCTGTATTTTGGAGCATAATTGTAGAAAATCCCCTAGTTGTAGTGCAGAAAGACAGAAATTCCCTATATGTTGGTGCAAAAAGACAGAAATTCTCCTTATTTTGGGGCAAAACTCAGAAATTCCACTTATTTTGGATCAAAATTCCAGAAATTCCCCTTATTTGGGGGCAAAAAGGCAAAAATTTCCCTTATATTGGGGCAAAATTGCAGAAATTTCACTTATTTCAGGGAAAAAAGGTAGAAATTTTTTTATTTTGGGGCAAATAGGCAGAAATTCCTAATATTTTCTGGCAAAAATGCAGAAATTCCCCTTATTTTGAGGAAAAAAGGCTGAAATTCCTGTTATTTGGGGGCAAAAAGTCAGAAATTTCTCTTATTTTCGGGCAAAATTGCAGAAATTTCACTTATTTAGAGGCCAAAAGACAGAAATTCTCCTTATTTTGGGGCAAAACTTAGAAATTCCGCTTATTTTGGGGCAAAATTCCAGAAATTTCCCTTATTTTGGGGCAAAATTGCAGAAATTTCACTTATTTTGGGGCAAAATTGCAGAAATTTCACTTATTTCAGGGAAAAAAAGCACAAATTTTTCTTATTTTGAGGAAAAAGTCAGAAATTACTAATATTTTGTGGCAAAAATGCAGCAATTCCCCTTATTTTGTGGTAAAAAGGCTGAAATTCCCCTTATTTGGGGGCAAAGAGGCAGAAATTTCCCTTATTTTGGGGCAAAATTGGAGAAATTTTACTTATTTCACGGTAATAATTCAGAAATTCCTCTTATTTTGGGGCAAATAAGACAGAAATTCCCTTTGTTTTGGGGGAAAGAGACAGAAATTCCACTTATTTAGAGGCAAAAAGGCAGAAATTCCCCTTATTTTGGAGCAAAAATGAAGAAATATCCCTTTTTATGGCAAAAATGTATGCATTCCCCTTACTTTCGGGATAAAAAGCAGAAATTCCCCGTATTTTGAAGCAAAATTGCAGAAATTCTCATAATTTTCGGGCAAAAAGGCTGAAATTCTCCTTACTTTGGGGCAAAAAGACAGAAGATCTCCTTTTTTCAGGAGCAAACTCTCAGAAATTCCCCTTATTTTTGGGCAAAAAAGACAGAAATTTCCTTTACATAGGGGCAAAATTGCAGAAATTTCTCTTATTTTGAAGCAAAATGGTAGAAATTTCACTTAGTTCAGGGTAAAAAGTCAGAAATTCCCCTTATTTTGGGGCAAAAAAGACAGAAATTCTCTTTGTTTTGGGAGAAAAAGACAGAAATTCCACTTATTTAGAGGCAAAAAGGCAGAAATTCCTTTTATTTTGGAGCAAAAATGAAGAAATTTCCCCTTTTATGGCAAAATGGTATGCATTCCCATTATTTTCAGGCAAAAAGGCAGAAATTCCCCGTATTTTGGAGCAATATTGCAGAAATTCCCCTAATTTTGGGGCAAAAGGCAGAAATTCCCTTTATTTTGGGGCAAAAATCAGAAATTCCTCTTATTTTTGGCAAAATTCCAGAAATTTCCTTTATTTTGGTGCAAAATTGCAGGAATTTACCTTATTTTGGGGGAAAATTGCAGAAATTTCTCTTATTTGGGGCAAAATTTCAGAAATTTCACTTATTTTCAGGTAAAAAGGCTGAAATTTCCTTTGTTTTGGGGCAAAAGGGGAGAAATTCCCTTTATTTTGGGGCAAAATTGCAGAAATCTCCCTTATTTGGGAAAAAATTGCAAAAAATTCCATTATTTTAGGGGAAAATTGCAGAAATTTCACTTATTTCAGAGAAAAAAAGCAAAAATTTTTTTTATTTTGGGGCAAAAAGGCAGAAATTCCCATTATTTTGGGGCAAAAAAGCAGAAATTCACCTTATTTAGGGGTAAAATTGCAGAAATTTCACATATTTCAGGGCAAAAAGGCAGAAATTCCCCGTATTTTGGAGCAAAATTGCAAAAATTCCCCTAGATGCGGGGCAAAAAGACAGAAATTCTATATATGTTGGGACAAAAATACAGAAATTCTCCTAATTTTGGGGCAAAACTTAGAAATTCCACTTATTTTGGTGCAAAATTCCAGAAATTTTCCTTATTTTAAGGCAAAATTGCAGAAATTTCACTTATTTTGGAACAAAATTGAAGAAATTTCACTTATTTCAGGGAATAAAGGCAGAAATTTTCCTTATTTTGGGGCAAAAAGTCAGAAATTCCTAATATTTTGTGGCAAAAATGCAGAAATTCCCCTTATTTTGAGGTATAAAGTCTGAAATTCCCCTTATTTCAGGGCAAAAAGGCAGAAATTTCCCTTATTTTGGGGCAAAATTGCAGAAATTTCACTTATTTTAGGGTAATAAGTCAGAAATTTCCCTTATTTTGGGGCAAAAAAGACAGAAATTCCCTTTGTTTGGGGGAAAAAGACAGAAATTCCACTTATTGAGAATCAAAAAGGCAGACATTATCCTTATTTTGGAGCAAAAATGAAGAAATTTCCCTCTTTTATGGCAAAAAGTTATGCGTTCCCCTTATTTTCGGGCAAAAAGGCAGAAATTCCCCATATTTTGGAGCAAAATTGCAGAAATTCTCCTAATTGTGGTGCAAAAAGGCAGAAATTTCATATATGTTGGGGCAAAATATTAGAAATTTCCCTTATTCTGAGGCAAAATTGCAGAAATATCACTTATTTTGTGGCAAAATTGCAGAAATTTTACTTATTTCAGGGAAAAAAGTTAGAAATTTTCCTTATTTTTGGTCAAAAAGGCAGGAATTCCTTTTATTTTGAGGTAAAAAGGCTGAAATTCCCCTTATTTAAGGGAAAAGAGGCAGAAATTTCCCTTATTTTGGGGCAAAATTGCAGAAATTTCACTTATTTCAGGGTAATAAGTCAGAAATTCCCCTTATTTTGGGGCAAAAAAGACAGAAATTCCCTTTGTTTTGGAAAAAAAGAGAGAAATTCCACTTACTTAGAGGCAAAAAGTCAGAAATTTCCCTTATTTTGGAGCAAAAATGAAGAAATTTACCTTTTTATGGCAAAAAGTTATGCATTCCCCTTACTTTCGGGATAAAAAGCAGAAATTCCCCGTATTTTGAAGGAAAATTGCAGAAATTCTCATAATTTTTGGGCAAAAAGGCAGAAATTCTCTTTACTTTGGGGCAAAAAGGCAGAAAATCTCACTTTTTCGGGAGAAAACCGTCAGAAATTTCCCTTATTTTGGGGCAAAATTGCAGAAATTTCCTTTACATTGGAGCAAAATTGCAGAAATTTCCCTTATTTTGGGGCAAAATTGCAGAAATTTCACTTATTTCAGGGTAATAAGTCAGAAATTCCCGATATTTTGGGGCAGAAAAGACAGAAATTCCCTTTGTTTTGTGGGAAAAAGACAGAAATTCCACTTATTTAGAGGGAAAAGCAGAAATTCCCCTTATTTTGGAGCAAAAATGAAGAAATTTTACTTTTTTATGGCAAAAAGATATGCATTCCCCTTATTTTCGGGCAAAAAGGCAGAAATTCCCCGTATTTTGGAGCATAATTGCAGAAATTCCCCTAATTGTGGGGCAAAAAGGCAGAAATTCCCTATATGTTGGGGAAAAAAGACAGAAATTCTCTTTATTTTGGGGCAAAACTCAGAAATTCCACTTATTTTTGGGCAAAATTCCAGAAATTTCCCTTATTTTGGGGAAAAATTGCAGAAATTTCACTTATTTTAGGGCAAAATTGGAGAAATTTCACTTTCTTCAGGGAAAAAAGGCAGAAATTTTCCTTATTTTGGGGCAAAAATGCAGAAATTCTTAATATTTTGTGGCAAAAATGTAGAAATTCCCCTTATTTTGAGGTAAAAAGGCTGAAATTCCTTTTATTTGGGGGCAAAAAGGCAGAAATTTCCCTTATTTTGGGGCAAAAAGACAGAAATTCTTTTTATTTTGTGGTAAAAATGCAGAAATTTCACTTATTTCAGGGCATAATTCAAAAATTCCTTTTATTTTGGGGCAAAAAGACAGAAATTCCATTTATTTTTTGGTACAAAGGCAGAAATTTCACTTACTTTGAAGTAAAAAGGCAGAAATTCCTCTTATTTTGGGAGAAAAATGAAGAAATTTCCTTTTTTGTGGTAAAAGGTATACATTCCCCTTACATTCGGGATAAAAAGCAGAAATTCCCCGTATTTTGAAGCAAAATTGCAGAAATTCTCATACTTTTCGGGCAAAAAGGGAGAAATTCCCTAATTTTGGAGCAAAAAGCAGAAATTCCTTTTATTTTGATGCAAAAATCAGAAATTCCCCTTCTTTTGGGGCAAAATTCAAGAAATTTCCTTTATTTTGGGGCAAAATTACAGGAATTTACCTTATTTTGGGGCAAAATTGCAGAAATGTCCCTTATTTGGGGCAAAATTGCAGAAATTTCACTTATTTTCAGGTAAAAACGCTGAAATTTCCTTCATTTTGGGGCAAAAAGGGAGAAATTCCCCTTATTTTGAGGCAAAATTGCAGAAATTTCCCTTATTATTGGGAAAAATTGCAGAAAATTTTCTTATTTTAGGGCAAAAATGCAGAAATTTCACTTATTTCAGAGAAAAAAAGCATAAATTTTTCTTATTTTGGGGCAAAAAAAGCAGAAATTCCCATTAATTTGTGGCAAAAAGGCAGAAATTCACCTTATTTTGGGGTAAAATTGCAGAAATTTCACATATTTCATTGCAAAAAGGCAGAAATTTCCCTTATTTTGGGGCAAAATTGCAGAAATTTCACTTATTTCACTGTAATAAGTCAGAAATTCCCCTTATTTTGAGGCAAAAAAGACAGAAAATCCCTTTGTTTTGAGGGAAAAAGACAGAAATTCCACTTATTTAGAGGCAAAAATGCAGAAATTTCCCTTATTTTGGAGCAAAAATGAAGAAATTTCCCTTTTTATGGCAAAAAGGTATGCATTCCCCTTACTTTCGGGATAAAAAGCAGAAATTCCCCGTATTTTGAAGCAAAATTGCAGAAATTCTCATAATTTTCGGGCAAAAAGGCTAAAATTCTCCTTATTTTGGGGCAAAAAGACAGAAGATCTCCTTTTTTCAGGAGCATACTGTCAGAAATTCCCCTTATTTTTGGGCAAAATTGCAGAAATTTCCTTTACATTGGGGCAAAATTGCAGAAATTTCCCTTATTTTGGGGCAAAATGGCAGAAATTTCACTTAGTTCAGGGTAATAAGTCAGAAATTCCCCTTATTTTAGGACAAAAAAGAAAGAAATTCTCTTTGTTTTGGGGGAAAAAGACAGAAATTCCACATATTTAGAGGCAAAAAGGCAGAAATTCCCTTTATTTTGGAGCAAAAATGAAGAAATTTTTCTTTTTATGGCAAAAAGGTATGCATTCCCATTATTTTCAGGCAAAAAGGCAGAAATTCCCCGTATTTTGGAGCAAAATTGCAGAAATTCCCCTAATTTTGGGGCAAAAGGCAGAAATTCCTGTTATTTTGGGGCAAAATTCCAGAAATTTCTCTTATTTGGGGCAAAATTTCAGAAATTTCACTTATTTTCAGGTAAAAGGCTGAAATTTCCTTTGTTTTGGGGCAAAAAAAGGAAATTCCCCTTATTTTGGTGCAAAATTGCAGAAATCTCTCTTATTTGGGAAAAAATTGCAAAAATTTCTCTTATTTTAGGGGAAAATTGCAGAAATTTCACTTATTTCAGGGTAATAAGTCAGAAATTTTTCTTATTTTGGGGCAAAACAGACAAAAAATCCCTTTGTTTTTGGGGGAAAAGACAGAAATTCCTCTTATATAGACCAAAACAGAAATTCCCCTTATTTTGAAGCAAAAATGAAGAAATTTCCATTTTTTAAGGCAAAAAGGTATGCATTTTTCTTATTTTCGGGCCAAAAGGCAGAAATTCCCCGTATTTTGGAGCAAAATTGCAAAAATTCCCCTAATTGTGGGGCAAAAATGCAGATATTCCCTATATGTTGGGGCAAAAAGACAGAAATTCTCCTTATTTTGGGGCAAAACTCAGAAATTCCACTTATTTTGGGGCAAAATTCCAGAAATTTTCTTAATTCTGGGGCAAAATTGCAGAAATTTCACTTATTTTGGGCAAAATTGCAGAAATTTCCCTTATTTCATGGAAAAAAAATTTGTTATTTTGAAGCAAAAAGGCAGAAATTCCTCTTATTTTGAGGTAAAAAGGCTGAAATTCCCCTCATTTGGGGGCAAAAAGGCAGAAATTTCCCTTATTTTAGGGCAAAATTGCAGAAATTTCACTTATTTCAGGGTAATAAGTCAGAAATTTTCTTTATTTTGGGGCAAAAAGACAGAAAATCCCTTTGTATTGGGGGAAAAAGACAGAAATTCCACTTATTTAGAGGCAAAAAAGCATAAATTCCCATTATTTTGGAGCAAAAATGAAGAAATTTCCTTTTTTTAAGGCAAAAATTTATGCATTGTTCTTATTTTCGGGCAAAAAAGCAGAAATTCCTCGTATTTTGGAGAAAAATTGCAGAAATTCCCCTAATTTTGTGGCAAAAATGCAGAAATTCCTTATATGTTGTGGCAAAAAGAAAGAAATTCTCCTTATTTTGGGGCAAAACTCAGAAATTCCACTTATTTTGGGGCAAAATTTCAGAAATTTCCCTTATTCTGGGGCAAAATTGCAGAAATATCACTTATTTTGTGGCAAAATTGCAGAAATTTTACTTATTTCAGGGAAAAAAGTTAGAAATTTTCCTTATTTTGGGTCAAAAAGGCAGGAATTCCCCTTATTTTGAGGTAAAAAGGCTGAAATTCCCCTTATTTAAGGGCAAAGAGGCAGAAATTTCCCTTATTTTGGGGCAAAATTGCAGAAATTTCACTTATTTCAGGGTAATAAGTCAGAAATTCCCCTTATTTTGGGGCAAAAAAGACAGAAATTCCCTTTGTTTTGGAGGAGAAGACAGAAATTCCACTTATTTAGAGGCAAAAATGCAGAAATTTACTTTATTTTGGAGCAAAAATGAAGAAATTTCCCTTTTTTATGGCAAAAAGTTATGCATTCCCCTTATTTTCGGGCAAAAAGGCAGTTATTCCCCGTATTACGGAGCATAATTGCAGAAATTCCCCTAGTTGTGGTGCAGAAAGACAGAAATTTTCTATATGTTGGGGCAAAAAGACAGAAATTCTCCTTATTTTGGGGCAAAACTCAGAAATTCCACTTATTTTGGGGCAAAATTCCAGAAATTTCCCTTATTTTGGGGCAAAATTGCAGAAATTTCACTTATTTTGGGGCAAAATTGTAAATATTTCACTTATTTCAGGGAAAAAATGCAGAAATTTTCTTTATTTTGGGCAAAAAGGCAGAAATTCCTAATATTTTCTGGCAAAAATGCAGAAATTTCCTTTATTTTGAGGTAAAAATGCTGAAATTCCCCTTATTTGGGGGCAAAAAGGCAGAAATTTCCCTCATTTTGGGGCAAAATTGCAGAAATTTCAGTTATTTAGAGGCAAAAAGACAGAAATTCTCCTTATTTTGGGGCAAAACTTAGAAATTCCAATTATTTTGGGGCAAAATTCCAGAAATTTCCCTTATTTTGGGGAAAAATTGCAGAAATTTCACTTATTTTGGGGCAAAATTGCAGAAATTTCACTTATTTCAGGGAAAAAAGAAGAAATTTCTTTATTTTGGGGCAAAAAGTCAGAAATTCCCAATATTTTGTGGCAAAAATGCAGAAATTCCCTCTATTTTGAGGTAAAAAGGCTGAAATTCCCCTTATTTGGGGGCAAAGAGGCAGAAATTTCCATTATTTTGGGGCAAAATTGGAGAAAATTCACTTATTTCAGGGTAATAATTCAGAAATTCCCCTTATTTTGGGGCAAAAAAGACAGAAATTCCCTTTGTTTTGGGGGGAAAAGACAGAAATTCCACTTATTTAGAGGCAAAAATGCAGAAATTCCCCTTATTTTGGAGCAAAAATGAAGAAATTTACCTTTTTATGGCAAAAAGGTATGCATTCCCCTTATTTTGGGATAAAAAGCAGAAATTCCCCGTATTTTGAAGCAAAATTGCAGAAATTCTCATAATTTTCGGGCAAAAAGGCAGAAATTCTCCTTATTTTGGGGCAAAAAGACAGAAGATCTCCTTTTTTCGGGAGTAAACATTCTGAAATTCCCCTTATTTTGGGGCAAAATTGCAGAAATTTCCTTTACATTGGGGCAAAATTGCAGAAATTTTACATATTTAGGGGCAAAATTGCAGAAATTTCACTTACTTCAGAGTAATAAGTCAGAAATTCCCTTTATTATGGGGGCAAAAAAGACAGAAATTCTCTTTGTTTTGGGGGAAAAAGACAGAAATTCCACTTATTTAGAGGCAAAAAGGCAGAAATTCCCTTTATTTTGGAGCAAAAATGAAGAAATGTCCCTTTTAATGGCAAAAAGGTATGCATTCCCATTATTTTCAGGCAAAAAGGCAGAAATTCCCCGTATTTTGGAGCAAAATTGCAGAAATTCCCCTAATTTTGGGGCAAAATGCAGAAATTCCCTTTATTTTGGGGCAAAAATCAGAAATTCCCCTTATTTTGGGGAAAAATTGCAGAAATTTCACTTATTTTGGGGCAAAATTGCAGTATTTTCACATATTTCAGGGTAAAATGGCAGAAATTTCCCTTATTTTGGGGCAAAATTGCAGAAATTTCTCTTATTTCAATGTAATAAGTCAGAAATTCCTTTTATTTTAAGGAAAAAAAGACAGAAATTCCCTTTGTTTTGAGGGAAAAAGACAGAAATTCCATTTACTTAGAGGCAAAAATGCAGAAATTTCCCTTATTTTGGAGCATAATTGCAGAAATTCCTCTAGTTGTGGTGCACAAAGACAGAAATTCCCTATATGTTGGGGCAAAAAGACAGAAATTCTCCTTATTTTGGGGCAAAACTCATAAATTCTACTTATTTTGGGGAAAAATTCCAGAAATTTCCCTTATTTTGGGCAAAATTGCAGAAATTTCAATTATTTTGGGGCAAAATTGCAGAAATTTCACTTATTTCAGGGAAAAAAGGCAGAAATTTTCCTTATTTATGGGCAAAAAGGCAGAAATTCCTAATATTTTCTGGCAAAAATGCAGAAATTCCCCTTATTTTAAGGTAAAAAGGCTGAAAATCTCCTTATTTGGGGGCAAAAGGCAGAAATTTCCCTTATTTTGGGGCAAAATTGCAGAAATTTCACTTATTTATAGGCAAAAAGACAGAAATTCTTTTTATTTTGGGGCAAAACTTAGAAATTCCACTTATTTTGGGGCAAAATTCCAGAAATTTCCCTTATTTTGGGGCAAAATTGCAGAAATTTCTCTTATTTTGGGGCAAAATTGCAGAAATTTCACTTATTTCAGGGAAAAACGGCACAAATTTCCCTTATTTTGGGGCAAAAAGTCAGAAATTCCTAATATTTTGTGGCAAAAATGCAGAAATTTTCCTTATTTTGAGGTAAAAAGGCTGAAATTCCCCTCATTTGGGGGCAAAGAGGCAGAAATTTCCCTTATTTTGGGGCAAAATTAGAGAAATTTCACTTATTTCAGGGTAATAATTTAGAAATTCCCCTTATTTTGGGGCAAAAAAGACAGAAATTCCCTTTGTTTTGGGGGAAAAAGACAGAAATTCCATTTATTTAGAGGCAAAAAGGCAGAAATTCCCCTTATTTTGGAGCCAAAATGAAGAAATTTACCTTTATATGGCAAAAAGGTATGCATTCCCCTTACTTTCGGGATTAAAAGCAGAAATTCCCCGTATTTTGAAGCAAAATTGCAGAAATTCTCATAATTTTCGGGAAAAAGGCAGAAATTCTCCTTATTTTGGGGCAAAAAGACAGAAGATCTTCTTTTTTTGGGAGCAAACATTCAGAAATTCCCCTTATTTTGGGGCAAAATTGCAGAAATTTCCTTTACATTGGGGCAAAATTGCAGAAATTTCCCTTATTTTGGGGCAAAAATTAGAAATTCTCCTTCTTTTGGGGCAAAATTCAAGAAATTTCCTTTATTTTGGGACAAAATTACAGCAATTTACATTATTTTGGGGCAAAATGGAAGAAATTTTCCTTATTTGGGGCAAAATTGCAGAAATTTCACTTATTTTCACGTAAAAAGGCTAAAATTTCCTTCATTTTGGGGCAAAAAGGGAGAAATTCCCCTTATTTTGGGGCAAAATTGCAGAAATTTCCCTTATTATTGGGAAAAATTGAAGAAATTTTCCTTATTTTAGGGCAAATTTGCAGAAATTTCACTTATGTCAGAGAAAAAAAGCAAAAATTTTTCTTATTTTGGGGCAAAAAGGCAGAAATTCCCATTAATTTGTGGCAAAAAGGCAGAAATTTCCCTTATTTTTGGGCAAAATTGCAGAAATTTCACTTATTTCAGTGTAATAAGTCAGAAATTGCCCTTATTTTTAGGCAAAAAAGACAGAAATTCTCTTTGTTTTGAGGGAAAAAGACAGAAATTCCACTTATTTGGAGGCAAAAATGCAGAAATTTCCCTTATTTTGGAGCAAAAATGAAGAAATTTCCCTTTTTTATGGCAAAAAGTTATGCATTCCCCTTATTTTCGGGCAAAAAGCAGAAATTCCCCGTATTTTGGAGCATAATTGCAGAAATTCTGCTAGTTGTGGTGCATAAAGACAGAAATTCCCTATATGTTGGGGCAAAAAGACAGAAATTCTCCTTATTTTAAGGCAAAACTCAGAAATTCCACTAATTAAGGGCAAAATTCCAGAAATTTCCCTTATTTTGGGGCAAAATTGCAGAAATTTCACTTATTTTGGGGCAAAATTGTAGAAATTTCACTTATTTCAGGGAAAAAAGGCAGAAATTTTCTTTATTTTGGGGCAAAAAGGAAGATATTCCTAATATTCTCTGGCAAAAATGCAGAAATTCCCCTTATTTTGAAGTAAAAATGCTGAAATTCCCCTTATTTGGGAGCAAAAATGCAGAAATTTCCCTTATTTTGGGGCAAAATTGCAGAAATTTCACTTATTTAGAGGCAAAAATACAGAAATTCTCCTTATTTTGGGGCAAAACTTAGAAATTCCACTTATTTTGGGGCAATATTTTAGAAATTTCCCTTATTTTGGGGCAACATTGCAGAAATTTCACTTATTTTGCGGCAAAATTGCAGAAATTTCACTTATTTCAGGGAAAAAAGGCACAAATTTTCCTTATTTTGGGGCAAAAAGTCAAAAATTCCTAATATTTTGTGGCAAAAATGCAGAAATTCCCCTTATTTTGAGGTAAAAAGCTGAAATTCTTCTTATTTGGGGGCAAAGAGGCAGAAATTTCCAATATTTTGGGGCAAAATTGGAGAAATTTCACTTATTTCAGGGTAATAATTCAGAAATTCCCCTTATTTTGGGGCAACAAAGACAGAAATTCCCTTTGTTTTGGGGGAAAAGGACAGAAATTCCACTTATTTAGAGGCAAAAAGGCAGAAATTCCCCTTATTTTGAAGCAAAAATGAAGAAATTTACCTTTTTATGGCAAAAAGATATGCATTCCTCTTACTTTTGGGATAAAAAGCAGAAATTCCCCGTATTTTGAAGCAAAATTGCAGAAATTCTCATATTTTTCGGGCAAAAAGGCAAAAATTCTCCTTATTTTGGGGCAAAAAGACAGAAGATCTCCTTTTTTCGGGAGCAAACATTGAGAAATTCCCCTTATTTTGGGGCAAAATTGCAGAAATTTCCTTTACATTGGGGCAAAATTGCAGAAATTTCCCTTATTTTTGGGCAAAATTGCAGAAATTTCACTTACTTCAGGGTAATAAGTCAGAAATTCCCTTTATTTTGGGGCAAAAAAGACAGAAATTCTCTTTGTTTTGGGGGAAAAAGACAGAAATTCCACTTATTTAGAGGTAAAAAGGCAGAAATTTCCTTTATTTTGGAGCAAAAGAAGAAATGTCCCTTTTAATGGCAAAAAAGTATGCATTCCCATTATTTTCAGGCAAAAAGGCAGAAATTCCTTGTATTTTGGAGCAAAATTGAAGAAATTCCCCTAATTTTGGGGCAAAACGCAGAAATTCCCTTTATTTTGGGGCAAAAATCAGAAATTCCCCTTATTTTGGGGCAAAATTGCAGAAATTTCCTTTACATTGGGGCAAAATTGCAGAAATTTCCCTTATTTAGGGGCAAAATTGCAGAAATTTCACTTACTTCAGGGTAATAAGTCAGAAATTCCCCTTATTTTGGGGCAAAAAAGACAGAAATTCTCTTTGTTTTGGGGGAAAAAGACAGAAATTCCACTTATTAAAGGCAAAAAGGCAGAAATTCCCTTTATTTTGGAGGAAAAATGAAGAAATTTCCATTTTTTATGGCAAAAAGCTATGCATTCCCATTATTTTCAGGCAAAAAGGCAGAAATTCCTGGTATTTTTGAGCAAAATTGTAGAAATTCCCCTAATTTTGGGGCAAAATGCAGAAATTCCCTTTATTTTCGGGCAAAATCAGAAATTCCCCTTATTTTGGGGAAAAATTGCAGAAATTTCACTTATTTTGGGGCAAAATTGCAGTAATTTCACATATTTCAGGGTAAAAAAGCAGAAATTTCCCTTATTTTGGGGCAAAATTGCAGAAATGTCACTTATTTCAGTGTAATAAGTCAGAAATTCCCCTTATTTTAAGGCAAAAAAGACAGAAATTCCCTTTGTTTTGAGGGAAAAAGACAGAAATTCCATTTACTTACAGGCAAAAATGCAGAAATTTCCCTTATTTTGGAGCAAAAATGAAGAAATTTCCCTTTTCTATGGCAAAATGTTATGCATTCCCATTATTTTCGGGCAAAAATGCAGAAATTCCCCGTATTTTGGAGCATAATTGCAGAAATTCCTCTAGTTGTGGTGCACAAAGACAGAAATTCCCTATAAGTTGGGGCAAAAAGACAGAAATTCTCCTTATTTTGGGGCAAAACTCATAAATTCTACTTATTTTGGGGAAAAATTCCAGAAATTTCCCTTATTTTGGGGCAACATTGCAGAAATTTCACTTATTTTGGGGCAAAATTGCAGAAATTTCACTTATTTCAGGGAAAAAAGGCACAAATTTTCCTTATTTTGGGGCAAAAAGTCAGAAATTCCTAATATTTTGTGGCAAAAATGCAGAAATTCCCCTTATTTTGAGGTAAAAAGGCTGAAATTCCCCTTATTTGGGGGCAAAGAGGCAGAAATTTCCATTATTTTGGGGCAAAATTGGAGAAATTTCACTTATTTCAGGGTAATAATTCAGAAATTCCCCTTATTTTGGGTCAAAAAAGACAGAAATTCCTTTTGTTTTGGGGGAAAAAGACAGAAATTCCACTTATTTAGAGGCAAAAAGGCAGAAATTCCCCTTATTTTGAAGAAAAAATGAAGAAATTTACCTTTTTATGGCAAAAAGATATGCATTCCCCTTACTTTTGGTATAAAAAGCAGAAATTCCTCGTATTTTGAAGCAAATTGCAGAAATTCTCATAATTTTCGGGCGAAAAGGCAAAAATTCTCCTCATTTTGGGGCAAAAAGACAGAAGATCTCCTTTTTGCGGGAGCAAACATTCAGAAATTCCCCTTATTTTGGGGCAAAATTGCAGAAATTTCCTTTACATTGGGGCAAAATTGCAGAAATTTCCCTTATTTTGGGGCAAAATTGCAGAAATTTCACTTACTTCAGGGTAATAAGTCAGAAATTCCCCTTATTTTGGGGCAAAAAAGACAGAAATTCTCTTTGTTTTGGGGGAAAAAGACAGAAATTCCACTTATTTAGAGGCAAAAAGGCAGAAATTCCCTTTATTTTGGAGCAAAAATGAAGAAATGTCCCTTTTAATGGCAAAAAGGTATGCATTCCCATTATTTTCAGGCAAAAAGGCAGAAATTCCCCGTATTTTGGAGCAAAATTGCAGAAATTCCCCTAATTTTGGGGCAAAATGCAGAAATTCCCTTTATTTTGGGGCAAAAATCAGAAATTCCCCTTATTTTGGGGCAAAATTGCAGAAATTTCACTTATTTCAGTGTAATAAGTCAGAAATTCCTCTTTTTTTGAGGCAAAAAAGACAGAAATTCCCTTTGTTTTGAGGGAAAAAGACAGAAATTCCACTTATTTAGAGGCAAAAATGCAGAAATTTCCCTTATTTTGGAGCAAAAATGAAGAAATTTCCCTTTTTTATGGCAAAAAGTTATGCATTCCCCTTATTTTCGGGCAAAAAAGCAGAAATTCCCCGTATTTTGGAGCATAATTGCACAAATTCCCCTAGTTGTGCTGCAGAAAGACAGAAATTCCCTATATGTTGGGGCAAAAAGACAGAAATTCTCCTTTTTTTGGGGCAAAACTCAGAAATTCCACTTATTTTGGGGCAAAATTCCAGAAATTTCCCTTATTTTGGGGCAAAATTGCAGAAATTTCACTTATTTTGGGGCAAAATTGCAGAAATTTCACTCATTTCAGGGAAGAAAAGAAGAAATTTTCTTTACTTTGGGGCAAAAAGGCAGAAATTCCTAATATTTTCTGGCAAAAATGCAGAAATTCCCCTTATTTTTAAATAAAAAGGCTGAAATACCTTTTATTTGGGAGCAAGAATGCAGAAATTTCCCTTACTTTGGGGCACAATTGCAGAAATTTCACTTATTTAGAGGCAAAAATACAGAAATTCTGCTTATTTTGGGGCAAAACTTAGAAATTCCACTTATTTTGGGCAAAATTCCAGAAATTTCCCTTATTTTGGGGCAACATTGCAGGAATTTCACTTATTTTGGGGCAAAATTGCAGAAATTTCACTTATTTCAGGGAAAAAAGGCACAAATTTTCCTTATTTTGGGGCAAAAAGTCAGAAATTCCTAATATTTTGTGGCAAAATGCAGAAATTCCCCTTATTTTGAGGTAAAAAGGCTGAAATTCCCCTTATTTGGGGGCAAAGAGGCAGAAATTTCCATTATTTTGGGGCAAAATTGGAGAAATTTCACTTATTTCAGGGTAATAATTCAGAAATTCCCCTTATTTTGGTTCAAAAAAGACAGAAATTCCTTTTGTTTTGGGGGAAAAAGACAGAAATTCCACTTATTTAGAGGCAAAAAGGCAGAAATTCCCCTTATTTTGGAGCAAAAATGAAGAAATTTACCTTTTTATGGCAAAAAGGTATGCATTCCCCTTATTTTGGGATAAAAAGCAGAAATTCCCCGTATTTTGAAGCAAAATTGCAGAAATTCTCATAATTTTCGGGCAAAAATGCAGAAATTCCCCGTATTTTGGAGCATAATTGCAGAAATTCCTCTAGTTGTGGTGCACAAAGACAGAAATTCCCTATATGTTGGGGCAAAAAGACAGAAATTCTCCTTATTTTGGGGCAAAACTCATAAATTCTACTTATTTTGGGGAAAAATTCCAGAAATTTCCCTTATTTTGGGGCAAAATTGCAGAAATTTCATTTATTTTGGGGCAAAATTGCAGAAATTTCACTTATTTCAGGGAAAAAATGCAGAAATTTTCCTTATTTTGGGGCAAAAAGGCAGAAATTCCTAATATTTTCTGGGAAAAATGCAGAAATTCCCCTTATTTTGAGGTAAAAAGGCTGAAATTCCCCTTATTTGGGGGCAAAAAGGCAGAAATTTCCCTTATTTTGTGGCAAAATTGCAGAAATTTCACTTATTTACAGGCAAAAAGACAGAAATTCTCCTTATTTTGGGGCACAACTTAGAAATTCCACTTATTTTGGGGCAAAATTCCAGAAATTTGCCTTATTTTGGGGCAAAATTGCAGAAATTTCACTTATTTTGGGGCAAAATTGCAGAAATTTCACTTATTTCAGGGAAAAAAGGCACAAATTTTTCTTATTTTGGGGCAAAAAGTCAGAAATTCCTAATATTTTGTGGCAAAAATGCAGAAATTCCCCTTATTTTGAGGTAAAAAGGCTGAAATTCCCCTTATTTGGGGGCAAAGAGGCAGAAATTTCCATTATTTTGGGGCAAAATTGGAAAAATTTCACTTATTTCAGGGCAATAATTCAGAAATTCCCCTTATTTCGGGGCAAAAAAGACAGAAATTCCCTTTGTTTTGGGGGAAAAAGACAGAAATTCCATTTATTTAGAGGCAAAAAGGCAGAAATTCCCCTTATTTTGGAGCAAAAATGTAGAAATTTACCTTTTTATGACAAAAAGGTATGCATTCCCCTTACTTTCGGGATTAGAAGCAGAAATTCCCCGTATTTTGAAGCAAAATTGCAGAAATTCTCATAATTTTCGGGCAAAAAGGCAGAAATTCTCCTTATTTTGGGGCAAAAAGACAGAAGATCTCCTTTTTTTGGGAGCAAACATTCAGAAATTCCCGTTATTTTGGGGCAAAATTGCAGAAATTTCCTTTACATTGGGGCAAAATTGCAGAAATTTCCCTTATTTTGGGGCAAAATTGCAGAAATTTCACTTATTTTCAGATAAAAAGGCTGAAATTTCCTTCATTTTGGGGCAAAAAGGGAGAAATTCCCCTTATTTTGGGGCAAAATTGCAGAAATTTCCCTTATTATTGGGAAAAATTGCAAAAATTTTCCTTATTTTAGGGCAAAATTGCAGAAATTTCACTTATTTCAGAGAAAAAAAGCAAAAATTTTTCTTATTTTGGGGAAAAAAGGCAGAAATTCCCATTAATTTGTGGCAAAAAGGCAGAAATTTCCCTTATATTTAAGCAAAATTGCAGAAATTTCACTTATTTCAGTTTAATAAGTCAGAAATTCCCCTTATTTTGAGGCAAAAAAGACAGAAATTCCCTTTGTTTTGAGGGAAAAAGACAGAAATTCCACTTATCTAGAGGCAAAAATGCAGAAATTTCCCTTATTTTAGAGCAAAAATGAAGAAATTTCCCTTTTTTATGGCAAAAAGTTATGCATTCCCCTTATTTTCGGGCAAAAAGGCACAAATTCCCCGTATTTTGGAGCATAATTGCAGAAATTCCGCTAGTTGTGGTGCATAAAGACAGAAATTCCCTATATGTTGGGGCAAAAAGACAGAAATTCTCCTTATTTTGGGGCAAAACTCAGAAATTCCACTAATTTAAAGCAAAATTCCAGAAATTTCCCTTATTTTGGGGCAACATTGCAGAAATTTCACTTATTTTGTGGCAATATTGTAGAAATTTCACTTATTTCAGGGAAAAAAGGCAGAAATTTTCTTTATTTTGGGGCAAAAAGGCAGAAATTCCTAATATTCTCTGGCAAAAATGCAGAAATTCCCTTTATTTTGAAGTAAAAAGGCTGAAATTCCCCTTATTTGGGGGCAAAAAGGCAGAAATTCCCCTTATTTTGGGGCAAAATTGCAGAAATTTTACTTATTTCAGTGTAATAAGTCAGAAATTCCCCTTATTTTGAGGCAAAAAAGACAGAAATTCCCTTTGTTTTGAGGGAAAAAGACAGAAATTCCACTTATTTAGAGGCAAAAATGCAGAAATTTCCCTTATTTTGGAGCAAAAATGAAGAAATTTCCCTTGTTTATGGCAAAAAGTTATGCATTCCCCTTATTTTCGGGCAAAAAGGCAGAAATTCCCCGTATTTTGGAGCATAATTGCACAAATTCCCCTAGTTGTGGTGCAGAACGACAGAAATTCCCTATATTTTGGGGCAAAAAGACAGAAATTCTCCTTATTTTGGGGCAAAACTCAGAAATTCCACTTATTTTGGGGCAAAATTCCAGAAATTTCCCTTATTTTGGGGCAAAATTGCAGAAATTTCACTTATTTTGGGCAAAATTGCAGAAATTTCACTTATTCCAGGGAAAAAGGCAGAAATTTTCTTTATTTTGGGGCAAAAAGGCAGAAATTCCTAATATTTTCTGGCAAAAATGCAGAAATTCCCCTTATTTTTAGGTAATAAGGCTGAAATTCCTTTTATTTGGGGAAAAAAGGCAGAAATTTCCCTTATTTTGGGGCAAAATTGCAGAAATTTCACTTATTTAGAGGCAAAAATACAGAAATTCTCCTTATTTTGGGGCAAAACTTAGAAATTCCACTTATTTTCGGGCAAAATTCCAGAAATTTCCCTTATTTTGGGGAAAAAATTGCAGAAATTTCACTTATTTTGTGGCAAAATTGCAGAAATTTCACTTATTTCAGGGAAAAAAGGAACAAATTTTCCTTATTTTGAGGCAAAAAGTCAGAAATTCCTAATATTTTGTGGCAAAAATGCAGAAATTCCCCTTATTTTGAGGTAAAAAGGCTGAAATTCCCCTTATTTGGGGGCAAAGAGGCAGAAATTTCCATTATTTTGGGGCAAAATTGGAGAAATTTCACTTATTTCAGGGTAATAATTCAGAAATTCCCCTTATTTTGGGTCAAAAAAGACAGAAATTCCTATTGTTTTGGGGGAAAAAGACAGAAATTCCACTTATTTAGAGGCAAAAAGGCAGAAATTCCCCTTATTTTGGAACAAAAATGAAGAAATTTACCTTTTTATGGCAAAAAGGTATGCATTCCCCTTATTTTGGGATAAAAAGCAGAAATTCCTTGTATTTTGAAGCAAAATTGCAGAAATTCTCATAATTTTCGGGCAAAAATGCAGAAATTCCCCGTATTTTGGAGCATAATTGCAGAAATTCCTCTAGTTGTGGTGCACAAAGACAGAAATTCCCTATATGTTTGGGCAAAAAGACAGAAATTCTCCTTATTTTGGGGCAAAACTCATAAATTCTACTTATTTTGGGGAAAAATTCCAGAAATTTCCCTTATTTTGGGGCAAAATTGCAGAAATTTCACTTATTTTGGGGCAAAATTGCAGAAATTTCACTTATTTCAGGGAAAAAATGCAGAAATTTTCCTTATTTTGGGGCAAAAAGGCAGAAATTCCTAATATTTTCTGGCAAAAATGCAGAAATTCCCCTTATTTTGAGGTAAAAAGGCTGAAATTCCCCTTATTTGGGGGCAAAAAGGCAGAAATTTCTCTTATTTTGGGGCAAAATTGCAGAAATTTCACTTATTTACAGGCAAAAAGACAGAAATTCTCCTTATTTTGGGGCACAACTTAGAAATTCCACTTATTTTGGGGCAAAATTCCAGAAATTTCCCTTATTTTGGGGCAAAATTGCAGAAATTTCACTTATTTTGGGGCAAAATTGCAGAAATTTCACTTATTTCAGGGAAAAAAGGCACAAATTTTCCTTATTTTGGGGCCAAAAGTCAGAAATTCCTAATATTTTGTGGCAAAAATGCAGAAATTCCCCTTATTTTGAGGTAAAAAGGCTGAAATTCCCCTTATTTGGGGGCAAAGAGGCAGAAATTTCCCTTATTTTGGGGCAAAATTGGAGAAATTTCACTTATTTCAGGGTAATAATTCAGAAATTCCCCTTATTTTGGGGCAAAAAAGACAGAAATTCCCTTTGTTTTGGGGGAAAAAGACATAAATTCCATTTATTTAGAGGCAAAAAAGCAGAAATTCCCCTTATTTTGGAGCAAAAATGTATAAATTTACCTATTTATGACAAAAAGGTATGCATTCCCCTTACTTTCGTGATTAAAAGCAGAAATTCCCCGTATTTTGAAGCAAAATTGCAGAAATTCTCATAATTTTCGGGCAAAAAGGCAGAAATTCTCCTTATTTTGGGGCAAAAAGACAGAAGATCTCCTTTTTTTGGGAGCAAACATTCAGATATTCCCGTTATTTTGGGGCAAAATTGCAGAAATTTCCTTTACATTGGGGAAACATTGCAGAAATTACCCTTATTTTGGGGCAAAAATCAGAAATTCCCCTTCTTTTGGGGCAAAATTCAAGAAATTTCCTTTATTTTGGGGCAAAATTACAGGAATTTACCTTATTTTGGGGCAAAATTGAAGAAATTTTCCTTATTTGGGGCAAAATTGCAGAAATTTCACATATTTTCAGGTAAAAAGGCTGAAATTTCCTTCATTTTGGGGCAAAAAGGGAGAAATTCCTCTTATTTTGGGGCAAAATTGCAGAAATTTCCCTTATTATTGGGAAAAATTGCAGAAATTTTCCTTATTTTAGGGCAAAATTGCAGAAATTTCACTTATTTCCGAGAAAAAAAGCAAATTTTTTCTTATTTTGGGGCAAAAAGGCAGAAATTCCCATTAATTTGTGGCAAAAAGGCAGAAATTTCCCTTATATTTAAGCAAAATTGCAGAAATTTCACTTATTTCAGTGTAATAAGTCAGAAATTCCCCTTATTTTGAGGCAAAAAAGACAGAAATTCCCTTTGTTTTGAGGGAAAAAGACAGAAATTCCACTTATTTAGAGGCAAAAATGCAGAAATTTCCCTTATTTTAGAGCAAAAATGAAGAAATTTCCCTTTTTTATGGCAAAAAGTTATGCATTCCCCTTATTTTCGGGCAAAAAGGCACAAATTCCCCGTATTTTGGAGCATAATTGCAGAAATTCCGCTAGTTGTGGTGCATAAAGACTGAAATTCTCTGTATGTTGAGGCAAAAAGACAGATATTCTTTTTATTTTGGGGCAAAATTGCAGAAATTTCACTTATTTTGGGGCAAAATTGTAGAAATTTCACTTATTTCAGGGAAAAAAGGCAGAAATTTTCTTTATTTTGGGGCAAAAAGGCAGAAATTCCTAATATTCTCTGGCAAAAATGCAGAAATTCCCTTTATTTTGAAGTAAAAAGGCTGAAGTTCCCCTTATTTGGGGGTCAAAAAGGCAGAAATTCCCCTTATTTCAGTGTAATAAGTCAGAAATTCCCCTTATTTTGAGGCAAAAAAGACAGAAATTCCCTTTGTTTTGAGGGAAAAAGACAGAAATTCCACTTATTTAGAGGCAAAAATGCAGAAATTTCCCTTATTTTGGAGCAAAAATGAAGAAATTTCCCTTGTTTATGGCAAAAAGCTATGCATTCCCCTTATTTTCGGGCAAAAAGGCAAAAATTTCCCGTATTTTGGAGCATAATTGCACAAATTCCCCTAGTTGTGGTGCAGAACGACAGAAATTCCCTATATGTTGGGGCAAAAAGACAGAAATTCTCCTTATTTTGGGGCAAAACTCAGAAATTCCACTTATTTTGGGGCAAAATTCCAGAAATTTCCCTTATTTTGGGGCAAAATTGCAGAAATTTCACATATTTTGGGCAAAATTGAAGAAATTTCACTTATTCCAGGGAAAAAAGGCAGAAATTTTCTTTATTTTGGGGCAAAAAGGCAGAAATTCCTAATATTTTCTGGCAAAAATGCAGAAATTCCCCTTATTTTTAGGTAATAAGGCTGAAATTCCTTTTATTTGGGGGCAAAAAGGCACAAATTTCCCTTATTTTGGGGCAAAATTGCAGAAATTTCACTTATTTAGAGGCAAAAATACAGAAATTCTCCTTATTTTGGGGCAAAACTTAGAAATTCCACTTATTTTCGGGCAAAATTCCAGAAATTTCCCTTATTTTGGGGCATCATTGCAGAAATTTCACTTATTTTCGGGCAAAATTGCAGAAATTTCACTTATTTCAGGGAAAAAAGGCACAAATTTTCCTTATTTTGGGGCAAAAAGTCAGAAATTCCTAATATTTTGTGGCAAAAATGCAGAAATTCCCCTTATTTTGAGGTAAAAAGGCTGAAATTCCCCTTATTTGGGGGCAAAGAGGCAGAAATTTCCATTATTTTGGGGCAAAATTGGAGAAATTTCACTTATTTCAGGGTAATAATTCAGAAATTCCCCTTATTTTGGGTCAAAAAAGACAGAAATTCCTTTTGTTTTGGGGGAAAAAGACAGAAATTCCACTTATTTAGAGGGAAAAAGGCAGAAATTCCCCTAATTTTGGAGCAAAAATGAAGAAATTTACCTTTTTATGGCAAAAAGGTATGCATTCCCCTTATTTTGGGATAAAAAGCAGAAATTCCCCGTATTTTGAAGCAAAATTGCAGAAATTCTCATAATTTTCGGGCAAAAATGCAGAAATTCCCCGTATTTTGGAGCATAATTGCAGAAATTCCTCTAGTTGTGGTGCACAAAGACAGAAATTCCCTATATGTTGGGGCAAAAAGACAGAAATTCTCTTTATTTTGGGGCAAAACTCATAAATTCTACTTATTTTGGGGAAAAATTCCAGAAATTTCCCTTATTTTGGGGCAAAATTGCAGAAATTTCACTTATTTTGGGGCAAAATTGCAGAAATTTCACTTATTTCAGGGAAAAAAATGCAGAAATTTTCCTTATTTTGGGGCAAAAAGGCAGAAATTCCTAATATTTTCTGGCAAAAATGCAGAAATTCCCCTTATTTTGAGGTAAAAAGGCTGAAATTCCCCTTATTTGGGGGCAAAAAGGCAGAAATTTCCCTTATTTTGGGGCAAAATTGCAGAAATTTCACTTATTTACAGGCAAAAAGACAGAAATTCTCCTTATTTTGGGGCAAAACTTAGAAATTCCACTTATTTTGGGGCAAAATTCCAGAAATTTCCCTTATTTTGGGGCAAAATTGCAGAAATTTCACTTATTTCAGGGAAAAAAGGCACAAATTTTCCTTATTTTGGGGCAAAAAGTCAGAAATTCCTAATATTTTGTGGCAAAAATGCAGAAATTCCCCTTATTTTGAAGTAAAAAGGCTGAAATTCCCCTTATTTGGGGGCAAAGAGTCAGAAATTTCCCTTATTTTGGGGCAAAATTGGAGAAATTTCACTTATTTCAGGGTAATAATTCAGAAATTCCCCTTATTTTGGGGCAAAAAAGACAGAAATTCCCTTTGTTTTGGGGGAAAAAGACAGAAATTCCATTTATTTAGAGGCAAAAAGCAGAAATTCCCCTTATTTTGGAGCAAAAATGTAGAAATTTACCTTTTTATGACAAAAAGGTATGCATTCCCCTTACTTTCGGGATTAAAAGCAGAAATTCCCCGTATTTTGAAGCAAAATTGCAGAAATTCTCATAATTTTCGGGCAAAAAGGCAGAAATTCTCCTTATTTTGGGGCAAAAAGACAGAAGATCTCCTTTTTTTGGGAGCAAACATTCAGAAATTCCCGTTATTTTGGGGCAAAATTGCAGAAATTTCCTTTACATTGGGGCAATATTGCAGAAATTTCCCTTATTTTGGGGCAAAAATCAGAAATTCCCCTTCTTTTAGGGCAAAATTCAAGAAATTTCCTTTATTTTGGGGCAAAATTACAGGAATTTACCTTATTTTGGGGCAAAATTGAAGAAATTTTCCTTATTTGGGGCAAAATTGCAGAAATTTCACTTATTTTCAGGTAAAAAGGCTAAAATTTCCTTCATTTTGGGGCAAAAAGGGAGAAATTCCCCTTATTGTGGGGCAAAATTGCAGAAATTTCCCTTATTATTGGGAAAAATTGCAGAAATTTTCCTTATTTTAGGGCAAAATTGCAGAAATTTCACTTATTTCAGAGAAAAAAAGCAAAAATTTTTCTTATTTTGGAGAAAAAAGGCAGAAATTCCCATTAATTTGTGGCAAAAAGGCAGAAATTTCCCTTATTTTTAAGCAAAATTGCAGAAATTTCACTTATTTCAGTGTAATAAGTCAGAAATTCCCCTTATTTTGAGGCAAAAAAGACAGAAATTCCCTTTGTTTTGAGGGAAAAAGACAGAAATTCCACTTATTTAGAGGCAAAAATGCAGAAATTTCCCTTATTTTAGAGCAAAAATGAAGAAATTTCCCTTTTTTATGGCAAAAAGTTATGCATTCCCCTTATTTTCGGGCAAAAAGGCACAAATTCCCCGTATTTTGGAGCATAATTGCAGAAATTCCGCTAGTTGTGGTGCATAAAGACAGAAATTCCCTGTATGTTGGGGCAAAAAGACAGAAATTCTCCTTATTTTGGGGCAAAACTCAGAAATTCCACTAATTTAGGGCAAAATTCCAGAAATTTCCCTTATTTTGGGGCAAAATTGCAGAAATTTCACTTATTTTGGGGCAAAATTGTAGAAATTTCACTTATTTCAGGGAAAAAAGGCAGAAATTTTCTTTATTTTGGGGCAAAAAGGCAGAAATTCCTAATATTCTCTGGCAAAAATGCAGAAATTCCCTTTATTTTGAAGTAAAAAGGCTGAAATTCCCCTTATTTGGGGGCAAAAAGGCAGAAATTCCCCTTATTTTGGGGCAAAATTGCAGAAATTTCACTTATTTCAGTGTAATAAGTCAGAAATTCCTCTTTTTTTTGAGGCAAAAAAGACAGAAATTCCCTTTGTTTTGAGGGAAAAAGACAGAAATTCCACTTATTTAGAGGCAAAAATGCAGAAATTTCCCTTATTTTGGAGCAAAAATGAAGAAATTTCCCTTTTTTATGGCAAAAAGTTATGCATTCCCCTTATTTTCGGGCAAAAAGGCAGAAATTCCCCGTATTTTGGAGCATAATTGCACAAATTCCCCTAGTTGTGGTTCAGAACGACAGAAATTCCCTATATGTTGGGGCAAAAAGACACAAATTCTCCTTATTTTGGGGAAAAACTCAGAAATTCCACTTATTTTGGGGCAAAATTCCAGAAATTTCCCTTATTTTGGGGCAAAATTGCAGAAATTTCACTTATTTTGGGGCAAAATTGCAGAAATTTCACTTATTTCAGGGAAAAAAAAAGACATTTTCTTTATTTTGGGGCAAAAAGGCAGAAATTCCTAATATTTTCTGGCAAAAATGCAGAAATTCCCCTTATTTTGAGGTAAAAAGGCTGAAATTCCCCTTATTTGGGGGCAAAGAGGAAGAAATTTCCCTTATTTTGGGGCAAAATTGGAGAAATTTCACTTATTTACAGGCAAAAAGACAGAAATTCTCCTTATTTTGGGAAAAACTTAGAAATTCCACTTATTTTGGGGCAAAATTCCTGAAATTTCCCTTATTTTGGGGCAAAATTGCAGAAATTTCACTTATTTTGGGGCAAAATTGCAGAAATTTCACTTATTTCAGGGAAAAAAGGCACAAATTTTCCTTATTTTGGGGCAAAAAGTCAGAAATTCCTAATATTTTGTGGCAAAAATGCAGAAATTCCCCTTATTTTGAGGTAAAATGCTGAAATTCCCCTTATTTGGGGGCAAAGAGGCAGAAATTTCCCTTATTTTGGGGCAAAATTGGAGAAATTTCACTTATTTCAGGGTAATAATTCAGAAATTCCCCTTATTTTGGGTCAAAAAAGACAGAAATTCCCTTTGTTTTGGGGGAAAAAGACAGAAATTCCATTTATTTAGAGACAAAAAGGCAGAAATTCCCCTTATTTTGGAGCAAAAATGTAGAAATTTACCTTTTTATGACAAAAAGGTATGCATTCCCCTTACTTTTGGGATTAAAAGCAGAAATTCCCCGTATTTTCAAGCAAAATTGCAGAAATTCTCATAATTTTCGGGCAAAAAGGCAGAAATTCTCTTTATTTTGGGGCAAAAAGACAGAAGATCTTTTTTTTTGGGAGCAAACATTTAGAAATTCCCGTTATTTTGTGGCAAAATTGCAGAAATTTCCTTTACATTGGGGCAAAATTGCAGAAATTTCCCTTATTTTGGGGCAAAAATCAGAAATTCCCCTTCTTTTGGGGCAAAATTCAAGAAATTTCCTTTATTTTGGGGCAAAATTACAGGAATTTACCTTATTTTGGGGCAAAATTGAAGAAATTTTCCTTATTTGGGGCAAAATTTCAGAAATTTCACTTATTTTCAGGTAAAAAGGCTGAAATTTCCTTCATTTTGGGGCAAAAAGGGAGAAATTCCCCTTATTTGGGGCAAAATTGCAGAAATTTCCCTTATTATTGGGAAAAATTGCAGAAATTTTCCTTATTTTAGGGCAAAATTGCAGAAATTTCACTTATTTCAGAGAAAAAAAGCAAAAATTTTTCTTATTTTGGGGCAAAAAGGCAGAAATTCCCATTAATTTGTGGCAAAAAGGCAGAAATTTCCCTAATTTTTAAGCAAAATTGCAGAAATTTCACTTATTTCAGTGTAATAAGTCAGAAATTCCCCTTATTTTGAGGCAAAAAAGACAGAAATTCCCTTTGTTTTGAGGGAAAAAGACAGAAATTCCACTTATTTAGAGGCAAAAATGCAGAAATTTCCCTTATTTTAGAGCAAAAATGAAGAAATTTCCCTTTTTTATGGCAAAAAGTTATGCATTCCCCTTATTTTCGGGCAAAAAGGCACAAATTCCCCGTATTTTGGAGCATAATTGCAGAAATTCTGCTAGTTGTGGTGCATAAAGACAGAAATTCCCTATATGTTGGGGCAAAAAGACAGAAATTCTCCTTATTTTGGGGCAAAACTCAGAAATTCCATTAATTTAAAGCAAAATTCCAGAAATTTCCCTTATTTTGGGGTAACATTGCAGAAATTTCACTTATTTTGTGGCAATATTGTAGAAATTTCACTTATTTCAGGGAAAAAAGGCAGAAATTTTCTTTATTTTGGGGCAAAAAGGCAGAAATTCCTAATATTCTCTGGCAAAAATGCAGAAATTCCCTTTATTTTGAAGTAAAAAGGCTGAAATTCCCCTTATTTGGGGGCAAAAAGGCAGAAATTCCCCTTATTTTGGGGCAAAATTGCAGAAATTTCACTTATTTCAGTGTAATAAGTCAGAAATTCCCCTTATTTTGAGGCAAAAAAGACAGAAATTCCCTTTGTTTTGAGGGAAAAAGACAGAAATTCCACTTATTTAGAGGCAAAAATGCAGAAATTTCCCTTATTTTGGAGCAAAAATGAAGAAATTTCCCTTTTTTATGGCAAAAAGTTATGCATTCCCCTTATTTTCGGGCAAAAAGGCACAAATTCCCCGTATTTTGGAGCATAATTGCAGAAATTCCGCTAGTTGTGGTGCATAAAGACAGAAATTCCCTATATGTTGGGGCAAAAAGACAGAAATTCTCCTTATTTTGGGGCAAAACTCAGAAATTCCACTAATTTAAAGCCAAATTCCAGAAATTTCCCTTATTTTGGGGCAACATTGCAGAAATTTCACTTATTTTGTGGCAATATTGTAGAAATTTCACTTATTTCAGGGAAAAAAGGCAGAAATTTTCTTTATTTTGGGGCAAAAAGGCAGAAATTCCTAATATTCTCTGGCAAAAATGCAGAAATTCCCTTTATTTTGAAGTAAAAAGGCTGAAATTCCCCTTATTTGGGGGCAAAAAGGCAGAAATTCCCCTTATTTTGGGGCAAAATTGCAGAAATTTCACTTATTTCAGTGTAATAAGTCAGAAATTCCCCTTATTTTGAGGCAAAAAAGACAGAAATTCCCTTTGTTTTGAGGGAAAAAGACAGAAATTCCACTTATTTAGAGGCAAAAATGCAGAAATTTCCCTTATTTTGGAGCAAAAATGAAGAAATTTCCCTTGTTTATGGCAAAAAGTTATGCATTCCCCTTATTTTCGGGCAAAAAGGCAGAAATTCCCCGTATTTTGGAGCATAATTGCACAAATTCCCCTAGTTGTGGTGCAGAACGACAGAAATTCCCTATATGTTGGGGCAAAAAGAAATTCTCCTTATTTTGGGGCAAAACTCAGAAATTCCACTTATTTTGGGGCAAAATTCCAGAAATTTCCCTTATTTTGGGGCAAAATTGCAGAAATTTCACATATTTTGGGCAAAATTGAAGAAATTTCACTTATTCCAGGGGAAAAAAAAAAGAAATTTTCTTTATTTTGGGGCAAAAAGGCAGAAATTCCTAATATATTCTGGCAAAAATGCAGAAATTCCTTTTATTTTTAGGTAAAAAGGCTGAAATTCCTTTTATTTGGGGGCAAAAAGGCAGTAATTTCTCTTATTTTGGGGCAAAATTGTAGAAATTTCACTTATTTAGAGGCAAAAATACAGAAATTCTCCTTATTTTGGGGCAAAACTTAGAAATTCCACTTATTTGGGGGCAAAATTCCAGAAATTTCCCTTATTTTGGGGCAACATTGCAGAAATTTCACTTATTTTCTGGCAAAATTGCAGAAATTTCACTTATTTCAGGGAAAAAAGGCACAAATTTTCCTTTTTTGGGGGCAAAAAGTCAGAAATTCCTAATATTTTGTGGCAAAAATGCAGAAATTCCCCTTATTTTGAGGTAAAAAGGCTGAAATTCCCCTTATTTGGGGGCAAAGAGGCAGAAATTTCCATTATTTTGGGGCAAAATTGGAGAAATTTCACTTATTTCAGAGTAATAATTCAGAAATTCCTCTTATTTTGGGTCAAAAAAAACAGAAATTCCTTTTGTTTTTGGGGAAAAAGACAGAAATTCCACTTATTTAGAGGCAAAAAGGCAGAAAATCCCCTTATTTTGAAGGAAAAAATGAAGAAATTTACCTTTTTATGGCAAAAAGATATGCATTCCCCTTACTTTTGGGATAAAAAGCAGAAATTCCCCGTATTTTGAAGCAAAATTGCAGAAATTCTCATAATTTTTGGGCAAAAAGGCAGAAATTCTTTTTATTTTGGGGCAAAAAGACAGAAGATCTCCTTTTTTCGGGAGCAAACATTAAGAAATTCCCCTTATTTTGGGGCAAAATTGCAGAAATTTCCCTTATTTTGGGGCAAAATTTCAGAAATTTCACTTACTTCAGGGTAATAAGTCAGAAATTCCCCTTATTTTGGGGCAAAAAAGACAGAAATTCTCTTTGTTTTGAGGGAAAAAGACAGAAATTCCACTTATTTAGAGGCAAAAAGGCAGAAATTCCCTTTATTTTGGAGCAAAAATGAAGAAATGTCCCTTTTAATGGCAAAAAGGTATGCATTCCCATTATTTTCAGGCAAAAAGGCAGAAATTCCCCGTATTTTGGAGCAAAATTGCAGAAATTCCCCTAATTTTGGGGCAAAATGCAGAAATTCCCTTTATTTTGTGGCCAAAATCAGAAATTCCCCTTATTTTGGGGCAAAATTGCAGAAATTTCACTTATTTCAGTGTAATAAGTCAGAAATTCCTCTTTTTTTGAGGCAAAAAAAACAGAAATTCCCTTTGTTTTGAGGGAAAAAGACAGAAATTCCACTTATTTAGAGGCAAAAAGGCAGAAATTTCCCTTATTTTGGAGCAAAAATGAAGAAATTTCCCTTTTTTATGGCAAAAAGTTATGCATTCCCCTTATTTTCGGGCAAAAAGGCAGAAATTCCCCGTATTTTGGGTCAAAACTCAGAAATTCCACTTATTTTGGGGCAAAATTCCAGAAATTTCCCTTATTTTGGGGCAAAATTGCAGAAATTTCACTTATTTTGGGGCAAAATTGCAGAAATTTCATTTATTCCAGGGAAAAAAGGCAGAAATTTTCTTTATTTTGGGGCAAAAAGGCAGAAATTCCTAATATTTTCTGGCAAAAATGCAGAAATTCCCCTTATTTTTAGGTAAAAAGACTGAAATTCCTTTTATTTGGGGGCAAAAAGGCAGAAATTTCCCTTATTTTGGGGCAAAATTGCAGAAATTTCACTTATTTAGAGGCAAAAATACAGAAATTCTGCTTATTTTGGGGCAAAACTTAGAAATTCCACTTATTTTCGGGCAAAATTCCAGAAATTTCCCTTATTTTGGGGCAACATTGCAGAAATTTCACTTATTTTGGGGCAAAATTGCAGAAATTTCACTTATTTCAGGGAAAAAAGGCACAAATTTTCCTTATTTTGAGGCAAAAAGTCAGAAATTCCTAATATTTTGTGGCAAATATGCAGAAATTCCCCTTATTTTGAGGTAAAAAGGCTGAAATTCCCCTAATTTGGGGGCAAAGAGGCAGAAATTTCCATTATTTTGGGGCAAAATTGGAGAAATTTCACTTATTTCAGGGTAATAATTCAGAAATTCCCCTTATTTTGGTTCAAAAAAGACAGAAATTCCTTTTGTTTTGGGGGAAAACGACAGAAATTCCACTTATTTAGAGGCAAAAAGGCAGAAATTCCCCTTATTTTGGAACAAAAATGAAGAAATTTACCTTTTTATGGCAAAAAGGTATGCATTCCCCTTATTTTGGGATAAAAAGCAGAAATTCCCCGTATTTTGAAGCAAAATTGCAGAAATTCTCATAATTTTCGGGCAAAAATGCAGAAATTCCCCGTATTTTGGAGCATAATTGCAGAAATTCCTCTAGTTGTGGTGCACAAAGACAGAAATTCCCTATATGTTGGGGCAAAAAGACAGAAATTCTCCTTATTTTGGGGCAAAACTCATAAATTCTGCTTATTTTGGGGAAAAATTCCAGAAATTTCCCTTATTTTGGGGCAAAATTGCTGAAATTTCACTTATTTTGGGGCAAAATTGCAGAAATTTCACTTCTTTCAGGGAAAAAAGGCAGAAATTTTCCTTATTTTGGGGCAAAAAGGCAGAAATTCCTAATATATTCTGGCAAAAATGCAGAAATTCCCCTTATTTTGAGGTAAAAAGGCTGAACTTCCCCTTATTTGGGGGCAAAAAGGCAGAAATTTCCCTTATTTTGAGGCAAAATTGCAGAAATTTCAATTATTTAGAGGCAAAAATACAGAAATTCTCCTTATTTTGAGGCAAAACTTAGAAATTCCACTTATTTGGGGGCAAAATTCCAGAAATTTCCCTTATTTTGGGGCAACATTGCAGAAATTTTACTTATTTTCGGGCAAAATTGCAGAAATTTCACTTATTTCAGGGAAAAAAGGCACAAATTTTCCTTATCTTGGGGCAAAAAGTCAGAAATTCCTAATATTTTGTGGCAAAAATGCAGAAATTCCCCTTATTTTGAGGTAAAAAGGCTGAAATTCCCCTTATTTGGGGGCACAGAGGCAGAAATTTCCATTATTTTCGGGCAAAATTGGAGAAATTTCACTTATTTCAGGGTAATAATTCAGAAATTCCCCTTATTTTGGGTCAAAAAAGACAGAAATTCCTTTTGTTTTGGGGGAAAAAGACAGAAATTCCACTTATTTAGAGTCAAAAAGGCAGAAATTCCCTTTATTTTGAAGGAAAAAATGAAGAAATTTACTTTTTTATGGCAAAAAGATATGCATTCCCCTTACTTTTGGGATAAAAAGCAAAAATTCCCCGTATTTTGAAGCAAAATTGCAGAAATTCTCATAATTTTCGGGCAAAAAGGCAGAAATTCCCCGTATTTTGGAGCATAATTGCAGAAATTCCTTTAGTTGTGGTGCACAAAGACAGAAATTCCCTATATGTTGGGGCAAAAAGACAGAAATTCTCCTTATTTTGGGGCAAAACTCATAAATTCTACTTATTTTGGGGAAAAATTCCAGAAATTTCCCTTATTTTGGGGCAAAATTGCAGAAATTTCACTTATTTTGGGGCAAAATTGCAGAAATTTCACTTATTTCAGGGAAAAAAGGCAGAAATTTTCCTTATTTTGGGGCAAAAAGGAAGAAATTCCTATTATTTTCTGGCAAAAATGCAGAAATTCCCCTTATTTTGAGGTAAAAAGGCTGAAATTCCCCTTATTTGGGGGCAAAAAGGCAGAAATTTCCCTTATTTTGGGGCAAAATTGCAGAAATTTCACTTATTTACAGGCAAAAAGTCAGAAAATCTCCTTATTTTGGGGCAAAACTTAGAAATTCCTCTTATTTTAAGGCAAAATTCCAGAAATTTCCCTTATTTTGGGGCAAAATTGCAGAAATTTCACTTATTTTGGGGCAAAATTGCAGAAATTTCACTTATTTCAGGGAAAAAAGGCACAAATTTTCCTTATTTTGAGGCAAAAAGTCAGAAATTCCTAATATTTTGTGGCAAAAATGCAGAAATTCCCCTTATTTTGAGGTAAAAAGGCTGAAATTCCCCTTATTTGGGGGCAAAGAGGCAGAAATTTCCCTTATTTTGAGGCAAAATTGCAGAAATTTCAATTATTTAGAGGCAAAAATACAGAAATTCTCCTTATTTTGAGGCAAAACTTAGAAATTCCACTTATTTGGGGGCAAAATTCCAGAAATTTCCCTTATTTTGGGGCAACATTGCAGAAATTTTACTTATTTTCGGGCAAAATTGCAGAAATTTCACTTATTTCAGGGAAAAAAGGCACAAATTTTCCTTATCTTGGGGCAAAAAGTCAGAAATTCCTAATATTTTGTGGCAAAAATGCAGAAATTCCCCTTATTTTGAGGTAAAAAGGCTGAAATTCCCCTTATTTGGGGGCACAGAGGCAGAAATTTCCATTATTTTCGGGCAAAATTGGAGAAATTTCACTTATTTCAGGGTAATAATTCAGAAATTCCCCTTATTTTGGGTCAAAAAAGACAGAAATTCCTTTTGTTTTGGGGGAAAAAGACAGAAATTCCACTTATTTAGAGGCAAAAAGGCAGAAATTCCCTTTATTTTGAAGGAAAAAATGAAGAAATTTACTTTTTTATGGCAAAAAGATATGCATTCCCCTTACTTTTGGGATAAAAAGCAAAAATTCCCCGTATTTTGAAGCAAAATTGCAGAAATTCTCATAATTTTCAGGCAAAAAGGCAGAAATTCCCCGTATTTTGGAGCATAATTGCAGAAATTCCTTTAGTTGTGGTGCACAAAGACAGAAATTCCCTATATGTTGGGGCAAAAAGACAGAAATTCTCCTTATTTTGGGGCAAAACTCATAAATTCTACTTATTTTGGGGAAAAATTCCAGAAATTTCCCTTATTTTGGGGCAAAATTGCAGAAATTTCACTTATTTTGGGGCAAAATTGCAGAAATTTCACTTATTTCAGGGAAAAAAGGCAGAAATTTTCCTTATTTTGGGGCAAAAAGGAAGAAATTCCTATTATTTTCTGGCAAAAATGCAGAAATTCCCCTTATTTTGAGGTAAAAAGGCTGAAATTCCCCTTATTTGGGGGCAAAAAGGCAGAAATTTCCCTTATTTTGGGGCAAAATTGCAGAAATTTCACTTATTTACAGGCAAAAAGTCAGAAAATCTCCTTATTTTGGGGCAAAACTTAGAAATTCCTCTTATTTTGGGGCAAAATTCCAGAAATTTCCCTTATTTTGGGGCAAAATTGCAGAAATTTCACTTATTTTGGGGCAAAATTGCAGAAATTTCACTTATTTCAGGGAAAAAAGGCACAAATTTTCCTTATTTTGAGGCAAAAAGTCAGAAATTCCTAATATTTTGTGGCAAAAATGCAGAAATTCCCCTTATTTTGAGGTAAAAAGGCTGAAATTCCCCTTATTTGGGGGCAAAGAGGCAGAAATTTCCCTTATTTTGGGGCAAAATTGGAGAAATTTCACTTATTTACAGGCAAAAAGACAGAAATTCTCCTTTTTTTGGGGCAAAACTTAGAAATTCCACTTATTTTGGGGCAAAATTCCAGAAATTTCCCTTATTTTGGGGCAAAATTGCAGAAATTTCACTTATTTTGGGGCAAAATTGCAGAAATTTCACTTATTTCAGTGAAAAAAGGCACAAATTTTCCTTATTTTGGGGCAAAAAGTCAGAAATTCCTAATATTTTGTGGCAAAAATGCAGAAATTCCCCTTATTTTGAGGTAAAAAGGCTGAAATTCCCCTTATTTGGGGGCAAAGAGGCAGAAATTTCCCTTATTTTGGGGCAAAATTAGAGAAATTTCACTTATTTCAGGGTAATAATTCAGAAATTCCCCTTATTTTGGGGCAAAAAAGACAGAAATTCCCTTTGTTTTGGGGGAAAAAGACAGAAATTCCATTTATTTAGAGACAAAAAGGCAGAAATTCCCCTTATTTTGGAGCAAAAATGTAGAAATTTACCTTTTTATGACAAAAAGGTATGCATTCCCCTTACTTTCGGGATTAAAAGCAGAAATTCCCCGTATTTTCAAGCAAAATTGCAGAAATTCTCATAATTTTCGGGCAAAAAGGCAGAAATTCTCTTTATTTTGGGGCAAAAAGACAGAAGATCTCCTTTTTTTGGGAGCAAACATTTAGAAATTCCCGTTATTTTGTGGCAAAATTGCAAAAATTTCCTTTACATTGGGGCAAAATTGCAGAAATTTCCCTTATTTTGGGGCAAAATTGCAGAAATTTCACTTATTTTGGGGCAAAATTGCAGAAATTTCACTTATTTCAGAGAAAAAAAGCAAAAATTTTTCTTATTTTGGGGAAAAAAGGCAGAAATTCCCATTAATTTGTGGCAAAAAGGCAGAAATTTCCCTTATTTTTAAGCAAAATTGCAGAAATTTCACTTATTTCAGTGTAATAAGTCAGAAATTCCCCTTATTTTGAGGCAAAAAAGACAGAAATTCCCTTTGTTTTGAGGGAAAAAGACAGAAATTCCACTTATTTAGAGGCAAAAATGCAGAAATTTCCCTTATTTTAGAGCAAAAATGAAGAAATTTCCCTTTTTTATGGCAAAAAGTTATGCATTCCCCTTATTTTCGGGCAAAAAGGCACAAATTCCCTGTATTTTGGAGCATAATTGCAGAAATTCCGCTATTTGTGGTGTATAAAGACAGAAATTCCCTATATGTTGGGGCAAAAAGACAGAAATTCTCCTTATTTTGGGGCAAAACTCAGAAATTCCACTAATTTAGGGCAAAATTCCAGAAATTTCCCTTATTTTGGGGCAAAATTGCAGAAATTTCACTTATTTTGGGGCAAAATTGTAGAAATTTCACTTATTTCAGGGAAAAAAGGCAGAAATTTTCTTTATTTTGGGGCAAAAAGGCAGAAATTCCTAATATTCTCTGGCAAAAATGCCAAAATTCCCTTTATTTTGAAGTAAAAAGGCTGAAATTCCCCTTATTTGGGGGCAAAAAGGCAGAAATTCCCCTTATTTTGGGGCAAAATTACAGAAATTTCACTTATTTCAGTGTAATAAGTCAGAAATTCCTCTTTTTTTGAGGCAAAAAAGACAGAAATTCCCTTTGTTTTGAGGGAAAAAGACAGAAATTCCACTTATTTAGAGGCAAAAATGCAGAAATTTCCCTTATTTTGGAGCAAAAATGAAGAAATTTCCCTTTTTTATGGCAAAAAGTTATGCATTCCCCTTATTTTCGGGAAAAAGGCAGAAATTCCCCGTATTTTGGAGCATAATTGCACAAATTCCCCTAGTTGTGGTGCAGAACGACAGAAATTCCCTATATGTTGGGGCAAAAAGATAGAAATTCTCCTTATTTTGGGGCAAAACTCAGAAATTCCACTTATTTTGGGGCAAAATTCCAGAAATGTCCTCTATTTTGGGGCAAAATTGCAGAAATTTCACTTATTTTGGGGCAAAATTGCAGAAATTTCACTTATTTCAGGGAAAAAAAGAAGAAATTTTCTTTATTTTGGGGCAAAAAGGCAGAAATTCCTAATATATTCTGGCAAAAATGCAGAAATTCCCCTGATTTTTAGGTAAAAAGGCTGAAATTCCTTTTATTTGGGGGCAAAAAGGCAGAAATTTCCCTTATTTTGGGGCAAAATTGCAGAAATTTCACTTATTTAGAGGCAAAAATACAGAAATTCTCCTTATTTTGGGGCAAAACTTAGAAATTCCACTTATTTGGGGGCAAAATTCCAGAAATTTCCCTTATTTTGGGGCAACATTGCAGCAATTTCACTTATTTTCTGGCAAAATTGCAGAAATTTCACTTATTTCAGGGAAAAAAGGCACAAATTTTCCTTTTTTTGGGGCAAAAAGTCAGAAATTCCTAATATTTTGTGGCAAAAATGCAGAAATTCCCCTTATTTTGAGGTAAAAAGGCTGAAATTCCCCTTATTTGGGTGCAAATAGTCAGAAATTTCCATTATTTTGGGGCAAAATTGGAGAAATTTCACTTATTTCAGAGTAATAATTCAGAAATTCCCCTTATTTTGGGTCAAAAAAAAACAGAAATTCCTTTTGTTTTGGGGGAAAAAGACAGAAATTCCACTTATTTAGAGGCAAAAAGGCAGAAAATCCCCTTATTTTGAAGGAAAAAATGAAGAAATTTACCTTTTTATGGCAAAAAGATATGCATTCCCCTTACTTTTGGGATAAAAAGCAGAAATTCCCCGTATTTTGAAGCAAAATTGCAGAAATTCTCATAATTTTTGGGCAAAAAGGCAGAAATTCTTTTTATTTTGGGGCAAAAAGACAGAAGATCTCCTTTTTTCGGGAGCAAACATTAAGAAATTCCCCTTATTTTGGGGCAAAATTGCAGAAATTTCCCTTATTTTGGGGCAAAATTTCAGAAATTTCACTTACTTCAGGGTAATAATTCAGAAATTCCCCTTATTTTGGGGCAAAAAAGACAGAAATTCTCTTTGTTTTGAGGGAAAAAGACAGAAATTCCACTTATTTAGAGGCAAAAAAGCAGAAATTCCCTTTATTTTGGAGCAAAAATGAAGAAATGTCCCTTTTAATGGCAAAAAGGTATGCATTCCCATTATTTTCAGGCAAAAAGGCAGAAATTCCCCGTATTTTGGAGCAAAATTGCAGAAATTCCCCTAATTTTGGGGCAAAATGCAGAAATTCCCTTTATTTTGTGGCCAAAATCAGAAATTCCCCTTATTTTGGGGCAAAATTGCAGAAATTTCACTTATTTCAGTGTAATAAGTCAGAAATTCCTCTTTTTTTGAGGCAAAAAAGACAGAAATTCCCTTTGTTTTGAGGGAAAAAGACAGAAATTCCACTTATTTAGAGGCAAAAAGGCAGAAATTTCCCTTATTTTGGAGCAAAAATGAAGAAATTTCCCTTTTTTATGGCAAAAAGTTATGCATTCCCCTTATTTTCGGGCAAAAAGGCAGAAATTCCCCGTATTTTGGGTCAAAACTCAGAAATTCCACTTATTTTGGGGCAAAATTCCAGAAATTTCCCTTATTTTGGGGCAAAATTGCAGAAATTTCACTTATTTTGGGGCAAAATTGCAGAAATTTCACTTATTCCAGGGAAAAAAGGCAGAAATTTTCTTTATTTTGGGGCAAAAAGGCAGAAATTCCTAATATTTTCTGGCAAAAATGCAGAAATTCCCCTTATTTTTAGGTAAAAAGGCTGAAATTCCTTTTATTTGGGGGCAAAAAGGCAGAAATTTCCCTTATTTTGGGGCAAAATTGCAGAAATTTCACTTATTTAGAGGCAAAAATACAGAAATTCTGCTTATTTTGGGGCAAAACTTAGAAATTCCACTTATTGTCGGGCAAAATTCCAGAAATTTCCCTTATTTTTGGGCAACATTGCAGAAATTTCACTTATTTCAGGGAAAAAAGGCACAAATTTTCCTTATTTTGGGGCAAAAATTCAGAAATGCCTAATATTTTGTTGCAAAAATGCAGAAATTCCCCTTATTTTGAGGTAAAAAGGCTGAAATTCCCCTTATTTGGGGGCAAAGAGGCAGAAATTTCCATTATTTTGGGGCAAAATTGGAGAAATTTCACTTATTTCAGGGTAATAATTCAGAAATTCCCCTTATTTTGGTTCAAAAAAGACAGAAATTCCTTTTGTTTTGGGGGAAAACGACAGAAATTCCACTTATTTAGAGGCAAAAAGGCAGAAATTCCCCTTATTTTGGAGCAAAAATGAAGAAATTTACCTTTTTATGGCAAAAAGGTATGCATTCCCCTTATTTTGGGATAAAAAGCAGAAATTCCCCGTATTTTGAAGCAAAATTGCAGAAATTCTCATAATTTTCGGGCAAAAATGCAGAAATTCCCCGTATTTTGGAGCATAATTGCAGAAATTCCTCTAGTTGTGGTGCACAAAGACAGAAATTCCCTATATGTTGGGGCAAAAAACAGAAATTCTTCTTATTTTGGGGCAAAACTCATAAATTCTGCTTATTTTGGGGAAAAATTCCAGAAATTTCCCTTATTTTGGGGCAAAATTGCAGAAATTTCACTTATTTTGGGGCAAAATTGCAGAAATTTCACTTCTTTCAGGGAAAAAAGGCAGAAATTTTCCTTATTTTGGGGCAAAAAGGCAGAAATTCCTAATATTTTCTGGCAAAAATGCAGAAATTCCCCTTATTTTGAGGTAAAAAGGCTGAAATTCCCCTTATTTGGGGGCAAAAAGGCAGAAATTTCCCTTATTTTGGGGCAAAATTGTAGAAATTTCAATTATTTAGAGGCAAAAATACAGAAATTCTCCTTATTTTGGGGCAAAACTTAGAAATTCCACTTATTTGGGGGCAAAATTCCAGAAATTTCCCTTATTTTGGGGCAACATTGCAGAAATTTTACTTATTTTCGGGCAAAATTGCAGAAATTTCACTTATTTCAGGGAAAAAAGGCACAAATTTTCCTTATCTTGGGGCAAAAAGTCAGAAATTCCTAATATTTTGTGGCAAAAATGCAGAAATTCCCCTTATTTTGAGGTAAAAAGGCTGAAATTCCCCTTATTTGGGGGCACAGAGGCAGAAATTTCCATTATTTTCGGGCAAAATTGGAGAAATTTCACTTATTTCAGGGTAATAATTCAGAAATTCCCCTTATTTTGGGTCAAAAAAGACAGAAATTCCTTTTGTTTTGGGGGAAAAAGACAGAAATTCCACTTATTTAGAGGCAAAAAGGCAGAAATTCCCTTTATTTTGAAGGAAAAAATGAAGAAATTTACTTTTTTATGGCAAAAAGATATGCATTCCCCTTACTTTTGGGATAAAAAGCAGAAATTCCTCGTATTTTGAAGCAAAATTGCAGAAATTCTCATAATTTTCAGGCAAAAAGGCAGAAATTCCCCGTATTTTGGAGCATAATTGCAGAAATTCCTCTAGTTGTGGTGCACAAAGACAGAAATTCCCTATATGTTGGGGCAAAAAGACAGAAATTCTCCTTATTTTGGGGCAAAACTCATAAATTCTACTTATTTTGGGGAAAAATTCCAGAAATTTCCCTTATTTTGGGGCAAAATTGCAGAAATTTCACTTATTTTGGGGCAAAATTGCAGAAATTTCACTTATTTCAGGGAAAAAAGGCAGAAATTTTCCTTATTTTGGGGCAAAAAGGCAGAAATTCCTAATATTTTCTGGCAAAAATGCAGAAATTCCCCTTATTTTGAGGTAAAAAGGCTGAAATTCCCCTTATTTGGGGGCAAAAAGGCAGAAATTTCCCTTATTTTGGGGCAAAATTGCAGAAATTTCACTTATTTACAGGCAAAAAGACAGAAAATCTCCTTATTTTGGGGCAAAACTTAGAAATTCCTCTTATTTTGGGGCAAAATTCCAGAAATTTCCCTTATTTTGGGGCAAAATTGCAGAAATTTCACTTATTTTGGGGCAAAATTGCAGAAATTTCACTTATTTCAGGGAAAAAAGGCACAAATTTTCCTTATTTTGGGGCAAAAAGTCAGAAATTCCTAATATTTTGTGGCAAAAATGCAGAAATTCCCCTTATTTTGAGGTAAAAAGGCTGAAATTCCCCTTATTTGGGGGCAAAGAGGCAGAAATTTCCCTTATTTTGGGGCAAAATTAGAGAAATTTCACTTATTTCAGGGTAATAATTCAGAAATTCCTCTTATTTTGAGGCAAAAAAGACAGAAATTCCCTTTGTTTTGGGGGAAAAAGACAGAAATTCCATTTATTTAGAGACAAAAAGGCAGAAATTCCCCTTATTTTGGAGCAAAAATGTAGAAATTTACCTTTTTATGACAAAAAGGTATGCATTCCCCTTACTTTCGGGATTAAAAGCAGAAATTCCCCTTATTTTCTAGCAAAATTGCAGAAATTCTCATAATTTTCGGGCAAAAAGGCAGAAATTCTCTTTATTTTGGGGCAAAAAGACAGAAGATCTCCTTTTTTTGGGAGCAAACATTTAGAAATTCCCGTTATTTTGTGGCAAAATTGCAAAAATTTCCTTTACATTGGGGCAAAATTGCAGAAATTTCCCTTATTTTGGGGCAAAAATCAGAAATTCCCCTTCTTTTGGGGCAAAATTCAAGAAATTTCACTTATTTTCAGGTAAAAAGGCTGAAATTTCCTTCATTTTGGGGCAAAAAGGGAGAAATTCCCCTTATTTGGGGAAAAATTGCAGAAATTTCCCTTATTATTGGGAAAAATTGCAGAAATTTTCCTTATTTTAGGGCAAAATTGCAGAAATTTCACTTATTTCAGAGAAAAAAAGCAAAAATTTTTCTTATTTTGGGGAAAAAAGGCAGAAATTCCCATTAATTTGTGGCAAAAAGGCAGAAATTTCCCTTATTTTTAAGCAAAATTGCAGAAATTTCACTTATTTCAGTGTAATAAGTCAGAAATTCCCCTTATTTTGAGGCAAAAAAGACAGAAATTCCCTTTGTTTTGAGGGAAAAAGACAGAAATTCCACTTATTTAGAGGCAAAAATGCAGAAATTTCCCTTATTTTAGAGCAAAAATGAAGAAATTTCCCTTTTTTATGGCAAAAAGTTATGCATTCCCCTTATTTTCGGGCAAAAAGGCACAAATTCCCCGTATTTTGGAGCATAATTGCAGAAATTCCGCTAGTTGTGGTGTATAAAGACAGAAATTCCCTATATGTTGGGGCAAAAAGACAGAAATTCTCCTTATTTTGGGGCAAAACTCAGAAATTCCACTAATTTAGGGCAAAATTCCAGAAATTTCCCTTATTTTGGGGCAAAATTGCAGAAATTTCACTTATTTTGGGGCAAAATTGTAGAAATTTCACTTATTTCAGGGAAAAAAGGCAGAAATTTTCTTTATTTTGGGGCAAAAAGGCAGAAATTCCTAATATTCTCTGGCAAAAATGCCAAAATTCCCTTTATTTTGAAGTAAAAAGGCTGAAATTCCCCTTATTTGGGGGCAAAAAGGCAGAAATTCCCCTTATTTTGGGGCAAAATTGCAGAAATTTCACTTATTTCAGTGTAATAAGTCAGAAATTCCTCTTTTTTTGAGGCAAAAAAGACAGAAATTCCCTTTGTTTTGAGGGAAAAAGACAGAAATTCCACTTATTTAGAGGCAAAAATGCAGAAATTTCCCTTATTTTGGAGCAAAAATGAAGAAATTTCCCTTTTTTATGGCAAAAAGTTATGCATTCCCCTTATTTTCGGGCAAAAAGGCAGAAATTCCCCGTATTTTGGAGCATAATTGCACAAATTCCACTAGTTGTGGTGCAGAACGACAGAAATTCCCTATATGTTGGGGCAAAAAGGCAGAAATTCTCCTTATTTTGGGGCAAAACTCAGAAATTCCACTTATTTTGGGGCAAAATTCTAGAAATTTCCCTTATTTTGGGGCAAAATTGCAGAAATTTCACTTATTTTGGGGCAAAATTGCAGAAATTTCACTTATTTCAGGGAAAAAAAGAAGAAATTTTCTTTATTTTGGGGCAAAAAGGCAGAAATTCCTAATATATTCTGGCAAAAATGCAGAAATTCCTTTTATTTTTAGGTAAAAAGGCTGAAATTCCTTTTATTTGGGGGCAAAAAGGCAGAAATTTCCCTTATTTTGGGGCAAAATTGCAGAAATTTCACTTATTTAGAGGCAAAAATACAGAAATTCTCCTTATTTTGGGGCAAAACTTAGAAATTCCACTTATTTGGGGGTAAAATTCCAGAAATTTCTCTTATTTTGGGGCAACATTGCAGAAATTTCACTTATTTTCTGGCAAAATTGCAGAAATTTCACTTATTTCAGGGAAAAAAGGCACAAATTTTCCTTTTTTTGGGGCAAAAAGTCAGAAATTCCTAATATTTTGTGGCAAAAATGCAGAAATTCCCCTTATTTTGAGGTAAAAAGGCTGAAATTCCCCTTATTTGGGGGCAAAGAGGCAGAAATTTCCATTATTTTGGGGCAAAATTGGAGAAATTTCACTTATTTCAGAGTAATAATTCAGAAATTCCCCTTATTTTGGGTCAAAAAAAACAGAAATTCCTTTTGTTTTGGGGGAAAAAGACAGAAATTCCACTTATTTAGAGGCAAAAAGGCAGAAAATCCCCTTATTTTGAAGGAAAAAATGAAGAAATTTACCTTTTTATGGCAAAAAGATATGCATTCCCCTTACTTTTGGGATAAAAAGCAGAAATTCCCCGTATTATGAAGCAAAATTGCAGAAATTCTCATAATTTTCGGGCAAAAAGGCAGAAATTCTTTTTATTTTGGGGCAAAAAGACAGAAGATCTCCTTTTTTCGGGAGCAAACATTAAGAAATTCCCCTTATTTTGGGGCAAAATTGCAGAAATTTCCCTTATTTTGGGGCAAAATTTCAGAAATTTCACTTACTTCAGGGTAATAAGTCAGAAATTCCCCTTATTTTGGGGCAAAAAAGACAGAAATTCTCTTTGTTTTGAGGGAAAAAGACAGAAATTCCACTTATTTAGAGGCAAAAAAGCAGAAATTCCCTTTATTTTGGAGCAAAAATGAAGAAATGTCCCTTTTAATGGCAAAAAGGTATGCATTCCCATTATTTTCAGGCAAAAAGACAGAAATTCCCCGTATTTTGGAGCAAAATTGCAGAAATTCCCCTAATTTTGGGGCAAAATGCAGAAATTCCCTTTATTTTGTGGCCAAAATCAGAAATTCCCCTTATTTTGGGGCAAAATTGCAGAAATTTCACTTATTTCAGTGTAATAAGTCAGAAATTCCTCTTTTTTGAGGCAAAAAAGACAGAAATTCCCTTTGTTTTGAGGGAAAAAGACAGAAATTCCACTTATTTAGAGGCAAAAAGGAAGAAATTTCCCTTCTTTTGGAGCAAAAATGAAGAAATTTCCCTTTTTTATGGCAAAAAGTTATGCATTCATCTTATTTTCGGGCAAAAAGGCAGAAATTCCCCGTATTTTGGGGCAAAACTCAGAAATTCCACTTATTTTGGGGCAAAATTCCAGAAATTTCCCTTATTTTGGGGCAAAATTGCAGAAATTTCACTTATTTTGGGGCAAAATTGCAGAAATTTCACTTATTCCATGGAAAAAAGGCAGAAATTTTCTTTATTTTGGGGCAAAAAGGCAGAAATTCCTAATATTTTCTGGCAAAAATGCAGAAATTCCCCTGATTTTTAGGTAAAAAGGCTGAAATTCCTTTTATTTGGGGGCAAAAAGGCAGAAATTTACCTTATTTTGGGGCAAAATTGCAGAAATTTCACTTATTTAGAGGCAAAAATACAGAAATTCTGCTTATTTTGGGGCAAAACTTAGAAATTCCACTTATTTTCGGGCAAAATTCCAGAAATTTCCCTTATTTTGGGGCAACATTGCAGAAATTTCACTTATTTTGGGGCAAAATTGTAGAAATTTCACTTATTTCAGGGAAAAAAAGGCACAAATTTTCCTTATTTTGGGGCAAAAAGTCAGAAATTCCTAGTATTTTGTTGCAAAAATGCAGAAATTCCCCTTATTTTGAGGTAAAAAGGCTGAAATTCCCCTTATTTGGGGGCAAAGAGGCAGAAATTTCCATTATTTTGGGGCAAAATTGGAGAAATTTCACTTATTTCAGGGTAATAATTCAGAAATTCCCCTTATTTTGGTTCAAAAAAGACAGAAATTCCTTTTGTTTTCGGGGAAAACGACAGAAATTCCACTTATTTAGAGGCAAAAAGGCAGAAATTCCCCTTATTTTGGAGCAAAAATGAAGAAATTTACGTTTTTATGGCAAAAAGGTATGCATTCCCCTTATTTTGGGATAAAAAGCAGAAATTCCCCGTATTTTGAAGCAAAATTGCAGAAATTCTCATAATTTTCGGGCAAAAATGCAGAAATTCCCCGTATTTTGGAGCATAATTGCAGAAATTCCTCTAGTTGTGGTGCACAAAAACAGAAATTCCCTATACGTTGGGGCAAAAAGACAGAAATTCTCCTTATTTTGGGGCAAAACTCATAAATTCTGCTTATTTTGGGGAAAAATTCCAGAAATTTCCCTTATTTTGGGGCAAAATTGCAGAAATTTCACTTATTTTGGGGCAAAATTGCAGAAATTTCACTTATTTCAGGGAAAAAAGGCAGAAATTTTCCTTATTTTGGGGCAAAAAGGCAGAAATTCCTAATATTTTCTGGCAAAAATGCAGAAATTCCCCTTATTTTGAGGTAAAAAGGCTGAAATTCCCCTTATTTGGGGGCAAAAATGCAGAAATTTCCCTTATTTTGGGGCAAAATTGCAGAAATTTCAATTATTTAGAGGCAAAAATACAGAAATTCTCCTTATTTTGGGGCAAAACTTAGAAATTCCACTTATTTGGGGGCAAAATTCCAGAAATTTCCCTTATTTTGGGGCAACATTGCAGAAATTTTACTTATTTTCGGGCAAAATTGCAGAAATTTCACTTATTTCAGGGAAAAAAGGCACAAATTTTCCTTATCTTGGGGCAAAAAGTCAGAAATTCCTAATATTTTGTGGCAAAAATGCAGAAATTCCCCTTATTTTGAGGTAAAAAGGCTGAAATTCCCCTTATTTGGGGGCACAGAGGCAGAAATTTCCATTATTTTCGGGCAAAATTGGAGAAATTTCACTTATTTCAGGGTAATAATTCAGAAATTCCCCTTATTTTGGGTCAAAAAAGACAGAAATTCCTTTTGTTTTGGGGGAAAAAGACAGAAATTCCACTTATTTAGAGGCAAAAAGGCAGAAATTCCCTTTATTTTGAAGGAAAAAATGAAGAAATTTACTTTTTTATGGCAAAAAGATATGCATTCCCCTTACTTTTGGGATAAAAAGCAGAAATTCCCCGTATTTTGAAGCAAAATTGCAGAAATTCTCATAATTTTCGGGCAAAAAGGCAGAAATTCCCCGTATTTTGGAGCATAATTGCAGAAATTCCTCTAGTTGTGGTGCACAAAGACAGAAATTCCCTATATGTTGGGGCAAAAAGACAGAAATTCTCCTTATTTTGGGGCAAAACTCATAAATTCTACTTATTTTGGGAAAAAATTCCAGAAATTTCCCTTATTTTGGGGCAAAATTGCAGAAATTTCACTTATTTTGGGGCAAAATTGCAGAAATTTCACTTATTTCAGGAAAAAAAGGCAGAAATTTTCCTTATTTTGGGGCAAAAAGGCAGAAATTCCTAATATTTTCTGGCAAAAATGCAGAAATTCCCCTTATTTTGAGGTAAAAAGGCTGAAATTCCCCTTATTTGGGGGCAAAAATGCAGAAATTTCCCTTATTTTGGGGCAAAATTGCAGAAATTTCAATTATTTAGAGGCAAAAATACAGAAATTCTCCTTATTTTGGGGCAAAACTTAGAAATTCCACTTATTTGGGGGCAAAATTCCAGAAATTTCCCTTATTTTGGGGCAACATTGCAGAAATTTTACTTATTTTCGGGCAAAATTGCAGAAATTTCACTTATTTCAGGGAAAAAAGGCACAAATTTTCCTTATCTTGGGGCAAAAAGTCAGAAATTCCTAATATTTTGTGGCAAAAATGCAGAAATTCCCCTTATTTTTAGGTAAAAAGGCTGAAATTCCCCTTATTTGGGGGCACAGAGGCAGAAATTTCCATTATTTTCGGGCAAAATTGGAGAAATTTCACTTATTTCAGGGTAATAATTCAGAAATTCCCCTTATTTTGGGTCAAAAAAGACAGAAATTCCTTTTGTTTTGGGGGAAAAAGACAGAAATTCCACTTATTTAGAGGCAAAAAGGCAGAAATTCCCTTTATTTTGAAGGAAAAAATGAAGAAATTTACTTTTTTATGGCAAAAAGATATGCATTCCCCTTACTTTTGGGATAAAAAGCAGAAATTCCCCGTATTTTGAAGCAAAATTGCAGAAATTCTCATAATTTTCGGGCAAAAAGGCAGAAATTCCCCGTATTTTGGAGCATAATTGCAGAAATTCCTCTAGTTGTGGTGCACAAAGACAGAAATTCCCTATATGTTGGGGCAAAAAGACAGAAATTCTCCTTATTTTGGGGCAAAACTCATAAATTCTACTTATTTTGGGAAAAAATTCCAGAAATTTCCCTTATTTTGGGGCAAAATTGCAGAAATTTCACTTATTTTGGGGCAAAATTGCAGAAATTTCACTTATTTCAGGGAAAAAAGGCAGAAATTTTCCTTATTTTGGGGCAAAAAGGCAGAAATTCCTAATATTTTCTGGCAAAAATGCAGAAATTCTTCTTATTTTGAGGTAAAAAGGCTGAAATTCCCCTTATTTGGGGGCAAAAAGGCAGAAATTTCCCTTATTTTGGGGCAAAATTGCAGAAATTTCACTTATTTACAGGCAAAAAGACAGAAAATCTCCTTATTTTGGGGCAAAACTTAGAAATTCCTCTTATTTTGGGGCAAAATTCCAGAAATTTCCCTTATTTTGGGGCAAAATTGCAGAAATTTCACTTATTTTGGGGCAAAATTGCAGAAATTTCACTTATTTCAGTGAAAAAGGCAAAAATTTTCCTTATTTTGGGGCAAAAAGTCAGAAATTCCTAATATTTTGTGGCAAAAATGCAGAAATTCCCCTTATTTTGAGGTAAAATGCTGAAATTCCCCTTATTTGGGGGCAAAGAGGCAGAAATTTCCCTTATTTTGGGGCAAAATTAGAGAAATTTCACTTATTTCAGGGTAATAATTCAGAAATTCCCCTTATTTTGGGACAAAAAAGACAGAAATTCCCTTTGTTTTGGGGGAAAAAGACAGAAATTCCATTTATTTAGAGACAAAAAGGCAGAAATTCCCCTTATTTTGGAGCAAAAATGTAGAAATTTACCTTTTTATGACAAAAAGGTATGCATTCCCCTTACTTTCGGGATTAAAAGCAGAAATTCCCCGTATTTTCAAGCAAAATTGCAGAAATTCTCATAATTTTCGGGCAAAAAGGCAGAAATTTTCTTTATTTTGGGGCAAAAAGACAGAAGATCTCCTTTTTTTGGGAGCAAACATTTAGAAATTCCCGTTATTTTGTGGCAAAATTGCAGAAATTTCATTTACATTGGGGCAAAATTGCAGAAATTTCCCTTATTTTGGGGCAAAAATCAGAAATTCCCCTTCTTTTGGGGCAAAATTCAAGAAATTTCCTTTATTTTGGGGCAAAATTACAAAAATTTGCCTTATTTTGGGGCAAAATTGAAGAAATTTTCCTTATTTGGGGCAAAATTTCAGAAATTTCACTTATTTTCAGGTAAAAAGGCTGAAATTTCCTTCATTTTGGGGCAAAAAGGGAGAAATTCCCCTTATTTTGGGGCAAAATTGCAGAAATTTCCCTTATTATTGGGAAAAATTGCAGAAATTTTCCTTATTTTAGGGCAAAATTGCAGAAATTTCACTTATTTCAGAGAAAAAAAGCAAAAATTTTTCTTATTTTGGGGAAAAAAGGCAGAAATTCCCATTAATTTGTGGCAAAAAGGCAGAAATTTCCCTTATTTTTAAGCAAAATTGCAGAAATTTCACTTATTTCAGTGTAATAAGTCAGAAATTCCCCTTATTTTGAGGCAAAAAAGACAGAAATTCCCTTTGTTTTGAGGGAAAAAGACAGAAATTCCACTTATTTAGAGGCAAAAATGCAGAAATTTCCCTTATTTTAGAGCAAAAATGAAGAAATTTCCCTTTTTTTATGGCAAAAAGTTATGCATTCCCCTTATTTTCGGGCAAAAAGGCACAAATTCCCTGTATTTTGGAGCATAATTGCAGAAATTCCGCTAGTTGTGGTGCATAAAGACAGAAATTCCCTATATGTTGGGGCAAAAAGACAGAAATTCTCCTTATTTTGGGGCAAAACTCAGAAATTCCACTAATTTAGGGCAAAATTCCAGAAATATCCCTTATTTTGGGGCAAAATTGCAGAAATTTCACTTATTTTGTGGCAAAATTGTAGAAATTTCACTTATTTCAGGGAAAAAAAGCAGAAATTTTCTTTATTTTGGGGCAAAAAGGCTGAAATTCCTAATATTCTCTGGCAAAAATGCAGAAATTCCATTTATTTTGAAGTAAAAAGGCTGAAATTCCCCTTATTTGGGGGCAAAAAGGCAGAAATTCCCCTTATTTTGGGGCAAAATTGCAGAAATTTCACTTATTATCAGGGTAATAATTCAGAAATTCCCCTTATTTTGGGGCAAAAAAGACAGAAATTCCTTTTGTTTTGGGGGAAAAAGACAGAAATTCCACTTATTTAGAGGCAAAAAGGCAGAAATTCCCCTTATTTTGAAGAAAAAATGAAGAAATTTACCTTTTTATGTCAAAAAGATATGCATTCCCCTTACTTTTGGGATAAAAAGCAGAAATTACCCATATTTTGAAGCAAAATTGCAGAAATTCTCATAATTTTCGGGCAAAAAGGCAGAAATTCTCCTTAATTTGGGGCAAAAAGACAGAAGATCTCCTTTTTTCGGGAGCAAACATTCAGAAATTCCCCTTATTTTGGGGCAAAATTGCAGAAATTTCCTTTACATTGGGGCAAAATTGCAGAAATTTCCCTTATTTTGGGGCAAAATTGCAGAAATTTCACTTACTTCAGGGTAATAAGTCAGAAATTCCCCTTATTTTGGGGCAAAAATGAAGAAATGTCCCTTTTAATGGCAAAAAGATATGCATTCCCATTATTTTCAGGCAAAAAGGCAGAAATTCCCCGTATTTTGGAGCAAAATTGCAGAAATTTTCCAAATTTGGGGCAAAAGGCTGAAATTCCTTTTATTTGGGGGCAAAAAGGCAGAAATTCCCCTTATTTTGGGGCAAAATTGCAGAAATTTCACTTATTTCAGTGTAATAAGTCAGAAATTCCTCTTTTTTTGAGGCAAAAAAGACAGAAATTCCCTTTGTTTTGAGGGAAAAAGACAGAAATTCCACTTATTTAGAGGCAAAAATGCAGAAATTTCCCTTATTTTGGAGCAAAAATGAAGAAATTTCCCTTTTTTATGGCAAAAAGTTATGCATTCCCCTTATTTTCGGGCAAAAAGGCAGAAATTCCCCGTATTTTGGAGCATAATTGCACAAATTCCCCTAGTTGTGGTGCAGAACGACAGAAATTCCCTATATGTTGGGGCAAAAAGACAGAAATTCTCCTTATTTTGGGGCAAAACTCAGAAATTCCACTTATTTTGGGGCAAAATTCCAGAAATTTCCCTTATTTTGGGGCAAAATTTCAGAAATTTCACTTATTTTGGGGCAAAATTGCAGATATTTCACTTATTTCAGGGAAAAAAGGCAGAAATTTTCTTTATTTTGGGGCAAAAAGGCAGAAATTCCTAATATTTTCTGGCAAAAATGCAGAAATTCCCCTATTTTTAGGTAAAAAGGCTGAAATTCCTTTTATTTGGGGGCAAAAAGGCAGAAATTTCCCTTATTTTGGGGCAAAATTGCAGAAATTTCACTTATTTAGAGGCACAGAGACAGAAATTCTCCTTATTTTGGGGCAAAACTTAGAAATTCCACGTATTTGGGGGCAAAATTCCAGAAATTTCCCTTATTTTGGGGAAAAATTGCAGAAATTTCAATTATTTTGGGGCAAAATTGCAGAAATTTCACTTATTTCAGGGAAAAAAGGAACAAATTTTCCTTATTTTGGGGCAAAAAGTCAGAAATTCCTAATATTTTGTGGCAAAAATGCAGAAATTCCCCCTATTTTGAGGTAAAAGGCTGAAATTCCCCTTATTTGGGGGCAAAGAGGCAGAAATTTCCATTATTTTGGGGCAAAATTGGAGAAATTTCACTTATTTCAGGGTAATAATTCAGAAAATCCCCCTTATTTTGGGGCAAAAAAGACAGAAATTCCTTTTGTTTTGGGGGAAAAAGACAGAAATTCCACTTATTTAGAGGGAAAAAGGCAGAAATTCCCCTTATTTTGAAGAAAAAATGAAGAAATTTACCTTTTTATGGCAAAAAGATATGCATTCCCCTTACTTTTGGGATAAAAAGCAGAAATTCCCCGTATTTTGAAGCAAAATTGCAGAAATTCTCATAATTTTAGGGCAAAAAGGCAGAAATTCTCCTTATTTTGGGGCAAAAAGACAGAAGATCTCCTTTTTTTTTTGGGAGCAAACATTCAGAAATTCCCCTTATTTGGGGGCAAAATTGCAGAAATTTCCTTTACATTGGGGCAAAATTGCAGAAATTTCCCTTATTTTGGGGCAAAATTGCAGAAATTTCACCTACTTTAGGGTAATAAGTCAGAAATTCCCCTTATTTTGGGGCAAAAAAGACAGAAATTCTCTTTGTTTTGGGGGAAAAAGACAGAAATTCCACTTATTTAGAGGCAAAAAGGCAGAAATTCCCTTTATTTTGGAGCAAAAATGAAGAAATGTCCCTTTTAATGGCAAAAAGGTATGCATTCCCATTATTTTCAGGCAAAAAGGCAGAAATTCCCCGTATTTTGGAGCAAAATTGCACAAATTCCCCAAATTTGGGGCAAAATGCAGAAATTCCCTTTATTTTGGGGCAAAAATCAGAAATTCCCCTTATTTTGGGGCAAAATTGCAGAAATTTCACTTATTTCAGTGTAATAAGTCAGAAATTCCTCTTTTTTTGAGGCAAAAAAGACAGAAATTCCCTTTGTTTTGAGGGAAAAAGACAGAAATTCCACTTATTTAGAGACAAAAATGCAGAAATTTCCCTTATTTTGGAGCAAAAATGAAGAAATTTCCCTTTTTTATGGCAAAAAGTTATGCATTCCCCTTATTTTCGGGCAAAAAGGCAGAAATTCCCCGTATTTTGGAGCATAATTGCACAAATTCCCCTAGTTGTGGTGCAGAAAGACAGAAATTCCCTATATGTTGGGGCAAAAAGACAGAAATTCTCCTTATTTTGGGGCAAAACTCAGAAATTCCACTTATTTTGGGGCAAAATTCCAGAAATTTCCCTTATTTTGGGGCAAAATTGCAGAAATTTCACTTATTTTGGGGCAAAATTGCAGAAATTTCTCTTATTTCTGGAAAAAAAGGCAGACATTTTCTTTATTTTGGGGCAAAAAGGCAGAAATTCCTAATATTTTCTGGCAAAAATGCAGAAATTCCCCTTATTTTTACGTAAAAAGGCTGAAATTTCTTTTATTTGGGGGCAAAAGGCAGAAATTTTCCTTATTTTGGGGCAAAATTGCAGAAATTTCACTTATTTAGAGGCAAAATACAGAAATTCTGCTTATTTTGGGGCAAAACTTAGAAATTCCACGTATTTTGGGGCAAAATTCCAGAAATTTCCCTTATTTTGGGGCAAAATTGCAGAAATTTCACTTATTTTGGGGCAAAATTGCAGAAATTTCACTTATTTCAGGGAAAAAAGGAACAAATTTTCCTTATTTTGGGGCAAAAAGTCAGAAATTCCTAATATTTTGTGGCAAAATTGTAGAAATTCCCCTTATTTTGAGGTAAAAAGGCTGAAATTCCCCTTATTTGGGGGCAAAGAGGCAGAAATTTCCATTACTTTGGGGCAAAATTGGAGAAATTTCACTTATTTCAGGTTAATAATTCAGAAATTCCCCTTATTTTGGGGCAAAAATGACAGAAATTACTTTAGTTTTGTGGGAAAAAGACAGAAATTCCACGTATTTAGAGGCAAAAAGGCAGAAATTCCCCTTATTTTGGAGCAAAAATGAAGAAATTTCCCTTTTTTATGGCAAAAAGTTATGCATTCCCCTTATTTTCGGGTAAAAAGGCAGAAATTCCCCATATTATGGAGCATAATTGCAGAAATTCCCCTAGTTGTGGTGCAGAAAGACAGAAATTCCCTATATGTTTGGGCAAAAGACAGAAATTCTTCTTATTTTGGGGCAAAACTCAGAAATTCTACTTATTTTGGGGCAAAATTCCAGAAATTTCCCTTATTTTGGGGAAAAATTGCAGAAATTTCACTTATTTTGGGGCAAAATTGCAGAAATTTCACTTATTTCAGAAAAAAAGGCAGAAATTTTCTTTATTTTGGGGCAAAAAGGCAGAAATTCCTAATATTTTCTGGCAAAAATGCAGAAATTCCCCTTATTTTGAGGTAAAAAGGCTGAAATTCCCCTTATTTGGGGGCAAAAAGGCAAAAATTTCCCTTATGTTGGGGCCAAAGTGCAGAAATATCACTTATTTCAGGGTAATAATTCAGAAATTCCCCTTATTTTGGGGCAAAAAAGACAGAAATTCCCTTTGTTTTGGGGGAAAAAGACAGAAATTCCATTTATTTAGAGGGAAAAAGGCAGAAATTCCCCTTATTTTGGAGCAAAAATGAAGAAATTTACCTTTTTATGGCAAAAAGGTATGCATTCCCCTTACTTTCGGGATAAAAAGCAGAAATTCCCCGTATTTTGAAGCAAAATTGCAGAAATTCTCATAATTTTCGGGCAAAAAGGCAGAAATTCTCCGTATTTTGGGGCAAAAAGACAGAAGATCTTTTTTTTTTTTTGGGGAGCAAACATTCAGAAATTCTCGTTATTTTGGGGCAAAATTGCAGAAATTTCCTTTACATTGGGGCAAAATTGCAGAAATTTCCCTTATTTTGGGGCAAAAATCAGAAATTCCCCTTCTTTTGGGGCAAAATTCAAGAAATTTCCTTTATTTTGGGGCAAAATTACAGGAATTTACCTTATTTTGGGGCAAAATTGAAGAAATTTACCTTATTTGGTGCAAAATTGCAGAAATTTCACTTATTTTCAGGTAAAAAGGCTGAAATTTCCTTCATTTTGGGGCAAAAAGGGAGAAATTCCCCTTATTTTGGGGCAAAATTGCAGAAATTTCCCTTATTATTAAGAAAAATTGCAGAAATTTTCCTTATTTTAGGGCAAAATTGCAGAAATTTCACTTATTTCAGAGAAAAAAAGCAAAAATTTTTCTTATTTTGGGGCAAAAAGGCAGAAATTTCCATTAATTTGTGGCAAAAAGGCAGAAATTCACCTTATTTTGGTGTAAAATGCAGAAATTTCACATATTTCAGGGCAAAAAGGCAGCAATTTCCCTTATCTTGGGGCAAAATTGCACAAATTTCACTTATTTCAGTGTAATAAGTCAGAAATTCCCCTTATTTTGAGGCAAAAAAGACAGAAATTCCCTTTGTTTTGAGGGAAAAAGACAGAAATTCCACTTATTTAGAGGCAAAAATGCAGAAATTTCCCTTATTTTGGAGCAAAAATGAAGAAATTTCCCTTTTTTATGGCAAAAAGTTATGCATTCCCCTTATTTTCGGGCAAAAAGGCAGAAATTCCCCGTATTTTGGAGCATAATTGCAGAAATTCCCCTAGTTGTGGTGCAGAAAGACAGAAATTCCCTATATGTTGGGGCAAAAAGGGAGAAATTCTCCTTATTTTGGGGCAAAACTCAGAAATTCCACTTATTTTGGGGCAAAATTCCAGAAATTTCCCTTATTTTGGGGCAAAATTGCAGAAATTTCACTTATTTTGTGGCAAAATTGCAGAAATTTCACTTATTTCAGGGAAAAAAGTAAGAAATTTTCTTTATTTTGGGGCAAAAAGGCAGAAATTCCTAATATTTTCTGGCAAAAATGCAGAAATTCCACTTATTTTGAGGTAAAAAGGCTGAAATTTTCCTTATTTGGGGGCAAAAAAGCAGAAATTTCCCTTATTTTAAGGCAAAATTGCAGAAATTTCACTTATTTGGAGGCAAAAAGACAGAAATTCTCCTTATTTTGGGGCAGAACTTAGAAATTCCACTTATTTTGGGGCAAAATTCCAGAAATTTCCATTATTTTGGGGAAAAATTGCAGAAATTTCACTTATTTTGGGGCAAAATTGCAGAAATTTCACTTATTTCAGGGAAAAAAGGAACAAATTTTCCTTATTTTGGGGCAAAAAGTCAGAAATTCCTAATATTTTGTGGCAAAAATGCAGAAATTCCCCTTATTTTGAGGTAAAAAGGCTGAAATTCCCCTTATTTGGTGGCAAAGAGGCAGAAATTTCCCTTATTTTGGGGCAAAATTGGAGAAATTTCACTTATTTCAGGATAATAATTCAAAAATTCCCCTTATTTTGGGGCAAAAAAGACAGAAATTCCCTTTGTTTTGGGGGAAAAAGACAGAAATTCCATTTATTTAGAGGGAAAAAGGCAGAAATTCCCCTTATTTTGGAGCAAAAATGAAGAAATTTACCTTTATGGCAAAAAGGTATGCATTCCCCTTACTTTCGGGATAAAAAGCAGAAATTCCCCGTATTTTGAAGCAAAATTGCAGAAATTCTCATAATTTTCGGGCAAAAAGGCAGAAATTCTCCTTATTTTGGGGCAAAAAGAGAGAAGATCTGTTTTTTTGGGAGCAAACATTCAGAAATTCTCGTTATTTTGGGGCAAAACTGCAGAAATTTCCTTTACATTGGGGCAAAATTGCAGAAATTTCCCTTATTTTGGGGCAAAAATCAGAAATTCCCCTTCTTTTGGGGCAAAATTCAAGAAATTTCCTTTATTTTGGGGCAAAATTACAGGAATTTACCTTATTTTGGGACAAAATTGAAGAAATTTACCTTATTTGGTGCAAAATTGCAGAAATTTCACTTATTTTCAGGTAAAAAGGCTGAAATTTCCTTCATTTTGGGGCAAAAAGGGAGAAATTCCCCTTATTTTGGGGCAAAATTGCAGAAATTTCCCTTATTATTGGGAAAAATTGCAGAAATTTTCTTTATTTTAGGGCAAAATTGCAGAAATTTCACTTATTTCAGAGAAAAAAAGCAAAAATTTTTCTTATTTTGGGGCAAAAAGGCAGAAATTTCCATTAATTTGTGGCAAAAAGGCAGAAATTCACTTTATTTTGGTGAAAAATGCAGAAATTTCACATATTTCAGGGCAAAAAGGCAGCAATTTCCCTTATTTTGGGGCAAAATTGCAGAAATTTCACTTATTTTGGGGCAAAATTGCAGAAATTTCCCTTATTATTGGGAAAAATTGCAGAAATTTTCCTTATTTTAGGGCAAAATTGCAGAAATTTCACTTATTTCAGAGAAAAAAAGCAAAAATTTTTCTTATTTTGGGGCAAAAAGGCAGAAATTTCCATTAATTTTTGGCAAAAAGGCAGAAATTCACCTTATTTTGGTGTAAAATGCAGAAATTTCACATATTTCAGGGCAAAAAGGCAGCAATTTCCCTTATTTTGGGGCAAAATTGCAGAAATTTCACTTATTTCAGTGTAATAAGTCAGAAATTCCCCTTATTTTGAGGCAAAAAAGAGAGAAATTCCCTTTGTTTTGAGGGAAAAAGACAGAAATTCCACTTATTTAGAGGCAAAAATGCAGAAATTTCCCTTATTTTGGAGCAAAAATGAAGAAATTTCCCTTTTTTATGGCAAAAAGTTATGCATTCCCCTTATTTTCGGGCAAAAAGGCAGAAATTCCCCTTATTTTGGGGCAAAACTCAGAAATTCCACTTATTATGGGGCAAAATTCCAGAAATTTCCCTTATTTTGGGGCAAAATTGCAGAAATTTCACTTATTTTGGGGCAAAATTGCAGAAATTTCACTTATTCCAGGGAAAAAAGGCAGCAATTTTCTTTATTTTGGGGCAAAAAGGCAGAAATTCCTAATATTTTCTGGCAAAAATGCAGAAATTCCCTTTATTTTTAGGTAAAAAGGCTGAAATTCCTTTTATTTGGGGGCAAAAACGCAGAAATTTCCCTTATTTTGGGGCAAAATTCCAGAAATTTCTCTTATTTTGGGGCAACATTGCAGAAATTTCACTTATTTTGGGGCAAAATTGCAGAAATTTCACTTATTTCAGGGAAAAAAGGCACAAATTTTCCTTATTTTGGGGCAAAAAGTCAGAAATTCCTAATATTTTGTGGCAAAATTCAGAAATTCCCCTTATTTTGAGGTAAAAAGGCTGAAATTCCCCTTATTTGGGGGCAAAGAGGCAGAAATTTCCATTATTTTGGGGCAAAATTGGAGAAATTTCACTTATTTCAGGGTAATAATTCAGAAATTCCCCTTATTTTGGTTCAAAAAAGACAGAAATTCCTTTTGTTTTGGGGGAAAAAGACAGAAATTCCACTTATTTAGAGGCAAAAGGGCAGAAATTCCCCTTATTTTGGAGCAAAAATGAAGAAATTTACCTTTTTATGGCAAAAAGGTATGCATTCTTCTTATTTTGGGATAAAAAGCAGAAATTCCCCGTATTTTGAAGCAAAATTGCAGAAATTCTCATAATTTTCGGACAAAAATGCAGAAATTCCCCGTATTTTGGAGCATAATTGCAGAAATTCCTCTAGTTGTGGTGCACAAAGACAGAAATTCCCTATATGTTGGGGCAAAAAGACAGAAATTCTCCTTATTTTGGGGCAAAACTCATAAATTCTACTTATTTTGGGGAAAAATTCCAGAAATTTCCCTTATTTTGGGGCAAAATTGCAGAAATTTCACTTATTTTGGGGCAAAATTGCAGAAATTTCACTTATTTCAGGGAAAAAAGGCAGAAATTTTCCTTATTTTGGGGCAAAAAGGCAGAAATTCCTAATATTTTCTGGCAAAAATGCAGAAATTCCCCTTATTTTGAGGTAAAAAGGCTGAAATTCCCCTTATTTGGGGGCAAAGTGGCAGAAATTTCCCTTATTTTGGGGCAAAATTGGAGAAATTTCACTTATTTACAGGCAAAAAGACAGAAATTCTCCTTATTTTGGGGCAAAACTTAGAAATTCCACTTATTTTGGGGCAAAATTCCAGAAATTTCCCTTATTTTGGGGCAAAATTGCAGAAATTTCACTTATTTTGGGGCAAAATTGCAGAAATTTCACTTATTTCAGGGAAAAAAGGCACAATTTTCCTTATTTTGGGGCAAAAAGTCAGAAATTCCTAATATTTTGTGGCAAAAATGCAGAAATTCCCCTTATTTTGAGGTAAAAAGGCTGAAATTCCCCTTATTTGGGGGCAAAGAGGCAGAAATTTCCATTATTTTGGGGCAAAATTGGAGAAATTTCACTTATTTCAGGGTAATAATTCAGAAATTCACCTTATTTTGGGTCAAAAAAGACAGAAATTCCTTTTGTTTTGAGGGAAAAAGACAGAAATTCCACTTATTTAGAGGCAAAAAGGCAGATATTCCCCTTATTTTAAAGAAAAAATGAAGAAATTTACTTTTTTATGGCAAAAAGATATGCATTCCCCTTACTTTTGTGATAAAAAGCAGAAATTCCCCGTATTTTGAAGCAAAATTGCAGAAATTCTCATAATTTTCGGGCAAAAAGGCAGAAATTCTCCTTATTTTGGGGCAAAAAGACAGAAGATCTCCTTTTTTCGGGAGCAAACATTCAGAAATTCCCCTTATTTTGGGGCAAAATTGCAGAAATTTTCTTTACATTGAAGCAAAATTGCAGAAATTTTCCTTATTTTGGGGCAAAATTGCAGAAATTTCACTTACTTCAGGGTAATAAGTCAGAAATTCCCCTTATTTTGGGGCAAAAAAGACAGAAATTCTCTTTGTTTGGGGGGAAAAAGACAGAAATTCCACTTATTTAGAGGCAAAAAGGCAGAAATTCCCTTTATTTTGGAGCAAAAATGAAGAAATGTCCCTTTTCATGGCAAAAAGGTATGCATTCCCATTATTTTCAGGCAAAAAGGCAGAAATTCCACGTATTTTGGAGCAAAATTGCAGAAATTCCCCTAATTTTGGGGCAAAATGCAGAAATTCCCTTTATTTTGGGGCAAAAATCAGAAATTCCCCTTATTTTGGGGCAAAATTGCAGAAATTTCACTTATTTCAGTGTAATTAGTCAGAAATTCCTCTTTTTTTGAGGCAAAAAAGACAGAAATTCCCTTTGTTTTGAGGGAAAAAGACAGAAATTCCACTTATTTAGAGGCAAAAATGCAGAAATTTCCCTTATTTAGGAGCAAAAATGAAGAAATTTCCCTTTTTCATGGCAAAAAGTTATGCATTCCCCTTATTTTCGGGCAAAAAGGCAGAAATTGCCCGTATTTTGGAGCATAATTGCACAAATTCCCCTAGTTGTGGTGCAGAAAGACAGAAATTCCCTATATGTTGGGGCAAAAAGACAGAAATTCTCCTTATTTTGGGGCAAAACTCAGAAATTCCACTTATTTTGGGGCAAAATTGCAGAAATTTCACATATTCCAAGGAAAAAAGGCAGAAATTTCACTTATTTTGGGGCAAAAAGGCAGAAATTCCTAATATTCTCTGGCAAAACTGCAGAAATTCCCTTTATTTTGAAGTAAAAAGGCTGAAATTCCCTTTATTTGGGGGCAAAAAGGCAGAAATTCCCCTTATTTTGGGGCAAAATTGCAGAAATTTCACTTATTTCAGTGTAATAAGTCAGAAATTCCCCTTATTTTGAGGCAAAAAAGACAGAAATTTTCTTTGTTTTGAGGGAAAAAGACAGAATTTCCACTTATTTAGAGGCAAAAATGCAGAAATTTCCCTTATTTTGGAGCAAAAATGAAGAAATTTCCCTTTTTTATGGCAAAAAGTTATGCATTCCCCTTATTTTCGGGCAAAAAGGCAGAAATTCCCCGTATTTTGGAGCATAATTGCACAAATTCCCCTAGTTGTGGTGCAGAACGACAGAAATTCCCTATATGTTGGGGCAAAAAGACAGTATTTCTCCTTATTTTGGGGCAAAACTCAGAAATTCCACTTATTTTGGGGCAAAATTCCAGAAATTTCCCTTATTTTGGGGCAAAATTGCAGAAATTTCACTTATTTCAGGCAAAAAAGGCACAAATTTTCCTTATTTTGGGGCAAAAAGTCAGAAATTCCTAATATTTTGTGGCAAAAATGCAGAAATTCCCCTTATTTTGAGGTAAAAAGGCTGAAATTCCCCTTATTTGGGGGCAAAGAGGAAGAAATTTCCCTTATTTTGGGGCAAAATTGGAGAAATTTCACTTATTTCAGGGTAATAATTCAGAAATTCCCCTTATTTTGGGGCAAAAAAGACAGAAATTCCCTTTGTTTTGGGGGGAAAAGACAGAAATTCCATTTATTTAGAGGCAAAAAGGCAGAAATTCCCCTTATTTTGGAGCAAAAATGTAGAAATTTACCTTTTTATGACAAAAAGGTATGCATTCCCCTTACTTTCGGGATTAAAAGCAGAAATTCCCTGTATTTTGAAGCAAAATTGCAGAAATTCTCATAATTTTCGGGCAAAAAGGAAGAAATTCTTTTTATTTTGGGGCAAAAAGACAGAAGATCTTCTTTTTTTGGGAGCAAACATTCAGAAATTCCCGTTATTATGGGGCAAAATTGCAGAAATTTCCTTTACATTGGGGCAAAATTGCAGAAATTTCCCTTATTTTGGGGCAAAAATCAGAAATTCCCCTTCTTTTGGGGCAAAATTCAAGAAATTTCCTTTATTTTGGGGCAAAATTACAGGAATTTACCTTATTTTGGGGCAAAATTGAAGAAATTTTCCTTATTTGGGGCAAAATTGCAGAAATTTCACTTATTTTCAGGTAAAAAGGCTGAAATTTCCTTCATTTTGGGGCAAAAAGGGAGAAATTCCCCTTATTTTGAGGTAAAAAGGCTGAAATTCCCCTTATTTGGGGGCAAAGAGGCAGAAATTTCCATTATTTTGGGGCAAAATTGGAGAAATTTCACTTATTTCAGGGTAATAATTCAGAAATTCCCCTTATTTTGGGTCAAAAAAGACAGAAATTCCTTTTGTTTTGGGGGAAAAAGACAGAAATTCCACTTATTTAGAGGCAAAAAGGCAGATATTCCCCTTATTTTGAAGAAAAAATGAAGAAATTTACCTTTTTATGGCAAAAAGATATGCATTCCCCTTACTTTTGTGATAAAAAGCAGAAATTCCCCGTATTTTGAAGCAAAATTGCAGAAATTCTCATAATTTTCGGGCAAAAAGGCAGAAATTCTCCTTATTTTGGGGCAAAAAGACAGAAGATCTCCTTTTTTCGGGAGCAAACATTCAGAAATTCCCCTTATTTTGGGGCAAAATTGCAGAAATTTTCTTTACATTGAAGCAAAATTGCAGAAATTTCCCTTATTTTGGGGCAAAATTGCAGAAATTTCACTTACTTCAGGGTAATAAGTCAGAAATTCCCCTTATTTTAGGGCAAAAAAGACAGAAATTCTCTTTGTTTGGGGGGAAAAAGACAGAAATTCCACTTATTTAGAGGCAAAAAGGCAGAAATTCCCTTTATTTTGGAGCAAAAATGAAGAAATGTCCCTTTTAATGGCAAAAAGGTATGCATTCCCATTATTTTCAGGCAAAAAGGCAGAAATTCCCCGTATTTTGGAGCAAAATTGCAGAAATTCCCCTAATTTTGGGGCAAAATGCAGAAATTCCCTTTATTTTGGGGCAAAAATCAGAAATTCCCCTTATTTTGGGGCAAAATTGCAGAAATTTCACTTATTTCAGTGTAATTAGTCAGAAATTCCTCTTTTTTTGAGGCAAAAAAGACAGAAATTCCCTTTGTTTTGAGGGAAAAAGACAGAAATTCCACTTATTTAGAGGCAAAAATGCAGAAATTTCCCTTATTTAGGAGCAAAAATGAAGAAATTTCCCTTTTTCATGGCAAAAAGTTATGCATTCCCCTTATTTTCGGGCAAAAAGGCAGAAATTGCCCGTATTTTGGAGCATAATTGCACAAATTCCCCTAGTTGTGGTGCAGAAAGACAGAAATTCCCTATATGTTGGGGCAAAAAGACAGAAATTCTCCTTATTTTGGGGCAAAACTCAGAAATTCCACTTATTTTGGGGCAAAATTGCAGAAATTTCACTTATTCCAAGGAAAAAAGGCAGAAATTTCACTTATTTTGGGGCAAAAAGGCAGAAATTCCTAATATTCTCTGGCAAAAATGCAGAAATTCCCTTTATTTTGAAGTAAAAAGGCTGAAATTCCCCTTATTTGGGGGCAAAAAGGCAGAAATTCCCCTTATTTTGGGGCAAAATTGCAGAAATTTCACTTATTTCAGTGTAATAAGTCAGAAATTCCCCTTATTTTGAGGCAAAAAAGACAGAAATTTTCTTTGTTTTGAGGGAAAAAGACAGAATTTCCACTTATTTAGAGGCAAAAATGCAGAAATTTCCCTTATTTTGGAGCAAAAATGAAGAAATTTCCCTTTTTTATGGCAAAAAGTTATGCATTCCCCTTATTTTCGGGCAAAAGGGCAGAAATTCCCCGTATTTTGGAGCATAATTGCACAAATTCCCCTAGTTGTGGTGCAGAACGACAGAAATTCCCTATATGTTGGGGCAAAAAGACAGTATTTCTCCTTATTTTGGGGCAAAACTCAGAAATTCCACTTATTTTGGGGCAAAATTCCAGAAATTTCCCTTATTTTGGGGCAAAATTGCAGAAATTTCACTTATTTCAGGCAAAAAAGGCACAAATTTTCCTTATTTTGGGGCAAAAAGTCAGAAATTCCTAATATTTTGTGGCAAAAATGCAGAAATTCCCCTTATTTTGAGGTAAAAAGGCTGAAATTCCCCTTATTTGGGGGCAAAGAGGCAGAAATTTCCATTATTTTGGGGCAAAATTGGAGAAATTTCACTTATTTCAGGGTAATAATTCAGAAATTCCACTTATTTTGGTTCAAAAAAGACAGAAATTCCTTTTGTTTTGGGGGAAAAAGACAGAAATTCCACTTATTTAGAGGCAAAAAGGCAGAAATTCCCCTTATTTTGGAGCAAAAATGAAGAAATTTACCTTTTTATGGCAAAAAGGTATGCATTCCCCTTATTTTCGGATAAAAAGCAGAAATTCCCCGTATTTTGAAGCAAAATTGCAGAAATTCTCATAATTTTCGGTCAAAAATGCAGAAATTCCCCGTATTTTGGAGCATAATTGCAGAAATTCCTCTAGTTGTGGTGCACAAAGACAGAAATTCCCTATATGTTGGGGCAAAAAGACAGAAATTCTCCTTATTTGGGGGCAAAACTCATAAATTCTACTTATTTTGGGGAAAAATTCCAGAAATTTCCCTTATTTTGTGGCAAAATTGCAGAAATTTCACTTATTTTGGGGCAAAATTGCAGAAATTTCACTTATTTCAGGGAAAAAAGGCAGAAATTTTCCTTATTTTGGGGCAAAAAGGCAGAAATTCCTAATATTTTATGGCAAAAATGCAGAAAATCCCCTTATTTTGAGGTAAAAAGGCTGAAATTCACCTTATTTCGGGGCAAAAAGGCAGAAATTTCCCTTATTTTAAGGCAAAATTGCAGAAATTTCACTTATTTACAGGCAAAAAGACAGAAATTCTCCTTATTTTGGGGCAAAACTTAGAAATTCCACTTATTTTGGGGCAAAATTCCAGAAATTTCCCTTATTTTGGGGCAAAATTGCAGAAATTTCACTTATTTTGGGGCAAAATTGCAGAAATTTCACTTATTTCAGGGAAAAAAGGCACAAATTTTCCTTATTTTGGGGCAAAAAGTCAGAAATTCCTAATATTTTGTGGCAAAAATGCAGAAATTCCCCTTATTTTGAGGTAAAAAGGCTGAAATTCCCCTTATTTGCGGGCAAAGAGGCAGAAATTTCCCTTATTTTGGGGCAAAATATGAGAAATTTCACTTATTTCAGGGTAATAATTCAGAAATTCCCCTTATTTTGGGGCAAAAAAGACAGAAATTCCCTTTGTTTTGAGGGAAAAAGTCAGAAATTCCACTTATTTAGAGGCAAAAATGCAGAAATTTCCCTTATTTAGGAGCAAAAATGAAGAAATTTCCCTTTTTCATGGCAAAAAGTTATGCATTCCCCTTATTTTCGGGCAAAAAGGCAGAAATTGCCCGTATTTTGGAGCATAATTGCACAAATTCCCCTAGTTGTGGTGCAGAAAGACAGAAATTCCCTATATGTTGGGGCAAAAAGACAGAAATTCTCCTTATTTTGGGGCAAAACTCAGAAATTCCACTTATTTTGGGGCAAAATTGCAGAAATTTCACTTATTCCAAGGAAAAAAGGCAGAAATTTCACTTATTTTGGGGCAAAAAGGCAGAAATTCCTAATATTCTCTGGCAAAAATGCAGAAATTCCCTTTATTTTGAAGTAAAAAGGCTGAAATTCCCCTTATTTGGGGGCAAAAAGGCAGAAATTCCCCTTATTTTGGGGCAAAATTGCAGAAATTTCACTTATTTCAGTGTAATAAGTCAGAAATTCCCCTTATTTTGAGGCAAAAAAGACAGAAATTTTCTTTGTTTTGAGGGAAAAAGACAGAATTTCCACTTATTTAGAGGCAAAAATGCAGAAATTTCCCTTATTTTGGAGCAAAAATGAAGAAATTTCCCTTTTTTATGGCAAAAAGTTATGCATTCCCCTTATTTTCGGGCAAAAAGGCAGAAATTCCCCGTATTTTGGAGCATAATTGCACAAATTCCCCTAGTTGTGGTGCAGAACGACAGAAATTCCCTATATGTTGGGGCAAAAAGACAGTATTTCTCCTTATTTTGGGGCAAAACTCAGAAATTCCACTTATTTTGGGGCAAAATTCCAGAAATTTCCCTTATTTTGGGGCAAAATTGCAGAAATTTCACTTATTTCAGGCAAAAAAGGCACAAATTTTCCTTATTTTGGGGCAAAAAGTCAGAAATTCCTAATATTTTGTGGCAAAAATGCAGAAATTCCCCTTATTTTGAGGTAAAAAGGCTGAAATTCCCCTTATTTGGGGGCAAAGAGGCTGAAATTTCCCTTATTTCGGGGCAAAATTGGAGAAATTTCACTTATTTCAGGGTAATAATTCAGAAATTCCCCTTATATTGGGGCAAAAAAGACAGAAATTCCCTTTGTTTTGGGGGGAAAAGACAGAAATTCCATTTATTTAGAGGCAAAAAGGCAGAAATTCCCCTTATTTTGGAGCAAAAATGTAGAAATTTACCTTTTTATGACAAAAAGGTATGCATTCCCCTTACTTTCGGGATTAAAAGCAGAAATTCCCTGTATTTTGAAGCAAAATTGCAGAAATTCTCATAATTTTCGGGCAAAAAGGCAGAAATTCTTTTTATTTTGGGGCAAAAAGACAGAAGATCTTCTTTTTTTGGGAGCAAACATTCAGAAATTCCCGTTATTATGGGGCAAAATTGCAGAAATTTCCTTTACATTGGGGCAAAATTGCAGAAATTTCCCTTATTTTGGGGCAAAAATCAGAAATTCCCCTTCTTTTGGGGCAAAATTCAAGAAATTTCCTTTATTTTGGGGCAAAATTACAGGAATTTACCTTATTTTGGGGCAAATTTGAAGAAATTTTCCTTATTTGGGGCAAAATTGCAGAAATTTCACTTATTTTCAGGTAAAAAGGCTGAAATTTCCTTCATTTTGGGGCAAAAAGGGAGAAATTCCCCTTATTTTGGGGCAAAATTGCAGAAATTTCCCTTATTATTGGGAAAAATTGCAGAAATTTTCCTTATTTTAGGGCAAAATTGCAGAAATTTCAATTATTTCAGAGAAAAAAAGCAAAAATTTTTCTTATTTTGGGGCAATAAGGCAGAAATTCCCATTAATTTGTGGCAAAAAGGCAGAAAAATCCCTTATTTTTAAGCAAAATTGCAGAAATTTCACTTATTTCAGTGTAATAAGTCAGAAATTCCCCTTATTTTGAGGCAAAAAAGACAGAAATTCCCTTTGTTTTGAGGGAAAAAGGCAGAAATTCCACTTATTTAGAGGCAAAAATGCAGAAATTTCCCTTATTTTAGAGCAAAAATGAAGAAATTTCCCTTTTTTATGGCAAAAAGTTATGCATTCCCCTTATTTTTGGACAAAAAGGAACAAATTTCCCGTATTTTGGAGCATAATTGCAGAAATTCCGCTAGTTGTGGTGCATAAAGACAGAAATTCCGTATATGTTGGGGCAAAAAGACAGAAATTCTCCTTATTTTGGGGCAAAACTCAGAAATTCCACTAATTTAGGGCAAAATTCCAGAAATTTCCCTTATTTTGGGGCAAAATTGCAGAAATTTCACTTATTTTGGGGCAAAATTGTAGAAATTTCACTTATTTCAGGGAAAAAAGGCAGAAATTTTCTTTATTTTGGGGCAAAAAGGCAGAAATTCCTAATATTCTCTGGCAAAAATGCAGAAATTCCCTTTATTTTGAAGTAAAAAGGCTGAAATTCCCCTTATTTGGGGGCAAAAAGGCAGAAATTCCCCTTATTTTGGGGCAAAATTGCAGAAATTTCACTTATTTCAGCGTAATAAGTCAGAAATTCCTCTTTTTTTGAGGCAAAAAAGACAGAAATTCCCTTTGTTTTGATGGAAAAAGACAGAAATTCCACTTATTTAGAGGCAAAAATGCAGAAATTTCCCTTATTTTGGAGCAAAAATGAAGAAATTTCCCTTTTTTATGGCAAAAAGTTATGCATTCCCCTTATTTTCGGGCAAAAAGGCAGAAATTCCCCGTATTTTGGAGCATAATTGCACAAATTCCACTAGTTGTGGTGCAGAACGACAGAAATTCCCTATATGTTGGGGCAAAAAGACAGAAATTCTCCTTATTTTGGGGCAAAACTCAGAAATTCCACTTATTTTGGGGCAAAATTCCAGAAATTTCCCTTATTTTGGGGCAAAATTGCAGAAATTTCACTTATTTTGGGGCAAAATTGCAGAAATTTCACTTATTTCAGGGAAAAAAAGAAGACATTTTCTTTATTTTGGGGCAAAAAGGCAGAAATTCCTAATATTTTCTGGCAAAAATGCATAAATTCCCCTTATTTTTAGGTAAAAAGGCTGAAATTCCTTTTATTTGGGGGCAAAAAGGCAGACATTTCCCTTATTTTGGGGCAAAATTGCAGAAATTTCAGTTATTTAGTGGCAAAAATACAGAAATTCTCCTTATTTTGGGGCAAAACTTAGAAATTCCACTTATTTGGGGGCAAAATTCCAGTAATTTCCCTTATTTTGGGGCAACTGGCAGAAATTTCACTTATTTTCGGGCAAAATTGCAGAAATTTCACTTATTTCAGGGAAAAAAGGCACAAATTTTCCTTATTTTGGGGCAAAAAGTCAGAAATTCCTAATATTTTGTGTTAAAAATGCAGAAATTCCCCTTATTTTGAGGTAAAAAGGCTGAAATTCCCCTTATTTGGGGGCAAAGAGGCAGAAATTTCCATTATTTTGGGGCAAAATTAGAGAAATTTCACTTTTTTCAGGGTAATAATTCAGAAATTCCCCTTATTTTGGGTCAAAAAAGACAGAAATTACTTTTGTTTTGGAGGAAAAAGACAGAAATTCCACTTATTTAGAGGCAAAAAGGCAGAAATTCCCCTTATTTTGAAGAAAAAATGAAGAAATTTACCTTTTTATGGCAAAAAGATATGCATTCCCCTTACTTTTGGGATAAAAAGCAGAAATTCCCCGTATTTTGAAGCAAAATTGCAGAAATTCTCATAATTTTCGGGCAAAAAGGCAGAAATTCTCCTTATTTTGGGGCAAAAAGACAGAAGATCTCCTTTTTTCGGGAGCAAACATTCAGAAATTCCCCTTATTTTGGGGCAAAATTGCAGAAATTTCCTTTACATTGGGGCAAAATTGCAGAAATTTCCCTTATTTTGGGGCAAAATTGCAGAAATTTCACTTACTTCAGGTTAATAAGTCAGAAATTCCCCTTATTTTGGGGCAAAAAAGACAGAAATTCTCTTTGTTTTGGGGAAAAAAGACAGAAATTCCACTTATTTAGAGGCAAAAAGGCAGAAATTCCCTTTATTTTGGAGCAAAAATGAAGAAATGTCCCTTTTAATGGCAAAAAGGTATGCATTCCCATTATTTTCAGGCAAAAAGGCAGAAATTCCCCGTATTTTGGAGCAAAATTGTAGAAATTCCCCTAATTTTGGGGCAAAATGCAGAAATTCCCTATATTTTGGGGCAAAAATCAGAAATTCCCCTTATTTTGGGGCAAAATTGCAGAAATTTCACTTATTTCAGTGTAATAAGTCAGAAATTCCTCTTTTTTTGAGGCAAAAAAGACAGAAATTCTCTTTGTTTTGAGGGAAAAAGACAGAAATTCCACTTATTTAGAGGGAAAAATGCAGAAATTTTTCTTATTTTGGAGCAAAAATGAAGAAATTTCCCTTTTTTATGGCAAAAAGTTATGCATTCCCCTTATTTTCGAGCAAAAAGGCAGAAATTGCCCGTATTTTGGAGCATAATTGCAAAAATTCCCCTAGTTGTGGTGCAGAAAGACAGAAATTCCCTATATGTTGGGGCAAAAAGACAGAAATTCTCCTTATTTTGGGGCAAAACTCAGAAATTCCACTTATTTTGGGGCAAAATTCCAGAAATTTCATTTATTTTGGGGCAAAATTGCAGAAATTTCACTTATTTTGGGGCAAAATTGCAGAAATTTCACTTATTTCAGGGAAAAAAAGGCAGAAATTTTCCTTATTTTGGGGCAAAAAGTCAGAAATTCCTAATATTTTGTGGCAAAAATGCAGAAATTCCCCTTATTTTGAGGTAAAAAGGCTGAAATACCCCTTATTTGGGGGCAAAGAGGCAGAAATTTCCCTTATTTTGGGGCAAAATTTGAGAAATTTCACTTATTTCAGGGTAATAATTCAGAAATTCCCCTTATTTTGGTTCAAAAAAGACAGAAATTCCTTTTGTTTTTGGGGAAAAAGACAGAAATTCCACTTATTTAGAGGCAAAAAGGCAGAAATTCCCCTTATTTTGGAGCAAAAATGAAGAAATTTACCTTTTTATGGCAAAAAGGTATGCATTCCCCTTATTTTGGGATAAAAAGCAGAAATTCCCCGTATTTTGAAGCAAAATTGCAGAAATTCTCATAATTTTCGGGCAAAAATGCAGAAATTCACCGTATTTTGGAGCATAATTGCAGAAATTCCTCTAGTTGTGGTGCACAAAGACAGAAATTTCCTATATGTTGGGGCAAAAGGACAGAAATTCTCCTTATTTTGGGGCAAAACTCATAAATTCTACTTATTTTGGGGAAAAATTCCAGAAATTTCCCTTATTTTGGGGCAAAATTGCAGAAATTTCACTTATTTTGGGGCAAAATTGCAGAAATTTCACTTATTTCAGGGAAAAAAGGCAGAAATTTTCCTTATTTTGGGGCAAAAAGGCAGAAATTCCTAATATTTTCTGGCAAAAATGCAGAAATTCCCCTTATTTTTGGGTAAAAAGGCTGAAATTCCCCTTATTTGGGGGCAAAAAGGCAGAAATTTCCCTTATTTTGGGGCAAAATTGGAGAAATTTCACTTATTTCAGGGTAATAATTCAGAAATTCCCCTTATTTTGGGGCAAAAAAGACAGAAATTCCTTTTGTTTTGGGGGAAAAAGACAGAAATTCCACTTATTTAGAGGCAAAAAGGCAGAAATTCCCCTTATTTTGAAGAAAAAATGAAGAAATTTACCTTTTTATGTCAAAAAGATATGCATTCCCCTTACTTTTGGGATAAAAAGCAGAAATTACCCATATTTTGAAGCAAAATTGCAGAAATTCTCATAATTTTCGGGCAAAAAGGCAGAAATTCTCCTTATTTTGGGGCAAAAAGACAGAAGATCTCCTTTTTTCGGGAGCAAACATTCAGAAATTCCCCTTATTTTGGGGCAAAATTGCAGAAATTTCCTTTACATTGGGATAAAATTGCAGAAATTTCCCTTATTTTGGGGCAAAATTGCAGAAATTTCACTTACTTCAGGGTAATAAGTCAGAAATTCCCCTTATTTTGGGGCAAAAATGAAGAAATGTCCCTTTTAATGGCAAAAAGGTATGCATTCCCATTATTTTCAGGCAAAAAGGCAGAAATTCCCCGTATTTTGGAGCAAAATTGCACAAATTCCCCAAATTTGGGGCAAAATGCAGAAATTCCCTTTATTTTGGGGCAAAAATCAGAAATTCCCCTTATTTTGGGGCAAAATTGCAGAAATTTCACTTATTTCAGTGTAATAAGTCAGAAATTCCTCTTTTTTTGAGGCAAAAAAGACAGAAATTCCCTTTGTTTTGAGGGAAAAAGACAGAAATTCCACTTATTTAGAGGCAAAAATGCAGAAATTTCCATTATTTTGGAGCAAAAATGAAGAAATTTCCCTTTTTTATGGCAAAAAGTTATGCATTCCCCTTATTTTCGGGCAAAAAGGAAGAAATTCCCCGTATTTTGGAGCATAATTGCACAAATTCCCCTAGTTGTGGTGCAGAAAGACAGAAATTCCCTATATGTTGGGGCAAAAAGACAGAAATTCTCCTTATTTTGGGGCAAAATTCAGAAATTCCACTTATTTTGGGGCAAAATTCCAGAAATTTCCCTTATTTTGGGGCAAAATTGCAGAAATTTCACTTATTTTGGGGCAAAATTGCAGAAATTTCTCTTTTTTCTGGAAAAAAAGGCAGAAATTTTCTTTATTTTGTGGCAAAAAGGCAGAAATTCCTAATATTTTCTGGCAAAAATGCAGAAATTCCCCTTATTTTTACGTAAAAAGGCTGAAATTTCTTTTATTTGGGGGCAAAAGGCAGAAATTTCCCTTATTTTGGGGCAAAATTGCAGAAATTTCACTTATTTAGAGGCAAAATACAGAAATTCTGCTTATTTTGGGGCAAAACTTAGAAATTCCACGTATTTTGGGGCAAAATTCCAGAAATTTCCCTTATTTTGGGGCAAAATTGCAGAAATTTCACTTATTTTGGGGCAAAATTGCAGAAATTTCACTTATTTCAGGAAAAAAAGGAACAAATTTTCCTTATTTTGGGGCAAAAAGTCAGAAATTCCTAATATTTTGTGGCAAAATTGTAGAAATTCCCCTTATTTTGAGGTAAAAAGGCTGAAATTCCCCTTATTTGGGGGCAAAGAGGCAGAAATTTCCATTACTTTGGGGCAAAATTGGAGAAATTTCACTTATTTCAGGGTAATAATTCAGAAATTCCCCTTATTTTGGGGCAAAAATGACAGAAATTCCTTTTGTTTTGTGGGAAAAAGCCAGAAATTCCACTTATTTAGAGGCAAAAAGGCAGAAATTCCCCTTATTTTGGAGCAAAAATGAAGAAATTTCCCTTTTTTATGGCAAAAAGTTATGCATTCCCCTTATTTTCGGGTAAAAAGGCAGAAATTCCCCATATTATGGAGCATAATTGCAGAAAATCCCCTAGTTGTGGTGAAGAAAGACAGAAATTCCATATATGTTTGGGCAAAAAGACAGAAATTCTTCTTATTTTGGGGCAAAACTCAGAAATTCTGATTATTTTGGGGCAAAATTCCAGAAATTTCCCTTATTTTGGGGAAAAATTGCAGAAATTTCACTTATTTTGGGGCAAAATTGCAGAAATTTCACTTATTTCAGAAATAAAAGGCAGAAATTTTCTCCATTTTGGGGCAAAAAAACAGAAATTCCTAATATTTTCTGGCAAAAATGCAGAAATTCCCCTTATTTTGAGGTAAAAAGGCTGAAATTCCCCTTATTTGGGTACAAAAAGGCAGAAATTTCCCTTATTTTGGGGCAAAATTGCAGAAATTTCACTTATTTTGGGGCAAAATTGCAGAAATTGCACTTATTTCATGGAAAAAAGGCACAAATTTTATTTATTTTGGGGCAAAAAGTCAGAAATTCCTAATATTTTGCGGCAAAAATGCAGAAATTCCCCGTATTTTGAGATAAAAAGGCTGAAATTCCCCTTATTTGGCGGCAAAGAGGCAGTAATTTCCCTTATTTTGGGGCAAAATTGGAGAAATTTCACTTATTTCAGGGTAATAATTCAGAAATTCCCCTTATTTTGGGGCAAAAAAGACAGAAATTCCCTTTGTTTTGGGGGAAAAAGACAGAAATTCCATTTATTTAGAGGCAAAAAGGCAGAAATTCCCCTTATTTTGGAGCAAAAATGAAGAAATTTACCTTTTTATGGCAAAAAGGTATGCATTCCCCTTACTTTCGTGATAAAAAGCAGAAATTCCCCGTATTTTGAAGCAAAATTGCAGAAATTCTTATAATTTTCGGGCAAAAAGGCAGAAATTCTCCTTATTTTGGGGCAAAAAGACAGAAGATCTTTTTTTTTGGGGGAGCAAACATTCAGAAATTCTCGTTATTTTGGGGCAAAAATGCAGAAATTTCCTTTACATTGGGGCAAAATTGCAGAAATTTCCCTTATTTTGGGGCAAAAATCAGAAATTCCCCTTCTTTTGGGGCAAAATTCAAGAAATTTCCTTTATTTTGGGGCAAAATTACAGGAATTTACCTTATTTTGGGGCAAAATTGAAGAAATTTACCTTATTTGGTGCAAAATTGCAGAAATTTCACTTATTTTAATGTAAAAAGGCTGAAATTTCCTTCATTTTCGGGCAAAAAGGGAGAAATTCCCCTTATTTAGGGGCAAAATTTCAGAAATTTCCCTTATTATTGGGAATAATTGCAGAAATTTTCCTTATTTTAGGGCAAAATTGCAGAAATTTCACTTATTTCAGAGAAAAAAAGCAAAAATTTTTCTTATTTTGGGGCAAAAAGGCAGAAATTTCCATTAATTTGTGGCAAAAAGGCAGAAATTCACCTTATTTTGGTGTAAAATGCAGAAATTTCACATATTTCAGGGCAAAAAGGCAGCAATTTCCCTTATTTTGGGGCAAAATTGCACAAATTTCACTTATTTCAGTGTAATAAGTCAGAAATTCCCCTTATTTTGAGGCAAAAAAGACAGAAATTCCCTTTGTTTTGAGGGAAAAAGACAGAAATTCCACTTATTTAGAGGCAAAAATGCAGAAATTTCCCTTATTTTGGAGCAAAAATGAAGAAATTTCCCTTTTTTATGGCAAAAAGTTATGCATTCCCCTTATTTTCGGGCAAAAAGGCAGAAATTCCCCGTATTTTGGAGCATAATTGCAGAAATTCCCCTAGTTGTGGTGCAGAAAGACAGAAATTCCCTATATGTTGGGGCAAAAAGACAGAAACTCTCCTTATTTTGGGGCAAAACTCAGAAATTCCACTTATTTTGGGGCAAAATTCCAGAAATTTCCCTTATTTTGGGGCAAAATTCCAGAAATTTCCCTTATTTTGGGGCAAAATTGCAGAAATTTCACTTATTTTGGGGCAAAATTGCAGAAATTTCACTTATTTCAGGGAAAAAAGTAAGAAATTTTCTTTATTTTGGGGCAAAAAGGCAGAAATTCCTAATATTTTCTGGCAAAAATGCAGAAATTCCACTTATTATGAGGTAAAAAGGCTGAAATTCCCCTTATTTGGGGGCAAAAAAGCAGAAATTTCACTTATTTTAAGGCAAAATTGCAGAAATTTCACTTATTTGGAGGCAAAAAGACAGAAATTCTCCTTATTTTGGGGCAGAACTTAGAAATTCCACTTATTTTGGGGCAAAATTCCAGAAATTTCCCTTATTTTGGGGAAAAATTGCAGAAATTTCACTTATTTTGGGGCAAAATTGCAGAAATTTCACTTATTTCAGGGAAAAAAGGAAAAAATTTTCCTTATTTTGGGGCAAAAAGTCAGAAATTCCTAATATTTTGTGGCAAAAATGCAGAAATTCCCCTTATTTTGAGGTAAAAAGGCTGAAATTCCCCTTATTTGGTGGCAAAGAGGCAGAAATTTCCCTTATTTTGGGGCAAAATTGGAGAAATTTCACTTATTTCAGGATAATAATTCAGAAATTCCCCTTATTTTGGGGCAAAAAAGACAGAAATTCCCTTTGTTTTGGGGGAAAAAGACAGAAATTCCATTTATTTAGAGGCAAAAAGGCAGAAATTCCCCTTATTTTGGAGCAAAAATAAAGAAATTTACCTTTATGGCAAAAAAATATGCATTCCCCTTACTTTCGGGATAAAAAGCAGAAATTCCCCGTATTTTGAAGCAAAATTGCAGAAATTCTCATAATTTTCGGGCAAAAAGGCAGAAATTCTCCTTATTTTGGGGCAAAAAGAGAGAAGATCTGTTTTTTTGGGAGCAAACATTCAGAAATTCTCGTTATTTTGGGGCAAAATTGCAGAAATTTCCTTTACATTGGGGCAAAATTGCAGAAATTTCCCTTATTTTGGGGCAAAAATCAGAAATTCCCCTTCTTTTGGGGCAAAATTCAAGAAATTTCCTTTATTTTGGGGCAAAATTACAGGAATTTACCTTGTTTTGGGGCAAAATTGAAGAAATTTACCTTATTTGGTGCAAAATTGCAGAAATTTCACTTATTTTCAGGTAAAAAGGCTGAAATTTCCTTCATTTTGGGGCAAAAAGGGAGAGATTCCCCTTATTTTGGGGCAAAATTTCAGAAATTTCCCTTATTATTGGGAATAATTGCAGAAATTTTCCTTATTTTAGGGCAAAATTGCAGAAATTTCACTTATTTCAGAGAAAAAAAGCAAAAATTTTTCTAATTATGGGGCAAAAAGGCAGAAATTTCCATTAATTTGTGGCAAAAAGGCAGAAATTCACCTTATTTTGGTGTAAAATGCAGAAATTTCACATATTTCAGGGCAAAAAGGCAGCAATTTCCCTTATTTTGGGGCAAAATTGCAGAAATTTCACTTATTTCAGTGTAATAAGTCAGAAATTCCCCTTATTTTGAGGCAAAAAAGACAGAAATTCCCTTTGTTTTGAGGGAAAAAGACAGAAATTCCACTTATTTAGAGGCAAAAATGCAGAAATTTCCCTTATTTTGGAGCAAAAATGAAGAAATTTCCATTTTTTATGGCAAAAAGTTATGCATTCCCCTTATTTTCGGGCAAAAAGGCAGAAATTCCCAGTATTTTGGAGCATAATTGCACAAATTCCCCTAGTTGTGGTGCAGAAAGACAGAAATTCCCTATATGTTGGGGCAAAAAGACAGAAATTCTCCTTATTTTGGGGCAAAACTCAGAAATTCCACTTATGTTGGGGCAAAATTCCAGAAATTTCCCTTATTTTGGGGCAAAATTGCAGAAATTTCACTTATTTCAGGGAAAAAAGTAAGAAATTTTCTTTATTTTGGGGCAAAAAGGCAGAAATTCCTAATATTTTCTGGCAAAAATGCAGAAATTCCACTTATTTTGAGGTAAAAAGGCTGAAATTCCCCTTATTTGGGGGCAAAAAAGCAGAAATTTCCCTTATTTTAAGGCAAAATTGCAGAAATTTCACTTATTTGGAGGCAAAAAGACAGAAATTCTCCTTATTTTGGGGCAGAACTTAGAAATTCCACTTATTTTGGGGCAAAATTCCAGAATTTTCCCTTATTTTGGGGAAAAATTGCAGAAATTTCACTTATTTCAGGGAAAAAAGGAACAAATTTTCCTTATTTTGGTGCAAAAAGTCAGAAATTCCTAATATTTTGTGGCAAAAATGCAGAAATTCCCCTTATTTTGAGGTAAAAAGGCTGAAATTCCCCTTATTTGGTGGCAAAGAGGAAGAAATTTCCCTTATTTTGGGGCAAAATTGGAGAAATTTCACTTATTTTAGGATAATAATTCAGAAATTCCCCTTATTTTGGGGCAAAAAAGACAGAAATTCCCTTTGTTTTGGGGGAAAAAGACAGAAATTCCATTTATTTAGAGGCAAAAAGGCAGAAATTCCCCTTATTTTGGAGCAAAAATGAAGAAATTTACCTTTATGGCAAAAAGGTATGCATTCCCCTTACTTTCGGGATAAAAAGCAGAAATTCCCCGTATTTTGAAGCAAAATTGCAGAAATTCTCATAATATTCGGGCAAAAAGGCAGAAATTCTCCTTATTTTGGGGCAAAAAGACAGAAGATCTTTTTTTTTTGGGAGCAAACATTCATAAATTCTCGTTATTTTGGGGCAAAATTGCAGAAATTTCCTTTACATTGGGGCAAAATTGCAGAAATTTCCCTTATTTTGGGGCAAAAATCAGAAATTCCCCTTTTTTCGGGAAAATTCAAGAAATTTCCTTTATTTTGGGGCAAAATTACAAGGATTTACCTTATTTTGGGGCAAAATTGAAGAAATTTACCTTATTTGGTGCAAAATTGCAGAAATTTCACTTATTTTCAGGTAAAAAGGCTGAAATTTCCTACATTTTGGGGCAAAAAGGGAGAAATTCCCCTTATTTTGGGGCAAAATTGCAGAAATTTCCCTTATTATTGGGAAAAATTGCAGAAATTTTCTTTATTTTAGGGCAAAATTGCAGAAATTTCACTTATTTCAGAGAAAAAAAGCAAAAATTTTTCTTATTTTGGGGCAAAAAGGCAGAAATTTCCATTAATTTGTGGCAAAAAGGCAGAAATTCACCTTATTTTGGTGTAAAATGCAGAAATTTCACTTATTTCAGGGCAAAAAGGCAGCAATTTCCCTTATTTTGGGGCAAAATTGCAGAAATTTCATATATTTCAGGGTAATAATTCAGAAATTCCTATTATTTTGGGGCAAAAAAGACAGAAATTCCCTTTGTTTTGGGGGAAAAAGACAGAAATTCCATTTATTTAGAGGCAAAAAGGCAGAAATTCCCCTTATTTTGGAGCAAAAATGAAGAAATTTACTTTTTTATTGCAAAAAGGTATGCATTCCCCTTACTTTCGGGATAAAAAGCAGAAATTCCCCGTATTTTGAAGCAAAATTGCAGAAATTCTCATAATTTTCGGGCAAAATGCAGAAATTCTCCTTATTTTGGGGCAAAAAGAGAGAAGATCTGTTTTTTTGGGAGCAAACATTCAGAAATTTTCGTTATTTTGGGGCAAAATTGCAGAAATTTCCTTTACATTGGGGCAAAATTGCAGAAATTTCCCTTATTTTGGGGCAAAAATCAGAAATTCCCCTTTTTTGGGGCAAAATTCAAGAAATTTCCTTTATTTTGGGGCAAAATTACAGGAATTTACCTTATTTTGGGGCAAAATTGAAGAAATTTACCTTATTTGGTGCAAAATTGCAGAAATTTCACTTATTTTCAGGTAAAAAGGCTGAAATTTCCTTCATTTTGGGGCAAAAAGGGAGAGATTCCCCTTATTTTGGGGCAAAATTGCAGAAATTTCCCTTATTATTGGGAAAAATTGCAGAAATTTTCCTTATTTTAGGGCAAAATTGCAGAAATTTCACTTATTTCAGAGAAAAAAAGCAAAAATTTTTCTTATTTTGGGGCAAAAAGGCAGAAATTTCCATTAATTTGTGGCAAAAAGGCAGAGATTCACCTTATTTTGGTGTAAAATGCAGAAATTTCACATATTTCAGGGCAAAAAGGCAGCAATTTCCCTTATTTTGGGGCAAAATTGCAGAAATTTCACTTATTTCAGTGTAATAAGTCAGAAATTCCCCTTATTTTGAGGCAAAAAAGACAGAAATTCCCTTTGTTTTGAGGGAAAAAGACAGAAATTCCACTTATTTAGAGGCAAAAATGCAGAAATTTCCCTTATTTTGGAGCAAAAATGAAGAAATTTCCCTTTTTTATGGCAAAAAGTTATGCATTCCCCTTATTTTCGTGCAAAAAGGCAGAAATTTCCCGTATTTTGGAGCATAATTGCAGAAATTCCCCTAGTTGTGGTGCAGAAAGACAGAAATTCCCTATATGTTGGGGCAAAAAGACAGAAATTCTCCTTATTTTGGGGCAAAACTCAGAAATTCCAATTATTTTGGGGCAAAATTCCAGAAATTTCCCTTATTTTGGGGCAAAATTGCAGAAATTTCACTTATTTTGGGGCAAAATTGCAGAAATTTCACTTATTTCAGGGAAAAAAAGAAGAAATTTTCTTTATTTTGGGGCAAAAAGGCAGAAATTCCTAATATTTTCTGGCAAAAATGCAGAAATTCCCCTTATTTTGAGGTAAAAAGGCTGAAATTCCCCTTATTTGGGGGCAAAAAGGCAGAAATTTCCCTTATTTTGGGGCAAAATTGGAGAAATTTCACTTATTTGGAGGCAAAAAGACAGAAATTCTCCTTATTTTGGGGCAAAACTTAGAAATTCCACTTATTTTGGGGCAAAATTCCAGAAATTTCCCTTATTTTGGGGAAAAAATTGCAGAAATTTCACTTATTTTGGGGCAAAATTGCAGAAATTTCACTTATTTCAGGAAAAAAAGGAACAAATTTTCCTTATTTTGGGGCAAAAAGTCAGAAATTCCTAATATTTTGTGGCAAAAATGCAGAAATTCCCCTTATTTTGAGGTAAAAAGGCTGAAATTCCCCTTATTTGGGGGCAAAGAGGCAGAAATTTCCCTTATTTTGGGGCAAAATTGGAGAAATTTCACTTATTTCAGGGTAATAATTCAGAAATTCCCCTTATTTTGGGGCAAAAAAGACAGAAATTCCCTTTGTTTTGGGGGAAAAAGACAGAAATTCCATTTATTTAGAGGCAAAAAGGCAGAAATTCCCCTTATTTTGGAGCCAAAATGAAGAAATTTACCTTTTTATGGCAAAAAGGTATGCATTCCCCTTACTTTCGGGATAAAAAGCAGAAATTCCCCGTATTTTGAAGCAAAATTGCAGAAATTCTCATAATTTTCAGGCAAAAAGGCAGAAATTCTCCTTATTATGGGGCAAAAAGACAGAAGATCTTTTTTTTTTTGGGAGCAAACATTCAGAAATTCTCGTTATTTTGGGGCAAAATTGCAGAAATTTCCTTTACATTGGGGCAAAATTGCAGAAATTTCCCTTATTTTGGGGCAAAAATCAGAAATTCCCCTTCTTTTGGGGCAAAATTCAAGAAATTTCTTTTATTTTGGGGCAAAATTACAGGAATTTACCTTATTTTGGGGCAAAATTGAAGAAATTTACCTTATTTGGTGCAAAATTGCAGAAATTTCACTTATTTTCAGGTAAAAAGGCTGAAATTTCCTTCATTTTGGGGCAAAAAGGGAGAAATTCCCCTTATTTTGGGGCAAAATTTCAGAAATTTCCCTTATTATTGGGAATAATTGCAGAAATTTTCCTTATTTTAGGGCAAAATTGCAGAAATTTCACTTATTTCAGAGAAAAAAAGCAAAAATTTTTTTAATTTTGGGGCAAAAAGGCAGAAATTTCCATTAATTTGTGGCAAAAAGGCAGAAATTCACCATATTTTGGTGTAAAATGCAGAAATTTCACATATTTCAGGGCAAAAAGGCAGCAATTTCCCTTATTTTGGGGCAAAATTGCACAAATTTCACATATTTCAGTGTAATAAGTCATAAATTCCCCTTATTTTGAGGCAAAAAAGACAGAAATTCCCTTTGTTTTGAGGGAAAAAGACAGAAATTCCACTTATTTAGAGGCAAAAATGCAGAAATTTCCCTTATTTTGGAGCAAAAATGAAGAAATTTCCCTTTTTTATGGCAAAAAGTTATGCATTCCCCTTATTTTCGGGCAAAAAGGAAGAAATTCCCCGTATTTTGGAGCATAATTGCACAAATTCCCCTAGTTGTGGTGCAGAAAGACAGAAATTCCCTATATGTTGGGGCAAAAAGACAGAAATTCTCCTTATTTTGGGGCAAAACTCAGAAACTCCACTTATTTTGGGCCAAAATTCCAGAAATTTCCCTTATTTTGGGGCAAAATTGCAGAAATTTCACTTATTTTGGGGCAAAATTGCAGAAATTTCACTTATTTCAGGGAAAAAAGTAAGAAATTTTCTTTATTTTGGGGCAAAAAGGCAGAAATTCCTAATATTTTCTGGCAAAAATGCAGAAATTCCCCTTATTTTGAGATAAAAAGGCTGAAAATCCCCTTATTTGGGGGCTAAAAAGCAGAAATTTCCCTTATTTTAAGGCAAAATTGCAGAAATTTCACTTATTTGGAGGCAAAAAGACAGAAATTCTCCTTATTTTGGGGCAAAACTTAGGAATTCCACTTATTTTGGGGCAAAATTCCAGAAATTTCCCTTATTTTGGGGAAAAAATTGCAGAAATTTCACTTATTTTGGGGCAAAATTGGAGAAATTTCACTTATTTCAGGGTAATAATTCAGAAATTCCCCTTATTTTGGGGCAAAAAAGACCGAAATTCCCTTTGTTTTGGGGGAAAAAGACAGAAATTCTATTTATTTAGAGGCAAAAAGGCAGAAATTCCCCTTATTTTGGAGCAAAAATGAAGAAATTTACCTTTTTATGGCAAAAAGGTATGCATTCCCCTTACTTTTGGGATAAAAAGCAGAAATTCCCCGTATTTTGAAGCAAAATTGCAGAAATTCTCATAATTTTCGGGCAAAAAGGCAGAAATTCTCTTATTTTGGGGCAAAAAGACAGATCTTTTTTTTTGGGAGCAAACATTCAGAAATTCTCGTTATTTTGGGGCAAAATTGCAGAAATTTCCTTTACATTGGGGCAAAATTGCAGAAATTTCCCTTATTTAAGGGCAAAAATCAGAAATTCCCCTTCTTTTGGGGCAAAATTCAAGAAATTTCCTTTATTTTGGGGCAAAATTACAGGAATTTACCTTATTTTGGGGCAAAATTGAAGAAATTTACCTTATTTGGTGCAAAATTGCAGAAATTTCACTTATTTTCAGGTAAAAAGGCTGAAATTTCCTTCATTTTGGGGCAAAAAGGGAGAAATTCCCCTTATTTTGGGGCAAAATTGCAGAAATTTCCCTTATTATTGGGAAAAATTGCAGAAATTTTCCTTATTTTAGGGCAAAATTGCAGAAATTTCACTTATTTCAGAGAAAAAAAGCAAAAATTTTTCTTATGTTGGGGCAAAAAGGCAGAAAATTCCATTAATTTGTGGCAAAAAGGCAGAAATTCACCTTATTTTGGTGTAAAATGCAGAAATTTCACATATTTCAGGGCAAAAAGGCAGCAATTTCCCTTATTTTGGGGCAAAATTGCAGAAATTTCACTTATTTCAGTGTAATAAGTCAGAAATTCCCCTTATTTTGAGGCAAAAAAGAGAGAAATTCCCTTTGTTTTGAGGGAAAAAGACAGAAATTCCACTTATTTAGAGGCAAAAATGCAGAAATTTCCCTTATTTTGGAGCAAAAATGAAGAAATTTCCCTTTTTTATGGCAAAAAGTTATGCATTCCCCTTATTTTCGGGCAAAAAGGCAGAAATTCCCCGTATTTTGGAGCATAATTGCAGAAATTCCCCTAGTTGTGGTGCAGAAAGACAGAAATTCCCTATATGTTGGGGCAAAAAGACAGAAATTCTCCTTATTTTGGGGCAAAACTCAGAAATTCCAATTATTTTGGGGCAAAATTCCAGAAATTTCCCTTATTTTGGGGCAAAATTGCAGAAATTTCACTTATTTTGGGGCAAAATTGCAGAAATTTCACTTATTTCAGGGAAAAAAAGAAGAAATTATCTTTATATTGGGGCAAAAAGGCAGAAATTACTAATATTTTCTGGCAAAAAATGCAGAAATTCCCCTTATTTTGAGGTAAAAAGGCTGAAATTCCCCTTATTTGGGGGCAAAAAGGCAGAAATTTCCCTTATTTTGGGGCAAAATTGGAGAAATTTCACTTATTTGGAGGCAAAAAGACAGAAATTCTCCTTATTTTGGGGCAAAACTTAGAAATTCCACTTATTTTGGGGCAAAATTCCAGAAATTTCCCTTATTTTGGGGAAAAAATTGCAGAAATTTCACTTATTTTGGGGCAAAATTGCAGAAATTTCACTTATTTCAGGGAAAAAAGGAACAAATTTTCCTTATTTTGGGGCAAAAAGTCAGAAATTCCTAATATTTTGTTGCAAAAATGCAGAAATTCCCCTTATTTTGAGGTAAAAAGGCTGAAATTCCCCTTATTTGGGGGCAAAGAGGCAGAAATTTCCCTTATTTTGGGGCAAAATTGGAGAAATTTCACTTATTTCAGGGTAATAATTCAGAAATTCCCCTTATTTTGGGGCAAAAAAGACAGAAATTCCCTTTGTTTTGGGGGAAATAGACAGAAATTCCATTTATTTAGAGGCAAAAAGGCAGAAATTCCCCTTATTTTTGAGCCAAAATGAAGAAATTTACCTTTTTATGGCAAAAAGGTATGCATTCCCCTTACTTTCGGGATAAAAAGCAGAAATTCCCCGTATTTTGAAGCAAAATTGCAGAAATTCTCATAATTTTCAGGCAAAAAGGCAGAAATTCTCCTTATTATGGGGCAAAAAGACAGAAGATCTTTTTTTTTTGGGGAGCAAACATTCAGAAATTCTCGTTATTTTGGGGCAAAATTGCAGAAATTTTCTTTACATTGGGGCAAAATTGCAGAAATTTCCCTTATTTTGGGGCAAAAATCAGAAATTCCCCTTCTTTTGGGGCAAAATTCAAGAAATTTCCTTTATTTTGGGGCAAAATTACAGGAATTTACCTTATTTTGGGGCAAAATTGAAGAAATTTACCTTATTTGGTGCAAAATTGCAGAAATTTCACTTATTTTCAGGTAAAAAGGCTGAAATTTCCTTCATTTTGGGGCAAAAAGAGAGAAATTCCCCTTATTTTGGGGCAAAATTTCAGAAATTTCCCTTATTATTGGGAATAATTGCAGAAATTTTCCTTATTTTAGGGCAAAATTGCAGAAATTTCACTTATTTCAGAGAAAAAAAGCAAAAATTTTTCTAATTTTGGGGCAAAAAGGCAGAAATTTCCATTAATTTGTGGCAAAAAGGCAGAAATTCACCTTATTTTGGTGTAAAATGCAGAAATTTCACATATTTCAGGGCAAAAAGGCAGCAATTTCCCTTATTTTGGGGCAAAATTGCAGAAATTTCACTTATTTCAGTGTAATAAGTCATAAATTCCCCTTATTTTGAGGCAAAAAAGACAGAAATTCCCTTTGTTTTGAGGGAAAAAGACAGAAATTCCACTTATTTAGAGGCAAAAATGCAGAAATTTCCCTTATTTTGGAGCAAAAATGAAGAAATTTCCCTTTTTTATGGCAAAAAGTTATGCATTCCCCTTATTTTCGGGCAAAAAGGAAGAAATTCCCCGTATTTTGGAGCATAATTGCACAAATTCCCCTAGTTGTGGTGCAGAAAGACAGAAATTCCCTATATGTTGGGGCAAAAAGACAGAAATTCTCCTTATTTTGGGGCATAACTCAGAAATTCCACTTATTTTGGGCCAAAATTCCAGAAATTTCCCTTATTTTGGGGCAAAATTGCAGAAATTTCACTTATTTTGGGGCAAAATTGCAGAAATTTCACTTATTTCAGGGAAAAAAGTAAGAAATTTTCTTTATTTTGGGGCAAAAAGGCAGAAATTCCTAATATTTTCTGGCAAAAATGCAGAAATTCCCCTTATTTTGAGATAAAAAGGCTGAAAATCCCCTTATTTGGGGGCTAAAAAGCAGAAATTTCCCTTATTTTAAGGCAAAATTGCAGAAATTTCACTTATTTGGAGGCAAAAAGACAGAAATTCTCCTTATTTTGGGGCAAAACTTAGAAATTCCACTTATTTTGGGGAAAAATTCCAGAAATTTTCCTTATTTTGGGAAAAAATTGCAGAAATTTCACTTATTTTGGGGCAAAATTGGAGAAATTTCACTTATTTCAGGGTAATAATTCAGAAATTCCTCTTATTTTGAGGCAAAAAAGACAGAAATTCCCTTTGTTTTGGGGGAAAAAGACAGAAATTCTATTTATTTAGAGGCAAAAATGCAGAAATTCCCCTTATTTTGGAGCAAAAATGAAGAAATTTACCTTTTTATGGCAAAAAGGTATGCATTCCCCTTACTTTTGGGATAAAAAGCAGAAATTCCCCGTATTTTGAAGCAAAATTGCAGAAATTCTCATAATTTTCGGGCAAAAAGGCAGAAATTCTCTTATTTTGGGGCAAAAAGACAGATCTTTTTTTTTGGGAGCAAACATTCAGAAATTCTCGTTATTTTGGGGCAAAATTGCAGAAATTTCCTTTACATTGGGGCAAAATTGCAGAAATTTCCCTTATTTAAGGGCAAAAATCAGAAATTCCCCTTCTTTTGGGGCAAAATTCAAGAAATTTCCTTTATTTTGGGGCAAAATTACAGGAATTTACCTTATTTTGGGGCAAAATTGAAGAAATTTACCTTATTTGGTGCAAAATTGCAGAAATTTCACTTATTTTCAGGTAAAAAGGCTGAAATTTCCTTCATTTTGGGGCAAAAAGGGAGAAATTCCCCTTATTTTGGGGCAAAATTGCAGAAATTTCCCTTATTATTGGGAAAAATTGCAGAAATTTTCCTTATTTTAGGGCAAAATTGCAGAAATTTCACTTATTTCAGAGAAAAAAAGCAAAAATTTTTCTTATTTTGGGGCAAAAAAGCAGAAATTTCCATTAATTTGTGGCAAAAAGGCAGAAATTCACCTTATTTTGGTGTAAAATGCAGAAATTTCACATATTTCAGGGCAAAAAGGCAGCAATTTCCCTTATTTTGGGGCAAAATTGCAGAAATTTCACTTATTTCAGTGTAATAAGTCAGAAATTCCCCTTATTTTGAGGCAAAAAAGAGAGAAATTCCCTTTGTTTTGAGGGAAAAAGACAGAAATTCCACTTATTTAGAGGCAAAAATGCAGAAATTTCCCTTATTTTGGAGCAAAAATGAAGAAATTTCCCTTTTTTATGGCAAAAAGTTATGCATTCCCCTTATTTTCGGGCAAAAAGGCAGAAATTTCCCGTATTTTGGAGCATAATTGCAGAAATTCCCCTAGTTGTGGTGCAGAAAGACAGAAATTCCCTATATGTTGGGGCAAAAAGACAGAAATTCTCCTTATTTTGGGGCAAAACTCAGAAATTCCACTTATTTTGGGGCAAAATTCCAGAAATTTCCCTTATATTGGGGCAAAATTGCAGAAATTTCACTTATTTTGGGGCAAAATTGCAGAAATTTCACTTATTTCAGGGAAAAAAGTAAGAAATTTTCTTTATTTTGGGGCAAAAAGGCAGAAATTCCTAATATTTTCTGGCAAAAATGCAGAAATTCCCCTTATTTTGAGGTAAAAAGGCTGAAAATCCCCTTATTTGGGGGCTAAAAAGCAGAAATTTCCCTTATTTTAAGGCAAAATTGCAGAAATTTCACTTATTTGGAGGCAAAAAGACAGAAATTCTCCTTATTTTGGGGCAAAACTTAGAAATTCCACTTATTTTGGGGCAAAATTCCAGAAATTTTCCTTATTTTGGGGAAAAAATTGCAGAAATTTCAGTTATTTTGGGGCAAAATTGCAGAAATTTCACTTATTTCAGGGAAAAAAAGAACAAATTTTCCTTATTTTGGGGCAAAAAGTCAGAAATTCCTAATATTTTGTGGCAAAAATGCAGAAATTCCCCTTATTTTGAGGTAAAAATGCTGAAATTCCCCTTATTTGGGGGCAAAGAGGCAGAAATTTCCCTTATTTTGGGGCAAAATTGGAGAAATTTCACTTATTTCAGGGTAATAATTCAGAAATTCCCCTTATTTTGGGGCAAAAAAGACAGAAATTCCCTTTGTTTTGGGGGAAAAAGACAGAAATTCCATTTATTTAGAGGCAAAAAGGCAGAAATTCCCCTTATTTTGGAGCCAAAATTAAGAAATTTACCTTTTTATGGCAAAAAGATATGCATTCCCCTTACTTTCGGGATAAAAAGCAGAAATTCCCCGTATTTTGAAGCAAAATTGCAGAAATTCTCATAATTTTCAGGCAAAAAGGCAGAAATTCTCCTTATTTTGGGGCAAAAAGACAGAAGATCTTTTTTTTTTTCGGAGCAAACATTCAGAAATTCCCGTTATTTTGGGGCAAAATTGCAGAAATTTCCCTTATTATTGGGAAAAATTGCAGAAATTTTCCTTATTTTAGGGCAAAATTGCAGAAATTTCACTTATTTCAGAGAAAAAAAGCAAAAATTTTTCTTATTTTGGGGCAAAAAGGCAGAAATTTCCATTAATTTGTGGCAAAAAGGTAGAAATTCACCTTATTTTGGTGTAAAATGCAGAAATTTCACATATTTCAGGGCAAAAAGGCAGCAATTTCCCTTATTATGGGGCAAAATTGCAGAAATTTCACTTATTTCAGTGTAATAAGTCAGAAATTCCCCTTATTTTGAGGCAAAAAAGAGAGAAATTCCCTTTGTTTTGAGGGAAAAAGACAGAAATTCCACTTATTTAGAGGCAAAAATGCAGAAATTTCCCTTATTTTGGAGCAAAAATGAAGAAATTTCCCTTTTTTATGGCAAAAAGTTATGCATTCCCCTTATTTTCGGGCAAAAAGGCAGAAATTTCTCGTATTTTGGAGCATAATTGCAGAAATTCCCCTGGTTGTGGTGCAGAAAGACAGAAATTCCCTATATGTTGGGGCAAAAAGACAGAAATTCTCCTTATTTTGGGGCAAAACTCAGAAATTCCAATTATTTTGGGGCAAAATTCCAGAAATTTCCCTTATTTTGGGGCAAAATTGCAGAAATTTCACTTATTTTGGGGCAAAATTGCAGAAATTTCACTTTTTTCAGGGAAAAAAAGAAGAAATTTTCTTTATTTTGGGGCAAAAAGGCAGAAATTCCTAATATTTTCTGGCAAAAATGCAGAAATTCCCCTTATTTTGAGGTAAAAAGGCTGAAATTCCCCTTATTTGGGGGCAAAAAGGCAGAAATTTCCCTTATTTTGGGGCAAAATTGGAGAAATTTCACTTATTTGGAGGCAAAAAGACAGAAATTCTCCTTATTTTGGGGCAAAATTGGAGAAATTTCACTTATTTCAGGGTAATAATTCAGAAATTCCCCTTATTTTGGGGCAAAAAAGACAGAAATTCCCTTTGTTTTGGGGGAAAAAGACAGAAATTCCATTTATTTAGAGGCAAAAAGGCAGAAATTCCCCTTATTTTGGAGCCAAAATTAAGAAATTTACCTTTTTATGGCAAAAAGATATGCATTCCCCTTACTTTCGGGATAAAAAGCAGAAATTCCCCGTATTTTGAAGCAAAATTGCAGAAATTCTCATAATTTTCAGGCAAAAAGGCAGAAATTCTCCTTATTTTGGGGCAAAAAGACAGAAGATCTTTTTTTTTTTCGGAGCAAACATTCAGAAATTCCCGTTATTTTGGGGCAAAATTGCAGAAATTTCCTTTACATTGGGGCAAAATTGCAGAAATTTCCCTTATTTTGGGGCAAAAATCAGAAATTCCCCTTCTTTTGGGGCAAAATTCAAGAAATTTCCTTTATTTTGGGGCAAAATTACAGGAATTTACCTTATTTTGGGGCAAAATTGAAGAAATTTACCTTATTTGGTGCAAAATTGCAGAAATTTCACTTATTTTCAGGTAAAAAGGCTGAAATTTCCTTCATTTTGGGGCAAAAAGGGAGAAATTCCCCTTATTTTGGGGCAAAATTGCAGAAATTTCCCTTATTATTGGGAAAAATTGCAGAAATTTTCCTTATTTAAGGCAAAATTGCAGAAATTTCACTTATTTCAGAGAAAAAAAGCAAAAATTTTTCTTATTTTGGGGCAAAAAGGCAGAAATTTCCATTAATTTGTGGCAAAAAGGCAGAAATTCACCTTATTTTGGTGTAAAATGCAGAAATTTCACATATTTCAGGGCAAAAAGGCAGCAATTTCCCTTATTATGGGACAAAATTGCAGAAATTTCACTTATTTCAGTGTAATAAGTCAGAAATTCCCCTTATTTTGAGGCAAAAAAGAGAGAAATTCCCTTTGTTTTGAGGGAAAAAGACAGAAATTCCACTTATTTAGAGGCAAAAATGCAGAAATTTCCCTTATTTTGGAGCAAAAATGAAGAAATTTCCCTTTTTTATGGCAAAAAGTTATGCATTCCCCTTATTTTCGGGCAAAAAGGCAGAAATTTCTCGTATTTTGGAGCATAATTGCAGAAATTCCCCTAGTTGTGGTGCAGAAAGACAGAAATTCCCTATATGTTGGGGCAAAAAGACAGAAATTCTCCTTATTTTGGGGCAAAACTCAGAAATTCCAATTATTTTGGGGCAAAATTCCAGAAATTTCCCTTATTTTGGGGCAAAATTGCAGAAATTTCACTTATTTTGGGGCAAAATTGCAGAAATTTCACTTTTTTCAGGGAAAAAAAGAAGAAATTTTCTTTATTTTGGGGCAAAAAGGCAGAAATTCCTAATATTTTCTGGCAAAAATGCAGAAATTCCCCTTATTTTGAGGTAAAAAGGCTGAAATTCCCCTTATTTGGGGGCAAAAAGGCAGAAATTTCCCTTATTTTGGGGCAAAATTGGAGAAATTTCACTTATTTGGAGGCAAAAAGACAGAAATTCTCCTTATTTTGGGGCAAAATTGGAGAAATTTCACTTATTTCAGGGTAATAATTCAGAAATTCCCCTTATTTTGGGGCAAAAAAGACAGAAATTCCCTTTGTTTTGGGGGAAAAAGACAGAAATTCCATTTATTTAGAGGCAAAAAGGCAGAAATTCCCCTTATTTTGGAGCCAAAATGAAGAAATTTACCTTTTTATGGCAAAAAGGTATGCATTCCCCTTACTTTCGGGATAAAAAGCAGAAATTCCCCGTATTTTGAAGCAAAATTGCAGAAATTCTCATAATTTTCAGGCAAAAAGGCAGAAATTCTCCTTATTATGGGGCAAAAAGACAGAAGATCTTTTTTTTTTGGGAGCAAACATTCAGAAATTCTCGTTATTTTGGGGCAAAATTGCAGAAATTTCCTTTACATTGGGGCAAAATTGCAGAAATTTCCCTTATTTTGGGGCAAAAATCAGAAATTCCCCTTCTTTTGGGGCAAAATTCAAGAAATTTCCTTTATTTTGGGGCAAAATTACAGGAATTTACCTTATTTTGGGGCAAAATTGAAGAAATTTACCTTATTTGGTGCAAAATTGCAGAAATTTCACTTATTTTCAGGTAAAAAGGCTGAAATTTCCTTCATTTTGGGGCAAAAAGGGAGAAATTCCCCTTATTTTGGGGCAAAATTGCAGAAATTTCCCTTATTATTGGGAAAAATTGCAGAAATTTTCCTTATTTAAGGCAAAATTGCAGAAATTTCACTTATTTCAGAGAAAAAAAGCAAAAATTTTTCTTATTTTGGGGCAAAAAGGCAGAAATTTCCATTAATTTGTGGCAAAAAGGCAGAAATTCACCTTATTTTGGTGTAAAATGCAGAAATTTCACATATTTCAGGGCAAAAAGGCAGCAATTTCCCTTATTTTGGGGCAAAATTGCAGAAATTTCACTTATTTCAGTTTAATAAGTCAGAAATTCCCCTTATTTTGAGGCAAAAAAGAGAGAAATTCCCTTTGTTTTGAGGGAAAAAGACAGAAATTCCACTTATTTAGAGGCAAAAATGCAGAAATTTCCCTTATTTTGGAGCAAAAATGAAGAAATTTCCCTTTTTTATGGCAAAAAGTTATGCATTCCCCTTATTTTCGGGCAAAAAGGCAGAAATTTCCCGTATTTTGGAGCATAATTGCATAAATTCCCCTAGTTGTGGTGCAGAAAGACAGAAATTCCCTATACGTTGGGGCAAAAAGACAGAAATTCTCCTTATTTTGGGGCAAAACTCAGAAATTCCACTTATTTTGGGGCAAAATTCCAGAAATTTCCCTTATATTGTAGCAAAATTGCAGAAATTTCACTTATTTTGGGGCAAAATTGCAGAAATTTCACTTATTTCAGGGAAAAAAGTAAGAAATTTTCTTTATTTTGGGGCAAAAAGGCAGAAATTCCTAATATTTTCTGGCAAAAATGCAGAAATTCCCCTTATTTTGAGGTAAAAAGGCTGAAAATCCCCTTATTTGGGGGCTAAAAAGCAGAAATTTCCCTTATTTTAAGGCAAAATTGCAGAAATTTCACTTATTTGGAGGCAAAAAGACAGAAATTCTCCTTATATTGGGGCAAAACTTAGAAATTCCACTTATTTTGGGGCAAAATTCCAGAAATTTTCCTTATTTTGGGGAAAAAATTGCAGAAATTTCAGTTATTTTGGGGCAAAATTGCAGAAATTTCACTTATTTCAGGGAAAAAAAGAACAAATTTTCCTTATTTTGGGGCAAAAAGTCAGAAATTCCTAATATTTTGTGGCAAAAATGCAGAAATTCCCCTTATTTTGAGGTAAAAAGGCTGAAATTCCCCTTATTTGGGGGCAAAGAGGCAGAAATTTCCCTTATTTTGGGGCAAAATTGGAGAAATTTCACTTATTTCAGGGTAATAATTCAGAAATTCCCCTTATTTTGGGGCAAAAAAGACAGAAATTCCCTTTGTTTTGGGGGAAAAAGACAGAAATTCCATTTATTTAGAGGCAAAAAGGCAGAAATTCCCCTTATTTTGGAGCCAAAATGAAGAAATTTACCTTTTTATGGCAAAAAGGTATGCATTCCCCTTACTTTCAGGATAAAAAGCAGAAATTCCCCGTATTTTGAAGCAAAATTGCAGAAATTCTCATAATTTTCAGGCAAAAAGGGAGAAATTCTCCTTATTTTGGGGCAAAAAGACAGAAGATCTTTTTTTTTTTTGGGAGCAAACATTCAGAAATTCCCGTTATTTTGGGGCAAAATTGCAGAAATTTCCTTTACATTGGGGCAAAATTGCAGAAATTTCCCTTATTTTGGGGCAAAAATCAGAAATTCCCCTTCTTTTGGGGCAAAATTCAAGAAATTTCCTTTATTTTGGGGCAAAATTACAGGAATTTACCTTATTTTGGGGCAAAATTGAAGAAATTTACCTTATTTGGTGCAAAATTGCAGAAATTTCACTTATTTTCAGGTAAAAAGGCTGAAATTTCCTTCATTTTGGGGCAAAAAGGGAGAAATTCCCCTTTATTTTGGGGCAAAATTTCAGAAATTTCCCTTATTATTGGGAAAAATTGCAGAAATTTTCCTTATTTTAGGGCAAAATTGCAGAAATTTCACTTATTTCAGAGAAAAAAAGCAAAATTTTTTCTTATTTTGGGGCAAAAAGGCAGAAATTTCCATTAATTTGTGGCAAAAAGGTAGAAATTCACCTTATTTTGGTGTAAAATGCAGAAATTTCACATATTTCAGGGCAAAAAGGCAGCAATTTCCCTTATTTTGGGGCAAAATTGCAGAAATTTCACTTATTTCAGTGTAATAAGTCAGAAATTCCCCTTATTTTGAGGCAAAAAAGAGAGAAATTCCCTTTGTTTTGAGGGAAAAAGACAGAAATTCTACTTATTTAGAGGCAAAAATGCAGAAATTTCCCTTATTTTGGAGCAAAAATGAAGAAATTTCCCTTTTTTATGGCAAAAAGTTATGCATTCCCCTTATTTTCGGGCAAAAAGGCAGAAATTTCTCGTATTTTGGAGCATAATTGCAGAAATTCCCCTAGTTGTGGTGCAGAAAGACAGAAATTCCCTATATGTTGGGGCAAAAAGACAGAAATTCTCCTTATTTTGGGGCAAAACTCAGAAATTCCACTTATTTTGGGGCAAAATTCCAGAAATTTCCCTTATTTTGGGGCAAAATTGCAGAAATTTCACTTATTTTGAGGCAAAATTCAGAAATTTCACTTATTTCAGGGAAAAAAGTAAGAAGTTTTCTTTATTTTGGGGCAAAAAGGCAGAAATTCCTAATATTTTCTGGCAAAAATGCAGAAATTCCCCTTATTTTGAGGTAAAAAGGCTGAAAATCCCCTTATTTGGGGGCTAAAAAGCAGAAATTTCCCTTATTTTAAGGCAAAATTGCAGAAATTTCACTTATTTGGAGGCAAAAAGACAGAAATTCTCCTTATTTTGGGGCAAAACTTAGAAATTCCACTTATTTTGGGGCAAAATTCCAGAAATTTCCCTTATTTTGGGGAAAAAATTGCAGAAATTTCACTTATTTTGGGGCAAAATTGCAGAAATTTCACTTATTTCAGGGAAAAAAGCAACAAATTTTCCTTATTTTGGGGCAAAAAGTCAGAAATTCCTAATATTTTGTGGCAAAAATGCAGAAATTCCCCTTTTTTTGAGGTAAAAAGGCTGAAATTTCCCTTATTTGGGGGCAAAGAGGCAGAAATTTCCCTTATTTTGGGGCAAAATTGGAGAAATTTCACTTATTTCAGGGTAATAATTCAGAAATTCCCCTTATTTTGGGGCAAAAAAGACAGAAATTCCCTTTGTTTTGAGGGAAAAAGACAGAAATTCCATTTATTTAGAGGCAAAAAGGCAGAAATTCCTTTTATTTTGGAGCAAAAATGAAGAAATTTAACTTTTTATGGCAAAAAGGTATGCATTCCCCTTACTTTCGGGATAAAAAGCAGAAATTCCCCGTATTTTGAAGCAAAATTGCAGAAATTCTCATAATTTTCAGGCAAAAAGTCAGAAATTCTCCTTATTTTGGAGCAAAAAGACAGAAGATCTTTTTTTTTTTTGGAGCAAACATTCAGAAATTCTCGTTATTTTGGGGCAAAATTGCAGAAATTTCATTTACATTGGGGCAAAATTGCAGAAATTTCCCTTATTTTGGGGCAAAATTGCAGAAATTTCACTTATTTTGGGGCAAAATTGCAGAAATTTCACTTATTTCAGGGAAAAAAGTAAGAAATTTTCTTTATTTTGGGGTAAAAAGGCAGAAATTCCTAATATTTTCTGGCAAAAATGCAGAAATTCCCCTTATTTTGAGATAAAAAGGCTGAAAATCCCCTTATTTGGGGGCTAAAAAGCAGAAATTTCCCTTATTTTAAGGCAAAATTGCAGAAATTTCACTTATTTGGAGGCAAAAAGACAGAAATTCTCCTTATTTTGGGGCAAAACTTAGAAATTCCACTTATTTTGGGGCAAAATTCCAGAAATTTCCCTTATTTTGGGGAAAAAATTGCAGAAATTTCACTTATTTTAGGGCAAAATTGGAGAAATTTCACTTATTTCAGGGTAATAATTCAGAAATTCCCCTTATTTTGGGGCAAAAAAGACAGAAATTCCCTTTGTTTTGGGGGAAAAAGACAGAAATTCTATTTATTTAGAGGCAAAAAGGCAGAAATTCCCCTTATTTTGGAGCAAAAATGAAGAAATTTACCTTTTTATGGCAAAAAGGTATGCATTCCCCTTACTTTTGGGATAAAAAGCAGAAATTCCCCGTATTTTGAAGCAAAATTGCAGAAATTCTCATAATTTTCGGGCAAAAAGGCAGAAATTCTCTTATTTTGGGGCAAAAAGACAGATCTTTTTTTTTGGGAGCAAACATTCAGAAATTCTCGTTATTTTGGGGCAAAATTGCAGAAATTTCCTTTACATTGGGGCAAAATTGCAGAAATTTCCCTAATTTAAGGGCAAAAATCAGAAATTCCCCTTCTTTTGGGGCAAAATTCAAGAAATTTCCTTTATTTTGGGGCAAAATTACAGGAATTTACCTTATTTTGGGGCAAAATTGAAGAAATTTACCTTATTTGGTGCAAAATTGCAGAAATTTCACTTATTTTCAGGTAAAAAGGCTGAAATTTCCTTCATTTTGGGGCAAAAAGGGAGAAATTCCCCTTATTTTGGGGCAAAATTGCAGAAATTTCCCTTATTATTGGGAAAAATTGCAGAAATTTTCCTTATTTAAGGCAAAATGGCAGAAATTTCACTTATTTCAGAGAAAAAAAGCAAAAATTTTTCTTATTTTGGGGCAAAAAGGCAGAAATTTCCATTAATTTGTGGCAAAAAGGCAGAAATTCACCTTATTTTGGTGTAAAATGCAGAAATTTCACATATTTCAGGGCAAAAAGGCAGCAATTTCCCTTATTTTGGGGCAAAATTGCAGAAATTTCACTTATTTCAGTTTAATAAGTCAGAAATTCCCCTTATTTTGAGGCAAAAAAGAGAGAAATTCCCTTTGTTTTGAGGGAAAAAGACAGAAATTCCACTTATTTAGAGGCAAAAATGCAGAAATTTCCCTTATTTTGGAGCAAAAATGAAGAAATTTCCCTTTTTTATGGCAAAAAGTTATGCATTCCCCTTATTTTCGGGCAAAAAGGCAGAAATTTCCCGTATTTTGGAGCATAATTGCAGAAATTCCCCTAGTTGTGGTGCAGAAAGACAGAAATTCCCTATATGTTGGGGCAAAAAGACAGAAATTCTCCTTATTTTGGGGCAAAACTCAGAAATTCCAATTATTTTGGGGCAAAATTCCAGAAATTTCCCTTATTTTGGGGCAAAATTGCAGAAATTTCACTTATTTTGGGGCAAAATTGCAGAAATTTCACTTTTTTCAGGGAAAAAAAGAAGAAATTTTCTTTATTTTGGGGCAAAAAGGCAGAAATTCCTAATATTTTCTGGCAAAAATGCAGAAATTCCCCTTATTTTGAGGTAAAAAGGCTGAAATTCCCCTTATTTGGGGGCAAAAAGGCAGAAATTTCCCTTATTTTGGGGCAAAATTGGAGAAATTTCACTTATTTGGAGGCAAAAAGACAGAAATTCTCCTTATTTTGGGGCAAAATTGGAGAAATTTCACTTATTTCAGGGTAATAATTCAGAAATTCCCCTTATTTTGGGGCAAAAAAGACAGAAATTCCCTTTGTTTTGGGGGAAAAAGACAGAAATTCCATTTATTTAGAGGCAAAAAGGCAGAAATTCCCCTTATTTTGGAGCCAAAATGAAGAAATTTACCTTTTTATGGCAAAAAGGTATGCATTCCCCTTACTTTCGGGATAAAAAGCAGAAATTCCCCGTATTTTGAAGCAAAATTGCAGAAATTCTCATAATTTTCAGGCAAAAAGGCAGAAATTCTCCTTATTATGGGGCAAAAAGACAGAAGATCTTTTTTTTTTGGGAGCAAACATTCAGAAATTCTCGTTATTTTGGGGCAAAATTGCAGAAATTTCCTTTACATTGGGGCAAAATTGCAGAAATTTCCCTTATTTTGGGGCAAAAATCAGAAATTCCCCTTCTTTTGGGGCAAAATTCAAGAAATTTCCTTTATTTTGGGGCAAAATTACAGGAATTTACCTTATTTTGGGGCAAAATTGAAGAAATTTACCTTATTTGGTGCAAAATTGCAGAAATTTCACTTATTTTCAGGTAAAAAGGCTGAAATTTCCTTCATTTTGGGGCAAAAAGGGAGAAATTCCCCTTATTTTGGGGCAAAATTGCAGAAATTTCCCTTATTATTGGGAAAAATTGCAGAAATTTTCCTTATTTAAGGCAAAATTGCAGAAATTTCACTTATTTCAGAGAAAAAAAGCAAAAATTTTTCTTATTTTGGGGCAAAAAGGCAGAAATTTCCATTAATTTGTGGCAAAAAGGCAGAAATTCACCTTATTTTGGTGTAAAATGCAGAAATTTCACATATTTCAGGGCAAAAAGGCAGCAATTTCCCTTATTTTGGGGCAAAATTGCAGAAATTTCACTTATTTCAGTTTAATAAGTCAGAAATTCCCCTTATTTTGAGGCAAAAAAGAGAGAAATTCCCTTTGTTTTGAGGGAAAAAGACAGAAATTCCACTTATTTAGAGGCAAAAATGCAGAAATTTCCCTTATTTTGGAGCAAAAATGAAGAAATTTCCCTTTTTTATGGCAAAAAGTTATGCATTCCCCTTATTTTCGGGCAAAAAGGCAGAAATTTCCCGTATTTTGGAGCATAATTGCAGAAATTCCCCTAGTTGTGGTGCAGAAAGACAGAAATTCCCTATACGTTGGGGCAAAAAGACAGAAATTCTCCTTATTTTGGGGCAAAACTCAGAAATTCCACTTATTTTGGGGCAAAATTCCAGAAATTTCCCTTATATTGTAGCAAAATTGCAGAAATTTCACTTATTTTGGGGCAAAATTGCAGAAATTTCACTTATTTCAGGGAAAAAAGTAAGAAATTTTCTTTATTTTGGGGCAAAAAGGCAGAAATTCCTAATATTTTCTGGCAAAAATGCAGAAATTCCCCTTATTTTGAGGTAAAAAGGCTGAAAATCCCCTTATTTGGGGGCTAAAAAGCAGAAATTTCACTTATTTTAAGGCAAAATTGCAGAAATTTCACTTATTTGGAGGCAAAAAGACAGAAATTCTCCTTATATTGGGGCAAAACTTAGAAATTCCACTTATTTTGGGGCAAAATTCCAGAAATTTTCCTTATTTTGGGGAAAAAATTGCAGAAATTTCAGTTATTTTGGGGCAAAATTGCAGAAATTTCACTTATTTCAGGGAAAAAAAGAACAAATTTTCCTTATTTTGGGGCAAAAAGTCAGAAATTCCTAATATTTTGTGGCAAAAATGCAGAAATTCCCCTTATTTTGAGGTAAAAAGGCTGAAATTCCCCTTATTTGGGGGCAAAGAGGCAGAAATTTCCCTTATTTTGGGGCAAAATTGGAGAAATTTCACTTATTTCAGGGTAATAATTCAGAAATTCCCCTTATTTTGGGGCAAAAAAGACAGAAATTCCCTTTGTTTTGGGGGAAAAAGACAGAAATTCCATTTATTTAGAGGCAAAAAGGCAGAAATTCCCCTTATTTTGGAGCCAAAATGAAGAAATTTACCTTTTTATGGCAAAAAGGTATGCATTCCCCTTACTTTCGGGATAAAAAGCAGAAATTCCCCGTATTTTGAAGCAAAATTGCAGAAATTCTCATAATTTTCAGGCAAAAAGGGAGAAATTCTCCTTATTTTGGGGCAAAAAGACAGAAGATCTTTTTTTTTTTTTGGGAGCAAACATTCAGAAATTCCCGTTATTTTGGGGCAAAATTGCAGAAATTTCCTTTACATTGGGGCAAAATTGCAGAAATTTCCCTTATTTTGGGGCAAAAATCAGAAATTCCCCTTCTTTTGGGGCAAAATTCAAGAAATTTCCTTTATTTTGGGGCAAAATTACAGGAATTTACCTTATTTTGTGGCAAAATTGAAGAAATTTACCTTATTTGGTGCAAAATTGCAGAAATTTCACTTATTTTCAGGTAAAAAGGCTGAAATTTCCTTCATTTTGGGGCAAAAAGGGAGAAATTCCCCTTTATTTTGGGGCAAAATTTCAGAAATTTCCCTTATTATTGGGAAAAATTGCAGAAATTTTCCTTATTTTAGGGCAAAATTGCAGAAATTTCACTTATTTCAGAGAAAAAAAGCAAAATTTTTTCTTATTTTGGGGCAAAAAGGCAGAAATTTCCATTAATTTGTGGCAAAAAGGTAGAAATTCACCTTATTTTGGTGTAAAATGCAGAAATTTCACATATTTCAGGGCAAAAAGGCAGCAATTTCCCTTATTTTGGGGCAAAATTGCAGAAATTTCACTTATTTCAGTGTAATAAGTCAGAAATTCCCCTTATTTTGAGGCAAAAAAGAGAGAAATTCCCTTTGTTTTGAGGGAAAAAGACAGAAATTCTACTTATTTAGAGGCAAAAATGCAGAAATTTCCCTTATTTTGGAGCAAAAATGAAGAAATTTCCCTTTTTTATGGCAAAAAGTTATGCATTCCCCTTATTTTCGGGCAAAAAGGCAGAAATTTCTCGTATTTTGGAGCATAATTGCAGAAATTCCCCTAGTTGTGGTGCAGAAAGACAGAAATTCCCTATATGTTGGGGCAAAAAGACAGAAATTCTCCTTATTTTGGGGCAAAACTCAGAAATTCCACTTATTTTGGGGCAAAATTCCAGAAATTTCCCTTATTTTGGGGCAAAATTGCAGAAATTTCACTTATTTTGAGGCAAAATTCAGAAATTTCACTTATTTCAGGGAAAAAAGTAAGAAGTTTTCTTTATTTTGGGGCAAAAAGGCAGAAATTCCTAATATTTTCTGGCAAAAATGCAGAAATTCCCCTTATTTTGAGGTAAAAAGGCTGAAAATCCCCTTATTTGGGGGCTAAAAAGCAGAAATTTCCCTTATTTTAAGGCAAAATTGCAGAAATTTCACTTATTTGGAGGCAAAAAGACAGAAATTCTCCTTATTTTGGGGCAAAACTTAGAAATTCCACTTATTTTGGGGCAAAATTCCAGAAATTTCCCTTATTTTGGGGAAAAAATTGCAGAAATTTCACTTATTTTGGGGCAAAATTGCAGAAATTTCACTTATTTCAGGGAAAAAAGCAACAAATTTTCCTTATTTTGGGGCAAAAAGTCAGAAATTCCTAATATTTTGTGGCAAAAATGCAGAAATTCCCCTTTTTTTGAGGTAAAAAGGCTGAAATTTCCCTTATTTGGGGGCAAAGAGGCAGAAATTTCCCTTATTTTGGGGCAAAATTGGAGAAATTTCACTTACTTCAGGGTAATAATTCAGAAATTCCCCTTATTTTGGGGCAAAAAAGACAGAAATTCCCTTTGTTTTGAGGGAAAAAGACAGAAATTCCATTTATTTAGAGGCAAAAAGGCAGAAATTCCTTTTATTTTGGAGCAAAAATGAAGAAATTTAACTTTTTATGGCAAAAAGGTATGCATTCCCCTTACTTTCGGGATAAAAAGCAGAAATTCCCCGTATTTTGAAGCAAAATTGCAGAAATTCTCATAATTTTCAGGCAAAAAGTCAGAAATTCTCCTTATTTTGGAGCAAAAAGACAGAAGATCTTTTTTTTTTTTGGAGCAAACATTCAGAAATTCTCGTTATTTTGGGGCAAAATTGCAGAAATTTCATTTACATTGGGGCAAAATTGCAGAAATTTCCCTTATTTTGGGGCAAAATTGCAGAAATTTCACTTATTTTGGGGCAAAATTGCAGAAATTTCACTTATTTCAGGGAAAAAAGTAAGAAATTTTCTTTATTTTGGGGTAAAAAGGCAGAAATTCCTAATATTTTCTGGCAAAAATGCAGAAATTCCCCTTATTTTGAGATAAAAAGGCTGAAAATCCCCTTATTTGGGGGCTAAAAAGCAGAAATTTCCCTTATTTTAAGGCAAAATTGCAGAAATTTCACTTATTTGGAGGCAAAAAGACAGAAATTCTCCTTATTTTGGGGCAAAACTTAGAAATTCCACTTATTTTGGGGCAAAATTCCAGAAATTTCCCTTATTTTGGGGAAAAAATTGCAGAAATTTCACTTATTTTAGGGCAAAATTGGAGAAATTTCACTTATTTCAGGGTAATAATTCAGAAATTCCCCTTATTTTGGGGCAAAAAAGACAGAAATTCCCTTTGTTTTGGGGGAAAAAGACAGAAATTCTATTTATTTAGAGGCAAAAAGGCAGAAATTCCCCTTATTTTGGAGCAAAAATGAAGAAATTTACCTTATTTGGTGCAAAATTGCAGAAATTTCACTTATTTTCAGGTAAAAAGGCTGAAATTTCCTTCATTTTGGGGCAAAAAGGGAGAAATTCCCCTTATTTTGGGGCAAAATTGCAGAAATTTCCCTTATTATTGGGAAAAATTGCAGAAATCTTCCTTATTTAAGGCAAAATGGCAGAAATTTCACTTATTTCAGAGAAAAAAAGCAAAAATTTTTCTTATTTTGGGGCAAAAAGGCAGAAATTTCCATTAATTTGTGGCAAAAAGGCAGAAATTCACCTTATTTTGGTGTAAAATGCAGAAATTTCACATATTTCAGGGCAAAAAGGCAGCAATTTCCCTTATTTTGGGGCAAAATTGCAGAAATTTCACTTATTTCAGTTTAATAAGTCAGAAATTCCCCTTATTTTGAGGCAAAAAAGACAGAAATTCCCTTTGTTTTGAGGGAAAAAGACAGAAATTCCACTTATTTAGAGGCAAAAATGCAGAAATTTCCCTTATTTTGGAGCAAAAATGAAGAAATTTCCCTTTTTTATGGCAAAAAGTTATGCATTCCCCTTATTTTCGGGCAAAAAGGCAGAAATTTCCCGTATTTTGGAGCATAATTGCAGAAATTCCCCTAGTTGTGGTGCAGAAAGACAGAAATTCCCTATATGTTGGGGCAAAAAGACAGAAATTCTCCTTATTTTGGGGCAAAACTCAGAAATTCCAATTATTTTGGGGCAAAATTCCAGAAATTTCCCTTATTTTGGGGCAAAATTGCAGAAATTTCACTTATTTTGGGGCAAAATTGCAGAAATTTCACTTTTTTCAGGGAAAAAAAGAAGAAATTTTCTTTATTTTGGGGCAAAAAGGCAGAAATTCCTAATATTTTCTGGCAAAAATGCAGAAATTCCCCTTATTTTGAGGTAAAAAGGCTGAAATTCCCCTTATTTGGGGGCAAAAAGGCAGAAATTTCCCTTATTTTGGGGCAAAATTGGAGAAATTTCACTTATTTGGAGGCAAAAAGACAGAAATTCTCCTTATTTTGGGGCAAAATTGGAGAAATTTCACTTATTTCAGGGTAATAATTCAGAAATTCCCCTTATTTTGGGGCAAAAAAGACAGAAATTCCCTTTGTTTTGGGGGAAAAAGACAGAAATTCCATTTATTTAGAGGCAAAAAGGCAGAAATTCCCCTTATTTTGGAGCCAAAATGAAGAAATTTACCTTTTTATGGCAAAAAGGTATGCATTCCCCTTACTTTCGGGATAAAAAGCAGAAATTCCCCGTATTTTGAAGCAAAATTGCAGAAATTCTCATAATTTTCAGGCAAAAAGGCAGAAATTCTCCTTATTATGGGGCAAAAAGACAGAAGATCTTTTTTTTTTGGGAGCAAACATTCAGAAATTCTCGTTATTTTGGGGCAAAATTGCAGAAATTTCCTTTACATTGGGGCAAAATTGCAGAAATTTCCCTTATTTTGGGGCAAAAATCAGAAATTCCCCTTCTTTTGGGGCAAAATTCAAGAAATTTCCTTTATTTTGGGGCAAAATTACAGGAATTTACCTTATTTTGGGGCAAAATTGAAGAAATTTACCTTATTTGGTGCAAAATTGCAGAAATTTCACTTATTTTCAGGTAAAAAGGCTGAAATTTCCTTCATTTTGGGGCAAAAAGGGAGAAATTCCCCTTATTTTGGGGCAAAATTGCAGAAATTTCCCTTATTATTGGGAAAAATTGCAGAAATTTTCCTTATTTAAGGCAAAATTGCAGAAATTTCACTTATTTCAGAGAAAAAAAGCAAAAATTTTTCTTATTTTGGGGCAAAAAGGCAGAAATTTCCATTAATTTGTGGCAAAAAGGCAGAAATTCACCTTATTTTGGTGTAAAATGCAGAAATTTCACATATTTCAGGGCAAAAAGGCAGCAATTTCCCTTATTTTGGGGCAAAATTGCAGAAATTTCACTTATTTCAGTTTAATAAGTCAGAAATTCCCCTTATTTTGAGGCAAAAAAGAGAGAAATTCCCTTTGTTTTGAGGGAAAAAGACAGAAATTCCACTTATTTAGAGGCAAAAATGCAGAAATTTCCCTTATTTTGGAGCAAAAATGAAGAAATTTCCCTTTTTTATGGCAAAAAGTTATGCATTCCCCTTATTTTCGGGCAAAAAGGCAGAAATTTCCCGTATTTTGGAGCATAATTGCAGAAATTCCCCTAGTTGTGGTGCAGAAAGACAGAAATTCCCTATACGTTGGGGCAAAAAGACAGAAATTCTCCTTATTTTGGGGCAAAACTCAGAAATTCCACTTATTTTGGGGCAAAATTCCAGAAATTTCCCTTATATTGTAGCAAAATTGCAGAAATTTCACTTATTTTGGGGCAAAATTGCAGAAATTTCACTTATTTCAGGGAAAAAAGTAAGAAATTTTCTTTATTTTGGGGCAAAAAGGCAGAAATTCCTAATATTTTCTGGCAAAAATGCAGAAATTCCCCTTATTTTGAGGTAAAAAGGCTGAAAATCCCCTTATTTGGGGGCTAAAAAGCAGAAATTTCACTTATTTTAAGGCAAAATTGCAGAAATTTCACTTATTTGGAGGCAAAAAGACAGAAATTCTCCTTATATTGGGGCAAAACTTAGAAATTCCACTTATTTTGGGGCAAAATTCCAGAAATTTTCCTTATTTTGGGGAAAAAATTGCAGAAATTTCAGTTATTTTGGGGCAAAATTGCAGAAATTTCACTTATTTCAGGGAAAAAAAGAACAAATTTTCCTTATTTTGGGGCAAAAAGTCAGAAATTCCTAATATTTTGTGGCAAAAATGCAGAAATTCCCCTTATTTTGAGGTAAAAAGGCTGAAATTCCCCTTATTTGGGGGCAAAGAGGCAGAAATTTCCCTTGTTTGGGGCAAAATTGGAGAAATTTCACTTATTTCAGGGTAATAATTCAGAAATTCCCCTTATTTGGGGCAAAAAAGACAGAAATTCCCTTTGTTTTGGGGGAAAAAGACAGAAATTCCATTTATTTAGAGGCAAAAAGGCAGAAATTCCCCTTATTTTGGAGCCAAAATGAAGAAATTTACCTTTTTATGGCAAAAAGGTATGCATTCCCCTTACTTTCGGGATAAAAAGCAGAAATTCCCCGTATTTTGAAGCAAAATTGCAGAAATTCTCATAATTTTCAGGCAAAAAGGGAGAAATTCTCCTTATTTTGGGGCAAAAAGACAGAAGATCTTTTTTTTTTTTTGGGAGCAAACATTCAGAAATTCCCGTTATTTTGGGGCAAAATTGCAGAAATTTCCTTTACATTGGGGCAAAATTGCAGAAATTTCCCTTATTTTGGGGCAAAAATCAGAAATTCCCCTTCTTTTGGGGCAAAATTCAAGAAATTTCCTTTATTTTGGGGCAAAATTACAGGAATTTACCTTATTTTGTGGCAAAATTGAAGAAATTTACCTTATTTGGTGCAAAATTGCAGAAATTTCACTTATTTTCAGGTAAAAAGGCTGAAATTTCCTTCATTTTGGGGCAAAAAGGGAGAAATTCCCCTTTATTTTGGGGCAAAATTTCAGAAATTTCCCTTATTATTGGGAAAAATTGCAGAAATTTTCCTTATTTTAGGGCAAAATTGCAGAAATTTCACTTATTTCAGAGAAAAAAAGCAAAATTTTTTCTTATTTTGGGGCAAAAAGGCAGAAATTTCCATTAATTTGTGGCAAAAAGGTAGAAATTCACCTTATTTTGGTGTAAAATGCAGAAATTTCACATATTTCAGGGCAAAAAGGCAGCAATTTCCCTTATTTTGGGGCAAAATTGCAGAAATTTCACTTATTTCAGTGTAATAAGTCAGAAATTCCCCTTATTTTGAGGCAAAAAAGACAGAAATTCCCTTTGTTTTGAGGGAAAAAGACAGAAATTCTACTTATTTAGAGGCAAAAATGCAGAAATTTCCCTTATTTTGGAGCAAAAATGAAGAAATTTCCCTTTTTTATGGCAAAAAGTTATGCATTCCCCTTATTTTCGGGCAAAAAGGCAGAAATTTCTCGTATTTTGGAGCATAATTGCAGAAATTCCCCTAGTTGTGGTGCAGAAAGACAGAAATTCCCTATATGTTGGGGCAAAAAGACAGAAATTCTCCTTATTTTGGGGCAAAACTCAGAAATTCCACTTATTTTGGGGCAAAATTCCAGAAATTTCCCTTATTTTGGGGCAAAATTGCAGAAATTTCACTTATTTTGAGGCAAAATTCAGAAATTTCACTTATTTCAGGGAAAAAAGTAAGAAGTTTTCTTTATTTTGGGGCAAAAAGGCAGAAATTCCTAATATTTTCTGGCAAAAATGCAGAAATTCCCCTTATTTTGAGGTAAAAAGGCTGAAAATCCCCTTATTTGGGGGCTAAAAAGCAGAAATTTCCCTTATTTTAAGGCAAAATTGCAGAAATTTCACTTATTTGGAGGCAAAAAGACAGAAATTCTCCTTATTTTGGGGCAAAACTTAGAAATTCCACTTATTTTGGGGCAAAATTCCAGAAATTTCCCTTATTTTGGGGAAAAAATTGCAGAAATTTCACTTATTTTGGGGCAAAATTGCAGAAATTTCACTTATTTCAGGGAAAAAAGCAACAAATTTTCCTTATTTTGGGGCAAAAAGTCAGAAATTCCTAATATTTTGTGGCAAAAATGCAGAAATTCCCCTTTTTTTGAGGTAAAAAGGCTGAAATTTCCCTTATTTGGGGGCAAAGAGGCAGAAATTTCCCTTATTTTGGGGCAAAATTGGAGAAATTTCACTTATTTCAGGGTAATAATTCAGAAATTCCCCTTATTTTGGGGCAAAAAAGACAGAAATTCCCTTTGTTTTGAGGGAAAAAGACAGAAATTCCATTTATTTAGAGGCAAAAAGGCAGAAATTCCTTTTATTTTGGAGCAAAAATGAAGAAATTTAACTTTTTATGGCAAAAAGGTATGCATTCCCCTTACTTTCGGGATAAAAAGCAGAAATTCCCCGTATTTTGAAGCAAAATTGCAGAAATTCTCATAATTTTCAGGCAAAAAGTCAGAAATTCTCCTTATTTTGGAGCAAAAAGACAGAAGATCTTTTTTTTTTTTGGAGCAAACATTCAGAAATTCTCGTTATTTTGGGGCAAAATTGCAGAAATTTCATTTACATTGGGGCAAAATTGCAGAAATTTCCCTTATTTTGGGGCAAAATTGCAGAAATTTCACTTATTTTGGGGCAAAATTGCAGAAATTTCACTTATTTCAGGGAAAAAAGTAAGAAATTTTCTTTATTTTGGGGTAAAAAGGCAGAAATTCCTAATATTTTCTGGCAAAAATGCAGAAATTCCCCTTATTTTGAGATAAAAAGGCTGAAAATCCCCTTATTTGGGGGCTAAAAAGCAGAAATTTCCCTTATTTTAAGGCAAAATTGCAGAAATTTCACTTATTTGGAGGCAAAAAGACAGAAATTCTCCTTATTTTGGGGCAAAACTTAGAAATTCCACTTATTTTGGGGCAAAATTCCAGAAATTTCCCTTATTTTGGGGAAAAAATTGCAGAAATTTCACTTATTTTAGGGCAAAATTGGAGAAATTTCACTTATTTCAGGGTAATAATTCAGAAATTCCCCTTATTTTGGGGCAAAAAAGACAGAAATTCCCTTTGTTTTGGGGGAAAAAGACAGAAATTCTATTTATTTAGAGGCAAAAAGGCAGAAATTCCCCTTATTTTGGAGCAAAAATGAAGAAATTTACCTTTTTATGGCAAAAAGGTATGCATTCCCCTTACTTTTGGGATAAAAAGCAGAAATTCCCCGTATTTTGAAGCAAAATTGCAGAAATTCTCATAATTTTCGGGCAAAAAGGCAGAAATTCTCTTATTTTGGGGCAAAAAGACAGATCTTTTTTTTTGGGAGCAAACATTCAGAAATTCTCGTTATTTTGGGGCAAAATTGCAGAAATTTCCTTTACATTGGGGCAAAATTGCAGAAATTTCCCTTATTTAAGGGCAAAAATCAGAAATTCCCCTTCTTTTGGGGCAAAATTCAAGAAATTTCCTTTATTTTGGGGCAAAATTACAGGAATTTACCTTATTTTGGGGCAAAATTGAAGAAATTTACCTTATTTGGTGCAAAATTGCAGAAATTTCACTTATTTTCAGGTAAAAAGGCTGAAATTTCCTTCATTTTGGGGCAAAAAGGGAGAAATTCCCCTTATTTTGGGGCAAAATTGCAGAAATTTCCCTTATTATTGGGAAAAATTGCAGAAATTTTCCTTATTTAAGGCAAAATGGCAGAAATTTCACTTATTTCAGAGAAAAAAAGCAAAAATTTTTCTTATTTTGGGGCAAAAAGGCAGAAATTTCCATTAATTTGTGGCAAAAAGGCAGAAATTCACCTTATTTTGGTGTAAAATGCAGAAATTTCACATATTTCATGGCAAAAAGGCAGCAATTTCCCTTATTATGGGGCAAAATTGCAGAAATTTCACTTATTTAGGTGTAATAAGTCAAAAATTCCCCTTATTTTGAGGCAAAAAAGACAGAAATTCCCTTTGTTTTGAGGGAAAAAGACAGAAATTCCACTTATTTAGAGGCAAAAATGCAGAAATTTCCCTTATTTTGGAGCAAAAATGAAGAAATTTCCCTTTTTTATGGCAAAAAGTTATGCATTCCCCTTATTTTCGGGCAAAAAGGCAGAAATTTCCCGTATTTTGGAGCATAATTGCAGAAATTCCCCTAGTTGTGGTGCAGAAAGACAGAAATTCCCTATATGTTGGGGCAAAAAGACAGAAATTCTCCTTATTTTGGGGCAAAACTCAGAAATTCCACTTATTTTGGGGCAAAATTCCAGAAATTTCCCTTATTTTGGGGCAAAATTGCAGAAATTTCACTTATTTTGAGGCAAAATTCAGAAATTTCACTTATTTCAGGGAAAAAAGTAAGAAGTTTTCTTTATTTTGGGGCAAAAAGGCAGAAATTCCTAATATTTTCTGGCAAAAATGCAGAAATTCCCCTTATTTTGAGGTAAAAAGGCTGAAAATCCCCTTATTTGGGGGCTAAAAAGCAGAAATTTCCCTTATTTTAAGGCAAAATTGCAGAAATTTCACTTATTTGGAGGCAAAAAGACACAAATTCTCCTTATTTTGGGGCAAAACTTAGAAATTCCACTTATTTTGGGGCAAAATTCCAGAAATTTCCCTTATTTTGGGGAAAAAATTGCAGAAATTTCACTTATTTTGGGGCAAAATTGCAGAAATTTCACTTATTTCAGGGAAAAAAGCAACAAATTTTCCTTATTTTGGGGCAAAAAGTCAGAAATTCCTAATATTTTGTGGCAAAAATGCAGAAATTCCCCTTTTTTTGAGGTAAAAAGGCTGAAATTTCCCTTATTTGGGGGCAAAGAGGCAGAAATTTCCCTTATTTTGGGGCAAAATTGGAGAAATTTCACTTATTTCAGGGTAATAATTCAGAAATTCCCCTTATTTTAGGGCAAAAAAGACAGAAATTCCCTTTGTTTTGAGGGAAAAAGACAGAAATTCCATTTATTTAGAGGCAAAAAGGCAGAAATTCCTTTTATTTTGGAGCAAAAATGAAGAAATTTAACTTTTTATGGCAAAAAGGTATGCATTCCCCTTACTTTCGGGATAAAAAGCAGAAATTCCCCGTATTTTGAAGCAAAATTGCAGAAATTTTCATAATTTTCAGGCAAAAAGTCAGAAATTCTCCTTATTTTGGAGCAAAAAGACAGAAGATCTTTTTTTTTTGGAGCAAACATTCAGAAATTCTCGTTATTTTGGGGCAAAATTGCAGAAATTTCATTTACATTGGGGCAAAATTGCAGAAATTTCCCATATTTTGGGGCAAAATTGCAGAAATTTCACTTATTTTGGGGCAAAATTGCAGAAATTTCACTTATTTCAGGGAAAAAAGTAAGAAATTTTCTTTATTTTGGGGTAAAAAGGCAGAAATTCCTAATATTTTCTGGCAAAAATGCAGAAATTCCCCTTATTTTGAGATAAAAAGGCTGAAAATCCCCTTATTTGGGGGCTAAAAAGCAGAAATTTCCCTTATTTTAAGGCAAAATTGCAGAAATTTCACTTATTTGGAGGCAAAAAGACAGAAATTCTCCTTATTTTGGGGCAAAACTTAGAAATTCCACTTATTTTGGGGCAAAATTCCAGAAATTTCCCTTATTTTGGGGAAAAAATTGCAGAAATTTCACTTATTTTGGGGCAAAATTGCAGAAATTTCACTTATTTCAGGGAAAAAAGGAACAAATTTTCCTTATTTTGGGGCAAAAAGTCAAAAATACCTAATATTTTGTGGCAAAAATGCAGAAATTCCCCTTATTTTGAGGTAAAAAGGCTGAAATTTCCCTTATTTGGGGGCAAAGAGGCAGAAATTTCCCTTATTTTGGGGCAAAATTGGAGAAATTTCACTTATTTCAGGGTAATAATTCAGAAATTCCCCTTATTTTCTGGCAAAAAAGACAGAAATTCCCTTTGTTTTGGGGAAAAAGACAGAAATTCCATATATTTAGAGGCAAAAAGGCAGAAATTCCCCTTATTTTGGAGCAAAAATGAAGAAATTTACCTTTTTATGGCAAAAAGGTATGCATTCCCCTTACTTTTGGGATAAAAAGCAGAAATTCCCCGTATTTTGAAGCAAAATTGCAGAAATTCTCATAATTTTCGGGCAAAAAGGCAGAAATTCTCTTATTTTGGGGCAAAAAGACAGATCTTTTTTTTTGGGAGCAAACATTCAGAAATTCTCGTTATTTTGGGGCAAAATTGCAGAAATTTCCTTTACATTGGGGCAAAATTGCAGAAATTTCCCTTATTTAAGGGCAAAAATCAGAAATTCTTCTTCTTTTGGGGCAAAATTCAAGAAATTTCCTTTATTTTGGGGCAAAATTACAGGAATTTACCTTATTTTGGGGCAAAATTGAAGAAATTTACCTTATTTGGTGCAAAATTGCAGAAATTTCACTTATTTTCAGGTAAAAAGCCTGAAATTTCCTTCATTTTGGGGCAAAAAGGGAGAAATTCCCATTATTTTGGGGCAAAATTGCAGAAATTTCCCTTATTATTGGGAAAAATTGCAGAAATTTTTCTTATTTTAGGGCAAAATTGCAGAAATTTCACTTATTTCAGAGAAAAAAAGCAAAAATTTTTCTTATTTTGGGGCAAAAAGGCAGAAATTTCCATTAATTTGTGGCAAAAAGGCAGAAATTCACCTTATTTTGGTGTAAAATGCAGAAATTTCACATATTTCAGGGCAAAAAGGCAGCAATTTCCCTTATTTTGGGGCAAAATTGCAGAAATTTCACTTATTTCAGTGTAATAAGTCAGAAATTCCCCTTATTTTGAGGCATAAGCACAGAAATTCCCTTTGTTTTGAGGGAAAAAGACAGAAATTCCACTTATTTAGAGGCAAAAATGCAGAAATTTCCCTTATTTTGGAGCAAAAATGAAGAAATTTCCCTTTTTTATGGCAAAAAGTTATGCATTCCCCTTATTTTCGGGCAAAAAGGCAGAAATTTCTCGTATTTTGGAGCATAATTGCAGAAATTCCCCTAGTTGTGGTGCAGAAAGACAGAAATTCCCTATATGTTGGGGCAAAAAGACAGAAATTCTCCTTATTTTGGGGCAAAACTCAGAAATTCCACTTATTTTGGGGCAAAATTCCAGAAATTTCCCTTATTTTCGGGCAAAATTGCAGAAATTTCACTTATTTTGAGGCAAAATTCAGAAATTTCACTTATTTCAGGGAAAAAAGTAAGAAGTTTTCTTTATTTTGGGGCAAAAAGGCAGAAATTCCTAATATTTTCTGGCAAAAATGCAGAAATTCCCCTTATTTTGAGGTAAAAAGGCTGAAAACCCCTTATTTGGGGGCTAAAAAGCAGAAATTTCCCTTATTTTAAGGCAAAATTGCAGAAATTTCACTTATTTGGAGGCAAAAAGACAGAAATTCTCCTTATTTTGGGGCAAAACTTAGAAATTCCACTTATTTTGGGGCAAAATTCCAGAAATTTCCCTTATTTTGGGGAAAAAATTGCAGAAATTTCACTTATTTTGGGGCAAAATTGCAGAAATTTCACTTATTTCAGGGAAAAAAGGAACAAATTTTCCTTATTTTGGGGCAAAAAGTCAGAAATTCCTAATATTTTGTGGCAAAAATGCAGAAATTCCCCTTTTTTTGAGGTAAAAAGGCTGAAATTTCCCTTATTTGGGGGCAAAGAGGCAGAAATTTCCCTTATTTTGGGGCAAAATTGGAGAAATTTCACTTATTTCAGGGTAATAATTCAGAAATTCCCCTTATTTTGGGGCAAAAAAGACAGAAATTCCCTTTGTTTTGAGGGAAAAAGACAGAAATTCCATTTATTTAGAGGCAAAAAGGCAGAAATTCCTTTTATTTTGGAGCAAAAATGAAGAAATTTAACTTTTTATGGCAAAAAGGTATGCATTCCCCTTACTTTCGGGATAAAAAGCAGAAATTCCCCGTATTTTGAAGCAAAATTGCAGAAATTCTCATAATTTTCAGGCAAAAAGTCAGAAATTCTCCTTATTTTGGAGCAAAAAGACAGAAGATCTTTTTTTTTTTTGGAGCAAACATTCAGAAATTCTCGTTATTTTGGGGCAAAATTGCAGAAATTTCATTTACATTGGGGCAAAATTGCAGAAATTTCCCTTATTTTGGGGCAAAATTGCAGAAATTTCACTTATTTTGGGGCAAAATTGCAGAAATTTCACTTATTTCAGGGAAAAAAGTAAGAAATTTTCTTTATTTTGGGGTAAAAAGGCAGAAATTCCTAATATTTTCTGGCAAAAATGCAGAAATTCCCCTTATTTTGAGATAAAAAGGCTGAAAATCCCCTTATTTGGGGGCTAAAAAGCAGAAATTTCCCTTATTTTAAGGCAAAATTGCAGAAATTTCACTTATTTGGAGGCAAAAAGACAGAAATTCTCCTTATTTTGGGGCAAAACTTAGAAATTCCACTTATTTTGGGGCAAAATTCCAGAAATTTCCCTTATTTTGGGGAAAAAATTGCAGAAATTTCACTTATTTTGGGGCAAAATTGCAGAAATTTCACTTATTTCAGGGAAAAAAGGAACAAATTTTCCTTATTTTGGGGCAAAAAGTCAGAAATTACTAATATTTTTTGGCAAAAATGCAGAAATTCCCCTTATTTTGAGGTAAAAAGGCTGAAATTCCCCTTATTTGGGGGCAAAGAGGCAGAAATTTCCCTTATTTTGGGGCAAAATTGGAGAAATTTCACTTATTTCAGGGTAATAATTCAGAAATTCCCCTTATTTTGGGGCAAAAAAACAGAAATTCCCTTTGTTTTGGGGGAAAAAGACAGAAATTCCATTTATTTGGAGGCAAAAAGGCAGAAATTCCCCTTATTTTGGAGCAAAAATGAAGAAATTTACTTTTTTATGGCAAAAAGGTATGCATTCCCCTTACTTTCGGGATAAAAAGCAGAAATTCCCCGTATTTTGAAGCAAAATTGCAGAAATTCTCATAATTTTCAGGCAAAAAGGCGGAAATTCTCCTTATTTTGGAGCAAAAAGACAGAAGATCTTTTTTTTTTGGGAGCAAACATTCAGAAATACTCGTTATTTTGGGGCAAAATTGCAGAAATTTCCTTTACATTGGGGCAAAATTGCAGAAATTTCCCTTATTTTGGGGCAAAAATCAGAAATTCCCCTTCTTTTGGGGCAAAATTCAAGAAATTTCCTTTATTTTGGGGCAAAATTACAGGAATTTACCTTATTTTGGGGCAAAATTGAAGAAATTTACCTTATTTGGTGCAAATTGCAGAAATTTCACTTATTTTCATATAAAGGCTGAAATTTCCTTCATTTTGGGGCAAAAAGGGAGAAATTCCCCTTATTTTAAGGCAAAATTGCAGAAATTTCACTTATTTGGAGGCAAAAAGACAGAAATTCTCCTTATTTTGGGGCAAAACTTAGAAATTCCACTTATTTTGGGGCAAAATTCCAGAAATTTCCCTTATTTTGGGGCAAAATTGCAGAAATTTCACTTATTTTGGGGCAAAATTGCAGAAATTTCACTTATTTCAGGGAAAAAAAGAAAAAATTTTCTTTATTTTGGGGCAAAAAGGCAGAAATTCCTAATATTTTCTGGCAAAAATGCAGAAATTCCCCTTATTTTGAGGTAAAAAGGCTGAAATTCCCCTTATTTGGGGGCAAAAAGGCAGAAATTTCCCTTATTTTGGGGCAAAATTGCAGAAATTTCACTTATTTGGAGGCAAAAAGACAGAAATTATCCTTATTTTGGGGCAAAACTTAGAAATTCCACTTATTTTGGGGCAAAATTTTAGAAATTTCCCTTATTTGGGGGAAAAAATTGCAGAAATTTCACTTATTTTGGGGCAAAATTGCAGAAATTTCACTTATTTCAGGGAAAAAAGGAACAAATTTTCCTTATTTTGGGCAAAAAGTCAAAAATTCCTAATATTTTGTGGCAAAAATGCAGAAATTCCCCTTATTTTGAGGTAAAAAGGCTGAAATTTCCCTTATTTGTTGGCAAAGAGGCAGAAATTTCCCTTATTTTGGGGCAAAATTGGAGAAATTTCACTTATTTCAGGGTAATAATTCAAAAATTCCCCTTATTTTGTGGCAAAAAAGACAGAAATTCCCTTTGTTTTGGGGGAAAAAGACAGAAATTCCATTTATTTAGAGGCAAAAAGGCAGAAATTCCCCTTATTTTGGAGCAAAAATGAAGAAATTTACCTTTTTATGGCAAAAAGGTATGCATTCCCCTTACTTTCGGGATAAAAAGCAGAAATTCCCCGTGTTTTAAAGCAAAATTGCAGAAATTCTCATAATTTTCAGGCAAAAAGTCAGAAATTCTCCTTATTTTGGAGCAAAAAGACAGAAGATCTTTTTTTTTTGGGAGCAAACATTCAGAAATTTTCATTATTTTGGGGCAAAATTGCAGAAATTTCCTTTACATTGGGGCAAAATTGCAGAAATTTCCCTTATTTTGGGGCAAAAATCAGAAATTCCCCTTCTTTTGGGGCAAAATTCAAGAAATTTCCTTTATTTTGGGGCAAAATTACAGGAATTTACCTTATTTTGGGGCAAAATTGAAGAAATTTACCTTATTTGGTGCAAAATTGCAGAAATTTCACTTATTTTCAGGTAAAAAGGCTGAAATTTCCTTCATTTTGGGGCAAAAAGGGAGAAATTCCCCTTATTTTGGGGCAAAATTGCAGAAATTTCCCTTATTATTGGGAAAAATTGCAGAAATTTTCCTTATTTTAGGGCAAAATTGCAGAAATTTCACTTATTTCAGAGAAAAAAAGCAAAAATTTTTCTTATTTTGGGGCAAAAAGGCAGAAATTTCCATTAATTTGTGGCAAAAAGGCAGAAATTCACCTTATTTTGGTGTAAAATGCAGAAATTTCACATATTTCAGGGCAAAAAGGCAGCAATTTCCCTTATTTTGGGGCAAAATTGCAGAAATTTCACTTATTTCAGTGTAATAAGTCAAAAATTCCCCTTATTTTGAGGCAAAAAGGACAGAAATTCCCTTTGTTTTGAGGGAAAAAGACAGAAATTCCACTTATTTAGAGGCAAAAATGCAGAAATTTCCCTTATATTGGAGCAAAAATGAAGAAATTTCCCTTTTTTATGGCAAAAAGTTATGCATTCCCCTTATTTTCGGGCAAAAAGGCAGAAATTTCCCGTATTTTGGAGCATAATTGCAGAAATTCCCCTAGTTGTGGTGCAGAAAGACAGAAATTCCCTATATGTTGGGGCAAAAATACAGAAATTCTCCTTATTTTGGGGCAAAACTCAGAAATTCCACTTATTTTGGGCCAAAATTCTAGAAATTTCCCTTATTTTGGGGCAAAATTGCAGAAATTTCACTTATTTTGGGGCAAAATTGCAGAAATTTCACTTATTTCAGGGAAAAAAAGAAGAAATTTTCTTTATTTTGGGGCAAAAAGGCAGAAATTCCTAATATTTTCTGGCAAAAATGCAGAAATTCCCCTTATTTTGAGGTAAAAAGGCTGAAATTCCCCTTATTTGGGGGCAAAAAGGCTGAAATTTCCCTTATTTTAAGGCAAAATTGCAGAAATTTCACTTATTTGGAGGCAAAAAGACAGAAATTCTCCTTATTTTGGGGCAAAACTTAGAAATTCCACTTATTTTGGGGCAAAATTCCAGAAATTTCCCTTATTTTGGGGAAAAAATTGCAGAAATTTCACTTATTTCAGGGAAAAAAGGAACAAATTTTCCTTATTTTGGGGCAAAAAGTCAGAAATTACTAATATTTTGTGGCAAAAATGCAGAAATTCCCCTCATTTTGAGGTAAAAAGGCTGAAATTCCCCTTATTTGGGGGCAAAGAGGCAGAAATTTCCCTTATTTTGGGGCAAAATTGAAGAAATTTACCTTATTTGGTGCAAAATTGCAGATATTTCACTTATTTTCAGGTAAAAAGGCTGAAATTTCTTTCATTTTGGGGCAAAAAGGGAGAAATTCCCCTTATTTTGGGGCAAAATTGCAGAAATTTCCCTTATTATTGGGAAAAATTGCAGAAATTTTCCTTATTTTAGGGCAAAATTGCAGAAATTTTACTTATTTCAGAGAAAAAAAGCAAAAATTTTTCTTATTTTGGGGCAAAAAGGCAGAAATTTCCATTAATTTGTGGCAAAAAGGCAGAAATTCACCTGATTTTGGTGTAAAATGCAGAAATTTCACATCTTTCAGCGCAAAAAGGCAGCAATTTCCCTTATTTTGGGGCAAAATTGCAGAAATTTCACTTATTTTGGGGCAAAATTGCAGAAATTTCACTTATTTCAGGGAAAAAAAGAAGAAATTTTCTTTATTTTGGGGCAAAAAGGCAGAAATTCCTAATATTTTCTGGCAAAAATGCAGAAATTCCCCTTATTTTGAGGTAAAAAGGCTGAAATTCCCCTTATTTGGGGGCAAAAAGGCTGAAATTTCCCTTATTTTAAGGCAAAATTGCAGAAATTTCACTTATTTGGAGGCAAAAAGACAGAAATTCTCCTTATTTTGGGGCAAAACTTAGAAATTCCACTTATTTTGGGGCAAAATTCCAGAAATTTCCCTTATTTTGGGGAAAAAATTGCAGAAATTTCACTTATTTCAGGGAAAAAAGGAACAAATTTTCCTTATTTTGGGGCAAAAAGTCAGAAATTACTAATATTTTGTGGCAAAAATGCAGAAATTCCCCTTATTTTGAGGTAAAAAGGCTGAAATTCCCCTTATTTGGGGGCAAAGAGGCAGAAATTTCCCTTATTTTGGGGCAAAATTGAAGAAATTTACCTTATTTGGTGCAAAATTGCAGATATTTCACTTATTTTCAGGTAAAAAGGCTGAAATTTCTTTCATTTTGGGGCAAAAAGGGAGAAATTCCCCTTATTTTGGGGCAAAATTGCAGAAATTTCCCTTATTATTGGGAAAAATTGCAGAAATTTTCCTTATTTTAGGGCAAAATTGCAGAAATTTTACTTATTTCAGAGAAAAAAAGCAAAAATTTTTCTTATTTTGGGGCAAAAAGGCAGAAATTTCCATTAATTTGTGGCAAAAAGGCAGAAATTCACCTGATTTTGGTGTAAAATGCAGAAATTTCACATATTTCCGGGCAAAAAGGCAGCAATTTCCCTTATTTTGGGGCAAAAATCAGAAATTCCCCTTCTTTTGGGGCAAAATTCAAGAAATTTCCTTTATTTTGGGGCAAAATTACAGGAATTTACCTTATTTTGGGGCAAAATTGAAGAAATTTACCTTATTTGGTGCAAAATTGCAGAAATTTCACTTATTTTAGGGTAAAAGTGCTGAAATTTCCTTCATTTTGAGCCAAAATAGGGAGAAATTCCCCTTATTTAGGGGCAAAATTGCAGAAATTTCACTTATTTCAGAGAAAAAAAGCAAAAATTTTTCTTATTTTGGGGCAAAAAGGCAGAAATTTCCATTAATTTGTGGCAAAAAGGCAGAAATTCACCTTATTTTTGTGTAAAATGCAGAAATTTCACATATTTCAGGGCAAAAAGGCAGCAATTTCCCTTATTTTGGGGCAAAATTGCAGAAATTTCACTTATTTCAGTGTAATAAGTCAGAAATTCCCCTTATTTTGAGGCAAAAAAGACAGAAATTCCCTTTGTTTTGAGGGAAAAAGACAGAAATTACACTTATTTAGAGGCAAAAATGCAGAAATTTCCCTTATTTTGGAGCAAAAATGAAGAAATTTCCCTTTTTTATGGCAAAAAGTTATGCATTCCCCTTATTTTCGTGCAAAAAGGCAGAAATTCCCCGTAATTTTGGAGCATAATTGCAGAAATTCCCCTAGTTGTGGGGCAGAAAGACAGAAATTCCCTATATGTTGGGGCAAAAAGACAGAAATTCTCCTTATTTTAGGGCAAAACTCAGAAATTCCACTTATTTTGGGGCAAAATTCCAGAAATTTCCCTTATTTTGGGGCAAAATTGCAGAAATTTCACTTATTTTCGGGCAAAATTGCAGAAATTTCACTTATTTCAGGGAAAAAAAGAAGAAATTTTCTTTATTTTGGGGCAAAAAGGCAGAAATTCCTAATATTTTCTGGCAAAAATGCAGAAATTCCCCTTATTTTGAGGTAAAAAGGCTGAAAATCCCATTATTTGGGGGCTAAAAAGCAGAAATTTCCCTTATTTTAAGGCAAAATTGCAGAAATTTCACTTATTTGGAGGCAAAAAGACAGAAATTCTCCTTATTTTGGGGCAAAACTTAGAAATTCCACTTATTTTGGGGCAAAATTCCAGAAATTTCCCTTATTTTGGGGAAAAAATTGCAGAAATTTCACTTATTTTGGGGCAAAATTGCAGAAATTTCACTTATTTCAGGGAAAAAAGGCACAAATTTTCCTTATTTTGGGGCAAAAAGTCAGAAATTCCTAATATTTTGTGGCAAAAATGCAGAAATTCCCCTTATTTTGAGGTAAAAAGGCTGAAATTCCCCTTATTTGGGGGCAAAGAGGCAGAAATTTCCCTTATTTTGGGGCAAAATTGGAGAAATTTCACTTATTTCAGGGTAATAATTCAGAAATTCCCCTTATTTTGGGGCAAAAAAGACAGAAATTCCCTTTGTTTTCGGGGAAAAAGACAGAAATTCCATTTATTTAGAGGCAAAAAGGCAGAAATTCCCCTTATTTTGGAGCCAAAATGAAGAAATTTACTTTTTTATGGCAAAAAGGTATGCATTCCCCTTACTTTCGGGATAAAAAGCAGAAATTCCCCGTATTTTGAAGCAAAATTGCAGAAATTCTCATAATTTTCAGGCAAAAAGGCAGAAATTCTCCTTATTTTGGGGCAAAAAGACAGAAGATCTTTTTTTTTTTTTTTGGGAGCAAACATTCAGAAATTCTCGTTATTTTTTAGGAAAATTGCAGAAATTTCCTTTACATTGGGGCAAAATTGCAGAAATTTCCCTTATTTTGGGGCAAAAATCAGAAATTCCCCTTCTTTTGGGGCAAAATTCAAGAAATTTCCTTTATTTTGGGGCAAAATTACAGGAATTTACCTTATTTTGGGGCAAAATTGAAGAAATTTACCTTATTTGGTGCAAAATTGCAGAAATTTCACTTATTTTCAGGTAAAAAGGCTGAAATTTCCTTCATTTTGGGGCAAAAAGGGAGAAATTCCCCTTATTTTGGGGCAAAATTCCTGAAATTTCCCTTATTATTGGGAAAAATTGCAGAAATTTTCCTTATTTTAGGGCAAAATTGCAGAAATTTCACTTATTTCAGAGAAAAAAAGCAAAAATTTTTCTTATTTTGGAGCAAAAAGGCAGAAATTTCCATTAATTTGTGGCAAAAAGGCAGAAATTCACCTTATTTTGGTGTAAAATGCAGAAATTTCACATATTTCAGGGCAAAAAGGCAGCAATTTCCCTTATTTTGGGGCAAAATTGCAGAAATTTCACTTGTTTCAGTGTAATAAGTCAGAAATTCCCCTTAATTTAAGGCAAAAAGCACAGAAATTCCCTTTGTTTTGAGGGAAAAAGACAGAAATTCCACTTATTTAGAGGCAAAAATGCAGAAATTTCCCTTATTTTGGAGCAAAAATGAAGAAATTTCCCTTTTTTATGGCAAAAAGTTATGCATTCTCCTTATCTTCGGGCAAAAAGGCAGAAATTCCCCGTATTTTGGAGCATAATTGCAGAAATTCCCCTAGTTGTGGTGCAGAAAGACAGAAATTCCCTATATGTTGGGGCAAAAAGACAGAAATTCTCCTTATTTTGGGGCAAAACTCAGAAATTCCACTTATTTTGGGCCAAAATTCCAGAAATTTCCCTTATTTTGGGGCAAAATTGCAGAAATTTCACTTATTTTGGGGCAAAATTGCAGAAATTTCACTTATTTCAGGGAAAAAAAGAAGAAATTTTCTTTATTTTGGGGCAAAAAGGCAGAAATTCCTAATATTTTCTGGCAAAAATGCAGAAATTTCCCTTAATTTGAGGTAAAAAGGCTGAAATTCCCCTTATTTGGGGGCATAAAGGCAGAAATTTCCCTTATTTTAAGGCAAAATTGCAGAAATTTCACTTATTTGGAGGCAAAAAGACAGAAATTCTCCTTATTTTGGGGCAAAACTTAGAAATTCCACTTATTTTGGGGCAAAATTCCAGAATTTTCCCTTATTTTGGGGAAAAAATTGCAGAAATTTCACTTATTTTGGGGCAAAATTGCAGAAATTTCACTTATTTCAGGGAAAAAAGGAACAAATTTTCCTTATTTTGGGGCAAAAAGTCAAAAATACCTAATATTTTGTGGCAAAAATGCAGAAATTCCCCTTATTTTGAGGTAAAAATGCTGAAATTTCCCTTATTTGGGGGCAAAGAGGCAGAAATTTCCCTTATTTTGGGGCAAAATTGGAGAAATTTCACTTATTTCAGGGTAATAATTCAGAAATTCCCCTTATTTTCTGGCAAAAAAGACAGAAATTCCCTTTGTTTTGGGGGAAAAAGACAGAAATTCCATATATTTAGAGGCAAAAAGGCAGAAATTCCCCTTATTTTGGAGCAAAAATGAAGAAATTTACCTTTTTATGGCAAAAAGGTATGCATTCCCCTTACTTTTGGGATAAAAAGCAGAAATTCCCCGTATTTTGAAGCAAAATTGCAGAAATTCTCATAATTTTCGGGCAAAAAGGCAGAAATTCTCTTATTTTGGGGCAAAAAGACAGATCTTTTTTTTTGGGAGCAAACATTCAGAAATTCTCGTTATTTTGGGGCAAAATTGCAGAAATTTCCTTTACATTGGGGCAAAATTGCAGAAATTTCCCTTATTTTGGGGCAAAATTGCAGAAATTTCACTTATTTTGGGGCAAAATTGCAGAAATTTCACTTATTTCAGGGAAAAAAGTAAGAAATTTTCTTTATTTTGGGGTAAAAAGGCAGAAATTCCTAATATTTTCTGGCAAAAATGCAGAAATTCCCCTTATTTTGAGATAAAAAGGCTGAAAATCCCCTTATTTGGGGGCTAAAAAGCAGAAATTTCCCTTATTTTAAGGCAAAATTGCAGAAATTTCACTTATTTGGAGGCAAAAAGACAGAAATTCTCCTTATTTTGGGGCAAAACTTAGAAATTCCACTTATTTTGGAACAAAATTCCAGAAATTTCCCTTATTTTGGGGAAAAAATTGCAGAAATTTCACTTATTTTGGGGCAAAATTGCAGAAATTTCACTTATTTCAGGGAAAAAAGGAACAAATTTTCCTTATTTTGGGGCAAAAAGTCAGAAATTACTAATATTTTTTGGCAAAAATGCAGAAATTCCCCTTATTTTGAGGTAAAAAGGCTGAAATTCCCCTTATTTGGGGGCAAAGAGGCAGAAATTTCCCTTATTTTGGGGCAAAATTGGAGAAATTTCACTTATTTCAGGGTAATAATTCAGAAATTCCCCTTATTTTGGGGCAAAAAAGACAGAAATTCCCTTTGTTTTGGGGGAAAAAGACAGAAATTCCATTTATTTAGAGGCAAAAAGGCAGAAATTCCCCTTATTTTGGAGCAAAAATGAAGAAATTTACTTTTTTATGGCAAAAAGGTATGCATTCCCCTTACTTTCGGGATAAAAAGCAGAAATTCCCCGTATTTTGAAGCAAAATTGCAGAAATTCTCATAATTTTCAGGCAAAAAGGCGGAAATTCTCCTTATTTTGGAGCAAAAAGACAGAAGATCTTTTTTTTTTGGGAGCAAACATTCAGAAATACTCGTTATTTTGGGGCAAAATTGCAGAAATTTCCTTTACATTGGGGCAAAATTGCAGAAATTTCCCTTATTTTGGGGCAAAAATCAGAAATTCCCCTTCTTTTGGGGCAAAATTCAAGAAATTTCCTTTATTTTGGGGCAAAATTACAGGAATTTACCTTATTTTGGGGCAAAATTGAAGAAATTTACCTTATTTGGTGCAAAATTGCAGAAATTTCACTTATTTTCATATAAAGGCTGAAATTTCCTTCATTTTGGGGCAAAAAGGGAGAAATTTCCCTTATTTTAAGGCAAAATTGCAGAAATTTCACTTATTTGGAGGCAAAAAGACAGAAATTCTCCTTATTTTGGGGCAAAACTTAGAAATTCCACTTATTTTGGGGCAAAATTCCAGAAATTTCCCTTATTTTGGGGCAAAATTGCAGAAATTTCACTTATTTTGGGGCAAAATTGCAGAAATTTCACTTATTTCAGGGAAAAAAAGAAGAAATTTTCTTTATTTTGGGGCAAAAAGGCAGAAATTCCTAATATTTTCTGGCAAAAATGCAGAAATTCCCCTTATTTTGAGGTAAAAAGGCTGAAATTCCCCTTATATGGGGGCAAAAAGGCAGAAATTTCCCTTATTTTGGGGCAAAATTGCAGAAATTTCACTTATTTGGAGGCAAAAAGACAGAAATTATCCTTATTTTGGGGCAAAACTTAGAAATTCCACTTATTTTGGGGCAAAATTTTAGAAATTTCCCTTATTTGGGGGAAAAAATTGCAGAAATTTCACTTATTTTGGGGCAAAATTGCAGAAATTTCACTTATTTCAGGGAAAAAAGGAACAAATTTTCCTTATTTTGGGCAAAAAGTCAAAAATTCCTAATATTTTGTGGCAAAAATGCAGAAATTCCCCTTATTTTGAGGTAAAAAGGCTGAAATTTCCCTTATTTGTGGGCAAAGAGGCAGAAATTTCCCTTATTTTGGGGCAAAATTGGAGAAATTTCACTTATTTCAGGGTAATAATTCAAAAATTCCCCTTATTTTGTGGCAAAAAAGACAGAAATTCCCTTTGTTTTGGGGGAAAAAGACAGAAATTCCATTTATTTAGAGGCAAAAAGGCAGAAATTCCCCTTATTTTGGAGCAAAAATGAAGAAATTTACCTTTTTATGGCAAAAAGGTATGCATTCCCCTTACTTTCGGGATAAAAAGCAGAAATTCCCCGTGTTTTAAAGCAAAATTGCAGAAATTCTCATAATTTTCAGGCAAAAAGTCAGAAATTCTCCTTATTTTGGAGCAAAAAGACAGAAGATCTTTTTTTTTTGGGAGCAAACATTCAGAAATTTTCATTATTTTGGGGCAAAATTGCAGAAATTTCCTTTACATTGGGGCAAAATTGCAGAAATTTCCCTTATTTTGGGGCAAAAATCAGAAATTCCCCTTCTTTTGGGGCAAAATTCAAGAAATTTCCTTTATTTTGGGGCAAAATTACAGGAATTTACCTTATTTTGGGGCAAAATTGAAGAAATTTACCTTATTTGGTGCAAAATTGCAGAAATTTCACTTATTTTCAGGTAAAAAGGCTGAAATTTCCTTCATTTTGGGGCAAAAAGGGAGAAATTCCCCTTATTTTGGGGCAAAATTCCTGAAATTTCCCTTATTATTGGGAAAAATTGCAGAAATTTTCCTTATTTTAGGGCAAAATTGCAGAAATTTCACTTATTTCAGAGAAAAAAAGCAAAAATTTTTCTTATTTTGGGGCAAAAAGGCAGAAATTTCCATTAATTTGTGGCAAAAAGGCAGAAATTCACCTTATTTTGGTGTAAAATGCAGAAATTTCACATATTTCAGGGCAAAAAGGCAGCAATTTCCCTTATTTTGGGGCAAAATTGCAGAAATTTCACTTATTTCAGTGTAATAAGTCAAAAATTCCCCTTATTTTGAGGCAAAAAGGACAGAAATTCCCTTTGTTTTGAGAAAAAAAGACAGAAATTCCACTTATTTAGAGGCAAAAATGCAGAAATTTCCCTTATATTGGAGCAAAAATGAAGAAATTTCCCTTTTTTATGGCAAAAAGTTATGCATTCCCCTTATTTTCGGGCAAAAAGGCAGAAATTTCCCGTATTTTGGAGCATAATTGCAGAAATTCCCCTAGTTGTGGTGCAGAAAGACAGAAATTCCCTATATGTTGGGGCAAAAATACAGAAATTCTCCTTATTTTGGGGCAAAACTCAGAAATTCCACTTATTTTGGGCCAAAATTCTAGAAATTTCCCTTATTTTGGGGCAAAATTGCAGAAATTTCACTTATTTTGGGGCAAAATTGCAGAAATTTCACTTATTTCAGGGAAAAAAAGAAGAAATTTTCTTTATTTTGGGGCAAAAAGGCAGAAATTCCTAATATTTTCTGGCAAAAATGCAGAAATTCCCCTTATTTTGAGGTAAAAAGGCTGAAATTCCCCTTATTTGGGGGCAAAAAGGCTGAAATTTCCCTTATTTTAAGGCAAAATTGCAGAACTTTCACTTATTTGGAGGCAAAAAGACAGAAATTCTCCTTATTTTGGGGCAAAACTTAGAAATTCCACTTATTTTGGGGCAAAATTCCAGAAATTTCCCTTATTTTGGGGAAAAAATTGCAGAAATTTCACTTATTTCAGGGAAAAAAGGAACAAATTTTCCTTATTTTGGGGCAAAAAGTCAGAAATTACTAACATTTTGTGGCAAAAATGCAGAAATTCCCCTCATTTTGAGGTAAAAAGGCTGAAATTCCCCTTATTTGGGGGCAAAGAGGCAGAAATTTCCCTTATTTTGGGGCAAAATTGAAGAAATTTACCTTATTTGGTGCAAAATTGCAGATATTTCACTTATTTTCAGGTAAAAAGGCTGAAATTTCTTTCATTTTGGGGCAAAAAGGGAGAAATTCCCCTTATTTTGGGGCAAAATTGCAGAAATTTCCCTTATTATTGGGAAAAATTGCAGAAATTTTCCTTATTTTAGGGCAAAATTGCAGAAATTTTACTTATTTCAGAGAAAAAAAGCAAAAATTTTTCTTATTTTGGGGCAAAAAGGCAGAAATTTCCATTAATTTGTGGCAAAAAGGCAGAAATTCACCTGATTTTGGTGTAAAATGCAGAAATTTCACATCTTTCAGCGCAAAAAGGCAGCAATTTCCCTTATTTTGGGGCAAAATTGCAGAAATTTCACTTATTTTGGGGCAAAATTGCAGAAATTTCACTTATTTCAGGGAAAAAAAGAAGAAATTTTTTTATTTTGGGGCAAAAAGGCAGAAATTCCTAATATTTTCTGGCAAAAATGCAGACATTCCCCTTATTTTGAGGTAAAAAGGCTGAAATTCCCCTTATTTGGGGGCAAAAAGGCTGAAATTTCCCTTATTTTAAGGCAAAATTGCAGAAATTTCACTTATTTGGAGGCAAAAAGACAGAAATTCTCCTTATTTTGGGGCAAAACTTAGAAATTCCACTTATTTTGGGGCAAAATTCCAGAAATTTCCCTTATTTTGGGGAAAAAATTGCAGAAATTTCACTTATTTCAGGGAAAAAAGGAACAAATTTTCCTTATTTTGGGGCAAAAAGTCAGAAATTACTAATATTTTGTGGCAAAAATGCAGAAATTCCCCTTATTTTGAGGTAAAAAGGCTGAAATTCCCCTTATTTGGGGGCAAAGAGGCAGAAATTTCCCTTATTTTGGGGCAAAATTGAAGAAATTTACCTTATTTGGTGCAAAATTGCAGATATTTCACTTATTTTCAGGTAAAAAGGCTGAAATTTCTTTCATTTTGGGGCAAAAAGGGAGAAATTCCCCTTATTTTGGGGCAAAATTGCAGAAATTTCCCTTATTATTGGGAAAAATTGCAGAAATTTTCCTTATTTTAGGGCAAAATTGCAGAAATTTTACTTATTTCAGAGAAAAAAAGCAAAAATTTTTCTTATTTTGGGGCAAAAAGGCAGAAATTTCCATTAATTTGTGGCAAAAAGGCAGAAATTCACCTGATTTTGGTGTAAAATGCAGAAATTTCACATATTTCCGGGCAAAAAGGCAGCAATTTCCCTTATTTTGGGGCAAAAATCAGAAATTCCCCTTCTTTTGGGGCAAAATTCAAGAAATTTCCTTTATTTTGGGGCAAAATTACAGGAATTTACCTTATTTTGGGGCAAAATTGAAGAAATTTACCTTATTTGGTGCAAAATTGCAGAAATTTCACTTATTTTAGGGTAAAAGTGCTGAAATTTCCTTCATTTTGAGCCAAAATAGGGAGAAATTCCCCTTATTTAGGGGCAAAATTGCAGAAATTTCACTTATTTCAGAGAAAAAAAGCAAAAATTTTTCTTATTTTGGGGCAAAAAGGCAGAAATTTCCATTAATTTGTGGCAAAAAGGCAGAAATTCACCTTATTTTTGTGTAAAATGCAGAAATTTCACATATTTCAGGGCAAAAAGGCAGCAATTTCCCTTATTTTGGGGCAAAATTGCAGAAATTTCACTTATTTCAGTGTAATAAGTCAGAAATTCCCCTTATTTTGAGGCAAAAAAGACAGAAATTCCCTTTGTTTTGAGGGAAAAAGACAGAAATTACACTTATTTAGAGGCAAAAATGCAGAAATTTCCCTTATTTTGGAGCAAAAATGAAGAAATTTCCCTTTTTTATGGCAAAAAGTTATGCATTCCCCTTATTTTCGTGCAAAAAGGCAGAAATTCCCCGTAATTTTGGAGCATAATTGCAGAAATTCCCCTAGTTGTGGGGCAGAAAGACAGAAATTCCCTATATGTTGGGGCAAAAAGACAGAAATTCTCCTTATTTTGGGGCAAAACTCAGAAATTCCACTTATTTTGGGGCAAAATTCCAGAAATTTCCCTTATTTTGGGGCAAAATTGCAGAAATTTCACTTATTTTCGGGCAAAATTGCAGAAATTTCACTTATTTCAGGGAAAAAAAGAAGAAATTTTCTTTATTTTGGGGCAAAAAGGCAGAAATTCCTAATATTTTCTGGCAAAAATGCAGAAATTCCCCTTATTTTGAGGTAAAAAGGCTGAAAATCCCCTTATTTGGGGGCTAAAAAGCAGAAATTTCCCTTATTTTAAGGCAAAATTGCAGAAATTTCACTTATTTGGAGGCAAAAAGACAGAAATTCTCCTTATTTTGGGGCAAAACTTAGAAATTCCACTTATTTTGGGGCAAAATTCCAGAAATTTCCCTTATTTTGGGGAAAAAATTGCAGAAATTTCACTTATTTTGGGGCAAAATTGCAGAAATTTCACTTATTTCAGGGAAAAAAGGCACAAATTTTCCTTATTTTGGGGCAAAAAGTCAGAAATTCCTAATATTTTGTGGCAAAAATGCAGAAATTCCCCTTATTTTGAGGTAAAAAGGCTGAAATTCCCCTTATTTGGGGGCAAAGAGGCAGAAATTTCCCTTATTTTGGGGCAAAATTGGAGAAATTTCACTTATTTCAGGGTAATAATTCAGAAATTCCCCTTATTTTGGGGCAAAAAAGACAGAAATTCCCTTTGTTTTCGGGGAAAAAGACAGAAATTCCATTTATTTAGAGGCAAAAAGGCAGAAATTCCCCTTATTTTGGAGCCAAAATGAAGAAATTTACTTTTTTATGGCAAAAAGGTATGCATTCCCCTTACTTTCGGGATAAAAAGCAGAAATTCCCCGTATTTTGAAGCAAAATTGCAGAAATTCTCATAATTTTCAGGCAAAAAGGCAGAAATTCTCCTTATTTTGGGGCAAAAAGACAGAAGATCTTTTTTTTTTTTTTGGGAGCAAACATTCAGAAATTCTCGTTTTTTTTTAGGAAAATTGCAGAAATTTCCTTTACATTGGGGCAAAATTGCAGAAATTTCCCTTATTTTGGGGCAAAAATCAGAAATTCCCCTTCTTTTGGGGCAAAATTCAAGAAATTTCCTTTATTTTGGGGCAAAATTACAGGAATTTACCTTATTTTGGGGCAAAATTGAAGAAATTTACCTTATTTGGTGCAAAATTGCAGAAATTTCACTTATTTTCAGGTCAAAAGGCTGAAATTTCCTTCATTTTGGGGCAAAAAGGGAGAAATTCCCCTTATTTTGGGGCAAAATTGCAGAAATTTCTCTTATTATTGGGAAAAATTGCAGAAATTTTCCTTATTTTAGGGCAAAATTGCAGAAATTTCACTTATTTCAGAGAAAAAAAGCAAAAATTTTTCTTATTTTGGAGCAAAAAGGCAGAAATTTCCATTAATTTGTGGCAAAAAGGCAGAAATTCACCTTATTTTGGTGTAAAATGCAGAAATTTCACATATTTCAGGGCAAAAAGGCAGCAATTTCCCTTATTTTGGGGCAAAATTGCAGAAATTTCACTTGTTTCAGTGTAATAATTCAGAAATTCCCCTTATTTTCTGGCAAAAAAGACAGAAATTCCCTTTGTTTTGGGGGAAAAAGACAGAAATTCCATATATTTAGAGGCAAAAAGGCAGAAATTCCCCTTATTTTGGAGCAAAAATGAAGAAATTTACCTTTTTATGGCAAAAAGGTATGCATTCCCCTTACTTTTGGGATAAAAAGCAGAAATTCCCCGTATTTTGAAGCAAAATTGCAGAAATTCTCATAATTTTCGGGCAAAAAGGCAGAAATTCTCTTATTTTGGGGCAAAAAGACAGATCTTTTTTTTTGGGAGCAAACATTCAGAAATTCTCGTTATTTTGGGGCAAAATTGCAGAAATTTCCTTTACATTGGGGCAAAATTGCAGAAATTTCCCTTATTTTGGGGCAAAATTGCAGAAATTTCACTTATTTTGGGGCAAAATTGCAGAAATTTCACTTATTTCAGGGAAAAAAGTAAGAAATTTTCTTTATTTTGGGGTAAAAAGGCAGAAATTCCTAATATTTTCTGGCAAAAATGCAGAAATTCCCCTTATTTTGAGATAAAAAGGCTGAAAATCCCCTTATTTGGGGGCTAAAAAGCAGAAATTTCCCTTATTTTAAGGCAAAATTGCAGAAATTTCACTTATTTGGAGGCAAAAAGACAGAAATTCTCCTTATTTTGGGGCAAAACTTAGAAATTCCACTTATTTTGGGGCAAAATTCCAGAAATTTCCCTTATTTTGGGGCAAAATTGCAGAAATTTCACTTATTTTGGGGCAAAATTGCAGAAATTTTACTTATTTCAGGTAAAAAAAGAAGAAATTTTCTTTATTTTGGGGCAAAAAGGCAGAAATTCCTAATATTTTCTGGCAAAAATGCAGAAATTCCCCTTATTTTGAGGTAAAAAGGCTGAAATTCCCCTTATTTGGGGGCAAAAAGGCAGAAATTTCCCTTATTTTGGGGCAAAATTGCAGAAATTTCACTTATTTGGAGGCAAAAAGACAGAAATTATCCTTATTTTGGGGCAAAACTTAGAAATTCCACTTATTTTGGGGCAAAATTTTAGAAATTTCCCTTATTTGGGGGAAAAAATTGCAGAAATTTCACTTATTTTGGGGCAAAATTGCAGAAATTTCACTTATTTCAGGGAAAAAAGGAACAAATTTTCCTTATTTTGGGCAAAAAGTCAAAAATTCCTAATATTTTGTGGCAAAAATGCAGAAATTCCCCTTATTTTGAGGTAAAAAGGCTGAAATTTCCCTTATTTGTGGGCAAAGAGGCAGAAATTTCCCTTATTTTGGGGCAAAATTGGAGAAATTTCACTTATTTCAGGGTAATAATTCAAAAATTCCCCTTATTTTGTGGCTAAAAAGACAGAAATTCCCTTTGTTTTGGGGGAAAAAGACAGAAATTCCATTTATTTAGAGGCAAAAAGGCAGAAATTCCCCTTATTTTGGAGCAAAAATGAAGAAATTTACCTTTTTATGGCAAAAAGATATGCATTCCCCTTACTTTCGGGATAAAAAGCAGAAATTCCCCGTGTTTCAAAGCAAAATTGCAGAAATTCTCATAATTTTCAGGCAAAAAGTCAGAAATTCTCCTTATTTTGGAGCAAAAAGACAGAAGATCTTTTTTTTTTGGGAGCAAACATTCAGAAATTTTCATTATTTTGGGGCAAAATTGCAGAAATTTCCTTTACATTGGGGCAAAATTGCAGAAATTTCCCTTATTTTGGGGCAAAAATCAGAAATTCCCCTTCTTTTGGGGCAAAATTCAAGAAATTTCCTTTATTTTGGGGCAAAATTACAGGAATTTACCTTATTTTGGGGCAAAATTGAAGAAATTTACCTTATTTGGTGCAAAATTGCAGAAATTTCACTTATTTTCAGGTAAAAAGGCTGAAATTTCCTTCATTTTGGGGCAAAAAGGGAGAAATTCCCCTTATTTTGGGGCAAAATTGCAGAAATTTCCCTTATTATTGGGAAAAATTGCAGAAATTTTCCTTATTTTAGGGCAAAATTGCAGAAATTTCACTTATTTCAGAGAAAAAAAGCAAAAATTTTTCTTATTTTGGGGCAAAAAGGCAGAAATTTCCATTAATTTGTGGCAAAAAGGCAGAAATTCACCTTATTTTGGTGTAAAATGCAGAAATTTCACATATTTCAGGGCAACAAGGCAGCAATTTCCCTTATTTTGGGGCAAAATTGCAGAAATTTCACTTATTTCAGTGTAATAAGTCAAAAATTCCCCTTATTTTGAGGCAAAAAGGACAGAAATTCCCTTTGTTTTGAGAAAAAAAGACAGAAATTCCACTTATTTAGAGGCAAAAATGCAGAAATTTCCCTTATATTGGAGCAAAAATGAAGAAATTTCCCTTTTTTATGGCAAAAAGTTATGCATTCCCCTTATTTTCGGGCAAAAAGGCAGAAATTTCCCGTATTTTGGAGCATAATTGCAGAAATTCCCCTAGTTGTGGTGCAGAAAGACAGAAATTCCCTATATGTTGGGGCAAAAAGACAGAAATTCTCCTTATTTTGGGGCAAAACTCAGAAATTCCACTTATTTTGGGCCAAAATTCCAGAAATTTCCCTTATTTTGGGGCAAAATTGCAGAAATTTCACTTATTTTGGGGCAAAATTGCAGAAATTTCACTTATTTCAGGGAAAAAAAGAAGAAATTTTCTTTATTTTGGGGCAAAAGGCAGAAATTCCTAATATTTTCTGGCAAAAATGCAGAAATTCCCCTTATTTTGAGGTAAAAAGGCTGAAATTCCCCTTATTTGGGGGCAAAAAGGCAGAAATTTCCCTTATTTTAAGGCAAAATTGCAGAAATTTCACTTATTTGGAGGCAAAAAGACAGAAATTCTCCTTATTTTAGGGCAAAACTTAGAAATTCCACTTATTTTGGGGCAAAATTCCAGAAATTTCCCTTATTTTGGGGAAAAAATTGCAGAAATTTCACTTATTTTGGGGCAAAATTGCAGAAATTTCACTTATTTCAGGGAAAAAAGGAACAAATTTTCCTTATTTTGGGGCAAAAAGTCAGAAATTCCTAATATTTTGTGGCAAAAATGCAGAAATTCCCCTTATTTTGAGGTAAAAAGGCTGAAATTCCCCTTATTTGGGGGCAAAGAGGCAGAAATTTCCCTTATTTTGGGGCAAAATTGGAGAAATTTCACTTATTTCAGGGTAATAATTCAGAAATTCCCCTTATTTTGGGGCAAAAAAGACAGAAATTCCCTTTGTTTTGGGGGAAAAAGACAGAAATTCCATTTATTTAGAGGCAAAAAGGCAGAAATTCTCCTTATTTTGGAGCCAAAATGAAGAAATTTACTTTTTTATGGCAAAAAGGTATGCATTCCCCTTACTTTCGGGATAAAAAGCAGAAATTCCCCGTATTTTGAAGCAAAATTGCAGAAATTCTCATAATTTTCAGGCAAAAAGGCAGAAATTCTCCTTATTTTTGAGCAAAAAGACAGAAGATCTTTTTTTTTTTTTGGGAGCAAACATTCAGAAATTCTCGTTATTTTGGGGCAAAATTGCAGAAATTTACCTTATTTTGGGGCAAAATTGAAGAAATTTACCTTATTTGGTGCAAAATTGCAGAAATTTTACTTATTTTCATATAAAGGCTGAAATTTCCTTCATTTTGGGGCAAAAAGGGAGAAATTCCCCTTATTTTAAGGCAAAATTGCAGAAATTTCACTTATTTGGAGGCAAAAAGACAGAAATTCTCCTTATTTTGGGGCAAAATTTAGAAATTCCACTTATTTTGGGGCAAAATTCCAGAATTTTCCCTTATTTTGGGGAAAAAATTACAGAAATTTCACTTATTTTGGGGCAAAATTGCAGAAATTTCACTTATTTCAGGGAAAAAAGGAACAAATTTTCCTTATTTTGGGGCAAAAAGTCAGAAATTCCTAATATTTTGTGGCAAAAATGCAGAAATTCCCCTTTTTTTGAGGTAAAAAGGCTGAAATTTCCCTTACTTGGGGGCAAAGAGGCAGAAACTTCCCTTATTTTTGGGCAAAATTGGACAAATTTCACTTATTTCAGGGTAATAATTCAGAAATTCCCCTTATTTTGTGGCAAAAAAGACAGAAATTCCCTTTGTTTTGGGAGAAATAGACAGAAATTCCATTTATTTAGAGGCAAAAAGGCAGAAATTCCTTTTATTTTGGAGCAAAAATGAAGAAATTTACCTTTTTATGGCAAAAAGGTATGCATTCCCCTTACTTTCGGGATAAAAAGCAGAAATTCCCCGTATTTTGTAGCAAAATTGCAGAAATTCTCATAATTTTCAGGCAAAAAGTCAGAAATTCTCCTTATTTTGGAGCAAAAAGACAGAAGATCTTTTTTTTTTGGGAGCAAACATTCAGAAATTCTCGTTATTTTGGGGCAAAATTGCAGAAATTTCCTTTACATTGGGGCAAAATTGCAGAAATTTCCCTTATTTTGGGGCAAAAATCAGAAATTCCCCTTCTTTTGGGGCAAAATTCAAGAAATTTCCTTTATTTTGGGGCAAAATTACAGGAATTTACCTTATTTTGGGGCAAAATTGAAGAAATTTACCTTATTTGGTGCAAAATTGCAGAAATTTCACTTATTTTCAGGTAAAAAGGCTGAAATTTCCTTCATTTTGGGGCAAAAAGGGAGAAATTCTACTTATTTTGGGGCAAAATTGCAGAAATTTCCCTTATTATTGGGAAAAATTGCAGAAATTTTCCTTATTTTAGGGCAAAATTGCAGAAATTTCACTTATTTCAGAGAAAAAAAGCAAAAATTTTTCTTATTTTGGGGCAAAAAGGCAGAAATTTCCATTAATTTGTGGCAAAAAGGCAGAAATTCACCTTATTTTGGTGTAAAATGCAGAAATTTCACATATTTCAGGGCAAAAAGGCAGCAATTTCCCTTATTTTGGGGCAAAATTGCAGAAATTTCACTTATTTCAGTGTAATAAGTCAAAAATTCCCCTTATTTTGAGGCAAAAAAGACAGAAATTCCCTTTGTTTTGAGGGAAAAAGACAGAAATTCCACTTATTTAGAGGCATAAATGCAGAAATTTCCCTTATTTTGGAGCAAAAATGAAGAAATTTCCCTTTTTTATGGCAAAAAGTTATGCATTCCCCTTATTTTCGGGCAAAAAGGCAGAAATTTCCCGTATTTTGGAGCATAATTGCAGAAATTCCCCTAGTTGTGGTGCAGAAAGACAGAAATTCCCTATATGTTGGGGCAAAAAGACACAAATTCTCCTTATTTTGGGGCAAAACTCAGAAATTCCACTTATTTTGGGGCAAAATTCTAGAAATTTCCCTTATTTTGGGGCAAAATTGCAGAAATTTCACTTATTTTGGGGCAAAATTGCAGAAATTTCACTTATTTCAGGGAAAAAAAGAAGAAATTTTCTTTATTTTGGGGCAAAAAGGCAAAAATTCCTAATATTTTCTGGAAAAAATGCAGAAATTCCCCTTATTTTGAGGTAAAAAGGCTGAAATTCCCCTTATTTGGGGGCAAAAAGGCAGAAATTTCACTTATTTCAGGGAAAAAAGGAACAAATTTTCCTTATTTTGGGGCAAAAAGTCAAAAATTCCTAATATTTTGTGGCAAAAATGCAGAAATTCCCCTTATTTTGAGGTAAAAAGGCTGAAATTTCCCTTATTTGGGGGCAAAGAGGCAGAAATTTCCCTTATTTTGGGGCAAAATTGGAGAAATTTCACTTATTTCAGGGTAATAATTCAGAAATTCCCCTTATTTTGTGGCAAAAAAGACAGAAATTCCCTTTGTTTTGGGGGAAAAAGACAGAAATTCCATTTATTTAGAGGCAAAAAGGCAGATATTCCCCTTATTTTGGAGCAAAAATGAAGAAATTTACCTTTTTATGGCAAAAAGGTATGCATTCCCCTTACTTTCGGGATAAAAAGCAGAAATTCCCCGCATTTTAAAGCAAAATTGCAGAAATTCTCATAATTTTCAGGCAAAAAGTCAGAAATTCTCCTTATTTTGGAGCAAAAAGACAGAAGATCTTTTTTTTTTTTTGGGAGCAAACATTCAGAAATTCTCGTTATTTTGGGGCAAAATTGCAGAAATTTCCTTTACATTGGGGCTAAATTGCAGAAATTTCCCTTATTTTGGGGCAAAAATCAGAAATTCCCCTTCTTTTGGGGCAAAATTCAAGAAATTTCCTTTATTTTGGGGCAAAATTACAGGAATTTACCTTATTTTGGGGCAAAATTGAAGAAATTTACCTTATTTGGTGCAAAATTGCAGAAATTTCACTTATTTTCAGGTAAAAAGGCTGAAATTTCCTTCATTTTGGGGCAAAAAGGGAGAAATTCCCCTTATTTTGGGGCAAAATTTCAGAAATTTCCCTTATTATTGGGAAAAATTGCAAAAATTTTCCTTATTTTAGGGCAAAATTGCAGAAATTTCACTTATTTCAGAGAAAAAAAGCAAAAATTTTTCTTATTTTGGGGCAAAAAGGCAGAAATTTCCATTAATTTGTGGCAAAAAGGCAGAAATTCACCTTATTTTGGTGTAAAATGCAGAAATTTCACATATTTCAGGGCAAAAAGGCAGCAATTTCCCTTATTTTGGGGCAAAATTGCAGAAATTTCACTTATTTCAGTGTAATAAGTCAGAAATTCCCTTTATTTTGAGGCAAAAAAGACAGAAATTCCCTTTGTTTTGAGGGAAAAAGACAGAAATTACACTTATTTAGAGGCAAAAATGCAGAAATTTCCCTTATTTTGGAGCAAAAATGAAGAAATTTCCCTTTTTTATGGCAAAAAGTTATGCATTTCCCTTATTTTCGGGCAAAAAGGCAGAAATTCCCCGTATTTTGGAGCATAATTGCAGAAATTCCCCTAGTTGTGGGGCAGAAAGACAGAAATTCCCTATATGTTGGGGCAAAAAGACAGAAATTCTCCTTATTTTGGGGCAAAACTCAGAAATTCCACTTATTTTGGGGCAAAATTCCAGAAATTTCCCTTATTTTGGGGCAAAATTGCAGAAATTTCACTTATTTTGGGGCAAAATTGCAGAAATTTCACTTATTTCAGGGAAAAAAGTAAGAAATTTTCTTTATTTTGGGGCAAAAAGGCAGAAATTCCTAATATTTTCTGGCAAAAATGCAGAAATTCCCCTTATTTTGAGGTAAAAAGGCTAAAAATCCCCTTATTTGGGGGCTAAAAAGCAGAAATTTCCCTTATTTTAAGGCAAAATTGCAGAAATTTCACTTATTTGGAGGCAAAAAGACAGAAATTCTCCTTATTTTGGGGCAAAACTTAGAAATTCCACTTATTTTGGGGCAAAATTCCAGAAATTTCCCTTATTTTGGGGAAAAAATTGCAGAAATTTCACTTATTTTGGGGCAAAATTGCAGAAATTTCACTTATTTCAGGGAAAAAAGGAACAAATTTTTATTATTTTGGGGCAAAAAGTCAGAAATTCCTAATATTTTGTGGCAAAAATGCAGAAATTCCCCTTTTTTTGAGGTAAAAAGGCTGAAATTCCCCTTATTTGGGGGCAAAGAGGCAGAAATTTCCCTTATTTTACGGCAAAATTGGAGAAATTTCACTTATTTCAGGGTAATAATTCAGAAATTCCCCTTATTTTGGGGCAAAAAAGACAGAAATTCTCTTTGTTTTGGGGGAAAAAGACAGAAATTCCATTTATTTAGAGGCAAAAAGGCAGATATTCCCCTTATTTTGGAGCCAAAATGAAGAAATTTACCTTTTTATGGCAAAACGGTATGCATTCCCCTTACTTTCGGGATAAAAAGCAGAAATTCCCCGTATTTTGAAGCAAAATTGCAGAAATTCTCATAATTTTCAGGCAAAAAGGCAGAAATTCTCCTTATTTTGGGGCAAAAAGACAGAAGATCTTTTTTTTTGGGAGCAAACATTCAGAAATTCTCGTTATTTTGGGGCAAAATTGCAGAAATTTCCTTTACATTGGGGCAAAATTGCAGAAATTTCCCTTATTTTGGGGCAAAAATCAGAAATTCCCCTTCTTTTGGGGCAAAATTCAAGAAATTTCCTTTATTTTGGGGCAAAATTACAGGAATTTACCTTATTTTGGGGCAAAATTGAAGAAATTTACCTTATTTGGTGCAAAATTGCAGAAATTTCACTTATTTTCAGGTAAAAAGGCTGAAATTTCCTTCATTTTGGGGCAAAAAGGGAGAAATTCCCCTTATTTTGGGGCAAAATTGCAGAAATTTCCCTTATTATTGGGAAAAATTGCAGAAATTTTCCTTATTTTAGGGCAAAATTGCAGAAATTTCACTTATTTCAGAGAAAAAAAGCAAAAATTTTTCTTATGTTGGGGCAAAAAGGCAGAAATTTCCATTAATTTGTGGCAAAAAGGCAGAAATTCACCTTATTTTGGTGTAAAATGCAGAAATTTCACATATTTCAGGGCAAAAAGGCAGCAATTTCCCTTATTATGGGGCAAAATTGCAGAAATTTCACTTATTTAGGTGTAATAAGTCAAAAATTCCCCTTATTTTGAGGCAAAAAAGACAGAAATTCCCTTTGTTTTGAGGGAAAAAGACAGAAATTCCACTTATTTAGAGGCAAAAATGCAGAAATTTCCCTTATTTTGGAGCAAAAATGAAGAAATTTCCCTTTTTTATGGCAAAAAGTTATGCATTCCCCTTATTTTCGGGCAAAAAGGCAGAAATTTCCCGTATTTTGGAGCATAATTGCAGAAATTCCCCTAGTTGTGGTGCAGAAAGACAGAAATTCCCTATATGTTGGGGCAAAAAGACAGAAATTCTCCTTATTTTGGGGCAAAACTCAGAAATTCCACTTATTTTGGGCCAAAATTCCAGAAATTTCCCTTATTTTGGGGCAAAATTGCAGAAATTTCACTTATTTTGGGGCAAAATTGCAGAAATTTCACTTATTTCAGGGAAAAAAAGAAGAAATTTTCTTTATTTTGGGGCAAAAAGGCAAAAATTCCTAATATTTTCTGGCAAAAATGCAGAAATTCCCCTTATTTTGAGGTAAAAAGGCTGAAATTCCCCTTATTTGGGGGCAAAAAGGCAGAAATTTCACTTATTTCAGGGAAAAAAGGAACAAATTTTCCTTATTTTGGGGCAAAAAGTCAGAAATTCCTAATATTTTGTGGCAAAAATGCAGAAATTCCCCTTTTTTGAGGTAAAAAGGCTGAAATTTCCCTTACTTGGGGGCAAAGAGGCAGAAATTTCCCTTATTTTGGGGAAAAATTGGAGAAATTTCACTTATTTCAGGGTAATAATTCAGAAATTCCCCTTATTTTGTGGCAAAAAAGACAGAAATTCCCTTTGTTTTAGGTGAAAAAGACAGAAATTCCATTTATTTAGAGGCAAAAAGGCAGAAATTCCTTTTATTTTGGAGCAAAAATGAAGAAATTTACCTTTTTATGGCAAAAAGGTATGCATTCCCCTTACTTTCGGGATAAAAAGCAGAAATTCCCCGTATTTTGTAGCAAAATTGCAGAAATTCTCATAATTTTCAGGCAAAAAGTCAGAAATTCTCCTTATTTTGGAGCAAAAAGACAGAAGATCTTTTTTTTTGGGAGCAAACATTCAGAAATTCTCGTTATTTTGGGGCAAAATTGCAGAAATTTCCTTTACATTGGGGCAAAATTGCAGAAATTTCCCTTATTTTGGGGCAAAAATCAGAAATTCCCCTTCTTTTGGGGCAAAATTCAAGAAATTTCCTTTATTTTGGGGCAAAATTACAGGAATTTACCTTATTTTGGGGCAAAATTGAAGAAATTTACCTTATTTGGTGCAAAATTGCAGAAATTTCACTTATTTTCAGGTAAAAAGGCTGAAATTTTCTTTATTTTGGGGCAAAAAGGGAGAAATTCCCCTTATTTTGGGGCAAAATTGCAGAAATTTCCCTTATTATTGGGAAAAATTGCAGAAATTTTCCTTATTTTAGGGCAAAATTGCAGAAATTTCACTTATTTCAGAGAAAAAAAGCAAAAATTTTTCTTATTTTGGGGCAAAAAGGCAGAAATTTCCATTAATTTGTGGCAAAAAGGCAGAAATTCACCTTATTTTGGTGTAAAATGCAGAAATTTCACATATTTCAGGGCAAAAAGGCAGCAATTTCCCTTATTATGGGGCAAAATTGCAGAAATTTCACTTATTTAGGTGTAATAAGTCAAAAATTCCCCTTATTTTGAGGCAAAAAAGACAGAAATTCCCTTTGTTTTGAGGGAAAAAGACAGAAATTCCACTTATTTAGAGGCAAAAATGCAGAAATTTCCCTTATTTTGGAGCAAAAATGAAGAAATTTCCCTTTTTTATGGCAAAAAGTTATGCATTCCCCTTATTTTCGGGCAAAAAGGCAGAAATTTCCCGTATTTTGGAGCATAATTGCAGAAATTCCCCTAGTTGTGGTGCAGAAAGACAGAAATTCCCTATATGTTGGGGCAAAAAGACAGAAATTCTCCTTATTTTGGGGCAAAACTCAGAAATTCCACTTATTTTGGGCCAAAATTCCAGAAATTTCCCTTATTTTGGGGCAAAATTGCAGAAATTTCACTTATTTTGGGGCAAAATTGCAGAAATTTCACTTATTTCAGGGAAAAAAAGAAGAAATTTTCTTTATTTTGGGGCAAAAAGGCAGAAATTCCTAATATTTTCTGGCAAAAATGCAGAAATTCCCCTTATTTTGAGGTAAAAAGGCTGAAATTCCCCTTATTTGGGGGCAAAAAGGCAGAAATTTCCCTTATTTTGGGGCAAAATTGGAGAAATTTCACTTATTTGGAGGCAAAAAGACAGAAATTCTCCTTATTTTGGGGCAAAACTTAGAAATTCCACTTATTTTGGGGCAAAATTCCAGAAATTTCCCTTATTTTGGGGAAAAAATTGCAGAAATTTCACTTATTTTGGGGCAAAATTGCAGAAATTTCACTTATTTCAGGAAAAAAAGGAACAAATTTTCCTTATTTTGGGGCAAAAAGTCAGAAATTCCTAATATTTTGTGGCAAAAATGCAGAAATTCCCCTTATTTTGAGGTAAAAAGGCTGAAATTCCCCTTATTTGGGGGCAAAAAGGCAGAAATTTCACTTATTTCAGGGAAAAAAGGAACAAATTTTCCTTATTTTGGGGCAAAAAGTCAGAAATTCCTAATATTTTGTGGCAAAAATGCAGAAATTCCCCTTTTTTTGAGGTAAAAAGGCTGAAATTTCCCTTACTTGGGGGCAAAGAGGCAGAAATTTCCCTTATTTTTGGGCAATTTTGGAGAAATTTCACTTATTTCAGGGTAATAATTCAGAAATTCCCCTTATTTTGTGGCAAAAAAGACAGAAATTCCCTTTGTTTTGGGAGAAAAAGACAGAAATTCCATTTATTTAGAGGCAAAAAGGCAGAAATTCCTTTTATTTTGGAGCAAAAATGAAGAAATTTACCTTTTTATGGCAAAAAGGTATGCATTCCCCTTACTTTCGGGATAAAAAGCAGAAATTCCCCGTATTTTGTAGCAAAATTGCAGAAATTCTCATAATTTTCAGGCAAAAAGTCAGAAATTCTCCTTATTTTGGAGCAAAAAGACAGAAGATCTTTTTTTTTTTTGGGAGCAAACATTCAGAAATTCTCGTTATTTTGGGGCAAAATTGCAGAAATTTCCTTTACATTGGGGCTAAATTGCAGAAATTTCCCTTATTTTGGGGCAAAAATCAGAAATTCCCCTTCTTTTGGGGCAAAATTCAAGAAATTTCCTTTATTTTGGGGCAAAATTACAGGAATTTACCTTATTTTGGGGCAAAATTGAAGAAATTTACCTTATTTGGTGCAAAATTGCAGAAATTTCACTTATTTTCAGGTAAAAAGGCTGAAATTTCCTTCATTTTGGGGCAAAAAGGGAGAAATTCCCCTTATTTTGGGGCAAAATTTCAGAAATTTCCCTTATTATTGGGAAAAATTGCAAAAATTTTCCTTATTTTAGGGCAAAATTGCAGAAATTTCACTTATTTCAGAGAAAAAAAGCAAAAATTTTTCTTATTTTGGGGCAAAAAGGCAGAAATTTCCATTAATTTGTGGCAAAAAGGCAGAAATTCACCTTATTTTGGTGTAAAATGCAGAAATTTCACATATTTCAGGGCAAAAAGGCAGCAATTTCCCTTATTTTGGGGCAAAATTGCAGAAATTTCACTTATTTCAGTGTAATAAGTCAGAAATTCCCTTTATTTTGAGGCAAAAAAGACAGAAATTCCCTTTGTTTTGAGGGAAAAAGACAGAAATTACACTTATTTAGAGGCAAAAATGCAGAAATTTCCCTTATTTTGGAGCAAAAATGAAGAAATTTCCCTTTTTTATGGCAAAAAGTTATGCATTTCCCTTATTTTCGGGCAAAAAGGCAGAAATTCCCCGTATTTTGGAGCATAATTGCAGAAATTCCCCTAGTTGTGGGGCAGAAAGACAGAAATTCCCTATATGTTGGGGCAAAAAGACAGAAATTCTCCTTATTTTGGGGCAAAACTCAGAAATTCCACTTATTTTGGGGCAAAATTCCAGAAATTTCCCTTATTTTGGGGCAAAATTGCAGAAATTTCACTTATTTTGGGGCAAAATTGCAGAAATTTCACTTATTTCAGGGAAAAAAGTAAGAAATTTTCTTTATTTTGGGGCAAAAAGGCAGAAATTCCTAATATTTTCTGGCAAAAATGCAGAAATTCCCCTTATTTTGAGGTAAAAAGGCTAAAAATCCCCTTATTTGGGGGCTAAAAAGCAGAAATTTCCCTTATTTTAAGGCAAAATTGCAGAAATTTCACTTATTTGGAGGCAAAAAGACAGAAATTCTCCTTATTTTGGGGCAAAACTTAGAAATTCCACTTATTTTGGGGCAAAATTCCAGAAATTTCCCTTATTTTGGGGAAAAAATTGCAGAAATTTCACTTATTTTGGGGCAAAATTGCAGAAATTTCACTTATTTCAGGGAAAAAAGGAACAAATTTTTATTATTTTGGGGCAAAAAGTCAGAAATTCCTAATATTTTGTGGCAAAAATGCAGAAATTCCCCTTTTTTTGAGGTAAAAAGGCTGAAATTCCCCTTATTTGGGGGCAAAGAGGCAGAAATTTCCCTTATTTTACGGCAAAATTGGAGAAATTTCACTTATTTCAGGGTAATAATTCAGAAATTCCCCTTATTTTGGGGCAAAAAAGACAGAAATTCTCTTTGTTTTGGGGGAAAAAGACAGAAATTCCATTTATTTAGAGGCAAAAAGGCAGATATTCCCCTTATTTTGGAGCCAAAATGAAGAAATTTACCTTTTTATGGCAAAACGGTATGCATTCCCCTTACTTTCGGGATAAAAAGCAGAAATTCCCCGTATTTTGAAGCAAAATTGCAGAAATTCTCATAATTTTCAGGCAAAAAGGCAGAAATTCTCCTTATTTTGGGGCAAAAAGACAGAAGATCTTTTTTTTTGGGAGCAAACATTCAGAAATTCTCGTTATTTTGGGGCAAAATTGCAGAAATTTCCTTTACATTGGGGCAAAATTGCAGAAATTTCCCTTATTTTGGGGCAAAAATCAGAAATTCCCCTTCTTTTGGGGCAAAATTCAAGAAATTTCCTTTATTTTGGGGCAAAATTACAGGAATTTACCTTATTTTGGGGCAAAATTGAAGAAATTTACCTTATTTGGTGCAAAATTGCAGAAATTTCACTTATTTTCAGGTAAAAAGGCTGAAATTTCCTTCATTTTGGGGCAAAAAGGGAGAAATTCCCCTTATTTTGGGGCAAAATTGCAGAAATTTCCCTTATTATTGGGAAAAATTGCAGAAATTTTCCTTATTTTAGGGCAAAATTGCAGAAATTTCACTTATTTCAGAGAAAAAAAGCAAAAATTTTTCTTATGTTGGGGCAAAAAGGCAGAAATTTCCATTAATTTGTGGCAAAAAGGCAGAAATTCACCTTATTTTGGTGTAAAATGCAGAAATTTCACATATTTCAGGGCAAAAAGGCAGCAATTTCCCTTATTATGGGGCAAAATTGCAGAAATTTCACTTATTTAGGTGTAATAAGTCAAAAATTCCCCTTATTTTGAGGCAAAAAAGACAGAAATTCCCTTTGTTTTGAGGGAAAAAGACAGAAATTCCACTTATTTAGAGGCAAAAATGCAGAAATTTCCCTTATTTTGGAGCAAAAATGAAGAAATTTCCCTTTTTTATGGCAAAAAGTTATGCATTCCCCTTATTTTCGGGCAAAAAGGCAGAAATTTCCCGTATTTTGGAGCATAATTGCAGAAATTCCCCTAGTTGTGGTGCAGAAAGACAGAAATTCCCTATATGTTGGGGCAAAAAGACAGAAATTCTCCTTATTTTGGGGCAAAACTCAGAAATTCCACTTATTTTGGGCCAAAATTCCAGAAATTTCCCTTATTTTGGGGCAAAATTGCAGAAATTTCACTTATTTTGGGGCAAAATTGCAGAAATTTCACTTATTTCAGGGAAAAAAAGAAGAAATTTTCTTTATTTTGGGGCAAAAAGGCAAAAATTCCTAATATTTTCTGGCAAAAATGCAGAAATTCCCCTTATTTTGAGGTAAAAAGGCTGAAATTCCCCTTATTTGGGGGCAAAAAGGCAGAAATTTCACTTATTTCAGGGAAAAAAGGAACAAATTTTCCTTATTTTGGGGCAAAAAGTCAGAAATTCCTAATATTTTGTGGCAAAAATGCAGAAATTCCCCTTTTTTGAGGTAAAAAGGCTGAAATTTCCCTTACTTGGGGGCAAAGAGGCAGAAATTTCCCTTATTTTGGGGAAAAATTGGAGAAATTTCACTTATTTCAGGGTAATAATTCAGAAATTCCCCTTATTTTGTGGCAAAAAAGACAGAAATTCCCTTTGTTTTAGGTGAAAAAGACAGAAATTCCATTTATTTAGAGGCAAAAAGGCAGAAATTCCTTTTATTTTGGAGCAAAAATGAAGAAATTTACCTTTTTATGGCAAAAAGGTATGCATTCCCCTTACTTTCGGGATAAAAAGCAGAAATTCCCCGTATTTTGTAGCAAAATTGCAGAAATTCTCATAATTTTCAGGCAAAAAGTCAGAAATTCTCCTTATTTTGGAGCAAAAAGACAGAAGATCTTTTTTTTTTTTGGGAGCAAACATTCAGAAATTCTCGTTATTTTGGGGCAAAATTGCAGAAATTTCCTTTACATTGGGGCTAAATTGCAGAAATTTCCCTTATTTTGGGGCAAAAATCAGAAATTCCCCTTCTTTTGGGGCAAAATTCAAGAAATTTCCTTTATTTTGGGGCAAAATTACAGGAATTTACCTTATTTTGGGGCAAAATTGAAGAAATTTACCTTATTTGGTGCAAAATTGCAGAAATTTCACTTATTTTCAGGTAAAAAGGCTGAAATTTCCTTCATTTTGGGGCAAAAAGGGAGAAATTCCCCTTATTTTGGGGCAAAATTTCAGAAATTTCCCTTATTATTGGGAAAAATTGCAAAAATTTTCCTTATTTTAGGGCAAAATTGCAGAAATTTCACTTATTTCAGAGAAAAAAAGCAAAAATTTTTCTTATTTTGGGGCAAAAAGGCAGAAATTTCCATTAATTTGTGGCAAAAAGGCAGAAATTCACCTTATTTTGGTGTAAAATGCAGAAATTTCACATATTTCAGGGCAAAAAGGCAGCAATTTCCCTTATTTTGGGGCAAAATTGCAGAAATTTCACTTATTTCAGTGTAATAAGTCAGAAATTCCCTTTATTTTGAGGCAAAAAAGACAGAAATTCCCTTTGTTTTGAGGGAAAAAGACAGAAATTACACTTATTTAGAGGCAAAAATGCAGAAATTTCCCTTATTTTGGAGCAAAAATGAAGAAATTTCCCTTTTTTATGGCAAAAAGTTATGCATTTCCCTTATTTTCGGGCAAAAAGGCAGAAATTCCCCGTATTTTGGAGCATAATTGCAGAAATTCCCCTAGTTGTGGGGCAGAAAGACAGAAATTCCCTATATGTTGGGGCAAAAAGACAGAAATTCTCCTTATTTTGGGGCAAAACTCAGAAATTCCACTTATTTTGGGGCAAAATTCCAGAAATTTCCCTTATTTTGGGGCAAAATTGCAGAAATTTCACTTATTTTGGGGCAAAATTGCAGAAATTTCACTTATTTCAGGGAAAAAAGTAAGAAATTTTCTTTATTTTGGGGCAAAAAGGCAGAAATTCCTAATATTTTCTGGCAAAAATGCAGAAATTCCCCTTATTTTGAGGTAAAAAGGCTGAAATTTCCCTTATTTGGGGGCAAAGAGGCAGAAATTTCCCTTATTTTGGGGCAAAATTGGAGAAATTTCACTTATTTCAGGGTAATAATTCAAAAATTCCCCTTATTTTGTGGCAAAAAAGACAGAAATTCCCTTTGTTTTGGGGGAAAAAGACAGAAATTCCATTTATTTAGAGGCAAAAAGGCAGAAATTCCCCTTATTTTGGAGCAAAAATGAAGAAATTTACCTTTTTATGGCAAAAAGGTATGCATTCCCCTTACTTTCGGGATAAAAAGCAGAAATTCCCCGTGTTTTAAAGCAAAATTGCAGAAATTCTCATAATTTTCAGGCAAAAAGTCAGAAATTCTCCTTATTTTGGAGCAAAAAGACAGAAGATCTTTTTTTTTTGGGAGCAAACATTCAGAAATTTTCATTATTTTGGGGCAAAATTGCAGAAATTTCCTTTACATTGGGGCAAAATTGCAGAAATTTCCCTTATTTTGGGGCAAAAATCAGAAATTCCCTTTCTTTTGGGGCAAAATTCAAGAAATTTCCTTTATTTTGGGGCAAAATTACAGGAATTTACCTTATTTTGGGGCAAAATTGAAGAAATTTACCTTATTTGGTGCAAAATTGCAGAAATTTCACTTATTTTCAGGTAAAAAGGCTGAAATTTCCTTCATTTTGGGGCAAAAAGGGAGAAATTCCCCTTATTTTGGGGCAAAATTGCAGAAATTTCCCTTATTATTGGGAAAAATTGCAGAAATTTTCCTTATTTTAGGGCAAAATTGCAGAAATTTCACTTATTTCAGAGAGAAAAAGCAAAAATTTTTCTTATTTTGGGGCAAAAAGGCAGAAATTTCCATTAATTTGTGGCAAAAAGGCAGAAATTCACCTTATTTTGGTGTAAAATGCAGAAATTTCACATATTTCAGGGCAAAAAGGCAGCAATTTCCCTTATTTTGGGGCAAAATTGCAGAAATTTCACTTATTTCAGTGTAATAAGTCAAAAATTCCCCTTATTTTGAGGCAAAAAGGACAGAAATTCCCTTTGTTTTGAAAAAAAAAGACAGAAATTCCACTTATTTAGAGGCAAAAATGCAGAAATTTCCCTTATATTGGAGCAAAAATGAAGAAATTTCCCTTTTTTATGGCAAAAAGTTATGCATTCCCCTTATTTTCGGGCAAAAAGGCAGAAATTTCCCGTATTTTGGAGCATAATTGCAGAAATTCCCCTAGTTGTGGTGCAGAAAGACAGAAATTCCCTATATGTTGGGGCAAAAATACAGAAATTCTCCTTATTTTGGGGCAAAACTCAGAAATTCCACTTATTTTGGGCCAAAATTCTAGAAATTTCCCTTATTTTGGGGCAAAATTGCAGAAATTTCACTTATTTTGGGGCAAAATTGCAGAAATTTCACTTATTTCAGGGAAAAAAAGAAGAAATTTTCTTTATTTTGGGGCAAAAAGGCAGAAATTCCTAATATTTTCTGGCAAAAATGCAGAAATTCCCCTTATTTTGAGGTAAAAAGGCTGAAATTCCCCTTATTTGGGGGCTAAAAGGCTGAAATTTCCCTTATTTTAAGGCAAAATTGCAGAACTTTCACTTATTTGGAGGCAAAAAGACAGAAATTCTCCTTATTTTGGGGCAAAACTTAGAAATTCCACTTATTTTGGGGCAAAATTCCAGAAATTTCCCTTATTTTGGGGAAAAAATTGCAGAAATTTCACTTATTTCAGGGAAAAAAGGAACAAATTTTCCTTATTTTGGGGCAAAAAGTCAGAAATTACTAACATTTTGTGGCAAAAATGCAGAAATTCCCCTCATTTTGAGGTAAAAAGGCTGAAATTCCCCTTATTTGGGGGCAAAGAGGCAGAAATTTCCCTTATTTTGGGGCAAAATTGAAGAAATTTACCTTATTTGGTGCAAAATTGCAGATATTTCACTTATTTTCAGGTAAAAAGGCTGAAATTTCTTTCATTTTGGGGCAAAAAGGGAGAAATTCCCCTTATTTTGGGGCAAAATTGCAGAAATTTCCCTTATTATTGGGAAAAATTGCAGAAATTTTCCTTATTTTAGGGCAAAATTGCAGAAATTTTACTTATTTCAGAGAAAAAAAGCAAAAATTTTTCTTATTTTGGGGCAAAAAGGCAGAAATTTCCATTAATTTGTGGCAAAAAGGCAGAAATTCACCTGATTTTGGTGTAAAATGCAGAAATTTCACATCTTTCAGCGCAAAAAGGCAGCAATTTCCCTTATTTTGGGGCAAAATTGCAGAAATTTCACTTATTTTGGGGCAAAATTGCAGAAATTTCACTTATTTCAGGGAAAAAAAGAAGAAATTTTCTTTATTTTGGGGCAAAAAGGCAGAAATTCCTAATATTTTCTGGCAAAAATGCAGACATTCCCCTTATTTTGAGGTAAAAAGGCTGAAATTCCCCTTATTTGGGGGCAAAAAGGCTGAAATTTCCCTTATTTTAAGGCAAAATTGCAGAAATTTCACTTATTTGGAGGCAAAAAGACAGAAATTCTCCTTATTTTGGGGCAAAACTTAGAAATTCCACTTATTTTGGGGCAAAATTCCAGAAATTTCCCTTATTTTGGGGAAAAAATTGCAGAAATTTCACTTATTTCAGGGAAAAAAGGAACAAATTTTCCTTATTTTGGGGCAAAAAGTCAGAAATTACTAATATTTTGTGGCAAAAATGCAGAAATTCCCCTTATTTTGAGGTAAAAAGGCTGAAATTCCCCTTATTTGGGGGCAAAGAGGCAGAAATTTCCCTTATTTTGGGGCAAAATTGAAGAAATTTACCTTATTTGGTGCAAAATTGCAGATATTTCACTTATTTTCAGGTAAAAAGGCTGAAATTTCTTTCATTTTGGGGCAAAAAGGGAGAAATTCCCCTTATTTTGGGGCAAAATTGCAGAAATTTCCCTTATTATTGGGAAAAATTGCAGAAATTTTCCTTATTTTAGGGCAAAATTGCAGAAATTTTACTTATTTCAGAGAAAAAAAGCAAAAATTTTTCTTATTTTGGGGCAAAAAGGCAGAAATTTCCATTAATTTGTGGCAAAAAGGCAGAAATTCACCTGATTTTGGTGTAAAATGCAGAAATTTCACATATTTCCGGGCAAAAAGGCAGCAATTTCCCTTATTTTGGGGCAAAAATCAGAAATTCCCCTTCTTTTGGGGCAAAATTCAAGAAATTTCCTTTATTTTGGGGCAAAATTACAGGAATTTACCTTATTTTGGGGCAAAATTGAAGAAATTTACCTTATTTGGTGCAAAATTGCAGAAATTTCACTTATTTTAGGGTAAAAGTGCTGAAATTTCCTTCATTTTGAGCCAAAATAGGGAGAAATTCCCCTTATTTAGGGGCAAAATTGCAGAAATTTCACTTATTTCAGAGAAAAAAAGCAAAAATTTTTCTTATTTTGGGGCAAAAAGGCAGAAATTTCCATTAATTTGTGGCAAAAAGGCAGAAATTCACCTTATTTTTGTGTAAAATGCAGAAATTTCACATATTTCAGGGCAAAAAGGCAGCAATTTCCCTTATTTTGGGGCAAAATTGCAGAAATTTCACTTATTTCAGTGTAATAAGTCAGAAATTCCCCTTATTTTGAGGCAAAAAAGACAGAAATTCCCTTTGTTTTGAGGGAAAAAGACAGAAATTACACTTATTTAGAGGCAAAAATGCAGAAATTTCCCTTATTTTGGAGCAAAAATGAAGAAATTTCCCTTTTTTATGGCAAAAAGTTATGCATTCCCCTTATTTTCGTGCAAAAAGGCAGAAATTCCCCGTAATTTTGGAGCATAATTGCAGAAATTCCCCTAGTTGTGGGGCAGAAAGACAGAAATTCCCTATATGTTGGGGCAAAAAGACAGAAATTCTCCTTATTTTGGGGCAAAACTCAGAAATTCCACTTATTTTGGGGCAAAATTCCAGAAATTTCCCTTATTTTGGGGCAAAATTGCAGAAATTTCACTTATTTTCGGGCAAAATTGCAGAAATTTCACTTATTTCAGGGAAAAAAAGAAGAAATTTTCTTTATTTTGGGGCAAAAAGGCAGAAATTCCTAATATTTTCTGGCAAAAATGCAGAAATTCCCCTTATTTTGAGGTAAAAAGGCTGAAAATCCCCTTATTTGGGGGCTAAAAAGCAGAAATTTCCCTTATTTTAAGGCAAAATTGCAGAAATTTCACTTATTTGGAGGCAAAAAGACAGAAATTCTCCTTATTTTGGGGCAAAACTTAGAAATTCCACTTATTTTGGGGCAAAATTCCAGAAATTTCCCTTATTTTGGGGAAAAAATTGCAGAAATTTCACTTATTTTGGGGCAAAATTGCAGAAATTTCACTTATTTCAGGGAAAAAAGGCACAAATTTTCCTTATTTTGGGGCAAAAAGTCAGAAATTCCTAATATTTTGTGGCAAAAATGCAGAAATTCCCCTTATTTTGAGGTAAAAAGGCTGAAATTCCCCTTATTTGGGGGCAAAGAGGCAGAAATTTCCCTTATTTTGGGGCAAAATTGGAGAAATTTCACTTATTTCAGGGTAATAATTCAGAAATTCCCCTTATTTTGGGGCAAAAAAGACAGAAATTCCCTTTGTTTTCGGGGAAAAAGACAGAAATTCCATTTATTTAGAGGCAAAAAGGCAGAAATTCCCCTTATTTTGGAGCCAAAATGAAGAAATTTACTTTTTTATGGCAAAAAGGTATGCATTCCCCTTACTTTCGGGATAAAAAGCAGAAATTCCCCGTATTTTGAAGCAAAATTGCAGAAATTCTCATAATTTTCAGGCAAAAAGGCAGAAATTCTCCTTATTTTGGGGCAAAAAGACAGAAGATCTTTTTTTTTTTTTTGGGAGCAAACATTCAGAAATTCTCGTTTTTTTTTTAGGAAAATTGCAGAAATTTCCTTTACATTGGGGCAAAATTGCAGAAATTTCCCTTATTTTGGGGCAAAAATCAGAAATTCCCCTTCTTTTGGGGCAAAATTCAAGAAATTTCCTTTATTTTGGGGCAAAATTACAGGAATTTACCTTATTTTGGGGCAAAATTGAAGAAATTTACCTTATTTGGTGCAAAATTGCAGAAATTTCACTTATTTTCAGGTCAAAAGGCTGAAATTTCCTTCATTTTGGGGCAAAAAGGGAGAAATTCCCCTTATTTTGGGGCAAAATTGCAGAAATTTCTCTTATTATTGGGAAAAATTGCAGAAATTTTCCTTATTTTAGGGCAAAATTGCAGAAATTTCACTTATTTCAGAGAAAAAAAGCAAAAATTTTTCTTATTTTGGAGCAAAAAGGCAGAAATTTCCATTAATTTGTGGCAAAAAGGCAGAAATTCACCTTATTTTGGTGTAAAATGCAGAAATTTCACATATTTCAGGGCAAAAAGGCAGCAATTTCCCTTATTTTGGGGCAAAATTGCAGAAATTTCACTTGTTTCAGTGTAATAATTCAGAAATTCCCCTTATTTTCTGGCAAAAAAGACAGAAATTCCCTTTGTTTTGGGGGAAAAAGACAGAAATTCCATATATTTAGAGGCAAAAAGGCAGAAATTCCCCTTATTTTGGAGCAAAAATGAAGAAATTTACCTTTTTATGGCAAAAAGGTATGCATTCCCCTTACTTTTGGGATAAAAAGCAGAAATTCCCCGTATTTTGAAGCAAAATTGCAGAAATTCTCATAATTTTCGGGCAAAAAGGCAGAAATTCTCTTATTTTGGGGCAAAAAGACAGATCTTTTTTTTTGGGAGCAAACATTCAGAAATTCTCGTTATTTTGGGGCAAAATTGCAGAAATTTCCTTTACATTGGGGCAAAATTGCAGAAATTTCCCTTATTTTGGGGCAAAATTGCAGAAATTTCACTTATTTTGGGGCAAAATTGCAGAAATTTCACTTATTTCAGGGAAAAAAGTAAGAAATTTTCTTTATTTTGGGGTAAAAAGGCAGAAATTCCTAATATTTTCTGGCAAAAATGCAGAAATTCCCCTTATTTTGAGATAAAAAGGCTGAAAATCCCCTTATTTGGGGGCTAAAAAGCAGAAATTTCCCTTATTTTAAGGCAAAATTGCAGAAATTTCACTTATTTGGAGGCAAAAAGACAGAAATTCTCCTTATTTTGGGGCAAAACTTAGAAATTCCACTTATTTTGGGGCAAAATTCCAGAAATTTCCCTTATTTTGGGGAAAAAATTGCAGAAATTTCACTTATTTTGTGGCAAAATTGCAGAAATTTCACTTATTTCAGGGAAAAAAGGAACAAATTTTCCTTATTTTGGGGCAAAAAGTCAGAAATTACTAATATTTTTTGGCAAAAATGCAGAAATTCCCCTTATTTTGAGGTAAAAAGGCTGAAATTCCCCTTATTTGGGGGCAAAGAGGCAGAAATTTCCCTTATTTTGGGGCAAAATTGGAGAAATTTCACTTATTTCAGGGTAATAATTCAGAAATTCCCCTTATTTTGGGGCAAAAAAGACAGAAATTCCCTTTGTTTTGGGGGAAAAAGACAGAAATTCCATTTATTTAGAGGCAAAAAGGCAGAAATTCCCCTTATTTTGGAGCAAAAATGAAGAAATTTACTTTTTTATGGCAAAAAGGTATGCATTCCCCTTACTTTCGGGATAAAAAGCAGAAATTCCCCGTATTTTGAAGCAAAATTGCAGAAATTCTCATAATTTTCAGGCAAAAAGGCGGAAATTCTCCTTATTTTGGAGCAAAAAGACAGAAGATCTTTTTTTTTTGGGAGCAAACATTCAGAAATACTCGTTATTTTGGGGCAAAATTGCAGAAATTTCCTTTACATTGGGGCAAAATTGCAGAAATTTCCCTTATTTTGGGGCAAAAATCAGAAATTCCCCTTCTTTTGGGGCAAAATTCAAGAAATTTCCTTTATTTTGGGGCAAAATTACAGGAATTTACCTTATTTTGGGGCAAAATTGAAGAAATTTACCTTATTTGGTGCAAAATTGCAGAAATTTCACTTATTTTCATATAAAGGCTGAAATTTCCTTCATTTTGGGGCAAAAAGGGAGAAATTCCCCTTATTTTAAGGCAAAATTGCAGAAATTTCACTTATTTGGAGGCAAAAAGACAGAAATTCTCCTTATTTTGGGGCAAAACTTAGAAATTCCACTTATTTTGGGGCAAAATTCCAGAAATTTCCCTTATTTTGGGGCAAAATTGCAGAAATTTCACTTATTTTGGGGCAAAATTGCAGAAATTTTACTTATTTCAGGTAAAAAAAGAAGAAATTTTCTTTATTTTGGGGCAAAAAGGCAGAAATTCCTAATATTTTCTGGCAAAAATGCAGAAATTCCCCTTATTTTGAGGTAAAAAGGCTGAAATTCCCCTTATTTGGGGGCAAAAAGGCAGAAATTTCCCTTATTTTGGGGCAAAATTGCAGAAATTTCACTTATTTGGAGGCAAAAAGACAGAAATTATCCTTATTTTGGGGCAAAACTTAGAAATTCCACTTATTTTGGGGCAAAATTTTAGAAATTTCCCTTATTTTGGGGAAAAAATTGCAGAAATTTCACTTATTTTGGGGCAAAATTGCAGAAATTTCACTTATTTCAGGGAAAAAAGGAACAAATTTTCCTTATTTTGGGCAAAAAGTCAAAAATTCCTAATATTTTGTGGCAAAAATGCAGAAATTCCCCTTATTTTGAGGTAAAAAGGCTGAAATTTCCCTTATTTGTGGGCAAAGAGGCAGAAATTTCCCTTATTTTGGGGCAAAATTGGAGAAATTTCACTTATTTCAGGGTAATAATTCAAAAATTCCCCTTATTTTGTGGCTAAAAAGACAGAAATTCCCTTTGTTTTGGGGGAAAAAGACAGAAATTCCATTTATTTAGAGGCAAAAAGGCAGAAATTCCCCTTATTTTGGAGCAAAAATGAAGAAATTTACCTTTTTATGGCAAAAAGGTATGCATTCCCCTTACTTTCGGGATAAAAAGCAGAAATTCCCCGTGTTTCAAAGCAAAATTGCAGAAATTCTCATAATTTTCAGGCAAAAAGTCAGAAATTCTCCTTATTTTGGAGCAAAAAGACAGAAGATCTTTTTTTTTTGGGAGCAAACATTCAGAAATTTTCATTATTTTGGGGCAAAATTGCAGAAATTTCCTTTACATTGGGGCAAAATTGCAGAAATTTCCCTTATTTTGGGGCAAAAATCAGAAATTCCCCTTCTTTTGGGGCAAAATTCAAGAAATTTCCTTTATTTTGGGGCAAAATTACAGGAATTTACCTTATTTTGGGGCAAAATTGAAGAAATTTACCTTATTTGGTGCAAAATTGCAGAAATTTCACTTATTTTCAGGTAAAAAGGCTGAAATTTCCTTCATTTTGGGGCAAAAAGGGAGAAATTCCCCTTATTTTGGGGCAAAATTGCAGAAATTTCCCTTATTATTGGGAAAAATTGCAGAAATTTTCCTTATTTTAGGGCAAAATTGCAGAAATTTCACTTATTTCAGAGAAAAAAAGCAAAAATTTTTCTTATTTTGGGGCAAAAAGGCAGAAATTTCCATTAATTTGTGGCAAAAAGGCAGAAATTCACCTTATTTTGGTGTAAAATGCAGAAATTTCACATATTTCAGGGCAAAAAGGCAGCAATTTCCCTTATTTTGGGGCAAAATTGCAGAAATTTCACTTATTTCAGTGTAATAAGTCAAAAATTCCCCTTATTTTGAGGCAAAAAGGACAGAAATTCCCTTTGTTTTGAGAAAAAAAGACAGAAATTCCACTTATTTAGAGGCAAAAATGCAGAAATTTCCCTTATATTGGAGCAAAAATGAAGAAATTTCCCTTTTTTATGGCAAAAAGTTATGCATTCCCCTTATTTTCGGGCAAAAAGGCAGAAATTTCCCGTATTTTGGAGCATAATTGCAGAAATTCCCCTAGTTGTGGTGCAGAAAGACAGAAATTCCCTATATGTTGGGGCAAAAAGACAGAAATTCTCCTTATTTTGGGGCAAAACTCAGAAATTCCACTTATTTTGGGCCAAAATTCCAGAAATTTCCCTTATTTTGGGGCAAAATTGCAGAAATTTCACTTATTTTGGGGCAAAATTGCAGAAATTTCACTTATTTCAGGGAAAAAAAGAAGAAATTTTCTTTATTTTGGGGCAAAAGGCAGAAATTCCTAATATTTTCTGGCAAAAATGCAGAAATTCCCCTTATTTTGAGGTAAAAAGGCTGAAATTCCCCTTATTTGGGGGCAAAAAGGCAGAAATTTCCCTTATTTTAAGGCAAAATTGCAGAAATTTCACTTATTTGGAGGCAAAAAGACAGAAATTCTCCTTATTTTAGGGCAAAACTTAGAAATTCCACTTATTTTGGGGCAAAATTCCAGAAATTTCCCTTATTTTGGGGAAAAAATTGCAGAAATTTCACTTATTTTGGGGCAAAATTGCAGAAATTTCACTTATTTCAGGGAAAAAAGGAACAAATTTTCCTTATTTTGGGGCAAAAAGTCAGAAATTCCTAATATTTTGTGGCAAAAATGCAGAAATTCCCCTTATTTTGAGGTAAAAAGGCTGAAATTCCCCTTATTTGGGGGCAAAGAGGCAGAAATTTCCCTTATTTTGGGGCAAAATTGGAGAAATTTCACTTATTTCAGGGTAATAATTCAGAAATTCCCCTTATTTTGGGGCAAAAAAGACAGAAATTCCCTTTGTTTTGGGGGAAAAAGACAGAAATTCCATTTATTTAGAGGCAAAAAGGCAGAAATTCTCCTTATTTTGGAGCCAAAATGAAGAAATTTACTTTTTTATGGCAAAAAGGTATGCATTCCCCTTACTTTCGGGATAAAAAGCAGAAATTCCCCGTATTTTGAAGCAAAATTGCAGAAATTCTCATAATTTTCAGGCAAAAAGGCAGAAATTCTCCTTATTTTTGAGCAAAAAGACAGAAGATCTTTTTTTTTTTTGGGAGCAAACATTCAGAAATTCTCGTTATTTTGGGGCAAAATTGCAGAAATTTACCTTATTTTGGGGCAAAATTGAAGAAATTTACCTTATTTGGTGCAAAATTGCAGAAATTTCACTTATTTTCATATAAAGGCTGAAATTTCCTTCATTTTGGGGCAAAAAGGGAGAAATTCCCCTTATTTTAAGGCAAAATTGCAGAAATTTCACTTATTTGGAGGCAAAAAGACAGAAATTCTCCTTATTTTGGGGCAAAACTTAGAAATTCCACTTATTTTGGGGCAAAATTCCAGAAATTTCCCTTATTTTGGGGAAAAAATTACAGAAATTTCACTTATTTTGGGGCAAAATTGCAGAAATTTCACTTATTTCAGGGAAAAAAGGAACAAATTTTCCTTATTTTGGGGCAAAAAGTCAGAAATTCCTAATATTTTGTGGCAAAAATGCAGAAATTCCCCTTTTTTTGAGGTAAAAAGGCTGAAATTTCCCTTACTTGGGGGCAAAGAGGCAGAAACTTCCCTTATTTTTGGGCAAAATTGGACAAATTTCACTTATTTCAGGGTAATAATTCAGAAATTCCCCTTATTTTGTGGCAAAAAAGACAGAAATTCCCTTTGTTTTGGGAGAAATAGACAGAAATTCCATTTATTTAGAGGCAAAAAGGCAGAAATTCCTTTTATTTTGGAGCAAAAATGAAGAAATTTACCTTTTTATGGCAAAAAGGTATGCATTCCCCTTACTTTCGGGATAAAAAGCAGAAATTCCCCGTATTTTGTAGCAAAATTGCAGAAATTCTCATAATTTTCAGGCAAAAAGTCAGAAATTCTCCTTATTTTGGAGCAAAAAGACAGAAGATCTTTTTTTTTTGGGAGCAAACATTCAGAAATTCTCGTTATTTTGGGGCAAAATTGCAGAAATTTCCTTTACATTGGGGCAAAATTGCAGAAATTTCCCTTATTTTGGGGCAAAAATCAGAAATTCCCCTTCTTTTGGGGCAAAATTCAAGAAATTTCCTTTATTTTGGGGCAAAATTACAGGAATTTACCTTATTTTGGGGCAAAATTGAAGAAATTTACCTTATTTGGTGCAAAATTGCAGAAATTTCACTTATTTTCAGGTAAAAAGGCTGAAATTTCCTTCATTTTGGGGCAAAAAGGGAGAAATTCTACTTATTTTGGGGCAAAATTGCAGAAATTTCCCTTATTATTGGGAAAAATTGCAGAAATTTTCCTTATTTTAGGGCAAAATTGCAGAAATTTCACTTATTTCAGAGAAAAAAAGCAAAAATTTTTCTTATTTTGGGGCAAAAAGGCAGAAATTTCCATTAATTTGTGGCAAAAAGGCAGAAATTCACCTTATTTTGGTGTAAAATGCAGAAATTTCACATATTTCAGGGCAAAAAGGCAGCAATTTCCCTTATTTTGGGGCAAAATTGCAGAAATTTCACTTATTTCAGTGTAATAAGTCAAAAATTCCCCTTATTTTGAGGCAAAAAAGACAGAAATTCCCTTTGTTTTGAGGGAAAAAGACAGAAATTCCACTTATTTAGAGGCATAAATGCAGAAATTTCCCTTATTTTGGAGCAAAAATGAAGAAATTTCCCTTTTTTATGGCAAAAAGTTATGCATTCCCCTTATTTTCGGGCAAAAAGGCAGAAATTTCCCGTATTTTGGAGCATAATTGCAGAAATTCTCCTAGTTGTGGTGCAGAAAGACAGAAATTCCCTATATGTTGGGGCAAAAAGACACAAATTCTCCTTATTTTGGGGCAAAACTCAGAAATTCCACTTATTTTGGGGCAAAATTCTAGAAATTTCCCTTATTTTGGGGCAAAATTGCAGAAATTTCACTTATTTTGGGGCAAAATTGCAGAAATTTCACTTATTTCAGGGAAAAAAAGAAGAAATTTTCTTTATTTTGGGGCAAAAAGGCAAAAATTCCTAATATTTTCTGGAAAAAATGCAGAAATTCCCCTTATTTTGAGGTAAAAAGGCTGAAATTCCCCTTATTTGGGGGCAAAAAGGCAGAAATTTCACTTATTTCAGGGAAAAAAGGAACAAATTTTCCTTATTTTGGGGCAAAAAGTCAAAAATTCCTAATATTTTGTGGCAAAAATGCAGAAATTCCCCTTATTTTGAGGTAAAAAGGCTGAAATTTCCCTTATTTGGGGGCAAAGAGGCAGAAATTTCCCTTATTTTGGGGCAAAATTGGAGAAATTTCACTTATTTCAGGGTAATAATTCAGAAATTCCCCTTATTTTGTGGCAAAAAAGACAGAAATTCCCTTTGTTTTGGGGGAAAAAGACAGAAATTCCATTTATTTAGAGGCAAAAAGACAGATATTCCCCTTATTTTGGAGCAAAAATGAAGAAATTTACCTTTTTATGGCAAAAAGGTATGCATTCCCCTTACTTTCGGGATAAAAAGCAGAAATTCCCCGCATTTTAAAGCAAAATTGCAGAAATTCTCATAATTTTCAGGCAAAAAGTCAGAAATTCTCCTTATTTTGGAGCAAAAAGACAGAAGATCTTTTTTTTTTTTTGGGAGCAAACATTCAGAAATTCTCGTTATTTTGGGGCAAAATTGCAGAAATTTCCTTTACATTGGGGCTAAATTGCAGAAATTTCCCTTATTTTGGGGCAAAAATCAGAAATTCCCCTTCTTTTGGGGCAAAATTCAAGAAATTTCCTTTATTTTGGGGCAAAATTACAGGAATTTACCTTATTTTGGGGCAAAATTGAAGAAATTTACCTTATTTGGTGCAAAATTGCAGAAATTTCACTTATTTTCAGGTAAAAAGGCTGAAATTTCCTTCATTTTGGGGCAAAAAGGGAGAAATTCCCCTTATTTTGGGGCAAAATTTCAGAAATTTCCCTTATTATTGGGAAAAATTGCAAAAATTTTCCTTATTTTAGGGCAAAATTGCAGAAATTTCACTTATTTCAGAGAAAAAAAGCAAAAATTTTTCTTATTTTGGGGCAAAAAGGCAGAAATTTCCATTAATTTGTGGCAAAAAGGCAGAAATTCACCTTATTTTGGTGTAAAATGCAGAAATTTCACATATTTCAGGGCAAAAAGGCAGCAATTTCCCTTATTTTGGGGCAAAATTGCAGAAATTTCACTTATTTCAGTGTAATAAGTCAGAAATTCCCTTTATTTTGAGGCAAAAAAGACAGAAATTCCCTTTGTTTTGAGGGAAAAAGACAGAAATTACACTTATTTAGAGGCAAAAATGCAGAAATTTCCCTTATTTTGGAGCAAAAATGAAGAAATTTCCCTTTTTTATGGCAAAAAGTTATGCATTTCCCTTATTTTCGGGCAAAAAGGCAGAAATTCCCCGTATTTTGGAGCATAATTGCAGAAATTCCCCTAGTTGTGGGGCAGAAAGACAGAAATTCCCTATATGTTGGGGCAAAAAGACAGAAATTCTCCTTATTTTGGGGCAAAACTCAGAAATTCCACTTATTTTGGGGCAAAATTCCAGAAATTTCCCTTATTTTGGGGCAAAATTGCAGAAATTTCACTTATTTTGGGGCAAAATTGCAGAAATTTCACTTATTTCAGGGAAAAAAGTAAGAAATTTTCTTTATTTTGGGGCAAAAAGGCAGAAATTCCTAATATTTTCTGGCAAAAATGCAGAAATTCCCCTTATTTTGAGGTAAAAAGGCTAAAAATCCCCTTATTTGGGGGCTAAAAAGCAGAAATTTCCCTTATTTTAAGGCAAAATTGCAGAAATTTCACTTATTTGGAGGCAAAAAGACAGAAATTCTCCTTATTTTGGGGCAAAACTTAGAAATTCCACTTATTTTGGGGCAAAATTCCAGAAATTTCCCTTATTTTGGGGAAAAAATTGCAGAAATTTCACTTATTTTGGGGCAAAATTGCAGAAATTTCACTTATTTCAGGGAAAAAAGGAACAAATTTTTATTATTTTGGGGCAAAAAGTCAGAAATTCCTAATATTTTGTGGCAAAAATGCAGAAATTCCCCTTTTTTTGAGGTAAAAAGGCTGAAATTCCCCTTATTTGGGGGCAAAGAGGCAGAAATTTCCCTTATTTTACGGCAAAATTGGAGAAATTTCACTTATTTCAGGGTAATAATTCAGAAATTCCCCTTATTTTGGGGCAAAAAAGACAGAAATTCTCTTTGTTTTGGGGGAAAAAGACAGAAATTCCATTTATTTAGAGGCAAAAAGGCAGATATTCCCCTTATTTTGGAGCCAAAATGAAGAAATTTACCTTTTTATGGCAAAACGGTATGCATTCCCCTTACTTTCGGGATAAAAAGCAGAAATTCCCCGTATTTTGAAGCAAAATTGCAGAAATTCTCATAATTTTCAGGCAAAAAGGCAGAAATTCTCCTTATTTTGGGGCAAAAAGACAGAAGATCTTTTTTTTGGGAGCAAACATTCAGAAATTCTCGTTATTTTGGGGCAAAATTGCAGAAATTTCCTTTACATTGGGGCAAAATTGCAGAAATTTCCCTTATTTTGGGGCAAAAATCAGAAATTCCCCTTCTTTTGGGGCAAAATTCAAGAAATTTCCTTTATTTTGGGGCAAAATTACAGGAATTTACCTTATTTTGGGGCAAAATTGAAGAAATTTACCTTATTTGGTGCAAAATTGCAGAAATTTCACTTATTTTCAGGTAAAAAGGCTGAAATTTCCTTCATTTTGGGGCAAAAAGGGAGAAATTCCCCTTATTTTGGGGCAAAATTGCAGAAATTTCCCTTATTATTGGGAAAAATTGCAGAAATTTTCCTTATTTTAGGGCAAAATTGCAGAAATTTCACTTATTTCAGAGAAAAAAAGCAAAAATTTTTCTTATGTTGGGGCAAAAAGGCAGAAATTTCCATTAATTTGTGGCAAAAAGGCAGAAATTCACCTTATTTTGGTGTAAAATGCAGAAATTTCACATATTTCAGGGCAAAAAGGCAGCAATTTCCCTTATTATGGGGCAAAATTGCAGAAATTTCACTTATTTAGGTGTAATAAGTCAAAAATTCCCCTTATTTTGAGGCAAAAAAGACAGAAATTCCCTTTGTTTTGAGGGAAAAAGACAGAAATTCCACTTATTTAGAGGCAAAAATGCAGAAATTTCCCTTATTTTGGAGCAAAAATGAAGAAATTTCCCTTTTTTATGGCAAAAAGTTATGCATTCCCCTTATTTTCGGGCAAAAAGGCAGAAATTTCCCGTATTTTGGAGCATAATTGCAGAAATTCCCCTAGTTGTGGTGCAGAAAGACAGAAATTCCCTATATGTTGGGGCAAAAAGACAGAAATTCTCCTTATTTTGGGGCAAAACTCAGAAATTCCACTTATTTTGGGCCAAAATTCCAGAAATTTCCCTTATTTTGGGGCAAAATTGCAGAAATTTCACTTATTTTGGGGCAAAATTGCAGAAATTTCACTTATTTCAGGGAAAAAAAGAAGAAATTTTCTTTATTTTGGGGCAAAAAGGCAAAAATTCCTAATATTTTCTGGCAAAAATGCAGAAATTCCCCTTATTTTGAGGTAAAAAGGCTGAAATTCCCCTTATTTGGGGGCAAAAAGGCAGAAATTTCACTTATTTCAGGGAAAAAAGGAACAAATTTTCCTTATTTTGGGGCAAAAAGTCAGAAATTCCTAATATTTTGTGGCAAAAATGCAGAAATTCCCCTTTTTTGAGGTAAAAAGGCTGAAATTTCCCTTACTTGGGGGCAAAGAGGCAGAAATTTCCCTTATTTTGGGGAAAAATTGGAGAAATTTCACTTATTTCAGGGTAATAATTCAGAAATTCCCCTTATTTTGTGGCAAAAAAGACAGAAATTCCCTTTGTTTTAGGTGAAAAAGACAGAAATTCCATTTATTTAGAGGCAAAAAGGCAGAAATTCCTTTTATTTTGGAGCAAAAATGAAGAAATTTACCTTTTTATGGCAAAAAGGTATGCATTCCCCTTACTTTCGGGATAAAAAGCAGAAATTCCCCGTATTTTGTAGCAAAATTGCAGAAATTCTCATAATTTTCAGGCAAAAAGTCAGAAATTCTCCTTATTTTGGAGCAAAAAGACAGAAGATCTTTTTTTTTGGGAGCAAACATTCAGAAATTCTCGTTATTTTGGGGCAAAATTGCAGAAATTTCCTTTACATTGGGGCAAAATTGCAGAAATTTCCCTTATTTTGGGGCAAAAATCAGAAATTCCCCTTCTTTTGGGGCAAAATTCAAGAAATTTCCTTTATTTTGGGGCAAAATTACAGGAATTTACCTTATTTTGGGGCAAAATTGAAGAAATTTACCTTATTTGGTGCAAAATTGCAGAAATTTCACTTATTTTCAGGTAAAAAGGCTGAAATTTCCTTTATTTTGGGGCAAAAAGGGAGAAATTCCCCTTATTTTGGGGCAAAATTGCAGAAATTTCCCTTATTATTGGGAAAAATTGCAGAAATTTTCCTTATTTTAGGGCAAAATTGCAGAAATTTCACTTATTTCAGAGAAAAAAAGCAAAAATTTTTCTTATTTTGGGGCAAAAAGGCAGAAATTTCCATTAATTTGTGGCAAAAAGGCAGAAATTCACCTTATTTTGGTGTAAAATGCAGAAATTTCACATATTTCAGGGCAAAAAGGCAGCAATTTCCCTTATTATGGGGCAAAATTGCAGAAATTTCACTTATTTAGGTGTAATAAGTCAAAAATTCCCCTTATTTTGAGGCAAAAAAGACAGAAATTCCCTTTGTTTTGAGGGAAAAAGACAGAAATTCCACTTATTTAGAGGCAAAAATGCAGAAATTTCCCTTATTTTGGAGCAAAAATGAAGAAATTTCCCTTTTTTATGGCAAAAAGTTATGCATTCCCCTTATTTTCGGGCAAAAAGGCAGAAATTTCCCGTATTTTGGAGCATAATTGCAGAAATTCCCCTAGTTGTGGTGCAGAAAGACAGAAATTCCCTATATGTTGGGGCAAAAAGACAGAAATTCTCCTTATTTTGGGGCAAAACTCAGAAATTCCACTTATTTTGGGCCAAAATTCCAGAAATTTCCCTTATTTTGGGGCAAAATTGCAGAAATTTCACTTATTTTGGGGCAAAATTGCAGAAATTTCACTTATTTCAGGGAAAAAAAGAAGAAATTTTCTTTATTTTGGGGCAAAAAGGCAAAAATTCCTAATATTTTCTGGCAAAAATGCAGAAATTCCCCTTATTTTGAGGTAAAAAGGCTGAAATTCCCCTTATTTGGGGGCAAAAAGGCAGAAATTTCACTTATTTCAGGGAAAAAAGGAACAAATTTTCCTTATTTTGGGGCAAAAAGTCAGAAATTCCTAATATTTTGTGGCAAAAATGCAGAAATTCCCCTTTTTTTGAGGTAAAAAGGCTGAAATTTCCCTTACTTGGGGGCAAAGAGGCAGAAATTTCCCTTATTTTTGGGCAATTTTGGAGAAATTTCACTTATTTCAGGGTAATAATTCAGAAATTCCCCTTATTTTGTGGCAAAAAAGACAGAAATTCCCTTTGTTTTGGGAGAAAAAGACAGAAATTCCATTTATTTAGAGGCAAAAAGGCAGAAATTCCTTTTATTTTGGAGCAAAAATGAAGAAATTTACCTTTTTATGGCAAAAAGGTATGCATTCCCCTTACTTTCGGGATAAAAAGCAGAAATTCCCCGTATTTTGTAGCAAAATTGCAGAAATTCTCATAATTTTCAGGCAAAAAGTCAGAAATTCTCCTTATTTTGGAGCAAAAAGACAGAAGATCTTTTTTTTTTTTGGGAGCAAACATTCAGAAATTCTCGTTATTTTGGGGCAAAATTGCAGAAATTTCCTTTACATTGGGGCTAAATTGCAGAAATTTCCCTTATTTTGGGGCAAAAATCAGAAATTCCCCTTCTTTTGGGGCAAAATTCAAGAAATTTCCTTTATTTTGGGGCAAAATTACAGGAATTTACCTTATTTTGGGGCAAAATTGAAGAAATTTACCTTATTTGGTGCAAAATTGCAGAAATTTCACTTATTTTCAGGTAAAAAGGCTGAAATTTCCTTCATTTTGGGGCAAAAAGGGAGAAATTCCCCTTATTTTGGGGCAAAATTTCAGAAATTTCCCTTATTATTGGGAAAAATTGCAAAAATTTTCCTTATTTTAGGGCAAAATTGCAGAAATTTCACTTATTTCAGAGAAAAAAAGCAAAAATTTTTCTTATTTTGGGGCAAAAAGGCAGAAATTTCCATTAATTTGTGGCAAAAAGGCAGAAATTCACCTTATTTTGGTGTAAAATGCAGAAATTTCACATATTTCAGGGCAAAAAGGCAGCAATTTCCCTTATTTTGGGGCAAAATTGCAGAAATTTCACTTATTTCAGTGTAATAAGTCAGAAATTCCCTTTATTTTGAGGCAAAAAAGACAGAAATTCCCTTTGTTTTGAGGGAAAAAGACAGAAATTACACTTATTTAGAGGCAAAAATGCAGAAATTTCCCTTATTTTGGAGCAAAAATGAAGAAATTTCCCTTTTTTATGGCAAAAAGTTATGCATTTCCCTTATTTTCGGGCAAAAAGGCAGAAATTCCCCGTATTTTGGAGCATAATTGCAGAAATTCCCCTAGTTGTGGGGCAGAAAGACAGAAATTCCCTATATGTTGGGGCAAAAAGACAGAAATTCTCCTTATTTTGGGGCAAAACTCAGAAATTCCACTTATTTTGGGGCAAAATTCCAGAAATTTCCCTTATTTTGGGGCAAAATTGCAGAAATTTCACTTATTTTGGGGCAAAATTGCAGAAATTTCACTTATTTCAGGGAAAAAAAGAAGAAATTTTCTTTATTTTGGGGCAAAAAGGCAAAAATTCCTAATATTTTCTGGCAAAAATGCAGAAATTCCCCTTATTTTGAGGTAAAAAGGCTGAAATTCCCCTTATTTGGGGGCAAAAAGGCAGAAATTTCACTTATTTCAGGGAAAAAAGGAACAAATTTTCCTTATTTTGGGGCAAAAAGTCAGAAATTCCTAATATTTTGTGGCAAAAATGCAGAAATTCCCCTTTTTTTGAGGTAAAAAGGCTGAAATTTCCCTTACTTGGGGGCAAAGAGGCAGAAATTTCCCTTATTTTTGGGCAATTTTGGAGAAATTTCACTTATTTCAGGGTAATAATTCAGAAATTCCCCTTATTTTGTGGCAAAAAAGACAGAAATTCCCTTTGTTTTGGGAGAAAAAGACAGAAATTCCATTTATTTAGAGGCAAAAAGGCAGAAATTCCTTTTATTTTGGAGCAAAAATGAAGAAATTTACCTTTTTATGGCAAAAAGGTATGCATTCCCCTTACTTTCGGGATAAAAAGCAGAAATTCCCCGTATTTTGTAGCAAAATTGCAGAAATTCTCATAATTTTCAGGCAAAAAGTCAGAAATTCTCCTTATTTTGGAGCAAAAAGACAGAAGATCTTTTTTTTTTTGGGAGCAAACATTCAGAAATTCTCGTTATTTTGGGGCAAAATTGCAGAAATTTCCTTTACATTGGGGCAAAATTGCAGAAATTTCCCTTATTTTGGGGCAAAAATCAGAAATTCCCCTTCTTTTGGGGCAAAATTCAAGAAATTTCCTTTATTTTGGGGCAAAATTACAGGAATTTACCTTATTTTGGGGCAAAATTGAAGAAATTTACCTTATTTGGTGCAAAATTGCAGAAATTTCACTTATTTTCAGGTAAAAAGGCTGAAATTTCCTTCATTTTGGGGCAAAAAGGGAGAAATTCCCCTTATTTTGGGGCAAAATTGCAGAAATTTCCCTTATTATTGGGAAAAATTGCAGAAATTTTCCTTATTTTAGGGCAAAATTGCAGAAATTTCACTTATTTCAGAGAAAAAAAGCAAAAATTTTTCTTATGTTGGGGCAAAAAGGCAGAAATTTCCATTAATTTGTGGCAAAAAGGCAGAAATTCACCTTATTTTGGTGTAAAATGCAGAAATTTCACATATTTCAGGGCAAAAAGGCAGCAATTTCCCTTATTTTGGGGCAAAATTGCAGAAATTTCACTTATTTCAGTGTAATAAGTCAAAAATTCCCCTTATTTTGAGGCAAAAAAGACAGAAATTCCCTTTGTTTTGAGGGAAAAAGACAGAAATTCCACTTATTTAGAGGCATAAATGCAGAAATTTCCCTTATTTTGGAGCAAAAATGAAGAAATTTCCCTTTTTTATGGCAAAAAGTTATGCATTCCCCTTATTTTCGGGCAAAAAGGCAGAAATTTCCCGTATTTTGGAGCATAATTGCAGAAATTCCCCTAGTTGTGGTGCAGAAAGACAGAAATTCCCTATATGTTGGGGCAAAAAGACAGAAATTCTCCTTATTTTGGGGCAAAACTCAGAAATTCCACTTATTTTGGGGCAAAATTCTAGAAATTTCCCTTATTTTGGGGCAAAATTGCAGAAATTTCACTTATTTTGGGGCAAAATTGCAGAAATTTCACTTATTTCAGGGAAAAAAAGAAGAAATTTTCTTTATTTTGGGGCAAAAAGGCAAAAATTCCTAATATTTTCTGGAAAAAATGCAGAAATTCCCCTTATTTTGAGGTAAAAAGGCTGAAATTCCCCTTATTTGGGGGCAAAAAGGCAGAAATTTCACTTATTTCAGGGAAAAAAGGAACAAATTTTCCTTATTTTGGGGCAAAAAGTCAAAAATTCCTAATATTTTGTGGCAAAAATGCAGAAATTCCCCTTATTTTGAGGTAAAAAGGCTGAAATTTCCCTTATTTGGGGGCAAAGAGGCAGAAATTTCCCTTATTTTGGGGCAAAATTGCAGAAATTTCACTTATTTCAGAGAAAAAAAGCAAAAATTTTTCTTATTTTGGGGCAAAAAGGCAGAAATTTCCATTAATTTGTGGCAAAAAGGCAGAAATTCACCTTATTTTGGTGTAAAATGCAGAAATTTCACATATTTCAGGGCAAAAAGGCAGCAATTTCCCTTATTTTGGGGCAAAATTGCAGAAATTTCAATAATTTCAGTGTAATAAGTCAGAAATTCCCTTTATTTTGAGGCAAAAAAGACAGAAATTCCCTTTGTTTTGAGGGAAAAAGACAGAAATTACACTTATTTAGAGGCAAAAATGCAGAAATTTCCCTTATTTTGGAGCAAAAATGAAGAAATTTCCCTTTTTTATGGCAAAAAGTTATGCATTTCCCTTATTTTCGGGCAAAAAGGCAGAAATTCCCCGTATTTTGGAGCATAATTGCAGAAATTCCTCTAGTTGTGGGGCAGAAAGACAGAAATTCCCTATATGTTGGGGCAAAAAGACAGAAATTCTCCTTATTTTGGGGCAAAACTCAGAAATTCCACTTATTTTGGGGCAAAATTCCAGAAATTTCCCTTATTTTGGGGCAAAATTGCAGAAATTTCACTTATTTTGGGGCAAAATTGCAGAAATTTCACTTATTTCAGGGAAAAAAGTAAGAAATTTTCTTTATTTTGGGGCAAAAAGGCAGAAATTCCTAATATTTTCTGGCAAAAATGCAGAAATTCCCCTTATTTTGAGGTAAAAAGGCTAAAAATCCCCTTATTTGGGGGCTAAAAAGCAGAAATTTCCCTTATTTTAAGGCAAAATTGCAGAAATTTCACTTATTTGGAGGCAAAAAGACAGAAATTCTCCTTATTTTGGGGCAAAACTTAGAAATTCCACTTATTTTGGGGCAAAATTCCAGAAATTTCCCTTATTTTGGGGCAAAATTGCAGAAATTTCACTTATTTTGGGGCAAAATTGCAGAAATTTCACTTATTTCAGGGAAAAAAGGAACAAATTTTTATTATTTTGGGGCAAAAAGTCAGAAATTCCTAATATTTTGTGGCAAAAATGCAGAAATTCCCCTTTTTTTGAGGTAAAAAGGCTGAAATTCCCCTTATTTGGGGGCAAAGAGGCAGAAATTTCCCTTATTTTACGGCAAAATTGGAGAAATTTCACTTATTTCAGGGTAATAATTCAGAAATTCCCCTTATTTTGGGGCAAAAAAGACAGAAATTCTCTTTGTTTTGGGGGAAAAAGACAGAAATTCCATTTATTTAGAGGCAAAAAGGCAGATATTCCCCTTATTTTGGAGCCAAAATGAAGAAATTTACCTTTTTATGGCAAAACGGTATGCATTCCCCTTACTTTCGGGATAAAAAGCAGAAATTCCCCGTATTTTGAAGCAACATTGCAGAAATTCTCATAATTTTCAGGCAAAAAGGCAGAAATTCTCCTTATTTTGGGGCAAAAAGACAGAAGATCTTTTTTTTTTTGGGAGCAAACATTCAGAAATTCTCGTTATTTTGGGGCAAAATTGCAGAAATTTCCTTTACATTGGGGCAAAATTGCAGAAATTTCCCTTATTTTGGGGCAAAAATCAGAAATTCCCCTTCTTTTGGGGCAAAATTCAAGAAATTTCCTTTATTTTGGGGCAAAATTACAGGAATTTACCTTATTTTGGGGCAAAATTGAAGAAATTTACCTTATTTGGTGCAAAATTGCAGAAATTTCACTTATTTTCAGGTAAAAAGGCTGAAATTTCCTTCATTTTGGGGCAAAAAGGGAGAAATTCCCCTTATTTTGGGGCAAAATTGCAGAAATTTCCCTTATTATTGGGAAAAATTGCAGAAATTTTCCTTATTTTAGGGCAAAATTGCAGAAATTTCACTTATTTCAGAGAAAAAAAGCAAAAATTTTTCTTATGTTGGGGCAAAAAGGCAGAAATTTCCATTAATTTGTGGCAAAAAGGCAGAAATTCACCTTATTTTGGTGTAAAATGCAGAAATTTCACATATTTCAGGGCAAAAAGGCAGCAATTTCCCTTATTATGGGGCAAAATTGCAGAAATTTCACTTATTTAGGTGTAATAAGTCAAAAATTCCCCTTATTTTGAGGCAAAAAAGACAGAAATTCCCTTTGTTTTGAGGGAAAAAGACAGAAATTCCACTTATTTAGAGGCAAAAATGCAGAAATTTCCCTTATTTTGGAGCAAAAATGAAGAAATTTCCCTTTTTTATGGCAAAAAGTTATGCATTCCCCTTATTTTCGGGCAAAAAGGCAGAAATTTCCCGTATTTTGGAGCATAATTGCAGAAATTCCCCTAGTTGTGGTGCAGAAAGACAGAAATTCCCTATATGTTGGGGCAAAAAGACAGAAATTCTCCTTATTTTGGGGCAAAACTCAGAAATTCCACTTATTTTGGGCCAAAATTCCAGAAATTTCCCTTATTTTGGGGCAAAATTGCAGAAATTTCACTTATTTTGGGGCAAAATTGCAGAAATTTCACTTATTTCAGGGAAAAAAAGAAGAAATTTTCTTTATTTTGGGGCAAAAAGGCAAAAATTCCTAATATTTTCTGGCAAAAATGCAGAAATTCCCCTTATTTTGAGATAAAAAGGCTGAAATTCCCCTTATTTGGGGGCAAAAAGGCAGAAATTTCACTTATTTCAGGGAAAAAAGGAACAAATTTTCCTTATTTTGGGGCAAAAAGTCAGAAATTCCTAATATTTTGTGGCAAAAATTCCCCTTTTTTTGAGGTAAAAAGGCTGAAATTTCCCTTACTTGGGGGCAAAGAGGCAGAAATTTCCCTTATTTTGGGGCAAAATTGGAGAAATTTCACTTATTTCAGGGTAATAATTCAGAAATTCCCCTTATTTTGTGGCAAAAAAGACAGAAATTCCCTTTGTTTTAGGTGAAAAAGACAGAAATTCCATTTATTTAGAGGCAAAAAGGCAGAAATTCCTTTTATTTTGGAGCAAAAATGAAGAAATTTACCTTTTTATGGCAAAAAGGTATGCATTCCCCTTACTTTCGGGATAAAAAGCAGAAATTCCCCGTATTTTGTAGCAAAATTGCAGAAATTCTCATAATTTTCGGGCAAAAAGGTAGAAATTCTCCTTATTTTGGAGCAAAAAGACAGAAGATCTTTTTTTTTTGGGAGCAAACATTCAGAAATTCTCGTTATTTTGGGGCAAAATTGCAGAAATTTCCTTTACATTGGGGCAAAATTGCAGAAATTTCCCTTATTTTGGGGCAAAAATCAGAAATTCCCCTTCTTTTGGGGCAAAATTCAAGAAATTTCCTTTATTTTGGGGCAAAATTACAGGAATTTACCTTATTTTGGGGCAAAATTGAAGAAATTTACCTTATTTGGTGCAAAATTGCAGAAATTTCACTTATTTTCAGGTAAAAAGGCTGAAATTTCCTTTATTTTGGGGCAAAAAGGGAGAAATTCCCCTTATTTTGGGCAAAATTGCAGAAATTTCCCTTATTATTGGGAAAAATTGCAGAAATTTTCCTTATTTTAGGGCAAAATTGCAGAAATTTCACTTATTTCAGAGAAAAAAAGCAAAAATTTTTCTTATTTTGGGGCAAAAAGGCAGAAATTTCCATTAATTTGTGGCAAAAAGGCAGAAATTCACCTTATTTTGGTGTAAAATGCAGAAATTTCACATATTTCAGGGCAAAAAGGCAGCAATTTCCCTTATTATGGGGCAAAATTGCAGAAATTTCACTTATTTAGGTGTAATAAGTCAAAAATTCCCCTTATTTTGAGGCAAAAAAGACAGAAATTCCCTTTGTTTTGAGGGAAAAAGACAGAAATTCCACTTATTTAGAGGCAAAAATGCAGAAATTTCCCTTATTTTGGAGCAAAAATGAAGAAATTTCCCTTTTTTATGGCAAAAAGTTATGCATTCCCCTTATTTTCGGGCAAAAAGGCAGAAATTTCCCGTATTTTGGAGCATAATTGCAGAAATTCCCCTAGTTGTGGTGCAGAAAGACAGAAATTCCCTATATGTTGGGGCAAAAAGACAGAAATTCTCCTTATTTTGGGGCAAAACTCAGAAATTCCACTTATTTTGGGCCAAAATTCCAGAAATTTCCCTTATTTTGGGGCAAAATTGCAGAAATTTCACTTATTTTGGGGCAAAATTGCAGAAATTTCACTTATTTCAGGGAAAAAAAGAAGAAATTTTCTTTATTTTGGGGCAAAAAGGCAAAAATTCCTAATATTTTCTGGCAAAAATGCAGAAATTCCCCTTATTTTGAGGTAAAAAGGCTGAAATTCCCCTTATTTGGGGGCAAAAAGGCAGAAATTTCACTTATTTCAGGGAAAAAAGGAACAAATTTTCCTTATTTTGGGGCAAAAAGTCAGAAATTCCTAATATTTTGTGGCAAAAATTCCCCTTTTTTTGAGGTAAAAAGGCTGAAATTTCCCTTACTTGGGGGCAAAGAGGCAGAAATTTCCCTTATTTTGGGGCAAAATTGGAGAAATTTCACTTATTTCAGGGTAATAATTCAGAAATTCCCCTTATTTTGTGGCAAAAAAGACAGAAATTCCCTTTGTTTTAGGTGAAAAAGACAGAAATTCCATTTATTTAGAGGCAAAAAGGCAGAAATTCCTTTTATTTTGGAGCAAAAATGAAGAAATTTACCTTTTTATGGCAAAAAGGTATGCATTCCCCTTACTTTCGGGATAAAAAGCAGAAATTCCCCGTATTTTGTAGCAAAATTGCAGAAATTCTCATAATTTTCAGGCAAAAAGTCAGAAATTCTCCTTATTTTGGAGCAAAAAGACAGAAGATCTTTTTTTTTTTGGGAGCAAACATTCAGAAATTCTCGTTATTTTGGGGCAAAATTGCAGAAATTTCCTTTACATTGGGGCAAAATTGCAGAAATTTCCCTTATTTTGGGGCAAAAATCAGAAATTCCCCTTCTTTTGGGGCAAAATTCAAGAAATTTCCTTTATTTTGGGGCAAAATTACAGGAATTTACCTTATTTTGGGGCAAAATTGAAGAAATTTACCTTATTTGGTGCAAAATTGCAGAAATTTCACTTATTTTCAGGTAAAAAGACTGAAATTTCCTTCATTTTGGGGCAAAAAGGGAGAAATTCCCCTTATTTTGGGGCAAAATTGCAGAAATTTCCCTTATTATTGGGAAAAATTGCAGAAATTTTCCTTATTTTAGGGCAAAATTGCAGAAATTTCACTTATTTCAGAGAAAAAAAGCAAAAATTTTTCTTATTTTGGGGCAAAAAGGCAGAAATTTCCATTAATTTGTGGCAAAAAGGCAGAAATTCACCTTATTTTGGTGTAAAATGCAGAAATTTCACATATTTCAGGGCAAAAAGGCAGCAATTTCCCTTATTATGGGGCAAAATTGCAGAAATTTCACTTATTTCAGTGTAATAAGTCAGAAATTCCCCTTATTTTGAGGCAAAAAGGACAGAAATTCCCTTTGTTTTGAGAAAAAAAGACAGAAATTCCACTTATTTAGAGGCAAAAATGCAGAAATTTCCCTTATTTTGGAGCAAAAATGAAGAAATTTCCCTTTTTTATGGCAAAAAGTTATGCATTCCCCTTATTTTCGGGCAAAAAGGCAGAAATTTCCCGTATTTTGGAGCATAATTGCAGAAATTCCCCTAGTTGTGGTGCAGAAAGACAGAAATTCCCTATATGTTGGGGCAAAAAGACAGAAATTCTCCTTATTTTGGGGCAAAACTCAGAAATTCCACTTATTTTGGGCCAAAATTCCAGAAATTTCCCTTATTTTGGGGCAAAATTGCAGAAATTTCACTTATTTTGGGGCAAAATTGCAGAAATTTCACTTATTTCAGGGAAAAAAAGTAGAAATTTTCTTTATTTTGGGGCAAAAAGGCAGAAATTCCTAATATTTTCTGGCAAAAATGCAGAAATTTCCCTTATTTTGAGGTAAAAAGGCTGAAATTCCCCTTATTTGGGGGCAAAAAGGCAGAAATTTCCCTTATATTAAGGCAAAATTGCAGAAATTTCACTTATTTGGAGGCAAAAAGACAGAAATTCTCCTTATTTTGGGGCAAAACTTAGAAATTCCACTTATTTTGGGGCAAAATTCCAGAATTTTCCCTTATTTTGGGGAAAAAATTCCAGAAATTTCACTTATTTTGGGGCAAAATTGCAGAAATTTCACTTATTTCAGGGAAAAAAGGAACAAATTTTCCTTATTTTGGGGCAAAAAGTCAAAAATTCCTAATATTTTGTGGCAAAAATGCAGAAATTCCCCTTATTTTGAGGTAAAAAGGCTGAAATTTCCCTTATTTGGGGGCAAAGAGGCAGAAATTTCCCTTATTTTGGGGCAAAATTGGAAAAATTTCACTTATTTCAGGGTAATAATTCAGAAATTCCCCTTATTTTGGGGCAAAAAAGACAGAAATTCCCTTTGTTTTGGGGGAAAAAGACAGAAATTCCATTTATTTAGAGGCAAAAAGGCAGAAATTCCCCTTATTTTGGAGCAAAAATGAAGAAATTTACCTTTTTATGGCAAAAAGGTATGCATTCCCCTTACTTTTGGGATAAAAAGCAGAAATTCCCCGTATTTTAAAGCAAAATTGCAGAAATTCTCATAATTTTCAGGCAAAAAGTCAGAAATTCTCCTTATTTTGGAGCAAAAAGACAGAAGATCTTTTTTTTTTTTGGGAGCAAACATTCAGAAATTCTCGTTATTTTGGGGCAAAATTGCAGAAATTTCCTTTACATTGGGGCAAAATTGCAGAAATTTCCCTTATTTTGGGGCAAAAATCAGAAATTCCCCTTCTTTTGGGGCAAAATTCAAGAAATTTCCTTTATTTTGGGGCAAAATTACAGGAATTTACCTTATTTTGGGGCAAAATTGAAGAAATTTACCTTATTTGGTGCAAAATTGCAGAAATTTCACTTATTTTCATATAAAGACTGAAATTTCCTTCATTTTGGGGCAAAAAGGGAGAAATTCCCCTTATTTTGGTGCAAAATTTCAGAAATTTCCCTTATTATTGGGAAAAATTGCAGAAATTTTCCTTATTTTAGGGCAAAATTGCAGAAATTTCACTTATTTCAGAGAAAAAAAGCAAAAATTTTTCTTATTTTGGGGCAAAAAGGCAGAAATTTCCATTAATTTGTGGCAAAAAGGCAGAAATTCACCTTATTTTGGTGTAAAATGCAGAAATTTCACATATTTCAGGGCAAAAAGGCAGCAATTTCCCTTATTTTAAGGCAAAATTGCAGAAATTTCACTTATTTCAGTGTAATAAGTCAGAAATTCCCCTTATTTTGAGGCAAAAAAGACAGAAATTCCCTTTGTTTTGAGGGAAAAAGACAGAAATTACACTTATTTAGAGGCAAAAATGCAGAAATTTCCCTTATTTTGGAGCAAAAATGAAGAAATTTCCCTTTTTTATGGCAAAAAGTTATGCAATCCCCGTATTTTCGGGCAAAAAGGCAGAAATTCCCCGTATTTTGGAGCATAATTGCAGAAATTCCCCTAGTTGTGGGGCAGAAAGACAGAAATTCCCTATATGTTGGGGCAAAAAGATAGAAATTCTCCTTATTTTCGGGCAAAACTCAGAAATTCCACTTATTTTGGGGCAAAATTCCAGAAATTTCCCTTATTTTGGGGCAAAATTGCAGAAATTTCACTTATTTTGGGGCAAAATTGCAGAAATTTCACTTATTTCAGGGAAAAAAGTAAGAAATTTTCTTTATTTTGGGGCAAAAAGGCAGAAATTCCTAATATTTTCTGGCAAAAATGCAGAAATTCCCCTTATTTTGAGGTAAAAAGGCTAAAAATCCCCTTATTTGGGGGCTAAAAAGCAGAAATTTCCCTTATTTTAAGGCAAAATTGCAGAAATTTCACTAATTTGGAGGCAAAAAGACAGAAATTCTCCTTATTTTGGGGCAAAACTTAGAAATTCCACTTATTTTGGGGCAAAATTCCAGAAATTTCCCTTATTTTGGGGAAAAAATTGCAGAAATTTCACTTATTTTGGGGCAAAATTGCAGAAATTTCACTTATTTCAGGGAAAAAAGGAACAAATTTTCATTATTTTGGGGCAAAAAGTCAGAAATTCCTAATATTTTGTGGCAAAAATGCAGAAATTCCCCTTATTTTGAGGTAAAAAGGCTGAAATTCCCCTTATTTGGGGGCAAAGAGGCAGAAATTTCCCTTATTTTACGGCAAAATTGGAGAAATTTCACTTATTTCAGGGTAATAATTCAGAAATTCCCCTTATTTTGGGGCAAAAAAGACAGAAATTCTCTTTGTTTTGGGGGAAAAAGACAGAAATTCCATTTATTTAGAGGCAAAAAGGCAGATATTCCCCTTATTTTGGAGCCAAAATGAAGAAATTTACCTTTTTATGGCAAAACGGTATGCATTCCCCTTACTTTCGGGATAAAAAGCAGAAATTCCCCGTATTTTGAAGCAAAATTGCAGAAATTCTCATAATTTTCAGGCAAAAAGGCAGAAATTCTCCTTATTTTGGGGCAAAAAGACAGAAGATCTTTTTTTTTTTTGGGAGCAAACATTCAGAAATTCTCGTTATTTTGGGGCAAAATTGCAGAAATTTCCTTTACATTGGGGCAAAATTGCAGAAATTTCCCTTATTTTGGGGCAAAAATCAGAAATTCCCCTTCTTTTGGGGCAAAATTCAAGAAATTTCCTTTATTTTGGGGCAAAATTACAGGAATTTACCTTATTTTGGGGCAAAATTGAAGAAATTTACCTTATTTGGTGCAAAATTGCAGAAATTTCACTTATTTTCATATAAAGGCTGAAATTTCCTTCATTTTGGGGCAAAAAGGGAGAAATTCCCCTTATTTTAAGGCAAAATTGCAGAAATTTCACTTATTTGGAGGCAAAAAGACAGAAATTCTCCTTATTTTGGGGAAAAACTTAGAAATTCCACTTATTTTGGGGCAAAATTCCAGAAATTTCCCTTATTTTGGGGAAAAAATTGCAGAAATTTCACTTATTTTGGGGCAAAATTGCAGAAATTTCACTTATTTCAGGGAAAAAAGGAACAAATTTTCCTTATTTTGGGGCAAAAAGTCAGAAATTCCTAATATTTTGTGGCAAAAATGCAGAAATTCCCCTTTTTTTGAGGTAAAAAGGCTGAAATTTCCCTTACTTGGGGGCAAAGAGGCAGAAATTTCCCTTATTTTGGGGCAAAATTGGAGAAATTTCACTTATTTCAGGGTAATAATTCAGAAATTCCCCTTATTTTGTGGCAAAAAAGACAGAAATTCCCTTTGTTTTGGGAGAAAAAGACAGAAATTCCATTTATTTAGAGGCAAAAAGGCAGAAATTCCTTTTATTTTGGAGCAAAAATGAAGAAATTTACCTTTTTATGGCAAAAAGGTATGCATTCCCCTTACTTTCGGGATAAAAAGCAGAAATTCCCCGTATTTTGTAGCAAAATTGCAGAAATTCTCATAATTTTCAGGCAAAAAGGCAGAAATTCTCCTTATTTTGGAGCAAAAAGACAGAAGATCTTTTTTTTTTGGGAGCAATCATTCAGAAATTCTCGTTATTTTGGGGCAAAATTGCAGAAATTTCATTTACATTGGGGCAAAATTGCAGAAATTTCCCTTATTTTGGGGCAAAAATCAGAAATTCCCCTTCTTTTGGGGCAAAATTCAAGAAATTTCCTTTATTTTGGGGCAAAATTACAGGAATTTACCTTATTTTGGGGCAAAATTGAAGAAATTTACCTTATTTGGTGCAAAATTGCAGAAATTTCACTTATTTTCAGGTAAAAAGGCTGAAATTTCTTTCATTTTGGGGCAAAAAGGGAGAAATTCCCCTTATTTTGGGGCAAAATTGCAGAAATTTCCCTTATTATTGGAAAAAATTGCAGAAATTTTCCTTATTTTAGGGCAAAATTGCAGAAATTTCACTTATTTCAGAGAAAAAAAGCAAAAATTTTTCTTATTTTGGGGCAAAAAGGCAGAAATTTCCATTAATTTGTGGCAAAAAGGCAGAAATTCACCTTATTTTGGTGTAAAATGCAGAAATTTCACATATTTCAGGGCAAAAAGGCAGCAATTTCCCTTATTTTGGGGCAAAATTGCAGAAATTTCACTTATTTCAGTGTAATAAGTCAGAAATTCCTTTTATTTTGAGGCAAAAAAGACAGAAATTCCCTTTGTTTTGAGGGAAAAAGACAGAAATTCCACTTATTTAGAGGCAAAAATGCAGAAATTTCCCTTATTTTGGAGCAAAAATGAAGAAATTTCCCTTTTTTATGGCAAAAAGTTATGCATTCCCCTTATTTTCGGGCAAAAAGGCAGAAATTTCCCGTATTTTGCAGCATAATTGCAGAAATTCCCCTAGTTGTGGTGCAGAAAGACAGAAATTCCCTATATGTTGGGGCAAAAAGACAGAAATTATCCTTATTTTGGGGCAAAACTCAGAAATTCCACTTATTTTGGGGCAAAATTGCAGAAATTTCCCTTATTTTGGGGCAAAATTGCAGAAATTTCACTTATTTTGGGGCAAAATTGCAGAAATTTCACTTATTTCAGGGAAAAAAAGAAGAAATTTTCTTTATTTTGGGGCAAAAAGGCAGAAATTCCTAATATTTTCTGGCAAAAATGCAGAAATTCCCCTTATTTTGAGGTAAAAAGGCTGAAATTCCCCTTATTTGGGGGCAAAAAGGCAGAAATTTCCCTTATTTTAAGGCAAAATTGCAGAAATTTCACTTATTTGGAGGCAAAAAGACAGAAATTCTCCTTATTTTGTGGCAAAACTTAGAAAATCCACTTATTTTGGGGCAAAATTCCAGAAATTTCCCTTATTTTGGGGAAAAAATTGCAGAAATTTCTCTTATTTTGGGGCAAACTTGCAAAAATTTCACTTATTTCAGGGAAAAAAGGAACAAATTTTCCTTATTTTGGGGCAAAAAGTCAGAAATTCTTAATATTTTGTAGAAAAAATGCAGAAATTCCCCTTATTTTGAGGTAAAAAGGCTGAAATTCCCCTTATTTGGGGGCAAAGAGGCAGAAATTTCCCTTATTTTGGGGCAAAATTGGAGAAATTTCACTTATTTCAGGGTAATAATTCAGAAATTCCCCTTATTTTGGGGCAAAAAAGACAGAAATTCCCTTTGTTTTGGGGGAAAAAGACAGAAATTCCATTTATTTAGAGGCAAAAAGGCAGATATTCCCCTTATTTTGGAGCCAAAATGAAGAAATTTACCTTTTTATGGCAAAAAGGTATGCATTCCCCTTACTTTTGGGATAAAAAGCAGAAATTCCCCGTATTTTGAAGCAAAATCGCAGAAATTCTCATAATTTTCAGGCAAAAAGGCAGAAATTCTCCTTATTTTGGGGCAAAAAGACAGAAGATCTTTTTTTTTTGGGGAGCAAACATTCAGAATTTCTCGTTATTTTGGGGCAAAATTGCAGAAATTTCCTTTACATTGGGGCAAAATTGCAGAAATTTCCCTTATTTTGGGGCAAAAATCAGAAATTCCCCTTCTTTTGGGGCAAAATTCAAGAAATTTCCTTTATTTTGGGGCAAAATTACAGGAATTTACCTTATTTTGGGGCAAAATTGAAGAAATTTACCTTATTTGGTGCAAAATTGCAGAAATTTCACTTATTTTCAGGTAAAAAGGCTGAAATTTCCTTCATTTTGGGGCAAAAAGGGAGAAATTCCCCTTATTTTGGGGCAAAATTGCAGAAATTTCCCTTATTATTGGGAAAAATTGCAGAAATTTTGCTTATTTTAGGGCAAAATTGCAGAAATTTCACTTATTTCAGAGAAAAAAAGCAAAAATTTTTCTTATTTTGGGGCAAAAAGGCAGAAATTTCCATTAATTTGTGGCAAAAAGGCAGAAATTCACCTTATTTTGGTGTAAAATGCAGAAATTTCACATATTTCAGGGCAAAAAGGCAGCAATTTCCCTTATTTTGGGGCAAAATTGCAGAAATTTCACTTATTTCAGTGTAATAAGTCAGAAATTCCCCTTATTTTGAGGCAAAAAAGACAGAAATTCCCTTTGTTTTGAGGGTAAAAGAAAGAAATTCCACTTATTTAGAGGCAAAAATGCAGAAATTTCCCTTATATTGGAGCAAAAATGAAGAAATTTCCCTTTTTTATGGCAAAAAGTTATGCATTCCCCTTATTTTCGGGCAAAAAGGCAGAAATTCCCCGTATTTTGGAGCATAATTGCAGAAATTCCCCTAGTTGTGGTGCAGAAAGACAGAAATTCCCTCTATGTTGGGGCAAAAAGACAGAAATTCTCCTTATTTTGAGGCAAAACTCAGAAATTCCACTTATTTTGGGGCAAAATTCCAGAAATTTCCCTTATTTTGGGGCAAAATTGCAGAAATTTCACTTATTTTGGGGCAAAATTGCAGAAATTTCACTTATTTCAGGGAAAAAAAAGAAGAAATTATCTTTATTTTGGGGCAAAAAGGCAGAAATTCCTAATATTTTCTGGCAAAAATGCAGAAATTCCCCTTATTTTGAGGTAAAAAGGCTAAAATTCCCCTTATTTGGGGGCAAAAAGGCAGAAATTTCCCTTATTTTAAGGCAAAATTGCAGAAATTTCACTAATTTGGAGGAAAAAAGACAGAAATTCTCCTTATTTTGGGGAAAAACTTAGAAATTCCACTTATTTTGGGGCAAAATTCCAGAAATTTCCCTTATTTTGGGGAAAAATTGCAGAAATTTCACTTATTTTTGGGCAAAATTGCAGAAATTTCACTTATTTCAGAGAAAAAAGGCAGAAATTTTCCTTATTTTGGGTCAAAAAGGCAGAAATTCCTAATATTTTGTGGCAAAAATGCAGAAATTCCCCTTATATTGAGGTGAAAATGCTGGAATTCCCCTTATTTGGGGGCAAAAAGGCAGAGATTTCCCTTATTTTGGGGCAAAATTTCAGAAATTTCACTTATTTCAGGGTAATAAGTCAGAAATTCCCCTTATTTTGGGGTAAAAAAGACAGAAATTTTCTTCGTTTTGGGGGAAAAAGACAGAAATTCCACTTATTTAGAGGCAAAAAGGCAGAAATTCCCCTTATTTTGGAGCAAAAATGAAGAAATTTACCTTTTTATGTCAAAAAGGTATGCATTCCACTTACTTTCAGGATAAAAGCAGAAATTCCCTGTATTTTGAAGCAAAATTGCAGAAATTCTCATAATTTTCGGGCAAAAAGGCAGAAATTCTCCTTTTTTGGGGGCAAAAAGGCACAAAATCTCCTTTTTTTGGGAACAAACAGTCAGAAATTCCTCTTATTTTGGGGCAAAATTGCAGAAATTTCCTTTACATTGTGGCAAAATTGCAGAAATTTCCCTTATTTTGGGCCAAATTGAAGAAATTTCACTTATGTCAGGGTAATAAGTCAGAAATTCTCTGTATTTTGGAGCAAAAAAGACAGAAATTACCTTTGTTTTGGGGGAAAAAGACAGAAATTCCACTTATTTAGAGGCAAAAAGGCAGTAATGCACCCGTATTTTGCAGCAAAATTGCAGAAATTCCCCTAATTTTGGGGCAAAAGTCAAAAATTCCCTTTATTTTGGGGCAAAAATCAGAAATTCCTCTTATTTTGGGGCAAAATTCCAGAAATTTCTTTTATTTTGGGGCAAAATTGCAGAAATTTACCTTATTTTAGGGCAAAATTGCAAAAATTTCCCTTTTTTGGGGCAAAATTGAAGAAATTTCAGTTATTTTCAAGTAAAAAGGCTGAAATTTCCTATATTTTGGGGCAAAAAGGGACAAATTCTCCTTATTTTGGGGCAAAATTGCAGAAATTTCCCTTATTATGGGATAAAATTACAGAAATTTCCCTTATTTTAGGGCAAAATTGCAGAAATTTCACTTATTTCAGAGAAAAAAAGCAAAAATTTTTTTTATTTTGGGGCAAAAAGGCAGAAATTCCCATTATTTTGGGGCAAAAATGCAAAAATTCACCTTATTTTGGGGTGAAATTGCAGAAATTTCACATATTTCAGGGCAAAAAAACAGAAATTTCTTTTATTTTGGGGCAAAATTGCAGAAATTTTACATATTTCAGGGTAATAAGTCAGAAATTCCCCTTATTTTGGGGCCAAAAAGACAGAAATTCCTTTTGTTTTGGGGCAATAAGGCAGAAATTCCACATATTGAGAAGCAAAAAGGCAGAAATTCCCCTAATTTTGGAGCAAAAATGAAAAAAATTCCCTTTTTTATGGCAAAAGTTTATGCATTCCCTTTATTTTCGGGCAAAAAGGCAGAAATTCCCCGTATTTTGGGGCAAAATTGCAGAAATTCTCCTAATTGTGGTGCAAAAAGGCAGAAATTCCCTATATATTGGGGCAAAAAGACAGAAATTCTCCTTATTTGGGGCAAAACTCAGAAATTCCACTTATTTTGGGGCAAAATTGCAGAAATTTCACTTATTTTGGGGCAAAATTGCAGAAATTTCACTTATTTCAGGGAAAAAAGGCAGATTCTCCTTATTTTGGGGAAAAAGGCAGAAATTCCTAATATTTTGTGGCAAAAATGCAGAAATTCCCCTTATTTTGAGGTAAAAATGCTGAAATTCTCCTTTTTTGGGGGCAAAAAGGCAGAAATTTCTCTAAATTTGGGGCAAAATTGCAGAAATTTCACGTATTGCAGGCTAATAAGTCAGAAATTTTTCTTATTTTGGGGCAAAAATGACAGAAAAATACGTTGTTTCAGAAGAAAAAGACAGAAATTCCACTTATTTAGAGGCAAAAAGGCAGAAATTCCCTTTTTTTGAGGCAAAAATGAAGAAATTTCCCTTTTTATGGCAAAAAGGTTTGCATTCCCATTATTTTCGGGCAAAAAGGCAGATATTCCCCGTATTTTAAAGCAAAATTGCAGAAATTCCCTTAATTTTGGGGCCAAAATCAGAAATTCCCCTTATTTTGGGGCAAAATTCAAGAAATTTCCTTTATTTTGGGGCAAAATAGCAGGAATTTACCTTATATTGGAGCAAAATTGCAGAAATTTCCCTTATATGTGGCAAAATTGCAGAAATTTCACTTATTTTCAGGTAAAAATGCTGAAATTTTCTTTATTTTGGGGCAAAAAGAGAGAAATTCCCCTTATTATGGGGCAAAATTGCAAAAATTTCCCTTATTATAAGGAAATGTTGCAGAAATTTCTCTTAATTTAAAGCAAAATTGCAGATATTTCACTTATTTAAGAGAAAAAAAGCAGAAATTTTTCTTATTTTGAGGCAAAAAGGCAGAAATTACCATTATTTTGGGGCAAAATGCAGAAATTCACCTTAATTTGGGGTAAAATTGCGGAATTTTCACATATTTCAGGGCAAAAAGTCAGACATTTCCCTTATTTTGGGGCAAAAAATACAGAAATTCCCTTTGTTTTGGAAGAAAAAGACAGAAATTCCACTTATTTAGAGGCAAAAATGCAGAAATTCCCCTTATTTTGGAGCAAAAATGAAGAAATTTCCATTTTTTATGGCAAAAAGTTATGCATTTCCCTTATTTTTGGGAAAAAAGGCAGAAATCTCCCGTATTTTGGAGCAAAATTGCAGAAATTCCCCTAATTGTTGGGCAAAAAGGCAGAAATTCCCAATATGTTGGTGCAAAAAGACAGAAATTCTCCTTATTTTGGGGCAAAACTCAGAAATTCCACTTCTTTTGGGGCAAAATTCCAGATTTCCCTTATTTTGGGGCAAAATTGCAGAAATTTCACTTATTTTGTGGCACAATTTCAGAAATTTCACTTATTTCAGGGAAAAAAGGCAGAAATTTTTATTATTTTGCGGCAAAAAACCAGAAATTCCTAATATTTTGTGGCAAAAATGCAGAAATTCCTCTTATTTTGAGGTAAAAAGGCTGAATTCCCCTTATTTGGAGGCAAAAAGGCAGAAATTTCCCTTATTTTGAGGCAAAATTGCAGAAATTTCACTTATTTCAGGGTAATGAGTCAGAAATTTCCCTTATTTTGGGGCAAAAAAAAGAGAAATTCCCTTTGTTTTGTGGGTAAAAGACAGAAATTCCACTCATTTAGAGGCAAAAAGACAGAAATTCCCCTTATTTTGGAGCAAAAATGAAGAAATTTCATTTTTTATGGCAAAAAGTTATGCATTCCCATTATTTTCGGGCAAAAAGGCAGAAATTCCCCGGATTTTTTAGCAAAATTGTAGAAATTCCCCTAATTTTGGGGCAAAAGGCAGAAATTCCCTTTATTTTGGGGCAAAAATCAGAAAATCCCTTTATTTTGGGGCAAAATTCAAGATATTTCCTTTATTTTGGGGCAAAATTGGAAGAATTTACCTTATTTTGGGGCAAAATTGCAGAAATTTCCCTTATTTGGGGCAAAATTGCAGAAATTTCACTTATTTTCAGGAATAAAGGCTGAAATTTCCTTTATTTTGGGGCAAAAGAAAGAATTTCTTCTTATTTTGGGGCAAAATTGCAGAAATTTCTCTTATTATAGGGAAAAATTGCAGAAATTTTCTTTATTTTAGGGCAAATTGCAGAAATTTCACTTATTTCAGAGAAAAAAAGGCAAAATTTTTCTTATTTTGGGGCAAAAATGCAGAAATTCCCATTATTTTGGGGCAAAAAGGCAGAAATTCGACTTATTTTGGGGTAAAATTGCAGAAATTTCACATATTTCAGGTCAAAAAATCAGAAATTTCCCTTTTTTGGGGGCAAAATTGCAGAAATTTCACTTATTTCATGAAAATAAGTCAGAAATTTCCCTTATTTTGAGGCAAAAAAGACAGAAATTCCCTTTGTTTTGGGGGAAAAAGACAGAAATTCCACTTAGTTAGAGGCAAAAATGCAGAAATTCCGCTTATTTTGGAGCAAAAATGAAGAAATTTCCCTTTTTTATGGCAAAAAGTTATGCATTCCCCTTATTTTTGGGCAAAAATGCAGAAATTCCCCGTATTTTGGAGCAAAATTGCAAAAATTCCCCTAATTGTGGGGCAAAAAGGCAGAAATTCCCAATATGTTGGGGCCATAAGACAGAAATTCTCCTTATTTTGCGGCAAAACTCATAAATTCCACTTATTTTGGCACAACATTCCAAAATTTCGCTTATTTTGGGGCAAAATTGCAGAAATTTCACTTATTTTGGGGCAAAATTGCAGAAATTTCACTTTTTTCAGGAAAAAAAGGCAGAAATTTTTTTTATTTTGGGGCAAAAATGCAGAAATTCTTAATATTTTGTGGTAAAAATGCAGAAATTCCCCTTATTTTGAGGTAAAAAGGCTGAAATACCTTTTATTTGGGGGCAAAAAGGCAGAAATTTCCCTTATTTTGGGGCAAAAAGACAGAAATTCCCCTTATTTTGTGGCAAAAAGGCAGAAATTTCTTTTATTTCGGGGCAAAATTGCAGAAATTTCACTTATTTCAGGGCATAATTTACAAATTCCTTTTATTTTGGGGCAAAAAGAGAGAAATTCTGTTTATTTTTGGGTAAAAAGGCAGAAATTTCTATTATTTTGAGGTAAAAAGGCAGAAATTCCTCTTATTTTGGGGCAAAAATGAGGAAATTTCCCTTTTTTGTGGCAAAAGTTATACATTCCCCTTACTTTCGTAATAAAAAGCAGAAATTCCCTGTATTATGAAGTAAAATTGCAGAAATTTTCATAATTTTCAGCCAAAAAAGCAGAAATTCTCTTTATTTTTGGGCAAAAGACAGAAAATCTCCTGTTTTCGGCAGCAAACAGTCAGAAATTCCCCTTATTTTGGGGCAGAATTGCAGAAATTACCTTTACATTGTGGCAAAATTGCAGAAATTTCCTTTATTTTGGGGCAAAATTGCAGAAATTTCACTTATTTCAGGGTAATAAGTCTGAAATTCCTCTTATTTTGGGGCAAAAAAGACAGAAATTCCTTTTGTTTGGGGGGAAAAAGACAGAAATTCCACTTATTTAGAGGCAAAAATGCAGATATTACCCTTATTTTTGAGCAAAAATGAAAAAATTTCCCTTTTTTATGGCAAAAGGTTATGCATTCCCTTTATTTTCGGGCAAAAAGGCAGAAATTCCCTGTATTTTGGAGCAAAATTGCAGAAATTTCACTTGTTTCAGAGAAAAAAAGCAAATTTTTTTCTTATTTTGGGGCAAAAAGGTAGAAATTCCCATTATTTTGGGGCAAAAGAGCAGAAATTCACCTTATTTTGGGGTAAAATTGCAGAAATTTCACATATTTCAGGGCAAAAAGACAGAAATTTCCCTTATTTTGGGGCAAAATTGCAGAAATTTCACTTATTTCAGGGTAATAAGTCAGAAATTTTCCTTATTTTGGGGCAAAAACGACAGAAATTCTCTTTGTTTTGGGAAAAAAGACAGAAATTCCACTTATTTAGAGGCAAAAAGGCAGAAATTACCCTTATTTTTGAGCAAAAATGAAAAAATTTCCCTTTTTTATGGCAAAGGTTATGCATTCCCTTTATTTTCGGACAAAAAGGCAGAAATTCCCTGTATTTGGGAGCAAAATTGCAGAAATTTCCCTAATTGTGGTGCAAAAAGGCAGAAATTCCCTATATGTTGGGGCAAAAAGACAGAAATTCTCCTTATTTGGGGCAAAACTAAGAAATTCCACTTATTTTGGGGCAAAATTGCAGAAATTTCCAATATTTTGGGGCAAAATTGCAGAAATTTCACTTATTTCAGGGAAAAAAAGCAGAAATTTTCTTTATTTTGGGGAAAAAGGCTAAAATTCCTAATATTTTGTGGCAAAATTGCAGAAATTCCCCTTATTTTGAGGTAAAAATGCTGAAATTCCCCTTATTTGGGGGCAAAAAGGCAGAAATTTACCTTATTTTGGGGCAAAATTGCAGAAATTTCACTTATTTCAGGGTAATAAGTCAGAAATTTTTCTTATTTTGGGGCAAAATACAGAAAGTCCCTTTGTTTTGGGGGAAAAAGACAGATATTCCACTTATTTAGAGGCAAAAAGGCAGAAATTCCCCCTTTTTTGGAGCAAAAATTAAGAAATTTCCCTTTTTATGGCAAAAAGGTATGCATTCCCAATATTTTTGGGCAAAAAGGCAGAAATTTCCAGTATTTTGGAACAAAATTGCAGAAATTCCCTTAATTTTGGAGCAAAAGGCAGAAATTCCCTTTATTTTGAGGCCAAAATCAGAAATTCTCCATATTTTGGGGCAAAATTCCAGAAATTTCCTTTATTTTGGGGCAAAATTGCAGGAATTTACCTTATTTTGTAGCAAAGTTGCAGAAATTTCCCTTATATGGGGCAAAATTGCAGAAATTTCACTTATATTCAGGTAAAAAGGCTGAAATTCCTTATATTTGGGGGCAAAAAGGCAGAAATTTCCCTTATTTTGGGGCAAAAAGACAGAAATTCTCCTTATTTTGTAGCAAAAAGGCAGAAATTTCTTTTATTTTGGGGCCAAATTGCAGAAATTACACTTATTTCAGGGCATAATTCAAAAATTCCTTTTATTTTGGGGCAAAAAGACAGAAAATCCATTTATTTTTGGATAAAAAGGCAGAAATTTCACTTATTTTGAGGTAAAAAGGCAGAAATTCCTCTTATTTTGGGGCAAAAATGAAGAAATTTCACTTTTTTGTGGCAAAAGGTATACCTTCCCCTTACTTTCGGGATAAATAGCAGAAATTTCCCATATTTTGAAGCAAAATTGCAGAAATTCTCCTAATTTTCGGGCAAAAAGACAGAAATTCTCCTTATTTTGGGGCAAAAAGACAGAAAATCTTCTTTTTTCGGGAGCAAACTCTCAGAAATTCCTATTATTTTTGGGCAAAATTGCAGAAATTTCCTTTACATTGGGGCAAAATTGCAGAAATTTCCCTTATTTTAGGGCAAAATTGCAAAAATTTCACTTATTTCAGGGTAATAAGTAAGAAATTCCCCTTATTTTGGGGCAAAAAAGACAGAAATTCCCTTTGTTTTGGGGGAAAAAGACAGAAATTACACTTATTTAGAGGCAAAAAGGCAGAAATTCCTCTTATTTGAAGCAAAAATGAAGAAATTTCTCTTTTTATGGCAAAAAGGTATGCATTGCCATTATTTTCAGGCAAAAAGGCAGAAATTCCCCGTATTTTGGAGCAAAATTGCAGAAATTTCCCTAATTTTGGGGCAAAAGGCAAAAATTTCCTTTATTTTGAGTCAAAAATCAGAAATTCTTCATGTTTTGGGGCAAAATTCTAGAAATTTCCTTTTTTTGGGGGAAAATTACAGGAATTTACCTTATTTTAAGGCAAAATTGCAGAAATTTCCCTTATTTGGGGCAAAATTGCAAAAATTTCACTTATTTTCAGGTAAAAAGGCTGAAATTTCCTTTATTTTAAGGCAAAAAGAGAGAAATTCCCTTTATTTTGGGGAAAAAAGGCAGAAATTCACCGTATTTTGGGATAAAATTGCAGAAATTTCACATATTTCAGGGCAAAAAGGCAGAAATTTCCCTTATTTTGCTGCAAAATTGCAGAAATTTCACTTATTTAAAAGTAATAAATCAGAAATTCCACTTATTTTGGGGCAAAAAAGACAGAAATTCCCTTTGTTTTGGGGGAAAAAGACAGAAATTCCACTTATTTAGAGGCAAAAAGGCAGAAATTCCCCTTATTTTGAAGCAAAAATGAAGAAATTTCCCTTTTTATGGCAAAAAGGAATGCATTCCCCTTACTATTGGGAAAAAGCAGAAATTCCCCGTATTTTGAAGCAAAATTTAAGAAATTCTCAAAATTTTCGGCCACAAAGGAAGAAATTCTCTATATTTTGTGGCAAAAAGGCAGAAATTTCTTTTATTTTGGGGCCAAATTGCAGTAATTTCACTTATTTCAGGGCATAATTCAAAAATTCCTTTTATTTTGGGGCAAAAAGACAGAAAATCTGTTTATTTTGGGGGAAAAACACAGAAATTCCACTTATTTAGAGGCAAAAAGGCAGAAATTCCCTTTATTTCGGAGCAAAAATGAAGAAATTTCCCTTTTTATGGCAAAAAGGTATGCCTTCCCATTATTTTCGGGCAAAAAGGCAGAAATTCCCTGTATTTGGAGCAAAATTGCAGAAATTCCCCTAATTTTGGAACAAAAGGCAGAAATTCCCTTTATTTTGGGGCAAAAATCAGAAATTCCCTTTATTTTGGGAAAAAAATTCCTAAAATTTCCTTTACACTGGGGCAAAATTGCAGAAATTTCCCTTATTTGGGGCAAAAGTGCATAAATTTCAGTTATTTTCAGGTAAAAAGGCTGAAATTTCCTTTATTTTGGGGCAAAAAGGGAGAAATTCCCCTTATTTATGGGCAAAATTGCAGAAATTTCTCTTATTATGGGATAAAATTGCAGAGATTTCCCTTATTTTTGGGCAAATTTGCAGAAATTTCACTTATTTCAGAGAAAAAAAGCAAAAATTTTTCTTATTTTGGGGCAAAAAGGCAGAAATTCCCATTATTTTGGGGCAAAAAGGCAGAAATTCACCTTATTTTGGGGTAAAATTGCAGAAATTTCCCATATTTCAGGTCAAAAAGGCAGAAATTTTTTTTATTTTGGGGCAAAATTGCAGAAATTTTACATATTTCAGGGTAATAAGTCAGAAATTCCCCTTATTTTGGGGCAAAAAAGACAGAAATTCCCTTTGATTTGAGGCAAAAGAGAAGAAATTCCACTTATTGAGAAGCAAAAAGGCAGAAATTCCCCTAATTTTGGAGCAAAAATAAAGAAATTTCTCTTTTTTATGACAAAAGGTTATGCATTCCCTTTATTTTCAGGCAAAAAGGCAGAAATTCTCCGTATTTTGAAGGAAAATTGCAGAAATTCCCCTAATTGTGGTGCAAAAATGCAGAAATTCCCTATATGTTGGGGTAAAAAGACAGAAATTCTTTTTATTTGGGGCAAAACTCAGAAATTCCACTTATTTTGGGGCAAAATTGCAGAAATTTCACTTATTTTGGGGCAAAATTGCAATAATTTCTCTTATTTCAGGGTAAAAAGGCAGGAATTTTCCTTATTTTAGGGAAAAAGGCAGAAATTCCTAATATTTTGTGGCAAAAATGCAAAAATTCCCCTTATTTTGAGGTAAAAATGCTGAAATTCCCCTTATTTGAGGGCAAAAAGACAGAAATTCCCCTTATTTTGGGGCAAAAAAGACAGAAATTCCCATTGTTTTGGGGGAAAAAGACAGAAATTCCACTTATTTAGAGGCAAAAAGGAAGAAATTCCCCTTTTTTTGGAAAAAAATGAAGAACTTTCCCTTTTTATGGCAAAAAGGTATGCATTCCCATTATTTTCGGGCAATAGGGCAGAAATTCCCCGTATTTTGGAGCAAAATTGCAGAAAATCCCTTAATTTTGGGGCAAAAGGTAGAAATTCCCTTTATTTTGGGGCCAAAATCAGAAATTCCCCTTATTTTGGGGCAAAATTCAAGAAATTTCCTTAATTTTGGGGCAAAATTGCAGGAATTTACCTTATTTTGGAGCAAAATTGCAGAAATTTCCATTATATGGGGCAAAATTACAGAAATTTCACTCATTTTCAGCTAAAAAGGCTGAAATTTCCTTTATTTTGGGGCAAAAAAGGAGAAATTCCCCTTATTTTTGAGCAAAATTGCAGAAATTTCTCTTATTATGGAGAAATATTGCAGAAATTTCCATTAATTTATAGCAAAATTGCAGAAATTTTACTTATTTCAGAGAAAAAAAGCAAAAATTTTTTTTATTTTGGAGCAAAAAGGCTTAATTTCCAATATTTTGCGGCAAAAAGGAAGAAATTCACCTTATTTTGGGGTAAAATTGCAGAAATTTCACATATTTCAGGGTAAAAAGGCAGAAATTTCTCATATTTTGTGGCAAAAAATACAGAAATTCCCTTTGTTTTAAGGGTAAAAGAAAGAAATTCCACTTATTTAGAGGCAAAAAGGCAGAAATTCCCATTATTTTGGAGCAAAAATGAAGAAATTTCTCTTTTTTATGGCAAAAAGTTATGCATTCCCCTTATTTTCGGGCAAAAAGGCAGAAATTCCCCATATTTTGGAGCAAAATTGCAGAAATTCCCCTAATTGTGGGGCAAAAATGCTGAAATTCCCCATATGTTAGGGCAAAAATACAGAATTTCTCCATATTTTGGGGCAAAACTAAGAAATTCCAATTCTTTTGGGGCAAAATTCCCGAAATTTCCCTTATTTTGGGGCAAAATTTCAGAAATTCCTCTCAATTTGAGGTAAACAGGCTGAAATTCCCCTTATTTGGGGCAAAATTGCAGAAATTTCACTTATTTCAGGGTAATGAGTCAGATTTCCCATTATTTTGGGGCAAAAAAGAAAGAAATTCCCTTTGTTTTGTGGGAAAAAGACAGAAATTCCACTTATTTAGCGGCAAAAAGTCAGAAATTCCCCTTATTTTTGAGCAAAAATGAAGAAATTTCATTTTTTACAGCAAAAAGGTATGCATTTCCATTATTTTCGGGCAAAAAGGCAGAAATTTCTTGTATTTTGGAGCAAAATTGCAGAAATTCCCCTAATTTTGGGGCAAAAGGCAGAAATTCCCTTTATTTTGGGGCAAAAATCAGAATCCCTTTATTTTGGGGCAAAATTCAAGAAATTTCCTTTATTTTGGGGCAAAATTGCAGGAATTTACCTTATTTTGGGGCAAAATTGCAGAAATTTCCCTTATTTGGGGCAAAATTGCAGAAATTTCACTTATTTTCAGAAAAAAAGGCTAAAATTTCCTTTATTTTGGGGCAAAAAATGAGAAATTCCCCTTATTTTGGGGCAAAATGGCAGAAATTTCCCTTATTATGGGGAAAAATTGCAGAAATTTTCCTTATTTTAGGGCAAAATTGCAGAAATTTAACTTATTTCAGAGAAAAAAAGCAAAAATTTTTCTTATTTTTGTGCAAAAAGGCAGAAATTCCCATTATTTTGGGGCAAAAATGCAGAAATTCGACTTATTTTGTGGTAAATTTGAAGAAATTTCACATATTTCAGGGCAAAAAGGCAGAAATTTCCCTTATTTTGAGGCAAAATTGCAGAAATTTCAATTATTTCATGGTAATAAGTCAGAAATTCCCCTTATTTTGGGCCAAAAAAGACAGAAATTCCCTTTGTTTTGGGGGAAAAAGACAGAAATTCCACTTATTTAGAGGCAAAAAGGCAGAAATTCCCTTTATTTTGGAGCAAAAATGAAGAAATTTCCCTTTTTTATGGCAAAAAGTTATGCATTCCTCTTATTTTCGGGCAAAAAGGCAGAAATTCCCTGTATTTTGGAGCAAAATTGCAGAAATTCCCCTAATTTTGAGGCAAAAAGGCAGAAATTCCCAATATGTTGGGGCAAAAAGACAGAAATTCTCCTTATTTTGGGGCATAACTCAGACATTCCACTTATTTTGGGGCAAAATTCCAAAATTTCGCATATTTTGGAGCAAAATTGCAGAAGTTTCTCTTATTTTGGGGCAAAATTGCAGAAATTTCACATATTTCAGGGAAAAAAGGCAGAAATTTTCCTTATTTTAAGGCAAAAATGCAGAAATTCTTAATATTTTGTGGCAAAAATGCAGAAATTCCCCTTTTTTTGAGGTAAAAAGGCTGAAATTCTGTTTATTTTTGGGTAAAAAAGCAGAAATTTCACTTATTTTGAGGTAAAAATGCAGAAATTTCTCTTATTTTGGGGAAAAATGAAGAAATTTCTCTTTTTTGTGGCAAAAGGTATATATTCCCCTTACTTTCGAATTAAAAAGCAGAAATTCCCTGTATTTTGAAGAAAAATTGCAGAAATTCTCCTAATTTTTGGGCAAAAAGACAGAAATTCTCCTTATTTTGGAGCAAAAAGACAGAAAATCTTCTTTTTTCGGGAGCAAATTGTCAGAAATTTCCCTTATTTTGGGGCAAAATTGCAGATATTTCCTTCACATTGGGGCAAAATTGCAGAAATTTCACTTATTTTAGGGTAATAATTAAGAAATTCCTCTTATTTTGGGGCAAAAAAGACAGAAATTCTCTTTGTTTTGGGAGAAAAAGACCGAAATTCCACTTATTTAGAGGCAAAAAAGCAGAAATTACCGTTATTTTTGAGCAAAAATAAAAAAATTTTCCAATTTAGGGCAAAAAGTAATGCATTACCCTTATTTTCGGGCAAAAAGACAGAAATTCTCCGTATTTTGGAGCAAAATTGCAGAAATTCCCCTAATTGTGGGGTAAAAAGGCAGAAATTCCCTATATATTGGGGCAAAAACACAGAAATTCTTCTTATTTTAAGGCAAAACTCAGAAATTCCACTTATTTTGGGGCAAAATTCCAGAAATTTCCCTTATTTTGGGGCAAAATTGCAGAAATTTCCTTTAATTTGGGGCAAAATTGCAGAAATTTCACTTATTTCAGAGAAAAAAAAAACAAAAATTTTTCTTATTTTGGACAAAAAGGCAGAAATTCCCATTATTTTAGGGCAAAAATGCAGAAATTCACCTTATTTTGGGGGTAAAATTGCAGAAATTTCACATATTTCAGGGCAAAAAGGCAAAAATTTCTTTTATTTTGGGGCAAAATTGTAGAAATTTCACTTATTTTGGGGCAAAATTGCAGAAATTTCACTTATTTGAGGGAAAAAAGGCAGAATTTTTCCTTAATTTGGGGCAAAAATGCAGAAATTCTTAATATTTTGTGGCAAAAATGCAGAAATTCCCTCTTATTTTGAGGTAAAAACGCTGAAATTCCCCTTATTTGGGGGCAAAAAGGCAGAAATTTCCCTTATTTTGGGGCAAAAAGACTGTAATTCTCCTTATTTTGTGGCAAAATGGCAGAAATTTCTTTTATTTTGGGGCAAAATTGCAGAAATATCACTTATTTCAGGGCATAATTCAAAAATTCCTATTATTTTGAGGCAAAAGTACAGAAATTCCATTTATTTTTGGGTAAAAAGGGAGAAATTCAATTATTTTGAGGTAAAAAGCAGAAATTCCTTTTATTTTTGGGCAAAAATAAAGAAATTTCCCTTTTTTGTGGCAAAAGGTATACATTCCCCTTACTTTCGGGATAAAAAGCAAAAATTCCCCATATTTTGAAGCAAAATTGCAGAAATTTTCATAATTTTCGGGCAAAAAAGCAGAAATTCTCCTTATTTTGGGGCAAAAAGACAGAAAATCTCTTTTTTTCGGGAGCAAACAGTCAGAAATTCCTCTAATTTTGGGGCAAAATTGCAGAAATTTCCTTTACACTGTGGAAAAATTGCAGAAATTTCCCTTATTTTGGGGCAAAATTGCAGAAATTTCACTTATTTCAGGGTATTAAGTCAGAATTTTCCCTTATTTTGGGGCAAAAAAGACAGAAATTCCCTTTGTTTTGGGAGAAAAAGACAGAAATTCCACATAGTTAGAGGCAAAAATTCAGAAATTCCCCTTATTTTGGAGCAAAATTGCAGAATTCCCAAATTTTGGGGCAAAAGGCATAAATTCCCGTTATTTTGGGGCAAAAATCTGAAATTCTCCTTATTTTGGGGCAAAAATAAAGAAATTTCTTTTATTTTGGGGCAAAATTGCAGGAATTTACCTTATTTTGGTGCAAAATTGCACAAATTTCCCTTATTTTAGGGCAAAATTGCAGAAATTTCACTTATTTCGGAGAAATAAAGCAAAAATGTTTTTTATTTTGAAGCAAAAAGACAGAAATTTCCATTATTTTAGGGCAAAAAGGCAGAAATTCACCTTATTTTGGGGTAAAATTGCAGAAATTTCACATATTTCAGGGCAAAAAGGCAGAAATTTCCCTTATTTTGGGGCAAAATTGCAGAAATTTCACTTATTTCAGGGTAATAAGTCAGAAATTCCCCTTGTTTTGGGGCAAAAAAAACATAAATTCCACATATTTAGAGGCAAAAGGGCAGAAATTCCCCTTATTTTGGAGCAAAAATTAAGAAATTTCCCTTTTTTATGGCAAAAAGTTATGCATTTCCCTTATTTTTGGGAAAAAAGGCAGTAATTCCCCGTAATTTGGAGCAAAATTGCAGAAATTCCCCTAATTGTGGGGCAAAAAGGCAGAAATTCACTGTATGTTGGGGCAAAAAGACAGAAATTCTCCTTATTTTGGGGCAAAACTCAGAAATTCCACTTCTTTTAGGGCAAAATTCCAGAAATTTCCCTTATTTTGGGGCAAAATTGCAGAAATTTTACTTATTTTGGGGCAAAATTGCAGAAATTTCACTTATTTCAGGGAAAAAGGCAGAAATTTTCCTTATTTGGGGGCAAAAAAACAGAAATTCCTAATATTTTGTGGCAAAAATGCAGAAATTCCTCTTATTTTGAGGTAAAAAGGCTGAATTCCCGTTTTGGGGGCAAAAAGGCAGAAATTTCCCTTATTTTGGGGTATAATTGCAGAAATTTCACTTATTTCATTGTAATATGTCAGAAATTCCCCTTATTTTGGGGCAAAATAGAGAGAAATTCCATTTGTTTTGTAGGAAAAAGACAGAAATTCCACTTATTTAGAGGCAAAAAGGCAGAAATTCCATTTATTTTGGAGCAAAAATGAAGAAATTTCATTTTTTTTGGCAAAAAGGTATGCATTCCCATTATTGTCGGGCAAAAAGGCAGAAATTCCCCGTATTTTGGAGCAAAATTGCAGAAATTCCCCTAATTTCGGGGCAAAAGGCAGAAATTCCCTTTATTTTGGGGCAAAAATCAGAAAATCCCTCTATTTTGGGGCAAAATTCAAGAAATTTCCTTTATTTTGGGCCAAAATACAGGAATTTACCTTATTTTGGAGCAAAATTGCAGAAATTTCCCTTATTTGGGGCAAAATTGCAGAAATTTCCCTTATTTTGGGCCAAAATTGCAGAAATTTCACTTATTTCAGTGTAATAAGTCAGAAATTCCCCTTATTTTGAGGCAAAAAAGATAGAAATTCCCTTTGTTTTGGGGGGAAAAGAGAAATTTCACTTAGTTAGAGGCAAAAATGCAGAAATTCCTCTTATTTTGGAGCAAAAATGAAGAAATTTTCCTTTTTATGGCAAAAAGATATGCATTTCCATTATTTTCGGGCAAAAAAGCAGAAATTCCCCATATTTTGGAGCAAAATTGCAGAAATTCCCAAATTTTGGGGCATAAGGCAGAACTTCCCCTTATTTTGGGGCAAAATTCAAAAATTTCCTTTATTTTGGCGCAAAATTGAAAGAATTTATCTTATTTTGGTGCAAAATTGCAGAAATTTCCCTTATTTGGGGCAAAATTGCAGAAAATTCACTTATTTTCAGGTAAAAAAGCTGAAATTTCCTCTATTTTGAGACAAAAAGGGAGAAATTCCCCTTATTTTGGGGCAAAATTGCAGAAATTTCCCTTGTTATGGGAAAAATTGCAGAAATTTCCCTTATTTTAGGGCAAAATTGCAAAAATTTCACTTATTTCTGAGAAAGAAAGCAAAAACTGTTTCTTATTTTGGGGCAAAAAGGCAGAAATTCCCATTATTTTAGGGCAAAAAGGCAGAAATTCACCTTATTTAGGGGTAAAATTGCAGAAATTTCACATATTTCAGGGCAAAAAGGAAGAAATTTCCCTTATTTTGGGACAAAATTGCAGAAATTTCACATATTTCAGGGCAAAAAAGCAGAAATTTCCCTTATTTTGGGGCAAAAATACAGAAATTCTCGTTGTTTTGGGGGAAAAAGACAGAAATTCCACTTATTTAGAGGAAAAAGGCAGAAATTCCCCTTATTTTGGAGCAAAAATGAAGAAATTTCCCTTTTTTGTGGCAAAAAGTTATGCATTTCTCTTATTTTTGAGAAAAAAGGCAGAAATTCCTCAAATTTTGGAGCAAAATTGCAGAAATTCCCCTAATTGTGGGGCAAAAATGCAGAAATTCCCTATATGTTGGGGCACAAAGACAGAAATTCTCCTTATTATGGGGCAAAACTAAGAAATTCCACTTATTTTGGGGCAAAATTCCAGAAATTTCCCTTTTTGGGGCAAAATTGCAGAAATTTCACTTATTTTGGGGCAAAATTGCAGAATATTGACTTATTTCAGGAAAAAAAGACAGAAATTTTCCTTATTTTGGGGCAAAAAAGCAGAAATTCCTAATATTTTGTGGCAAAAATGCAGAAATTCCCCTTATTTTGAGGTGAAAAGTTTGAAATTCCTTTTATTTGGGGGCAAAAAGGTAGAAATTTCCCTTATTTTGGGACAAAATTGCAGAAATTTCACTTATTTCAGGATAATAAGTCAGAAAATTTCCTTATTTTGGGGCAAAAAATACAGAAAATCCCTTTGTTTTGGAGGAAAAAGACAGAAATTCCACTTATTTAGAGGCAAAAAAGCAGAAATTCCCCTTATTTTGGAGCAAAAAAGAAGAAATTTCCCTTTTTTAAGGCAAAAAGGTATGCATTGTTTTTGTTTACAGGCAAAATGGCAGAAATTTCCCGTATTTTGGAGCAAAATTGCAGAAATTCCATTAATTGTGGGGCAAAAATGCAGAAATTCCTTATATGTTGGGGCAAAAAGACAGAAATTCTCCTTATTTTGCGGCAAAACTCAGAAATTCCACTTATTTTGGGGCAAAATTCCAGAAATTTCCCTTATTCTTGGGCAAAATTGCAGAAATTTCCCTTATTTTGGGGCAAAAAGCAGAAATTCTCCTTATTTTGAGGTAAAAAGGCTGAAATTCCCTTTATTTGGGTGCAAAAAGGCAGAAATTTCTCTTATTTTGGGGCAAAATTGCAGAAATTTCCCTTATTCTTGGGCAAAATTGCAGAAATTTCCCTTTTTTTGGAGCAAAATTGCAGAAATTTCACTTATTTCAATGAAAAAAGGCAGAAATTTCCCTTATTTTGGGGCAAAAAGCAGAAATACTCCTTATTTTGAGGTAAAAAGGCTGAAATTCCCTTATTTGGGGGCAAAAAGGCAGAAATTTCCCTTATTTTGGGGCAAAATTGCAGAAATTTCACTTATTTCAGGGTAATAAGTCAGAAATTCCCTTTATTTTGGGGCAAAAAAAACCCAGAAATTCCCTTTTTTTGCGGAAATGACAGAAATTCCACTTATTTAGAGGAAAAAGGCAGAAATTTCCCTTATTTTGGAGCAAAAATGAAGAAATTTACCTTTTTATGGCAAAAAGGTATGCATTCCCATTTTTTTCGGGCAAAAAGGCAGAAATTCCCTGTATTTTGGAGCAAAATTGCAGAAATTCCCCTAATTTTGGGGCAAAAGCCAGAAATTCCCTTTATTTTGGGGCAAAAATCAGAAATTCCCATTATTTTGGGGCAAAATTCCAGAAATTTTCTTTATTTTGGGGCAAAATTGCAGGAATTTACCTTATTTTGGGGCAAAACTGCAGAAATTTTCTATATTTGGGGCAAAATTGCAGAAATTTTACTTATTTTCAGGTAAAATGGCTGAAATTTCCTTTATTTTGGGGCAAAAAGGAGAAATTCCCTTTTTTGGGGGGCAAAATTGCAGACATTTCCCTTATTATAGAATAATAATTGCAGAAATTTCCCCTTTTTTAGGGCAAAATTGCAGAAATGTCACTTATTTCAGAGAAAAAAATTTTTTTCTTATTTTAGGGCAAAAAGGCAGAAATTCCCATTATTTTGGGGGAAAAAGGAGGAAATTCACCGTATTTTGGGGTAAAATTGCAGAAATTTCACATATTTCAGGGCAAAAAGGCAGAAATTTCCCTTATTTTAGGGTAATAAATCAGAAATTCCCTTTATTTTGGGGCAAATAAGACAGAAATTTCCTTTGTTTTGGAGGAAAAAGACAGAAATTCCACTTATTTAGAGGCAAAAAGGCAGAAATTCCCCTTATTTTGGAGCAAAAATGAAGAAATTTTCCATTTTTATGGCAAAAAGTTATGCATTCCCTTTATTTTCGGGCAAAAAGACAGAAATTCCTCGTATTTTGGAGCAAAATTGCAGAAATTCCCCTAATTGTGGGGCAAAAAGGCAGAAATTCCTTATATGTTATGGCAAAAAGACAGAAATTCTCCTTATTTTGGGGCAAAACTCAGAAATTTCATTTATTTTGGGGCAAAATTCAAGAAATTTCACTTATTTTGGGGCAAAATTGCAGAAATTTCACTTATTTTGGGGCAAAATTGCAGAAATTTCACTTATTTCTGAGAAAAAAGCAAAAATTTTTCTTATTTTTTGGGCAAAAGGCAGAAATTCCCATTATTTTGGGGCAAAAAGGCAGAAATTCACCTTATTTTGGGGTAAAATTGCAGAACTTCACATATTTCAGGGCAAAAAGCAGAAATTTCTCTTATTTTGAGGCAAAATTGCAGAAATTTCACTTATTTTGGGGCAAAATTTCAGAAATTTCACTTATTTCAGGGAAAAAAGGCAGAAATTTACCTTATTTTGGGGCAAAAATGCAGAAATTCTTAATATTTTGTGGCAAAAATGCAGAAATTCCCCTTATTTTGAGGTAAAAAGGCTGAAATTCTTCTTATTTGGGGGCAAAAAGGCAGAAATTTCTTTTATTTTGGGGCAAGAAGACAGTAATTCCCCTTATTTTGTGGCAAAAACGCAGAAATTTCTTTTATTTTGGGGCAAAATTGCAGATATATCACTTATTTCAGGGAATAATTCAAAAATTCCTTTTATTTTGTTGCAACAAGACAGAAATTCCGTTTATTTTTGGGTAAAAAGGGAGAAATTTCACTTATTTTGAGGTAAAAAGGCAGAAATTCCTCTTATTTTGGGGCAAAAATTAAGAATTTTCCCCTTTTTTGTGGTAATAGTTATACATTCCCCTTACTTTCGGGATAAAAAGCAGAAATTCCCCGTATTTTGAAGCAAAATTGCAGAAATTCTCATAATTTTCGGGCAAAAAGGCAAAATTCCCTTAATTTTAAGGCAAAAGAAGAAATTCCCTTTATTTTGGGGCAAAAATCAGAAATTCCCCTTTTTTTGGGGCAAAATTCAAGAAATTTCCTTTATTTTGGTGCAAAATTGCAGCAATTAACCTTATTTTGGGGCAAAATTGCAGAAATTTCCATTATTTGTGGCAAAATTGCAGAAATTTCACTTATTTTCAGGTAAAAAGGCTGAAATTTCTCTAATTTTCGGGCAAAAAGTGAGAAATTCCTCTTATTTTGGGGCAAAATTGCAGAAATTTCCCTTATTTTGGGAAATATTGCAGAAATTTCCCTTAATTTGAGGCAAAATTGCAGAAATTTCACTTATTTCAGAGAAAAAAAGCAAAAATTTTTCTTATTTTGGGGCAAAAAGGCAGAAATTCCCCTTAATTTGGAGCGAAATGAAAAAATTTCCCTTTTTTATGGGAAAAAGTTATGCATTCCCCTTATTTTCGGGCAAAAAGGCAGAAATTCCCCATATTTTGGAGCAAAATTGCAGAAATTCCCTTAATTGTAAGGCAAAAATGCAGAAATTCCCTATATGTTAGGGCAAAAAGACAGAAATTCTCTTTATTTTGTGGCAAAACTCAGAAATTCCACTTATTTTGGGGCAAAATTCCAAAAATTTCCCTTATTTTGAGGCAAAATTGCAGAAATTTCACTTATTTTGGGGCAAAATTGCAGAAATTTGACTTATTTCAGGGAAAAAAGACAGAAATTTTCCTTATTTTGGGGCAAAAAGGCAGAATTCCTAATATTTTTTGGCAAAAATGCAGAAATTCCCCTTATTTTGAGATGAAAGGGCTCAAATTCCCCTTATTTGGGGGCAAAAAGGCAGAAATTTCACTTACTTTGGGACAAAATTCCAGAAAATTCACTTATTTCAGGGTAATAAGTCAGAAAATTTCCTTATTTTGGGGCATAAAAAACAGAAAATCCCTTGTTTTGGAGGAAAAAGACAGAAATTCCACTTATTTGGAGGCAAAAAAGCAAAAATTCCCCTTATTTTGGAGCAAAAATGAAGAAATTTCCCTATTTTAAGACAAAAAGGTATGCATTCTTTTTATTTACAGGCAAAAAGACAGAAATTTCTCATATTTTGGAGCAAAATTGCAGAAATTCCCCTAATTGTGGGGCAAAAATGCAGAAATTTTCTATATGTTGGAGCAAAATACAGAAATTCTCCTTATTTTTGGGCAAAACTCAGAAATTCCACTTATTTTGGGGCAAAATTTCAGAAATTTCCCTTATTCTTGGGCAAAAAGGCAGAAATTTCCTTTATTATGGGGCAAAATTGCAGAAATTTCACTTATTTCAGGGTAATAAGTTAGAAATTCCCCTATTTTGGGGCAAAAAAGACAGAAATTTCCTTTGTTTTGGGGGAAATGACAGAAATTCCACTTATTTAGAGGCAAAAAGGCAGATATTTCCGTTGTTTTGGAGCAAAAATGAAGAAATTTAACTTTTTATGGCAAAAAGGTATGCATTCCCATTATTTTCGGGCAAAAAGGCAGAAATTCGCCGTATTTTGGAGCAAAATTGCAGAAATTCCCCTAATTTTGTGGCAAAAGCCAGAAATTCCCTTTACTTTGGGGCAAAATTCAGAAATTCCCCTTATTTTGGGGCAAAATTCCAGAAATTTCCTTTATTTTGGGGCAAAATTGCAGGAATTTACCTTATTTTGGGGCAAAATTGCAGAAATTTCACTTATTTCAGTGTAATAAGTCAGAAATTCCCCTTATTTTGGGGCAAAAAAGACAGAAATTCCCTTTGTTTTGGGGGAAATGACAGAAATTCCACTTATTTAGAGGCAAAAAGGCAGAAATTTCCCTTATTTTGGAGCAAAAATGAAGAAATTTACCTTTTTATGGCAAAAAGGTATGCATTCTTATTATTTTCGGGCAAAAAGGCAGAAATTCGCCGTATTTTGGAGCAAAATTGCAGAAATTCCCCTAATTTTGTGGCAAAAGCCAGAAATTCCCTTTATTTTGGGGCAAAAATCAGAAATTCCCCTTATTTTGGGGCAAAATTCCAGAAATTTCCTTTATTTTGGGGCAAAATTGCAGGAATTCACCTTATTTTGGGGCAAAATTGCAGAAATTTCCTTTATTTGGGGCAAAATTGCAGAAATTTCACTTATTTCCTGGTAAAAAGGCTGAAATTTCCTTTTTTTTTGGGCAAAAAGGGAGAAATTCCCCTTATTTTGGGGCAAAATTGCAGAAATTTCCCTTATTATGCAATAAAATTGCAGAAATTTCACTTATTTTACGGCAAAATTGCAGAAATGTCACTTATTTCAGAGAAAAAAGCAAAAATTTTTCTTATTTTGGGCCAAAAAGGCAGAAATTCCCATTATTTTGGGGCAAAAAGGCAGAAATTCACCTTATTTTGGGGTAAAATTGCAGAAATTTCACATATTTCAGGGCAAAAAGGCAGAAATTTCCCTTATTTTGGGGCAAAATTGCAGAAATTTTACTTATTTCAGGGTAATGAGTCAGAAATTCCCCTTATTTTGGGTCAAAAAAGACAGAAATTTCCTTTGTTTAGGGTGAAATGACAGAAATTCCACTTATTAGAAGCAAAAAGGCAGAAATTCCCTTATTTTGGAGCAAAAATGAAGAAGTTTACCTTTTTTATGGCAACAAGTTATGCATTCCCCTTATTTTCGGGCAAAAAGACAGAAATTCCCGTATTTTGGAGGAAAATTGCAGAAATTCCCCTAATTGTGGGGCAAAAAGGCAGAAATTCCCTATATGTTGGGGAAAAAAAACAAAAATTCTCCTTATTTTAGGGCAAAACTCACAAATTCTAAAATTTAGTTCAAAATTCCAGAAATTTCCCTCTTTTTTGGGGCAAAATTGCAGAAATTTCACTTATTTTGGGGCAAAATTGCAGAAATTTCACTTATTTCAGGGTAAAAAGGCAGAAATTTTACTTATTTTGGGGCAAAAAGGCAGAAATTCCTAATATTTTGTGCCAAAATTCAAAAATTCCCTTTATTTTGAGGTAAAAATGCTAAAATTCCATTTATTTATGGGCCAAAAGCAGAAATTTCCCTTATTTTTGGGCAAAATTGCAGAAATTTCACTTATTTCAGGGTAATGAGTCAGAAATTCCTCTTATTTTGGGGCAAAAAAGAGAGAAATTCCCTTTGTTTTGGGGGAAATGACAGAAATTCCACTTATTTAGAGGCAAAAAGGCAGAAATTTCCCTTATTTTGGAGCCAAAATGAAGAAATTTACCTTTTTATTGCAAAAAGGTATGCATTCCCATTATTTTCAGTCAAAAACGCAGAAATTTGCCGTATTTTGGAGCAAAATTGCAGAAATTCCTCTAATTTTGGGGCAAAAGCCAGAAATTCCCTTTATTTTGGGGCAAAAATCAGAAATTCATCTTATTTTGGGGCAAAATTCCAGAAATTTTTTTTATTTGGGGGCAAAATTGCAGGAATTTACCTTATTTTGGGGCAAAATTGCAGAAATTCCCTTTATTTGGGGCAAAATTGCAGAAATTTCACTTATTTTCTGGTAAAAAGGCCGAAATTTCCTTTATTTTGGGGCAAAAAAAGAGAAATTCCCCTTATTTTGGGGCAAAATTGCAGAAATTTCCCTTATTATGCAATAAAATTGCAGAAATTTCACTTATTTAAGGGCAAAATTACAGAAATTTCACTTATTTCAGAAAAAAAAGCAAAAATTTTTCTTATTTTGGGGCAAAAAGGCAGAAATTCCCATTATTTTGGGGCAAAAAGGCAGAAATTCACCTTATTTTGGGGTAAAATTGCAGAAATTTCAAATATTTCAGGGCAAAAAGGCAGAAATTTCCCTTATTTTGGGGCAAAATTACAGAAATTTCACTTATTTCATTGTAATAAGTAAGAAATGCCCCTTATTTTGGGTCAAAAAAGACAGAAATTCCCATTGTTTTGGGGGAAATTACAGAAATTCCACTTATTTTGAGGCAAAAAGGCAGAAATTCCTCTTATTTTGGAGCAAAAATGAAGAAATTTCCCTTTTTTATGGCAACAAGTTATGCATTCCCCTTATTTTCGGGCAAAAAGACAGAAATTCCCCGTATTTTGGAGCAAAATTGCAGAAATTCCCCTAATTGTGGGGCAAAAAGGCAGAAATTCCCTATATGTTGGGGCAAAAAGACAAGAATTCTCCTTATTTTGGGGCAAAACTCAGAAATCCCAAATTTTTGTGCAAATTCCAGAAATTTCTTTTATTTTGGGGCAAAATTGCAGAAATTTCACTTATTTTGGGGCAAAATTGCAGAAATTTCACTTATTTCAGGGTAAAAAGGCAGAAATTTTACTTATTTTGGGGCAAAAAGGCAGAAATTCCTAATATTTTGTGCCAAAATTCAAAAATTCCCCTTATTTTGAGGTATAAATGCTGAAATTCCCCTTATTTGGGGGCAAAAGGCAGAAATTTCCCTTATTTTTGGGCAAAATTGCAGAAATTTCACTTATTTCAAGGTTATGAGTCAGAAATTCCTCTTATTTTGGGGCAAAAATAAGAAAAATTCCCTTTGTTTTTTGGGAAAAAAACAGAAATTCCACTTATTTAGAGGCAAAAAGGCAGAAATTCCCCTTATTTTGTAGCAAAAATAAAGATATTTCTCTTTTTTGTGGCAAAAAATATACATTCCCCTTAATTTCGGGATAAAAAGCAGAAATTCCCCGTATTATGAAGCAAAATTGCAGAAATTCTCATAATTTTCGGGCAAAAAGGGAGAAATTCTCCTTATTTTGGGGCAAAATTTCAGGAATTTCCTTTACAATGGGGCAAAATTGCAGAAATTTGACTTATTTCAGGGAAAAAAGACAGAAATTTTCCTTATTTTGGGGCAAAAAGGCAGAAATTCCTAATATTTTGTGGCAAAAATGCAGAAAGTCCCCTTATTTTGAGGTGAAAAGGCTGAAATTCCCCTTATTTTGGGGCAAAAAGGCAGAAATTTCCCTTATTTAGAAACAAACTTGCAGAAATTTCACTTATTTCAGGGTAATAAGTCAGAAAATTTCCTTATTTTGGGGCAAAAAAGACAGAAAATCCCTTTGTTTTGGAGGAAAAAGACAGAAATTCCTCCTATTTAAAGGCAAAAAAGCAGAAATTCCCATTACTTTGGAGCAAAAGTGAAGAAATTTCCCTTTTTTAAGGCAAAAAGGTATGCATTCTTTTTATTTACGGGCAAAAAGGCAGAAATTTCCCATATTTTGGAGCAAAATTGCAGAAATTCCCATAATTGTGGGGCAAAAATGCAGAAATTCCCTATATGTTGGGGCAAAAAGACAGAAATTCTCTTTATTTTGGGGCAAAACTTAGAAATTCCACTTACTTTTGGGCAAAATTCCAGAAATTTCCCTTATTCTTGGGCAAAATTGCAGAAATTTCACTTATTTTGGGGCAAAATTGCAGAAATTTCACTTCTTTCAGTGAAAAAAGGCAGAAATTTTTCTTATTTTGGGGCAAAAAGGCAGAAATTCTCCTTATTTTGAGGTAAAAAGGCTGAAATTCCCCTTATTTGAGGGCAAAAAGGGAGAAATTTCCCTTTTTTGGGGCAAAATTGCAGAAATTTCACTTATTTCAGGGTAATAAGTCAGAAATTCCCCTTATTTGGGGGCAAAAATGACAGAAATTCCCTTTGTTTTGGGAGAAATGACAGAAATTCCACTTATTTAGAGGCAAAAATGCAGAAATTTCCCTTATTTTGGAGCAAAAATGAAGAAATTTACCTTTTTATGGCAAAAAGGTATGCATTCCCATTATTTTCGGGCAAAAAGGCAGAAATTCCCTGTATTTTGGAGCAAAATTGCAGAAATTCCCCTAATTTTGGGGCAAAAGCCAGAAATTCCCTTTATTTTGGGGCAAAAATCAGAAATTCCCGTTATTTTGTGGCAAAATTCCAGAAATTTTCTTTATTTTGGGGCAAAATTGCAGGAATTTACCTTATTTTGGGGCAAAATTGCAGAAATTTTCTTTATTTGGGGCAAAATTGCAGAAATTTCACTTATTTTCTGGTAAAAAGGCTGAAACTTCCTTTATTTTGGGGCAAAAAGGGAGAAATTCCCCTTATTTTGGGGCAAAATTGCAGAAATTTCCTTTATTATGCGATAAAATTGCAGAAATTCCACTTATTTTAGGGCAAAATTGCAGAAATTTCACTTATTTCAGAGAAAAAAAGCAAAAATTTTTCTTATTTTGGGGCCAAAAGGCAGAAATTCCCATTATTTTGTGGCAAAAAGGCAGAAATTAACCTTAATTTGGTGTAAAATTGCAGAAATTTCACGTATTTCAGGGCAAAAAGGCAGAAATTTTCATTATTTTGGGGCAAAATTGCAGAAATTTCACTTATTTCAGGGTAATAAGTCAGAAATTCCCCTTATTTTGGGGCAAAAAAGACAGAAATTCCCTTTGTTTTGGGGGAAAAAGACAGAAATTCCACTTATTTAGAGACAAAAAGGCAGAAATTCTTCTTATTTTGGAGCAAAAATGAAGAAATTTCCCTTTTTTATGGCAACAATTTATGCATTCCCCTCATTTTCTGGCAAAATACAGAAATTCCCCGTAATTTGGAGAAAAATTGCAGAAATTCCATTAATTGTGGGGAAAAAGGCAGAAATTCCCTATATGTTGGGGCAAAAAGACAAAAATTCTTCTTATTTTGGGGCAAAACTCAAAAATTCCAAAAATGGTGCAAAATTCCAGAAATTTCCCTTATTTTGGGGCAAAATTGCAGAAATTTCACTTATTTCAGGGTAATGAGTCAGAAATTTTTTTTATTTTGAGGCAAAAAAGAGAAATTCCCTTTGATTTTTGGGAAAAAGACAGAAATTCCACTTATTTAGAGGCAAAAAGGCAGAAATTCCCATTATTTTGGAGCAAAAATAAAGAAATTTCCTTTTTTTGTGGCAAAAAATATACATTCACCTTACTTTCGGAATAAAAAGCAGAAATTCCCCGTATTTTGAAGCAAAATTGCAGAAATTCTCATAATTTTCGGGAACATAAAGGCAGAAATTCTCTTTATTTTGGGGCAAAAAGACAGAAAATCTCCTTTTTTCGGGAGCAAACAGTCAGAAATTTTCCTTATTTTGGGGCAAAATTGCAGAAATTTCCTTTACATTGGAGCAAAATTGCAGAAATTTCCCTTATTAAGGGAAAAAATTGGAGAAATTTCCTTTATTTTAGGGCAAAATTGCAGAAATTTTACTTATTTCAGAGAAAAAAAGCAAAAATTTTTCTTATTTTGGGGAAAAAAGGCAGAAATTCCCATTATTTTGGGGCAAAAAAACAGAAATACACCTTATTTTGTGGTAAAATTGCAGAAATTTCACATATTTCAGGGCAAAAAGGAAGAAATTTTCCTTATCAGGGGCAAAATTGCAGAAATTTCACTTATTTCAGGGTAATAAGTCAGAAATTCCCCTTATTTTTGGGCAAAAAAGACAGAAATTCCCTTTGTTTTCGGAGAAAAAGACAGAAATTCCACTTATCTAGAGGCAAAAAGGCAGGAATTCTGTTTATTTTGGAGCAAAAATGAAGAATTTTCCCTTTTTATGGCAAAAAGGTATTCATTCCCATTATTTTCAGGCAAAAAGGCAGAATTCCCCGTATTTTAAAGCAAAACAGAAGAAATTCCCCTAATTTTGGGGCAAAAGGCAGAAATTCCTTTTATTATGGGGCAAAAATCAGAAATTCCCCTCATTTTGGGGCAAAATTCTAGAAATTTCCTTTTTTTGGGGGCAAAACTGCAGGAATTTACCTTATTTTGAGGCAAAATTGCAGAAATTTCCCCTATTTGGGGCAAAAATGCAGAAATTTCACTTATTTTCAGGTAAAAAGGCTGAAATTTCCTTTATTTTGGGGCAAAAAGGGAGAAATTCCCTATATTTTGGGGCAAAATTGCAGACATTTACCTAATTATGGGGAAAAATTGCAGAAATTTCCCTTATTTTAGGGCAAAATTGCAGAAATTTCACTTATTTCAGAGAAAAAAAGCAAAATTTTTTCTTATTTTGGGGCAAAAAGGCAGAAATTCTCATTATTTTGTGGCAAAAAGGCAGAAATTCACCTTATTTTGGGTTAAAATTGCAGAAATTTCACATATTTCAGGGCAAAAGGCAGAAATTTCCCTTATTTTGGGGCAAAATGGCAGAAATTTCCCTTATTTTGGGGCAAAATTGCAGAAATTTCACTTATTTCTGGGTAATAAGTCAAAAATTCCCCTTATTTTGGGGCAGAAAAGACAGAAATTCCCTTTGTTTTGGGGGAAAAAGACAGAAATTCCACTTATCTACAGGCAAAAAGGCAGAAATTCCCCTTTTTTGGAGCAAAAATGAAGAAATTTCCCTTTTTTTGTGGCAAAAAATATACATTCCCCTTACTTTCGGGATAAAAAGCAGAAATTCCCCGCATTTTGAAGGAAAATTGCAGAAATTCTCATAATTTTCGGGCAAAAAGGCAGAAATTCTCCTTATTATGGGGCAAAAAGACAGAAAATCTCTTTTTTTCGGGAGCAAACAGTCAGAAATTCTACTTATTTTGGGGCAAAATTGCAGAAATTTCCTTTACATTGGGGCAAAATTGCAGAAATTTCCCTTATTATGAAAAAAAATTGCAGAAATTTACCATATTTTAGGGCAAAATTGCAGAAATTTTACTTATTTCAGAGAAAAAAAGCAAAAATTTTTTTTATTTTGGGCAAAAAAGGCAGAAATTCCCATTATTTTGCTGCAAAAAAACAGAAATTCACCTTATTTTGGGGTAAAATTGCAGAAATTTAACATATTTCAGGGCAAAAAGGCAGAAATTTACCTTATCCTGGGGCAAAATTGCAGAAATTTCACTTATTTCAGGGTAATAAGTCAGAAATTCCCCTTATTTTGGGGCAAAAAAGACAGAAATTCGCTTTGTTTTCGGGGAAAAAGACAGAAATTCCACTTATCTAGAGGCAAAAAGGCAAAAATTCCCCTTATTTTGGAGCAACAATGAAGAAATTTCCCTTTTTATTGCAAAAAGGTATGCATTCCGATTATTTTCAGGCAAAAAGACAGAAATTCCCAGTATTTTGGAGCAAAATTGAAGAAATTCCCCTAATTTTGGGGCAAAAGGCAGAAATTCCCTTTATTTTGGGGCAAAAATCAGAAATTCCCCATATTTTGGGGCAAAATTCTAGAAATTTCCTTTTTTGGGGGCAAAATAGCAGGAATTTACCTTATTTTGGGGCAAAATTGCAGAAATTTCCCTTATTTGGGGCAAAATTGCAGAAATTTCATTTATTTTCAGGTAAAAAGAATGAAATTTCCTTTATTTTGGGGCAAAAATGGAGAAATACCCTTTATTTTAGGGCAAAATTGCAGACATTTTCCTTATTATGGGGAAAAATTGCAGAAATTTCCCTTATTTTAGGGCAAAATTGCAGAAATTTCACTTATTTCAGAGAAAAAAAGCAAAAATTTTTTTTATTTTTGGGCAAAAAAGGCAGAAATTCACCTTATTTTGGGGTAAAATTGCAGAAATTTCACATATTTCAGGGCAAAAAGGCAGAAATTTCATTTATCCTGGGGCAAAATTGCAGAAATTTCACTTATTTTAGGGTAATAAGTCAGAAAATCCTCTTATTTTGGGGCAAAAAAGACAGAAATTCCCTTTGGTTTGGGGGAAAAAGACAGAAATTCCACTTATTTAGAGGCAAAAAGGCAGAAATTCTTATTTTGGAGCAATAATGAAGAAATTTTCCTTTTTTATGGCAACAAGTTATACATTCCCCTTATTTTCGGGCAAAAAGACAGAAATTTCCCGTATTTTGGAGCAAAATTGCAGAAATTCCCCTAATTGTGGGGCCAAAAGGCAGAAATTCCCTATATGTTGGGGCAAAAAGACAAAAATTCTCCTTATTTTGGGGCAAAACCCAGAAATTCCACTTATTTTGGTGCAAAATTCCAGAAATTTCCCTTATTTGGGGGCAAAATTGCAGAAATTTCACTTATTTTGGGGCAAAATTGCAGAAATTTCACTTATTTCAGGGAAAAAAGGCAGAAATTATACTTATTTTGGGACAAAAATTCAGAAATTCCTAATATTTTGTGCCAAAATTCAGAAATTCCCTTTATTTTGAGGTAAAAATTCTGAAATTCCCCTTATTTGGGGGCAAGAAGGCAGAAATTTCCTTTATTTTGGGGCAAAATTGCAGAAATTTCACTTATTTCAGGGTAATGAGTTAGAAATTCCTTTCATTTTGGGGCAAAAAAGAGAGAAATTCCCTTTGATTTTTAGGAAAAAGACAGAAATTCCACTTATTTAGAGGCAAAAAGGCAGAAATTCCCCTTATTTTGGAGCAAAAATGAAGAAATTTCCCTTTTTTGTGGCAAAAAATATACATTTCCCTTACTTTTGGGATAAAAAGCAGAAATTTCCCGTATTTTGAAGCAAAATTGCAGAAATTCTCATAATTTTTGGGAAAAAGGCAGAAATTATCCTTATTTTGGGGCAAAAAGACAGAAAATCTCCTTTTTTCGGGAGCAAACAGTCAGAAATTCTCCTTATTTTAGGGTAGAATTGCAGAAATTTCCTTTACATTGGGGCAAAATTGCAGAAATTTCCCTTATTAAGGGAAAATTGCAGAAATTTCCCTTATTTTAGGGCAAAATTGCAGAAACTTTACTTATTTCAGAGAAAAAAAGCAAAAATTTTTCTTATTTTGGGGCAAAAAGGCAGAAATTCCCATTATTTTGGGGCAAAAAAACAGTAATTCAACTTATTTTGGGGTAAAATTGCAGAAATTTCACATATTTATGGGCAAAAAGTCAGAAATTTTCCTTATTCTGGGGCAAAATTTCAGAAATTTCACTTATTTCAGGGTAATAAGTCAGAAATTCCCCTTATTTTGGGGCAAAAAAGACAGAAATTCCCTTTGTTTTGGGGGAAAAATACAGAAATTCCACTTATCTACAGGCAAAAAGGCAAAAATTCCTCTTATTTTGGAGCAAAAATGAAGAAATTTCCCTCTTTATGGCAAAAAGGTATGCATTCCCATTATTTTTAGGCAAAAAAGCAAAAATTCCCCGTATTTTGGAGCAAAATTAAAGAAATTCCCCTAATTTTGGGGCAAAAGGCAGAAATTTCCTTTATTTTGGGACAAAAATCAGAAATTCCCCTTATTTTGGTGCAAAATTCAAGAAATTTTTTTTTATTTTGTGGCAAAATTGCAGGAATTTACCTTATTTTGGGGCAAAATTGCAGAAATTTCCCTTATTTGGGGCAAAATTGCAGAAATTTCACTTATTTTCAGGTAAAAAGACTGAAATTTCCTTTATTTTGGGGCAAAAATGGAGAAATACCCTTTATTTTAGGGCAAAATTTCAGACATTTTCCTTATTATGGGGAAAAATTGCAGAAATTTCCCTTATTTTAGGGCAAAATTGCAGAAATTTCACTTATTTCAGAGAAAAAAAGCAAAATTTTTTTTTAATTTGGGGCAAAAAGGCAGAAATTCTCATTATTTTGGGGCAAAAAGGCAGAAATTCACCTTATTTTGGGGTAAAATTGCAGAAATTTCACATATTTCAGGGCAAAAAGGCAGAAATTTCCCTTATCCTGGGGCAAAATTGCAGAAATTTCACTTATTTTAGGGTAATAAGTCAGAAAATCCTCTTATTTTGGGGCAAAAAAGACAGAAATTCCCTTTGGTTTGGGGGAAAAAGACAGAAATTCCACTTATTTAGAGGCAAAAAGGCAGAAATTCTTATTTTGGAGCAAAAATGAAGAAATTTTCCTTTTTTATGGCAACAAGTTATGCATTCCCCTTATTTTCAGGCAAAAAGACAGAAATTTCCCGTATTTTGGAGCAAAATTGCAGAAATTCCCCTAATTGTAGAGCAAAAAGGCAGAAATTCCCTATATGTTGGGGCAAAAAGACAAAAATTCTCCTTATTTTGGGGCAAAACTCAGAAATTCCACTTATTTTGGTGCAAAATTCCAGAAATTTCCCTTATTTTGGGGCAAAATTGCAGAAATTTCACTTATTTTGGGGCAAAATTGCAGAAATTTCACTTATTTCAGGGAAAAAAGGCAGAAATTATACTTATTTTGGGGCAAAAATTCAGAAATTCCTAATATTTTGTGCCAAAATTCAGATATTCCCTTTATTTTGAGGTAAAAATTCTGAAATTCCCCTTATTTGGGGGCAAGAAGGATGAAATTTCCCTTATTTTGGGGCAAAATTGCAGAAATTTCACTTATTTCAGGGTAATGAGTCAGAAATTCCTTTTATTTTGGGGCAAAAAATAGAGAAATTACCTTTGATTTTTAGGAAAAAGACAGAAATTCCACTTATTTAGAGGCAAAAAGGCAGAAATTCCCCTTATTTTGGAGCAAAAATGAAGAAATTTCCCTTTTTTGTGGCAAAAAATATACATTTCCCTTACTCTTGGGATAAAAAGCAGAAATTCCCCGTATTTTGAAGCAAAATTGCAGAAATTCTCATAATTTTTGGGAAAAAGGCAGAAATTCTCCTTATTTTGGGGCAAAAAGACAGAAAATCTCCTTTTTTCGGGAGCAAACATTCAGAAATTCTCCTTATTTTGGGGCAGAATTGCAGAAATTTCCTTTACATTGGGGCAAAATTGCAGAAATTTCCCTTATTAAGGGAAAAATTGCAGAAATTTCCCTTATTTTAGGGCAAAATTGCAGAAACTTTACTTATTTCAGAGAAAAAAAGCAAAAATTTTTCTTATTTTGGGACAAAAAGGCAGAAATTCCCATTATTTTGGGGCAAAAAAACAGTAATTCAACTTCTTTGGGGTTAAATTGCAGAAATTTCACATATTTATGGGCAAAAAGGCAGAAATTTTCCTTATTCTGGGGCAAAATTTCAGAAATTTCACTTATTTCAGGGTAATAAGTCAGAAATTCCCTTTATTTTGGGGCAAAAAAGACAGAAATTCCCTTTGTTTTGGGGGAAAAAGACAGAAATTCCACTTATCTACAGGCAAAAAGACAGAAATTTCCCTTATTTTGGAGCAAAAATGAAGAAATTTACCTTTTTATGGCAAAAAGGTATGCATTCCCATTATTTTCAGGCAAAAAAGCAGAAATTCCCCGTATTTTGGAGCGAAATTGAAGAAATTCCCCTAATTTTGGGGTAAAAGGCAGAAATTCTTTTATTTTGGGGCAAAAATCAGAAATTCCCCTTATTTTGGGACAAAATTCTAGAAATTTCCTATTTTGGGGGGCAAAATTGCAGGAATTTACCTTATTTTTGGCCAAAATTGCAGAAATTTCCCTTTTTTGGGGCAAAATTGCAGAAATTTCACTTATTTTCAGGTAAAAAGACTGAAATTTCCTTTATTTTGGGGCAAAAAGGGAGAAATTCTCTTTATTTTGGGGCAAAATTGCAGACATTTTCCTTATTATGGGGAAAAATTGCAGAAATTTCCCTTATTTTAGGGCAAAATTGCAGAAATTTCACTTATTTCATAGAAAAAAAGAAATTTTTTTTTATTTTGGGGCAAAAAGGCAGAAATTCTCATTATTTTGTGTCAAAAAGGCAGAAATTCACCTTATTTTGGGGTAAAATTGCAGAAATTTTACATATTTCAGGGCAAAAATGCAGAAATTTCCCTTATTTTGGGGCAAAATTGCAGAAATTTCACTTATTTTAGGGTAATAAGTCAGAAAATTTCCTTATTTTGGGGCAAAAAATACAGAAATTCCCTTTGTTTTGGGGGAAAAAGACAGAAATTCCACTTATTTAGAGGCCAAAATGCAGAAATTCCCCTTATTTTGGAGCAAAAATGAAGAAATTTCCCTTTTTTATGGCAACAAGTTATGCATTCACCTTATTTTCGGGCATAAAAACAGAAATTCCCTGTATTTTGGAGCAAAATTGCAGAAATTCCCCTAATTGTGGAGCAAAAAGGCAGAAATTCCCTATATGTTGGGGCAAAAAGACAAAAATTCTCCTTATTTTGTGGCAAAACTCAGAAATTCCACTTATTTTGGTGCAAAATTCCAGAAATTTCCATTATTTTGGGGCAAAATTGCCGAAATTTCCTTTATTTTGGGGCAAAATTGCAGAAATTTTACTTATTTTAGAGAAAAAAAGCAAAAATTTTTCTTATTTTAGGGGAAAAAAGGCAGAAATTCCCATTATTTTGGGGCAAAAATGCAGAAATTCACTTTTTTTAAGGTAAAATTGCAGACATTTCAAATATTTCAGGGCAAAAAGGCAGAAATTTCCCTTATTTTCGGGCAAAATTGCAGAAATTTCACTTATTTTGAAGCAAAATTACAGAAATTTCACTTATTTCAGGAAAAAAGGCCAAAATTTTTTTTATTTTGGGGCAAAAATGCAGAAATTCTTAATATTTTGTGGCAAAAATGCAGAAATTCCCATTACTTTGAGGTAAAAAGGCTGAAATTCCCCTTATTTGGGGGCAAAAAGGCAGAAATTTCTCTTATTTTGTGGCAAAAAGACAGAAATTCCCCTTATTTTGTGGCAAAAAGGCAGAAATTTCTTTTATTTTGGGGCAAAATTGCAGAAATATCACTTATTTTAGGGCATAATTCAAAAATTCCTTTTATTTTGGGGCAAAAAGAAAAAAATTCCATTTATTTTTGAATAAAATGGGAGAAATTTCACTTATTTTGAGGTAAAAAGGCAGAAATTTCTCTTATTTTGGGGCAAAAATGAAGAGATTTCCCTTTTTTGTTGCAAAAGGTATACATTCCCCTTACTTTTGTGATTAAAAGCAGAAATTCCCCGTATTTTGAAGCACAATTGCAGAAATTCTCATTATTTTCGGGCAAAAAAGCAGAAATTCTCCTTATTTTAGGGCAAAAAGACAGAAAATCTCTTTTTTTTAAGAGCAAACAGTCAGAAATTCCCATTATTTTAGGTCAAAATTGCAGAAATTTCCTTTACATTGGGGCAAAATTGCAGAAATTTCTTTTATTTTGGGGAAAAATTGCAGGAATTTCATTTATTTCAGGGTAATAAGTCAGAAATTGCTTCTATTTGGGGCAAAAAAAAACAAAAATTCTCTTTGTTTTGGGAGAAAAAGACAGAAATTCCACTCATTTAGAGGCAAAAAGACAGAAATTCCCTTTATTAGGAGCAAAAATGAAGAAATTTCGCTTTTAATGGCAAAAAGGTATATATTCCCATTATTTTTGGGCAAAAAGGCAGAAATTCCCCATATTTTGAAGCAAAATTGCAGAAATTCCCCTAATTTTGGGGCAAAAGGCAGAAATTCCCTTTATTTTGTGGCAAAAATCAGAAATTCCCCTTATTTTGGGGCAAAATTCAAGAAATTTCCTTTATTTTGGGGCAAAATTGCAGGAAATTACCTATTTTGGGGCAAAATTGCAGAAATTTCTCTTATTTGGAGCAATATTGCAGAAATTTCACTTATTTTCAGGTAAAAAGGCTGAAATTTCCTTTATTTTGAGGCAAAAAGGGAAAAATTCCCTTTATTTTGGGGCAAAATTGCAGACATTTCCCTTATTATAGGAAAAATTGCAGAAATTTCTCTTATTTTAGGGCAAAATTGCAGAAATTTCAATTATTTCAGAGAAAAACGCAAAAATTTTTTTATTTTGGGGCAAAAAGGCAGAAATTCCCATTATTTTGAGGGAAAAAGGCAGAAATTCACCTTATTTTGGGGTAAAATTGCAGAAATTTTACATATTTCAGGGCAAAAAGGCAGAAATTTCCCTTATTTTGGGGCAAAATTGCAGATATTTCACTTATTTTAGGGTAATAAGTCAGAAATTCCCCTTATTTTGGGGCAAAAAAGACAGAAATTCCCTGTGTTTGGGGAAAAAGAGAGAAATTCCCCTTATTTTGAGGCAAAAATAAAGAAATTTCCCTTTTTTATGGCAAAACATTATGCATTCCACTGATTTTCGGGCAACAAGACAGAAATTCCTTGCATTTTGAGCAAAATTGCAGAAATTCCCCTAATTGTGGGGCAAAAAGGCAGAAATTCCCTATATGTTGGGGCAAAAAGACAGAAATTCTCCTTCTTTTGGGGCAAAACTCAGAAATTCCACTTATTTTAGGGCAAAATTCCAGAAATTTCCCTTATTTTGGGGTAAAATTGCAGAAATTTCCCTTATTTTAGGGCAAAATTGCAGAAATTTTACTTATTTCAGAGAAAAAAAGCAAAAATTTTTCCTATTTTGGGGCTAAAATGAGGAAAATTCCAATTATTTTGGGGCAAAAAGGCAGAAATTCACCTTATTTTAGGGTAAAATTGCAGCAATTTCACATATTTCAGGGCAAAAAGGCAGGAATTTCCTTTATTTTGGGGCAAAATTGCAGAAATTTCATTTATTATAGGATAAAATTGTAGAAATTTCACTTATTTCAGGGAAAAAGGCAGAAATTTTCTTTATTTTGGGGAAAAAATTAAGAAATTCTTAATATTTTGTGGCAAAAATGCAGAAATTCCCCTTATTTTGAGGTAAAAATGCTGAAATTCCCTTTATTTTAAGGTAAAAAGGCTGAAATTCCCCTTATTTGGGGGCAAAAAGGCAGAAATTTCTCTTATTTTTGGGCAAAAAGACAGAAATTCCCCTTATTTTGTGGCAAAAATGTAGAAATTTCTTTTATTTTGGGGCAAAATTGCAGAAATATCACTTATCTCAGGGTATAATTCAAAAATTCCTTTTATTTTGTTGCAAAAAGACAGAAATTCCATTTATTTTTGGGTGAAAAAAAAGAAATTTCACTTATTTTGAGCTAAAAAGGCAGAAATTCCTCTTATTTTGGGGCAAAAATTAAGAAATTTCCCTTTTTTGTGGAAAAAGGTATACATTCCCTTTACTTTCAGGATAAAAAGCAGAAATTCCCCATATTTTGAAGCATAATTGCAGAAATTCTCATAATTTTCAGGCAAAAAAGGAGAAATTCTCCTTATTTTGGAGCAAAAATACAGAAAATCTCCTTTTTTCGGGAGCAAACAGTCAGAAATTCCCTTTATTTTGGGGCAAAATTGCAGAAATTTCCTTTACATTGGGGCAAAATTGCAGAAATTTCCCTTAGTTTGGGGCAAAATTGCAGATATTTCCCTAATTGTTGGGCAAAAAGCCAGATTCCCTATATGTTGGGGCAAAATACAGAAATTCTCCGTATTTTATGGCAAAACTCAGAAATTCCACGTATTTTGGGGCAAAATTCCAGAAATTTCTCTTATTTTGGGGCAAAATTGCAGAAATTTCCCTTATTTTGGGGCAAAATTGCAGAAATTTCACTTATTTCAGAGAAAAAAAGCAAAAATTTTTCTTATTTTGGGGCAAAAAAACAGAAATTCCCATGATTTTGGGGCAAAAAGGCAGAAATTCACCTTATTTTGGGGTAAAATTGCAGAAATTTCACATATTTCAGGGCAAAAAGGCAGAAATTTCTCTTATTTTAGGGCAAAATTGCAGAAATTTCACTTATTTCAGAGAAAAAAAGCAAAATTTTTTTTATTTTTGGGCAAAAAGGCAGAAATTTTCCTTATTTTGGGGCAAAATTGCAGAAATTTCATTTATTTTGGGGCAAAATTGTAGAAATTTCACTTATTTCAGGGAAAAAAAGCAAAAATTTTCCTTATTTAGGGGAAGAAATTAAGAAATTCTTAATATTTTGTGGCAAAAATGCAGAAATTCCCCTTATTTTGAGGTAAAAAGGCTGAAATTCCCCTTATTTTGAGGTAAAAAGGCTGAAATTCCCCTTATTTGTGGGCAAAAGGCAGAAATTTCTCTTATTTTGGGGAAAAAGACAGAAATTCCCCTTATTTTGTGGCAAAAAGGTAGAAATTTCTTTTTTTTGAGGCAAAATTGCAGAAATATCACTTATTTCAGGGTATAATTCAAAAATTCCTTTTATTTTGTTGCAAAAAGACAGAAATTCCATTTATTTTTGGGTAAAAAAAAAATTTCACTTATTTTAAGGTAAAAAGGCAGAAATTCCTCTTATTTTGGGGCAAAAATGAAGAAATTTCCCTTTTTTGTGGAAAAAGGTATATATTCCCCTTACTTTCGGGATAAAAAGCAGAAATTCCCCGTATTTTGAAGCATAATTGCAGAAATTCTCATAATTTTGGGGCAAAAAATCAGAAATTCTCCTTATTTTGGAGCAAAAATACAGAAAATCTCCTTTTTTCGGGAGCAAACAGTCAGAAATTCCCCTTATTTTGGGGCAAAATTGCAGAAATTTCCTTTACATTGGGGCAAAATTGCAGAAATTCCCCTAATTGTTGGGCAAAAAGGCAGAAATTCTCTATATGTTGGGGCAAAATACAGAAATTCTCCTTATTTTAAGGCAAAACTCAGAAATTCCACGTATTTTCGGGCAAAATTCCAGAAATTTCCCTTATTTTGGGGCAAAATTGCAGAAATTTCCTTTATTTTCGGGCAAAATTGCAGAAATTTCACTTATTTCAGAGAAAAAAAGCAAAAATTTTTCTTATTTTGGGGCAAAAAAACAGAAATTCCCATTATTTTAAGGTAAAAAGGCAGAAATTCACCTTATTTTGGGGTAATATTGCAGAAATTTCACATATTTCAGGGCAAAAAGGGAGAAATTTCTCTTATTTTAGGGCAAAATTGCAGAAATTTCACTTATTTCAGAGAAAAAAGGCAAATTTTTTTTTATTTTGGCGCAAAAAGGCAGAAATTCCCATTATTTTGGGGGAAAAATGTAGAAATTCACCTTATTTTATGGTAAAATTACAGAAATTTTACTTATTTCAGGGCAAAAAGGCCGAAATTTCCCTCATTTTGGGGCAAAATTGCAGATATTTCACTTATTTTAGGGTAGTAAGTAAAAAATTCCCCATATTTTGGGGCAAAATAGACAGAAATTCCCTTTGTTTGGGGGAAAAAGACAGAAATTCCACTTATTTAGAGGCAAAAATGCTGAAATTCCCCTTATTTTGGAGCAAAAATAAAGAAATTTCCCTTTTTTATGACAAAAAGTTATGCATTCCACTTATTTCCGGGAAACAAGACAGAAATTCCTTGCATTTTGGAGCAAAATTGCAGAAATTCCCCTAATTGTGGGGCAAAAAGGCAGAAATTCCCTATATGTTGGGGCAAAAAGACAGAAATTCTCCTTCTTTTAGGGCAAAACTCAGAAATTCCACTTATTTTGGGGCAAAATTCCAGAAATTTCACTTATTTTGGGGCAAAATTGCAGAAATTTCCCATATTTTAGGGCAAAATTGCAGAAATTTCACTTATTTCAGAGAAAAAAAGCAAAAGTTTTTCCTATTTTGGGGCTAAAATGCAGAAATTCCACTTATTTTAGGGCAAAAAGGCAGAAATTCACCTTATTTTAGGGTAAAATTGCAGCAATTTCACATATTTCAGGGCAAAAAGGCAGAAATTTCCCTTATTTTGGGGCAAAATTGCAGAAATTTCACTTAATTTGGGGCAAAATTGCAGAAATTTCACTTATTTCAGGGAAAAAGGCAGAAATTTTCCTTATTTTGGGGAAAAAATTAAGAAATTCTTAATATTTTGTGGCAAAAATGCAGAAATTCCCCTTATTTTGAGGTAAAAAGGCTGAAATTCCCCTTATTTTGAGGTAAAAAGGCTGAAATTCCCCTTATTTGGGGGCAAAAAGGCAGAAATTTCTCTTATTTTGGGGCAAAAAGACAGAAATTCCCCTTATTTTGTGGCAAAAATGTAGAAATTTCTTTTATTTTGGGGCAAAATTGCAGAAATATCACTCATTTCAGGGTATAATTCAAAAATTCCTTTTATTTTGTTGCAAAAAGACAGAAATTCCAATTATTTTTGGGTAAAAAAGGAGAAATTTCACTTATTTTGAGGTAAAAAGGCAGAAATTCCTCTTATTTTGGGGCAAAAATTAAGAAATTTCCCTTTTTTGTGGAAAAAGATATACATTCCCCTTACTTTCGGGATAAAAACAGAAATTCCCCGTATTTTGAAGCATAATTGCAGAAATTCTCATAATTTTCGGGCAAAAAAGCAGAAATTCTCCTTATTTTGGAGCAAAAATATAGAAAATCTCCTTTTTTCGAAAGCAAACAGTCAGAAATTCCCCTTATTTTGGGGCAAAATTGCAGAAATTTCCTTTACATTGGGGCAAAATTGCAGAAATTTCCCTTATTTTGGGGCAAAATTGCAGAAATTCACCTTATTTTGGAGCAAAAATAAAGAAATTTCCCTTTTTTATGGCAAAAAGTTATGCATTCCACTTATTTTCGGGCAACAAGACAGAAATTCCTTGCATTTTGGAGCAAAATTGCAAAAATTCCCCTAATTGTGGGGCAAAAAGGCAGAAATTCCCTATATGTTGGGGCAAAAAGACAGAAATTCTCCTTATTTTGGGGCAAAACTCAGAAATTCCACATATTTTGGTGCAAAATTCCAGAAATTTCCCTTATTTTGGGGCAAAATTGCCAAAATTTTAATTATTTTGGGGCAAAATTGCAGAAATTTCACTTATTTTAGAGAAAAAAGCAAAAATTTTTCTTATTTTGGGGCAAAAGGCATAAATTCCCATTATTTTGGGGCAAAAATGCAAAAATTCAATTTTTGGGGGTAAAATTGCAGAAATTTCACATATTTCAGGGCAAAAAGTCAGAAATTTCCCTTATCCTGGGGCAAAATTGCAGAAATTTCACTTATTTGGGACAAAATTGCAGAAATTTCACTTATTTCAGGAAAAAAGGCAGAAATTTTCCTTATTTTGGGGCAAAAATGCAGAAATTCTTAATATTTTGTGGCAAAAATGCAGAAATTCCCCTTACTTTGAGGTAAAAAGGCTGAAATTCCCCATATTTTGGAACAAAAATGAGAAATTTCCCTTATTTTGGGGCAAAAGAACAGAAAATCCCCTTATTTTGTGGCAAAAATGCAGAAATTCCCATTATTATGGGGGAAAAGGCAGAAATTCACCTTATTTTGGGGTAAAATTGTAGAAATTTCACATATTTCAGGGCAAAAAGGCAGAAATTTCTCTTATTTTAGGGCAAAATTGCAGAAATTTTACTTATTTCAGAGAAAAAAAGCAAAAATTTTTTTATTTTGGGGCAAAAAAACAGAAATTCCCATTATTTTGAGGGAAAAAGGCAGAAATTCACCTTATTTTGGGGTAAAATTACAAAAATTTCACATATTTCAGGGCAAAAAGGCAGAAATTTCCCTTATTTAGGCACAAAATTGCAGAGATTTCACTTATTTTAGGGTAATAAGTCAGAAATTCCCCTTATTTTGGGGCAAAAAAAACCAGAAATTCCCTTTGTTTGGGGGAAAAAGACAGAAATTCCACTTATTTATAGGCAAAAAGGCTGAAATTCCCATTATTTTGGAGCAAAAATAAAGAAATTTTCCTTTTGTATGGCAAAAAGTTATGCATTCCACTTATTTTCGGGCAACAAGACAGAAATTCCTGGCATTTTGGAGCAAAATTGCAGAAATTCCCCTAATTGTGGGGCAAAAAGGCAGAAATTCCCAATATGTTGGGGCAAAAAGACAGAAATTCTCCTTCTTTTGGGGCAAAACTCAGAAATTCCACTTATTTTGGGGCAAAATTCCAGAAATTTCCCTTATTTTGGGGCAAAATTGCAGAAATTTCCCTTATTTTAGGGCAAAATTGCAGAAATTTCACTTATTTCAGAAAAAAAAAGCAAAAGTTTTTCCTATTTTGGGGCTAAAATGCAGAAATTCCACTTATTTTAGGGCAAAAAGGCAGAAATTCACCTTATTTTAGGGTAAAATTGCAGCAATTTCACATATTTCAGGGCAAAAAGGCAGAAATTTTTCTAATTTTGGGGCAAAATTGCAGAAATTTCACTTATTTTGGGGCAAAATTGCAGAAATTTCACTTATTTCAGGGAATAAAGGCAGAAATTTTCCTTATTTTAGGGAAAAAATGAAGAAATTCTTATTATTTTGTGGCAAAAATGCAGAACTTCCCCTTATTTTGAGGTAAAAAGGCTGAAATTCCCCTTATTTTGAGGTAAAAAGGCTGAAATTCCCCTTATTTCTGTGCAAAAAGGCAGAAATTTCTCTTATTTTGGGGCAAAAAGACAGAAATTCTCCTTATTTTGTAGCAAAAAGGCAGAAATTTCTTTTATTTTGGGGCAAAATTGCAGAAATATCACTTATTTCAGAAAATAATTCAAAAATTCCTTTTATTTTGTTGCAAAAAGACAGAAATTCCATTTATTTTTGGGTAAAAAAGGAGAAATTTCACTTATTTTGAGGTAAAAAGGCAGAAATTCCTCTTATTTTGGGGCAAAAATTAAGAAATTTCCCTTTTTTGTAGAAAAAGGTATACATTCCCCTTACTTTCAGGATAAAAAGCAGAAATTACCCGTATTTTGAAGCATAATTGCAGAAATTCTCATAATTTTCGGGCAAAAAAGAAGAAATTCTCCTTATTTTGGAGCAAAAATACAGAAAATCTCCTTTTTCGGAAGCAAACAGTCAGAAATTTCCCTTATTTTGGGGCAAAATTGCAGAAATTTCCTTTACATTGGGGCAAAATTGCAGAAATTTCCCTTATTTTGGGGCAAAATTACAGAAATTCCCCTAATTGTTGGGCAAAAAGGCAGAAATTCCCTATATGTTGGGGCAAAAAGACAGAAATTCTCCTTATTTTGAGGCAAAACTCAGAAATTCCACGTATTTTGGGGCAAAATTGCAGAAATTTCACTTATTTCAGAGAAAAAAAGCAAAATTTTTTTTTTATTTTGGGGCAAAAAACCAGAAATTCCCATTATTTTGGGGCAAAAAGGCAGAAATTAACCTTATTTTGGGGTAAAATTGCAGAAATTTCACATATTCCTGGGCAAAAAGGCAGAAATTTCTCTTATTTTAGGGCAAAATTGCAGAAATTTCACTTATTTCAGAGAAAAAAAGCAAAAAATTTTTTTACTTTGGGGCAAAAATGCAGAAATTCCCATTATTTTGGGGGAAAAAGGCAGAAATTCACCTTATTTTGGGGTAAAATTACAGAAATTTCACATATTTCAGGGCAAAAAGGCAGAAATTTTCCTCAATTTGGGGCAAAATTGCAGATATTTTACATATTTTAGGGTAATAAGTCAGAAATTCCCCATATTTTGGGGCAAAATAAACAGAAATTCCCTTTGTTTGGGGGAAAAAGACAGAAATTCCACTTATTTAGAGGCAAAAAGGCTGAAATTCCCCTTATTTTGGAGCAAAAATAAAGAAATTTCCCTTTTGTATGGCAAAAAGTTATGCATTCCACTTATTTTCGGGCAACAAGACAGAAATTCCTTGCATTTTGGAGCAAAATTGCAGAAATTCCCTTAATTGTGGGGCAAAAAGGCAGAAATTCCCTATATGTTGGGGCAAAAAGACAGAAATTCTCCTTCTTTTGGTGCAAAACTCAGAAATTCCACTTATTTTGGGGAAAAATTCCAGAAATTTCCCTTATTTTGGGGCAAAATTGCAGAAATTTCCCTTATTTTAGGGTAAAATTGCAGAAATTTCAATTATTTCAGAGAAAAAAAGCAAAGGTTTTTCCTATTTTGGGGCTAAAATGCAGAAATTCCACTTATTTTAGGGCAAAAAGGCAGAAATTCACCTTATTTTAGGGTAAAATTGCAGCAATTTCACACATTTCAGGGCAAAAAGGCAGAAATTTTTTATATTTTTGGGCAATATTGCAGAAATTTCACTTATTTTGGGGCAAAATTGCAGAAATTTCACTTATTTCAGGGAATAAAGGCAGAAATTTTCCTTATATTGGGGAAAAAATTAAGAAATTCCCCTTATTTTGAGGTAAAAAGGCTGAAATTCCCCTTATTTTGAGGTAAAAAGGCTGAAATTCCCCTTATTTTGAGGTAAAAAGGCTGAAATTCCCCTTATTTGGGTGCAAAAAGGCAGAAATTTCTCTTATTTTGGGGCAAAAAGACAGAAATTCTCTTTATTTTGTAGCAAAAAGGCAGAAATTTCTTTTATTTTGGGGCAAAATTGCAGAAATATCACTTATTTCAGGGTATAATTCAAAAATTCCTTTTATTTTGTTGCAAAAAGACAGAAATTCTATTTATTTTTGGGAAAAAAGGAGAAATTTCACTTATTTTGAGGTAAAAAGGCAGAAATTCCTCTTATTTTGGGGCAAAAATTAAGAAATTTCCCTTTTTTGTAGAAAAAGGTATACATTCCCCTTACTTTCAGGATAAAAAGCAGAAATTCCCCGTATTTTGAAGCATAATTGCAGAAATTCTCATAATTTTCGGGCAAAAAAGCAGAAATTCTCCTTATTTTGGAGCAAAAATACAGAAAATCTCCTTTTTTCGGAAGCAAACTGTCAGAAAATCCCCTTATTTTGGGGCAAAATTGCAGAAATTTTCTTTACATTGGGGCAAAATTGCAGAAATTTCCCTTATTTTGGGGCAAAATTGCAGAAATTCCCCTAATTGTTGGGCAAAAAGGCAGAAATTTCCTATATGTTGGGGCAAAAAGACAGAAATTCTCCTTATTTTGGGGCAAAACTCAGAAATTCAACGTATTTTGGGGCAAAATTCCAGAAATTTCCCTTATTTTGGGGCAAAATTGCAGAAATTTCACTTATTTCAGAGAAAAAAAGCAAAAATTTTTTTATTTTGGGGCAAAAAAACAGAAATTCCCATTATTTTGGGGCAAAAAGGCAGAAATTCACCTTATTTGGGGTAAAATTGCAGAAAGTTCACATATTTCAGGGCAAAAAAGCAGAAATTTCTCTTATTTTAGGGCAAAATTGCAGAAATTTCACTTATTTCAGAGAAAAAAAGCAAAATTGTTTTTTATTTTGGGGCAAAAAGGCAGAAATTCCCATTATTTTGGGGAAAAAAGGCAGAAATTCACCTTATTTTGGGGTAAAATTACAGAAATTTCACATATTTCAGGGCAAAAAGGCAGAAATTTCCCTCATTTTGGGGCAAAATTGCAGATATTTTACATATTTTAGGGTAATAAGTCAGAAATTCCCCATATTTTGGGGCAAAAAAGACCGAAATTCCCTTTGTTTGGGGGAAAAAGACAGAAATTCTACTTATTTAGAGGCAAAAAGGCTGAAATTCCCCTTATTTTGGAGCAAAAATAAAGAAATTTCCCTTTTTTATGGCAAAAAGCTATGCATTCCACTTCTTTTCGGGCAACAAGACAGAAATTCCTTGCATTTTGGAGCAAAATTGCAGAAATTCCCCTAATTGTGGGGCAAAAAGGCAGAAATTCCCTATATGTTGGGGCAAAAAGACAGAAATTCTCCTTCTTTTGGTGCAAAACTCAGAAATTCCACTTATTTTGGGGCAAAATTCCAGAAATTTCCCTTATTTTGGGGCAAAATTGCAGAAATTTCCCTTATTTTCGGGCAAAATTGCAGAAATTTCACTTATTTCAGAGAAAAAAAGCAAAAGTTTTTCATATTTTGGGGCTAAAATGCAGAAATTCCACTTATTTTAGGGCAAAATGGCAGAAATTCACCTTATTTTAGGGTAAAATTGCAGCAATTTCACACATTTCAGGGCAAAAAGGCAGAAAATTTTCTTATTTTGGGGCAAAATTGCAGAAATTTCACTTATTTTGGGGCAAAATTGCAGATATTTCACTTATTTCAGGGTATAATTCAAAAATTCTATTTATTTTGTTGCAAAAAGACAGAAATTCTATTTATTTTTGGGTAAAAAAGGAGAAATTTCACTTATTTTGAGGTAAAAAGGCAGAAATTCCTCTTATTTTGGGGCAAAAATTAAGAAATTTCCCTTTTTTGTGGAAAAAGGTATACATTCCCCTTACTTTCAGGCTAAAAAGCAGAAATTCCCCGTATTTTGAAGCATAATTGCAGAAATTCTCATAATTTTCGGGCAAAAAAGCAGAAATTCTCCTTATTTTGGAGCAAAAATACAGAAAATCTCCTTTTTTCGGGAGCAAACAGTCAGAAATTCCCCTTATTTTGGGGCAAAATTGCAGATATTTCCTTTACATTGGGGCAAAATTGCAGAAATTTCCCTTATTTTGGGGCAAAATTGCAGAAATTCCCCTAATTGTTGGGCAAAAAGGCAGAAATTCCCTATATGTTGGGGCAAAAAGACAGAAATTCTTCTTATTTTGGGGCAAAACTCAGAAATTCAACGTATTTTGGGGCAAAATTCCAGAAATTTCCCTTATTTTGGGGCAAAATTGCAGAAATTTCACTTATTTCAGAGAAAAAAAGCAAAATTTTTTCTTATTTTGAGGCAAAAATACAGAAATTCCCATTATTTTGGGGCAAAAAGGCAGAAATTCACCTTATTTTGGGGTAAAATTGCAGAAATTTCACATATTTCAGGGCAAAAAGGCAGAAATTTCTCTTATTTTGAGGCAAAATTTCAGAAATTTCACTTATTTCAGAGAAAAAAAGCAAAAATTTTTTATATTTTTTGGCAAAAGCAGAAATTCCCATTATTTTGGGGGAAAAAGGCAGAAATTCACCTTATTTTGGGGTAAAATTACAGAAATTTCACATATTTCAGGGCAAAAAGGCAGAAATTTCCCTCATTTTGGGGCAAAATTGCAGATATTTTACATATTTTAGGGTAAAAAGTCAGAAATTCCCCATATTTTGGGGCAAAATAGAGAGAAATTCCCTTTCTTTGGGGGAAAAAGAAAGAAATTCCACTTATTTAGAGGCAAAAAGGCTGAAATTCCCCTTATTTTGGAGCAAAAATAAAGAAATTTCCCTTTTGTATGGCAAAAAGTTATGTATTCCCCTTATTTTCGGGCAACAAGACAGAAATTCCTTGCATTTTGGAGCAAAATTGCAGAAATTCCCCTAATTGTGGGGCAAAAAGGCAGAAATTCCCTATATGTTGGGGCAAAAAGACAGAAATTCTCCTTCTTTTGGTGCAAAACTCAGAAATTCCACTTATTTTGGGGCAAAATTCCAGAAATTTCCCTTATTTTGAGGCAAAATTGCAGAAATTTCCCTTATTTTAGGGTAAAATTGCAGAAATTTCACTTATTTCAGAGAAAAAAAGCAAAAGTTTTTCCTATTTTGGGGCTAAAATGCAGAAATTCCACTTATTTTAGGGCAAAAAGGCAGAAATTCACCTTATTTTAGGGTAAAATTGCAGCAATTTCACACATTTCAGGGCAAAAAGGCAGAAATTTTTCTTATTTTGGGGCAAAATTGCAGAAATTTCACTTATTTTGGGGCAAAATTGCAGAAATTTCACTTATTTCAGGGAATAAAGGCAGAAATTTTCCTTATTTTGGGGAAAAATGAAGAAATTCTTATTATTTTGTGGCAAAAATGCAGAACTTCCCCTTATTTTGAGGTAAAAAGGCTGAAATTCCCCTTATTTTGAGGTAAAAAGGCTGAAATGCCCCTTATTTGGGTGCAAAAAGGCAGAAATTTCTCTTATTTTGGGGCAAAAAGACAGAAATTCTCCTTATTTTGTAGCAAAAAGGCAGAAATTTCTTTTATTTTGGGGCAAAATTGCAGAAATATCACTTATTTCAGGGTATAATTCAAAAATTCCTTTTATTTTGTTGCAAAAAGACAGAAATTCTATTTATTTTTGGGTAAAAAAGGAGAAATTTCACTTATTTTGAGGTAAAAAGGCAGAAATTCCTCTTATTTTGGGGCAAAAATTAAGAAATTTCCCTTTTTTGTAGAAAAAGGTATACATTCCCCTTACTTTCAGGATAAAAAGCAGAAATTCCCCGTATTTTGAAGCATAATTGCAGAAATTCTCATAATTTTCGGGCAAAAAAGCAGAAATTCTCCTTATTTTGGAGCAAAAATACAGAAAATCTTTTTTTTTTCGGAAGCAAACTGTCAGAAATTCCCCTTATTTTGGGGCAAAATTGCAGAAATTTCCTTTACATTGGGGCAAAATTGCAGAAATTTCCCTTATTTTGGGGCAAAATTGCAGAAATTCCCCTAATTGTTGGGCAAAAATGCAGAAATTCCCTATATGTTGGGGCAAAAAGAAAGAAATTCTCCTTATTTTGGGGCAAAACTCAGAAATTCCATGTATTTTGGGGCAAAATTCCAGAAATGTCCCTTATTTTGGGGCAAAATTGCAGAAATTTCACTTATTTCAGAGAAAAAAAGCAAAAATTTTTTTTATTTTGGGGCAAAAAAACAGAAATTCCCATTATTTTGGGGCAAAAAGGCAGAAATTCACCTTATTTTGGGGTAAAATTGCAGAAAGTTCACATATTTCAGGGCAAAAATGCAGAAATTTCTCTTATTTTAGGGCAAAATTGCAGAAATTTCACTTATTTCAGAGAAAAAAAACAAAATTTTTTTTTATTTTGGGGCAAAAAGGCAGAAATTTCCATTATTTTGGGGGAAAAAGGCAGAAATTCACCTTATTTTGGGGTAAAATTACAGAAATTTCACATATTTCAGGGCAAAAAGGCAGAAATTTCCCACATTTTGGGGCAAAATTGCAGATATTTCACTTAATTTGGGGCAAAATTGCAGATATTTCACTTCTTTTAGGGTAATAAGTCAGAAATTCCCCTTATTTTGGGGCAAAAAAGACAGAAATTCCATTTGTTTGGGGGAAAAAGACAGAAATTCCACTTATTTAGAGGCAAAAAAGCTGAAATTCCCCTTATTTTGGAGCAAAAATAAAGAAATTTCCCTTTTGTATGGAAAAAGTTATGCATTCCACTTATTTTCGGGCAACAAGACAGAAATTCCTTGCATTTTGGAGCAAAATTGCAGAAATTCCCCTAATTGTGGGGCAAAAAGGCAGAAATTCCCTATATGTTGCGGCAAAAAGACAGAAATTCTCCTTCTTTTGGGGCAAAACTCAGAAATTCCACTTATTTTGGGGCAAAATTCCAGAAATTTCCCTTATTTTGGGGCAAAATTGCAGAAATTTCCCTTATTTTAGGGCAAATTTGCAGAAATTTTACTTATTTCAAAGAAAAAAAGCAAAAGTTTTTCCTATTTTGGGGCTAAAATGCAGAAATTCCACTTATTTTAGGGCAAAAAGGCAGAAATTCACCTTATTTTAGGGTAAAATTGCAGCAATTTCAAACATTTCAGAGCAAAAAGGCAGAAATTTTTCTTATTTTGGGGCAAAATTGCAGAAATTTCACTTATTTTGGGGCAAAATTGCAGAAATTTCACTTATTTCAGGGAATAAAAGCAGAAATTTTCCTTATTTTGGGGAAAAATGAAGAAATTCTTATTATTTTGTGGCAAAAATGCAGAAATTCCCCTTATTTTGAGGTAAAAAGGCTGAAATTCCCCTTATTTTGAGGTAAAAAGGCTGAAATTCCCCTTATTTTGAGGTAAAAAGGCTGAAATTCCCCTTATTTGGGTGCAAAAATGCAGAAATTTCTCTCATTTTGGGGCAAAAAGACAGAAATTCTCCTTTTTTTGTAGCAAAAAGGCATAAATTTCTTTTATTTTGGGGCAAAATTGCAGAAATATCACTTATTTCAGGGTATAATTCAAAATTCCTTTTATTTTGTTGCAAAAAGACAGAAATTTCATTTATTTTTGGGTATAAAAGGAGAAATTTCACTTATTTTGAGGTAAAAAGGCAGAAATTCCTCTTATTTTGGGGCAAAAATTTAAAAATTTCCCTTTTTTGTGGAAAATGGTATACATTCCCCTTACTTTCAGGATAAAAAGCAGAAATTCCCCGTATTTTGAAGCATAATTGCAGAAATTCTCATAATTTTCGGGCAAAAAAGCAGAAATTCTCCTTATTTTGGAGCAAAAATACAGAAAATCTTTTTTTTTTCGGAAGCAAACTGTCAGAAATTCCCCTTATTTTGGGGCAAAATTGCAGAAATTTCCTTTACATTGGGGCAAAATTGCAGAAATTTCCCTTATTTTGGGGCAAAATTGCAGAAATTCCCCTAATTAATGGGCAAAAAGGCAGAAATTCCCTATATGTTGGGGCAAAAAGACAGAAATTCTCCTTATTTTGGGGCAAAACTCAGAAATTCCACGTATTTTGGGGCAAAATTCCAGAATTTTCCCTTATTTTGGGGAAAAATTGCAGAAATTTCACTTATTTCAGGGAAAAAAAGCAAAAATTTTTTTTATTTTGGGGCAAAAAAACAGAAATTCCCATTATTTTGGGGCAAAAAGGCAGAAATTCACCTAATTTTGGGGTAAAATTGCAGAAATTTCACATATATCAGGGGAAAAAGGCAGAAATTTCTCTAATTTTAGGGCAAAATTGATGAAATTTCACTTATTTCAGAGAAAAAAAGCGAAAAATTTTTTTATTTTGTGGCAAAAAGGCAGAAATTCCCATTATTTTGGGGGAAAAAGGCAGAAATTCACCTTATTTTGGGATAAAATTACAGAAATTTCACATATTTCAGGGCAAAAAGGCAGAAATTTCCCTCATTTTGGGGCAAAATTGCAGATATTTCACATATTTTAGGGTAATAAGTCAGAAATTCCCCATATTTTGGGGCAAAATAGACAGAAATTCCCTTTGTTTGGAGGAAAAAGCCAGAAATTCAACTTATTTAGAGGCAAAAAGGCTGAAATTCCCCTTATTTTGGAGCAAAAATAAAGAAATTTCCCTTTTGTATGGCAAAAAGTTATGCATTCCACTTATTTTCGGCCAACAAGACAGAAATTCCTTGCATTTTGGAGCAAAATTGCAGAAATTCCCCTAATTGTGGGGCAAAAAGGCAGAAATTCCCTATATGTTGGGGCAAAAAGACAGAAATTCTCCTTCTTTTGGTGCAAAACTCAGAAATTCCACTTATTTTGGGGCAAAATTCCAGAAATTTTCCTTATTTTGGGGCAAAATTGCAGAAATTTCCCTTATTTTAGGGTAAAATTGCAGAAATTTCACTTATTTCAGAGAAAAAAAGCAAAAGTTTTTCCTATTTTGGGGCTAAAATGCAGAAATTCCACTTATTTTAGGGCAAAAAGGCAGAAATTCACCTTATTTTAGGGTAAAATTGCAGCAATTTCACACATTTCAGGGCAAAAAGGCAGAAATTTTTCTTATTTTGGGGCAAAATTGCAGAAATTTCACTTATTTTGGGGCAAAATTGCAGAAATTTCACTTATTTCAGGGAATAAAGGCAGAAATTTTCCTTATTTTGGGGAAAAATGAAGAAATTCTTATTATTTTGTGGCAAAAATGCAGAACTTCCCCTTATTTTGAGGTAAAAAGGCTGAAGTTCCCCTCATTTTGAGGTAAAAAGGCTGAAATGCCCCTTATTTGGGTGCAAAAAGGCAGAAATTTCTCTTATTTTGGGGCAAAAAGACAGAAATTCTCCTTATTTTGTAGCAAAAAGGCAGAAATTTCTTTTATTTTGGGGCAAAATTGCAGAAATATCACTTATTTCAGGGCATAATTCAAAAATTCCTTTTATTTTGTTGCAAAAAGAAAGAAATTCTATTTATTTTTGGGTAAAAAAGGAGAAATTTCACTTATTTTGAGGTAAAAAGGCAGAAATTCCTCTTATTTTGGGGCAAAAATTAAGAAATTTCCCTTTTTTGTAGAAAAAGGTATACATTCCCCTTACTTTCAGGATAAAAAGCAGAAATTCCCCGTATTTTGAAGCATAATTGCAGAAATTCTCATAATTTTCGGGCAAAAAAGCAGAAATTCTCCTTATTTTGGAGCAAAAATACAGAAAATCTTTTTTTTTTCGGAAGCAAACTGTCAGAAATTCCCCTTATTTTGGGGCAAAATTGCAGAAATTTCCTTTACATTGGGGCAAAATTGCAGAAATTTCCCTTATTTTGGGGCAAAATTGCAGAAATTCCCCTAATTGTTGGGCAAAAATGCAGAAATTCCCTATATGTTGGGGCAAAAAGAAAGAAATTCTCCTTATTTTGGGGCAAAACTCAGAAATTCCATGTATTTTGGGGCAAAATTCCAGAAATGTCCCTTATTTTGGGGCAAAATTGCAGAAATTTCACTTATTTCAGAGAAAAAAAGCAAAAATTTTTTTTATTTTGGGGCAAAAAAACAGAAATTCCCATTATTTTGGGGCAAAAAGGCAGAAATTCACCTTATTTTGGGGTAAAATTGCAGAAAGTTCACATATTTCAGGGCAAAAATGCAGAAATTTCTCTTATTTTAGGGCAAAATTGCAGAAATTTCACTTATTTCAGAGAAAAAAAACAAAAATTTTTTTTTATTTTGGGGCAAAATGGCAGAAATTTCCATTATTTTGGGGGAAAAGGCAGAAATTCACCTTATTTTGGGGTAAAATTACAGAAATTTCACATATTTCAGGGCAAAAAGTCAGAAATTTCCCTCATTTTGGGGCAAAATTGCAGATATTTCACTTAATTTGGGGCAAAATTGCAGATATTTCACTTATTTTAGGGTAATAAGTCAGAAATTCCCCTTATTTTGGGGCAAAAAAGACAGAAATTCCATTTGTTTGGGGGAAAAAGACAGAAATTCCACTTATTTAGAGGCAAAAAAGCTGAAATTCCCCTTATTTTGGAGCAAAAATAAAGAAATTTCCCTTTTGTATGGAAAAAGTTATGCATTCCACTTATTTTCGGGCAACAAGACAGAAATTCCTTGCATTTTGGAGCAAAATTGCAGAAATTCCCCTAATTGAGGGCAAAAAGGCAGAAATTCCCTATATGTTGCGGCAAAAAGACAGAAATTCTCCTTCTTTTGGGGCAAAACTCAGAAATTCCACTTATTTTGGGGCAAAATTCCAGAAATTTCCCTTATTTTGGGGCAAAATTGCAGAAATTTCCCTTATTTTAGGGCAAATTTGCAGAAATTTTACTTATTTCAAAGAAAAAAAGCAAAAGTTTTTCCTATTTTGGGGCTAAAATGCAGAAATTCCACTTATTTTAGGGCAAAAAGGCAGAAATTCACCTTATTTTAGGGTAAAATTGCAGCAATTTCAAACATTTCAGAGCAAAAAGGCAGAAATTTTTCTTATTTTGGGGCAAAATTGCAGAAATTTCACTTATTTTGGGGCAAAATTGCAGAAATTTCACTTATTTCAGGGAATAAAAGCAGAAATTTTCCTTATTTTGGGGAAAAATGAAGAAATTCTTATTATTTTGTGGCAAAAATGCAGAAATTCCCCTTATTTTGAGGTAAAAATGCTGAAATTCCCCTTATTTTGAGGTAAAAAGGCTGAAATTCCCCTTATTTTGAGGTAAAAAGGCTGAAATTCCCCTTATTTGGGTGCAAAAATGCAGAAATTTCTCTCATTTTGGGGCAAAAAGACAGAAATTCTCCTTTTTTTTCTAGCAAAAAGGCATAAATTTCTTTTATTTTGGGGCAAAATTGCAGAAATATCACTTATTTCAGGGTATAATTCAAAAATTCCTTTTATTTTGTTGCAAAAAGACAGAAATTTCATTTATTTTTGGGTAAAAAAGGAGAAATTTCACTTATTTTGAGGTAAAAAGGCAGAAATTCCTCTTATTTTGGGGCAAAAATTTAAAAATTTCCCTTTTTTGTGGAAAATGGTATACATTCCCCTTACTTTCAGGATAAAAACAGAGATTCCCCATATTTTGAAGCATAATTGCAGAAATTCTCATAATTTTCGGGCAAAAAAGCAGAAATTCTCCTTATTTTGGAGCAAAAATACAGAAAATCTCCTTTTTTCGGAAGCAAACAGTCAGAAATTCCCCTTATTTTGGGGCAAAATTGCAGAAATTTCCTTTACATTGGGGCAAAATTGCAGAAATTTCCCTTATTTTGGGGCAAAATTGCAGAAATTCCCCTAATTGATGGGCAAAAAGGCAGAAATTCCCTATATGTTGGGGCAAAAAGACAGAAATTCTCCTTATTTTGGGGCAAAACTCAGAAATTCCACGTATTTTGGGGCAAAATTCCAGAATTTTCCCTTATTTTGGGGAAAAATTGCAGAAATTTCACTTATTTCAGGGAAAAAAAGCAAAAATTTTTTTTATTTTGGGGCAAAAAAACAGAAATTCCCATTATTTTGGGGCAAAAAGGCAGAAATTCACCTTATTTTGGGGTAAAATTGCAGAAATTTCACATATTTCAGGGGAAAAAGGCAGAAATTTCTCTTATTTTAGGGCAAAATTGATGAAATTTCACTTATTTCACAGAAAAAAAGCAAAAAATTTTTTTATTTTGTGGCAAAAAGGCAGAAATTTCCATTATTTTGGGGGAAAAAGGCAGAAATTCACCTTATTTTGGGATAAAATTACAGAAATTTCACATATTTCAGGGCAAAAAGGCAGAAATTTCCCTCATTTTGGGGCAAAATTGCAGATATTTCACATATTTTAGGGTAATAAGTCAGAAATTCCCCATATTTTGGGGCAAAATAGACAGAAATTCCCTTTGTTTGGAGGAAAAAGACAGAAATTCAACTTATTTAGAGGCAAAAAGGCTGAAATTCCCCTTATTTTGGAGCAAAAATAAAGAAATTTCCCTTTTGTATGGCAAAAAGTTATGCATTCCACTTATTTTCGGGCAACAAGACAGAAATTCCTTGCATTTTGGAGCAAAATTGCAGAAATTCCCTTAATTGTGGGGCAAAAAGGCAGAAATTCCCTATATGTTGGGGCAAAAAGACAGAAATTCTCTTTCTTTTGGGGCAAAACTCAGAAATTCCACTTATTTTGGGGCAAAATTCCAGAAATTTCCCTTATTTTGGGGCAAAATTGCAGAAATTTCCCTTATTTTAGGGCAAAATTGCAGAAATTTCACTTATTTCAGAGAAAAAAAGCAAAAGTTTTCCTATTTTGGAGCTAAAATGCAGAAATTCCACTTATTTTAGGGCAAAAAGGCAGAAATTCACCTTATTTTAGGGTAAAATTGCAGCAATTTCACACATTTCAGGGCCAAAAGGCAGAAATTTTTCTTATTTTGGGGCAAAATTGCAGAAATTTCACTTATTTTGGGGCAAAATTGCAGAAATTTCACTTATTTCAGGGAATAAAGGCAGAAATTTTCCTTATATTGGGGAAAAAATGAAGAAATTCTTAAAATTTTGTGGCAAAAATGCAGAAATTCCCATTATTTTGAGGTAAAAAGGCTGAAATTCCCCTTATTTTGAGGTAAAAAGGCTGAAATTCCTTTTATTTGGGTGCAAAAAGGCAGAAATTTCTCTTATTGTGGGGCAAAAAGACAGAAATTCTCCTTATTTTGTAGCAAATAGGCAGAAATTTCTTTTATTTTGGGGGCAAAATTGCAGAAATATCACTTATTTCAGGGTATAATTCAAAAATTCCTTTTATTTTATTGCAAAAAGACAGAAATTCCATTTATTATTGGGTAAAAAAGGAGAAATTTCACTTATTTTGAGGTAAAAAGGCAGAAATTCCTCTTATTTTGGGGCAAAAATTAAGAAATTTCCCTTTTTTGTGGAAAAAGGTATACATCCCCCTTACTTTCAGGATAAAAAGCAGAAATTCCCCGTATTTTGAAGCATAATTGCAAAAATTCTCATAATTTTTGGGCAAAAAAGCAGAAATTCTCCTTATTTTGGAGCAAAAATACAGAAAATCTCCTCTTTTCGGAAGCAAACAGTCAGAAATTCCCTTTATTTTGGGGCAAAATTGCAGAAATTTCCTTTACATTGGGGCAAAATTGCAGAAATTTCCCTTATTTTGGGGCAAAATTGCAAAAATTCCCCTAATTGTTTGGCAAAAAGGCAGAAATTCCCTATATGTTGGGGCAAAAAGACAGAAATTCTCTTTATTTTGGGGCAAAACTCAGAAATTCCACGTATTTTGGGGCAAAATTCCAGCAATATACCTTATTTTGGAGCAAAATTGCAGAAATTTCCCTTATTTTGGGGCAAAATTGCAGAAATTTCACTTATTTCAGAGAAAAAAAGCAAAAATTTTTTTATTTTGGGGCAAAAAAACAGAAATTCCCATTATTTTGGGAGAAAAAGGCAGAAATTCACCTTATTTTGGGGTAAAATTACAGAAATTTCACATATTTCAGGGCCAAAAGGGAGAAATTTCCCTCATTTTGGGGCAAAATTGCAGATATTTCACATATTTTAGGGTAATAAGTCAGAAATTCCCCATATTTTGGGGCAAAATAGGCATAAATTCCCTTTCTTTGGGGGAAAAAGAAAGAAATTCCAATTATTTAGAGGCAAAAAGTGTGAAATTCCCATTATTTTGGAGCAAAAATAAAGAAATTTCTTTTTTGTATGGCAAAAAGTTATGCATTCCACTTATTTTCGGGCAACAAGACAGAAATTCCTTGCATTTTGGAGCAAAATTGCAGAAATTCCCCTAATTGTGGGGCAAAAAGGCAGAAATTTCTTATATGTTGGGGCAAAAAGACAGAAATTCTCCTTCTTTTGGGGCAAAACTCAGAAATTCCACTTATTTTGGGGCAAAATTCCAGAAATTTCCCTTATTTTGGGGCAAAATTGCAGAAATTTCCCTTATTTTAGGGCAAAATTGCAGAATTTCACTTATTTCAGAGAAAAAAAGCAAAAGTTTTTCCTATTTTGGGGCTAAAATGCAGAAATTCCACTTATTTTAGTGCAAAAAGGCAGAAATTCACCTTATTTTAGGGTAAAATTGCAGCAATTTCACACATTTCAGAGCAAAAAGGCAGAAACAATCAGAAATTCCCCTTATTTGGGGGCAAAATTGCAGAAATTTCCTTTACATTGGGGCAAAATTGCAGAAATTTCCCTTATTTTGGGGCAAAATTGCAGAAATTCCTCTAATTGTTGGGCAAAAAGGCAGAAATTCCCTATATGTTTGGGCAAAAAGACAGAAATTCTCCTTATTTTGGGGCAAAACTCAGAAATTCCACGTAATTTGGGGCAAAATTCCAGAAACTTCCCTTATTTTGGGGCAAAATTGAAGAAATTTCACTTATTTCAGAGAAAAAAAGCAAAAATTTTTCTTATTTTGGGGTAAAAAAACAGAAATTCCCATTATTTTGGGGAAAAAAGGCAGAAGTTCACCTTATTTTGGGGTAAAATTGCAGAAATTTCACATATTTCAGGGCAAAAAGGCAGAAATTTCCCTGTTTTTGGGGTAAAATTGCAGATATTTCACATATTTTACGGTAATAAGTCAGAAATTCCCCATATTTTGGGGCAAAATAGACAGAAATTCCCTTTGTTTGGGGGAAAAAGACAGAAATTCCACTTATTTAGAGGCAAAATGCTGAAATTCCCCTAATTTTGGAGCAAAAATAAAGAAATTTCTCTTTTTTATGGCAAAAAGTTATGCATTCCACTTATTTTCGGGCAACAAGACAGAAATTCCTTGCATTTTGGAGCAAAATTGCAGAAATTCCCCTAATTGTGGGGCAAAAAGGCAGAAATTCCCTATATGTTGGGGCAAAAAGACAAAAATTCTCCTTATTTTGGGGCAAAACTCAGAAATTCCACGTATTTTGGTGCAAAATTCCAGCAATTTACATTATTTTGGAGCAAAATTGCACAAATTTCCCTTATTTTGGGGCAAAATTGCAGAAATTTCACTTATTTCAGAAAAAAATGCAAAAATGTTTCTTATTTTGGGGCAAAAAAAAGATATTCCCATTATTTTGAGGCAAAAAGGCAGAAATTCACCTTATTTTGGGGTAAAATTGCAGAAATTTCAAATATTTCAGGGCAAAAAGGTAGAAATTTCCCTTATTTTGGGGTAAAATTGCAGAAATTTCACATAGATCAGGGGAAAAAGGCAGAAATTTCTCTTATTTTAGGGCAAAATTGCAGAAATTTCACTTATTTCAGAGAAAAAAAGTAAAAATTTTTCCTATTTTCGGGCTAAAATTCAGAAATTCCAATTCTTTTGGGGCAAAAGACAGAAATTCACCTAATTTTAGGGTAAAATTGCAGCAATTTCACATATTTCAGGGCAAAAAGGCAGAAATTCCCCTTATTTTCGAGCAAAATTGCAGAAATTTCCTTTACATTGGGGCAAAATTGCAGAAATTTCCCTTATTTTGGGGCAAAATTGCAGAAATTCCCCTAATTGTTGGGCAAAAAGACAGAAATTCTCCTTATTTTGGGGCAAAACTCAGAAACTCCACGTATTTTGGGGCAAAATTCCAGAAATTTCCCTTATTTTGGGGCAAAATTGCAGAAATTTCCCTTATTTTGGGGCAAAATTGCAGAAATTTCACATATTTCAGAGAAAAAAAGCAAAAATTTTTCTTATTTTGGGGCAAAAAAACAGAAATTCCCATTATTTTGGGGCAAAAAGGCAGAAATTCACCTTATTTTGGGGTAAAATTGCAGAAATTTCACATATTTCAGGGCAAAAAGACAGAAATTTCTCTTATTTTGGGGCAAAATTGCAGAAATTTCACTAATTTTGGGGCAAAAAAGACAGAAATTCCCTTTGTTTTGGGGGAAAAAGACAGAAATTCTACTTAGTTAGAGGCAAAAAGGCAGAAATTCCCCTTATTTTGGAGCCAAAATGAAGAAATTTCCCTTTTTTTATGGCAACAAGTTTTGCATTCCCCTTATTTTCGGGCAAAAAGACAGAAAATCCCTGTATTTTGGAGCAAAATTGCAGATATTCCCCTAATTGTGGGGCTAAAAGGCAGAAATTCCCTATATGTTATGGCAAAAAGACAAAAATTCTCCTTATTTAGGGGCAAAACTCAGAAATTCAACTTATTTTGGTGCAAAATTCCAGAAATTTCCCTTATTTTGGGGCAAAATTGCCGAAATTTCCTTTATTTTGGTGCAAAATTGCAGAAATTTTACTTATTTCAGGAAAAAAGGCAGAAATTTTCCTTATTTTGGGGCAAAAATGCAGAAATTCTTAATATTTTGTGGCAAAAATGCAGAAATTCCCCTTACTTTGAGGTAAAAAGGCTGAAATTCTCCTTATTTGGGAACAAAAATGGAGAAATTTCCCATATTTTGGGGCTAAAATACAGGAAATCCCCTTATTTTGTGGCAAAAAGGCAGAAATTCCCATTATTATAAAAGAAAATGCAGAAATTCACCTTATTTTGGGGTAAAATTACAGAAATATCACATATTTCAGGGCAAAAAGGCAGAAATTTCCCTCATTTTGGGGCAAAATTGCAGATATTTCACATATTTTAGGGTAATAAGTCAGAAATTCCCCATATTTTGGGGCAAAATAGACAGAAATTCCCTTTGTTTGGGGGAAAAAGACAGAAATTCCACTTATTTAGAGGCAAAATGCTGAAATTCCCCTTATTTTGGAGCAAAAATAAAGAAATTTCCCTTTTTTATGGCAAAAAGTTATGCATTCCACTTATTTTCGGGCAACAAGACAGAAATTCCTTGCATTTTGGAGCAAAATTGCAGAAATTCCACTAATTGTGGGGCTAAGAGGCAGATATTCCCTATATGTTGGGGCAAAAAGACAGAAATTCTCCTTCTTTTGGGGCAAAACTCAGAAATTCCACTTATTTTGGGGCAAAATTCCAGAGATTTCCATTATTTTGGGGCAAAATTGCAGAAATTTCCAATATTTTAGGGCAAAATTGCAAAAATTTCACTTATTTCATAGAAAAAAAGCAAAAATTTTTCCTATTTTGGGGCTAAAATGCAGAAATTCCACTTATTTTTGGGCAAAAAGGCAGAAATTCACCTTATTTTAGTATAAAATTGCAGCAATTTCACATATTTCAGGGCAAAAAGGCAGAAATTTCCTTTATTTTGGGGAAAATTGCAGAAATTTCACTTAATTTGGGGAAAAATTGCAGAAATTTCACTTATTTCAGGGAAAAAGGGCAGAAATTTTCCTTATTTTGGGGAAAAAATTAAGAAATTCTTAATATTTTGTGGCAAAAATGCAGAAATTCCCCTTATTTTGAGGTAAAAATGCTGAAATTCCCCTTATTTTGAGGTAAAAATGCTGAAATTTCCCTTATTTTGGTGAAAAATGCAGAAATTTCTCTTATTTTGGGGCAAAAAGACAGAAATTCCCCTTATTTTGTAGCAAAAATGCAGAAATTTCTTTTATTTTTGGGCAAAATTGCAGAAATATCACTTATTTCAGGGTATAATTCAAAAATTCCTTTTATTTCGTTGCAAAAAGACAGAAATTCCATTTATTTTTGGGTAAAAAAGGAGAAATTTCACTTATTTTGAGGTAAAAAGGCAGAAATTCCTCTTATTTTGAGTCAAAAATTAATAAATTTCCCTTTTTTGTGGAAAAAGATATACATTCCCCTTACTTTCGGGATAAAAAGCAGAAATTCCCCGTATTTTGAAGCATAATTGCAGAAATTCTCATAATTTTCGGGCAAAAAAGCAGAAATTCTCCTTATTTTGGAGTAAAAATACAGAAAATCTACTTTTTTCGGAAGCAAACAGTCAGAAATTCCCATTATCTTGGGGCAAAATTTCAGAAATTTCCTTTACATTTGGGCAAAATTGCAGAAATCTCCCTTATTTTGGGGCAAAATTGCAGAAATTCCCCTAATTGTTTGGCAAAAAGGCAGAAATTCCTTATATGTTGGGGAAAAAAGACAGAAATTCTCCTTATTTCGGGGCAAAACTCAGAAATTCTACGTATTTTGGGGCAAAATTCCAGCAATTTACCTTATTTTGGAGCAAAATTGCAGAAATTTCCCTTATTTTGGGGCAAAATTGCAGAAATTTCACTTATTTCAAAGAAAAAAAGCAAAAATTTTTCTTATTTTGGGGCAAAAAAACAGAAATTCCCATTATTTCGGGGCAAAAAGGCAGAAATTCACCTTATTTTGGGGTAAAATTGCAGAAATTTCACATATTTCAGGGCAAAAAGGCAGAAATTTCTCTTATTTTAGGGCAAAATTGCAGAAATTTCACTTATTTTAGAGAAAAAAACAAAAATTTTTTTATTTTGAGGCAAAAAGGCAGAAATTCCCATTATTTTGTAGAAAAAAGGCAGAAATTCACCTTATTTTGGGGTAAAATTACAGAAATTTCACATATTTCAGGGCAAAAAGGCAGAAATTTCCCTTATTTTTGGGCAAAATTGCAGATATTTAACTTATTTTAGGGTAATAAGTCAGAAATTCCCCTTATTTTGGGGCAAAAAAGACAGAAATTCCCTTTGTTTGTGTAAAAAAGACAGAAATTCCACTTATTTAGAGGCAAAAAGGCTGAAATTCCCCTTATTTTGGAGCAAAAATAAAGAAATTTCCCTTTTTTATGGCAAAAAGTTATGCATTCCACTTATTTTCGGGCAACAAGACAGAAATTCCTTGCATTTTGGAGCAAAATTGCAGAAATTCCCCTAATTGTGGGGCAAAAAGGCAGAAATTCTCTATATTTTGGGGCAAAAAGACAGAAATTCTCCTTCTTTTGGGGCAACACTCAGAAATTCCACTTATTTTGGGGCAAAATTCCAGAAATTTCCCTTATTTTGGTGCAAAATTTAAGAAATTTTCCTTATTTTAGGGCAAAATTGCAGAAATTTCACTTATTTAAAAGAAAAAAAGCAAAAATTTTTCCTATTTTGGGGCTAAAATGCAGAAATTCCAATTATTTTGGGCCAAAAGACAGAAATTCACCTTATTTTAGGGTAAAATTGCAGCAATTTCACATATTTCAGGGCAAAAAGGCAGAAATTCCCCTTATTTTGGGGCAAAATTGCAGGAATTTCCTTTACATTGGGGCAAAATTTCAGAAATTTCCCTTATTTTGGGGCAAAATTGCAGAAATTCCCCTAATTGTTGGGCAAAAAGACAGAAATTCTCCTTATTTTGGGGCAAAACTCAGAAATTCCACGTATTTTGGGGCAAAATTCCAGAAATTTCCCTTATTTTGGGGCAAAATTGCAGAAATTTCCCTTATTTTGGGGCAAAATTGCAGAAATTTCACTTATTTCAGAGAAAAAAAAATTTTCTTATTTTGGGGCAAAAAAACAGAAATTCCCATTATTTTGGGGCAAAAAGGCAGAAATTCACCTTATTTTGGGGTAAAATTGCAGAAATTTCACATATTTCAGGGCAAAAAGACAGAAATTTCCCTTATTTTGGGGCAAAATTGCAGAAATTTCACTAATTTTGGGGCAAAAAAACAGAAATTCCCTTTGTTTTGGGAGAAAAAGACAGAAATTCTACTTAGTTAGAGGCAAAAAGGCAGAAATTCCCCTTATTTTGGAGCAAAAATGAAGAAATTTCCCTTTTTTTATGGCAACAAGTTTTGCATTCCTCTTATTTTCGGGCAAAAAGACAGAAAATCCCTGTATTTTGGAGAAAAATTGCAGAAATTCCCCTAATTGTGGGGCAAAAAGGCAGAAATTCCCTATATGTTGGGGCAAAAAGACAAAAATTCTCCTTATTTTGGGGCAAAACTCAGAAATTCCACTTATTTTGGTGCAAAATTTCATAAATTTCCCTTATTTTGGGGAAAAATTGCCGAAATTTCCTTTATTTTGGGGCAAAATTGCAGAAATTTCAGTTATTTTAGAGAAAAAAAGCAAAAATTTTTCTTATTTTGGGGCAAAAAGGCATAAATTCCCATTATTTTGGGGCAAAAATGCAAAAATTAATTTTTTTCTTGGTAAAATTGCAGAAATTTCACATATTTCAGGGCAAAAAGGAAGAAATTTCCCTTATTTTCGGGCAAAATTGCAGAAATTTCACTTATTTTGGGGCAAAAGTGCAGAAATTTCACTTATTTCAGGAAAAAAGGCAGAAATTTTCCTTATTTTGGGGCAAAAATGCGGAAATTCTTAATATTTTGTGGCAAAAATGCAGAAATTCCCCTTACTTTGAGGTAAAAAGGCTGAAATTCTTCTTATTTGGGAACAAAAATGGAGAAATTTCCCTTATTTTGGGGCAAAAAGACAGAAAATCCCCTTATTTTGTAGCAAAAAAGCAGAAATTCCCATTATTATGGGGTAAAAGGCAGAAATTCACCTTATTTTGGGGTAAAATTGCAGAAATTTCACATATTTCAGGGCAAAAATGCAGAAATTTCTCTTATTTTAGGGCAAAATTGCAGAAATTTCACTTATTTCAGAGAAAAAAAGCAAAAATTTTTTTATTTTGGGGCAAAAAAACAGAAATTCCCATTATTATGGGGGAAAAAGGCAGAAATTCACCTTATTTTGGGGTAAAATTACAGAAATTTCACATATTTCAGGGCAAAAAGGCAGAAATTTCCCTTAGTTTGGGGCAAAATTGCAGATATTTCACTTATTTTAGAGTAATAAGTCTGAAATTCCCCTTATTTTGGGGCAAAAAAGACAGAAATTCCCTTTGTTTGGGGGAAAAAGACAGAAATTCCACTTATTTAGAGGCAAAAAGGCTGAAATTCTCCTTATTTTGGAGCAAAAATAAAGAAATTTCCCTTTTTTATGGCAAAAAGTTATGAATTCCACTTATTTTCGGGCAACAAGACAGAAATTCCTTGCATTTTGGAGCAAAATTGCAGAAATTCCCCTAATTGTGAGGCAAAAATGCAGAAATTCCCTATATGTTGGGGCAAAAAGACAGAAATTCTTTTTCTTTTTGGGCAAAACTCAGAAATTCCACTTATTTTGGGGCAAAATTCCAGAAATTTCCCTTATTTTGGGACAAAATTGCAGAAATTTCCCTTATTTTAGGGCAAAATTGCAGAAATTTCACTTATTTCAGAGAAAAAAAGCAAAAATTTTTCCTATTTTGGGGATAAAATGCAGAAATTCCACTTATTTTAGGGCAAAAGTCAGAAATTCACCTTATTTTAGGGTAAAATTGCAGCAATTTCACATATTTCAGGGCAAAAAGGCAGAAATTTCCCTTATTTTGGGGCAAAATTACAGAAATTTCACTTAATTTGGGGCAAAATTGCAGAAATTTCACTTATTTCAGGGAAAAAGGCAGAAATTTTCCTTATTTTAGGGAAAAAATTAAGAAATTCTTAATATTTTGTGGCAAAAATGCAGAAATTCCTATTATTTTGAGGTAAAAAGGCTGAAATTCCCCTTATTTTGAGGTAAAAAGGCTGAAATTCCCCTTATTTGGGTGCAAAAAGGAAGAAATTTCTCTTATTTTTGGGCAAAAGGAAAGAAATTCCCCTTATTTTGTAGCAAAAAGGCAGAAATTTCTTTTTTTTTTTGGGCAAAATTGCAGAAATATCACTTATTTCAGGGTATAATTCAAAAATTCCTTTTATTTCGTTGCAAAAAGACAGAAATTCCATTTATTTTTGGGTAAAAAAGGAGAAGTTTCACTTATTTTGAGGTAAAAAGGCAGAAATTCCTCCTATTTTGGGGCAAAAATTAAGAAATTTCCCTTTTTTGTGGAAAAAGATATACATTGCCCTTACTTTCGGGATAAAAAGCAGAAATTCCCTGTATTTTGAAGCATAATTGCAGAAATTCTCATAATTTTCGGGCAAAAAAGCAGAAATTCTCCTTATTTTGGAGCAAAAATATAGAAAATCTCCTTTTTTCGGAAGCAAACAGTCAGAAATTCCTTTTATTTTGGGGCAAAATTGCAGAAATTTCCTTTACATTGGGGCAAAATTGCAGAAATTTCCCTTATTTTGGGGCAAAATTGCAAAAATTTCCCTAATTGTTGGGGAAAAAGGCAGAAATTCCCTATATGTTGGGGCAAAAAGACAGAAATTCTCCTTATTTTAGGGCAAAATTCAGAAATTCCACGTATTTTGGTGCAAAATTCAAGAAATTTCCCTTATTTTGGGGCAAAATTGCAGAAATTTCCCTTATTTTGGGGCAAAATTGCAGAAATTTCACATTTTTCAGAGAAAAAAGCAAAAATTTTTCTTATTTTAGGGCAAAAAAACAGAAATTCCCATTATTTTGGGGGAAAAAGGCAGAAATTCACCTTATTTTGGGGTAAAATTGCAGAAAGTTCACATATTTCAGGGCAAAAAGGCAGAAATTTCCCTTATTTTGGGGTAAAATTGCAGATATTTCACTTATTTTAGGGTAATAAGTCAGAAATTCCCCTTATTTTGGGGCAAAAAAGACAGAAATTCCCTTTGTTTGTGTAAAAAAGATTGAAATTCCACTTATTTAGAGGCAAAAAGGCTGAAATTCCCCTTATTTTGGAGCAAAAATGAAGATATTTCCCTTTTTTATGGCAAAAAGTTATGCATTCCACTTATTTTCGGGCAACAAGACAGAAATTCCTTGCATTTTTGAGCAAAATTGCAGAAATTCCCCTAATTGTGGGGCAAAAAGGCAGAAATTCCCTATATGTTGGGGCAAAAAGACAGAAATTCTCATTTTTTTGGGGCAAAACTCAGAAATTCCACTTATTTTGGGGCAAAATTCCAGAAATTTCCCTTATTTTGGGGCAAAATTGCAGAAATTTCCCTTATTTTAGGGCAAAATTGCAGAAATTTCACTTATTTCAGAAAAAAAAGGCAAAAATTTTTCTTATTTTGGGGCTAAAAGGCAGAAATTCCAATTATTTTGGGGCAAAAATGCAGAAATTCACCTTATTTTAGGGTAAAATTGCAGAAATTTCACATATTTCAGGGCAAAAAGGCAGAAATTTCCCTTATTTTGGGGAAAAATTGCAGAAATTTCACTTATTTTAGGGCAAAATTGCAGAAATTTCACTTATTTCAGGGAATAAAGGCAGAAATTTTCCTTATTTTGGGGAAAAAATTAAGAAATTCTTAATATTTTGGGGCAAAAATGCAGAAATTCCCCTTATTTTGAGGTTAAAAGGCTGAAATTCCCCTTATTTTGAGGTAAAAAAACTGAAATTCCCCTTATTTGGGGGCAAAAAGCCAGAAATTTCTCTTATTTTGGGGCAAAAAGACAGAAATTCCCCTTATTATGTGGCAAAAAGGCAGAAATTTCTTTTATTTTGAGGCAAAATTGCAGAAATATCACTTATTTCAGGGTATAATTCAAAAATTCCTTTTATTTTGTTGCAAAAAGACAGAAATTCCATTTATTTTGGGGTATAAAAGGAGAAATTTCACTTATTTTGAGGGAAAAAGGCAGAAATTCCTCTTATTTTGGGGCAAAAATTTAAAAATTTCCCTTTTTTGTGGAAAAAGGTTTACATTCCCCTTACTTTCGGGATAAAAAGCAGAAATTCCCCGTATTTTGAAGCATACTTGCAGAAATTCTCATAATTTTCGGGCAAAAAAACAGAAATTCTCCTTATTTTGGAGCAAAAATACAGAAAATCTCCTCTTTTCGGGAGCAAACTGTCAGAAATTCCCCTTATTTTGGGGCAAAATTGCAGAAATTTCCTTGACATTGGGGCAAAATTGCAGAAATTTCCCTTATTTTGGAGAAAAATTGCAGAAATTCCCCTAATTGTTGGGCAAAAAGGCAGAAATTCCCTATATGTTGGGGCAAAAAGACAGAAATTCTCCTTATTTTGGGGCAAAACTCAGAAATTCCACGTATTTTGGGGCAAAATTCCAGAAAATTCCCTTATTTTGGGGCAAAATTGCAAAAATTTCCCTTATTTTGTAACAAAATTGAAGAAATTTCACTTATTTCAGAGAAAAAAAGCAAAAATTTTTCTTATTTTGGGGCAAAAAAACAGAAATTCCCATTTTTTTGGGCAAAAAGGCAGCAATTCACCTTATTTTGGGGTAAAATTGCAGAAATTTCACATATTTCAGGGCAAAAAGACAGAAATTTCCCTTATTTTGGGGCAAAATTGCAGAAATTTCACTAATTTTGGGGCAAAAAAGACAGAAATTCCCTTTGTTTTGGGGGAAAAAGACAGAAATTCCACTTAGTTAGAAGCAAAAAGGCAGAAATTCCCCTTATTTTGGAGAAAAAATGAAGAAATTTCCCTTTTTTTATGGCAACAAGTTTTGCATTCCCTTTATTTTCGGGCAAAAGGACAGAAATTCCCTGTATTTTGGAGCAAAATTGCAGAAATTCCCCTAATTGTGGGGCAAAAAGGCAGAAATTCTCTATATGTTGGGGCAAAAAGACAAAAATTCTCCTTATTTTGGGGCAAAACTCAGAAATTCCACTTATTTTGGTGCAAAATTCCAGAAATTTCCCTTATTTTTGGGCAAAATTGCCGAAATTTCCTTTATTTTGGGGCAAAATTGCAGAAATTTCACTTATTTTAGAGAAAAAAAGCAAAATTTTTTCTTATTTTGGGGCAAAAAGCATAAATTCCCATTATTTTGGGGTAAAAATGCAGAAATTCACTTTTTTTGGGGTAAAATTGCAAAAATTTTATATATTTCAGGGCAAAAAGGCAGAAATTTCCATTATTTTCGGGCAAAATTGCAGAAATTTCACTTATTTTGGGGCAAAATTGCAGAAATTTCACTTATTTCAGGAAAAAAGGCAGAAATTTTCCTTATTTTGGTGCAAAAATGCAGAAATTTTTAATATTTTGTGGCAAAAATGCAGAAATTCCCCTTACTTTGAGGTAAAAAGGCTGAAATTCCCCTTATTTGGGAACAAAAAGGCAGAAATTTACCTTATTTTGTGGCAAAAAGACAGAAATTCCCCTTATTTTGGGGCAAAAAAGACAGAAATTCCCTTCGTTTGGGGGAAAAAGACAGACATTCCACTTATTTAGAGGCAAAAAGGCTGAAATTCCCCTTATTTTGGAGCAAAAATGAAGATATTTCCCTTTTTTACGGCAAAAAGTTATGCATTCCACTTATTTTCGGGCAACAAGACAGAAATTCCTTGCATTTTTGAGCAAAATTGCAGAAATTCCTCTAATTGTGGGGCAAAAAGGCAGAAATTCCCTATATGTTGGGGCAAAAAGACAGAAATTCTCATTCTTTTGGGGCAAAACTCAGAAATTCCACTTATTTTGGGGCAAAATTCCAAAAATTTCCCTTATTTTGGGGCAAAATTGCAGAAATTTATCTTATTTTAGGGCAAAATTGCAGAAATTTCACTTATTTCAGAGAAAAAAAGCAAAAATTTTTCTTATTTTGGGGCTAAAAGGCAGAAATTCCAATTATTTTGGGGCAAAAATGCAGAAATTCACCTTAATTTAGGGTAAAATTGCAGAAATTTCACATATTTCAGGGCAAAAAGGCAGAAATTTCCCTTATTTTGGGGCAAAATTTCAGATATTTCACTTATTTTGGGGCAAAATAGCAGAAATTTCACTTATTTCAGGGAAAAAAGGAAGAAATTTTCCTTATTTTGGGGAAAAAATTAAGAAATTCTTAATATTTTGTGGCAAAAATGCAGAAATTCCCCTTATTTTGAGGTTAAAATGCTGAAAGTCCCCTTATTTTGAGGTAAAAAGACTGAAATTCCCCTTATTTGGGGGCAAAAAGGCAGAAATTTCTCTTATTTTGGGGCAAAAAGACAGAAATTCCCCTTATTTTGTGGCAAAAATGCAGAAATTTCTTTTATTTTGGGGCAAAATTGCAGAAATATCACTTATTTCAGGGTATAATTCAAAAATTCCTTTTATTTTTTTGCAACAATACAGAAATTCCATTTATTTTTCGGTAAAAAAGGAGAAATTTCACTTATTTTGAGGTAAAAAGGCAGAAATTCCTCTTATTTTGGGGCAAAAATTAAGAAATTTCCCTTTTTTGTGGAAAAAGGTATACATTCCCCTTACTTTCGGAATAAAAAGCAGAAATTCCCCGTATTTTGAAGCATAGTTGCAGAAATTCTCATAATTTTCGGGCAAAAAAGCAGAAATTCTCCTTATTTTGGAGCAAAAATACAGAAAATCTCCTTTTTTCGGGAGCAAACAGTCAGAAATTCCCCTTATTTTGGGGCAAAATTGCAGAAATTTCCTTTACTTTGGGGCAAAATTGCAGAAATTTCCCTTATTTTGGAGCAAAATTGCAGAAATTTCCCTAATTGTTGGGGAAAAAGGCAGAAATTCCCTATATGTTGGGGCAAAAAGACAGAAATTCTCCTTATTTTAGGGCAAAACTCAGATATTCCACGTATTTTGGGGCAAAATTCAAGAAATTTCCCTTATTTTGGGGCAAAATTGCAGAAATTTCCCTTATTTTGGGGCAAAATTTCAGAAATTTCCATTATTTTGGGGCAAAATTGCAGAAATTTCCCTTTTTTTTAGGGCAAAATTGCAGAAATTTCACTTATTTCAGAGAAAAAAGCAAAAATTTTTCTTATTTTGGGGCAAAAATTCAGAAATTCTCATTATTTTGGGGGAAAAAGGCAGAAATTCACCTTATTTTGGGGTAAAATTGCAGAAATTTCACATATTTCAGGGCAAAAAGGCAGAAATTTCCCTTATTTTGGGGCAAAATTGCAGATATTTCACTTATTTTAGGGTAATAAGTCAGAAGTTCCCCTTATTTTTGGGGCATAAAAGACAGAAATTCCCTTTGTTTGTGTAAAAAAGACAGAAATTCCACTTATTTAGAGGCAAAAAGGCTGAAATTCCCCTTATTTTGGAGCAAAAATGAAGATATTTCCCTTTTTTATGGCAAAAAGTTATGCATTCCACTTATTTTCGGGCAACAAGACAGAAATTCCTTGCATTTTTGAGCAAAATTGCAGAAATTCCCCTAATTGTGGGGCAAAAAGGCAGAAATTCCCTATATGTTGGGGCAAAAAGACAGAAATTCTCGTTTTTTTGGGGCAAAACTCAGAAATTCCACTTATTTTGGGGCAAAATTCCAGAAATTTCTTTTATTTTGGGGCAAAATTGCAGAAATTTCCCTTATTTTAGGGCCAAATTGCAGAAATTTCACTTATTTCAGAAAAAAAAGGCAAAAATTTTTCTTATTTTGGGGCTAAAAGGCAGAAATTCCAATTATTTTGGGGCAAAAATGCAGAAATTCACCTTATTTTAGGGTAAAATTGCAGAAATTTCACATATTTCAGGGCAAAAAGGCAGAAATTTCCCTTATTTTGGGGAAAAATTGCAGAAATTTCACTTATTTTGGGGCAAAATTGCAGAAATTTCACTTATTTCAGGGAATAAAGGCACAAATTTTCTTTATTTTGGAGAAAAAATTAAGAAATTCTTAATATTTTGGGGCAAAAATGCAGAAATTCCCCTTATTTTGAGGTTAAAAGGCTGAAATTCCCCTTATTTTGAGTTAAAAAAACTGAAACTCCCCTTATTTGGGGGCAAAAAGCCAGAAATTTCTCTTATTTTGGGGCAAAAAGACAGAAATTCCCCTTATTATGTGGCAAAAAGGCAGAAATTTCTTTTATTTCGGGGCAAAATTGCAGAAATATCACTTATTTCAGGGTATAATTCAAAAATTCCTTTTATTTTGTTGCAAAAAGACAGAAATTCCATTTATTTTTGGGTAAAAAAGGAGAAATTTCACTTATTTTGAGGTAAAAAGGCAGAAATTCCTCTTATTTTGGGGCAAAAATTTAAAAATTTCCCTTTTTTGTGGAAAAAGGTATACATTCCCCTTACTTTCGAGATAAAAAGCAGAAATACCCCGTATTTTGAAGCATACTTGCAGAAATTCTCATAATTTTCGGGCAAAAAAAACAGAAATTCTCCTTATTTTGGAGCAAAAATACAGAAAATCTCCTCTTTTCGGGAGCAAACTGTCAGAAATTCCCCTTATTTTGGGGCAAAATTGCAGAAATTTCCTTTACATTGGGGCAAAATTGCAGAAATTTCCCTTATTTTAGGGAAAAATTGCAGAAATTCCCCTAATTGTTGGGCAAAAAGGCAGAAATTCCCTATATGTTGGGGCAAAAAGACAGAAATTCTCCTTATTTTGGGGCAAAACTCAGAAATTCCACGTATTTTGGGGCAAAATTCCAGAAATTTCCCTTATTTTGGGGCAAAATTGCAAAAATTTCCCTTATTTTGTAACAAAATTGCAGAAATTTCACATATTTCAGAGAAAAAAAGCAAAAATTTTTCTTATTTTGGGGCAAAAAAACAGAAATTCCCATTTTTTTGGGCAAAAAGTCAGAAATTCACCTTATTTTGGGGTAAAATTGCAAAAAATTCACATATTTCAGGGCAAAAAGACAGAAATTTCCCTTATTTTGGGGCAAAATTGTAGAAATTTCACTAATTTTGGGGCAAAAAAGACAAAAATTCCCATTGTTTTGGGGGAAAAAGACAGAAATTCCACTTAGTTAGAAGCAAAAAGGTAGAAATTCCCCTTATTTTGGAGAAAAAATGAAGAAATTTCCCTTTTTTTATGGCAACAAGTTTTGCATTCCCTTTATTTTCGGGCAAAAGGACAGAAATTCCCTGTATTTTGGAGCAAAATTGCAGAAATTCCCCTAATTGTGGGGCAAAAAGGCAGAAATTCCCTATATGTTGGGGCAAAAAGACAAAAATTCTCCTTATTTTGGGGCAAAACTCAGAAATTCCACTTATTTTGGTGCAAAATTCCAGAAATTTCCCTTATTTTTGGGCAAAATTGCCGAAATTTCCTTTATTTTGGGGCAAAATTGCAGAAATTTCACTTGTTTTAGAGAAAAAAAGCAAAAATTTTTCTTATTTTGGGGCAAAAAGCATAAATTCCCATTATTTTGGGGTAAAAATGCAGAAATTCACTTTTTTTGGGGTAAAATTGCAAAAATTTTACATATTTCAGGGCAAAAAGGCAGAAATTTCCATTATTTTTTTTGGGCAAAATTGCAGTAATTTCACTTATTTTGGGGCAAAATTGCAGAAATTTCACTTATTTCAGTAAAAAAGGCAGAAATTTTCCTTATTTTGGGGCAAAAATGCAGAAATTTTTAATATTTTGTGGCAAAAATGCAGAAATTCCCCTTACTTAAAGGTCAAAAGGCTGAAATTCCCCTTATTTGGGAACAAAAAGGCAGAAATTTCCCTTATTTTGGGGCAAAAAGACAGAAATTCCCCTTATTTTGGGGCAAAAAAGACAGAAATTCCCTTCGTTTGGGGGAAAAAGACAGACATTCCACTTATTTAGAGGCAAAAAGGCTGAAATTCCCCTTATTTTGGAGCAAAAATAAAGATATTTCCCTTTTTTACGGCAAAAAGTTATGCATTCCACTTAATTTCGGGCAACAAGACAGAAATTCCTTGCATTTTTGAGCAAAATTACAGAAATTTCCCTAATTGTGGGGCAAAAAGGCAGAAATTCCCTATATGTTGGGGCAAAAAGAAAGAAATTCTCGTTCTTTTGGGGCAAAACTCAGAAATTCCACTTATTTTGGGGCAAAATTCCAAAAATTTCCCTTATTTTGGGGCAAAATTGCAGAAATTTCTCTTATTTATGGCAAAATTGCAGAAATTTCACTTATTTCAGAGAAAAAAAGCAAAAATTTTTCTTATTTTGGGGCTAAAAGGCAGAAATTCCAATTATTTTGGGGCAAAAATGCAGAAATTCACCTTATTTTAGGGTAAAATTGCAGAAATTTCACATATTTCAGGGCAAAAAAGCAAAAATTTCCCTTATTTTGGGGCAAAATTGCAGATATTTCACTTATTTTGGGGCAAAATTGCAGAAATTTCACTTATTTCAGGGAAAAAAGGCAGAAATTTTCCTTATTTTGGGGAAAAAATTAAAAAATTCTTAATATTTCGTGGCAAAAATGCAGAAATTCCCCTTATTTTGAGGTTAAATGGCTGAAAGTCCCCTTATTTTGAGGTAAAAAGACTGAAATTCCCCTTATTTGGGGGCAAAAAGGCAGAAATTTCTCCTATTTTGGGGCAAAAAGACAGAAATTCCCCTTATTTTGTGGCAAAAATGCAGAAATTTCTTTTATTTTAGGGCAAAATTGCAGAAATATCACTTATTTCAGGGTATAATTCAAAAATTCCTTTTATTTTGTTGCAAAAAGACAGAAATTCCATTTATTTTTGTGTAAAAAAGAGAAATTTCACTTATTTTGAGGTAAAAAGGCAGAAATTCCTCTTATTTTGGGGCAAAAATTTAAAAATTTCCCTTTTTTGTGGAAAAAGGTATACATTCCCCTTACTTTCGGGATAAAAAGCAGAAATTCCCCATATTTTGAAGCATAATAGCAGAAATTCTCATAATTTTCGGGCAAAAAATCAGAAATTCTCCTTATTTTGGAGCATAAATACAGTAAATCTTCTTTTTTCGGGAGCATACAGTCAGAAATTCGACCTATTTTGGTGCAAAATTGCAGAAATTTCATTTACATTGGGGCGAAATTGCAGAAATTTCCCTTATTTTGGGGAAAAATTGCAGAAATTCCCCTAATTGTTGGGCAAAAAGGCAGAAATTCCCTATATGTTGGGGCAAAAAGACAGAAATTCTCCTTATTTTGGGGCAAAACTCAGAAATTCCACGTATTTTGGGCAAAATTCCAGAAATTTCCCTTATTTTGGGGCAAAATTGCAAAAATTTCCCTTATTTTGGAGCAAAATTGCAGAAATTTCACTTATTTCAGAGAAAAAAAGCAAAAATTTTTCTTATTTTGGGGCAAAAAAACAGAAATTCCCATTATTTTGGGGCAAAAAGGCAGAAATTCACTTTATTTTGGGGTAAAATTGCAGAAATTTCACATATTTCAGCGCAAAAAGACAGAAATTTCCCTTATTTTGGGGCAAAATTGCAGAAATTTCACTTATTTTGGGGCAAAAAAGACAGAAATTCCCTTTGTTTTGGGGGAAAAAGACAGAAATTCCACTTAGTTAGAGGCAAAAATGCAGAAATTCCCGTAATTTTGGAGCAAAAATGAAGAAATTTCCCTTTTTTTATGGCAAAAAGGTATGCATTCCCATTATTTTCAGGCAAAAAGACAGAAATTCCCCGTATTTTGGAGCAAAATTGCAGAAATTCCCCTAATTTTGGGGCAAAAGGCAGAAATTCCCTTTATTTTGGGGCAAAAATCAGAAATTCCACTTATTTTGTGGCAAAAAGGCAGAAATTTCTTTTATTTTGGGGCAAAATTGCAGAAATTTCACATATTTCAGGGCATAATTCAAAAATTCCTTCTATTTTGGGGCAAAAAGACAGAAATTCCGTTTATTTTTGGGTAAAAAGGCAGAAATTTCACTCATGTTGAGGTAAAAAGGCAGAAATTCCTCTTATTTTGGGGCAAAAATGAAGAAATTTCCTTTTTTTGTGGCAAAAAAATATACATTCCCCTTACTTTCGGGATAAAAAGCAGAAATTCCTTGTATTTTGAAGCAAAATTGCAGAAATTCTCATAATTTTCGGGCAAAAAAGAAGAAATTCTCCTTATTTTGGGGCAAAAATACAGAAAATCTCCTTCTTTCGGGAGCAAACAGTCAAAAATTCCCCTTATTTTGGGGCAAAATTGCAGAAATTTCCTTTACATTGAGGCAAAATTGCAGAAATTTCCCTTATTTTGGGGCAAAATTGCAGAAATTTCAATTATTTCAGGGTAATAAGTCAGAAATTTTCATTATTTTGGGGCAAAATTGCAGAAATTTCACTTATTTCAGAGAAATAAAAGCAGAAATTTTTCTTACTTTGGGGCAAAAAGGCAGAAATTCCCATTATTTTGGGGCAAAAAGGCAGATATTCACATTATTTTGGGGTAAAATTGCAGAAATTTCACATATTTTAGGGCAAAAAGGCAGAAATTTCCCTTATTTTGGGGCAAAATCGCAGAAATTTCACTTATTTTAGGGTAATAAATCAGAAATTCCCATTATTTTGGGGCAAAAAAGACAGAAATTCCTTTTGTTTTTGGGGAAAAAGACAGAAATGTCCCTTATTTAGAGGCAAAAAGGAAGAAATTACCCTTATTTTCGAGCATAGATGAAGAAATTTCCCTTTTTATGGCAACAAGTTATGCATTCCCCTTGTTTTCGGGCAAAAAAGACAGAAATTCCTTGTATTTTGGAGCAAAATTGCAGAAATTCCCCTAATTGTGGGGCAAAAAGGCAGAAATTCCCAGTATGTTGGGGCAAAAAGACAGAAATTCTCCTTATTTTGGGGCAAAACTCAGAAATTCCACTTATTTTGGGGCAAAATTGCAGAAATTTCCCTTATTTTGGGGCAAAATTGCAGAAATTTCACTTATTTCAGAGAAAAAATGCAAAAATTTTCCTTATTATGGGGCAAAAAGGCAGAAATTTTCATTCTTTTGGGGCAAAAATGCAGAAATTCACCTTATTTTGGGGTAAAATTGCAGAAATTTCACATATTTCAGGGCAAAAAAGCAGAAATTTCCCTTATTTTGGGGCAAAATTGCAGAAATTTCACTTATTTTGGGGCAAAATTGCAGAAATTTTACTTATTTCATGGAAAAAAGGCAGAAATTTTCTTTATTTTGGGGCAAAAATGCAGAAATTCTTAATATTTTGTGGCAAAAATGCAGAAATTTCCCTTATTTTGAGGTAAAAAGGATGAAATTATTCTTATTTGGGGGCAAAAAGGCAGAAATTTCCCTTATTTTGTGGCAAAAAGACAGAAATTCCCCTTATTTTGTGGCAAAAATGCAGAAATTTCTTTTATTTTAGGGCAAAATTGCAGAAATATCACTTATTTCACGGCATAAATCAAAAATTCCTTTTATTTTGGGGCAAAAAGACAGAAATTCCATTTATTTTTGCGTAAAAATGGAGAAATTTCACTTATTTTGAGGTAAAAAGGCGGAAGGTCCTCTTATTTTGGGGCAAAATGAAGAAATTTCCCTTTTTTGTGTCAAAAATTCCCCTTACTTTCGGGATTAAAAGCAGAAATTCCCCGTATTTTGAAGCAAAATTGCAGAAATTCTCATTATTTTCGGGCAAAAAAGCAGAAATTCTCCTTATTTTGGGGCAAAAGGCAGAAAATCTCCTCTTTTCGGGAGCAAACAATCAGAAATTCCCAATATTTTGGGGCAAAATTGCAGAAATTATCTTTACATTGGGGCAAAATTGCAGAAATTTCCCTTATTTTCGGGCAAAATTGCAGAAATTTCACTTATTTCAGGGTAATAAGTCAGAAATTCCCCTTATTTTGGGTCAAAAAAGACAGAAATTCCCTTTGTTTTGGGGGAAAAAGACAGAAATTCCACTTATTTAGAGGCAAAAAGGCAGAAATTCCCCTTATTTTGGAGCAAAAATGAAGAAATTTCCCTTTTTATGGCAAAAAAGTATGCAGTCCCATTATTTTCGGGCAAAAAGGCAGAAATTCCCCGTATTTTGGAGCAAAATTACAGAAATTCCCCTAATTTTGGGGCAAAAGGCTGAAATTCCCTTTATTTTGGGGCAAAAATCAGAAATTCCCCTTATTTTGGGGAAAAATTCAAGAAATTTCTTTTATTTTGGTGCAAAATTGCAGAAATTTTTCTTACTTGGGGCAAAATTGCAGAAATTTCACTTATTTTCAGGTAAAAAGGCTGAAATTTCCTTTATTTTGGGCCCAAAAGGGAGAAATTCCCCTTATTTTGGGGCAAAATTGCAGAAATTTCCCTTATTATTTGAAAAAATTGCAGAAATTTTCCTTATTTTAGGGCAAAATTGCAGAGATTTCTCTTATTTCAGAAAAAAAAAGCAAAAATTTTTCTTATTTTGGGGCAAAAAGGCAGAAATTCCCATTAATTTGTGGCAAAAAGGCAGAAATTCGCCTTATTTTGGGGTAAAATTGCAGAAATTTCACATATTTCAGGGCAAAAAGGAGAAATTTCCCTTATTTTGGGGCAAAATTACAGATATTTCACTTATTTATGTGTAATAAGTCAGAAATTCCCCTTATTTTGAGGCAAAAAAGACAGAAATTTCCTTTGTTTTGAGGGAAAAAGACAGAAATTCCACTTATTTAGAGGCAAAAAGGCAGAAATTTCCCTTATTTTGGAGCAAAAATGAAGAAATTTCCCTTTTTATGGCAACAAGTTATGCATTCCCCTTATTTTCGGTCAAAAAGGAAGAAATTCCCCATATTTTGGAGCATAATTGCAGAAATTCCCCTAGTTGTGGTGCAGAAAGACAGAAATTCCCTATATGTTGGGGCAAAAAGACAGAAATTCTCCTTATTTTGTGGCAAAACTCAGAAATTCCACTTATTTTGGGGCAAAATTCCAGAAATTTCCCTATCTTGGGGAAAAAATTGCAGAAATTTCCTTTATTTTGGGGCAAAATTGCCGAAATTTCACTTATTTTAGAGAAAAAAAGCAAAAATCTTTCTTATTTTGGGGCAAAAAAGCAGAAATTCCCATTATTTTGGGGCAAAAATGCAGAAATTCACTTTTATTGGGGTTAAATTGCAGAAATTTCACATATTTCAGGGCAAAAAGTCAGAAAGTTCCCATATTTTGGGCAAAATTGCAGAAATTTCACTTATTTTGGGGCAAAATTGCAGAAATTTCACTTATATCAGGAAAAAAGGCAGAAATTTTCCTTATTTTGGGGAAAAGTGCAGAAATTCTTAATATTTTGTGGCAAAAATGCAGAAATTCCCCTTACTTTGAGGTAAAAAGGCTGAAATTCCCTTTATTTGGGGGCAAAAAGGCAGAAATTTCCCTTATTTTGGGGCAAAAAGACAGAAATTCCCCTTATTTTGTGGCAAAAAGGCAGAAATTTCTTTTATTTTGGGGCAAAATTGCAGAAATATCACTTATTTCAGGGCATAATTCAAAAATTACTTTTGATTTGGGGCAAAAAGACAAAAATTCCATTTATTTATGGGTAAAAAGGGAGAAATTTCACTTATTTTGAGGTAAAAAGGCAGAAATTCCTCTTATTTTGGAGCAAAAATAAAGAAATTTCCCTTTTCTGTTGCAAAAGGTATACATTCCCCTTACTTTCGTGATTAAAAGCAGATATTCCCCGTATTTTGAAGCAAAATTGCAGAAATTCCCATTATTTTCGGGCAAAAAAGCATAAATTCTCCTTATTTTGGGGCAAAAAGACAGAAAATCTCCTTTTTTTGAGAGCAAACAGTCAGAAATTCCCATTATTTTGGGTCAAAATTGCAGAAATTTCCTTTACATTGGGGCAAAATTGCAGAAATTTCCCTTATTTTGGGGCAAAATTGCAGAAATTTCATTTATTTCAGGGTAATAAGTCAGAAATTCCTTCTATTTGGGGCAAAAAGTCAGAAATTCCCTTTGTTTTGGGAGAAAAAGACAGAAATTCCACTTATTTAGAGGCAAAAAGGCAGAAATTCCCTTTATTTTGGAGCAAAAGTGAAGAAATTTCCCTTTTTATGGCAAAAAGGTATGCATTCCCATTATTTTTGGGCAAAAAGGCAGAAATTCCTCGTATTTTAGAGCAAAATTGCAGAAATTCCCCTAATTTTGGGGCAAAAGGCAGAAATTCCCTTTATTTTGGGGCAAAAATCAGAAATTCCCCTTATTTTGGGGCAAAATTCAAGAAATTTCCTTTATTTTGGGGCAAAATTGCAGGAATTTACCTTTTTTTGGGGCAAAATTGCAGAAATTTCCCTTATTTGGGGCAAAATTGCAGAAATTTCACTTATTTTCAGGTTAAAAGGCTGAAATTTCCTTTATTTTGAGGCAAAAAGGGAGAAATTCCCTTTATTTTGGGGCAAAATTGAAGACATTTCCCTCATTATAGAAAAAAATTGCAGAAATTTCCCTTATTTTAGGGCAAAATTGCAGAAATTTCACTTATTTCAGTGAAATAAAGCAAAAATGTTTCTTATTTTGGGGCAAAAAGGCAGAAATTCCCATTATTTTGGGGCAAAAAGGCAGAAATTCACCTTATTTTGGGGTAAAATTGCAGAAATTTCACATATTTCAGGGCAAAAAGGCAGAACTTTCCCTTATTTGGGGGCAAAATTGCAGAAATTTCACTTATTTCAGGGTAATAAGTCAGACATTCCCCTTATTTTGGGGCAAAAATCAGAAATTCCCCTTATTTTGGGGCAAAATTCAAGAAATTTCCTTTATTTTGGGGCAAAATTGCAGGAATTTACCTTTTTTGGGGGCAAAATTGCAGAAATTTCCCTTATTTGGGGCAAAATTGCAGAAATTTCACTTATTTTCAGGTTAAAAGCCTGAAATTTCCTTTATTTTGAGGCAAAAAGGGAGAAATTCCCTTTATTTTGGAGCAAAATTGAAGACATTTCCCTTATTATAGAAAAAAATTGCAGAAATTTCTCTTATTTTAGGGCAAAATTGCAGAAATTTCACTTATTTCAGAGAAATAAAGCAAAAATGTTTCTTATTTTGGGGCAAAAAGGCAGAAATTCACCTTATTTTGGGGTAAAATTGCAGAAATTTCACATATTTCAGGGCAAAAAGGCAGAACTTTCCCTTATTTTGGGGCAAAATTGCAGAAATTTCACTTATTTCAGGGTAATAAGTCAGAAATTCCCCTTATTTTGGGGCAAAAATGACAGAAATTCCCTTTGTTTTGGGGGAAAATTGCAGAAATTCCACTTATTTAGAGGCAAAAAGGCAGAAATTCCCCTTATTTTGGAGCAAAAATGAAGAAATTTCCCTTTTTAATGGCAAAAAGTTATGCATTCCACTTATTTTCGGGCAAAAAGACAGAAATTTCCCGTTTTTGGAGCAAAATTGCAGAAAATCCCTTAATTGTTGGGCAAAAAGGCAGAAATTCCCTATATGTTGGGGCAAAAAGAGAGAAATTCTACTTATTCTGGGGAAAAACTCAGAAATTCCACTTATTTTGGGGCAAAATTCCAGAAATTTCCATTATTTTGGGGCAAAATTTCAGAAATTTCCCTTATTTTAGGGCAAAATTGCAGAAATTTCACTTATTTCAGAGCAAAAAAGCAAAAATTTTACTTATTTTGGGGCAAAAAGGCAGAAATTCCCATTATTTTGGGGCAAAAGGCAGAAATTCACCTTATTTTGGGGTAAAATTGCAGAAATTTCACATATTTCAGGGCAAAAAGGCAGAAATTTTCCTTATTTTTGGGCAAAATTGCAGAAATTTCCCTTATTTTGGGGCAAAATTGCAGAAATTTCACTTATTTCAGGGAAAAAAGGCAGAAATTTTCCTTATTTTGGGGCAAAAATGCAGAAATTCTTAATATTTTGTGGCAAAAATACAGAAATTTTCTTTATTTTGAGGTAAAAAGGCTGAAATTCCCCTTATTTGAAAACAAAAGGGCATAAATTTCCCTTATTTTGGGGCAAAAAGACAGAAATTCCCATTATTTTGTGGCAAAAAGGCAGAAATTTCTTTTATTTTGGGGCAAAATTGCAGAAATATCACTTATTTCAGGGCATAATTCAAAAAATTCTTTTATTTTGAGGCAAAAAGACAGATATTCCATTTATTTTTGGGTAAAAAGGAAGAAATTTCACTTATTTTTAGGTAAAAAGGCAGAAATTCCTCTTATTCTGGGGCAAAAATGAAGAAATTTCCCTTTTTTGTGGCAAAAGGTATACATTCCCTTTACTTTCGGGATAAAAAGCAGAAATTCCCCGTATTTTGAAACAAAATTGCAGAAATTCTCATAATTTTCGGGCAAAAAGGCAGAAATTCTCCTTATTTTGGGGCAAAAAGACAGAAAATCTCCTTTTTACGAGAGCAAACAGTCAGAAATTCCCCTTATTTTGGGGCAAAATTGCAGAAATTTCCTTTACATTGGGGCAAAATTGCAGAAATTTCCTTTATTTTTGGGCAAAATTGCAGAAATTTCACTTATTTCAGGGTAATAAGTCAGAAATTCCCCTTAATCGGGGCAAAAAAGACAGAAATTCCCTTTGTTTTGGGGGAAAAAGACAGAAATTCCACTTATTTAGAGGCAAAAAGGAAGAAATTCCCCTTATTTTGGAGCAAAAATGAAGAAATTTCCTTTTTTTATGGCAAAAAGTTATGCATTCCCCTTATTTTCGGTAAAAAAGGCAGAAATTCCCCGTATTTTGGAGCAAAATTGCAGAAATTCCTTTAATTGTGGGGCAAAAAGGCAGAAATTCCTTATATGTTGGGGCAAAAAGACAGAAATTTTCCTTATTTTGGGGCAAAACTAAGAAATTCCACTTATTTTGGTGCAAAATTCCAGAAATTTTCTTTATTTTGGAGCAAAATTGCAGAAATTTCACTTATTTTGGAACAAAATTGCAGAAATTTCTTTTATTATGGGAAAAAATTGCAGAAATTTCCCTTATTTTAGGGCAAAATTGCAGAAATTTCACTTATTTCAGAGAAATAAAGCAAAAATGTTTCTTATTTTGGGGCAAAAAGGCAGAAATTCCCATTATTTTGGGGCAAAAAGGCAGAAATTCTCCTTATTTTGGGGTATAATTGCATAAAATTCACATATTTCAGGGCAAAAAGGCAGAACTTTCCCTTATTTTGGGGCAAAATTGCAGAAATTTCACTTATTTCAGGGAGAAAAGCAGAAATTTTTCTTATTTTGGGGCAACAATGCAGAAATTCTTAATATTTTGTGGCAAAAATGCAGGAATTCCCTTAATTTTGAGGTAAAAAGGCTGAAATTTCTTTTATTTGGGTGCAAAAAGGCAGAAATTTCCCTTATTTTGGGGCAAAAAGACAGAAATTCCCCTTATTTTGTAGCAAAAAGGCAGAAATTTCTTTTATTTTGGGGCAAAATTGCAGAAATTTCACTTATTTTAGGGCATAATTCAAAAATTCCTTTTATTTTGGGGCAAAAAGAGAAATTTCGTTAATTTTTGGGTAAAAAGGCAGAAATTTCACTTATTTGAGGTAAAAAGGCAGAAATCCCTCTTATTTTGCGGCAAAAATGAAGAAATTACCCTTTTTTTGTGGCAAAAGGTATACATGCCCCTTACTTGCGGGATAAAAAGCAGAAATTCCCCGTATTTTGAAGCAAAATTGCAGAAATTCTCCTTATTTTGGGGCAAAAAACAGAAAATCTTCTTTTTTCGGGAGCAAACAGAAATTCCCCTTATTTTGGGGCAAAATTGTAGAAATTTCCTTTACATTGAGGCAAAATTGCAGAAATTTTCCTTATTTCCGGGCAAAATTGCAGAAATTTCACTTATTTTAGGGTAATAAGTCAGACAATCCCCTTATTTTGGGGCAAAAAAGACAGAAATTCCCTTTGTTTTGGGGGAAAAAGACAGAAATTCCACTTATTTAGAGGCAAAAAGGCAGAAATTCCCCTTATTTTGGAGCAAAAATAAAAAAATTTCGTTTTTTTATGGCAAAAAGTTATGCATTCCCTTATTTTCGGGCAAAAAGACAAAAATTCCCCGTATTTAGGAGCAAAATTGCAGAAAATCCCCTAATTGTGGGGCAAAAAGGCAGAAATTCCCTATATGTTTGGGCAAAAAGAGAGAAATTCTCCTTATTCGGGGGCAAAACTCAAAAATTCCACTTATTTTGTGGCAAAATTCCAGAAATTTCCCTTATTTTGGGGCAAAATTTCAGAAATTTCCCTTATTTTAGGGCAAAATTGCAGAAATTTCACTTATTTCAGAGCAAAAAAGCAAAAATTTTTTTTTATTTTGGGGCAAAAAGGCAGAAATTCCCATTATTTTGGGGCAAAAGGCAGAAATTCACCTTATTTTAGGGTAAAATTGCAGAAATTTCACATATTTCAGGGCAAAAAGGCAGAAATTTCCCTTATTTTTGGCAAAATTGCAGAAATTTTCCTTATTTTGAGGCAAAATTGCAGAAATTTCACTTATTTCAGGGAAAAAAGGCAGAAATTTTCCTTATTTTGGGGCAAAAATGCAGAAATTCTTAATATTTTGTGGTAAAAATGCAGAAATTCCCCTTATTTTGAGGTAAAAAGGCTGAAATTCCCCTAATTTGAAGGCAAAAAGGCATAAATTTCCCTTATTTTGGGGCAAAAAGACAGAAATTCCCCTTATTTTGTGGCAAAAAGGCAGAAATTTCTTTTATTTTGGGGCAAAATTGCAGAAATATCACTTATTTCAGGGTATAATTCAAAAAATTCTTTTATTGTGGGGCAATAAGACAGAAATTCCATTTATTTTTGGGTAAAAAGGAAGAAATTTTACTTATTTTTAGGTAAAAAGGCAGAAATTCCTGGTATTCTGAGGCAAAAATGAAGAAATTTCCCTTTTTTGTGGCAAAAGGTATACATTCCCTTTACTTTCGGGATAAAAAGCAGAAATTCCCCGTATTTTGAAACAAAATTGCAGAAATTCTCATAATTTTCGGGCAAAAAGGCAGAAATTCTCCTTATTTTGTGGCAAAAGACAGAAAATCTCCTTTTTACGAGAGCAAACAGTCAGAAATTCTTCTTATTTTGGGGGAAAATTGCAGAAATTTCCTTTATTTTGGGGCAAAATTGCAGAAATTTCACTTATTTCAGGGTAATAAGTCAGAAATTCCCCTTAATTGGGGCAAAAAAGACAGAAATTCCCTTTGTTTTGGGGGAAAAAGACAGTAATTCCACTTATTTAGAGGCAAAAAAACAGAAATTCCCCTTATTTTGTAGCAAAAATAAAGAAATTTCCCTTTTAATGGCAAAAAGGTATGAATTCCCATTATTTTCGGGCAAAAAGCCAGAAATTCCCCGTATTTTGGAGCAAAATTGCAGAAATTCCCTTAATTTTGGGGCAAAAGGCAGAAATTCCCTTTATTTTGGGGCAAAAATCAAAAATTCCCCTTATTTTGTAACTAAATTCAAGAAATTTCCTTTATTTTGAGGCAAAATTGCAGGAATTTACCTTATTTTGCGGCAAAATTGCAGAAATTTCCCTTATTTGGGGCAAAATTGCAAAAATTTCACTTATTTTCAGGTAAAAAGGCTGAAATTTCCTTTATTTTGGTGCAAAAAGGGAGAAATTCCCATTATTTTGGGGCAAAATTGCAGAAATTTCCTTTATTATGGGAAAAATTGCAGAAATTTCCCTTATTTTAGGGCAAAATTGCAGAAATTTCACTTATTTCAGAGAAATAAAGCAAAAATGTTTCTTATTTTGGGGCAAAAAGGCAGAAATTCCCATTATTTTGGGGCAAAAAGGCAGAAATTCACCTTATTTTGGGGTAAAATTGCAGAAATTTCACATATTTCAGGGAAAAAAGGCAGAACTTTCCCTTATTTTGGGGCAAAATTGCAGAAATTTCACTTATTTCAGGGTAATAAGTCAGAAATTCCCTTTATTTTGGGGCAAAAATAACAGAAATTCCCTTTGTTTTAGGGGAAAATTGCAGAAATTCCACTTATTTAGAGGCAAAAAGGAAGAAATTCTTCTTATTTTGGAGCAAAAATGAAGAAATTTCCCTTTTTTATGGCAAAAAGTTATGCATTCCCCTTATTTTCGGTCAAAAAAACAGAAATTCCCCGTATTTTGAAGCAAAATTGCAGAAATTCCTTTAATTGTGGGGCAAAAAGGCAGAAATTCCCTATATGTTTGGGCAAAAAGACAGAAATTTTCCTTATTTTGGGGCAAAACTCAGAAATTCCACTTATTTTGGTGCAAAATTCCAGAAATTTCCTTTATTTTGGAACAAAATTGCAGAAATTTCACTTATTTTGGGTCAAAATTGCAGAAATTTCCTTTATTATGGAAAAAAATTGCAGAAATTTCCCTTATTTTAGGGCATAATTGCAGAAATTTCACTTATTTCAGAGAAATAAAGCAAAAATGTTTCTTATTTTGGGGCAAAAAGGCAGAAATTCCCATTATTTTGGGGCAAAAAGGCAGAAATTCACCTTATTTTGGGGTAAAATTGCAGAAATTTCACATATTTCAGGGCAAAAAGGCAGAAATTTCCCTTATTTTGGGGCAAAATTGCAGAAATTTCACTTATTTCATGGTAATAAGTCAGAAATTCCCCTTATTTTGGGGCAAAAATAACAGAAATTCCCTTTGTTTTAGGGGAAAATTGCAGAAATTCCACTTATTTAGAGGCAAAAAGGAAAAAATTTCCCTTATTTTGGAGCAAAAATGAAGAAATTTCCCTTTTTTATGGCAAAAAGTTATGCATTCCCCTTATTTTCGGGCAAAAAGACAGAAATTCCCCGTATTTTGGAGCAAAATTGCAGAAAATCCCCTAATTGTGGGGCAAAAAGGCAGAAATTCCCTATATGTTTGGGCAAAAAGAGAGAAATTCTCCTTATTCTGGGGCAAAACTCAGAAATTCCACTTATTTTGGGGCAAAATTCCAGAAATTTCCCTTATTTTGGGGCAAAATTTCAGAAATTTCCTTTATTTTAGGGCAAAATTGCATAAATTTCACTTATTTCAGAGCAAAAAAGCAAAAATTTTTCTTATTTTGGGGCAAAAAGGCAGAAATTCCCATTTTTTGGGGCAAAAGACAGAAATTCACCTTATTTTAGGGTAAAATTGCAGAAATTTCACATATTTCAGGGCAAAAAGGCAGAAATTTCCCTTATTTTTGGGCAAAATTGCAGAAATTTTCCTTATTTTGGGGCAAAATTGCAGAAATTTCACTTATTTCAGGGAAAAAAGGCAGAAATTTTCCTTATTTTGGGGCAAAAATGCAGAAATTCTTAATATTTTGTGGCAAAAATGCAGAAATTCCCCTTATTTGAGGTAAAAAGGCTGAAATTCCCCTTATTTGAAGGCAAAAAGGCATAAATTTCCCTTATTTTGGGGCAAAAAGACAGAAATTCCCCTTATTTTGTGGCAAAAAGGCAGAAATTTCTTTTATTTTGGGGCAAAATTGCAGAAATATTACTTATTTCAGGGCATAAGTCAAAAAATTCTTTTATTTTGGGGCAAAAAGACAGACATTCCATTTATTTTTGGGTAAAAAGGAAGAAATTTCACTTATTTATAGGTAAAAAGGCAGAAATTCCTCTTATTCTGGGGCAAAAATGAAGAAATTTCCATTTTGTGGCAAAAGGTATACATTCCCTTTACTTTCGGGATAAAAAGCAGAAATTCCCCGTATTTTGAAACAAAATTGCCGAAATTCTCATAATTTTCGGGCAAAAAGGCAGAGATTCTTCTTATTTTGGGGCAAAAAGACAGAAACACTCCTTTTTACGATAGCAAACAGTCAGAAATTCCCCTTATTTTGGGGCAAAATTGCAGAAATTTCTTTTACATTCGGGCAAAATTGCAGAAATTTCCTTTATTTTGGGTCAAAATTGCAGAAATTTCATTTATTTCAGGGTAATAAGTCAGAAATTCCCCTTAATTGGGGCAAAAAAGACAGAAATTCCCTTTGTTTTGGGGGAAAAAGACAGAAATTCCACTTATTTAGAGGCAAAAAGGCAGAAATTCCCCTTATTTTGTAGCAAAAATGAAGAAATTTCCCTTTTAATGGCAAAAAGGTATGCATTCCCATTATTTTCTGGCAAAAAGCCAGTAATTCCCTGTATTTTGGAGCAAAATTGCAGAAATTCCCCTAATTTTGGGGCAAAAGGCAGAAATTCCCTTTATTTTGAGGCAAAAATCAAAAATTCCCCTTATTTTGTGGCAAAATTCAAAAAATTTCCTTTATTTTGGGGCAAAATTGCAGGAATTTACTTTATTTTGGGACAAAATTGCAGAAATTTCCCTTATTTGGGGCAAAATTGCAAAAATTTCACTTATTTTCAGGTAAAAAGGCTGAAATTTCCTTTATTTTGGGGCAAAAAGGGAGAAATTCCCCTTATTTTGGGGCAAAATTGCAGACATTTTTTTTATTATGGGGAAAAAATTGCAGAAATTTCCCTTATTTTAGGGCAAAATTGCAGAAATTTCACTTATTTCAGAGAAATAAAGCAAAAATGTTTCTTATTATGGGGCAAAAATGCAGAAATTCCCATTATTTTGGGGCAAAAATGCAGAAATTCACCTTATTTTGGGGTAAAATTGCAGAAATTTCACATATTTCAGGGCAAAAAGGCAGAACTTTCCCTTATTTTGAGGCAAAATTGCAGAAATTTCACTTATTTCAGGATAATAAGTCAGAAATTCCCCTTATTTTGGGGCAAAAATGACAGAAATTCCCTTTGTTTTGGGGGAAAATTGCAGAAATTCCACTTATTTAGAGGCAAAAAGGCAGAAATTCCCTTTATTTTGGAGCAAAAATGAAGAAATTTCCCTTTTTAATGGCAAAAAGTTATGCATTCCCCTTATTTTCGGGCAAAAAGACAGAAATTTCCCGTATTTTGGAGCAAAATTGCAGAAAATCCCCTAATTGTGGGGCAAAAAGGCAGAAATTCTCTATATGTTGGGGCAAAAAGAGAGAAATTCTCCTTATTCTGGGGCAAAACTCAGAAATTCCACTTATTTTGGGGCAAAATTCCAGAAATTTCTCTTATTTTGGGGCAAAATTTCAGAAATTTCCCTTATTTTAGGTCAAAATTGCATAAATTTCACTTATTTCAGAGCAAAAAAGCAAAAATTTTTCTTATTTTGGGGCAAAAAGGCCGAAATTCCCATTATTTTGGGGCAAAAGGCAGAAATTCACCTTATTTTTGGGCAAAATTGCAGAAATTTCCCTTATTTTGGGGCAAAATTGCAGAAATTTCACTTATTTCAGGGAAAAAAGGCAGAAATTATCCTTATTTTGGAGCAAAAATGCAGAAATTCTTAATATTTTGTGGCAAAAATGCAGAAATTCCCCTTATTTTGAGGTAAAAAGGCTGAAATTCCCCTTATTTGAAGGCAAAAAGGCATAAATTTCCCTTATTTTGGGGCAAAAAGACAGAAATTCCCCTTATTTTGTGGAAAAAATGCAGAAATTTCTTTTATTTTGGGGCAAAATTGCAGAAATATCAGTTATTTCAGGGCATAATTCAAAAAATTCTTTTATTTTGGGGCAAAAAGACCGAAATTCCATATATTTTTGGGTAAAAAGGAAGAAATTTCACTTATTTTTAGGTAAAAAGGCAGAAATTCCTCTTATTCTGGGGCAAAAATGAAGAAATTTCCCTTTTTTTGTAGCAAAAGGTATACATTCCCTTTACTTTCGGAATAAGAAGCAGAAATTCCCCGTATTTTGAAACAAAATTGCAGAAATTCTCATACTTTTCGGACAAAAAGCAAGAAATTTTCCGTATTTTGGAGCAAAATTGCAGAAATTCCCCTAATTTTGGGGCAAAAGTCAGAAATTCCCTTTATTTTGGGGCAAAAATCAAAAATTCCCCTTATTTTGTGGCAAAATTGCAGAAATTTCCTTTATTTTGGGGCAAAATTGCAAAAATTTCACTTATTTTCAGGTAAAAAGGCTGAAATTTCCTTTATTTTGGGGCAAAAAGGGAGAAATTCCCTTTATTTTTGGGGCAAAATTGCAGAAATTTTCTTTTATTATGGGAAAAAATTGCAGAAATTTCCCTTATTTTAGGGCAAAATTGCAGAAATTTCACTTATTTCAGAGAAATAAAGAAAAAATGTTTCTTATTTTGGGGCAAAAAGGCAGAAATTCCCATTATTTTGGGGCAAAAAGGTAGAAATTCACCTTATTTTGGGGTAAAATTGCAGAAATTTCACATATTTCAGGGCAAAAAGGCAGAAATTTCCCTTCTTTTTGGGCAAAAAGGCAGAAAATCTCCTTTTTTCGGCAGAAAACAGTCAGAAATTCCCCTTATTTTGGGGCAAAATTGAAGTAATTTCCATTACATTGGTGCAAAATTGAAGAAATTTCCTTTATTTTGGGGCAAAATTGCAGAAATTTCACTTATTTCAGGGTAATAAGTCAGAAATTTCCTTTATTTTGGGGCAAAAATAACAATAATTCCCTTTTTTGGGGGGAAAATTGCAGAAATTCCACTTATTTAAAGGCAAAAAGGCAGAAATTCCTCTTATTTTGGAGCAAAAATGAAGAAATTTACCTTTTTTATGGCCAAAAGTTATGCATTCCCCTTATTTTCGGGCAAAAAGGCAGAAATTCCCCGTATTTTGGAGCAAAATTGCAGAAATTCCCCTAATTGTGGGGCAAAAAGGCAGAAATTCCCTATATGTTGGGGCAAAAAGAGAGAAATTCTCCTTATTTTGGGGCACAACTCAGAAATTCCACTTATTTTGGGGCAAAATTCCAGAAATTTCCCTTATTTTTGGGGCAAAATTGCAGAAATTTCCCTTATTTTGGGGCAAAATTGCAGAAATTTCACTTATTTCAGAAAAAAAAGCAAAAATTTTTCTAATTTTGGGGCAAAAAGGCAGAAATTCTTAATATTTTGTGGCAAAAATGCAGAAGTTCCCCTTATTTTGAGGTAAAAAGGCTGAAATTCACCTTATTTGAGGGCAAAAAGGCATAAATTTCCCTTATTTTAGGGCAAAAAGACAGAATTTCCCCTTATTTTGTGGCAAAAAGGCAGAAATTTCCTTTATTTTGGGGCAAAATTGCAGAAATATCACTTATTTCAGGGCATAACTCAAAAATTCCTTTTATTTTGGGGCAAAAAGACAGAAATTCCATTTATTTTTGGGTAAAAAGGAAGAAATTTCACTTATTTTTATGTTAAAAGGCAGAAATTCCTCTTATTCTGGGGCAAAAATGAAGAAATTTCCCTTTTTTGTGGCAAAAGGTATACATTCCCCTCACTTTCGAGATAAAAAGCAGAAATTCCTCGTATTTTGAAGCAAAATTGCAGAAATTCTCATGATTTTCGGGCAAAAAGGCAGAAATTCTCCTTATTTTGGGGCAAAAAGACAGAAAATCTCCTTTTTTCGGCAGAAAACAGTCAGAAATTCCCCTTATTTTAGGGCAAAATTGAAGTAATTTCCTTTACATTGGTGCAAAATTGAAGAAATTTCCTTTATTTTGGGGCAAAATTGAAGAAATTTCACTTATTTCAGGGTAATGAGTCAGAAATTCCCCTTATTTTGGGGCAAAAATAACAGAAATTCTTTTTTTGGGGGGGAAAATTGCAGAAATTCCACTTATTTAGAGGCAAAAGGCAGAAATTCCCCTTATTTTGGAGCAAAAATGAATAAATTTACCTTTTTTATGGCCAAAAGTTATGCATTCCCCTTATTTTCGGGCAAAAAGGCAGAAATTCTCCGTATTTTGGAGCAAAATTGCAGAAATTCCTTTAATTGTGGGGCGAAAGGGCAGAAATTCCCTATATAGTGGGGCAAAAAGACAGAAATTCTCCTTATTTTGGGGCAAAACTCAGAAATTCCACTTATTTTGGGGCAAAATTCCAGAAAATTCCCTTATTTTGGAGCAAAATTGCAGAAATTTCACTTATTTTGTGGCAAAATGCAGAAATTTCACTTATTTCAGGGTAAAAGGCAGAAATTTTCCTTATTTTGTGGCAAAAATGCAGGAATTCCCTTTATTTTGAGGTAAAAAGCCTGAAATTTCTTTTATTTGGGGGCAAAAAGGCAGAAATTTCCCTTATTGTGGGGCAAAAAGACAGAAATTCCTCTTATTTTGTGGCAAAAAGGCAGAAATTTTCTTTTATTTTGGGGCAAAATTTTAGAAATTTCACTTATTTCAGGGCATAATTCAAAAATACCTTTTATTTTGAGGCAAAAAGACAGAAATTCCGTTTATTTTTGGGTCAAAAGGCCGAAATTTCACTTATTTTGAGGGAAAAAGGCAGAAATTCCTCTTATTTTGGGGCAAAAATGAAGAAATTTCCCTTTTTTGTGGCAAAAGGTATACATTCCACTTACTTTTGGGATAAAAAGCAGAAATTCCCCGTATTTTGAAGCAAAATTGCAGAGATTCTCATAATTTTCGGGCAATAAGGCAGAAATTCTCCTTATTTTGGGGCAAAAAGACAGAAAATCTTCTTTTTTCGGGAGGAAACAGTCAGAAATTCTCCTTATTTTGGGGCAAAATTGCAGAAATTTCCTTTACATTGGGGCAAAATTGCAGAAATTTCCCTTATTTTGGGGCAAAATCGCAGAAATTTCACTTATTTCAGGGTAATAAGTCAGAAATTCCCCTTATTTTGGGGCAAAAAAGACAGAAATTCCCTTTGTTTTGGGGGAAAAATACAGAAATTCCACTTATTTAGAGGCAAAAATGCAGAAATTCCCCTTATTTTGTAGCAAAAATGAAGAAATTTCCCTTTTTATGGCAAAAAGGTATGCATTCCCATTATTTTCAGGCAAAAAGGCAGAAATTCCCCGTATTTTAGAGCAAAAGGCAGAAATTCCCTTTATTTTGGGGCAAAAATCAGAAATTCCCCTTATTTTGGGGCAAAATTCTAGAAATTTCTTTTTTTTGGAAGGCAAAATTGCAGGAATTTACATTATATTGGGGCAAAATTGCAGAAATTTCCCTTATTTGGGGCAAAATTGCAGAAATTTCACTTATTTTCAGGTAAAAAGGCTGAAATTTCCTTTATTTTGGGGCAAAAAGGATGAAATTCTCTTTATTTTAGGGCAAAATTGCAGACATTTCCCTTATTATGGGGAAAAATTGAAGAAATTTATCTTATTTTAGGGCAAAATTGCAGAAATTTCACTTATTTTAGTGAAAAAAGCAAAAATTTTTCTTAATTTGGGGCAAAAAGGCAGAAATTCGCATTATTTTGGGGCAAAAATGCAGGAATTCACCTTATTTTGGGGTAAAATTGAAGAAATTTCACATATTTCAGGGCATAAATGCAGAGAATTCCCTTATTTGGGGGCAAAATTGCAGAAATTTCACTTATTTCAGGGAAATAAGTCAGAAATTACCCTTATTTTGGGCAAAAAGACAGAAATTCCCTTTGTTTTGGGGGGAAAAGACAGAAATTCCACTTATTTAGAGGCAAAAAGGCAGAAATTTCCTCTTATTTTGGAGCTCAAATGATGAAATTTTTTTTTTATGGCAAAAAGTTATGCATTCCCCTTATTTTCGAGCAAAAAGACAGAAATTCCCCGTATTTTGGAGCAAAATTGCAGAAATTCCTCTAATTGTGGGGCAAAAAGGCAGAAATTTCACTTATTTTAGAGAAAAATCAAAAATTTTACTTAATTTGGTGCAAAAAGGCAGAAATTCCCTTATTTTGGGGCAAAATTACAGTAATTTCCTTTACATTGGTGCAAAATTGCACAAATTTCCTTTATTTTGGGGCAAAATTGCAGAAATTTCACTTATTTCAGGGTAATAAGTCAGAAATTCCCCTTATTTTGGGGCAAAAATAACAGAAATTCCCTGTATTTTGGGGGAAAATTGCAGAAATTCCACTTATTTAGAGGCAAAAAGGCAGAAATTCCCCTTATTTTGGAGCAAAAATGAAGAAATTTCCCTTTTTTATGGCAAAAAGTTATGCATTCCCCTTATTTTCAGGCAAAAAGGCAGAAATTCCCCGTATTGCAGAAATTCCTTTAATTTTGGGGCAAAAGGGCAGAAATTCCCTATATAGTGGGGCAAAAAGACAGAAATTCTCCTTATTTTGGGGCAAAACTCAGAAATTCCACTTATTTTGGGGCAAAATTCCAGAAATTTCCCTTATTTTGGAGCAAAATTGCAGAAATTTCACTTATTTCGGGGCAAAATTGCAGAAATTTCACTTCTTTCTGGGAAAAAAGGCAGAAATTTTCCTTATTTTGGGGCAAAAATGCAGAAATTCTTAATATTTGGTGGCAAAAATGCAGGAATTCCCTTTATTTTGAGGTAAAAAGCCTGAAATTTCTTTTATTTGGGGGCAAAAAGTCAGAAATTTCCCTTATTTTGGGGCAAAAAGACAGAAATTCCTCTTATTTTGTGGCAAAAAGGCAGAAATTTCTATTATTTGGGGCAAAATTGCAGAAATTTCACTTATTTCAGGGCATAATTCAAAAATTCCTTTTATTTTGAGGCAAAAAGACAGAAATTCCGTTTATTTTTGGGTCAAAAGGCCGAAATTTCACTTATTTTGAGGGAAAAAGGCAGAAATTCCTCTTATTTTGGGGCAAAAATGAAGAAATTTCCCTTTTTTGTGGCAAAAGGTATACATTCCCCTTACTTTTGGGATAAAAAGCAGAAATTCCCCGTATTTTGAAGCAAAATTGCAGATATTCTCATAATTTTCTAGCAAAAAGGCAGAAATTCTCTTTATTTTGGGGCAAAAAGACAGAAAATCTTCTTTTTTCGGGAGCAAACAGTCAGAAATTCCCCTTATTTTGGGGCAAAATTGCATAAATTTTCTTTACATTGGGGCAAAATTGTAGAAATTTCCCTTACTTTGGGGCAAAATCGCAGAAATTTCACTTACTTCAGGGTAATAAGTCAGAAATTCCCCTTATTTTGGGGCAAAAAAGACAGAAATTCCCTTCGTTTTGGGGGAAAAAGACAGAAATTCCACATATTTAGAGGCAAAAAGGCAGAAATTCCCCTTATTTTGGAGCAAAAATGAAGAAATTTCTCTTTTTTATGGCAAAAAGTTATGCATTCCCCTTATTTTCGGGCAAAAAGGCAGAAATTCCACTTATTTTGGAGCAAAAATGAAGAAATTTCCCTTTTTTATGGCAAAAAGTTATGCATTCCCCTTATTTTCGGGCAAAAAGGCAGAAATTCCCCGTATTTTGGAGCAAAATTGCAGAAATTTCCCTAATTGTGGGGCAAAAAGGCAGAAATTCCCTATATGGTGGGGCAAAAAGACAGAAATTCTCCTTATTTTGGGGCAAAACTCAGAAATTCCACTTATTTTGGGGCAAAATTCCAGAAATTTCCCTTATTTTGGAGCAAAATTGCAGAAATTTCACTTATTTTGGGGCAAAATTGCAGAAATTTCACTTATTTCAGGGAAAAAATGCAGAAATTTTCCTTATTTTGGGGTAAAAATGCAGAAATTCTTAATATTTTGTGGCAAAAATGCAAAAATTCCCCTAATTTTGAGGTAAAAAGGCTTCAATTCCTATTATTTGGGGGCAAAAATGCAGAAATTTCCCTTATTTTGGGGCAAAAAGAGAGAAATTCCCCTTATTTTGTGGCAAAAAGGCAGAAATTTCTTTTATTTTGGGGCAAAATTGCAGAAACTTCACTAATTTCAGGGCAAAATTTTAAAATTCCTTGTATTTTGGGGCAAAAAATCAGGAATTCCGTTTATTTTGGGATAAAAAGGCAGAAATTTCTTTTATTTTGAGGTAAAAAGGCAGAAATTCCTTTTATTTTGGGGCAAAAATGAAGAAATTTCCCTTTTTTTGTGGCAAAAGGTATACATTCCCCTTACTTTCGGGATAAAAAGCAGAAATTCCCCGTATTTTGAAGCAAAATTGCAGAAATTCTCATAATTTTCGGGCAAAAAGGCAGAAATTCTCCTTATTTTGGGGCAAAAAGACAGAAAATCTCCTTTTTTTTGGCAGCAAACAGTCAGAAATTCATTTACATTGAGGCAAAATTGCAGAAATTTCCTTTACATTGGTGCAAAATTGCTGAAATTTTCTTTATTTTGGGGCAAAATTGCAGAAATTTCACTTATTTTAGGGTAATAAGTAAGAAATTCCCCTTATTTTGGGGCAAAAAAGACAGAAATTCCCTTTGTTTTGGGGGAAAAGGACAGAAATTCCACTTATTTAGAGGCAAAAAGGCAGAAATTCCCCTTATTTTGTAGGAAAAATGAAGAAATTTCCCTTTTTATGGCAAAAAGGTATGCATTCCCCTTATTTTCAGGCAAAAAGGCAGAAATTCCCTGTATTTTGGAGCAAAATTGCAGAAATTCCCCTAATTGTTGGGCAAAAAGGCAGAAATTCTTCGTATTTTGGAGCAAAATTGAAGAAATTCCCCTAATTGTGGGGAAATAAGGTAGAAATTCTCTATATTTTGGGGCAAAAAGACAGAAATTCTCCTTATTTTGGGGCAAAACTCAGAAATTCCACTTATTTTGGGGCAAAATTGCAGAAATTTCACTTATTTCAGGGAAAAAAGGCAGAAATTTTCCTTATTTTGGGGCAAAAATGCAGAAATTCTTAATATTTTGTGGCAAAAATGCAAAAATTCCCTTTATTTTGTGGTAAAAAGTCTGAAATTCCCCTCATTTGGGGGCAAAAAGGCAGAAATTCACCTTATTTTGGGGCAAAATTGCAGAAATTTCACTTATTTCTGAGGAATAAGTCAGAAATTCCCATTATTTGGGGGCAAAAAAGTCAGAAATTCCCTTTGTTTTGGGGAAAAAAGACAGAAATTCAACTTATTTAGAGGCAAAAAAGACAGAAATTCCCCTTATTTTGGAGCAAAAATGAAGAAATTTCACTTTTTTATGGCAAAAAGGTATGCATTCCCCTTATTTTCGGGCAAACAGGCAGAAATTCCATGTATTTTGGAGCAAAATTGCAGAAATTTCCCTAATTTTGGGGCAAAAGGCAGAAATTCCCTTTATTATGGGGTAAAAATCAGAAATTCCCCTTATTTTGAGGCAAAATTCCAGAAATTTCCTTTATTTTGGGGCAATATTGCAGAAATTTACCTTATTTTGGGGCAAAATTGCAGAAATTTCCCTTATTTGGGGCAAAATTGCAGTAATTTCACTTATCTTCAGGTAAAAAGGCTGAAATTTCCTTTATTTTGGGGCAAAAAAGGAGAAATACCTCTTATTTTGGGGCAAAATTGTATAAATTTTCTTTATTAAGGGGCAAAAAGGCAGAAATTCTGTAAATTTAGTGGCAAAAATGCAGAAATTCCCCTTATTTTGAGTTAAAAAGGCTGAAATTCCCCTTATTTGGGGGCAAAAAAGCAGAAATTTCGCTTATTTTGGGACAAAATTGCAGAAATTTTTCTTATTTCAGGGTAATAAGTCAGAAATTCCTTTTATTTTGGGGCAAAAAAGACAGAAATTCTCTTTTTTGGGGGGAAAAATACAGAAATTCCACTTATTTAGAGGCAAAAAGGCAGAAATTCCTCTTATTTTGTAGCAAAAATGATGAAATTTCCCTTTTCATGGCAAAAAGGTATGCATTCCCATTATTTTCAGGCAAAAAGGCAGAAATTCCCCGTATTTTGGAGCAAAAATGAAGAAATTTCACTTTTTTATGGCAAAAAGGTATGCATTCCCCTTATTTTCGGGCAAACAGGCAGAAATTCCCTGTATTTTGGAGCAAAATTGCAGATTCCCCTAATTTTGGGGCAAAAGGCAGAAATTCCCTTTATTTTGGGGTAAAAATCAGAAATTCCCCTTATTTTGGGGCAAAATTCCAGAAATTTCCTTTATTTTGGGGCAATATTGCAGAAATTTACCTTATTTTGGGGCAAAATTGCAGAAATTTCCCTTATTTGGGGCAAAATTGCAGTAATTTCACTTATCTTCATGTAAAAAGGCTGAAATTTCCTTTATTTTGGGGCAAAAAAGGAGAAATTCCTCTTACTTTGGGGCAAAATTGTATAAATTTTCTTTATTAAGGGGCAAAAAGGCAGAAATTCTCTAAATTTAGTGGCAAAAATGCAGAAATTCCCCTTATTTTGAGTTAAAAAGGCGGAAATTCCCCTTATTTGGGGGCAAAAAAGCAGAAATTTCCCTTATTTTGGGACAAAATTGTAGAAATTTTTCTTATTTCAGGGTAATAAGTCAGAAATTCCCCTTATTTTGGGGCAAAAGACAGAAATTCTCTTTTTTTGGAGGAAAAATACAGAAATTCCACTTATTTAGAGGCAAAAAGGCAGAAATTCCCCTTATTTTGTAGCAAAAATGAAGAAATATCCCTTTTTATGGCAAAAAGGTATGCATTCCCATTATTTTCAGGCAAAAAGGCAGAAATTCCCCGTATTTTGGAGCAAAATTGCAGAAATTCCCCTAATTTTGGGGCAAAAGGCAGAAATTCCCTTTATTTTGGGGCAAAAATCAGAAATTCCTTTTATTTTGGGGCAAAATTCTAGAAATTTCCTTTTTTTGGAAGGCAAAATTGCAGGAATTTACATTATTTTGAGGCAAAATTGCAGGAATTTACATTATATTGGGGAAAAATTGCAGGAATTTACATTATATTGGGGCAAAATTGCAGAAATTTCCCTTATTTGGGGTAAAATTGCAGAAATTTCACTTATTTTCAGGTAAAAAGGCTGAAATTTCCTTTATTTTGGGGCAAAAAGGATGAAATTCTCTTTATTTTGGGGCAAAATTGCAGACATTTCCCTTATTATGGGGAAAAAATGCAGAAATTTATCTTATTTTAGGGCAAAATTGCAGAAATTTCACTTATTTAAGAGAAAAAAAGCTAAATTTTTTTTTATTTTCGGGCAAAAAGGCAGAAATTCCCCGTATTTTGGAGCAAAATTGCAGAAATTCCTTTAATTGTGGGGCAAAAGGGCAGAAATTCCCTATATAGTGGGGCAAAAAGACAGAAATTCTCCTTATTTTGGGGCAAAACTCAGAAATTCCACTTATTTTGGGGCAAAATTCCAGAAATTTCCCTTATTTTGGAGCAAAATTGCAGAAATTTCACTTATTTTGGGGCAAAATTGCTGAAATTTCACTTCTTTCTGGGAAAAAAGGCAGAAATTTTCCTTATTTTGGGGCAAAAATGCAGAAATTCTTAATATTTGGTGGCAAAAATGCAGGAATTCCCTTTATTTTGAGGTAAAAAGGCTGAAATTTCTTTTATTTGGGGGCAAAAGGCAGAAATTTCCCTTCTTTGGGGCAAAAAGACAGAAATTCCCCTTATTTTGTTTCAAAAAGGCAGAAATTTCTTTTATTTTGGGGCAAAATTGCAGAAATTTCACTTATTTCAGGGCATAATTCAAAAATTCCTTTTATTTTGAGGCAAAAAGACAGAAATTCCGTTTATTTTTGGGTCAAAAGGCAGAAATTTCACTTATTTTGAGGGGAAAAGGCAGAAATTCCTCTTATTTTGGGGCAAAAATGAAGAAATTTCCCTTTTTTGTGGCAAAAGGTATACATTCCCCTTACTTTTGGGATAAAAAGCAGAAATTCCCCGTATTTTTAAGCAAAATTTCAGAAATTCTCATAATTTTCGGGCAAAAAGGCAGAAATTCTCCTTATTTTGGGGCAAAAAGACAGAAAATCTTTTTTCGGGAGCAAACAGTCAGAAATTCCCCTTATTTTGGGGCAAAATTGCAAAAATTTCCTTTACATTGGGGCATAATTGCAGAAATTTCCCTTATTTTGAGGAAAAATTGCAGAAATTTCACCTATTTCATGGTAATAAGTCAGAAATTCCCCTTATTTTGGGGAAAAAAGACAGAAATTCCCATTGTTTTGGGGGAAAAAGACAGAAATTCACTTATTTAGAGGCAAAAAGGAAGAAATTCCCCTTATTTTGGAGTAAAAATGAAGAAATTTCCCTTTTTATGGCAAAAAGGTATGCATTCCCATTATTTTCAGGCAAAAAGGCAGAAATTCCCTGTATTTTGGAGCAAAATTGCAGAAATTCCCCTAATTTTGGGGCAAAAAGGCAGAAATTCCCAATATGTTGGGGCAAAAAGAGAGAAATTCTCCTTATTTTGGGGCAAAACTCAGAAATTCCACTTATTTTGGTGCAAAATTCCAGAAATTTCCTTTATTTTGGGGCAAAATTGCAGAAATTTCCCTTATAATGCGGCAAAATTGCAGAAATTTCACTTATTTCAGAGAAAAAAAGAAAAAATTTTTCTTATTTTTGGGCAAAAAGGCAGAAATTCCCATTATTTTGGGGCAAAAACGCAGAAATTCACCTTATTTTGGGGTAAAATTGCAGAAATTTCATATATTTCAGAGCAAAAAGTCAAAAAATTTCCTTATTTTGGGGCAATATTGCAGAAATTTTACTTATTTCAAAGTAATAAGTCAGAAATTCCCCTTATTTTGGGGCAAAAAAGACAGAAATTCTCTTTTTTGGGGGGAAAAATACAGAAATTCTACTTATTTAGAGGCAAAAAGGCAGAAATTTCTCTTATTTTGTAGCAAAAATGAAGAAATTTCCCTTTTTAGGGCAAAAAGGTATGCATTCCCATTATTTTCAGGCAAAAAGGCAGAAATTCCCCGTATTTTGGAGCAAAATTGCAGAAATTCCCCTAATTGTTGGGCAAAAAGGCAGAAATTCTTCTTATTTTGGAGCAAAATTGAAGAAATTCCCCTAATTGTGGGGCAATAAGGTAGAAATTCTCTATATTTTGGGGCAAAAAGACAGAAATTCTCCTTATTTTGGGGCAAAACTCAGAAATTCCACTTATTTTGGGGCAAAATTGCAGAAATTTCACTTATTTCAGGGAAAAAAGGCAGAAATTTTCCTTATTTTGGGGCAAAAAATGCAGAAATTCTTAATATTTTGTGGCAAAAATGCAAAAATTCCCCTTATTTTGTGGTAAAAAGTCTGAAATTCCCCTCATTTGGGGGCAAAAAGGCAAAAATTCACCTTATTTTGGGGCAAAATTGCAGAAATTTCACTTATTTCTGAGTAATAAGTCAGAAATTCCTATTATTTGGAGTGCAAAAAAGTCAGAAATTCCCTTTGTTTTGGGGAAAAAAGACAGAAATTCAACTTATTTAGAGGCAAAAAGGCAGAAATTCCCCTTACTTTTGAGCAAAAATGAAGAAATTTCACTTTTTTATGGCAAAAAGGTATGCATTCCCCTTATTTTCGGGCAAACAGGCAGAAATTCCCTGTATTTTGGAGCAAAATTGCAGAAATTCCCCTAATTTTGGGGCAAAAGGCAGAAATTCCCTTTATTTTGAAGTAAAAATCAGAAATTCCCCTTATTTTGGGGCAAAATTCCAGAAATTTCCTTTATTTTGGGGCAATATTGCAGAAATTTACCTTATTTTGGGGCAAAATTGCAGAAATTTCCCTTATTTGGGGCAAAATTGCAGTAATTTCACTTATCTTCAGGTAAAAAGGCTGAAATTTCCTTTATTTTGGGGCAAAAAAGGAGATATTCCTCTTATTTTGGGGCAAAATTGTATAAATTTTCTTTATTATGGGGCAAAAAGGCAGAAATTCTGTAAATTTTGTGGCAAAAATGCAGAAATTCCCCTTATTTTGAGGTAAAAAGGCTGAAATTCCCCTTATTTGGGGGCAAAAAAGCAGAAATTTCCCTTATTTTGGGACAAAATTGCAGAAATTTTACTTATTTCAGGGTAATAAGTCAGAAATTCCCCTTATTTTGGGGCAAAAAAGACAGAAATTCCCTTTGTTTTGGGGGAAAAAGACAGAAATTCCACTTATTTAGAGGCAAAATGCAGAAATTCCCCTTATTTTGAAGTAAAAATGAAGAAATTTCCCTTTTTTATGGCAACAAGTTATGCATTCCCCTTGTTTTCGGGCAAAAAGACAGAAATTCCCCGTATTTTGGAGCAAAATTGCAGAAATTCCCCTAATTTGGGGGCAAAAGGCAGAAATTCCCTTTATTTTGGGGTAAAAATCAAAAATTCCCCTTATTTTACGGCAAAATTCAAGAAATTTTCTTTTTTTGGGGTGCAAAATTGCAGGAATCTACATTATTTTGGGGCATAATTGCAGAAATTTCCCTTATTTGGGCAAAATTGCAGAAATTTCACATATTTTCAGGTAAAAAGGTTGAAATTTCCTTTAATTTGGGGCAAAAAGAAAGAAATTCTCCTTATTTTGGGGCAAAATTGCAGAAATTTCCCTTATTATGGGGAAAAATTGCAGAAATTTCCTTTATTTTAAGGCAAAATTGCACAAATTTCACTTATTTCAGAGAAAAAAAAATTTTTCTTATTTTTGGGCAAAAAGGCAGAAATTCCCATTATTTTGGGGCAAAAACGCAGAAATTCACCTTATTTTGGGGTAAAATTGCAGAAATTTCATATATTTCAGAGCAAAAAGGCAAAAATTTTCCTTATTTTGGGGCAAAATTGCAGAAATTTCACTTATTTCAGAGTAATAAGTCAGAAATTCCCCTTATTTTGGGGCAAAAAAGACAGAAATTCTATTTTTTGGGGGGAAAAATACAGAAATTCCACTTATTTAGAGGCAAAAAGGCAGAAATTCCTCTTATTTTGTAGCAAAAATGAAGAAATTTCCCTTTTTAGGGCAAAAAGGTATGCATTCCCATTATTTTCAGGCAAAAAGGCAGAAATTCCCCGTATTTTGGAGCAAAATTGCAGAAATTCCCCTAATTGTTGGGCAAAAAGGCAGAAATTCTTTTTATTTTGGAGCATAATTGAAGAAATTCCTCTAATTGTGGGGCAATAAGGTAGAAATTCTCTATATTTTGGGGCAAAAAGACAGAAATTCTCCTTATTTTGGGGCAAAACTCAGAAATTCCACTTATTTTGGGGCAAAATTGCAGAAATTTCACTTATTTCAGGGAAAAAAGGCAGAAATTTTCCTTATTTTGGGGCAAAAATGCAGAAATTCTTAATATTTTGTGGCAAAAATGCAAAAATTCCCCTTATTTTGTGGTAAAAAGTCTGAAATTCCCCTCATTTGGGGGCAAAAAGGCAGAAATTCACCTTATTTTGGGGCAAAATTGCAGAAATTTTACTTATTTCTGAGTAATAAGTCAGAAATTCCTATTATTTGGGGGCAAAAAAGTCCGAAATTCCCTTTGTTTTGGGAAAAAAAGACAGAAATTCAACTTATTTAGAGGCAAAAATGCAGAAATTCCTTTTATTTTTGAGCAAAAATGAAGAAATTTCACTTTTTTATGGCAAAAAGGTATGCATTCCCCTTATTTTCGGGCAAACAGGCAGAAATTCCCTGTATTTTGGAGCAAAATTGCAGAAAATCCCCTAATTTTGGGGCAAAAGGCAGAAATTCCCTTTATTTTGGGGTAAAAATCAGAAATTCCCCTTATTTTGGGGCAAAATTCTAGAAATTTCCTTTATTTTGGGGCAATATTGCAGAAATTTACCTTATTTTGGGGCAAAATTGCAGAAATTTCCCTTATTTGGGGCAAAATTGCAGTAATTTCACTTATCTTCAGGTAAAAAGGCTGAAATTTCCTTTATTTTGGGACAAAAAAGGAGAAATTCCTCTCATTTTGGGGCAAAATTGTATAAATTTTCTTTATTATGGGGCAAAAAGGCAGAAATTCTGTAAATTTTGTGGCAAAAATGCAGAAATTCCCCTTATTTTGAGGTAAAAAGGCTGAAATTCCCCTTATTTGGGAGCAAAAAAGCAGAAATTTCCCTTATTTTGGGACAAAATTGCAAAAATTTTACTTATTTCAGGGTAATAAGTCAGAAATTCCCCTCATTTTGGGGCAAAAAAGACAGAAATTCCCTTTTTTTGGGGGGAAAAAGACAGAAATTCCACTTATTTAGAGGCAAAAAGGAAGAAATTACCCTTATTTTGGAGTAAAAATGAAGAAATTTCCCTTTATATGGCAACAAGTTATGCATTCCCCTTGTTTTCGGGCAAAAAGACAGAAATTCCCCATATTTTGGAGCAAAATTGCAGAAATTCCCCTAATTGTCGGGCAAAAAGGCAGAAATTCCCTATATGTTGGGGCAAAAAAAGAGAAATTCTCCTTATTTTGGGACAAAACTCAGAAATTCCACTTATTTTGGTGCAAAATTCCAGAAATTTCCCTTATTTTGGGGCAAAATTGCAGAAATTTTCCTTATTTTGGGGCAAAATTGCAGAAATTTCACTTATTTCAGAGAAAAAACGCAAAAATTTTTCTTATTTTGGGCAAAAAGGCAGAAATTCTCATTATTTTAGGGCAAAAAGGCAGAAATTCACCTTATTTTAGCGTAAAATTGCAGAAATTTCACATATTTCAGGGCAAAAAGGCAGAAATTTCCTTTATTTTGGGGCAAAATTGCAGAAATTTCCCTTATTTTGGGGCAAAATTGCAGAAATTTCACTTATTTCAAAAAAAAGGCAGAAATTTTCCTTATTTTGGGGCAAAAATGCAGATATTCTTAATATTTTGTGGCAAAAATGCAGAAATTCCCCTTATTTTGAGGTAAAAAGGCTGAAATTCCCCTTATTTGAGGGCAAAAAGGCATAAATTTCCCTTATTTTGGGGCAATAAGACTGAAATTCCCCTTATTTTGTGGCAAAAATGCAGAAATTTCTTTTATTTTGGGGCATAATTGCAGAAATATCACTTATTTCAGGGCATAACTCAAAAATTCCTTTTATTTTGGGGCAAAAAGACAGAAATTCCATTTATTTTTGGGTAAAAAGGAAGAAATTTCACTTATTTTTATGTTAAAAGGCAGAAATTCCTCTTATTCTGGGGCAAAAATGAAGAAATTTCCCTTTTTTGTGGCAAAAGGTATACATTCCCCTTACTTTCGGAATAAAAAGCAGAAATTCCCCATATTTTGAAGCAAAATTGCAGAAATTCTCATAATTTTCGGGCAAAAAGGCAGAAATTCCCCTTATTTTGGGGCAAAATTACAGTAATTTCCTTTACATTGGTGCAAAATTGCAGAAATTTTATTTATTTTGGGGCAAAATTGCAGAAATTTCACTTATTTCAGGGTAATAAGTCAGAAATTCCCCTTATTTTGGGGCAAAAATAACAGAAATTCCCTGTATTTTGGAGGAAAATTGCAGAAATTCCACTTATTTAGAGGCAAAAAGGCAGAAATTCCCCTTATTTTGAGCAAAAATGAATAAATTTCCCTTTTTTATGGCAAAAAGTTATGCATTCCCCTTATTTTCGGGCAAAAAGGCAGAAATTCCCCGTATTTTGGAGCAAAATTGCAGAAATTTTTTTAATTGTGGGGCAAAAGGGCAGAAATTCCCTATATAGTGGGGCAAAAAGACAGAAATTCTCCTTATTTTGGGGCAAAACTCAGAAATTCCACTTATTTTGGGGCAAAATTCCAGAAATTTTTCTTATTTTGGAGCAAAATTGCAGAAATTTCACTTATTTTGGGGCAAAATTGCAGAAATTTCACTTATTTCTGGGAAAAAAGGCAGAAATTTTCCTTATTTTGGGGCAAAAATGCAGAAATTCTTAATATTTGGTGGCAAAAATGCAGGAATTCCCTTTATTTTGAGGTAAAGAGGCTGAAATTTCTTTTATTTAGAGGCAAAAAGGCAGAAATTTCCCTTATTTTGGGGCAAAACTACAGAAATTCCCCTTATTTTGTTTCAAAAAGGCAGAAATTTCTTTTATTTTGAGGCTAAATTGCAGAAATTTCACTTATTTCAGGGCATAATTCAAAAATTCCTTTTATTTTGAGGCAAAAAGACAGAAATTCTGTTTATTTTTGGGTCAAAAGGCAGAAATTTCACTTATTTTGAGGGAAAAAGGCAGAAATTCCTTATTTTGGGGCAAAAATGAAGAAATTTTCCTTTTTTGTGGCAAAAGGTATACATTCCCCTTACTTTCGGGATAAAAAGCAGAAATTCCCCGTATTTTTAAGCAAAATTGCAGAAATTCTCATAATTTTTGGGCAAAAAGGCAGAAATTCTCCTTATTTTGGGGCAAAAAGACAGAAAATCTTCTTTTTTCGGGAGCAAACAGTCAGAAATTCCCCTTATTTTTGGGCATAATTGCAAAAATTTCCTTTACATTGAAGCATAATTGCAGAAATTTCCCTTATTTTGGGGAAAAATTGCAGAAATTTCACCTATTTCAGGGTAATAAGTTAGAAATTCCCCTTATTTTGGTGAAAAAAGACAGAAATTCCCTTTGTTTTGGGGGGAAAAGACAGAAATTCCACTTATTTAGAGGCAAAAAGGCAGAAATTCCCTTTATTTTGGAGCAAAAATGAAGAAATTTCCCTTTTTATGGCAAAAAGGTATGCATTCCCATTATTTTCAGGCAAAAAGGCAGAAATTCCCCGTATTTTGGAGCAAAATTGCAGAAATTTCCCTAATTTTGGGGCAAAAGGCAGAAATTCCCTTTATTTTTAGGTAAAAATCAGAAATTCCCCTTATTTTGGGGCAAAATTCTAGAAATTTTCTTTTTTAGGTGGCAAAATTGCAGGAATCTAAATTATTTTGGGGCATAATTGAAGAAATTTCGCTTATTTGGGGCAAAATAGCAGAAATTTCACATATTTTCAGGTAAAAAGGCTGAAATTTCTTTTAATTTGGGGCAAAAAAATAGAAATTCCCCTTATTTTGGGGCAAAATTGCAGAAATTTCCCTTATTATAAGGAAAATTGCAGAAATTTCCTTTATTTTAAGGCAAAATTGCACAAATTTTACTTATTTCAGAGAAAAAAAGAAAAAATTTTTCTTATTTTTGGGCAAAAAGGCAGAAATTCCCATTATTTTGGGGCAAAAACGCAGAAATTCACCTTTTTTGGGGGTAAAATTGCAGAAATTTCACATATTTTGGGGCAAAAAGGCAGAAATTTCCCTTATTTTGGGGCAAAATTGCAGAAATTTCACTTATTTCAGGGTAATAAGTCAGAAATTTCCCTTATTTTGGGGCAAAAAAGACAGAAATTTCCTTTTTTTTTGGGGAAAAAAGACAGAAATTCCACTTATTTAGAGGCAAAAATGCAGAAATTCCCCTTATTTTGGAGCAAAAATGAAGAAATTTCCCTTTTTTATGGCAAGAAGTTATGCATTCCCCTTATTTTCGGGCAAAAAGGCAGAAATTCCCCGTATTTTGGAGCAAAATTGCAGAAATTTTCCTAATTGTGGGGCAAAAAGGCAGAAATTCCCTATATGGTGGGGCAAAAAGACAGAAATTCTCCTTATTTTGGGGCAAAACTCAGAAATTCCCCTTATTTTGGGGCAAAATTCTAGAAATTTTCTTTTTTAGGTGGCAAAATTGCAGGAATCTAAATTATTTTGGGGCATAATTGAAGAAATTTCGCTTATTTGGGGCAAAATAGCAGAAATTTCACATATTTTCAGGTAAAAAGGCTGAAATTTCTTTTAATTTGGGGCAAAAAAATAGAAATTCCCCTTATTTTGGGGCAAAATTGCAGAAATTTCCCTTATTATAAGGAAAATTGCAGAAATTTCCTTTATTTTAAGGCAAAATTGCACAAATTTTACTTATTTCAGAGAAAAAAAGAAAAAATTTTTCTTATTTTTGGGCAAAAAGGCAGAAATTCCCATTATTTTGGGGCAAAAACGCAGAAATTCACCTTTTTTGGGGGTAAAATTGCAGAAATTTCACATATTTTGGGGCAAAAAGGCAGAAATTTCCCTTATTTTGGGGCAAAATTGCAGAAATTTCACTTATTTCAGGGTAATAAGTCAGAAATTTCCCTTATTTTGGGGCAAAAAAGACAGAAATTTCCTTTGTTTTGGGGAAAAAAGACAGAAATTCCACTTATTTAGAGGCAAAAATGCAGAAATTCCCCTTATTTTGGAGCAAAAATGAAGAAATTTCCCTTTTTTATGGCAAGAAGTTATGCATTCCCCTTATTTTCGGGCAAAAAGGCAGAAATTCCCCGTATTTTGGAGCAAAATTGCAGAAATTTTCCTAATTGTGGGGCAAAAACGCAGAAATTCCCTATATGGTGGGGCAAAAAGACAGAAATTCTCCTTATTTTGGGGCAAAACTCAGAAATTCCACTTATTTTGGGGCAAAATTCCAGAAATTTCCCTTATTTTGGAGCAAAATTGCAGAAATTTCACTTATTTTGGGGCAAAATTGCAGAAATTTCACTTATTTCAGGGAAAAAAGGCACAAATTTTCCTTATTTTGGGGTAAAAATGCAGAAATTCTTAATATTTTGTGGCAAAAATGCAGAAATTCCCCTAATTTTGAGGTAAAAAAGCTGAAATTCCTATTATTTGGGGGCAAAAATGCAGAAATTTCCCTTATTTTGTGGCAAAAAGACAGAAATTCCCCGTATTTTGTGGCAAAAATGCAGAAATTTCTTTTATTTTGTGGCAAAATTGCAGAAATTTCACTTATTTCAGGGCATAATTTAAAAATTCCTTTTATTTTGTGGCAAAAAAACAGAAATTCCGTTCATTTTGGGGTAAAAAGGCAGAAATTTCTTTTATTTTGAGGTAAAAAGGCAGAAATATCTCTTATTTTAGGGCAAAAATGAAGAAATTTTCCTTTTTTGTTGCAAAAGGTATACATTCCCCTTACTTTCGGGATAAAAAGCAGAAATTCCCCGTATTTTGAAGCAAAATTGCAGAAATTCTCATAATTTTCAGGCAAAAAGGCAGAAATTCTCCTTATTTTGGGGCAAAAAGACAGAAAATCTCCTTTTTTGGGCAGCAAAGAGTCAGAAATTCCTTTACATTGAGGCAAAATTGCAGAAATTTCCTTTACATTGGTGCAAAATTGCAGAAATTTCTTTTATTTCTGGGCAAAATTGCAGAAATTTCACTTATTTCAGGGTAATAAGTCAGAAATTCCCCTTATTTTGGGGCAAAAAAGACAGAAATTCCCTTTGTTTTGGGGGAAAAAGACAGAAATTCCACTTATTTAGAGGCAAAAAGGCAGAAATTCCCCTTATTTTGGAGCAAAAATGAAGAAATTTCCTTTTTCTATGGCAAAAAGGTATGCATTCCCCTTATTTTCAGGCAAAAAGGCAGAAATTCCCTGTATTTTGGAGCAAAATTGCAGAAATTCTCTTAATTGTTGGGCAAAAAGGCCGAAATTCACCGTATTTTGGAGCAAAATTGCAGAAATTCCCCTGTTTGTGGGGCAAAAAGGCAGAAATTCTCTATATGTTGGGGCAAAATGACAGAAATTCTCCTTATTTTGGGGCAAAACTCAGAAATTCCACTTATTTTAGGTAAAATTGCAGAAATTTCATTTATTTCAGGGAAAAATGCAGAAATTTTACTTATTTTTGGGCAAAAAGGCAGAAATTTCTAATATTTTGTGGCAAAAACGCAGAAATTTCCCTTATTTTGAGATAAAAAGGCTGAAATTCCTTTTATTTGGGGGAAAAAATGCAGAAATTTCCCTTATTTTGGGTCAAAATTGAAGAAATTTCAATTATTTCAGGGTAAGAATTTAGAAATTCTCCTTATTTTGGGGTAAAAAAGACAGAAATTCCCTTTGTTTTGGGGTAAAAAGACAGAAATTCCACTTATTTAGAGGCAAAAAGGAAGAAATTCCCATTATTTTGGAGCAAAAATGAAGAAATTTCACTTTTTTTATGGCAAAAACGTATGCATTCCCCTTATTTTCAGGCAAAAAGGAAGAAATTCCCCGTATTTTGGAGCAAAATTGCAGAAATTCCCCTAATTTTGGGGCAAAAGGCAGAAATTCCCTTTATTTTGGGGTAAAAATCAGAAATTCCCCTTATTTTGGGGCAAAATTCCAGGAATTTCCTTTATTTTGGGGCAAAATTGCAGAAATTTACCTTATTTTGGGCAAAATTGCAGTAATTTCACTTATATTCAGGAAAAAAGGCTGAAATTGCCTTTTTGGGGGCAAAAAAGGAGAAATTCCCCTTATTTTGGGCAAAATTGCAGAAATTTTCCTTATGACGGGGCAAAAAGGCAGAAATTCCGTAAATTTTGTGGCAAAAATGCAGAAATTCCTTTTATTTTGAGGTAAAAAGGCTGAAATTCCCCTTATTTGGGGGCAAAAAGGCAGAAATTTCCCTTAGTTTGGGACAAAATTGCAGAAATTTTACTTATTTCAGGGTAATAAGTCAGAAATTCCCCTTATTTTGGGGCAAAAAAGACAGAAATTCCTTTTGTTTTTAAGGAAAAAGAAAGAAATTCCACATATTTAGAGGCAAAAAGGCAGAAATTCTCCTTATTTTGGAGCAAAAATGAAGAAATTTCCCTTTTATATGGCAAAAAAATATGCATTCCCCTTATTTTCAGGCAAAAAGGCAGAAATTCCCCGTATTTTGGAGCAAAATTGCAGAAATTCCTCTAATTGTGGTGCAAAAAGGCAGATTTCCCTATATGTTATGGCAAAAAGACAGAAATTCTCCTTATTTTGGGGCAAAACTCAGAAATTCCACTTATTTTGGGGCAAAATTGCATAAATTTCACTTATTTCTGGGAAAAAATGCAGAAATTTTTCTTATTTTGGGGCAAAAAGGCAGAAATTCCTTATATTTTGTGGCAAAAATGCAGAAATTCTTCTTATTTTGAGGTAAAAAGGCTGAAATTCTCTTTATTTGGGGACAAAAAGGCAGAAATTTCCTTTATTTTTGGGCAAAATTGCAGAAATTTACTTTATTTTGGGGCAAAATTTCAGAAATTTCCCTTATTTGGGGCAAAATTGCAGAAATTTCACTTATTTTTAGGTAAAAAGGATGATATTTAATATATTTTGGGGCAAAAGGGAGTAATTCCCCTTATTTGGGGCAAAATTGCAGTAATTTTCCTTATTTTGGGGCAAAAAGTCAGAAATTCCGTATATTTTGTGGCAAAAGGCAGAAATTTCCCTTATTTAGAGGTAATAAGGTTGAAATTCCCCTTATTTGTGGGCAAAAAGGTTGAAATTCCCCTTTATTTGGGGGCAAAAAGGCAGAAATTTCACTTATTTTGGGGAAAAATTGCAGAAATTTCAATTATTTCAGGGAAAAAAGGCAGAAATTTTCCTTATTTTGGGGCAAAAAGGCAGAAATTCCTAATATTTTGTTGCAAAAATGCAGAAATTCCCCATATTTTGAGGTAAAAAGGATGGAATTCCCCTTATTTGGGGGCAAAAAGGCAGAAATTTCCCTTATGTTGGGGCAAAATTGCAGAAATTTCACTTATTTCAGAAAAAAAAGGCCGAAATGTTCTTTATTTTGGGGCAAAAAGACAGAAATTCTCTTTGTTTTGGGAAAAAATCAGAAATTCCACTTATTTAGAGGCAAAAAAGAAGAAATTTCATTATTTTGTAGCAAAAATGAAGAAATTTCCCCTTTTTATGGCAAAAAGGTATGCATTCCCCTTATTTTCGGGCAAAAAGGCAGAAATTTCCCTTATTTTGGGGCAAAAAGATGAAATCCCTAATTTTTGGCTAAAATTGAAGAAATTTCACTTATTTCGGGAGAAAAAGGCAGAAATTCCAATTAATTTCGGGCAAAAAGGAAGAAATGACCCGTATTTAGGAGCAAAATTGCAGATATTCCCCTAATATTGGTGCAAAAATGCAGAAATTCTCTTTATTTTGGGGGAAAAAGGCAGAAATTGTCCATATTTTGGTGCAGAAATCAGAAATTTCCCTTATTTAGAGGTAAAATGCTGAAATTCCCCATATTTTGGGCCAAAAGGCAAAAATTTCCCTTATTTTGGAGTAAATTTGCAGAAATTTCACTTAATTGATGGTAATAAGTAAGAAATTTTCCTTATTTTGGTGCAAAAAAGACAGAAATTCCCTTTGTTTTAGGGGAAAAAGACAGAAATTCCACTTATTTAGATGCAAAAAGGCAAAAGTTCACCTTATTTTGGAGCAAAAATGAAGAAATTTTCCTTTTTTATGGCAAAAAGGTATGCATTCTTATTATTTTCGAACAAAAAGGCAGAAATTCCCCATATTTCGGGGCAAAAAGCAGAAATTCCCCTTATTTTGGGGCAAAATTGCAGAAATTTCCCTAATTGTGTGGCAGAAAAACAGAAATTCTTTTTATTTGGGGGCAAAATAGCAGAAATTTCCCTTATTATGGGGAAAAATTGCAGAAATTTCCCTTATTTTAGGGCAAAATTGCAGAAATTTCACTAATTGTGGGGCAAAAAGGCAGAAATTCTCCATATTTTGGGGCAAAACTCAAAAATTCCACTTATTTTGGGGCAAAATTCTAGAAATTTCCCTTATTTTGGGGCAAAATTGCAGAAATTTCACTTATTTTGGGGCAAAATTGCAGAAATTTCACTTATTTCAGGGAAAAAAAGGCAGATTTTCCTTATTTTGGGGCAAAAATGCAGAAATTCCTAATATTTTGTGCCAAAAATCAGAAATTCCTTATATTTTGAGGTAAAAAGGCTAAAATTCCCCTTATTTGGGGGCAAAAAGGTAGAAATTTCTTTTATATTGGGGCAAAATTGCAGAAATTTCACTTATTTCAAGGTAATAAGTCAGAAATTTTTCTTATTTTGGGGCAAAAAAGACAGAAATCCCCTTGTTTTGAGAGAAAAAGACAGAAATTCCACTTATTTAGAGGCAAAGAAGCAGAAATTTCACTTATTTTGGAGCAAAAATAAAGAAATTTCCCTTTTTTATGGCAAAAAGTTATGCATTCTTCTTATTTTCTGGCAAAAAGGCAGAAATTCCCCATATTTTGGGGCAAAAGGAAGAAATTCCCTTTATTTTGGGGCAAAAAGGCAAAAATTTCCCTTATTTTGGGGCAAAATTGCAGAAATTTCATTTATTTCAGGGCAAAAATTCAGAAATTCCCCTATTTTGGGGCCAAAAGGAGAAATTTCTTTTATTATGGTACAAAATTGAAGAAATTTTCCTTATTTTGGAACAAAAAGGCAGAAATTCCCATATTTTGGTGCAAAAGGCAGAAATTCTTCTTATTTTGAGGTAAAATGCAGAAATTCCCCTTATTTGGAGGTAAAATGCAGAAATTCCCCAAATATTGGGGGAAAATGCAGAAATTCCCTTTATTTTGTGGCTAAAAGGCAGAAATTAACCGTATTTTAAAGCAAAATTGCAGAAATTCTCATAATTTTCGGGCAAAAAAGCAGAAATTCTCCTTATTTTGGGGCAAAAAGACAGAAAATCTCCTTTTTTTGAGAGCAAACAGTCAGAAATTCCCCTTATTTTGGGGCAAAATTGCAGAAATTTCCTTTACATTGGGGCAAAATTGCAGAAATTTCCCTTATTTTGAGGCAAAATTGCAGAAATTTCACTTATTTCAGAAAAATGGCAGAAATTTTCTTATTTTGGGGCAAAAAAGCAGAAACTTCTTTTATTTTGGTACAAAATTGCAGAAATTTTTTTATTTTGGGGCAAAAAGGCAGAAATTCCCTATATTTTGGGGCAAAAAGGAAGAAATTCCCCTTATTTTGAGGTAAAAAGGCTGAAATTCCCCTTATTTTTGGGCAAAAAGTCAGAAATTCCCCTTATTTTGATGCAAAAAGACAGAAATTTTTTTTTATTTTTAGGGAAAAGGCAGAAATTGCACTTATTTTGAGTCAAAAAGGCGGAAAATCCCCATATTTTGGGGCAAAAATGAAGAAATTTCCCTTTTTTATGGCAAAAAGGAAAACATTCCCTTTATTTTCGGGCAAAAAGGCAGAAATTCCCCATATTTTGAAGCAAAATTGCAGAAATTCCCCTAATTTTGGGGCAAAAGGCAGAAATTCTTTATATTTTGGGGCAAAAATTAGAAATTCCCCTTATTTTGGGGCAAAATTCCAGAAATTTTCTTTATTTTGGGGCAAAATTGCAGGAATTTACCTTTTTTTGGAACAAAATTGCAGAAATTTCTCTTATTTGGGGCAAAATTGCAGAAATTTCTCTTATTTTGGGGCAAAATTGCAGAAATTTTTTTTGGGGGCAAAAAGGCAGAAATTCCGTATATTTTGTTGCAAAAGGCAGATATTTCCTTTATTTTGAGGTAATAAGGTTGAAATTCCCCTTATTTTGGGGCAAAAAGGCAGAAATTCACCTTATTTTGGGGTTAAATTGCAGAAATTTCAAATATTTCAGGGCAAAATGGCAGAAGTTCCCCTTATTTTGGGGCAAAAAGATGAAATCCCTAATTTTTGGCGAAAATTGAAGAAATTTCACATATTTCGGGACAAAAAGCCAGAAATTCTAATTAATTTCGGGCAAAAAGGCGGAAATGACCCGTATTTTGGAGCAAAATTGCAGAAATTCCCCTAATATTGGTGCAAAAATGCAGAAATTTCCTTTATTATGGGGCAAAAAGGCAGAAATTTTCCATATTTTGGTGCAAAAATCAGAAATTTCCCTTATTTTGAGGTAAAATTCTCAAATTCCCCAAATTTTAGGGCAAAAGGCAAAAATTTCCATTATTTTGGGGCAAATTTGCAGAAATTTCACTTATTTCAGCGTAATAAGTCAGAAATTTTCCTTATTTTAAGGCAAAAAAGACAGAAATTCCCTTTGTTTTGAGGGAAAAACAGAAATTCCACTTATTTAGAGGCAAAAAGGCAAAAGTTCCCCTTATTTTGGAGCAAAAATGAAGAATTTCCCTTTTATATGGCAAAAAAATATGCATTCCCCTTATTTTCAGGCAAAAAGGCAGAAATTCCCCTTATTTTGGAGCAAAAATGAAGAAATTTCACTTTTTTATGGCAAAATGTAAGCATTCCCCTTATTTTCGATCAAAAAGGCAGAAATTCCCTGTATTTGGGAGCAAAATTGCAGAAATTCCCCTAATTTTGGGGCAAAAGGCAGAAATTCCCTTTATTTTGGGGCAAAAATCAGAAATTCCCCATATTTTAGGGCAAAATTCCAGAAATTTTCTTTATTTTAGGGCAAAATTTCAGAAATTTCCCTTACTTGGGGCAAAATTGCAGAAATTTCACTTATTTTATAGTAAAAAATTGATATTTAATTTATTTTGGGGCAAAAAGGGAGAAATTCCCCTTATTTGGGGCAAAATTGCAGTAATTTTCCTAATTTTGGGGAAAAAGGCAGAAATTCTGTATATTTTGTGGCAAAATGGCAGAAATTTCCCTTATTTAGAGGTAATAAGGTTGAAATTCCCTTTATTTGGGGCAAAAAGGCTGAAATTCCCCTTATTTGGGGGCAAAAAGGCAGAAATTTCACTTATTTTGGGGCAAAATTGCAGAAATTTCATTTATTTCAGGGAAAAACATCAGAAATTTTCCTTATTTTGGTGCAAAAAGCAGAAATTCCTAATATTTTGTGGAAAAAATGCAGAAATTCCCCATATTTTGAGGTAAAAAGGCTGGAATTCCCTTTATTTGGGGGCAAAACGGCAGAAATTTCCCTTATGTTGGGGCAAAAGTGCAGAAATTTCACTTATTTCAGGGAAAAAAGGCAGAAATTTCTTTTATTTTGGGGCAAAAAGACAGAAGTTATCTTTGTTTTGTGAAAAAAAAAGACAGAAATTCCACTTATTTAGAGGCAAAAAAGAAGAAATTCCCATTATTTTGGAGCAAAAATGAAGAAATTTCACTTTTTTATGGCAAAAACGTATGCATTCCCCTTATTTTCAGGCAAAAAGAAGAAATTCCCCGTATTTTGGAGCAAAATTGCAGAAATTCCCCTAATTTTGGGGCAAAAGGCAGAAATTCCCTTTATTTTGGGGTAAAAATCAGAAATTCCCCTTATTTTGGGGCAAAATTCCAGGAATTTCCTTTATTTTGTGGCCAAATTTCAGAAATTTACCTTATTTTGGGTAAAATTGCAGTAATTTCACTTATATTCAGGAAAAAAGGCTGAAATTGCCTTTTTGGGTGCAAAAAAGGAGAAATTCCCCTTATTTTGGGCAAAATTGCAGAAATTTTCCTTATGATGGAGCAAAAAGGCAGAAATTCCGTAAATTTTGTGACAAAAATGCAGAAATTCCCCTTATTTTGAGGTAAAAAGGCTGAAATTCCCCTTATTTGGGGGCAAAAAGGCAGAAATTTCTCTTATTTTGGGACAAAATTGCAGAAATTTTACTTATTTCAGGGTAATAAGTCAGAAATTCCCCTTATTTTGGGGCAAAAAAGACAGAAATTCTTTTTGTTTTTAAGGAAAAAGACAGAAATTTCACTTATTTAGAGGCAAAAAGGCAGAAATTCTCCTTATTTTGAAGCAAAAATGAAGAAATTTCCCTCTTATATGGCAAAAAAATATGCATTCCCCTTATTTTCAGGCAAAAAGTCAGAAATTCCCCTTATTTTGGTGCAAAAAGACAGAAATTTTGTTTATTTTTAGGGAAAAGGCAGAAATTGAACTTATTTTGAGTCAAAAAGGCGGAAAATCCCCATATTTTGGGGCAAAAATGAAAAAATTTCCCTTTTTTATGGCAAAAAGGAAAACATTCCCTTTATTTTCGGGCAAAAAGGCAGAAATTCCTCATATTTTGGAGCAAAATTGCAGAAATTCCCCTAATTTTGGGGCAAAAGGCAGAAATTCCCTATATTTTGAAACAAAAATCAGAAATTCCCCTTATTTTGGGGCAAAATTCCAGAAATTTTCTTTATTTTGGGGCAAAATTGCAGGAATTTACCTTATTTTGGAACAAAATTGCAGAAATTTCTCTTATTTGGGGCAAAATTGCAGAAATTTCTCTTATTTTCAGGTAAAAAGTCTGAAATTTCCTTTATTTTGCGCAAAAAGGGAAAAATTCCTCTTATTTTGGGGCAAAATTGCAGAAATTTTCCTTATTTTAAGGCAAAAAGGCAGAAATTCCGTATATTTTGTGGCAAAAAGGCAGAAATTTCCTTTATTTTGAGGTAATAAGGTTGAAATTCCCCTTATTTTGGAGCAAAAAGGCAGAAATTCCCCTTATTTTGGGGTTAAATTGCAGAAATTTCAAATATTTCAGGGCAAAATGGCAGAAATTCCCCTTATTTTGGGGCAAAAAGATGAAATCCCTAATTTTTGGCGAAAATTGAAGAAATTTCACTTATTTCGGGACAAAAAGCCAGAAATTCCAATTAATTTCGGGCAAAAAGGCAGAAATGACCCGTATTTTGGAGCAAAATTGCAGAAATTCCCCTAATATTGGTGCAAAAGTGCAGAAATTCCCTTTATTATGGGGCAAAAAGGCAGAAATTCTCCATATTTTGGTGCAAAAATCAGAAATTTCCCTTATTTTGAGGTAAAATTCTCAAATTCCCCAAATTTTAGGGCAAAAGGCAAAAATTTCCATTATTTTGGGGCAAATTTGCAGAAATTTCACTTATTTCAGCGTAATAAGTCAGAAATTTTCCTTATTTTGAGGCAAAAAAGATAGAAATTCCCTTTGTTTTGAGGGAAAAACAGAAATTCCACTTAGTTAGAGGCAAAAAGGCAAAAGTTCCCCTTATTTTGGAGCAAAAATGAAGAAATTTCCCTTTTATATGGCAAAAAATATGCATTCCCCTTATTTTCAGGCAAAAAGGCAGAAATTCCCCTTATTTTGGAGCAAAAATGTAGAAATTTCACTTTTTTATGGCAAAATGTAAGCATTCCCCTTATTTTCGTTCAAAAAGGCAGAAATTCCCCGTATTTGGGAGCAAAATTGCAGAAATTCCCCTAATTTTGGGGCAAAAGGCAGATATTCCCTTTATTCTGGGGCAAAAATCAGAAATTCCCCATATTTTGGGGCAAAATTCCAGAAATTTTCTTTATTTTGGGGCAAAATTTCAGAAATTTCTCTTATTTGGGGCAAAATTGCAGAAATTTCACTTATTTTATAGTAAAAAAGTTGATATTTAATTTATTTTGGGGCAAGAAGGGAGAAATTCCCCTTATTTGGGGCAAAATTGCAGTAATTTTTCTTATTTTGGGGCAAAAAGGCAGAAATTCTGTATATTTTGTGGCAAAAAGACAGAAATTTCCTTTATTTAGAGGTAATAAGGTTGAAATTCCCTTTATTTGGGGGCAAAAAGGCTGAAATTCCCCTTATTTGGGGGCAAAAAGGCAGAAATTTCACTTATTTTGGGGCAAAATTGCAGAAATTTCATTTATTTAAGGGAAAAAAGTCAGAAATTTTCCTTATTTTGGGGCAAAAAGCAGAAATTCCTAATATATTGTGGAAAAAATGCAGAAATTCCCCATATTTTGAGGTAAAAAGGCTGGAATTCCCCTTTTTGGGGGGCAAAAAGGCAGAAATTTCCCTTATGTTGGGGCAAAATTGCAGAAATTTCACTTATTTCAGAGAAAAAAGGCAGAGATTTTCTTTATTTTGGGGCAAAAAGACAGAAGTTTTTTTTGTTTAGGAAAAAAAAGACAGAAATTCCACTTATTTAGAGGCAAAAAGGTAGAAATTCCCATTATTTTGGAGCAAAAATGAAGAAATTTCACTTTTTATGGCAAAAACGTATGCATTTTCCTTATTTTCAGGCAAAAAGAAGAAATTCCCCGTATTTTGGAGCAAAATTGCAGAAATTCCCCTTATTTTGGGACAAAAGGCAGAAATTCCCTTTATTTTGTGGTAAAAATCAGAAATTCCCCTTATTTTGGGGCAAAATTCCAGGAATTTCCTTTATTTTGGGGCAAAATTGCAGAAATTTACCTTATTTTGGGCAAAATTGCAGTAATTTCACTTATATTCAGGAAAAAAGGCTGAAATTGCCTTTTTGGGGGCAAAAATAGAGAAATTCCCCTTATTTTGGGCAAAATTGCAGAAATTTTCCTTATGATGGGGCAAAAGGCAGAAATTCCGTAAATTTTGTGTCAAAAATGCAGTAATTCTTCTTATTTTGAGGTAAAAAGGCTGAAATTCCCCTTATTTGGGGGCAAAAAGGCAGAAATTTCCCTTATTTTGGGACAAAATTGCAGAAATTTTATTTATTTCAGGGTAATAAGTCAGAAATTCCCCTTATTTTGGGGCAAAAAAGACAGAAATTCCTTTTGTTTTTAAAGAAAAAGACAGAAATTCCACTTATTTAGAGGCAAAAAGGCAGAAATTCTCCTTATTTTGGAGCAAAAATGAAGAAATTTCCATTTTATATGGCAAAAAAATATGCATTCCCCTTATTTTCAGGCAAAAAGGCAGAAATTCCCTGTATTTTGGAGCAAAATTGCAGAAATTCCTCTAATTGTGGGGCAAAAAGGCAGAAATTCCCTATATGTTGGGGCAAAAAGACAGAAATTCTCCTTATTTTGGGGCAAAACTCAGAAATTCCACTTATTTTGGGGCAAAATTGCATAAATTTCACTTATTTCTGGGAAAAATGCAGAAATTTTCCTTATTTTGGGGCAAAAAGGCAGAAATTCCTTATATTTTGTGGCAAAAATGCAGAAATTCCCCTTATTTTGAGGTAAAAAGGCTGAAATTCTCCTTATTTGGGGACAAAAAGGCAGAAATTTCCCTTATTTGGGGCAAAATTGCAGAAATTTCACTTATTTTTACGTAAAAAAATGATATTTAATATATTTTGGGGCAAAAATGGAGAAATTCCCCTTATTTGGGGCAAAATTGCAGTAATTTTCCTTATTTTGGGGCAAAAAGGCAGAAATTCCGTATATTTTGTGGCAAAAAGGCAGAAATTTCCCTTATTTAGAGGTAATAAGTTTGAAATTCCCCTTATTTGTGGGCAAAAAGGTTGAAATTCCCCTTTATTTGGGGGCAAAAAGGCAGAAATTTCACTTATTTTGGGGAAAAATTGCAGAAATTTTAATTATTTCAGGGAAAAAAGGCAGAAATTTTCCTGATTTTGAGGCAAAAAGGCAGAAATTCCTAATATTTTGTTGCAAAAATGCAGAAATTTCCCATATTTTGAGGTAAAAAAGATGGAATTCCCCTTATTTGGGGGCAAAAAGGCAGAAATTTCCCTTATGTTGGTGCAAAATTGCAGAAATTTCACTTATTTCAGAAAAAAAGGCCGAAATGTTCTTTATTTTGGGGCAAAAAGACAGAAATTCTCTTTGTTTTGGGAAAAAATCAGAAATTCCACTTATTTAGAGGCAAAAAAGAAGAAATTTCGTTATTTTGGAGCAAAAATGAAGAAATTTCCCCTTTTTATGGCAAAAAGGTATGCATTCCCCTTATTTTTGGGCAAAAAGGCAGAAATTCCCCTTATTTTGGGGCAAAAAGATGAAATCCCTAATTTTTGGCTAAAATTGAAGAAATTTCACTTATTTCGGGAGAAAAAGGCAGAAATTCCAATTAATTTCGGGCAAAAAGGAAGAAATTACCCGTATTTAGGAGCAAAATTGCAGAAATTCCCCTAATATTGGTGCAAAAATGCAGAAATTCCCTTTATTTTGGGGGAAAAAGGCAGAAATTGTCCATATTTTGGTGCAAAAATCAGAAATTTCCCTTATTTTGAGGTAAAATGCTGAAATTCCCCATATTTTGGGCCAAAAGGCAAAAATTTCCCTTATTTTGGAGTAAATTTGCAGAAATTTCACTTAATTGATGGTAATAAGTAAGAAATTTTCCTTATTTTGGTGCAAAAAAGACAGAAATTCCCTTTGTTTTAGGGGAAAAAGACAGAAATTCCACTTATTTAGATGCAAAAAGGCAAAAGTTCCCCTTATTTTGGAGCAAAAATGAAGAAATTTTCCTTTTTTATGGCAAAAAAGTAAGCATTCTTATTATTTTCGAACAAAAAGGCAGAAATTCCCCATATTTCGGGGCAAAAAGCAGAAATTCCCCTTATTTTGGGGCAAAATTGCAGAAATTTCCCTAATTGTGTGGCAAAAAAACAGAAATTCTCTTTATTTGGGGGCAAAATAGCAGAAATTTCCCTTATTATGGGGAAAAATTGCAGAAATTTCCCTTATTTTAGGGCAAAATTGCAGAAATTTCACTAATTGTGGGGCAAAAAGGCAGAAATTCTCCATATTTTGGGGCAAAACTCAAAAATTCCACTTATTTTGGGGCAAAATTCTAGAAATTTCCCTTATTTTGGGGCAAAATTGCAGAAATTTCACTTATTTTGGGGCAAAATTGCAGAAATTTCACTTATTTCAGGGAAAAAATGCAGATTTTCCTTATTTTGGGGCAAAAATGCAGAAATTCCTAATATTTTGTGCCAAAATTCAGAAATTCCTTATATTTTGAGGTAAAAAGGCTAAAATTCCCCTAATTTGGGGGCAAAAAGGTAGAAATTTCTTTTATATTGGGGCAAAATTGCAGAAATTTCACTTATTTCAAGGTAATAAGTCAGAAATTATTCTTATTTTGGGGCAAAAAAGACAGAAATCCCCTTGTTTTGGGGGAAAAAGACAGAAATTCTTCTTATTTAGAGGCAAAGAAGCAGAAATTTCACTTATTTTGGAGCAAAAATAAAGAAATTTCCCTTTTTTATGGCAAAAAGTTATGCATTCTTCTTATTTTCTGGAAAAAAGGCTGAAATTCCCCATATTTTGGGGCAAAAGGAAGAAATTCCCTTTATTTTGGGGCAAAAAGGCAAAAATTTCCCTTATTTTGGGGCAAAATTGCAGAAATTTCATTTATTTCAGGGCAAAAGTTCAGAAATTTACCTATTTTGGGGCAAAAAGCAGAAATTTCTTTTATTATGGTACAAAATTGAAGAAATTTTCCTTATTTTGGAACAAAAAGGCAGAAATTCCCATATTTTGGTGCAAAAGGCAGAAATTCTTCTTATTTTGAGGTAAAATGCAGAAATTCCCCTTATTTGGAGGTAAAATGCAGAAATTCCCCAAATATTGGGGGAAAATGCAGAAATTCCCTTTATTTTGGGGCTAAAAGGCAGAAATTGACCGTATTTTAATGCAAAATTGCAGAAATTCTCATAATTTTCGGGCAAAAAAGCAGAAATTCTCCTTAATTTGGGCAAAAAGACAGAAAATCTCCTTTTTTCGAGAGCAAACAGTCTGAAATTCCCCTTATTTTGGGGCAAAATTGCAGAAATTTCCTTTACATTGGGGCAAAATTGCAGAAATTTCCCTTATTTTGAGGCAAAATTGCAGAAATTTCACTTATTTCAGAAAAAGGCAGAAATTTTCTTATTTTGGGGCAAAAAGGCAGAAATTTCTTTTATTTTGGTACAAAATTGCCGAAATTTTTCTTATTTTGGGGCAAAAAGGCAGAAATTCCCCCATATTTTGGGGCAAAATGAAGAAATTCCCCTTATTTTGAGGTAAAAAGTCTGAAATTCCCCTTATTTTTGGGCAAAAAGTCAGAAATTCCCCTTATTTTGGTGCAAAAAGACAGAAATTTTGTTTATTTTTAGGGAAAAGGCAGAAATTTCACTTATTTTGAGTCAAAAAGGCGGAAAATCCCCATATTTTGGGGCAAAAATGAAGAAATTTCCCTTTTTTATGGCAAAAAGGAAAACATTCCCTTTATTTTTGGGCAAAAAGGCAGAAATTCCCCATATTTTGGAGCAAAATTGCAGAAATTCCCCTAATTTTGGGGCAAAAGGCAGAAATTCCCTATATTTTGGGGCAAAAATCAGAAATTCCCCTTATTTTGGGGCAAAATTCCAGAAATTTTCTTTATTTTGGGGCAAAATTGCAGGAATTTACCTTTTTTTGGAACAAAATTGCAGAAATTTCTCTTATTTGGGGAAAAATTGCAGAAATTTCTCTTATTTTCAGGTAAAAAGTCTGAAATTTCCTTTATTTTGCGCAAAAAGGGAGAAATTCCTCTTATTTTGGGGCAAAATTGCAGAAATTTTCCTTATTTTGGGGCAAAAGGGCAGAAATTCCATATATTTTGTGGCAAAAAGGCAGAAATTTCCTTTATTTTGAGGTAATAAGGTTGAAATTCCCCAAATTTTGGGGCAAAAAAGGCAGAAATTCTTTTTATTTTGGGGTTCAATTGCAGAAATTTCAAATATTTCAGGGCAAAATGGCAGAAATTCCCCTTATTTTGGGGCAAAAAGATGAAATCCCTAATTTTTGGCGAAAATTGAAGAAATTTCACATATTTCGGGACAAAAAGCCAGAAATTCCAATTAATTTCGGGCAAAAAGGCAGAAATGACCCGTATTTTGGAGAAAAATTGCAGAAATTCCCCTAATATTGGTGCAAAAATGCAGAAATTTCCTTTATTATGGGGCAAAAAGGCAGAAATTCTCCATATTTTGGTGCAAATATCAGAAATTTCCCTTATTTTGAGGTAAAATTCTCAAATTCCCCAAATTTTAGGGCAAAAGGCAAAAATTTACATTATTTTGGGGCAAATTTGCAGAAATTTCACTTATTTCAGCGTAATAAGTCAGAAATTTCCCTTATTTTGAGGCAAAAAAGACAGAAATTCCCTTTGTTTTGAGGGAAAAACAGAAATTCCACTTATTTAGAGGCAAAAAGGCAAAAGTTCCCCTTATTTTGGAGCAAAAATGAAGAAATTTCCCTTTTATATGGCAAAAAAATATGCATTCCCCTTATTTTCAGGCAAAAAGGAAGAAATTCCCCTTATTTTGGAGCAAAAATGAAGAAATTTCACTTTTTTATGACAAAATGTAAGCATTCCCCTTATTTTCGATTAAAAAGGCAGAAATTCCCTGTATTTGGGAGCAAAATTGCAGAAATTCCCCTAATTTTGGGACAAAAAGCAGAAATTCCCTTTATTTTGGTGTAAAAATCAGAAATTCCCCATATTTTGGGGCAAAATTCCAGAAATTTTCTTTATTTTAGGGCAAAATTTCAGAAATTTCCCTTATTTGGGGCAAAATTGCAGAAATTTCACTTATTTTATAGTAAAAAAGTTGATATTTAATTTATTTTGGGTCAAAAAGGGAGAAATTCCCCTTATTTGGGGCAAAATTGCAGTAATTTTCCTTATTTTGGGGCAAAAAGGCAGAAATTCTTTATATTTTGTGGCAAAAAGGCAGAAATTTCCCTTATTTAGAGGTAATAAGGTTGAAATTTCCTTTATTTGGGGGCAAAAAGGCTGAAATTCCCTTATTTGGGGGCAAAAAGGCAGAAATTTCAATTATTTTGGGGCAAAATTGCAGAAATTTCATTTATTTCAGGGAAAAAAGTCAGAAATTTTCCTTATTTTGGGGCAAAAAGCAGAAATTCCTAATATTTTGTGGAAAAAATGCAGAAATTCCCCATATTTTGAGGTAAAAAGGCTGGAATTCCCTTTATTTGGGGGCAAAAAGGCAGAAATTTCCCTTATGTTGGGGCAAAATTGCAGAAATTTCACTTATCTCAGGGAAAAAAGGCAGAAATTTCCTTTTTTTAGGGGCAAAAAGACAGAAGTTTTCTTTGTTTTGTGAAAAAAAGACAGAAATTCCACTTATTTAGAGGCAAAAAGGAAGAAATTCCCATTATTTTGGAGCAAAAATGAAGAAATTTCACTTTTTTATGGCAAAAACGTATGCATTCCCCTTATTTTCAGGCAAAAAGAAGAAATTACCCGTATTTTGGAGCAAAATTGCAGAAATTCCCCTAATTTTGGGGCAAAAGGCAGAAATTCACTTTATTTTGGGGTAAAAATCAGAAATTCCCCTTATTTTGGGGCAAAATTCCAGGAATTTCCTTTATTTTGGGGCAAAATTGCAGAAATTTACCTTATTTTGGGCAAAATTGCAGAAATTTTACTTATGATGGAGCAAAAAGGCAGAAATTCCGTAAATTTTATTGCAAAAATGCAGAAATTCCTTTTATTTTGAGGTAAAAAGGCTGAAATTCCCCTTATTTGGGGGCAAAAAGGCAGAAATTTCCCTTATTTTGAGACAAAATTGCAGAAATTTTACTTATTTCAGGGTAATAAGTCAGAAATTCCCCTTATTTTGGGGCAAAAAAGACAGAAATTCCTTTTATTTTTAAGGAAAAAGACAGAAATTCCACTTATTTAGAGGCAAAAAGGCAGAAATTCTCCTTATTTTGGAGCAAAAATGAAGAAATTTCCCTTTTATATGGCAAAAAAATATGCATTCCCCTTATTTTCAGGAAAAAAGTCAGAAATTCCCCTTATTTTGGTGCAAAAAGACAGAAATTTTGTTTATTTTTAGGGAAAAGGCAGAAATTGAACTTATTTTGAGTCAAAAAGGCAGAAAATCCCCATATTTTGGGGCAAAAATGAAGAAATTTCCCTTTTTTATGGCTAAAAGGAAAACATTCCCTTTATTTTCGGGCAAAAAGGCAGAAATTCCCCATATTTTGGAGCAAAATTGCAGAAATTCCCCTAATTTTGGGGCAAAAGGCAGAAATTCCCTATATTTTGGGGCAAAAATCAGAAATTCCCCTTATTTTGGGGCAAAATTCCAGAAATTTTCTTTATTTTGGGGCAAATTTGCAGAAATTTCACTTATTTCAGAGTAATAAGTCAGAAATTTTCCTTATTTTGAGGCAAAAAAGACAGAAATTCCCTTTGTTTTGAGGGAAAAACAGAAATTCCCCTTATTTTCAGGCAAAAAGGCAGAAATTCCCCTTATTTTGGAGCAAAAATGAAGAAATTTCAATTTTTTATGGCAAAATGTAAGCATTCCCCTTATTTTCGGTCAAAAAGGCAGAAATTCCCCGTATTTGGGAGCAAAATTCCAGAAATTCCCCTAATTTGGGGGCAAAAGGCAAAAATTCCCTTTATTTTGGGGCAAAAATCAGAAATTCCCCATATTTTTGGGCAAAATTCCAGAAATTTTCTTTATTTTGGGGCAAAATTTCAGAAATTTCCCTTTTTTGGGGCAAAATTGCAGAAATTTCACTTATTTTATAGTAAAAAAGTGGATATTTAATTTATTTTGGGGCAAAAAGGGAGAAATTCCCCTTATTTTAGGCAAAATTGCAGTAATTTTCCTTATTTTGGAGCAAAAAGGCAGAAATTCTGTATATTTTGTGGCAAAAAGACCGAAATTTCTTTTATTTAGAGGTAATAAGGTTGAAATTCCCTTTATTTGGGGGCAAAAAGGCTGAAATTCCCCTTATTTGGGGGCAAAAAGGCAGAAATTTCACTTATTTTGGGGCAAAATTGCAGAAATTTCATTTATTTCAGGGAAAAAAGTCAGAAATTTTCCTTATTTTGGGGCAAAAAGCAGAAATTCCTAATATATTGTGGAAAAAATGCAGAAATTCCCCATATTTTGAGGTAAAAAGGCTGGAATTCCCCTTTTTTGGGGGCAAAAAGGCAGAAATTTCCCTTATGTTGGGGCAAAATTGCAGAAATTTCTCTTATTTCAGAGAAAAAAGGCAGAAATTTTCTTTATTTTGGGGCAAAAAGACAGAAGTTTTTTTTGTTTAGGGAAAAAAAGACAGAAATTCCACTTATTTAGAGGCAAAAAGGTAGAAATTCCCATTATTTTGGAGCAAAAATGAAGAAATTTCACTTTTTATGGCAAAAACGTATGCATTTTCCTTATTTTCAGGCAAAAAGAAGAAATTCCCCGTATTTTGGAGCAAAATTGCAGAAATTCCCCTTATTTTGGGACAAAAGGCAGAAATTCCCTTTATTTTGTGGTAAAAATCAGAAATTCCCCTTATTTTGGGGCAAAATTCCAGGAATTTCCTTTATTTTGGGGCAAAATTGCAGAAATTTACCTTATTTTGGGCAAAATTGCAGTAATTTCACTTATATTCAGGAAAAAAGGCTGAAATTGCCTTTTTGGGGGCAAAAATAGAGAAATTCCCCTTATTTTGGGCAAAATTGCAGAAATTTTCCTTATGATGGGGCAAAAGGCAGAAATTCCGTAAATTTTGTGTCAAAAATGCAGTAATTCTTCTTATTTTGAGGTAAAAAGGCTGAAATTCCCCTTATTTGGGGGCAAAAAGGCAGAAATTTCCCTTATTTTGGGACAAAATTGCAGAAATTTTACTTATTTCAGGGTAATAAGTCAGAAATTCCCCTTATTTTGGGGCAAAAAAGACAGAAATTCCTTTTGTTTTTAAAGAAAAAGACAGAAATTCCACTTATTTAGAGGCAAAAAGGCAGAAATTCTCCTTATTTTGGAGCAAAAATGAAGAAATTTCCATTTTATATGGCAAAAAAATATGCATTCCCCTTATTTTCAGGCAAAAAGGCAGAAATTCCCTGTATTTTGGAGCAAAATTGCAGAAATTCCTCTAATTGTGGGGCAAAAAGGCAGAAATTCCCTATATGTTGGGGCAAAAAGACAGAAATTCTCCTTATTTTGGGGCAAAACTCAGAAATTCCACTTATTTTGGGGCAAAATTGCATAAATTTCACTTATTTCTGGAAAAAATGCAGAAATTTTCCTTATTTGGGGCAAAAAGGCAGAAATTCCTTATATTTTGTGGCAAAAATGCAGAAATTCCCCTTATTTTGAGGTAAAAAGGCTGAAATTCTCCTTATTTGGGGACAAAAAGGCAGAAATTTCCCTTATTTGGGGCAAAATTGCAGAAATTTCACTTATTTTTAGGTAAAAAGGATGATATTTAATATATTTTGGGGCAAAACTGGAGAAATTCCCCTTATTTGGGGCAAAATTGCAGTAATTTTCCTTATTTTGGGGCAAAAAGGCAGAAATTCCGTATATTTTGTGGCAAAAAGGCAGAAATTTCCCTTATTTAGAGGTAATAAGGTTGAAATTCCCCTTATTTGTGGGCAAAAATGTTGAAATTCCCCTTTATTTGGGGGCAAAAAGGCAGAAATTTCACTTATTTTGGGGAAAAATTGCAGAAATTTTAATTATTTCAGGGAAAAAAGTCAGAAATTTTCCTGATTTTGCGGCAAAAAGGCAGAAATTCCTAATATTTTGTTGCAAAAATGCAGAAATTTCCCATATTTTGAGGTAAAAAGGATGGAATTCCCCTTATTTGGGGGCAAAAAGGCAGAAATTTCCCTTATGTTGGGGCAAAATTGCAGAAATTTCACTTATTTCAGAAAAAAAGGCCGAAATGTTCTTTATTTTGGGGCAAAAATACAGAAATTCTCTTTTTTTTGGGAAAAAATCAGAAATTCCACTTATTTAGAGGCAAAAAAGAAGAAATTTCGTTATTTTGGAGCAAAAATGAAGAAATTTCCCCTTTTTATGGCAAAAAGGTATGCATTCCCCTTATTTTCGGGCAAAAAGGCAGAAATTCCCCTTATTTTGGGGCAAAAAGATGAAATCCCTAATTTTTGGCTAAAATTGAAGAAATTTCACTTATTTCGGGAGAAAAAGGCAGAAATTCCCCTTATTTTGGGGCAAAAAGATGAAATCCCTAATTTTTGGCTAAAATTGAAGAAATTTCACTTATTTCGGGAGAAAAAGGCAGAAATTCCAATTAATTTCAGGCAAAAAGGAAGAAATGACCCGTATTTAGGAGCAAAATTGCAGAAATTCCCCTAATATTGGTGCAAAAATGCAGAAATTCCCTTTATTTTGGGGGAAAAAGGCAGAAATTGTCCATATTTTGGTGCAAAAATCAGAAATTTCCCTTATTTTGAGGTAAAATGCTGAAATTCCCCATATTTTGGGCCAAAAGGCAAAAATTTCCCTTATTTTGGAGTAAATTTGCAGAAATTTCACTTATTTGATGGTAATAAGTAAGAAATTTTCCTTATTTTGGTGCAAAAAAGACAGAAATTCCCTTTGTTTTAGGGGAAAAAGACAGAAATTCCACTTATTTAGATGCAAAAAGGCAAAAGATCCCCTTATTTTGGAGCAAAAATGAAGAAATTTTCCTTTTTTATGGCAAAAAGGTATGCATTCTTATTATTTTCGAACAAAAAGGCAGAAATTCCCCATATTTCGGGGCAAAAAGCAGAAATTCCCCTTATTTTGGGGCAAAATTGCAGAAATTTCCCTAATTGTGTGGCAAAAAAACAGAAATTCTCTTTATTTGGGGGCAAAATAGCAGAAATTTCCCTTATTATGGGGAAAATTTGCAGAAATTTCCCTTATTTTAGGGCAAAATTGCAGAAATTTCACTAATTGTGGGGCAAAAAGGCAGAAATTCTCCATATTTTGGGGCAAAACTCAAAAATTCCACTTATTTTGGGGCAAAATTCTAGAAATTTCCCTTATTTTGGGGCAAAATTGCAGAAATTTCACTTATTTTGGGGCAAAATTGCAGAAATTTCACTTATTTCAGGGAAAAAGGGCAGATTTTCCTTATTTTGGGGCAAAAATGCAGAAATTCCTAATATTTTGTGCCAAAATTCAGAAATTCCTTATATTTTGAGGTAAAAAGGCTAAAATTCCCCTTATTTGGGGGCAAAAAGGTAGAAATTTCTTTTATATTGGGGCAAAATTGCAGAAATTTCACTTATTTCAAGGTAATAAGTCAGAAATTATTCTTATTTTGGGGCAAAAAAAGACAGAAATCCCCTTGTTTTGGGGGAAAAAGACAGAAATTCCACTTATTTAGAGGCAAAGAAGCAGAAATTTCACTTATTTTGGAGCAAAAATAAAGAAATTTCCCTTTTTTATGGCAAAAAGTTATGCATTCTTCTTATTTTCTGGCAAAAAGGCTGAAATTCCCCATATTTTGGGGCAAAAGGAAGAAATTACCTTTATTTTGGGGCAAAAAGGCAAAAATTTCCCTTATTTTGGGGCAAAATTGCAGAAATTTCATTTATTTCAGGGCAAAAATTCAGAAATTCCCCTATTTTGGGGCAAAAAGCAGAAATTTCTTTTATTATGGTACAAAATTGAAGAAATTTTCCTTATTTTGGAAAAAAAAGGCAGAAATTCCCATATTTTGGTGCAAAAGGCAGAAATTCTTCTTATTTTGAGGTAAAATGCAAAAATTCCCCTTATTTGGAGGTAAAATGCAGAAATTCCCCAAATATTGGGGGAAAATGCAGAAATTCCCTTTATTTTGGGGCTAAAAGGCAGAAATTAACCGTATTTTAAAGCAAAATTGCAGAAATTCTCATAATTTTCGGGCAAAAAAGCAGAAATTCTCCTTATTTTGGGGCAAAAAGACAGAAAATCTCCTTTTTTTGAGAGCAAACAGTCAGAAATTCCCCTTATTTTGGGGCAAAATTGCAGAAATTTCCTTTACATTGGGGCAAAATTGCAGAAATTTCCCTTATTTTGAGGCAAAATTGCAGAAATTTCACTTATTTCAGAAAAATGGCAGAAATTTTCTTATTTTGGGGCAAAAAAGCAGAAACTTCTTTTATTTTGGTACAAATTTGCAGAAATTTTCTTTATTTTGGGGCAAAAAGGCAGAAATTCCCTATATTTTGGGGCAAAAAGGAAGAAATTCCCCTTATTTTGAGGTAAAAAGGCTGAAATTCCCCTTATTTTCGGGGCTAAAAGTCAGAAATTCCCCTTATTTTGATGCAAAAAGACAGAAATTTTTTTTATTTTTAAGGAAAAGGCAGAAATTGCACTTATTTTGAGTCAAAAAGGTGGAAAATCCCCATATTTTGGGGCAAAAATGAAGAAATTTCCCTTTTTTATGGCAAAAAGGAAAACATTCCCTTTATTTTCGGGCAAAAAGGCAGAAATTCCCCATATTTTGGAGCAAAATTGCAGAAATTCCCCTAATTTTGGGGCAAAAGGCAGAAATTCTCTATATTTTGGGACAAAAATCAGAAATTCCCCTTATTTTGGGGCAAAATTCCAGAAATTTTCTTTATTTTGGGGCAAAATTGCAGGAATTTACCTTTTTTTGGAACAAAATTGCAGAAATTTCTCTTATTTGGGGCAAAATTGCAGAAATTTCTCTTATTTTCAGGTAAAAAGTCTGAAATTTCCTTTATTTTGCGCAAAAAGGGAGAAATTCCTCTTATTCTGGGCAAAATTGCAGAAATTTTTTTTTGGGGGCAAAAAGGCAGAAATTCCGTATATTTTGTTGCAAAAGGCAGATATTTCCTTTATTTTGAGGTAATAAGGTTGAAATTCCCCTTATTTTGGGGCAAAAAGGCAGAAATTCACCTTATTTTGGGGTTAAATTGCAGAAATTTCAAATATTTCAGGGCAAAATGACAGAAGTTCCCCTTATTTTGGGGCAAAAAGATGAAATCCCTAATTTTTGGCGAAAATTGAAGAAATTTCACTTATTTCGGGACAAAAAGCCAGAAATTCTAATTAATTTCGGGCAAAAAGGCGGAAATGACCCGTATTTTGGAGCAAAATTGCAGAAATTCCCCTAATATTGGTGCAAAAATGCAGAAATTTCCTTTCTTATGGTGCAAAAAGGCAGAAATTTTCCATATTTTGGTGCAAAAATCAGAAATTTCCCTTATTTTGAGGTAAAATTCTCAAATTCCACAAATTTTAGGGCAAAAGGCAAAAATTTCCATTATTTTGGGGCAAATTTGCAGAAATTTCACTTATTTCAGCGTAATAAGTCAGAAATTTTCCTTATTTTGAGGTAAAAAAGACAGAAATTCCCTTTGTTTTGAGGGAAAAACAGAAATTCCACTTATTTAGAGGCAAAAAGGCAAAAGTTCCCCTTATTTTGGAGCAAAAATGAAGAATTTCCCTTTTATATGGCAAAAAAATATGCATTCCCCTTATTTTCAGGCAAAAAGGCAGAAATTCCCCTTATTTTGGAGCAAAAATGAAGAAATTTCACTTTTTTATGGCAAAATGTAAGCATTCCCCTTATTTTCGATCAAAAAGGCAGAAATTCCCTGTATTTGGGAGCAAAATTGCAGAAATTCCCCTAATTTTGGGGCAAAAGGCAGAAATTCCCTTTATTTTGGGGCAAAAATCAGAAATTCCCCATATTTTGGGGCAAAATTCCAGAAATTTTCTTTATTTTAGGGCAAAATTTCAGAAATTTCCCTTACTTGGGGCAAAATTGCAGAAATTTCACTTATTTTATAGTAAAAAATTGATATTTAATTTATTTTGGGGCAAAAAGTGAGAAATTCCCCTTATTTGGGGCAAAATTGCAGTAATTTTCCTTATTTTGGGGCAAAAAGGCAGAACTTCTGTATATTTTGTGGCAAAATGGCAGAAATTTCCTTTATTTAGAGGTAATATGGTTGAAATTCCCTTTATTTGGGGGCAAAAAGGATGAAATTCCCATTATTTGGGGGCAAAAAGGCAGAAATTTCACTTATTTTGGGGCAAAATTGCAGAAATTTCATTTATTTCAGGGAAAAACATCAGAAATTTTCCTTATTTTGGAGCAAAAAGCAGAAATTCCTAATATTTTGTGGAAAAAATGCAGAAATTCCCCATATTTTGAGGTAAAAAGGCTGGAATTCCCTTTATTTGGGGGCAAAACGGCAGAAATTTCCCTTATGTTGGGGCAAAAGTGCAGAAATTTCACTTATTTCAGGGAAAAAAGGCAGAAATTTCTTTTATTTTGGGGCAAAAAGACAGAAGTTATCTTTGTTTTGTGAAAAAAAAGACAGAAATTCCACTTATTTAGAGGCAAAAAAGAAGAAATTCCCATTATTTTGGAGCAAAAATGAAGAAATTTCACTTTTTTATGGCAAAAACGTATGCATTCCCCTTATTTTCAGGCAAAAAGAAGAAATTCCCCGTATTTTGGAGCAAAATTGCAGAAATTCCCCTAATTTTGGGGCAAAAGGCAGAAATTCCCTTTATTCTGGGGCAAAAATCAGAAATTCCCCATATTTTGGGGCAAAATTCCAGAAATTTTCTTTATTTTGGGGCAATATTTCAGAAATTTCTCTTATTTGGGGCAAAATTGCAGAAATTTCACTTATTTTATAGTAAAAAAGTTGATATTTAATTTATTTTGGGGCAAAAAGGGAGAAATTCCCCTTATTTGGGGCAAAATTGCAGTAATTTTTCTTATTTTGGGGCAAAAAGACAGAAATTCTGTATATTTTGTGGCAAAAAGACAGAAATTTCCTTTATTTAGAGGTAATAAGGTTGAAATTCCCTTTATATGGGGACAATAAAGGCTGAAATTCCCCTTATTTGGGGGCAAAAAGGCAGAAATTTCACTTATTTTGGGGCAAAATTGCAGAAATTTCATTTATTTCAGGGAAAAAAGTCAGAAATTTTCCTTATTTTGGGGCAAAAAGCAGAAATTCCTAATATTTTGTGGAAAAAATGAAGAAATTCCCCATATTTTGAGGTAAAAAGGCTGGAATTCCCCTTATTTGGGGGCAAAAAGGCAGAAATTTCCCTTATGTTGGGGCAAAATTGCAGAAATTTCACTTATTTCAGAGAAAAAAGGCAGAAATTTTCTTTATTTTGGGGCAAAAAGACAGAAGTTTTCTTTGTTTAGGGAAAAAAAGACAGAAATTCCACTTATTTAGAAGCAAAAAGGAAGAAATTCCCATTATTTTGAGGAAAAATGAAGAAATTTCACTTTTTTATGGCAAAAACGTATGCATTTTCCTTATTTTCAGGCAAAAAGAAGAAATTCCTCGTATTTTGGAGCAAAATTGTAGAAATTCCCCTAATTTTGGGAGAAAAAGCAGAAATTCCCTTTATTTTGGGGTAAAAATCAGAAATTCCCCTTATTTTGGGGCAAAATTCCAGGAATTTCCTTTATTTTGGGGCAAAATTGCAGAAATTTACCTTATTTTGGGCAAAATTGCAGTAATTTCACTTATATTCAGGAAAAAAGCCTGAAATTGCCTTTTTGGGGGCAAAAATAGAGAAATTGCCCTTATTTTGGGCAAAATTGCAGAAATTTTCCTTATGACGGGGCAAAAATGCAGAAATTCCGTATATTTTGAGGCAAAAAGGGAGAAATTTCTTTTATTTAGAGGTAATAAGGTTGAAATTCCCCTTATTTGGGGGCAAAAAGGCTGAAATTCCCCTTTATTTGGGGGTAAAAAGGCAGAAATTTCACTTATTTTGGGGAAAAATTGCAGAAATTTCAATTATTTCAATGAAAAAAGGCAGAAATTTTCCTTATTTTGGGGCAAAAAGGCAGAAATTCCTAATATTTTGTTGCAAAAATGCAGAAATTCCCCATATTTTGAGGTAAAAAGGATGGAATTCCCCTTATTTGGGGGCAAAAAGGCAGAAATTTCCCTTATCTTGGGGCAAAATTGCAGAAATTTCACTTATTTCAGAAAAAAAAGGCCGAAATGTTCTTTATTTTGGGGCAAAAAGACAGAAATTCTCTTTGTCTTGGGAAAAAAGAGAGAAATTCCACTTATTTAGAGGCAAAAAAGAAGAAATTTCGTTATTTTGGAGCAAAAATTAAGAAATTTCCCTTTTTTATGGCAAAAAGGTATGCATTCCTCTTATTTTCGGGCAAAAAGACAGAAATTCCCCTTATTTTGGGGCAAAAAGATGAAATCCCTAATTTTTGGCTAAAATTGAAGAAATTTCACTTATTTCGGGAGAAAAAGGCAGAAATTCCAATTAATTTTGGGTAAAAAGGAAGAAATGACACGTATTTAGGAGCAAAATTGCAGAAATTTTCCTAATATTGGTGCAAAAATGCAGAAATTCCCTTTATTTTGGGGGAAAAAGGCAGAAATTGTCCATATTTTGGTACAAAAATCAGAAATTTCCCTTATTTTGAGGTAAAATGCTGAAATTTCCCATATTTTGGGCCAAAAGGCAAAAATTTCCCTTATTTTGGGGCAAATTTGCAGAAATTTCACTTATTTGATGGTAATAAGTAAGAAATTTTCCTTATTTTGGGGCAAAAAAGACAGAAATTCCCTTTGTTTTAGGGGAAAAAGACAGAAATTCCAATTATTTAGAGGCAAAAAGGCAAAAGTTCCCCTTATTTTGGAGCAAAAATGAAGAAATTTTCCTTTTTTATGGCAAAAAGGTATGCATTCTTCTTATTTTTGAACAAAAAGGCAGAAATTCCCATTATTTTGGGGCAAAAAGCAGAAATTTCCCTTATTTTGGGGCAAAATTGCAGAAATTTCCCTAATTGTGTGGAAAAAAAAACAGAAATTCCCTTTATTTGAAGGCAAAATAGCAGAAATTTCCCTTATTATGGAGAAAAATTGCAGAAATTTCCCTTTTTTAGGGCAAAATTGCAGAAATTTTACTAATTGTGGGGCAAAAAGGCAGAAATTCTCAATATTTTGGGGCAAAACTCAGAAATTCCACTTATTTTGGGGCAAAATTCTAGAAATTTCCCTTATTTTGGGGCAAAATTGCAGAAATTTCACTTATTTTGGGGCAAAATTGCAGAAATTTCACTTATTTCATGGAAAAAAGGCAAATTTTCCTTATTTTGGGGCAAAAACGCAGAAATTTCTAATATTTTGTGCCAAAATTCAGAAATTCCTTATATTTTGAGGTAAAAAGGCTGAAATTCCCCTTATTTGGGGGCAAAAAGGTAGATATTTCCCTTATATTGGGGCAAAATTGCAGAAACTTCACTTATTTCAAGGTAATAAGTCAGAAATTTTTCTTATTTTGGGGCAAAAAAGACAGAAATTCCCTTTGTTTTGGGGGAAAAAGACAGAAATTCCACTTATTTAGAGGCAAAGAAGCAGAAATTTCGCTTATTTTGGAGCAAAAATGAAGAAATTTCCCTTGTTCATGGCAAAAAGGTATGCATTCTTCTTATTTTCGGGGAAAAAGGCAGAAATTCCCCATATTTTGGGGCAAAAGGAAGAAATTCCCTTTATTTTTGGGCAAAAAGGCAAAAATTTCCCTTATATTGGGGCAAAATTGCAGAAATTTCATTTATTTCAGGGCAAAAGTTCAGAAATTCCCCTATTTTGGGGCAAAAAGCAGAAATTTCTTTTATTATGGTACAAAATTGAAGAAATTTTCCTTATTTTGGAACAAAAAGGCAGAAATTCCCATATTTTGGTGCAAAAGGCAGAAATTCTTCTTATTTTGAGGTAAAATGCAGAAATTCCCCTTATTTGGAGGTAAAATGCAGAAATTCCGCAAATATTGGGGGAAAATGCAGAAATTCCCTTTATTTTGGGGCTAAAAGGCAGAAATTGACCGTATTTTAAAGCAAAATTGCAGAAATTCTCATAATTTTCGGGCAAAAAAGCAGAAATTCTCCTTAATTTGGGCAAAAAGACAGAAAATCTCCTTTTTTCGAGAGCAAACAGTCTGAAATTCCCCTTATTTTGGGGCAAAATTGCAGAAATTTCCCTTATTTTGAGGCAAAATTGCAGAAATTTCACTTATTTCAGAAAAAAGGCAGAAATTTTCTTATTTTGGGGCAAAAAGGCAGAAATTTCTTTTATTTTGGTACAAAATTGCTGAAATTTTTCTTATTTTGGGGCAAAAAGGCAGAAATTCCCCCATATTTTGGGGCAAAATGAAGAAATTCCCCTTATTTTGAGGTAAAAAGTCTGAAATTCCCCTTATTTTTGGGCAAAAAGTCAGAAATTCCCCTTATTTTGGTGCAAAAAGACAGAAATTTTGTTTATTTTTAGGGAAAAGGCAGAAATTTCACTTATTTTGAGTCAAAAAGGCGGAAAATCCCCATATTTTGGGGCAAAAATGAAGAAATTTCCCTTTTTTATGGCCAAAAGGAAAACATTCCCTTTATTTTCGGGCAAAAAGGCAGAAATTCCCCATATTTTGGAGCAAAATTGCAAAAATTCCCCTAATTTTGGGGCAAAAGGCAGAAATTCCCTATATTTTGGGGCAAAAATCAGAAATTCCCCTTATTTTGTGGCAAAATTCCAGAAATTTTCTTTATTTTGGGGCAAAATTGCAGGAATTTACCTTTTTTTGGAACAAAATTGCAGAAATTTCTCTTATTTGGGGAAAAATTGCAGAAATTTCTCTTATTTTCAGGTAAAAAGTCTGAAATTTCCTTTATTTTGCGCAAAAAGGGAGAAATTCCTCTTATTTTGGGGCAAAATTGCAGAAATTTTCCTTATTTTGGGGCAAAAGGGCAGAAATTCCATATATTTTGTGGCAAAAAGGCAGAAATTTCCTTTATTTTGAGGTAATAAGGTTGAAATTCCCCTTATTTGGGGGCAAAAAGGCTGAAATTCCCCTTTATTTGGGGGTAAAAAGGCAGAAATTTCTCTTATTTTGGGGAAAAATTGCAGAAATTTCAATTATTTCAATGAAAAAAGGCAGAAATTTTCCTTATTTTGGGGCAAAAAGGCAGAAATTCCTAATATTTTGTTGCAAAAATGCAGAAATTCCCCATATTTTGAGGTAAAAAGGATGGAATTCCCCTTATTTGGGGGCAAAAAGGCAGAAATTTCCCTTATGTTGGGGCAAAATTTCAGAAATTTCACTTATTTCAGAAAAAAAAGGCCGAAATGTTCTTTATTTTGGGGCAAAAAGACAGAAATTCTCTTTGTCTTGGGAAAAAAGAGAGAAATTCCACTTATTTAGAGGCAAAAAAGAAGAAATTTCGTTATTTTGGAGCAAAAATTAAGAAATTTCCCTTTTTTATGGCAAAAAGGTATGCATTCCTCTTATTTTCGGGCAAAAAGACAGAAATTCCCCTTATTTTGGGGCAAAAAGATGAAATCCCTAATTTTTGGCTAAAATTGAAGAAATTTCACTTATTTCGGGAGAAAAAGGCAGAAATTCCAATTAATTTTGGGTAAAAAGGAAGAAATGACACGTATTTAGGAGCAAAATTGCAGAAATTTTCCTAATATTGGTGCAAAAATGCAGAAATTCCCTTTATTTTGGGGGAAAAAGGCAGAAATTGTCCATATTTTGGTACAAAAATCAGAAATTTCCCTTATTTTGAGGTAAAATGCTGAAATTCCCCATATTTTGGGCCAAAAGGCAAAAATTTCCCTTATTTTGGGGCAAATTTGCAGAAATTTCACTTATTTGATGGTAATAAGTAAGAAATTTTCCTTATTTTGGGGCAAAAAAGACAGAAATTCCCTTTGTTTTAGGGGAAAAAGACAGAAATTCCAATTATTTAGAGGCAAAAAGGCAAAAGTTCCCCTCATTTTGGAGCAAAAATGAAGAAATTTTCCTTTTTTATGGCAAAAAGGTATGCATTCTTCTTATTTTCGAACAAAAAGGCAGAAATTCCCATTATTTTGGGGCAAAAAGCAGAAATTTCCCTTATTTTGGGGCAAAATTGCAGAAATTTCCCTAATTGTGTGGAAAAAAAAACAGAAATTCCCTTTATTTGAAGGCAAAATAGCAGAAATTTCCCTTATATTAGGGCAAAATTGCAGAAATTTCACTTATTTCAAGGTAATAAGTCAGAAATTTTTCTTATTTTGGGGCAAAAAAGACAGAAATTCCCTTTGTTTTGTGGGAAAAAGACAGAAATTCCACTTATTTAGAGGCAAAGAAGCAGAAATTTCGCTTATTTTGGAGCAAAAATGAAGAAATTTCCCTTTTTTATGGCAAAAAGGTATGCATTCTTCTTATTTTCGGGCAAAAAGGCAGAAATTCCCCATATTTTGGGGCAAAAAAAAAGAAATTTCTTTTATTTTTGGGCAAAAAGGCAAAAATTTCCCTTATTTTGGGGCAAAATTGCAGAAATTTCATTTATTTCAGGGCAAAAATTCAGATATTCCCCTTATTTTGGGGCAAAAATCAGAAATTTCTTTTATTATGGTACAAAATTGAAGAAATTTTCCTTAATTTGGAACAAAAAGGCAGAAATTCCCATATTTTGGTTCAAAAGGCAGAAATTCTTCTTATTTTGAGGTAAAATGCAGAAATTCCCCTTATTTGGAGGTAAAATGCAGAAATTCCCCTAATAATGGGGGAAAATGCAGAAATTCCCTTTATTTTGGGGCTAAAAGGCAGAAATTAACCGTATTTTAAAGCAAAATTGCAGAAATTCTTATAATTTTCGGGCAAAAAATCAGAAATTCTCCTTAATTTGGGCAAAAAGACAGAAAATCTCCTTTTTTCGAGAGCAAACAGTCTGAAATTCCCCTTATTTTGGGGCAAAATTGCAGAAATTTCCTCTACATTGTGGCAAAATTGCAGAAATTTCCCTTATTTTGAGGCAAAATTGCAGAAATTTCACTTATTTCAGAAAAAAGGCAGAAATTTTCTTATTTTGGGGCAAAAGGGCAGAAATTTCTTTTATTTTGGTACAAAATTGCCGAAATTTTTCTTATTTTGGGGCAAAAAGGCAGAAATTCCCCATATTTTGGGGCAAAAAGAAAGAAATTCCCCTTATTTTGAGGTAAAAATTCTGAAATTCCCCTTATTTTCGGGCAAAAAGTCAGAAATTCCCCTTATTTTGGTGCAAATAACAGAAATTCTGTTTATTTTTAGGGAAAAGGCAGAAATTGCACTTATTTTGAGTCAAAAAGGCGGAAAATCCCCATATTTTGGGGCAAAAATGAAGAAATTTCCCTTTTTTATGGCAAAAAAGAAGACATTCCCTTTATTTTCGGGCAAAAAGGCAGAAATTCCCCATATTTTGGAGCAAAATTGCAGAAATTCCCCTAATTTTGGGGCAAAAGAAAGGAATTCCCTTTATTTTGGGGCAAAAATCATAAATTCTTCTTATTTTGGGGCAAATTTCCAGAAATTTTCTTTATTTTGGGGAAAAATTGCAGGAATTTACATTTTTTGGAACAAAATTGCAGAAATTTCTTTTATTTGGGGCAAAATTGTAGAAATTTCTTTTATTTTCAGGTAAAAAGTCTGAAATTTTCTTTATTTTGGGCCAAAAGGGAGAAATTCCTCTTATTTTGGGGCAAAATTGCAGAAATTTTCCTTATTTTGGGGCAAAAAGGCAGAAATTCCGTATATTTTGTGGCAAAAAGGCAGAAATTTTCTTTATTTTGAGGTAATAAGGTTGAAATTCCCCTTATTTTGGGGCACAAAGGCAGAAATTCCCCTTATTTGGGGGTAAAATTGCAGAAATTTCAAATATTTCAGGGCAAAATGGCAGAAATTCCCATTATTTTGGGGCAAAAAGATGAAATCCTAATTTTTGGTGAAAATTGAAGAAATTTCACTTATTTCGGGACAAAAAGCCAGAAATTCCAATTAATTTCAGGCAAAAAGGCAGAAATGACCCGTATTTTGGAGCAAAATTGCAGAAATTCCCCTAATATTGGTGCAAAAATGCAGAAATTCCCTTTATTATGGGGCAAAAAGGCAGAAATTCTCCATATTTTGGTGCAAAAATCAGATATTTCCCTTATTTTGAGGTAAAATTCTCAAATTCCCCAAATATAGAGCAAAAGGCAAAAATTTCCAATATTTTGGGGCAAATTTGCAGAAATTTCACTTATTTCAGCGTAATAAGTCAGAAATTTTCCTTATTTTGAGGCAAAAAAGACAGAAATTCCCTTTGTTTTGAAGGAAAAACAGAAATTCCACTTATTTAGAGGCAAAAAGGCAAAAGTTCCCCTTATTTTGGAGCAAAAATGAAGAAATTTCCCTTTTTTATGGCCAAAAGGTATGCATTCTTTTTATTTTCGGGCAAAAAAGCAGAAATTTCCCAAATTTTGGGGCAAAAGGCAGAAAATCCACTTATTTTGGGGCAAAAGTGCAGAAATTTCCCTCATTTTGGGGCAAAATTGCAGAAATTTCACTTATTTTGGGGCAAAATTGCAGAAATTTCACTTATTTCAAGAAAAAAAGGCAGAAATTATCCTTATTTTGAGGCAAAAAGGCAGAAATTCCTAATATTTTGTGCCAAAATTTAGAAATTCCCATTATTTTGAGGTAAAAAGTCTGAAATTCCCCTTATTTGAGGGCAAAAAGGCAGAAAATTCCCTTATATTGGGGCAAAATTTCAGAAATTTCACTTATTTCAGGGTAATAAGACAGAAATTTTTTTATTTTGGGGCAAAAAAGACAGAAATTTTTTTTTGTTTTGGGGGAAAAAGAAAGAAATTGCACATATTTAGAGGCAAAAAAGCAGAAATTCCCCTTATTTAGGAGCAAAAATGAAGAAATTTACCTTTTTTATGGCAAAAAGGTATGCATTCTTCTTATTTTCGGGCAAAAAGGCAGAAATTTCCCATATTTTAGGGCAAAAAACAGAAATTCCCTTTATTTTGGGGCAAAAAGGCAAAAATTTCCCTCATTTTGGGGCAAAGTTGCAGAAATTTCATTTATTTCAGGGCAAAAATTCAGAAATTCCCCTTATTTTGGGGCAAAAAGCAGAAATTTCTTTTATTATGGTACAAAATTGAAGAAATTTTTTTTATTTTGGAAGAAAAAGGCAGAAATTCCCCATATTTTGGGGCAAAAGGCATAAATTCTTCTTATTTTGAGGTAAAATGCAGAAATTCCCCTTATTTAGAGGTAAAATACAGAAATTCCCCAAATATTGGGGGAAAATGCAGAAATTCCCTTTATTTTGGGGCTAAAAGGCAGAAATTAACCGTATTTTAAAGCAAAATTGCAGAAATTCTCATAATTTTCGGGCAAAAAAGCAGAAATTCTACTTATTTTGGGGCAAAAAGACAGAAAATCTCCTTTTTTCGAGAGCAAACAGTCAAAAATTCCCTATATTTTGGGGCAAAATTGCAGAAATTTCTTTTACATTAGGGCAAAATTGCAGAAATTTCCCTTATTTTGGGGCAAAATTGCATAAATTTCACTTATTTCAGGGTAATAAGTCAAAAATTCTCCTTATTTTGATGCAAAAAAGACAGAAATTTCCTTTGTTTTGTTGGAAAAAGACAGAAATTCCACTTATTTAGAGGCAAAAAGGTAGAAATTACCCTTATTTTGGAGCAAAAATGAAGAAATTTCCCTTTTTATGGCAAAAAGGTGTGAATTCCCATTATTTTCGGGCAAAAAGGCAGAAATTCCCCGTATTTTGGAGCAAAATTGCAGAAATTCCCCTAATTTTTGGGCAAAAAGCAAAAATTCCCTTTATTTTGGGGCAAAAATCAGAAATTCCCTTTATTTTGGGGCAAAATTCAAGAAATTTTCTTTATTTTGGGGCAAAATTGCAGCAATTTACCTTATTTTAGGGCAAAATAGCAGAAATTTCACTTATTTCAAGGTAATAAGTCAGAATTTTTCCTTATTTTTATGCAAAAAAGACAGAAATTCCCTTTGTTTTGTGGGAAAAAGACAGAAATTCCACTTATTTAGAGGCAAAAAGGCAGAAATTCCCCTAATTTTGGGGCAAAAGGCAGAAATTTTCTTTATTTTGGGGAAAAATCAGAAATTCCCCTTATTTTGGGGCAAAATTCAAGAAATTTCCTTTATTTTGGGGCAAAATTGCAGGAATTTACCTTATTTTAGGGCAAAATTGCAGAAATTTCTTTTATTTGGGGCAAAATTGCAGAAATTTCACTTATTTTCAGGTAAAAAGGCTGAAATTTCCTTTATTTTGGGGCACAAATGGAGAAATTCCCATTATTTTGGGGCAAAATTGCAGAAATTTCCTTTATTATGGGAAAAAATTGCAGAAATTTCCCTTATTTCACGGCAAAATTGCAGAAATTTCACTTAATCAGGGTAATAACTCAGAAATTCCCCTTATTTTGGAGCAAAAATGAATAAATTTCCATTTTTATGGCAAAAGGGTATGCATTCCCATTATTTTCGGGCAAAAAGGCAGAAATTCCCCGTATTTTGGAGCAAAATTGAAGAAATTCCCCTAATTTTGGGGCAAAAGGCAGAAATTCCCTTTATTTTGGGGCAAAAATCAGAAATTCCCCTTATTTTGGGGCAAAATTCAAGAAATTTTCTTTATTTTGGGGCAAAATTGCAGGAATTTAACTTATTTTGGGGCAAAATTGCAGAAATTTCCCTTATTTGGGGCAAAATTGCAGAAATTTCACTTATTTTCAGGTAAAAAGGCTGAAATTTCCTTTATTTTGGGGCAAAAAGGGGGAAATTCCCCTTATTTTGGGGCAAAATTGCAGAAATTTCCTTTATTATGGGAAAAAAATTGCAGAAATTTCCCTTATTTTAATGCAAAATTACAGAAGTTTCACTTATTTAAGAGAAATAAAGCAAAAATTTTTCTTATTTTGGGGCGAAAAGGCAGAAATTCCCATTATTTTGGGGCAAAAAGGCAGAAATTCACCTTATTTTGGGGTAAAATTGCAGAAATTTCAAATATTTCAGGGCCTAATGAGGGAAATTCCCCTTATTTTGGGGCAAAAATATGAAATCCCTAATTTTTGGTGAAAATTGAAGAAATTTCACTTATTTCGGGACAAAAAGCCAGAAATTCCAATTAATTTCGGGCAAAAAGGCAGAAATGACCCGTATTTTGGAGCAAAATTGCAGAAATTCCCCTAATATTGGTGCAAAAATGCAGAAATTCCCTTTATTATGGGGCAAAAATGCAGAAATTCTCCATATTTTGGTGCAAAACTCAGAAATTTCTTTTATTTTGAGGTAAAATTCTCAAATTCCCCAAATTTTAGGGTAATAGAAAAAAATTTCCTTTATTTTGGGGCAAATTTGCCGAAATTTCACTTATTTCAGGGTAATAAGTCAGAAATTTTCCTTATTTTGAGGCAAAAAAGACAAAAATTCCTTTTGTTTTTGAAGAAAAAGAAAGAAATTCCACATATTTGGAGGCAAAAAAGCAGAAATTCCCCTTATTTTGGAGCAAAAATGAAGAAATTTCCCTTTTTTATGGCAAAGAGTTATGCATTCTTTTTATTTTCGGGCAAAAAAGCAGAAATTCCCCAAATTTTGGGGCAAAAGGCATAAATTCCACTTATTTTGGGGCAAAATTGCAGAAATTTCCCTTATTTTGGGGCAAAATTGCAGAAATTTCACTTATTTCAAGGAAAAAAGGCAGAAATTTTCCTTATTTTGGGGCAAAAAAGCAGAAATTCCTAATATTTTGTGCCAAAATTTAGAAATTCCCATTACTTTGAGGTAAAAAGTCTGAAATTCCCCTTATTTGGGGGCAAAAAGGCAGAAATTTCCCTTATATTGGGGCAAAATTTCAGAAATTTCACTTATTTCAGGGTAATAAGTCAGAAATTTTCCTTATTTTGGGGCAAAAAAGACAGAAATTCCTTTTGTTTTGGGGGAAAAATAAAGAAATTCCACTTATTTAGAGGCAAAAAAGCAGAAATTCCCCTTATTTTGGAGCAAAAATGAAGAAATTTACCTTTTTTATGGCAAAAAGGTATGCATTCTTCTTATTTTCGGGCAAAAAGGCAGAAATTCCCCATATTTTGGGGCAAAAGGCAGAAATTCCCTTTATTTTGGGGCAAAAAGGCAAAAATTTCCCTTATTTTAGGGCAAAATTGCAGAAATTTCATTTATTTCAGGGCAAAAATTCAGAAATTCCCCTTATTTTGGGGCAAAAAGCAGAAATTTCTTTTATTATGGTACAAAATTGAAGAAATTTTCCTTATTTTGGAACCAAAAGGCAGAAATTCCCAATATTTTGGGGCAAAAGGCATAAATTCTTCTTATTTTGAGGTAAAATGCAGAAATTCCCCTTATTTAGAGGTAAAATGCAGAAATTCCCCAAATATTGGGGGAAAATGCAGAAATTCCCTTTATTTTGTGGCTAAAAGGCAGAAATTAACTGTATTTTAAAGCAAAATTGCAGAAATTCTCATAATTTTCAGGCAAAAGACCAGAAATTCTACTTATTTTGGGGCAAAAAGACAGAAAATCTTTTTTCAAGAGCAAACAGACAGAAATTCCCCTTATTTTGGGGCAAAATTGCAGAAATTTCTTTTACATTAGGGCAAAATTGCAGAAATTCCCCTAATTTTGGTGCAAAAGGCAGAAATTCCCTTTATTTTGGGGCACAAATCAAAAATTCCCCTTATTTTGTGGCAAAATTCAAGAAATTTCTTTTATTTTGGGGCAAAATTGAAGGAATTTACCTTATTTTGTGGCAAAAAATTCAGAAATTTCCCTTATTTGGGGCAAAATTGCAGAAATTTTACTTTTTTTCAGGTAAAAAGGCTGAAATTTCCTTTAGTTTGGGGCAAAAAGGTAAAAAATTCCCCTTATTTTGGGGCAAAATTGCAAAAATTTCCATTATTATGGGAAAAAATTGCAGAAATTTCTATTATTTTAAGGCAAAATTGCAGAAATTTCCCTTATTTTGGGGCAAAATTGCAGAAATTTCACTTATTTCAAGGAAAAAAGGCAGAAATTTTCCTTATTTTGGGGCAAAAAGGCAGAAATTCCTAATATTTTGTGCCAAAATTTAGAAATTCCCATTACTTTGAGGTAAAAAGTCTGAAATTCCCCTTATTTGGGGGCAAAAAGGCAGAAATTTCCCTTATATTGGGGCAAAATTTCAGAAATTTCACTTATTTCAGGGTAATAAGTCAGAAATTTTCTTCATTTTGGGGCAAAAAAGACAGAAATTCCTTTTGTTTTGGGGGAAAAATAAGAAATTCCACTTATTTAGAGGCAAAAAAGCAGAAATTCCCCTTATTTTGGAGCAAAAATGAAGAAATTTACCTTTTTTATGGCAAAAAGGTATGCATTCTTCTTATTTTCGGGCAAAAAGGCAGAAATTCCCCATATTTTGGGGCAAAAGGCAGAAATTCCCTTTATTTTGGGGCAAAAAGGCAAAAATTTCCCTTATTTTAGGGCAAAATTGCAGAAATTTCATTTATTTCAGGGCAAAAATTCAGAAATTCCCCTTATTTTGGGGCAAAAAGCAGAAATTTCTTTTATTATGGTACAAAATTGAAGAAATTTTCCTTATTTTGGAACCAAAAGGCAGAAATTCCCAATATTTTGGGGCAAAAGGCATAAATTCTTCTTATTTTGAGGTAAAATGCAGAAATTCCCCTTATTTAGAGGTAAAATGCAGAAATTCCCCAAATATTGGGGGAAAATGCAGAAATTCCCTTTATTTTGGGGCTAAAAGGCAGAAATTAACTGTATTTTAAAGCAAAATTGCAGAAATTCTCATAATTTTCAGGCAAAAGACCAGAAATTCTACTTATTTTGGGGCAAAAAGACAGAAAATCTTTTTTCAAGAGCAAACAGACAGAAATTCCCCTTATTTTGGGGCAAAATTGCAGAAATTTCTTTTACATTAGGGCAAAATTGCAGAAATTCCCCTAATTTTGGTGCAAAAGGCAGAAATTCCCTTTATTTTGGGGCACAAATCAAAAATTCCCCTTATTTTGTGGCAAAATTCAAGAAATTTCTTTTATTTTGGGGCAAAATTGAAGGAATTTACCTTATTTTGTGGCAAAAAATTCAGAAATTTCCCTTATTTGGGGCAAAATTGCAGAAATTTTACTTTTTTTCAGGTAAAAAGGCTGAAATTTCCTTTAGTTTGGGGCAAAAAGGTAAAAAATTCCCCTTATTTTGGGGCAAAATTGCAAAAATTTCCTTTATTATGGGAAAAAATTGCAGAAATTTCCATTATTTTAAGGCAAAATTGCAGAAATTTCCCTTATTTTGGGGCAAAATTGCAGAAATTTCACTTATTTCAAGGAAAAAAGGCAGAAATTTTCCTTATTTTGGGGCAAAAAAGCAGAAATTCCTAATATTTTGTGCCAAAATTTAGAAATTCCCATTACTTTGAGGTAAAAAGTCTGAAATTCCCCTTATTTGGGGGCAAAAAGGCAGAAATTTCCCTTATATTGGGGCAAAATTTCAGAAATTTCACTTATTTCAGGGTAATAAGTCAGAAATTTTCCTTATTTTGGGGCAAAAAAGACAGAAATTCCTTTTGTTTTGGGGGAAAAATAAAGAAATTCCACTTATTTAGAGGCAAAAAAGCAGAAATTCCCCTTATTTTGGAGCAAAAATGAAGAAATTTACCTTTTTTATGGCAAAAAGGTATGCATTCTTCTTATTTTCGGGCAAAAAGGCAGAAATTCCCCATATTTTGGGGCAAAAGGCAGAAATTCCCTTTATTTTGGGGCAAAAATGCAAAAATTTCCCTTATTTTAGGGCAAAATTGCAGAAATTTCATTTATTTCAGGGCAAAAATTCAGAAATTCCCCTTATTTTGGGGCAAAAAGCAGAAATTTCTTTTATTATGGTACAAAATTGAAGAAATTTTCCTTATTTTGGAACCAAAAGGCAGAAATTCCCAATATTTTGGGGCAAAAGGCATAAATTCTTCTTATTTTGAGGTAAAATGCAGAAATTCCCCTTATTTAGAGGTAAAATGCAGAAATTCCCCAAATATTGGGGGAAAATGCAGAAATTCCCTTTATTTTGTGGCTAAAAGGCAGAAATTAACTGTATTTTAAAGCAAAATTGCAGAAATTCTCATAATTTTCAGGCAAAAGACCAGAAATTCTACTTATTTTGGGGCAAAAAGACAGAAAATCTTTTTTCAAGAGCAAACAGACAGAAATTCCCCTTATTTTGGGGCAAAATTGCAGAAATTTCTTTTACATTAGGGCAAAATTGCAGAAATTCCCCTAATTTTGGTGCAAAAGGCAGAAATTCCCTTTATTTTGGGGCACAAATCAAAAATTCCCCTTATTTTGTGGCAAAATTCAAGAAATTTCTTTTATTTTGGGGCAAAATTGAAGGAATTTACCTTATTTTGTGGCAAAAAATTCAGAAATTTCCCTTATTTGGGGCAAAATTGCAGAAATTTTACTTTTTTTCAGGTAAAAAGGCTGAAATTTCCTTTAGTTTGGGGCAAAAAGGTAAAAAATTCCCCTTATTTTGGGGCAAAATTGCAAAAATTTCCATTATTATGGGAAAAAATTGCAGAAATTTCTATTATTTTAAGGCAAAATTGCAGAAATTTCCCTTATTTTGGGGCAAAATTGCAGAAATTTCACTTATTTCAAGGAAAAAAGGCAGAAATTTTCCTTATTTTGGGGCAAAAAAGCAGAAATTCCTAATATTTTGTGCCAAAATTTAGAAATTCCCATTACTTTGAGGTAAAAAGTCTGAAATTCCCCTTATTTGGGGGCAAAAAGGCAGAAATTTCCCTTATATTGGGGCAAAATTTCAGAAATTTCACTTATTTCAGGGTAATAAGTCAGAAATTTTCCTTATTTTGGGGCAAAAAAGACAGAAATTCCTTTTGTTTTGGGGGAAAAATAAAGAAATTCCACTTATTTAGAGGCAAAAAAGCAGAAATTCCCCTTATTTTGGAGCAAAAATGAAGAAATTTACCTTTTTTATGGCAAAAAGGTATGCATTCTTCTTATTTTCGGGCAAAAAGGCAGAAATTCCCCATATTTTGGGGCAAAAGGCAGAAATTCCCTTTATTTTGGGGCAAAAATGCAAAAATTTCCCTTATTTTAGGGCAAAATTGCAGAAATTTCATTTATTTCAGGGCAAAAATTCAGAAATTCCCCTTATTTTGGGGCAAAAAGCAGAAATTTCTTTTATTATGGTACAAAATTGAAGAAATTTTCCTTATTTTGGAACCAAAAGGCAGAAATTCCCAATATTTTGGGCCAAAAGGCATAAATTCTTCTTATTTTGAGGTAAAATGCAGAAATTCCCCTTATTTAGAGGTAAAATGCAGAAATTCCCCAAATATTGGGGGAAAATGCAGAAATTCCCTTTATTTTGTGGCTAAAAGGCAGAAATTAACTGTATTTTAAAGCAAAATTGCAGAAATTCTCATAATTTTCAGGCAAAAGACCAGAAATTCTACTTATTTTGGGGCAAAAAGACAGAAAATCTTTTTTCAAGAGCAAACAGACAGAAATTCCCCTTATTTTGGGGCAAAATTGCAGAAATTTCTTTTACATTAGGGCAAAATTGCAGAAATTCCCCTAATTTTGGTGCAAAAGGCAGAAATTCCCTTTATTTTGGGGCACAAATCAAAAATTCCCCTTATTTTGTGGCAAAATTCAAGAAATTTCTTTTATTTTGGGGCAAAATTGAAGGAATTTACCTTATTTTGTGGCAAAAAATTCAGAAATTTCCCTTATTTGGGGCAAAATTGCAGAAATTTTACTTTTTTTCAGGTAAAAAGGCTGAAATTTCCTTTAGTTTGGGGCAAAAAGGTAAAAAATTCCCCTTATTTTGGGGCAAAATTGCAAAAATTTCCATTATTATGGGAAAAAATTGCAGAAATTTCTATTATTTTAAGGCAAAATTGCAGAAATTTCCCTTATTTTGGGGCAAAATTGCAGAAATTTCACTTATTTCAAGGAAAAAAGGCAGAAATTTTCCTTATTTTGGGGCAAAAAAGCAGAAATTCCTAATATTTTGTGCCAAAATTTAGAAATTCCCATTACTTTGAGGTAAAAAGTCTGAAATTCCCCTTATTTGGGGGCAAAAAGGCAGAAATTTCCCTTATATTGGGGCAAAATTTCAGAAATTTCACTTATTTCAGGGTAATAAGTCAGAAATTTTCCTTATTTTGGGGCAAAAAAGACAGAAATTCCTTTTGTTTGGGGGAAAAATAAAGAAATTCCACTTATTTAGAGGCAAAAATCAGAAATTCCCCTTATTTTGGAGCAAAAATGAAGAAATTTACCTTTTTTATGGCAAAAAGGTATGCATTCTTCTTATTTTCGGGCAAAAAGGCAGAAATTCCCCATATTTTGGGGCAAAAGGCAGAAATTCCCTTTATTTTGGGGCAAAAAGGCAAAAATTTCCTTTATTTTAGAACAAAATTGCAGAAATTTCATTTATTTCAGGGCAAAAATTCAGAAATTCCCCTTATTTTGGGGCAAAAAGCAGAAATTTCTTTTATTATGGTACAAAATTAAAGAAATTTTCCTTATTTTGGAACAAAAATGCAGAAATTCCCAATATTTTGGGGCAAAAGGCATAAATTCTTATTTTGAGGTAAAATGCAGAAATTCCCCTTATTTAGAAGTAAAATGCAGAAATTCCCCAAATATTGGGGGAAAATGCAGAAATTCCCTTTATTTTGGGGCTAAAAAGTAGAAATTAACCGTATTTTAAAGCAAAATTGCAGAAATTCTCATAATTTTCAGGCAAAAGAGCAGAAATTCTACTTATTTTGGGGCAAGAAGACAGAAAATCTCCTTTTTTCGAGAGCAAACAGTCAGAAATTCCCCTTATTTTGGGGCAAAATTGCAGAAATTTCTTTTACATTAGGGCAAAATTGCAGAAATTCCCCTAATTTTGGGGCAAAAGGCAGAAATTCCCTTTATTTTGGGGCAAAAATCAAAAATTCCCCTTATTTTGGGGCAAAATTCAAGAAATTTCTTTTATTTTGGGGCAAAATTGAAAAAATTTACCTTATTTTGGGGCAAAATTGCAGAAATTTCCCTTATTTGGGGCAAAATTGCAGAAATTTTACTTTTTTTCAGGTAAAAAGGCTGAAATTTCCTTTATTTTGGGGTAAAAAGGAAAAAATTCCCTTTATTTTGGGGCAAAATTGCAAAAATTTCCTTTATTATGGGAAAAAATTGCAAAAATTTCCCTTATTTTAGGGCAAAATTGCAGAAATTTCACTTATTTCAGAGAAATAAAGCAAAAATTTTTCTTATTTTGGGGCAAAAGGAAAGAAATTCCCATTATTTTGGGGCAAAAAGGCAAAAATTCACCTTATTTTGGGGTAAAATTGCAGAAATTTCACATATTTCATGGCAAAAGGCAGAAATTTCCCTTATTTTGGTGCAAAATTGCAGAAATTTCATTTATTTCAGGGCAAAAATTCAGAAATTCCCCTTATTTTGGGGCAAAAAGCAGAAATATCTTTTATTATGGTACAAAATTGAAGAAATTTTCCTTATTTTAGAACAAAAAGCAGAAATTCCCCATATTTTGGAGCAAAAGGCAGAAATTCTTCTTATTTTGAGGTAAAATGCAGAAATTCCCCTTATTTAGAGGTAAAATGCAGATATTCCCCAAATATTGGAGGAAAATGCAGAAATTCCCTTTATTTTGGGGCTAAAAGGCAGAAATTAACAGTATTTTAAAAGAAAATTGCAGAAATTCTCATAATTTTCGGGCAAAAAAGCAGAAATTCTACTTATTTTGGGGCAAAAAGACAGAAAATCTTCTTTTTTTCGAGAGCAAACAGTCAGAAATTCACCTTATTTTGGGGCAAAATTGCAGAAATTTTTTTTACATTTGGCCAAAATTGCAGAAATTTCCCTTATTTTGGGGCAAAATTGCAGAAATTTCACTTATTTCAGGGTAATAAGTCAGAAATTCTCCTTATTTTGATGCAAAAAAGACAGAAATTCCCTTGTTTTGGGGGAAAAAGACAGAAATTCCACTTATTTAGAGGCAAAAATGCAGAAATTCCCCTTATTTTGGAGCAAAAATGAAGAAATTTCCCTTTTTATGGCAAAAAAGTATGCATTCCCATTATTTTCGGGCAAAAAGGCAGAAATTCCCAGTATTTTGGAGCAAAATTGCAGAAATTCCCCTAATTTTGGGGCAAAAAGCAGAAATTCCCCTTATTTTGGGGCAAAATTGCAGAAATTTGCCTAATTGTGGGGCAAAAAAACAGAAATTCCCCTTATTTGGGGGCAAAATGGCAGAAATTTCCCTTATTATGGGTAAAAATTGCAGAAATTTCCGTTATTTTAGGGCAAAATTGCAGAAATTTCACTAATTGTGGTGCAAAAAAGCAGAAATTCTCCATATTTTGGGGCAAAATTCAGAAATTCCACTTATTTTGGGGCAAAATTCTAGAAATTTCCCTTATTTTGGGGCAAAATTGCAGAAATTTCACTTATTTTGGGGCAAAAAGGAGAAATTTCTTTTATTATGGTACAAAATTGAAGAAATTTTCCTTATTTTGGAACAAAAAGGCAGAAATTCCCCAAATTTGGGGCAAAAGGAAGAAATTCTTCTTATTTTGAGGTAAAATGCAGAAATTCCCTTTATTTGGAGGTAAAATGCAGATATTCCCCAAATATTGGGGGAAAATGCAGAAATTCCCTTTATTTTGGGGCTAAAAGGAAGAAATTAACCGTATTTTGAAGCAAAATTGCAGAAATTCTCATAATTTTCGGGCAAAAAGGCAAAAATTCTTATTTTGGGCAAAAAGACAGAAAATCTCCTTTTTTCGGGAGCATAAAGTCAGAAAATTCCCTTATTTTGGGGCAAAATTGCATAAATTTCCGATACATTGGGGCAAAATTGCAGAAATTTCCCTTATTTTTAGGCATAATTGAAGAAATTTCACTTATTTCAGAAAAAAGGCAGAAATTTTCTTATTTTGGAGCAAAAAAACAGAAATTCCCCATATTTTGTGGCAAAAAGGAAGAAATTCCCTTTATTTTGAGGTAAAAAGGCTGAAATTCCCCTTATTTTCGGGCAAAAAGTCAGAAATTTCCCTTATTTTGGTGCAAAAAGACAGAAATTTTGTTTATTTTTAGGGAAAAGGCAGAACTTGAACTTATTTTGAATCAAAAAGGCAGAAAATCCCCATTTTTTGGGGCAAAAATGAGGAAATTTCCCTTTTTTATGGCAAAAAGGTAAACATTCCCTTTATTTTCGGGCAAAAAGGCAGAAATTCCCTATATTTTGGAGCAAAATTGCAGAAATTCCCCTAATTTTGGGGCAAAAGGCAGAAATTCACTTTATTTTGGGGTAAAAATCACAAATTCCCCTTATTTTGGGGCCAAATTCCAGAAACATTTTTTATTTTGGGGCAAAATTGCAGAAATTTACCTTATTTTGGGGCAAAATTGCAGAAATTTCACTTATTTCAGGGTAATAAGTCAGAAATTCTCCTTATTTTGATGCAAAAAAGACAGAAATTCCCTTTGTTTTGGGGGAAAAAGACAGAAATTCCACTTATTTAGAGGCAAAAAGGAAGAAATTCCCCTTATTTTGGAGTAAAAATGAAGAAATTTCCCTTTATATGGCAACAAGTTATGCATTCCCCTTGTTTTCGGGCAAAAAGACAGAAATTCCCCCTATTTTAGAGCAAAATCGCAGAAATTCCCTAAATTTGGGGGCAAAAAGCAGAAATTCTCCTTATTTTGGGGCAAAATTGCAGAAATTTCCTCAATTGTGGGGCAAAAAAACAGAAATTCCCCTTATTTGGGGGCAAAATAAAAGAAATTTCCATTATTATGGGGAAAAATTGCAGAAATTTCCCTTATTTTACGGCAAAATTGCAGAAATTTTATTAATTGTGGGGCAAAAAGGCAGATATTCTCCATATTTTGGGGCAAAATTCAGAAATTCCACTTATCTTGGGGCAAAATTCCAGAAATTTCCCTTATTTTGGGGCAAAATTGCAGAAATTTCACTTATTTTGGGGCAAAATTACAGAAATTTCACTTATTTCAGTGAAAAGAGGCAGAAATTTTCTTTATTTTGGTGCAAAAAGGCAGAAATTCCTAATATTTTGTGCCAAATTTTATAAATTCCTTATATTTTGAGGTAAAAAGGCTGAAATTCCCCTTATTTGTGGGCAAAAAGGTAGAAATTTCCCTTATATTGGGGCAAAATTGCAGAAATTTCACTTATTTCAAGGTAATAAGTCAGAAATTTTTCGTATTTTGGGGCAAAAAAGACAGAAATTCCCTTTGTTTTGAGGGAAAAAGACAGAAATTCCACTTATTTAGAGGCAAAGAAGCAGAAATTTCGCTTATTTTGGAGCAAAAATGAAGAAATTTCCCTTTTTTATGGCAAAAACTTATGCATTCTTCTTATTTTCGGGGAAACAGGCAGAAATTCCCCATATTTTGGGACAAAAGGCAGAAATTCCCATTATTTTGGGGCAAAAGGCACAAATTTAATTTATTTTTGGGCAAAATTGCAGAAATTTCATTTATTTCAAGGCAAAAAGTCAGAAATTCCCTTTATTTTGGGGCAAAAAGCAGAAATTTCTTTTATTATGGTACAAAATTGAAGAAATTTTCCTTATTTCGGAACAAAAAGGCAGAAATTCCCCATATTTTGGGGCAAAAGGCAGAAATTCTTCTTATTTTGAGGTAAAATGCAGAAATTCCCCTTATTTAGAGGTAAAATGCAGAAATTCCCCAAATATTGGGGAAAAATGCAGAAATTCTCTTTATTTTGGGGCTAAAAGAAAGAAATTAACCATATTTTGAAGCAAAATTGCAAAAATTCTCATAATTTTCGGGCAAAAAGGCAAAAATTCTTATTTTAGGGCAAAAAGACAGAAAATCTCCTTTTTTCGGGAGCATAAAGTCAGAAATTTCCCTTATTTTGGGACAAAATTGCATAAATTTCCTTTACATTTGGGCAAAATTGCAGAAATTTCCCTTATTTTGAGGCAAAATTGCAGAAATTTCACTTATTTGAGAAAAAAGGCAGAAATTTTCTTATTTTGGGGCAAAAAGGCAGAAATTTCCCATATTTTGGGGCAAAAAGGAAGAAATTCCCCTTATTTTGAGGTAAAAAGGCTGAAATTCCCCTTATTTTCGGGCAAATTCAGAAATTCCCTTTTTTGGTGCAAAAAGACAGAAATTTTGTTTATTTTTAGGGAAAAGGCAGAAATTGCACTTATTTTAAATCAAAATAACAAAAAATCTCCATATTTTGGGGCAAAAATGAAGAAATTTCCCTTTTTTATGGCAAAAAGGTAAACATTCTCTTTATTTTCGGGCAAAAAGGCAGAAATTCCCCATATTTTGGAGCAAAATTGCAGAAATTCCCCTGGTTTTTGGGCAAAAGGCAGAAATTCCCTTTATTTTGGGTCAAAAATCAGAAATTCCCCTTATTTTGGGGCAAAATTCCAGAAATTTTTTTTATTTTGGGGCAAAATTGGAGGAATTTACCTTATTTTGGAACAAAATTGCAGAAATTTCTTATATTTGGGGCAAAATTGCAGAAATTTCTCTTATTTTCAGGTAAAAAGTCTGAAATTTCCTTTATTTTGGGCAAAAAGTGAGAAATTCCTCTTATTTTGGGGCAAAATTGCAGAAATTTTCCTTATTTTGGGGCAAAAAGGAAGAAATTCCGTATATTTTGTGGCAAAAAGGCAGAAATTTCCTTTATTTTGAGGTAATAAGGTTGAAATTCCCCTTATTTTGGAGCAAAGAGGCAGAAATTCCCCTTATTTTGGGGTAAAATTGCAGAAATTTCAAATATTTCAGGGCAAAATGGCAGAAATTCCCCTTATTTTGGGGCAAAAAGATGAAATCCCTAATTTTTGGTGAAAATTGAAGAAATTTCACTTATTTCGGGACAAAAAGCCAGAAATTCCAATTAATTTCGGGCAAAAAGGCCGAAATGACCCGTATTTTGGAGCAAAATTGCAGAAATTCCCCTAATATTGGTGCAAAAATGCAGAAATTCCCTTTATTATGGGGCAAAAAGGCAGAAATTCTCCATATTTTGGTGCAAAAATCAGAAATTTCCCTTATTTTAAGGTAAAATTCTCAAATTCCCCAAATTTTAGGGCAAAAGGCAATAATTTCCCTTATTTTGGGGCAAATTTGCAGAAATTTCACTTATTTCAGTGTAATAAGTCAGAAATTTTCCTTATTTTGAGGCAAAAAAGACAGAAATTCCCTTTGTTTTGGGGGAAAAACAGAAATTCCACTTATTTAGAGGCAAAAAGGCAAAAGTTCCCCTTATTTTGAGCAAAAATGAAGAAATTTCTTTTTTTTATGGCAAAAAGGTATGCATTCTTTTTATTTTCGTGCAAAAAGGCAGAAATTCCCCAAATTTTGGGGCAAAAGGCAGAAATTCCAATTATTTTGGGGCAAAATTGCAGAAATTTTCCTTATTTTGGGGCAAAATTGGAGAAATTTCACTTATTTTGGGGCAAAAAGGCAGAAATTCCTAATATTTTGTGCCAAAATTTAGAAATTCCAATTACTTTGAGGTAAAAAGTCTGAAATTCCCCTTATTTGGGGGCAAAATGGCAGAAATTTCCTTTATATTGGGGCAAAATTTCAGAAATTTCACTTATTTCAGGGTAATAAGTAAGAAATTTTCCTTATTTTGGGGCAAAAAAGACAAAAATTCCTTTTGTTTTTGAAGAAAAAGAAAGAAATTCCACATATTTGGAGGCAAAAAAGCAGAAATTCCCCTTATTTTGGAGCAAAAATGAAGAAATTTACCTTTTTTATGGCAAAAAGGTATGCATTCTTCTTATTTTCGGGAAAAAAGGCAGAAATTCGCCATATTTTGGGGCAAAAGGAAGAAATTCTCTTTATTTTGGGGCAAAAAAGCAAAAATTTCTCTTATTTTGGGGCAAAATTGCAGAAATTTCATTTATTTCAGGGCAAAAATTCAGAAACTCCCCTTATTTTGGGGCAAAAAGCAGAAATTTCTTTTATTATGGTACAAAATTGAAGAAATTTTCCTTATTTTGGAACAAAAAGGCAGAAATTCCCCATATTTTGCGGCAATAGTCAGAAATTGTTTTTATTTTGAGGTAAAATGCAGAAATTCCCCTTATTTAGAGGTAAAATGCAGAAATTCCCCAAATATTGGGGGAAAATGCAGAAATTCCCTTTATTTTGGGGCTAAAAGGCAGAAATTAACTGTATTTTAAAGCAAAATTGCAGAAATTCGCATAATTTTCGGGCAAAAAAGCAGAAATTCTCCTTATTTTGGGGCAAAAAGACAGAAAATCTCCTTCTTTCGAGAGCAAACAGTCAGAAATTCCCCTTATTTTGGGGCAAAATTGCAGAAATTTCTTTTACATTGGGGCAAAATTGCAGAAATTTTCCTTATTTTGGGGCAAAATTGCAGAAATTTCACTTATTTCAGGGTAATAAGTCAGAAATTCTCCTTATTTTGATGCAAAAAAGGCAGAAATTCTCTTTGTTTTGGGGGAAAAAGACAGAAATTCCACTTATTTAGAGGCAAAAAGGCAGAAATTCCCCTTATTTTGGAGCAAAAATTAAGAAATTTCCCTTTTTATGGCAAAAAGGTATGCATTCCCATTATTTTCAAGCAAAAAGGCAGAAATTCCCCGTATTTTGGAGCAAAATTGTAGAAATTCCCCTAATTTTGAAGCAAAAGGCAGAAATTCCCTAATTTTGGGGCAAAAATCAGAAATTCCCTTTATTTTGGGGCAAAATTCAAGAAATTTCCTTTATTTTGGGGCAAAATTGCAGGAATTTACCTTATTTTGGGGCAAAATTGCAGAAATTTCCCTCATTTGGGGTAAAATTGCAGAAATTTCACTTATTTTCAGGTACAAAGGCTGAAATTTCCTTTATTTTGGAGCAAAAAGGAAGAAATTCCCCTTATTTTAGGGCAAAATTGCAGAAATTTCACTTATTTCAGAGAAATAAAGCAAAAAATTTTCTTATTTTGGGGCAAAAAGGCAGAAATCCCCATTATTTTGGCGCAAAATGGCAAAAATTAACCTTATTTTGGGGTAAAATGGCAGAAATTTCACATATTTCATGGCAAAAAGGCAGAAATTTTCCTTATTTTGGGGCAAAATTGCAGAAATTTCATTTATTTCAGGGCAAAAATTCAGAAATTCCCATTATTTTGGGGCAAAAAGCAGAAATTTCTTTTATTATGGTAGAAAATTGTAGAAATATTCCTTATTTTGGAACAAAAAGGCAGAAATTCCTCATATTTTGGGGCAAAAGGCAGAAATTCTTCTTATTTTGAGGTAAAATGCAGAAATTCCCCTTATTTAGAGGTAAAATGCAAAAATTCCCCAAATATTGGGGGAAAATGCAGAAATTCCCTTCATTTTGGGGCTAAAAAGCAGAAATTAACTGTATTTTAAAGCAAAATTGCAGAAATTCTCATAATTTTCGGGCAAAAAAGCAGAAATTCTCCTTATTTTGGGGCAAAAAGACAGAAAATCTCCTTTTTTCGAGAGCAAACAGTCAGAAATTCCCCTTATTTTGGGGCAAAATTGCAGAAATTTCTTTTACATTGGGGAAAAATTGCAGAAATTTCCCTTATTTTGGGGCAAAATTGCAGAAATTTCACTTATTTCAGGGTAATAAGTCAGAAATTCTCCTTATTTTGATGCAAAAAAGACAGAAATTCCCTTTGTTTTGGGGGAAAAAGACAGAAATTCCACTTATTTAGAGGCAAAAAGGCAGAAATTCCCCTTATTTTGGAGCAAAAATGAAGAAATTTCCCTTTTTATGGCAAAAAGGTATGCATTCCCATTATTTTCAGGCAAAAAGGCAGAAATTCCCCGTATTTTGGAGCAAAATGCAGAAATTCCCCTAATTTTGGGCAAAAGACAGAAATTCCCTTTATTTTGGGGCAAAAATCAGAAATTCCCCTTATTTTGGGGCAAAATTCAAGAAATTTCCTTTATTTTGGGGCAAAATTACAGGAATTTACCTTATTTTGGGGCAAAATTGCAGTAATTTCCTTTATTTGGGGCAAAATTGCAGAAATTTCACTAATTTTCAGGTAAAAAGGCTGAAATTTCCTTTATTTTGGGGCAATAAAGGAGAAATTCCCCTTATTTTGGGACAAAATTGCAGAAATTTCCTTTATTAGGGGAAAAAATTGCAGAAATTTCCCTTATTTTAGGGCAAAATTGCAGAAATTTCACTTATTTCAGAGAAATAAAGCAAAAATTTTTCTTATTTTGGGGCAAAAAGGCAGAAATTCCCCATATTTTGGGGCAAAAGGCAGAAATTCTTCTTATTTTGAGGTAAAATGCAGAAATTCCCCTTATTTAGAGATAAAATGCAGAAATTCCCCAAATATTGGGGGAAAATGCAGAAATTCTCTTTATTTTGGGGCTAAAAGGCAGAAATTAACCGTATTTTAAAGCAAAATTGCAGAAATTCTCATAATTTTTGGGCAAAAAAGCAGAATTTCTCCTAATTTTGGGGCAAAAGGACAGAAAATCTCCTTTTTTCGAGAGCAAACAGTCAGAAATTCCCCTTATTTTGGGGCAAAATTGCAGAAATTTCTTTTACATTGGGGCAAAATTGCAGAAATTTCTCTTATTTCAAGGTAATAAGTCAGAAATTTTCCTTATTTTGGGGCAATAAAGACAGAAATTCCCTTTGTTTTGGGGGAAAAAGACAGAAATTCCACTTATTTAGAGGCAAAGAAGCAGAAATTTCGCTTATTTTTGAGCAAAAATGAAGAAATTTCCCTTTTTTATGGCAAAAAGGTATGCATTCTTCTTATTTTCGGGTAAACAGGCAGAAATTCACCATATTTTGGGGCAAAAGGCAGAAATTCCCATTGTTTTGAGGCAAAAGGCACAAATTTAACTTATTTTTGGCCAAAATTGCAGAAATTTCATTTATTTCAAGGCAAAAAGTCAGAAATTTCCCTTATTTTGGGGCAAAAAGGAGAAATTTCTTTTATTATGGTACAAAATTGAAGAAATTTTCCTTATTTTGGAACAAAAAGGCAGAAATTCCCCAAATTTGGGGCAAAAGGAAGAAATTCTTCTTATTTTGAGGTAAAATGCAGAAATTCCCTTTATTTGGAGGTAAAATGCAGATATTCCCCAAATATTGGGGGAAAATGCAGAAATTCCCTTTATTTTGGGGCTAAAAGGAAGAAATTAACCGTATTTTGAAGCAAAATTGCAGAAATTCTCATAATTTTCGGGCAAAAAGGCAAAAATTCTTATTTTGGGCAAAAAGACAGAAAATCTCCTTTTTTCGGGAGCATAAAGTCAGAAATTTCCCTTATTTTGGGGCAAAATTGCATAAATTTCCGATACATTGGGGCAAAATTGCAGAAATTTCCCTTATTTTTAGGCATAATTGAAGAAATTTCACTTATTTCAGAAAAAAGGCAGAAATTTTCTTATTTTGGAGCAAAAAAACAGAAATTCCCCATATTTTGTGGCAAAAAGGAAGAAATTCCCTTTATTTTGAGGTAAAAAGGCTGAAATTCCCCTTATTTTCGGGCAAAAAGTCAGAAATTTCCCTTATTTTGGTGCAAAAAGACAGAAATTTTGTTTATTTTTAGGGAAAAGGCAGAACTTGAACTTATTTTGAATCAAAAAGGCGGAAAATCCCCATTTTTTGGGGCAAAAATGAGGAAATTTCCCTTTTTTATGGCAAAAAGGTAAACATTCCCTTTATTTTCGGGCAAAAAGGCAGAAATTCCCTATATTTTGGAGCAAAATTGCAGAAATTCCCCTAATTTTGGGGCAAAAGGCAGAAATTCACTTTATTTTGGGGTAAAAATCACAAATTCCCCTTATTTTGGGGCCAAATTCCAGAAACATTTTTTATTTTGGGGCAAAATTGCAGAAATTTACCTTATTTTGGGGCAAAATTGCAGAAATTTCACTTATTTCAGGGTAATAAGTCAGAAATTCTCCTTATTTTGATGCAAAAAAGACAGAAATTCCCTTTGTTTTGGGGGAAAAAGACAGAAATTCCACTTATTTAGAGGCAAAAAGGAAGAAATTCCCCTTATTTTGGAGTAAAAATGAAGAAATTTCCCTTTATATGGCAACAAGTTATGCATTCCCCTTGTTTTCGGGCAAAAAGACAGAAATTCCCCCTATTTTAGAGCAAAATCGCAGAAATTCCCTAAATTTGGGGGCAAAAAGCAGAAATTCTCCTTATTTTGGGGCAAAATTGCAGAAATTTCCTCAATTGTGGGGCAAAAAAACAGAAATTCCCCTTATTTGGGGGCAAAATAAAAGAAATTTCCATTATTATGGGGAAAAATTGCAGAAATTTCCCTTATTTTACGGCAAAATTGCAGAAATTTTATTAATTGTGGGGCAAAAAGGCAGATATTCTCCATATTTTGGGGCAAAATTCAGAAATTCCACTTATCTTGGGGCAAAATTCCAGAAATTTCCCTTATTTTGGGGCAAAATTGCAGAAATTTCACTTATTTTGGGGCAAAATTACAGAAATTTCACTTATTTCAGTGAAAAGAGGCAGAAATTTTCTTTATTTTGGTGCAAAAAGGCAGAAATTCCTAATATTTTGTGCCAAATTTTATAAATTCCTTATATTTTGAGGTAAAAAGGCTGAAATTCCCCTTATTTGTGGGCAAAAAGGTAGAAATTTCCCTTATATTGGGGCAAAATTGCAGAAATTTCACTTATTTCAAGGTAATAAGTCAGAAATTTTTCGTATTTTGGGGCAAAAAAGACAGAAATTCCCTTTGTTTTGAGGGAAAAAGACAGAAATTCCACTTATTTAGAGGCAAAGAAGCAGAAATTTCGCTTATTTTGGAGCAAAAATGAAGAAATTTCCCTTTTTTATGGCAAAAACTTATGCATTCTTCTTATTTTCGGGGAAACAGGCAGAAATTCCCCATATTTTGGGACAAAAGGCAGAAATTCCCATTATTTTGGGGCAAAAGGCACAAATTTAATTTATTTTTGGGCAAAATTGCAGAAATTTCATTTATTTCAAGGCAAAAAGTCAGAAATTCCCTTTATTTTGGGGCAAAAAGCAGAAATTTCTTTTATTATGGTACAAAATTGAAGAAATTTTCCTTATTTCGGAACAAAAAGGCAGAAATTCCCCATATTTTGGGGCAAAAGGCAGAAATTCTTCTTATTTTGAGGTAAAATGCAGAAATTCCCCTTATTTAGAGGTAAAATGCAGAAATTCCCCAAATATTGGGGAAAAATGCAGAAATTCTCTTTATTTTGGGGCTAAAAGAAAGAAATTAACCATATTTTGAAGCAAAATTGCAGAAATTCTCATAATTTTCGGGCAAAAAGGCAAAAATTCTTATTTTAGGGCAAAAAGACAGAAAATCTCCTTTTTTTGGGAGCATAAAGTCAGAAATTTCCCTTATTTTGGGGCAAAATTGCAGAAATTTCCTTTACATTTGGGCAAAATTGCAGAAATTTCCCTTATTTTGAGGCAAAATTGCAGAAATTTCACTTATTTGAGAAAAAAGGCAGAAATTTTCTTATTTTGGGGCAAAAAGGCAGAAATTTCCCATATTTTGGGGCAAAAAGGAAGAAATTCCCCTTATTTTGAGGTAAAAAGGCTGAAATTCCCCTTATTTTCGGGCAAATTCAGAAATTCCCTTTTTTGGTGCAAAAAGACAGAAATTTTGTTTATTTTTAGGGAAAAGGCAGAAATTGCACTTATTTTAAATCAAAATAACAAAAAATCTCCATATTTTGGGGCAAAAATGAAGAAATTTCCCTTTTTTATGGCAAAAAGGTAAACATTCTCTTTATTTTCGGGCAAAAAGGCAGAAATTCCCCATATTTTGGAGCAAAATTGCAGAAATTCCCCTAGTTTTTGGGCAAAAGGCAGAAATTCCCTTTATTTTGTGTCAAAAATCAGAAATTCCCCTTATTTTGGGGAAAAATTCCAGAAATTTTCTTTATTTTGGGGCAAAATTGGAGGAATTTACCTTATTTTGGAACAAAATTGCAGAAATTTCTTATATTTGGGGCAAAATTGCAGAAATTTCTCTTATTTTCAGGTAAAAAGTCTGAAATTTCCTTTATTTTGGGCAAAAAGTGAGAAATTCCTCTTATTTTGGGGCAAAATTGCAGAAATTTTCCTTATTTTGGGGCAAAAAGGAAGAAATTCCGTATATTTTGTGGCAAAAAGGCAGAAATTTCCTTTATTTTGAGGTAATAAGGTTGAAATTCCCCTTATTTTGGGGCAAAGAGGCAGAAATTCCCCTTATTTTGGGGTAAAATTGCAGAAATTTCAAATATTTCAGGGCAAAATGGCAGAAATTCCCCTTATTTTGGGGCAAAAAGATGAAATCCCTAATTTTTGCCGAAAATTGAAGAAATTTCACTTATTTCGGGACAAAAAGCCAGAAATTCCAATTAATTTCGGGCAAAAAGGCCGAAATGACCCGTATTTTGGAGCAAAATTGCAGAAATTCCCCTAATATTGGTGCAAAAATGCAGAAATTCCCTTTATTATGGGGCAAAAAGGCAGAAATTCTCCATATTTTGGTGCAAAAATCAGAAATTTCCCTTATTTTAAGGTAAAATTCTCAAATTCCCCAAATTTTAGGGCAAAAGGCAATAATTTCCCTTATTTTGGAGCAAATTTGCAGAAATTTCACTTATTTCAGGGTAATAAGTCAGAAATTTTCCTTATTTTGAGGCAAAAAACACAGAAATTCCCTTTGTTTTGGGGGAAAAACAGAAATTCCACTTATTTAGAGGCAAAAAGGCAAAAGTTCCCCTTATTTTGAGCAAAAATGAAGAAATTTCTTTTTTTTATGGCAAAAAGGTATGCATTCTTTTTATTTTCGTGCAAAAAGGCAGAAATTCCCCAAATTTTGGGGCAAAAGGCAGAAATTCCAATTATTTTGGGGCAAAATTGCAGAAATTTTCCTTATTTTGGGGCAAAATTGGAGAAATTTCACTTATTTTGGGGCAAAAAGGCAGAAATTCCTAATATTTTGTGCCAAAATTTAGAAATTCCAATTACTTTGAGGTAAAAAGTCTGAAATTCCCCTTATTTGGGGGCAAAATGGCAGAAATTTCCTTTATATTGGGGCAAAATTTCAGAAATTTCACTTATTTCAGGGTAATAAGTAAGAAATTTTCCTTATTTTGGGGCAAAAAAGACAAAAATTCCTTTTGTTTTTGAAGAAAAAGAAAGAAATTCCACATATTTAGAGGCAAAAAAGCAGAAATTCCCCTTATTTTGGAGCAAAAATGAAGAAATTTACCTTTTTTATGGCAAAAAGGTATGCATTCTTCTTATTTTCGGGAAAAAAGGCAGAAATTCGCCATATTTTGGGGCAAAAGGAAGAAATTCTCTTTATTTTGGGGCAAAAAAGCAAAAATTTCTCTTATTTTGGGGCAAAATTGCAGAAATTTCATTTATTTCAGGGCAAAAATTCAGAAACTCCCCTTATTTTGGGGCAAAAAGCAGAAATTTCTTTTATTATGGTACAAAATTGAAGAAATTTTCCTTATTTTGGAACAAAAAGGCAGAAATTCCCCATATTTTGCGGCAATAGTCAGAAATTGTTTTTATTTTGAGGTAAAATGCAGAAATTCCCCTTATTTAGAGGTAAAATGCAGAAATTCCCCAAATATTGGGGGAAAATGCAGAAATTCCCTTTATTTTGGGGCTAAAAGGCAGAAATTAACCGTATTTTAAAGCAAAATTGCAGAAATTCGCATAATTTTCGGGCAAAAAAGCAGAAATTCTCCTTATTTTGGGGCAAAAAGACAGAAAATCTCCTTCTTTCGAGAGCAAACAGTCAGAAATTCCCCTTATTTTGGGGCAAAATTGCAGAAATTTCTTTTACATTGGGGCAAAATTGCAGAAATTTTCCTTATTTTGGGGCAAAATTGCAGAAATTTCACTTATTTCAGGGTAATAAGTCAGAAATTCTCCTTATTTTGATGCAAAAAAGGCAGAAATTCTCTTTGTTTTGGGGGAAAAAGACAGAAATTCCACTTATTTAGAGGCAAAAAGGCAGAAATTCCCCTTATTTTGGAGCAAAAATGAAGAAATTTCCCTTTTTATGGCAAAAAGGTATGCATTCCCATTATTTTCAAGCAAAAAGGCAGAAATTCCCCGTATTTTGGAGCAAAATTGTAGAAATTCCCCTAATTTTGAAGCAAAAGGCAGAAATTCCCTAATTTTGGGGCAAAAATCAGAAATTCCCCTTATTTTGGGGCAAAATTCAAGAAATTTCCTTTATTTTGGGGCAAAATTGCAGGAATTTACCTTATTTTGGGGCAAAATTGCAGAAATTTCCCTCATTTGGGGTAAAATTGCAGAAATTTCACTTATTTTCAGGTACAAAGGCTGAAATTTCCTTTATTTTGGGGCAAAAATGAAGAAATTCCCCGTATTTTGGGGCAAAATTGTCGAAATTCCCCTAATTTTGGGGCAAAAGGCAGAAATTCCCTTTATTTTGGGGCAAAAATCAGAAATTCCCCTTATTTTGGGGCAAAATTCAAGAAATTTCCTTTATTTTGGGGCAAAATTGCAGGAATTTACCTTATTTTGGGGCAAAATTGCAGAAATTTCCCTTATTTGGGGTAAAATTGCAGAAATTTCACTTATTTTCAGGTACAAAGGCTGAAATTTCCTTTATTTTGGGGCAAAAAGGAAGAAATTCCCCTTATTTTAGGGCAAAATTGCAGAAATTTCACTTATTTCTGAGAAATAAAGCAAAAATTTTTCTTATTTTGGGGCAAAAAGGCAGAAATCCCCATTATTTTGGCGCAAAATGGCAAAAATTAACCTTATTTTGGGGTAAAATGGCAGAAATTTCACATATTTCATGGCAAAAAGGCAGAAATTTTCCTTATTTTGGGGCAAAATTGCAGAAATTTCATTTATTTCAGGGCAAAGATTCAGAAATTCCCATTATTTTGGGGCAAAAAGCAGAAATTTCTTTTATTATGGTAGAAAATTGTAGAAATATTCCTTATTTTGGAACAAAAAGGCAGAAATTCCTCATATTTTGGGTCAAAAGGCAGAAATTCTTCTTATTTTGAGGTAAAATGCAGAAATTCCCCTTATTTAGAGGTAAAATGCAAAAATTCCCCAAATATTGGGGGAAAATGCAGAAATTCCCTTCATTTTGGGGCTAAAAAGCAGAAATTAACTGTATTTTAAAGCAAAATTGCAGAAATTCTCATAATTTTCGGGCAAAAAAGCAGAAATTCTCCTTATTTTGGGGCAAAAAGACAGAAAATCTCCTTTTTTCGAGAGCAAACAGTCAGAAATTCCCCTTATTTTGGGGCAAAATTGCAGAAATTTCTTTTACATTGGGGAAAAATGCAGAAATTTCCCTTATTTTGGGGCAAAATTGCAGAAATTTCACTTATTTCAGGGTAATAAGTCAGAAATTCTCCTTATTTTGATGCAAAAAAGACAGAAATTCCCTTTGTTTTGGGGGAAAAAGACAGAAATTCCACTTATTTAGAGGCAAAAAGGCAGAAATTCTCCTTATTTTGGAGCAAAAATGAAGAAATTTCCCTTTTTATGGCAAAAAGGTATGCATTCCCATTATTTTCAGGCAAAAAGGCAGAAATTCCCCGTATTTTGGAGCAAAATGCAGAAATTCCCCTAATTTTGGGCAAAAGACAGAAATTCCCTTTATTTTGGGGCAAAAATCAGAAATTCCCCTTATTTTGGGGCAAAATTCAAGAAATTTCCTTTATTTTGGGGCAAAATTACAGGAATTTACCTTATTTTGGGGCAAAATTGCAGTAATTTCCTTTATTTGGGACAAAATTGCAGAAATTTCCTTTATTAGGGGAAAAAATTGCAGAAATTTCCCTTATTTTAGGGCAAAATTGCAGAAATTTCACTTATTTCAGAGAAATAAAGCAAAAATTTTTCTTATTTTGGGGCAAAAAGGCAGAAATTCCCCATATTTTGGGGCAAAAGGCAGAAATTCTTCTTATTTTGAGGTAAAATGCAGAAATTCCCCTTATTTAGAGATAAAATGCAGAAATTCCCCAAATATTGGGGGAAAATGCAGAAATTCTCTTTATTTTGGGGCTAAAAGGCAGAAATTAACTGTATTTTAAAGCAAAATTGCAGAAATTCTCATAATTTTTGGGCAAAAAAGCAGAATTTCTCCTAATTTTGGGGCAAAAGGACAGAAAATCTCCTTTTTTCGAGAGCAAACAGTCAGAAATTCCCCTTATTTTGGGGCAAAATTGCAGAAATTTCTTTTACATTGGGGCAAAATTGCAGAAATTTCCTTAATTTTGGGGCAAAATTGCAGAAATTTCACTTATTTCAGGGTAATAAGTCAGAAATTCTCCTTATTTTGATGCAAAAAAGACGGAAATTCGCTTTGTTTTGGGGGAAAAGGACAGAAATTCCACTTATTTAGAGGCAAAAAGGCAGAAATTCCCCTTATTTTGGAGCAAAAATGAAGAAATTTCCCTTTTTATGGCAAAAAGGTATGCATTCCCATTATTTTCAGGCAAAAAGGCAGAAATTCCCCGTATTTTGGAGCAATATTGCAGAAATTCCCCATATTTTGGGGCAAAAGGCAGAAATTCTTCTTATTTTGAAGTAAAATGCAGAAATTCCCCTTATTTAGAGGTAAAATGCAGAAATTCCCCAAATATTGGGGGAAAATGCAGAAATTCCCTTTATTTTGTGGCTAAAAGGCAGAAATTAACTGTATTTTAAAGCAAAATTGCAGAAATTGTCATAATTTTCGGGCAAAAAAGCAGAAATTCTCCTTATTTTGGGGCAAAAAGACAGAAAATCTCCTTTTTTCGAGAGCAAACAGTCAGAAATTCCCCTTATTTTGGGGCAAAATTGCAGAAATTTCTTTTACATTGGGGCAAAATTGCAGAAATTTCTCTTATTTTGGGGCAAAATTGCAGAAATTTCACTTATTTCAGGGTAATAAGTCAGAAATTCTCCTTATTTTGATGCAAAAAAGGCAGAAATTCCCTTTGCTTTGGGGGAAAAAGACAGAAATTCCACTTATTTAGAGGCAAAAAGGCAGAAATTCCCTTATTTTGGAGCAAAAATGAAGAAATTTCCCTTTTTATGGCAAAAAGGTATGCATTCCCATTATTATCGGGCAAAAAGGCAGAAATTCCCCGTATTTTGGAGAAAAATTGTAGAAATTCCCCTAATTTTGGGGCAAAAGGCAGAAATTCCCTTTATTTTGGGGCAAAAATCTGAAATTCCCCTTATTTTGGGGCAAAATTCAAGAAATTTCCTTTATTTTGGGGCAAAATTGCAGGAATTTACCTTATTTTGGGGCAAAATTGCAGAAATTTCCCTTATTTGGCGTAAAATTGCAGAAATTTCACTTATTTTCAGGAAAAAAGGCTGAAATTTCTTTTATTTTGGGGCAAAAAGGAAGAAATTCCCCTTATTTTGGGGCAAAATTGCAGAAATTTCCTTTATTATGGGAAAAAATTGCAGAAATTTCCCTTATTTTAGGGCAAAATTGCAGAAATTTCACTTATTTCAGAGAAATAAAGCAAAAATTTTTCTTATTTTGGGGCAAAAATGCAGAAATTCCCATTATTTTCGGGCAAAAAGGCAGAAATTCACCTTATTTTGGGGTAAAATTGCAGAAATTTCACATAATTCATGGCAAAAAGGCAGAAATTCCTAATATTTTGTGGCAAAAATGCAGAAATTCCCCTTATTTTGAGGTAAAAATGCTGGAATTCCCCTTATTTAGGGGCAAAAAGGCAGAAATTTCCCTTATGTTGGGGCAAAATTGCAGAAATTTCACTTATTTCAGGAAAAAAAGGCAGAAATGTTCTTTATTTTGTGGCAAAAAGACAGAAATTCTCTTTGTTTTGGGAAAAAATCAGAAATTCCACTTATTTAGAGGCAAAAAAGAAGAAATTTCGTTATTTTGGAGCAAAAATGAAGAAATCTCTCCTTTTTATGGCAAAAAGGTATGCATTCCTCTTATTTTCAGGCAAAAAGGCAGAAATTCCCCTTATTTTGGGGCAAAAAGATGAAATTCCTAATTTTTGGGTAAAATTGAAGAAATTTCACTTATTTCGGGAGAAAAAGGCAGAAATTCCAATTAATTTCGGGCAAAAAAAAAGAAATGACCCGAATTTTGGAGCAAAATTGCAGAAATTCCCCTAATATTGGTGCAAAAATGCAGAAATTCCCTTTATTTTGGGGCAAAAAGGCAGAAATTGTCCATATTTTGGTGCAAAAATCAGAAATTTCCTTTATTTTGAGGTAAAATGCTGAAATTCCCCATATTTTGGGCCAAAAGGCAAAAATTTCCCTTATTTTGGGGCAAATTTGCAGAAATTTCACTTATTTGAGGGTAATAAGTAAGAAATTTTCCTTATCTTGGGGCAAAAAAGACAGAAATTCCATTTGTTTTATGGGAAAAAGACAGATATTCCACTTATTTAGAGGGAAAAAAGCAAAAGTTCCCCTTATTTTGGAGCAAAAATGAAGAAATTTTCCTTTTTTATGGCAAAAAGGTATGCTTTCTTCTTATTTTCGAACAAAAAGGCAAAAATTCCCCATATTTTGGGGCAAAAAGCAGAAATTCCCCTTGTTTTGGGGCAAAATTGCAGAAATTTCCCTAATTGTGGAGCAAAAAAACAGAAATTCCCCTTATTTCGGGGCAAAATTGCCCAAATTTCCCTTATTTTAGGGCAAAATTGCAGAAATTTCACTAATTGTGGGGCAAAAAGGCAGAAATTTTTAATATTTTGGGGCAAAACTCAGAAATTCCACATATTTATGGGCAAAATTCCAGAAATTTCCCTTATTTTGGGGCAAAATTGCAGAAATTTCACTTATTTTGGGGAAAAATTGCAGAAATTTCACTTGTTTCAGGGAAAAAAGGCAGAAATTTTCTTTATTTTGGGGCAAAAAGGCAGAAATTCCTAATATTTTGTGCCAAAATTCAGAAATTCCTTATATTTTGAGGTAAAAAGGCTTAAATTCCCCTTATTTGGGGAGAAAAAGGCAAAAATTTTCCTTATATTGGGGCAAAATTGCAGAAATTTCACTTATTTCAAGGTAATAAGTCAGAAATTTTCCTTATTTTGGTGCAAAAAAGACAGAAATTCCCTTTGTTTTGGGGGGAAAAGACAGAAATTCCACTTATTTAGAGGCAAAGAAGCAAAAATTTCGCTTATTTTGGAGCAAAAATGAAGAAATTTCCCTTTTTTATGGCAAAAAGTTATGCATTCTTCTTATTTTCGGGGAAACAGGCAGAAATTTCCCATATTTTGGGGCAAAAGGCAGAAATTCCCATTATTTTGGGGAAAAAGGCACAAATTTAACTTATTTTTGGGCAAAATTGCAGAAATTTCATTTATTTCAAGGCAAAAAGTCAGAAATTCCCATTATTTTGGGGCAAAAAGCAGAAATTTCTTTTATTATGGTACAAACTGAAGAAATTTTCCTTATTTTAGAACAAAAAGGCAGAAATTCCCCATATTTTGGGGCAAAAGGCAGAAATCCTTTCTATTTTGAGGTAAAATGCAGAAATTCCCCAAATATTGGGGGAAAATGCAGAAATTCTCTTTATTTTGGGGCTAAAAGGAAGAAATTAACCGTATTTTGAATCAAAATTGCAGAAATTCTCATAATTTTCGGGCAAAAAGGCAGAAAATCTTATTTTGGGGCAAAAAAACAGAAAATCTCCTTTTTTCGGGAGCATAAAGTCAGAAATTTCCGTTATTTTGGGGCAAAATTGCAGAAATTTTCTGTACATTGGGGCAAAATTGCAGAAATTTCCCTTATTTTGAGGCAAAATTGCAGAAATTTTACTTATTTCAGAAAAAAGGCAGAAATTTTCTTATTTTGGAGCAAAAAGGCAGAAATTTCTTTTATTTTGGTACAAAATTGCAGAAATTTTTCTTATTTTGAGGCAAAAACGCAGAAATTCCTCATATTTTGGGGCAAAAATAAAGAAATTCCCCTTATTTTGAGGTAAAAAGGCTGAAATTCCCCTTATTTTCGGGCAAAAAGTCAGAAATTCCCCTTATTTTGGTGCAAAAAGACAGAAATTTTGTTTATTTTTAGGGAAAAGGCAGAAATTGCACTTATTTTGAGTCAAAAATGCGGAAAATCCACATATTTTGGGGCAAAAATGAAGAAATTTCCCTTTTTTATGGCAAAAAGGAAAACATTCCCTTTATTTTCGGGCAAAAAGGCAGAAATTCCCCATATTTTGGAACAAAATTGCAGAACTTCCCCTAATTTTGGGGCAAAAGTCAGAAATTCCCTATATTTTGGGGCAAAAATCAGAAATTCCCCTTACTTTGGGGCAAAATTCCAGAAATTTTCTTTATTTTGGGGCAAAATTGCAGGAATTTACCTTGTTTTGGAACATAATTGCAGAAATTTCTCTTATTTGGGGCAAAATTGCAGAAATTTCTCTTATTTTCAGGTAAAAAGTCTGAAATTTCCTTTATTTTGGGCAAAAAGTAAGAAATTCCTCTTATTTTGGGGCAAAATTGCAGAAATTTTCCTTATTTTGTGGCAAAAAGGCAGAAATTCCGTATATTTTGTGGCAAAAAGGCAGAAATTTCCTTTATTTTGAGGTAATAAGGTTGAAATTCACCTTATTTTGGGGCAAAAAGGCAGAAATTCCCCTTATTTTGGGGTAAAATTGCAGAAATTTCAGATATTTCAGGGCAAAATGGCAGAAATTCCACTTATTTTGGGGCAAAAAATGAAATCCCTAATTTTTGGCGAAAATTGAAGAAATTTCAGGTATTTCGGGACAAAAAGTCAGAAATTACAATTAATTTCAGGCAAAAAGGAAGAAATGACTCATATTTGGAGCAAAATTGCAGAAATTCCTTTAATATTGGTGCAAAAATGCAGAAATTCCCTTTATTATGGGGCAAAATTCAGAAATTCTCCATATTTTGGTGCAAAAATCAGAAATTTCCCTTATTTTGAAGTAAAATTCTCAAATTCCCCAAATTTTAGGGCAAAAGGCAAAAATTTCCCTTATTTTAGGGCAAATTTGCAGAAATTTCACTTATTTCAGGGTAATAAGTCAGAAATTTTCCTGATTTTGAGGCAAAAAATACAGAAATTCCCTTTGTTTTGGGGGAAAAACAGAAATTCCAGTTATTTAGAGGCAAAAAGGCAAAAGTTCCCCTTATTTTGGAGCAAAAATGAAGAAATTTCCCTTTTTTATGGCAAACAGGTATGCATTCTTTTTATTTTTGGGCAAAAAGGCAGAAATTCCCCAAATTTTGGGGCAAAAGGCAGAAATTCCACTTATTTTGGGGCAAAATTGCAGAAATTTGTCTTATTTTGGGGCAAAATTGCAGAAATTTCACTTATTTTGGGGCAAAATTGCAGAAATTCCCCATATTTTGGGGCAAAAGGCAGAAATTCTTCTTATTTTGAGGTAAAATTCAGAAATTCCCCTTATTTAGAGGTAAAATGCAGAAATTCCCCAAATATTGGGGGAAAATGCAGAAATTCCCTTCATTTTGGGGCTAAAAGGCAGAAATTAACCGTATTTTAAAGCAAAATTGCAGAAATTCTCATAATTTTCGGGCAAAAAAGCAGAAATTCTCCTTATTTTGGGGCAAAAAGACAGAAAATCTCCTTTTTTCGAGAGCAAACAGTCAGAAATTCCCCTTATTTTGGGGCAAAATTGCAGAAATTTCTTTTACATGAGGCAAAATTGCAGAAATTTCCCTTATTTTGGGGCAAAATTGCAGAAATTTCACTTATTTCAGGGTAATAAGTCAGAAATTCTCCTTATTTTGATGCAAAAAAAGACAGAAATTCCCTTTGTTTTGGGGGAAAAAGACAGAAATTCCACTTATTTAGAGGCAAAAAGGCAGAAATTCCCCTTATTTTGGAGCAAAAAAGAAGAAATTTCCCTTTTTATGGCAAAAAGGTATGCATTCCCATTATTTTCAGGCCAAAAGGCAGAAATTCCTTGTATTTTGGAGCAAAATTGCAGAAATTCCCCTAATATTGGGCAAAAGACAGAAATTCCCTTTATTTTGGGGCAAAAATCAGAAATTCCCCTTATTTTGGGGCAAAATTCAAGAAATTTCCTTTATTTTGGGGCAAAATTACAAGAATTTACCTTATTTTGAGGCAAAATTGCAGTAATTTCCTTTATTTGGGGCAAAATTGCAGAAATTTCACTAATTTTCAGGTAAAAAGGCTGAAATTTCCTTTATTTTGGGGCAAAAAAGGAGAAATTCCCCTTATTTCGAGGCAAAATTGCATAAATTTTTTTTATTATGGGAAAAAATTGCAGAAATTTCCCTTATTTTAGGGCAAAATTGCAGAAATTTTACTTATTTCAGAGAAATAAAGCAAAAATCTTTCTTATTTTTGGGCAAAAATGCAGAAATTCCCATTATTTTCGGGCAAAAAGGCAGAAATTCACCTTATTTTGGGGTAAAGTTGCAGAAATTTCACATATTTCATGGCAAAAAGGCAGAAATTTCTCTTATTTTAGGGCAAAATTGCAGAAATTTCACTTATTTCAGAGAAATAAAGCAAAAATTTTTCTTAATTTGGGGCAAAAAAGCAGAAATTCCCTATATTTTGGGGCAAAAGGCAGAAATTCTTCTTATTTTGAGGTAAAATGCAGAAATTCCCCTTATTTAGAGATAAAATGCAGAAATTCCCCAAATATTGGGGGAAAATGCAGAAATTCTCTTTATTTTGGGGCTAAAGGGCAGAAATTAACCGTATTTTAAAGCAAAATTGCAGAAATTCTCATAATTTTCGGGCAAAAACCCAGAAATTCTCCTTATTTTGGGGCAAAAGGACAGAAAATCTTCTTTTTTCGAGAGCAAACAGTCAGAAATTCCCCTTATTTTAAGGCAAAATTGCAGAAATTTCTTTTACATTGGGGCAAAATTGAAGAAATTTCCTTTATTTTGGGGCAAAATTGCAGAAATTTCACTTATTTCAGGGTAATAAGTTAGAAATTCTCCTTATTTTGATGCAAAAAAGACGGAAATTCCCTTTGTTTTGTGGGAAAAAGACAGAAATTCCACTTATTTAGAGGCAAAAAGGCAGAAATTCTTCTTATTTTGGAGCAAAAATGAAGAAATTTCCCTTTTTATGGCAAAAAGGTATGCATTCCCATTATTTTCGGGCAAAAAGGCAGTAATTTCCCGTATTTTGGAGCAAAATTGCAGAAATTCCCCTAATTTTGGGGCAAAAGGCAGAAATTCCCTTTATTTTGGGGCAAAAATCATTAATTCCCATTATTTTGGGGCAAAATTCAAGAAATTTCCTTTATTTTGGGGCAAAATTGCAGGAATTTACCTTATTTTGGGGCAAAATTGCAGAAAATTCCCTTATTTGGGGCAAATTGCAGAAATTTCACTTATTTTCAGGTAAAAAGGCTGAAATTTCCTTTATTTTGGAGCAAAAAAGGAGAAATTCCCCTTATTTTGGGGCAAAATTGCAGAAATTTCCTTTATTATGGAAAAAAATTGCAGAAATTTTCCTTATTTTAGGGCAAAATTGCAGAAATTTCACTTATTTCAGAGAAATAAAGCAAAAATTTTTCTTATTTTGGGGCAAATAGACTGAAATTCCCATTATTTTGGGTCAAAAATGCAGAAATTCACCTTATTTTGGGGTAAAATTGCAGAAATTTCACATATTTCATGGCAACAAGGCAGAAATTTCCCTTATTTTGGGGCAAAATTGCAGAAATTTCATTTATTTCAGGGCAAAAATTCAGAAATTCTTTTTATTTTGGGGCAAAAAGCAGAAATTTCTTTTATTATGGTACAAAATTGAAGAAATTTTCCTTATTTTGGAACAAAAAGGCAGAAATTCCCCATATTTTGGGGCAAAAGTCAGAAATTCTTCTTTTTTTGAGGTAAAATGCAGAAATTCCCCTTATTTAGAGGTAAAATGCAGAAATTCCCCAAATATTGGGGGAAAATGCAGAAATTCCCTTTATTTTGGGGCTAAATTGCAGAAATTAACCGTATTTTGCAGCAAAATTGCAGAAATTCTCATAATTTTCAGGCAAAAAAGCAGAAATTCTCCTTATTTTGGGGCAAAAAGACAGAAAATCTCCTTTTTTCGAGAGCAAACAGTCAGAAATTTCCCTTATTTTGGGGCAAAATTGCAGAAATTTCACTTATTTAAGGGTAATAAGTCAGAAATTCTCATTATTTTGATGCAAAAAAGACAGAAATTCCCTTTGTTTTGGGGGAAAAAGACAGAAATTCCACTTATTTAGAGGCAAAAATGCAGAAATTCCCCTTATTTTGGAGCAAAAATGAAGAAATTTCCCTTTTTATGGCAAAAAGGTATGCATTCCCATTATTTTCGGGCAAAAAGGCAGAAATTCCCCGTATTTTTGAGCAAAATCGCAGAAATTCCCCTAATTTTGGGGCAAAAGGCAGAAATTCCCTTTATTTTGGGGCAAAAATCAGAAATTCCCCTTATTTTGGGGCAAAATTTAAGAAATTTCCTTTATTTTGGGGCAAAATTGCAGGAATTTACCTTATTTTGGGGCAAAATTGCAGAAATTTTCCTTATTTGGGTCAAAATTGCAGAAATTTCACTTATTTTCAGATAAAAATGCTGAAATTTCCTTTATTTTGGGGCAAAAAGTGAAAATTCCCCTTATTTTGAGGCAAAATTGCAAAAATTTCCTTTATTATGGGAAAAAATTGCAGAAATTTCCCTTATTTTAGGGCAAAATTGCAGAAATTTCACTTATTTCAGAGAAATAAGAAAAAATTTTTCTTATTTTGGGGCAAAAAGCAGAAATTCCCATTATTTTGGGGCAAAAAGGCAGAAATTCACCTTATTTTGGGGTAAAATTGCAGAAATTTCACATATTTCATGGCAACAAGGCACAAATTTAACTTATTTTTAGGCAAAATTGCAGAAATTTCATTTATTTCAGGGCAAAAAGTCAGAAATTCCCCTTATTTTGGGGCAAAAATCAGAAATTTCTTTTATTATGGTACAAAATTGAAGAAATTTTCCTTATTTTGGAACAAAAAGGCAGAAATTCCCCATATTTTGGGGCAAAAGGCAGAAATTCTTCTTATTTTGAGGTAAAATGCAGAAATTCCCCTTATTTAGAGGTAAAATGCAGAAATTCCCCAAATATTGGGGGAAAATGCAGAAATTCCCTTTATTTTTGGGCTAAAAAGAAGAAATTAACCATATTTTGAAACAAAATTGCAGAAATTCTCATAATTTTCAGGCAAAAAGGCAGAAATTCTTATTTTGGGGCAAAAAGACAGTAAATCTCGTTTTTTCGGGAGCATAAAGTCAGAAATTTACCTTATTTTGGGGCAAAATTGCAGAAATTTCTTTTACATTGGGGCAAAATTGCAGAAATTTCCCTTATTTTGAGGCAAAATTGCAGAAATTTCACTTATTTCAGAAAAAAGGCAGAAATTTTCTTATTTTGGGGCAAAAATGCAGAAATTTCTTTTCTTTTGGTACAAAATTGCAGAAATTTTTCTTATTTTGGGGTAAAAAGGCAGAAATTCCCCATATTTTGGGGCAAAAAGGAAGAAATTCCTGTTATTTTGAGATAAAAAGGCTGAAATTCCCCTTATTTTCGGGCAAAATGTCAGAAATTCCTTTTATTTTGGTGCAAAAAGACAGAAATTTTGTTTATTTTTAGGGAAAAGGCAGAAATTGCACTTATTTTGAGTCAAAAAGGCGGAAAATCCCCATATTTTGGGGCAAAAATGAAGAAATTTCCCTTTTTTATGGCAAAAGGGTAAACATTCCCTTTATTTTCAGGCAAAAAGGCAGAAATTCCCCATATTTTGGAGCAAAATTGCAGAAATTCCCCTAATTTTGGAGCAAAAGGCAGAAATTCCCTTTATTTTGGGGCAAAAATCAGAAATTCCCCTTATTTTGGGACAAAATTTCAGAAATTTTCTATATTTTGGGGCAAAATTGCAGGAATTTACCTTATTTTAGAACAAAATTACAGAAATTTCACTTATTTGGTGCAAAATTGCAGAAATTTCTCTTATTTTCAGGTAAAAAGTCTGAAATTTTCTTTATTTTGGGCAAAAAGGGAGAAATTCCTTTTATTTTGGGGCAAAAAGGCAGAAATACCCCTTATTTTGAGGTAAAATTGCAGAAATTTCAAATATTTCAGGGCAAAATGGCAGAAATTCCCTTTATTTTGGGGCAAAAAGATGAAAACCCTAATTTTTGGCGAAAATTGAAGAAATTACACTTATTTCGGGACAAAAAGCCAGAAATTCCAATTAATTTCGGGCAAAAAGGCAGATATGACCCGTATTTTGGAGCAAAATTGCAGAAATTCCCCTAATATTGGTGCAAAAATGCAGAAATTAACTTTATTATGGGGCAAAATGGCAGAAATTCTCCATATTTTGGTGCAAAAATCAGAAATTTCCCTCATTTTGAGGTAAAATTCTCAAATTTCCCAAATTTTAGGGCAAAAGGCAAAAATTTCCCTTATTTTGGGGCAAATTTGCAGAAATTTTACTTATTTCAGGGTAATAAGTCAGAAATTTTCCTTATTTTGAGGCAAAAATTACAGAAATTCCCTTTGTTTTGGGGGAAAAACAGAAATTCCACTTATTTAGAGGCAAAAAGGCAAAAGTTCCCCTTATTTTGGAGCAAAAATGAAGAAATCTCCCTTTTTTATGGCAAAAAGTTATGCATTCTTTTTATTTTTGGGCAAAAAGGCAGAAATTCCCCAAATTTTGGGGCAAAAGGCAGAAATTCCACTTATTTTGGGGCAAAATTGCAGAAATTTCCCTTATTTTGGGGCAAAATTGCAGAAATTTCACTTATTTTGGGGCAAAATTGCAGAAATTTAACTTATTTCAAGGTAATAAGTCAGAAATTCTCCCCATTTTGGGGCAAAAAAGACAGAAATTCCCTTTGTTTTGGGGGAAAAAGACAGAAATTCCACTTATTTACAGGCAAAGAAGCAGAAATTTCGCTTATTTTGGAGAAAAGATGAAAAAATTTCCCTTTTTTATGGCAAAAAGGTATGCATTCTTCTCATTTTCGGGGAAACAGGCAGAAATTCCCCATATTTTGGGGCAAAAGGCAGAAATTCCCATTATTTTGGGCAAAAAGGCACAAATTTAACTTATTTTTAGGCAAAATTGCAGAAATTTCATTTATTTCAGGGCAAAAAGTCAGAAATTCCCCTTATTTTGGGGCAAAAATCAGAAATTTCTTTTATTATGGTACAAAATTGAAGAAATTTTCCTTATTTTGGAACAAAAAGGCAGAAATTCCCCATATTTTGGGGCAAAAGGCAGAAATTCTTCTTATTTTGAGGTAAAATGCAGAAATTCCCCTTATTTAGAGGTAAAATGCAGAAATTCCCCAAATATTGGGGGAAAATGCAAAAATTCCCTTTATTTTTGGGCTAAAAAGAAGAAATTAACCATATTTTGAAACAAAATTGCAGAAATTCTCATAATTTTCAGGCAAAAAGGCAGAAATTCTTATTTTGGGGCAAAAAGACAGTAAATCTCGTTTTTTCGGGAGCATAAAGTCAGAAATTTCCCTTATTTTGGGGCAAAATTGCAGAAATTTCCTTTACATTGGGGCAAAATTGCAGAAATTTCCCTTATTTTGAGGCAAAATTGCAGAAATTTCACTTATTTCAGAAAAAAGGCAGAAATTTTCTTATTTTGGGGCAAAAATGCAGAAATTTCTTTTATTTTGGTACAAAATTGCAGAAATTTTTCTTATTTTGGGGCAAAAAGGCAGAAATTCCCCATATTTTGGGGCAAAAAGGAAGAAATTCCTGTTATTTTGAGATAAAAAGGCTGAAATTCCCCTTATTTTCGGGCAAAATGTCAGAAATTACCCTTATTTTGGTGCAAAAAGACAGAAATTTTGTTTATTTTTAGGGAAAAGGCAGAAATTGCACTTATTTTGAGTCAAAAAGGCGGAAAATCCCCATATTTTGGGGCAAAAATGAAGAAATTTCCCTTTTTTATGGCAAAAGGGTAAACATTCCCTTTATTTTCGGGCAGAAAGGCAGAAATTCCCCATATTTTGGAGCAAAATTGCAGAAATTCCCCTAATTTTGGAGCAAAAGGCAGAAATTCCCTTTATTTTGGGGCAAAAATCAGAAATTCCCCTTATTTTGGGACAAAATTTCAGAAATTTTCTTTATTTTGGGGCAAAATTGCAGGAATTTACCTTATTTTAGAACAAAATTACAGAAATTTCTCTTATTTGGTGCAAAATTGCAGAAATTTCTTTTATTTTCAGGTAAAAAGTCTGAAATTTTCTTTATTTTGGGCAAAAAGGGAGAAATTCCTTTTATTTTGGGGCAAAAAGGCAGAAATTCCCCTTATTTTGGGGTAAAATTGCAGAAATTTCAAATATATCAGGGCAAAATGGCAGAAATTCCCCTTATTTTGGGGCAAAAAGATGAAAACCCTAATTTTTGGCGAAAATTGAAGAAATTACACATATTTCGGGACAAAAAGCCAGAAATTCCAATTAATTTCGGGCAAAAAGGCAGAAATGACCCGTATTTTAGAGCAAAATTGCAGAAATTCCCCTAATATTGGTGCAAAAATGCAGAAATTAACTTTATTATGGGGCAAAATGGCAGAAATTCTCCATATTTTGGTGCAAAAATCAGAAATTTCCCTCATTTTGAGGTAAAATTCTCAAATTTCCCAAATTTTAGGGCAAAAGGCAAAAATTTCCCTTATTTTGGGGCAAATTTGCAGAAATTTTACTTATTTCAGGGTAATAAGTCAGAAATTTTCCTTATTTTGAGGCAAAAATTACAGAAATTCCCTTTGTTTTGGGGGAAAAACAGAAATTCCACTTATTTAGAGGCAAAAAGAGAAAAGTTCCCCTTATTTTGGAGCAAAAATGAAGAAATCTCCCTTTTTTATGGCAAAAAGGTATGCATTCTTTTTATTTTTGGGCAAAAAGGCAGAAATTCCCCAAATTTTGGGGCAAAAGGCAGAAATTCCACTTATTTTGGGGCAAAATTGCAGAAATTTCCCTTATTTTGGGGCAAAATTGCAGAAATTTCCCTAATTTTGGGGCAAAATTGCAGAAATTTCACTTATTTTGGGGCAAAATTGCAGAAATTTCACTTATTTCAAGGTAATAAGTCAGAAATTCTCCTCATTTTGGGGCAAAAAAGACAGAAATTCCCTTTGTTTTGAGGGAAAAAGACAGAAATTCCACTTATTTACAGGCAAAGAAGCAGAAATTTCGCTTATTTTGGAGAAAAGATGAAAAAATTTCCCTTTTTTATGGCAAAAACGTATGCATTCTTCTCATTTTCGGGGAAACAGGCAGAAATTCCCCATATTTTGGGGCAAAAGGCAGAAATTCCCATTATTTTGGGCAAAAAGGCACAAATTTAACTTATTTTTAGGCAAAATTGCAGAAATTTCATTTATTTCAGGGCAAAAAGTCAGAAATTCCCCTTATTTTGGGGCAAAAATCAGAAATTTCTTTTATTATGGTACAAAATTGAAGAAATTTTCCTTATTTTGGAACAAAAAGGCAGAAATTCCCCATATTTTGGGGCAAAAGGCAGAAATTCTTCTTATTTTGAGGTAAAATGCAGAAATTCCCCTTATTTAGAGGTAAAATGCAGAAATTCCCCAAATATTGGGGGAAAATGCAGAAATTCCCTTTATTTTTGGGCTAAAAAGAAGAAATTAACCATATTTTGAAACAAAATTGCAGAAATTCTCATAATTTTCAGGCAAAAAGGCAGAAATTCTTATTTTGGGGCAAAAAGACAGTAAATCTCGTTTTTTCGGGAGCATAAAGTCAGAAATTTCCCTTATTTTGGGGCAAAATTGCAGAAATTTCCTTTACATTGGGGCAAAATTGCAGAAATTTCCCTTATTTTGAGGCAAAATTGCAGAAATTTCACTTATTTCAGAAAAAAGGCAGAAATTTTCTTATTTTGGGGCAAAAATGCAGAAATTTCTTTTATTTTGGTACAAAATTGCAGAAATTTTTCTTATTTTGGGGCAAAAAGGCAGAAATTCCCCATATTTTGGGGCAAAAAGGAAGAAATTCCTGTTATTTTGAGATAAAAAGGCTGAAATTCCCCTTATTTTCGGGCAAAATGTCAGAAATTCCCCTTATTTTGGTGCAAAAAGACAGAAATTTTGTTTATTTTTAGGGAAAAGGCAGAAATTGCACTTATTTTGAGTCAACAAGGCGGAAAATCCCCATATTTTGGGGCAAAAATGAAGAAATTTCCCTTTTTTATGGCAAAAGGGTAAACATTCCCTTTATTTTCGGGCAAAAAGGCAGAAATTCCCCATATTTTGGAGCAAAATTGCAGAAATTCCCCTAATTTTGGAGCAAAAGGCAGAAATTCCCTTTATTTTGGGGCAAAAATCAGAAATTCCCCTTATTTTGGGACAAAATTTCAGAAATTTTCTTTATTTTGGGGCAAAATTGCAGGAATTTACCTTATTTTAGAACAAAATTACAGAAATTTCTCTTATTTGGTGCAAAATTGCAGAAATTTCTCTTATTTTCAGGTAAAAAGTCTGAAATTTTCTTTATTTTGGGCAAGAAGGGAGAAATTCCTTTTATTTTGGGGCAAAAAGATGAAAACCCTAATTTTTGGCGAAAATTGAAGAAATTACACTTATTTCGGGACAAAAAGCCAGAAATTCCAATTAATTTCGGGCAAAAAGGCAGAAATGACCCGTAATTTGGAGCAAAATTGCAGAAATTCCCCTAATATTGGTGCAAAAATGCAGAAATTAACTTTATTATGGGGTAAAAAGGCAGAAATTCTCCATATTTTGGTGCAAAAATCAGAAATTTCCCTCATTTTGAGGTAAAATTCTCAAATTCCCCAAATTTTAGGGTAAAAGGCAAAAATTTCCCTTATTTTGGGGCAAATTTGCAGAAATTGTACTTATTTCAGGGTAATAAGTCAAAAATTTTCCTTATTTTGAGGCAAAAATTACAGAAATTCCCTTTGTTTTGGGGGAAAAACAGAAATTCCACTTATTTAGAGGCAAAAAGGCAAAAGTTCCCCTTATTTTGGAGCAAAAATGAAGACATTTCCCTTTTTTATGGCAAAAAGGTATGCATTCTTTTTATTTTCGGGCAAAAAGGCAGAAATTCCCCAAATTTTGGGGCAAAAGGCAGAAATTCCACTTATTTTGGGGCAAAATTGCAGAAATTTCCATTATTTTTGGTCAAAATTGCTAAAATTTCACTAATTTTGGGGCAAAATTGCAGAAATTTCACTTATTTCAAGGAAAAAAAGCAGAAATTTTCCTTATTTTGGGGCAAAAAGGCAGAAATTCCTAATATTTTGTGCCAAAATTTAGAAATTCCAATTATTTTGAGGTAAAAAGTCTGAAATTCCCCTCATTTGGGGGCAAAAAGGCAGAAATTTCCCTTATATTGGGGCAAAATTTCAAAAATTTCACTTATTTCAGGGTAATAAGTCAGCAATTTTTCTAATTTTGGGGCAAAAAAGACAGAAATTTCTTTTGTTTTGGGGGAAAAAGAAAGAAATTCCACTTATTTAGAAGCAAAAAAGCAGAAATTCCCCTTATTTTGGAGCAAAAATGAAGAAATTTTCCTTTTTTATGGCAAAAAGGTATGCATTCTTCTCATTTTCGGGGAAACAGGCAGAAATTCCCCATATTTTGGGGCAAAAGGCAGAAATTCCCATTATTTTGGGGCAAAAAGGCACAAATTTAACTTATTTTTGGGAAAAATTGCAGAAATTTCATTTATTTCAGGGCAAAAAGTCAGAAATTCCCCTTATTTTGGGGCAAAAAGCAAAAATTTCTTTTATTATGGTACAAAATTGAAGAAATTTTCCTTATTTTAGAACAAAAAGGCAGAAATTCCCCATATTTAGGGGCAAAAGGCAGAAATTCTTCTTATTTTGAGGTAAAATGCAGAAATTCCCCTTATTTAGATGTAAAATGCAGAAATTCCCCAAATATTGGGGGAAAATGCAGAAATTACCTTTATTTTGGCGCTAAAAGGAAGAAGTTAACCGTATTTTGAAGCAAAATTGCAGAAATTCTCATAATTTTTGGGCAAAAAAGCAGAAATTCTCCTTATTTTGAGGCAAAAAGACAGAAAATCTCCTTTTTTCGAGAGCAAACAGTCAGAAATTCCCCTTATTTTGGGGCAAAATTGCAGAAATTTCATTTATTTCAGGGCAAAAAGTCAGAAATTCCCTTTATTTTAGGGCAAAAAGCAGAAATTTATTTTATTATGGTACAAAATTGAAGAAATTTTTTTTATTTTGGAACAAAAAGGCAGAAATTCCCCATATTTTGGGGCAAAAGGCAGAAATTCTTCTTATTTTGAGGTAAAATGCAGAAATTCCCCTTTATTTAGAGGTAAAATGCAGAAATTCCCCAAATATTGGGGGAAAATGCAGAAATTCCCTTTATTTTGGGGCTAAAAGGCAGAAATTAACCGTATTTTAAAGCAAAATTGCAGAAATTCTCATAATTTTTGGGCAAAAAAGCAGAAATTCTCCTTATTTTGAGGCAAAAAGACAGAAAATCTCCTTTTTCGAGAGCAAACAGTCAGAAATTCCCCTTATTTTGGGGCAAAATGGCAGAAATTTTTTTTACATTGGGTCAAAATTGCATAAATTTCCTTTATTTTGGGGCAAAAAAGCAGAAATTCCCATTATTTTTGGGCAAAAAGGCAGAAATTCACCTTATTTTGTGGTAAAATTGCAGAAATTTCACATATTTCATGGCAAAAAGGCAGAAATTTCCCTTATTTTGGGGCAAAATTGCAGAAATTTCACTTATTTCAGGGTAATAAGTCAGAAATTACCATTATTTTGGGGCAAAAATACAGAAATTCCCTTTGTTTTGAGGGAAAATTGCAGAAATTCCACTTATTTAGAGGAAGAAATGCAGAAATTCCCTTTAATTTGTAGCAAAAATGAAGAAATTTCTCTTATTTATGGCAAAAAGTTATGTATTCCCATTATTTTCGAGCAAAAAGGCAGAAATTCCCCGTATTTTGGAGCAAAATTGCAAATATTCCCCTAATTGTGGGGCAAAAAGGCAGAAATTCCCTATATGGTGGGGAAAAAACAGAAATTCTCCTTATTTTGGGGCAAAACTCAGAAATTTCACTTATTTTGGGGCAAAAATCCAGAAATTTCCCTTATTTTGGAGCAAAATTACAGAAATTCCACTTATTTTGGGGCAAAATTGCAGAAATTTTACTTATTTCAGGAAAAAAAGGCAGAAATTTTTCTTATTTTGGGGCAAACATGCAGAAATTCTTAATAATTTGTGACAAAAATGCAGAAATTCCCTTTATTTTTAGGTAAAAAGGCTGAAATTCCTTTTATTTGGAAGCAAAAAGGGAGAAATTTCCCTTATTTTTTGGAAAAAGGCAGAAATTTCTTTTATTTTGGGGCAAAATTGCAGAAATTTAACTTATTTCAGGGCATAATTCAATAATTCATTTTATTTTGGGGCAAAAACACAAAAATTCCTTTTATTTTTGTGTAAAAGAGCAGAAATTTCAATTATTTTGAGGTAAAAATGCAGAAATTCCTCTTATTTTGGGGCAAAAATGAAGAAATTTTCCTTTTTTGGGGCAAAAGGTATACATTCCCCTTACTTTCGGGATAAAAAGCAGAAATTCCCCATATTTTCAAGCAAAATTGCGGAAATTCTCATAATTTTCGGGCAAAAAGGCAGAAATTCTCCTTATCTTGGGGCAAAAAGAAAGAAAATCTTTTTTCGGGAGGAAAAACAGTCAGAAATTCCCCTTATTTTGGGGAAAAATTGCAGAAATTTCACTTATTTCAGGGTAATAAGTCAGAAATTCCCCTTAATTTGGGGCAAAAAAGACAGAAATTCCCATTGTTTTGGGGGGAAAAAGACAGAAATTCCACTTATTTAGAGGCAAAAAGGCAGAAATTCCCCTTATTTTGGAGCAAAACTGAAGAAATTTCCCTTTTTATGCCAAAAAGGTATGCATTCCCATTATTTTCAGGCAAAAAGGCAGAAATTCCCCGTATTTTGGAGCAAAATTGCAGAAATTCCCCTAATTTTGGAGCAAAAGGCACAAATTCCCTTTAATTTGGGGCAAAAATAAGAAATTTTCTTTATTTGGGGCAAAATTGCAGAAATTTTACTTATTTTCAGGTAAAAAGGCTGAAATTTCATTTATTTTGGGGCAAAAAGGGAGAAATTCCCTTTATTTTGGGGCAAAATTGAAGACCGTTCCCTTATTATGTGGAAAAATTGCAGAAATTTCCTTTATTTTAGGGCAAAATTGCAAAAATTTCACTTATTTCAGAAAAAAAAAGCAAAAATTTTTCTTATTTTGGGGCAAAAAGGCAGAAATTACCATTATTTTGGGGCAAAAAGGCATAAATTCACCTTATTTTGGGGTAAAATTGAAGAAATTTCACATATTTCAGGGCAAAAATGCAGAAATTTCCCTTATTTTGGGGCAAAATTGCAGAAATTTTAATTATTTTAGGGTAATAAATCAGAAAGTCCCCTTATTTTGGGGCAAAAAGACAGAAATTCTCTTTGTTTTAAGAAAAAAGGACAGAAATTCCACTTATTTAGAGGCAAAAAGGCAGAAATTCCCCTTATTTTGGAGCACAAATGAAGAAATTTCTTTTTTTTATGGCAAAAAGTTAGGCATTCCACTTATTTTCGGGCATAAAGACAGAAATTCCCCGTATTTTGGAGCAAAATTGCAGAAATTCCTCTAATTGTGAGGCAAAAATGCAGAAATTCCCTATATGTTGGGGCAAAAAGAGAGAAATTCTCCTTATTTTGGGGCAAAACTCAGAAATTCCAATTATTTTGGGGCAAAATTCCAGAAATTTCCCTTATTTTGGGGCAACATTGCAGAAATTTCTTTTATTTTGGGGCAAAATTACAGAAATTTCACTTATTTCAGAGAAAAAAAGCAAAAATTTTTCTTAATTTTGGGGCAAAAAGGCAGAAATTCCCATTATTTTGGGGCAAAAATGCAGAAATTCACCTTATTTTGGGGTAAAATTGAAAAAATTTCATATATTTCAAGGCAAAAAGGCAGAAATTTCCCTTATTTTGGGACAAAATTGCAGAAATTTCCCTTATTTTGGGGCAAAATTGCAGAAATTTCACTTATTTCAGTGAAAAAAGGCAGAAATTTTCCTTATTTTAGGGCAAAAATGCAGAAATTCTTAATATTTTGTTGCAAAAATGCAGAAATTCCCCTTATTTTGAGGTAAAAAGGCTGAAATTCCTCTTATTTGAGAGCAAAAATGCATAAATTTCCATTATTTTGGGGCAAAAAGATAGAAATTCCCCTTATTTTGTGGCAAAAAGGCAGAAATTTCTTTTATTTTTGTGGCAAAATTGCAGAAATATCACTTATTTCAGAGCATAATTCAAAAATTCCTTTTATTTTGGGGCAAAAAGACAGAAATTGCATTTAGTTTTGGGTAAAAAGGAAGAAATTTCACTTATTTTTAGGTAAAAGGCAGAAATTCCTCTTATTCTGGGGCAAAAATGAAGAAATTTCCTTTTTTGTGGCAAAAGGTATACATTCCCCTTACTTTCGGGATAAAAAGTAGAAATTCCCCGTATTTTGAAGCAAAATTGCAGAAATTCTCATAATTTTCGGGCAAAAAGGCAGAAATTTTCCTAATTTTGGGGCAAAAAGACAGAAAATCTCCTTTTTTTGGCAGCAAACAGTCAAAAATTCCTATTATTCTGGGGCAAAATTCAGAAATTTCCTTTACATTGGTGCAAAATTGCAGAAATTTCCTTTATTTTGGGGCAAAATTGCAGAAATTTCACTTATTTCAGGGTAATAAGTCAGAAATTCCCCTTATTTTGGGGCAAAAAAACCAGAAATTTTCTTTGTTTTGGAAGAAAAAGACAGAAATACCACTTATTTAGAGGCAAAAAGTCAGAAATTACCCTTATTTTGGAGCAAAAATGAAAAAATTTCCCTTTTTATGGCAAAAAGTTATGCATCCCCATTATTTTCAGGCAAAAAGGCAGAAATTCCCCGTATTTTGGAGCAATATTGCAGAAATTCCTTTAATTTTGGGGCAAAAGGCAGAAATTCCTTTATTTTGGGGCAAATATCAGAAATTCCCCATATTTTGTGGCAAAATTCAAGAAATTTCCTTTATTTTGGGGAAAATTGCAGGAATTTGCATTATTTTGGGGCAAAATTGCAGAAATTTTCCTTATTTGGGGCAAAATTGCAGAAATTTCACTTATTTTCAGGTAAAAAGGCTGAAATTTCCTTTATTTTGGGGCAAAAAGGGAGAAATTCCCCTTATTTTGGGGCAAAATTGCAGAAATTTCACATATTTCAGGGCAAAAAGGCAAAAATTTCCCTTATTTTGGGGCAAAATTGCAGAAATTTCACTTATTTCAGGGTAATAAGTCAGAAATTCACCTTATTTTGGGGCAAAAAAGACAGAAATTCCCTTTGTTTTGGGGGAAAATTGCAGAAATTCCACTTATTTAGAGGAAAAAGGGCAGAAATTCCCCTTATTTATGAGCAAAAATTAAGAAATTTCCCTTGTTTATGGCAAAAAGTTATGCATTCCCCTTATTTTCAGGCAAAAACGCAGAAATTCCCCGTATTTTTGAGCAAAATTGCAGAAATTCCCCTAATTGTGGGGCAAAAATGCAGAAATTCCCTATATGGTGGAGCAAAAAACAGAAATTCTCCTTATTTTGGGGCAAAACTCAGAAATTCCACTTATTTGGGGGCAAATTCCAGAAATTTTCCTTATTTTGGAGCAAAATTGCAGAAATTTCACTTATTTTGGGGCAAAATTGCAGAAATTTCACTTATTTCAGGGAAAAAAGGCAGAAATTTTCCTTATTTTGGGGCAAAAATGTAGACATTTCCCTTATTATGGGGAAAAATTGCAGAAATTTCCCTTAATTTAGGGCAAAATTGCAGAAATTTCACTTATTTCAGAAAAAAAGCAAAAATTTTTCTTATATTGGGGCAAAAAGGCAGAAATTCCCATTATTTTCAGGCACAAAGGCAAGAATTCACCTTATTTTGGGGTAAAATTGAAGAAATTTCACATATTTCAGGGCAAAAAGGCAGAAATTTTTTTTATTTTGGGGCAAAATTGCAGAAATTTCACTTATTTCAGAAAAAAAGCAAAAATTTTTCTTATATTGGGGCAAAAAGGCAGAAATTCCCATTATTTTCAGGCACAAAGGCAAGAATTCACCTTATTTTGGGGTAAAATTGAAGAAATTTCACATATTTCAGGGCAAAAAGGCAGAAATTTTTTTTATTTTGGGGCAAAATTGCAGAAATTTCACTTATTTCAGGGTAATAAGACAGAAATTCCCATTATTATGGGGCAAAAAATACAGAAATTCCCTTTCTTTTGGGGGAAAATTGCAGAAATTCCACTTATTTAGAGGAAAAAAGGCAGAAATTCCCTTTAATTTGGAGCAAAAATGAAGAAATTTCCCTTTTTTATGGCCAAAAGTTATGCATTCCCATTATTTTCAGGCAAAAAGGCAGAAATTCCCTATATGTTGGGGCAAAAAGAGAGAAATTCTCCTTATTTTGTGACAAAACTCAGAAATTCCACTTATTTTGGGGCAAAATTCCAGAAATTTCCCTTATTTTTGGGCAAAATTGCAGAAATTTTACATATTTCAGAGAAAAAAAGCAAAAATTTTTCTTATTTTGGGGCAAAAAGGCAGAAATTCCCATTATTTTGAAGAAAAAAGGCAGAAATTCACCTTATTTTGGGGTAAAATTTAAGAAAGTTCACATATTTCAGAGCAAAAAGGCAGAAATTTCCCTTATTTTGGGGCAAAATTGCAGAAATTTCATATATTTCAGGGCATAATTTAAAAATTCCTTTTATTTTGGGGCAAAAAAACAGAAATTCCGTTTATTTTGGGGTAAAAAGGCAGAAATTGCTCTTAATTTGAGGTAAAAAGGCAGAAATTCCTCTTATTTGGGGCAAAAATGAAGAAATTTCCCTTTTTTGTGGCAAAAGGTATACATTCCCCTTACTTTCGAGATAAAAAGCAGAAATTCCCTGTATTTTGAAGCAAAATTGCAGAAATTCTCATAATTTTCGAGCAAAAAGGCAGAAATTCTCCTTATTTTGGGGCAAAAAGACAGAAAATCTTCTTTTTTCGGGAGCAAACAGTAAGAAATTCCCCTTATTTTGGGGCAAAATTGCAGAAATTTCCTTTACATTGGGGCAAAATTGCAGAAATTTCCCTTATTTTGGTGAAAAATTGCAGAAATTTCACTTATTTCAGGGTAATAAGTCAGAAATTCCCCTTATTTTTGGGGCAAAAAAGACAGAAATTTCCTTTGTTTTGTGGGAAAAAGACAGAAATTCCACTTATTTAGAGGCAAAAAGGCAGAAATTCCCCTTATTTTGGAGCAAAAATGAAAAAATTTCCCTTTTTATGGTAAAAAGGTATGCATTCCCATTATTTTCAGGCAAAAAGGCAGAAATTTTCCGTATTTTGGAGAAAAATTGCAGAAATTCCCCTAATTTTGGGGCAAAAGGCAGAAATTCCCTTTATTTTGGGGAAAAAATCAGAAATTCCCCTTATATTGGGGCAAAATTGCAGAAATTTCACTTATTTCAGTGTAATAAGTCAAAAATTCCCCTTATTTTGGGGCAAAAAAGACAGAAATTTTTTTTGTTTTGGGGGGGGAAAACGGAAATTCCACTTATTTAGAGGCAAAAGGCAGAAATTCCCCTTATTTTGGAGCAAAAATGAAGAAATTTCCCTTTTTTATGGCAAAAGGGAATGCATTCCCATTATTTTCAGGCAAAAAGGCAGAAATTCCCTGTATTTTGGAGCAAAATTGCAGAAATTTCCCTAATTGTGGGGCAAAAAGGCAGAAATTCCCTATATGGTGGGGAAATAAGACAGATATTCTCCTTATTTTGGGGCAAAACTCAGAAATTCCACTTATTTTGAGGCAAAATTCCAGAAATTTCCCTTATTTTGAAGCAAAATTGCAGAAATTGCACTTATTTTGGGGCAAAATTGAAGAAATTTCACTTATTTAGGGAAAAAAGGCAGAAATTTTCCTTATTTTGGTGCAAAAATGCAGAAATTCTTAAGATTTTGTGGCAAAAATGCAGAAATTTCCTTTATTTTGAGGTATAAAGGCTGAAATTCCTTTTATTTGGGGGCAAAAAGGCAGAAATTTCCCTTATTTTGGGGCAAAAAGACAGAAATTTCCCTTATTGTGTGGCTAAAACGCAGAAATTTCTTTTATTTTGGGGCAAAATTGCAGAAATTTCACTTATTTCAGGGCATAATTTAAAAATTTCTTTTATTTTGGGGCAAAAAGACAGAAATTCCCTTTATTTTTGGGTAAAAAGGCAGAAATTTCTCTTATTTAGAGGTAAAAAGGCAGAAATTCCTCTTATTTTGGGGCAAAAATGAAGAAATTTCCCTTTTTTGTGGCAAAAGGTATACATTCCTCTTACTTTCGTGATAAAAAGCAGAAATTCCCCGTATTATGAATTAAAATTGCAGAAATTCTCATAATTTTCAGGCAAAAAACCAGAAATTCTCCTCATTTTGCGACAAAAAGACAGAAAATCTTCTTTTTTTGGCAGCAAACAGTCAGAAATTCCCTTTATTTTGGGGCAAAATTGCCGAAATTTCCTTTACATTGGTGTAAAATTGCAGAAATTCCCTTTATTTTGGGGTAAAAATCAGAAATTCCCTTTATTTTGAGGCAAAATTCCAGAAATTTCTTTTTTTGGGGGCAAAATTGCAGGAATTTACCTCATTTTGGGGCTAAATTGCAGAAATTTCCTTTATTTGGGGCAAAATTGCAGAAATTTCACTTATTTTCAGGGAAAAAGGCTGAAATTTCCTTTATTTTGGGGCAAACAGGAAGAAATTCCCCTTATTTTGGGGCAAAAAAGACAGAAATTCCCTTTGTTTTGGGGGAAAAAGACAGAAATTCCCCTTATTTTGGGGAAAAATTTCAGAAATTTCCCTTATTATGGGGAAAAATTGCAGAAATTTCCTTTATTTTAGGGCAAAATTGCAGAAATTTCACTTATTTCAGATTAAAAAAGCAAAAGTTTTTTCTTATTTTGGATCAAAAAGGCAGAAATTCCCATTATTTTGGGGCAAAATGCAGAAATTCACCTTATTTTGGGGTAAAATTGCAGAAATTTCATAGATTTCAGGGCAAAAAGGCAGAAATTTTCCTTACTTTGGGGCAAAATTGCAGAAATTTCACTTATTTCAGGGTAATAAGTCAGAAATTTTCCTTATTTTGGGGCAAAAAATACAGAAATTCTCTTTGTTTTGTGAAAAAAGACAGAAATTCCACTTATTTAGAGGCAAAAAGGCAGAAATTCCCCTTATTTTGGAGCAAAAATGAAGAAATTTCTTTTTTCTATGGCAAAAAGGTATGCATTCCCCTTATTTTCAGGAAAAAAGGTAGAAATTCCCTGCATTTTGGAGCAAAATTGAAGAAATTCCCCTAATTGTGGGGCAAAAAGGCAGAAATTCCCCGTATTTTGGAGCAAAATTGCACAAATTCCCCTAATTGTGAGGAAAAAAGGCAAAAATTCCCTATATGTTGGGGCAAAAAGACAGAAATTCTCCTTATTTTAGGGCAAAACTCAGAAATTTCTCTTATTTTGGGGCAAAATTGCAGAAATTTCACTTATTTCAGGGAAAAAAGGCAGAAATTTTCCTTATTTTGGGGCAAAAAGGCAGAAATTCCTAATATTTTGTGGCAAAAATGCAGAAATTCCCCTTATTTTGAGGTAAAAAGGCTGAAATTCCCCTTTATTGAAGGCAAAAAGGCAGAAATTCACCTTATTTTGAGGCAAAAAGACAGAAAATCTCCTTTTTTCGAGAGCAAACAGTCAGAAATTCCCTTTATTTTGGGGCATAATTGCAGAAATTTTTTTTCCTTGGGGCAAAATTGCAGAAATTTCCTTTATTTTGGGGCAAAATTGCAGAAATTTCACTTATTTCAGGGTAATAAGTCAGAAATTCTCCTTATTTTGATGCAAAAAAGACAGAAATTCCCTTTGTTTTGGGGGAAAAAGACAGAAATACCACTTATTTAGAGGCAAAAAGGCAGAAATTCCCCTTATTATGGAGCAAAAATGAAGAAATTTCTCTTTTTATGGCAAAAAGTTATGCATTCCCATTATTTTCGGGCAAAAAGGCAGAAATTTCCCGTATTTTGGAGCAAAATTGTAGAAATTCCCCTAATTTTGGGGCAAAAGGCAGAAATTCCCTTTATTTTGGTGCAAAAATCAGAAATTCCCCTTATTTTGGGGCAAAATTCTAGAAATTTCCTATATTTTGGGGCAAAATTGCAGGAATTTACCTTATTTTGGGGCAAAATTGCAGAAAATTCCCTTATTTGGGGAAAAATTGAAGAAATTTCACTTATTTTCAGATAAAAAGGCTGAAATTTCCTTTATTTTGGGGCAAAAAGGGAGAAATTCCCCTAATTTTGGGGCAAAATTGCAGAAATTTCCCTTATTATGGGAAAAAATTGCAGAAATTTACCTCATTTTAGGGCAAAATTTCAGAAATTTCACTTATTTCAGAGAAATAAAGCAAAAATTTTTCTTATTTTGGGGCAAAAAGGCAGAAATTCCCATTATTTTGGGGCAAAAAGGCAGAAATTCACCTTATTTTGGGGTAAAATTGCAGAAATTTCACATATTTCAAGGCAAAAAGGCAGAAATTTCCGTTATTTTGGGGCAAAATTGCAGAAATTTCACTTATTTCAGGGTAATAAGTCAGAAATTCCCATTATTTTGGGGCAAAAAAGACAGAAATTCCCTTTCTTTTGGGGAAAATTGCAGAAATTCCACTTATTTAGAGGAAAAAAGGCAGAAATTCCCTTTAATTTGGAGCAAAAATGAAGAAATTTCCCTTTTTTATGGCAAAAAGTTATGCATTCCCCTTATTTTCTGGCAAAAGGGCAGATATTCCCAGTATTTTGGAGCAAAATTGCAAAAATTCTCCTAATTGTGGGGCAAAAAGACAGAAATTCCCTATATGGTGGGACAAAAAACAGAAATTCTACTTATTTTGGGGCAAAACTCAGAAATTCCACTTATTTTGGGGCAAAATTCCAGAAATTTCCCTTATTTTGGAGCAAAATTGCAGAAATTCCACTTATTTTGGGGCAAAATTGCAGAAATTTCACTTATTTCAGGGAAAAGGGAGAAATTTTCTTTATTTTGGGGCAAACATGCAGAAATTCTTAATATTTTGTGGCAAAAATGCAGAAATTCCCCTTATTTTGAGGTAAAAAGGCTGAAATTCCTTTTATTTGGAAGCAAAAAGGCAGAAATTTTCCTTATTTTTTGGCAAAAAGGCAGAAATTTCTTTTATTTTGGGGCAAAATTGCAGAAATTTCACTTATTTCAGGGCATAATTCAAAAATTCCTTTTATTTTGGGGCAAAAAGTCAGAAATTCCATTTATTTTTGTGTAAAAAGGCAGAAATTTCACTTATTTTGAGGTAAAAAAGCAGAAATTCCTCTTATTTTGGAGCAAAAATGAAGAAATTCCCCTAATTTTGGGGCAAAAGGCAGAAATTCCCTTTATTTTGGGGCAAAAATCAGAAATTCCCCTTATTTTGGGGCAAAATTAAAGAAATTTCCTATATTTTGGGGCAAAATTGCAGGAATTTACCTTATTTTGGGGCAAAATTGCAGAAATTTCCCTTATTTGGGGCAAAATTGCAGAAATTTCACTTATTTTCAGGTAAAAAGGCTGGAATTTCCTTTATTTTGGGGCAAAAAGGCAGAAATTTCCCTTATTTTGGGGCAAAATTGCAGAAATTTCACTTATTTCAGGGTAATAAGTCAGAAATTCCCATTATTTTGGGGCAAAAAAGACAGAGATTCCCTTTCTTTTCGGGGAAAATTGCAGAAATTCTACTTATTTAGAGGAAAAAAGGCAGAAATTCCCTTTAATTAGGAGCAAAAATGAAGAAATTTCCCCTTTTTATGGCAAAAAGTTATGCATTCCCCTTATTTTCGGGCAAAAGGGCAGAAATTCCCAGTATTTTGGAGCAAAATTGCAAAAATTTCCCTAATTGTGGGGCAAAAAAGCAGAAATTCCCTATATGGTGGGGAAAAAACAGAAATTCTCCTTATTTTAGGGCAAAACTCAGAAATTCCACTTATTTTGGGGCAAAATTCCAGAAATTTCCATTAATTTGGGGCAAAATTGCTGAAATTCCACTTATTTTGGGGCAAAATTGCAGAAATTTCACTTATTTCAGGGAAAAAAGGGAGAAATTTTCCTTATTTTGGGGCAAACATGCAGAAATTCTTAATATTTTGTGGCAAAAATGCAGAAATTCTCCTTATTTTGAGGGAAAAAGGCTGAAATTCCTTTTATTTGGAAGCAAAAAGGCAGAAATTTCCCTTATTTTTTGGCAAAAAGGCAGAAATTTCTTTTATTTTGGGGCAAAATTGCAGAAATTTCACTTATTTCAGGGCATAATTCAAAAATTCCTTTATTTTGGGGCAAAAAGACAGAAATTCCATTTATTTTTGTGTAAAAAGGCAGAAATTTCACTTATTTTGAGGTAAAAAAGCAGAAATTCCTCTTATTTTGCGGCAAAAATGAAGAAATTTTCCTTTTTTGTGGCAAAAGGTATACATTCCCCTTACTTTCGGGATAAAAAGCAGAAATTCCCCGTATTTTGAAGCAAAATTGCAGAAATTCTCATAATTTTTGGGCAAAAAGGCAGTAATTCTTCTTATTTTGGGGCAAAAAGAAAGAAAATCTTCTTTTTTCGGGAGCAAACAGTCAGAAATGCCCCTCATTTTGGGTAAAAATTTCAGAAATTTCACTTTTTTCAGGGTAATAAGTCAGAAATTTCCCTTATTTTGGTGCAAAAAAGACAGAAATTCCCTTTGTTTTGGGGGAAAAAGACAGAAATTCCACTTATTTAGAGGCAAAAAGGCAGAAATTCCCCTTATTTTGAAGCAAAAATGAAGAAATTTCCCTTTTTATGGCAAAAAGTTATGCATTCCCATTATTTTCAGGCAAAAAGGCAGAAATTCCCCATATTTTCGAGCAAAATTGCAGAAATTCCCCTAATTTTGGAGCAAAAGGCAGAAATTCCCTTTAATTTGGGGCAAAAATCAGAAATTCCCCTTATTTGGGGCAAAATTGCAGAAATTTCACTTATTTTCAGGTAAAAAGGCTGAAATTTCATTTATTTTAGGGCAAAAAGGGAGAAATTCCCTTTATTTTGGGCAAAATTGCAGACATTTCTCTTATTATGTGGAAAAATTGCAGAAATTTCCTTTATTTAAGGCAAAATTGCAAAAATTTCACTTATTTCAGAAAAAAAAGCAAAAATTTTTCTTATTTTGGGGCAAAAAGGCAGAAATTATTATTATTTTGGGGCAAAAAGGGAGAAATTCACCTTATTTTGGGGTAAAATTGAAGAAATTTCACATATTTCAGGGCAAAAAGACAGAAATTTCCCTTATTTTGGGGCAAAATTGCAGAAATTTTAATTATTTTAGGGTAATAAGTCAGAAAGTCCCCTTATTTTGGGGCAAAAAGACAGAAATTCCCTTTGTTTTGGGGGAAAAAGACAGAAATTCCACTTATTTAGAGGCAAAAAGGCAGAAATTCCCCTTATTTTGGAGCAAAAATGAAGAAATTTCCCTTTTCTATGGCAAAAAGGTATGCATTCACCTTATTTTCAGGAAATAAGGTAGAAATTCCCTGCATTTCGGAGCAAAATTGCAGAAATTCCCCTAATTGTGGGTCAAAAAGCAGAAATTCCTCGTATTTTGGAGCAAAATTGCAGAAATTCCCCTAATTGTGGGGAAAAAAGGCTAAAATTCCCTATATGTTGGGGCAAAAAGACAGAAATTCTCCTTATTTTGGGGCAAAACTCAGAAATTCCACTTATTTTGGGGCAAAATTGCAGAAATTTCACTTATTTCAGGGAAAAAGGCAGAAATTTTCCTTCTTTTGGGGCAAAAAGGCAGAAATTCCTAATATTTTGTGGCAAAAATGCAGAAATTCCCCTTATTTTGAGGTAAAAAGGCTGAAATTCCACTTATTTGAAGGCAAAAAGGCAGAAATTCACCTTATTTTGAGGCAAAAAGACAGAAAATCTCCTTTTTTCGAGAGCAAACAGTCAGAAATTCCCCTTATTTTGGGGCAAAATTGCAGAAATTTTTTTTTACATTGCGGCAAAATTGCAGAAATTTCCTTTATTTTGGGGCAAAATTGCAGAAATTTCACTTATTTCAGAATAATAATTCAGAAATTCTCCTTATTTTGATGCAAAAAAGACAGAAATTCCCTTATTTTGGGGGAAAAAGACAGAAATTCCACTTATTTAGAGGCAAAAAGGCAGAAATTCCCCTTATTTTGGAGCAAAAATGAAGAAATTTCTCTTTTTATGGCAAAAAGGTATGCAGTCCCATTATTTTCGGGCAAAAAGTAAGAAATTCCCCGTATTTTGGAGCAAAAATGAAGAAATTCCCCTAATTTTGGGGCAAAAGGCAGAAATTCCCTTTATTTTGGGGCAAAAATCAGAAATTCCCCTTATTTTGGGGCAAAATTAAAGAAATTTCCTATATTTTGGAGCAAAATTGCAGGAATTTACCTTATTTTGGGGCAAAATTGCAGAAATTTCCCTTATTTGGGGCAAAATTGCAGAAATTTCACTTATTTTCAGGTAAAAAGGCTGAAATTTCCTTTATTTTGGGGCAAAAAGGCAGAAATTCCCCTTATTTTGGGGCAAAATTGCAGAAATTTCACTTATTTCAGGGTAATAAGTCAGAAATTCCCATTATTTTGGGGCAAAAAAGACAGAAATTCCCTTTTTTTTGGGGGAAAATTGCAGAAATTCTACTTATTTAGAGGAAAAAAGGCAGAAATTCCCTTTAATTAGGAGCAAAAATGAAGAAATTTCTTTTTTTTATGGCAAAAAGTTATGCATTCCCCTTATTTTCGGGCAAAAGGGCAGAAATTCCCAGTATTTTGGAGCAAAATTGCAAAAATTCCCCTAATTGTGGGGCAAAAAGGCAGAAATTCCCTATATGGTGGGACAAAAAACAGAAATTCTACTTATTTTGTGGCAAAACTCAGAAATTCCACTTATTTTGGGGCAAAATTCCAGAAATTTCCCTTATTTTGGAGCAAAATTGCAGAAATTCCACTTATTTTGGGGCAAAATTGCAGAAATTTCACTTATTTCAGGGAAAAAAGGGAGAAATTTTTCTTATTTTGGGGCAAACATGCAGAAATTCTTAATATTTTGGGGCAAAAATGCAGAAATTCTCCTTATTTTGAGGTAAAAAGGCTGAAATTCCTTTTATTTGGAAGCAAAAAGGCAGAAATTTCCCTTATTTTTTGCCAAAAAGGCAGAAATTTCTTTTATTTTGGGGCAAAATTGCAGAAATTTCCCTTATTTTGGGGCAAAATTACAGAAATTTTACTTATTTTAGAGAAAAAAAGCAAAAATTTTTCTTATTTTGGGGCACAAAGGCAGAAATTTCTATTATTTTGGGGCAAAAAGGCAAAAATTCACCTTATTTTGGGGTAAAATTGAAAAAATTTCATATATTTCAGGGCAAAAAGGCAGAAATTTTCCTTATTTTGGGGCAAAATATCAGAAATTTTCCTTATTTTGTGGCAAAATTGCAGAAATTTCACTTATTTCGGGGAAAAAAGGCAGAAATTTTTCCTTATTTTAGGGCAAAAATGCAGAAATTCTTAATATTTTGTGGTAAAAATGCAGAAATTCTCCTAATTTTGAGGTAAAAAGGCAAAAATTCCCCTTATTTGAGGGCAAAAAGGCATAAATTTCCATTATTTTGGGGCGAAAATATAGAAATTCCCCTTATTTTGTGGCAAAAAAGCAGAAATTTCTTTTATTTTGGGGCAAAATTGCAGAAATATCACTTATTTCAGGGCATAATTCAAAAATTCCTTTTATTTTGGGGCAAAAAGACAGAAATTCCATTTATTTTTGGGTAAAAAGGAAGAAATTTCACTTATTTTTAGGTAAAAATGCAGAAATTCCTCTTATTCTGGGGCAAAAATGAAGAAATTTCCCTTTTTTTGTGGCAAAAGATATACATTCCCCTTACTTTCGGGATAAAAAGCAGAAATTCCCCGTATTTTGAAGCAAAATTGCAGAAATTCTCATAATTTTCAGGCAAAAAGGCAGAAATTCTCCTTATTTTGGGGCAAAAAGACAGAAAATCTCCTTTTTTGGGCAGCAAACAGTCAGAAATTCCTTTACATTGAGGCAAAATTCAGAAATTTCCTTTACATTGGTTCAAAATTGGAGAAATTTCCTTTATTTTGGGGCAAAAAAGACAGAAATTCTCTTTGTTTTGGGGGAAAAAGACAGAAATTCCACTTATTTAGAGGCAAAAAGGCAGAAATTCTTATTTTAGAGCAAAAATAAAAAAAATTCCCTTTTTATGGCAAAAAGGTATGCATCCCCATCTTTTTCAGGCAAAAAGGTAGAAATTCCCCGTATTTTGGAGCAAAATTGCAGAAATTCCCCTATTTTTGTGGCAAAAGGCAGAAATTCCTTTATATTGAAGCAAATATCAGAAATTCCCCTTATTTTGTGGCAAAATTCAAGAAATTTCCTTTATTTTGGGGCAAAATTTCAGGAATTTACCTTATTTTTGGGCAAAATTGCAGAAATTTCCATTATTTGGGGCAAATTTGCAGAAATTTCACTTATTTTCAGGTAAAAATGCTGAAATTTCCTTTATTTTGGGGCAAAAAGTGAGAAATTCCCCTTATTTTGGGGCAAAATTGCAGAAATTTCCTTTATTATGGGAAAAAATTGCAGAAATTTCCCTTATTTTAGGGCAAAATTGCAGAAATTTCACTTATTTCAGGGTAATAAGTCAGAAATTCCTTTTATTTTGGGGCAAAAAAGACAGAAAATCCCTTTCTTTTGGGGGAAAATTGCAGAAATTCCAATTATTTAGAGGAAAAAAGGCAGAAATTCCCCTTATTTAGGAGCAAAAATTAAGAAATTTCCCTTTTTTATGGCAAAAAGTTATGCATTCCCCTTATTTTCGGGCAAAAAGGCAGAAATTCCCCGTGTTTTGGAGCAAAATTGCAGAAATTGCCCTAATTGTGGGGCAAAGATTCAGAAATTCCCTATATGGTGGGGCAAAAAACAGAAATTCTCCTAATTTTGGGGCAAAACTCAGAAATTCCACTTATTTGGGGGCAAAATTTCAGAAATTTTCTTTATTTTGGAGCAAAATTGCAGAAATTTCACTTATTTTGGGGCAAAATTCCAGAAATTTCCCTTATTTTGGGGCAAAATTGCAGAAATTTCTTTCATTTTGGGGCAAAATTACAAAAATTTCACTTATTTCAGAGAAAAAAAGCAAAAATTTTTCTTATTTTTGGGCACAAAGGCAGAAATTTCCATTATTTTGGGGCAAAAAGGCAAAAATTCACCTTATTTTGGGGTCAAATTGAAAAAATTTCATATATTTCATGGCAAAAAGGCAGAAATTTCCCTTATTTTGGGGCAAAATTGCAGAAATTTCACTTATTTCAGGGAAAAAAGGCAGAAATTTTCCTTATTTTAGGGCAAAAATGCAGAAATTCTTAATATTTTGTGGTAAAAATGCAGAAATTCTCCTAATTTTGAGGTAAAAAGGCTGAAATTCCCCTTATTTGAGGGCAAAAAGGCATAAATTTCCATTATTTTGGGGCGAAAATATAGAAATTCCCCTTATTTTGTGGCAAAAAAGCAGAAATTTCTTTTATTTTGGGGCAAAATTGCAGAAATATCACTTATTTCAGGGCATAATTCAAAAATTCCTTTTATTTTGGGGCAAAAAAACAGAAATTCCATTTATTTTTGGGTAAAAAGGAAGAAATTTAACTTATTTTTAGGTAAAAATGCAGAAATTCCTCTTATTCTGGGGCAAAAATGAAGAAATTTCCCTTTTTTGTGGCAAAAGGTATACATTCCCCTTACTTTCGGGATAAAAAGCAGAAATTCCCCGTATTTTGAAGCAAAATTGCAGAAATTCTCAAAATTTTCGGGCAAAAAGGCAGAAATTCTCCTTATTTTGGGGCAAAAAGACAGAAAATCTCCTTTTTTCGGGCAGCAAACAGTCAGAAATTCCCCTTATTCTGGGACAAAATTCAGAAATTTCCTTTACATTGGTTCAAAATTGCAGAAATTTCCTTTATTTTGGGGCAAAAAAGACAGAAATTCTCTTTGTTTTGGGGGAAAAAGACAGAAATTCCACTTATTTAGAGGCAAAAAGGCAGAAATTCTTATTTTAGAGCAAAAATGAAAAAATTTTCCTTTTTATGGCAAAAAGGTATGCATCCCCATTATTTTCAGGCAAAAAGGCAGAAATTCCCCATATTTTGGAGCAAAATTGCAGAAATTCCCCTAATTTTGTGGCAAAAGGCAGAAATTCCTTTATTTTGGGGCAAATATCAGAAATTCCCCTTATCTTGGGGCAAAATTCAAGAAATTTCCTTTATTTTGGGGCAAAATTACAGGAATTTACCTTATTTTGGCACAAAATTTCAGAAATTTCCCTTATTTGGGGCAAAATTGCAGAAATTTCCCTTATTCAGTTAAAAAGGCTGAAATTTCCTTTATTTTTGGGCAAAAAGTGAGAAATTCCCCTTACTTTGGGGCAAAATTGCAGAAATTTCCTTTATTATGGGAAAAAATTGCAGAAATTTCCCTTATTTTAGGGCAAAATTGCAGAAATTTCACTTATTTCATGGTAATAAGTCAGAAATTCCTTTTATTTTGGGGCAAAAAAGACAGAAAATCCCTTTGTTTTGGGGGAAAATTGCAGAAATTCCACTTATTTAGAGGAAAAAAGGCAGAAATTCCCCTTATTTAGGAGCAAAAATTAAGAAATTTCCCTTTTTTATGGCAAAAAGTTATGCATTCCCCTTATTTTCGGGCAAAAAGGCAGAAATTCCCCGTATTTTGGAGCAAAATTGCAGAAATTGCCCTAATTGTGGGGCAAAAATTCAGAAATTCCCTATATGGTGGGGCAAAAAACAGAAATTCTCCATATTTTGGGGCAAAACTCAGAAATTCCACTTATTTGGGGGCAAAATTTCAGAAATTTTCTTTATTTTGGAGCAAAATTGCAGAAATTTCACTTATTTTGGGGCAAAATTCCAGAAATTTCCCTTATTTTGGGGCAAAATTGCAGAAATTTCCTTCATTTTGGGGCAAAATTACAAAAATTTCACTTATTTCAGAGAAAAAAAGCAAAAATTTTTCTTATTTTTGGGCACAAAGGCAGAAATTTCCATTATTTTGGGGCAAAAAGGCAAAAATTCACCTTATTTTGGGGTCAAATTGAAAAAATTTCATATATTTCATGGCAAAAAGGCAGAAATTTCCCTTATTTTGGGGCAAAATTGCAGAAATTTCACTTATTTCAGGGAAAAAAGGCAGAAATTTTCCTTATTTTAGGGCAAAAATGCAGAAATTCTTAATATTTTGTGGTAAAAATGCAGAAATTCTCCTAATTTTGAGGTAAAAAGGCTGAAATTCCCCTTATTTGAGGGCAAAAAGGCATAAATTTCCATTATTTTGGGGCGAAAATATAGAAATTCCCCTTATTTTGTGGCAAAAAAAGCAGAAATTTCTTTTATTTTGGGGCAAAATTGCAGAAATATCACTTATTTCAGGGCATAATTCAAAAATTCCTTTTATTTTGGGGCAAAAAAAACAGAAATTCCATTTATTTTTGGGTAAAAAGGAAGAAATTTAACTTATTTTTAGGTAAAAATGCAGAAATTCCTCTTATTCTGGGGCAAAAATGAAGAAATTTCCCTTTTTTGTGGCAAAAGGTATACATTCCCCTTACTTTCGGGATAAAAAGCAGAAATTCCCTGTATTTTGAAGCAAAATTGCAGAAATTCTCAAAATTTTCGGGCAAAAAGGCAGAAATTCTCCTTATTTTGGGGCAAAAAGACAGAAAATCTCCTTTTTTCGGGCAGCAAACAGTCAGAAATTCCCCTTATTCTGGGACAAAATTCAGAAATTTCCTTTACATTGGTTCAAAATTGCAGAAATTTCCTTTATTTTGGGGCAAAAAAGACAGAAATTCTCTTTGTTTTGGGGGAAAAAGACAGAAATTCCACTTATTTAGAGGCAAAAAGGCAGAAATTCTTATTTTAGAGCAAAAATGAAAAAATTTTCCTTTTTATGGCAAAAAGGTATGCATCCCCATTATTTTCAGGCAAAAAGGCAGAAATTCCCCATATTTTGGAGCAAAATTGCAGAAATTCCCCTAATTTTGTGGCAAAAGGCAGAAATTCCTTTATTTTGGGGCAAATATCAGAAATTCCCCTTATTTTGGGGCAAAATTCAAGAAATTTCCTTTATTTTGGGGCAAAATTGCAGAAATTTACCTTATTTTGGCACAAAATTTCAGAAATTTCCCTTATTTGGGGCAAAATTGCAGAAATTTCACTTATTCAGGTAAAAAGGCTGAAATTTCCTTTATTTTGGGGCAAAAACTGAGAAATTCCCCTTATTTTGGGGCAAAATTGCAGAAATTTCCTTTATTATGGGAAAAAATTGTAGAAATTTCCTTTATTTTAGGGCAAAATTGCAGAAATTTCATTTATTTCAGGGTAATAAGTCAGAAATTCCTTTTATTTTGGGGCAAAAAAGACAGAAAATCCCTTTGTTTGTGGGGAAAATTGCAGAAATTCCACTTATTTAGTGGAAAAAAGGCAGAATTTCCCCTTATTTAGGAGCAAAAATTAAGAAATTTCCCTTTTTTATGGCAAAAATTTATGCATTCCCCTTATTTTCGGGCAAAAAGGCAGAAATTCCCCGTATTTTGGAGCAAAATTGCAGAAATTGCCCTAATTGTGGGGCAAAACTTCAGAAATTCCCTATATGGTGGGGCAAATAACAGAAATTCTCCTTATTTTGGGGCAAAACTCAGAAATTCCACTTATTTGGGGGCAAAATTTCAGAAATTCCCTTATTTTGGACCAAAATTGCAGAAATTTCACCTATTTTGGGGCAAAATTGCAGAAATTTCACTTATTTCAGGGAAAAAAGGCAGAAATTTTCCTTATTTTGGGGCAAAAGTGCAGACATTTCCCTTATTATGGGGAAAAATTGCAGAAATTTCTTTTATTTTAGGGCAAAATTGCAGAAATTTCACTTATTTCAGAGAAAAAAAGCAATAATTTTTCTTATTTTGGGGCAAAAAGGCAGAAATTCCCATTATTTTGGGGCAAAAAGGCAGAAATTCACCTTATTTTGGGGTAAAATTGAAGAAATTTCACATATTTCAGGGCAAAAAGGCAGAAATTTCCCTTATTTTGGGGCAAAATTGCAGAAATTTTAATTATTTTAGGGTAATAAATCAGAAAATCCTCTTATTTTGGGGCAAAAAGACAGAAATTCTCTTTGTTTTGGCGGAAAAAGACTGAAATTCCACTTATTTAGAGGCAAAAAGGCAGAAATACCCCTTATTTTGGAGCACAAATGAAGAAATTTCCCTTTTTTATGGCAAAAAGTTATGCATTCCCCTTATTTTCGGGCAAAAAGACAGAATTTCCCCGTATTTTGGAGCAAAATTGCAGAAATTCCCCCAATTGTGAGGCAAAAAGGCAGAAAATCCCTATATGTTGGGGCAAAAAGAGAGAAATTCTCCTTATTTTGTGACAAAACTCAGAAATTCCACTTATTTTGGGGCAAAATTCCAGAAATTTCCCTTATTTTGGGGCAAAATTGCAGAAATTTCACTTATTTCAAAGAAAAAAAAGCAAAAATTTTTCTTATTTTGGGGCAAAAAGGCAGAAATTCCCATTATTTTGGTGCAAAAATGCAGAAATTCACCTTATTTTGGGGTAAAATTGAAGAAATTTCACATATTTCAGAGCAAAAATGCAAAAATTTCCATTATTTTGGGGCAAAATTGCAGAAATTTCACTTATTTCAGGGCATAATTTAAAAATTCCTTTTATTTTGGGGCAAAAAAACAGAAATTCCATTTATTTTTGGGTAAAAAGGCTAAAATTTCTCTTATTTTGAGGTAAAAAGGCAAAAATTCCTCTTATTTTAGGGCAAAAATGAAGAAATTTCCCTTTTTTGTGGCAAAGGTATACATTCCTTTTACTTTCGGGATAAAAAGCAGAAATTCCCCGTATTTTGAAGCAAAATTGCAGAAATTCTCATAATTTTCGGGCAAAAAGGCAGAAATTCCCCTTATTTTGGGGCAAAAAGAAAGAAAATCTTCTTTTTTCAGGAGCAAACAGTCTGAAATTCCCCTTATTTTGGGGAAAAATTGCAGAAATTTCAATTATTTCAGGGTAATAAGTCAGAAATTCTCCTTATTTTGGGGCAAAAAAGACAGAAATTCCCTTTGTTTTGGGGGAAAAAGACAGAAATTCCACTTATTTAGAGGCAAAAAGGCAGAAATTCCCCTTATTATGGAGCAAAAATGAAGAAATTTCCCTTTTTATGGCAAAAAGGTATGCATTCCCATTATTTTCAGGCAAAAAGGCAGAAATTCCCCGTATTTTGGAGCTAAATTGCAGAAATTCCCCTAATTTTGGAGCAAACGGCAGAAATTCCCTTTAATTTGGGGCAAAAATCAGAAATTCCCCTTATTTGGGGCAAAATTGCAGAAATTTCACTTATTTTCAGGTAAAAAGGCTGAAATTTCATTTATTTTGGGGCAAAAAGGAGAAATTCCCTTTATTTTGGGGCAAAATTGCAGACATTTCCCATATTATGTGGAAAAATTTCCCTTATTTTAGGGCAAAATTGCAAAAATTTCACTTATTTCAAAAAAAAAGCAAAAATTTTTCTTATTTTGGGGCAAAAATGCAGAAATTATTATTATTTTGGGGCAAAAAGGCAGAAATTCACCTTATTTTGGGGTAAAATTGAAGAAATTTTACATATTTTAGGGCAAAAATGCAGAAATTTCCCTTATTTTGGGGCAAAATTGCAGAAATTTTAATTATTTTAAGGTAATAAGTCAGAAAGTCCCTTTATTTTGGGGCAAAAAGACAGAAATTCTCTTTGTTTTGGGGGAAAAAGACACAAATTCCACTTATTTAGAGGCAAAAAGGCAGAAATTCCCCTTATTTTGGAGCACAAATGAAGAAATTTTTTTTTTATGGCAAAAAGTTATGCATTCCAATTATTTTTCGGCATAAAGACAGAAATTCCCCGTATTTTATAGCAAAATTGCAGAAATTCCCCTAATTTGGTGGCAAAAGGCAGAAATTCCTTTATTTTGGGGCAAAAAGAGAGAAATTGTCCTTATTTTGGGGCAAAACTCAGAAATTCCACTTATTTTGGGGCAAAATTCCAGAAATTTCCCTTATTTTGGGGCAAAATTGCAGAAATTTCCCTTATTTTGGGGCAAAATTAAAGAAATTTCACATATTTCAGAGAAAAAAAGCAAAAATTTTTCTTATTTTGGGGCAAAAAGGCAGAAATTCCCATTATTTTGGGGCAAAAAGGCAGAAATTCACCTTATTTTGGGGTAAAATTGAAAAAATTTCATATATTTCAGGGCAAAAAGGCAGAAATTTCCCTTATGTTGGGGCAAAATTGCAGAAATTTCCCTTATTTTGTGGCAAAATTGCAGAAATTTCACTTATTTCAGGGAAAAAGGTGAGAAATTTTCCTTATTTTAGGGCAAAAATGCAGAAATTCTTAATATTTAGTGGCAAAAATGCTAAAATTCCCCTTATTTTTAGGTAAAAACGCTGAAATTCCCCTTATTTCAGGGCAAAAAGGCATAAATTTCCATTATTTTGGGGCAAAAAGATAGAAATTCCTTTTATTTTGTGGCAAAAAGTAAGAAATTTCTTTTATTTTGGGGCAAAATTGCAGAAATATCAATTATTTCAGGGCATAATTCAAAAATCCCTTTTATTTTGGGGCAAAAAGACAGAAATTCCATTTATTTTTGGGTAAAAAGGAAGAAATTTCACTTATTTTTAAGTAAAAACGCAAAATTCTCTTATTCTGGGGCAAAAATGAAGAAATTTCCTTTTTTTGTGGCAAAAGGTATACATTCCCCTTACTTTCGGGATAAAAAGCAGAAATTCCCCGTATTTTGAAGCAAAATTGCAGAAATTCTCATAATTTTCAGGCAAAAAGGCAGAAATTCTCCTTATTTTGGGGCAAAAAGACAGAAAATCTCCTTTTTTCGGCAGCAAATAGTCAGAAATTCCCCTTATTCTGGGAAAAAATTCAGAAATTTCCTTTACATTGGTGCAAAATTGCAGAAATTTATTTTGGGGCAAAAAAGACAGAAATTTTCTTTGTTTTGGGGGAAAAAGACAGAAATTCCACTTATTTAGAGGCAAAAAGGCATAAATTCTCCTTATTTTAGAGCAAAAATGAAAAAATTTCCCTTTTTATGGCAAAAAAAAAATTCCCCATTATTTTCAGGCAAAAAGGCAGAAATTCCCCGTATTTTGGAGCAAAATTGCAGAAATTCCCCTAATTTGGTGGCAAAAGGCAGAAATTCCTTTATTTTGGGGCAAATATCAGAAATTCCCCTTATTATGGGGCAAAATTTAAGAAATTTCCTTTATTTTGGGGCAAAATTGCAGGAATTTACCTTATTTTGGGGCAAAATTGCAGAAATTTCCCTTATTTGGGGCAAAATTGAAGAAATTATTTTCAGGTAAAAAGGCTGAAATTTCCTTTATTTTGGGGCAAAAAGTGAGAAATTCCCCTTATTTTGGGGCAAAATTGCAGAAATTTCCTTTATTATGGGAAAAAATTGCAGAAATTTCCTTTATTTTAGGGAAAAATTGCAGAAATTTCACTTATTTCAGAGAAATAAAGCAAAAATTTTTCTTATTTTGGGGCAAAAAGGCAGAAATTCCCCTTATTTAGGAGCAGAAATTTAGAAATTTCCCTTTTTTATGGCAAAAAGTTATGCATTCCTTTTAATTTCGGGCAAAAAGGCAGAAATTCCCCGTATTTTGGAGCAAAATTGCAGAAATTGCACTAATTGTGGGGCAAAAATGCAGAAATTCACTATATGGTGGGGCAAAAGACAGAAATTCTCCTTATATTGGGGCAAAACTCAGAAATTCCACTTATTTGGGGGCAAAATTTCAGAAATTTCCCTTATTTTGGAGCAAAATTGCAGAAATTTCACTTATTTTGGGGCAAAAAGGCAGAAATTCCTATTATTTTGGTGCAAAAAGGCAGAAATTTCCCTTATTTTGGGGCAAAATTGCAGAAATTTCACTTATTTCAGGGCATAATTTAAAAATTCCTTTTATTTTGGGGCAAAAAAAGAGAAATTCCGTTTATTTTTGTGTAAAAAGGCTAAAATGTCTCCTATTTTGAGGTAAAAAGGCAGAAATTCCTCTTATTTTAGGGCAAAAATGAAGAAATTTCCCTTTTTTGTGGCAAAAGGTATACATTCCTTTTACTTTCGGGATAAAAAGCAGAAATTCCCCGTATTTTGAAGCAAAATTGCAGAAATTCTCATAATTTTCGGGCAAAAAGGCAGAAATTCTCCTTATTTTGGGGCAAAAAGACAGAAAATCTTCTTTTTTCGGGAGAAAACAGTCAGAAATTCCCCTTATTTTGGGGCAAAATTGCAGAAATTTCCCTTATTTTGGTGAAAAAATGCAGAAATTTCACTTATAAGTCAGAAATTCCCCTTATTTTAGGGCAAAAAAGAGAGAAATTCCATTTGTTTTGGGGGAAAAAATACAGAAATTCCACTTATTTAGAGGCAAAAAGGCAGAAATTCCCCTTATTTTGGAGCAAAAATGAAGAAATTTCTTTTTTTATGGTAAAAAAGTATGCATTCCCATTATTTTCAGGCAAAAAGGCAGAAATTCCCCATATTTTGGAGCAAAATTGCAGAAATTCCCCTAATTTTGGGGCAAAAGGCAGAAATTCCCTTTATTTTGGGGCAAAAATCAGAAATTTCCCTTATTTTGGGGCAAAAAAGACAGAAATTTCCTTTCTTTTGGGGGGAAAAGACAGAAATTCCACTTATTTAGAGGCAAAAAGGCAGAAATTCCCCATATTTTGGAGCAAAATTGCAGAAATTCCCCTAATTTGGGGGCAAAAGGCAGAAATTCCCTTTATTTTGGGGCAAAAATCAGAAATTTCCCTTATTTTGGGGCAAAAAAGACAGAAATTTCCTTTCTTTTGGGGGGAAAAGACAGAAATTCCACTTATTTAGAGGCAAAAAGGCAGAAATTTCCCTTATTTTGGAGCAAAAATGAAGAAATTTCCCTTCTTTTATGGCAAAAAGTTATGCATTCCCATTTTTTTCAGGCAAAAAGGCAGAAATTCCCTGTATTTTGGAGCAAAATTGAAGAAATTTCCCTAATTGTGGGGCAAAAAGGCAGAAATTCCCTATATGGTGGGGAAATAAGACAGATATTCTCCTTATTTTGGGGCAAAACTCAAAAATTCCACTTATTTTGAGGCAAAATTCAAGAATTTTCCCTTATTTTGGAGCAAAATTGCAGAAATTTCACTTATTTTGGGGCAAAATTGAAGAAATTTCACTTATTTCAGGGTAAAAAAGCAGAAATTATCCTTATTTTGGGGCAAAAATGCAGAAATTCCCCTTATTTTGAGGTAAAAAGGCTGAAATTCCTTTTATTTGAGGGCAAAAAGGCAGAAATTTCCCTTATTTTGGGGCAAAAAGACAGAAATTCCCCTTATTTTGTGGCAAAAAGGCAGAAATTTCTTTTATTTTGGGGCAAAATTGCAGAAATTTCACATATTTCAGAGCATAATTTAAAAATTTCTTTTATTTTGGGGCAAAAAGACAGAAAATCTCATTTTTTCGGCAGCAAACAGTCAGAAATTCCCCTAATTTTGGGGCAAAATTGCAGAAATTTCCTTTACATTGGTGAAAAATTGCAGAAATTTCCTTTATTTTGGGGCAAAATTGCAGAAATTTCATTTATTTCAAGGTAATAAGTCAGAAATTGCCCTTATTTTGGGACAAAAAAGATAGAAATTCCCTTTGTTTTGGGGGAAAAAGACAGAAATTCCTCTTATTTAGAGGCAAAAAGGCAGAAATTCCCCTTATTTTGGAGCAAAAATGAAAAAGTTTCCCTTTTTTTGGCAAAAAACTATGCATTCCCATTATTTTCAGGCAAAAAGGCAGAAATTCCTTGTATTTTGGAGCAAAATTGCAGTAATTCCCCTAATTTTTGGGCAAAAGGCAGAAATTCCCTTTATTTTGGAGTAAAAATCATAAATTCCCTTTATTTTGAGGCAAAATTCCAGAAATTTCTTTTTTTTGGGGGCAAAATTGCAGGAATTTATCTTATTTTGGGGCTAAATTGCAGAAATTTCTCTTATTTGGGGCAAAATTGCAGAAATTTCACTTATTTTCATTTAAAAAGGCTGAAATTTCCTTTATTTTGGGACAAAAGGGAAGAAATTCCCTTCATTTTGGGGCAAAAAAAGACAGAAATTCCCTTTGTTTTGGGGTAAAAAACAGAAATTCCCCTTATTTTGGGAAAAAATTTCAGAAATTTTCCTTATTATAAGGAAAAATTGCAGAAATTTTCTTTATTTTAGGGCAAAATTGCAGAAATTTCACTTATTTCAGATTAAAAAAGCAAAAGTTTTTTCTTATTTTGGGGCAAAAAGGCAGAAATTCCCATTATTTTGGGGCAAAATGCAGAAATTCACCTTATTTTGGGGCAAAATTGCAGAAATTTCACTTATTTCAGGGTAATAAGTCAGAAATTTTCCTAATTTTGGGGCAAAAAAGACAGAAATTCTCTTTGTTTTGTGAAAAAAGACAGAAATTCCACTTATTTAGAGGCAAAAAGGCAGAAATTCCCCTTATTTTGGAGCAAAAATGAAGAAATTTCCCTTTTCTATGGCAAAATGGTATGCATTTCCCTTATTTTCAGGAAAAAAGGCAGAAATTCCCTGCATTTTGGAGCAAAATTGCAGAAATTCCCCTAATTGTGGGTCAAAAAGGCAGAAATTCCTCGTATTTTGGAGCAAAATTGCAGAAATTCCCCTAATTGTGGGGCAAAAAGGCAAAAATTTCCTATATGTTGGGGCAAAAAGACAGAAATAATTCTTATTTTAGGGCAAAACTCAGAAATTCCACTTATTTTGGGGCAAAATTGCAGAAATTTCACTTATTTCAGGGAAAAAAGCAGAAATTTTACTTATTTTCTGGCAAAAAGCAGAAATTCCTAATATTTTGTGGCAAAAATGCAGAAATTCCCCTTATTTTGAGGTAAAAAGGCTGAAATTCCCTTTATTTGGTGGCAAAAAGGCAGAAATTCACCTTATTTTGGGGCAAAATTTCAGAAATTTCACTTATTTCAGAGTAATAAGTCAGAAATTCCCATTATTTGGGGGCAAAAAGGTCAGAAATTCCCTTTGTTTTGGGGGAAAATGACAGAAATTCCACTTATTTAGAGGCACAAAATGCAGAAATTCCACTCATTTTGGAGCAAAAATGAAGAAATTTCACTTTTTTATGGCAAAAAGGTATGCATTCCCCTTATTTTCGGGCAAAAAGGCAGAAATTCCCCGTGTTTTGGAGCAAAATTGCAGTAATTTCACTTATTTTCAGTTAAAAAGGCTGAAATTTCCTTTATTTTGGAGCAAAAAAGGAGAAATTCCTTTTATTTTGGGGCAAAATTGCAGAAATTTTCTTTATTATGGGGCAAGAAGCAGAAATTCTGTAAATTTTGTGGCAAAAATGCAGAAATTCCCCTTATTTTGAGGTAAAAAGGCTGAAATTCCCCTTATTTGGGGGCAAAAAGGCAGAAATTTCCCTTATTTTGGGACAAAATTGCAGAAATTTTACTTATTTCAGGGTAATAAGTCAGAAATTCCCCTTATTTTGGGGCAAAAGTGACATAAATTCCCTTTGTTTTGGGGGAAAAAGACAGATATTCCACATATTTAGAGGTAAAAAGGCAGAAATTCTCCTTATTTTGGGGCAAAAATGAAGAAATTTCTATTTTATATGGCAAAAAGGTATGCATTCCCCTTATTTTCGGAGAAAGGGGCAGAAATTCCCCGTATTTTGGTGCAAAATTGCAGAAATTCCCCTATTTGTGGGGCAAAAAGGCAGAAATTCCCTATATGTTGGGGCAAAAAGACAGAAATTCTCCTTATTTTGGGGCAAAACTCAGAAATTCCACTTATTTTGGAGCAAAATTGCAGAAATTTCACTTATTTCAGGGAAAAATGCAGATATTTTCCTTATTTTGGGGCAAAAATGCAGAAATTCCTAATATTTTGTGGCAAAAACGCAGAAATTTCCTTTATTTTGAGGTAAAAAGGCTGAAATTCCACTTATTTGGGTACAAAAAGGCAGAAATTTCCTTTATTTTTGGTCAAAATTGCAGAAATTTCACTTATTTCAGGGTAATAAGTCAGAAATTTTCCTTATTTTGGGGCAAAAGAGACAAAAATTCCTTTTGTTTTGGGGGAAAAAAAAGAAATTCCACTTATTTAGAGGCAAAAAGGCAGAAATTCCCCTTATTTTGGAGCAAAAATGAAAAAATTTCACTTTTTTATGGCAAAAAGGTAAGCATTCTTCTTATTTTCGGTCAAAAAGGAAGAAATCCCCCGTATTTTGGAGCAAAATTGCAGAAATTCCCCTAATTTTGGGGCAAAAGGTAGAAATTCCCTTTATTTTGGGGCAAAATCAGAAATTCCCCTTATTTTGGGGCAAAATTCCAGAAATTTTCTATATTTTGTGGCAAAATTGCAGTAATTTACCTTATTTTGGGGCAAAATTTCAGAAATTGTCCTTCTTTGGGGCCAAATTCCAGAAATTTCACTTATTTTAAGGTAAAAAAGATGATATTTAATTTATTTTGGGGCAAATAGGGAGAAATTCTCCTTATTTGGGGCAAAATTGCAGTAATTTTTCTTATTTTAGGTCAAAAAGTCAGAAATTCGGTATATTTTGTTGCAAAAAGGGAGAAATTTTTCTTATTTAGAGGTAATAAGTTTGAAATTCCCCTTATTTGGGCCAAAAAGTCTAAAATTCCCCATATTTGGGGGCAAAAAGGCAGAAATTTCACTTATTTTGGAGAAAAATTGCAGAAATTTCAATCATTTCATGGAAAATAGGCAGAAATTTTTCTTATTTTGGGGCAAAAAGGCAGAAATTCCTAATATTTTGTGGCAAAAATGCAGAAATTCCCCTTATTTTGAGGTAAAAAGGCTGGAATTCCCCTCCTTTGGGGGCAAAAAGGGAAAAATTTCCCTTATGTTGGGGCCAAAGTGCAGAAATATCACTTATTTCAGGGAAAAAATGCAGAAATTTTCTCTATTTTGGGGCATAAAAGAGAGAAATTCTCTTTGTTTTGGGAAAAAAGACAGAAATTCCACTTATTTAGAGGCAAAAAGGAAGAAATTTCGTTATTTTGGAGCAAAAATGAAGAAATTTCCCTTTTTTATGGCAAAAAGGTATGCATTCCCCTTATTTTCAGGCAAAAAGGCAGAAATTCCCTTTATTTTGGGGCAAAAAAATGAAATCCCTAATTTTTGGCTAAAATTGAAGAAATTTCACTTATTTCGGGACAAAAAGGCAGAAATTCCAATTAATTTCGGGCAAAAAGGAAGAAATGACCCGTATTTTAGAGCAAAATTGCAGAAATTCCCCTAATATTGGTGCAAAAATGCAGAAATTCCCTTTATTTTGGGGTAAAAAGGCAGAAATTCTCCATATTTTGGTGCAAAAATCAGAAATTTCCCTTATTTTGAGGTAAAATGCTGAAATTCCTCATATTTTGGGCCAAAAGGCAGAAATTTCCCTTATTTTGGGGCAAATTTGCAGAAATTTCACTTATTATGGAGAAAAATTGCAGAAATTTCCCTTATTTAAGGCAAAATTGCAGAAATTTCACTAATTGTGGGGCAAAAAGGAAGAAATTCTCTATATTTTGGGGCAAAACTCAGAAATTCCACTTATTTTGGGGCAAAATTCCAGAAATTTCCCTTATTTTGGGGCAAAATTGCAGAAATTTCACTTATTTTGAAACAAAATTGCAGAAATTTCACTTATTTCAGGGAAAAAAGGCAGAAATTTCTCTTATTTTAGGGCAAAAAGGCAGAAATTTCTTTTATTTTGGTACAAAATTTAGAAATTCCCTATATTTTGAGGTAAAAAGGCTGAAATTCCCCTTATTTGGGGGCAAAAAGGTAGAAATTTCCCTTATATTGGGGCAAAATTGCAGAAATTTCACTTATTTCAAGGTAATAAGTCAGAAATTTTCCTTATTTTGGGGCAAAAAATACAGAAATTCCCTTTGTTTTGGGGGAAAAAGATAGAAATTCCATTTATTTAGAGGCAAAGAAGCAGAAATTTTCTTTATTTCGGAGCAAAAATGAAGAAATTTCCTTTTTTTATGGCAAAAAGTTATGCATTCTTCTTATTTACAGGCAAAAAGGCAGAAATTCCTCATATTTTGGGGCAAAAGGCAGAAATTCCCATTATTTTGGGGCAAAAGAGCACAAATTTAACTTATTTTTGGGCAAAATTGCAGAAATTTCATTTATTTCAGGGCAAAAAGTCTGAAATTCCACTTATTTTGGGGCAAAAAGCAGAAATTTCTTTTATTATGGTACAAAATTGAAGAAATTTTTCTTATTTTGGAACAAAAAGGCAGAAATTCCCCATATTTTGGGGCAAAAGGCAGTAATTCTTCTTATTTTGAGGTAAAATGCAGAAATTCCCCTTATTTAGAGGTAAAATGCAGAAATTCCCCATATATTGGTGGAAAATGCAGAAATTCCCTTTATTTTGGGGCTAAAAGGAAGAAATTAACCGTATTTTGAAGCAAAATTGCAAAAATTCTCATAATTTTCAGGCAAAAAGGCAGAAATTCTTATTTTGGGGCAAAAAGACAGAAAATCTCCTTTTTTCGGGAGCATAAAGTCAGAAATTTTTCTTATTTTGGGGCAAAATTGTGGAAATTTCCTTTACATTGGGGTAAAATTGCAGAAATTCCTCGTATTTTGGAGCAAAATTGCAGAAATTCCCCTAATTGTGGGGCAAAAAGGCAAAAATTTCCTATATGTTGGGGCAAAAAGACAGAAATAATCCTTATTTTAGGGCAAAACTCAGAAATTCCACTTATTTTGGGGCAAAATTGCAGAAATTTCACTTATTTCAGGGAAAAAAGCAGAAATTTTACTTATTTTCTGGCAAAAAGCAGAAATTCCTAATATTTTGTGGCAAAAATGCAGAAATTCCCCTTATTTTGAGGTAAAAAGGCTGAAATTCCCTTTATTTGGTGGCAAAAAGGCAGAAATTCACCTTATTTTGGGGCAAAATTTCAGAAATTTCACTTATTTCAGAGTAATAAGTCAGAAATTCCCATTATTTGGGGGCAAAAAGGTCAGAAATTCCGTTTGTTTTGGGGGAAAATGACAGAAATTCCACTTATTTAGAGGCACAAAATGCAGAAATTCCACTCATTTTGGAGCAAAAATGAAGAAATTTCACTTTTTTATGGCATAAAGGTATGCATTCCCCTTATTTTCGGGCAAAAAGGCAGAAATTCCCCGTGTTTTGGAGCAAAATTGCAGTAATTTCACTTATTTTCAGTTAAAAAGGCTGAAATTTCCTTTATTTTGGAGCAAAAAAGGAGAAATTCCTTTTATTTTGGGGCAAAATTGCAGAAATTTTCTTTATTATGGGGCAAGAAGCAGAAATTCTGTAAATTTTGTGGCAAAAATGCAGAAATTCCCCTTATTTTGAGGTAAAAAGGCTGAAATTCCCCTTATTTGGGGGCAAAAAGGCAGAAATTTCCCTTATTTTGGGACAAAATTGCAGAAATTTTACTTATTTCAGGGTAATAAGTCAGAAATTCCCCTTATTTTGGGGCAAAAGTGACATAAATTCCCTTTGTTTTGGGGGAAAAAGACAGATATTCCACATATTTAGAGGTAAAAAGGCAGAAATTCTCCTTATTTTGGGGCAAAAATGAAGAAATTTCTATTTTATATGGCAAAAAGGTATGCATTCCACTTATTTTCGGAGAAAGGGGCAGAAATTCCCCGTATTTTGGTGCAAAATTGCAGAAATTCCCCTATTTGTGGGGCAAAAAGGCAGAAATTCCCTATATGTTGGGGCAAAAAGACAGAAATTCTCTTTATTTTGGGGCAAAATTCAGAAATTCCACTTATTTTGGAGCAAAATTGCAGAAATTTCACTTATTTCAGGGAAAAATGCAGATATTTTCCTTATTTTGGGGCAAAAATGCAGAAATTCCTAATATTTTGTGGCAAAAACGCAGAAATTTCCTTTATTTTGAGGTAAAAAGGCTGAAATTCCCCTTATTTGGGTACAAAAAGGCAGAAATTTCCTTTATTTTTGGTCAAAATTGCAGAAATTTCACTTATTTCAGGGTAATAAGTCAGAAATTTTCCTTATTTTGGGGCAAAAGAGACAAAAATTCCTTTTGTTTTGGGGGAAAAAAAGAAATTCCACTTATTTAGAGGCAAAAAGGCAGAAATTCCCCTTATTTTGGAGCAAAAATGAAAAAATTTCACTTTTTTATGGCAAAAAGGTAAGCATTCTTCTTATTTTCGGTCAAAAAGGAAGAAATCCCCCGTATTTTGGAGCAAAATTGCAGAAATTCCCCTAATTTTGGGGCAAAAGGTAGAAATTCCCTTTATTTTGGGGCAAAAATCAGAAATTCCCCTTATTTTGGGGCAAAATTCCAGAAATTTTCTATATTTTGGGGCAAAATTGCAGTAATTTACCTTATTTTGGGGCAAAATTTCAGAAATTTTCCTTATTTGGGGCCAAATTCCAGAAATTTCACTTATTTTAAGGTAAAAAGGATGATATTTAATTTATTTTGGGGCAAATAGGGAGAAATTCTCCTTATTTGGGGCAAAATTGCAGTAATTTTTCTTATTTTAGGTCAAAAAGTCAGAAATTCGGTATATTTTGTTGCAAAAAGGGAGAAAATTTTCTTATTTAGAGGTAATAAGTTTGAAATTCCCCTTATTTGGGCCAAAAAGTCTAAAATTCCCCATATTTGGGGGCAAAAAGGCAGAAATTTCACTTATTTTGGAGAAAAATTGCAGAAATTTCAATCATTTCAGGGAAAATAGGCAGAAATTTTTCTTATTTTGGGGCAGAAAGGCAGAAATTCCTAATATTTTGTGGCAAAAATGCAGAAATTCCCCTTATTTTGAGGTAAAAAGGCTGGAATTCCCCTTATTTGGGGGCAAAAAGGCAAAAATTACCCTTATGTTGGGGCCAAAGTGCAGAAATATCACTTATTTTAGGGAAAAAAATGCAGAAATTTTCTCTATTTTGGGGCAAAAAAGAGAGAAATTCTCTTTGTTTTGGGAAAAAAAGACAGAAATTCCACTTATTTAGAGGCAAAAAGGAAGAAATTTTGTTATTTTGGAGCAAAAATGAAGAAATTTCCCTTTTTTATGGCAAAAAGGTATGCATTCCCCTTATTTTCAGGCAAAAAGGCTGAAATTCCCCTTATTTTGGGGCAAAAAAATGAAATCCCTAATTTTTGGCTAAAATTAAAGAAATTTCACTTATTTCGGGACAAAAAGGCAGAAATTCCAATTAATTTCGGGCAAAAAGGAAGAAATGACCCGTATTTTAGAGCAAAATTGCAGAAATTCCCCTAATATTGGTGCAAAAATGCAGAAATTCCCTTTATTTTGGGGTAAAAAGGCAGAAATTCTCCATATTTTGGTGCAAAAATCAGAAATTTCCCTTATTTTGAGGTAAAATGCTGAAATTCCTCATATTTTGGGCCAAAAGGCAGAAATTTCCCTTATTTTGGGGCAAATTTGCAGAAATTTCACTTATTATGGAGAAAAATTGCAGAAATTTCCCTTATTTAAGGCAAAATTGCAGAAATTTCACTAATTGTGGGGCAAAAAGGAAGAAATTCTCTATATTTTGGGGCAAAACTCAGAAATTCCACTTATTTTGGGGCAAAATTCCAGAAATTTCCCTTATTTTGGGGCAAAATTGCAGAAATTTCACTTATTTTGAAACAAAATTGCAGAAATTTCACTTATTTCAGGGAAAAAAGGCAGAAATTTCTCTTATTTTAGGGCAAAAAGGCAGAAATTTCTTTTATTTTGGTACAAAATTTAGAAATTCCCTATATTTTGAGGTAAAAAGGCTGAAATTCCCCTTATTTGGGGGCAAAAAGGTAGAAATTTCCCTTATATTGGGGCAAAATTGCAGAAATTTCACTTATTTCAAGGTAATAAGTCAGAAATTTTCCTTATTTTGGGGCAAAAAATACAGAAATTCCCTTTGTTTTGGGGGAAAAAGATAGAAATTCCATTTATTTAGAGGCAAAGAAGCAGAAATTTTCTTTATTTCGGAGCAAAAATGAAGAAATTTCCTTTTTTTATGGCAAAAAGTTATGCATTCTTCTTATTTACAGGCAAAAAGGCAGAAATTCCTCATATTTTGGGGCAAAAGGCAGAAATTCCCATTATTTTGGGGCAAAAGGGCACAAATTTAACTTATTTTTGGGCAAAATTGCAGAAATTTCATTTGTTTCAGGGCAAAAAGTCTGAAATTCCACTTATTTTGGGGCAAAAAGCAGAAATTTCTTTTATTATGGTACAAAATTGAAGAAATTTTTCTTATTTTGGAACAAAAAGGCAGAAATTCCCCATATTTTGGGGCAAAAGGCAGTAATTCTTCTTATTTTGAGGTAAAATGCAGAAATTCCCCTTATTTAGAGGTAAAATGCAGAAATTCCCCATATATTGGTGGAAAATGCAGAAATTCCCTTTATTTTGGGGCTAAAAGGAAGAAATTAACCGTATTTTGAAGCAAAATTGCAAAAATTCTCATAATTTTCAGGCAAAAAGGCAGAAATTCTTATTTTGGGGCAAAAAGACAGAAAATCTCCTTTTTTCGGGAGCATAAAGTCAGAAATTTTTCTTATTTTGGGGCAAAATTGCGGAAATTTCCTTTACATTGGGGCAAAATTGCAGAAATTTCTCTTATTTTGGGGCAAAATTGCAGAAATTTCACTTATTTCAGAAAAAAGGCAGAAATTTTTTTATTTTGGGGCATAAAGACAGAAATTTCTTTTATTTTGGTACAAAATTGCAGAAAGTTTTCTTATTTTGGGGCAAAAAGACAGAAATTCCCCATATTTAGGGGCAAAAAAGACAGAAATTCCCTTTGTTTTGGGGGAAAAAGACAGAAATTCCACTTATTTAGAGGCAAAAAGGCAGAAATTCTTATTTTAGAGCAAAAATGAAAAAATTTTCCTTTTTATGGCAAAAAGGTATGCATCCCCATTATTTTCAGGCAAAAAGGCAGAAATTCCCCATATTTTGGGGCAAAAGGCAGTAATTCTTCTTATTTTGAGGTAAAATGCAGAAATTTCCCTTATTTAGAGGTAAAATGCAGAAATTCCCCATATATTGGTGGAAAATGCAGAAATTCCCTTTATTTTGGGGCTAAAAGGAAGAAATTAACCGTATTTTGAAGCAAAATTGCAAAAATTCTCATAATTTTCAGGCAAAAAGGCAGAAATTCTTATTTTGGGGCAAAAAGACAGAAAATCTCCTTTTTTCGGGAGCATAAAGTCAGAAATTTCTCTTATTTTGTGGCAAAATTGCAGAAATTTCACTTATTTCAGAAAAAAGGCAGAAATTTTTTTATTTTGGGGCATAAAGACAGAAATTTCTTTTATTTTGGTACAAAATTGCAGAAAGTTTTCTTATTTTGGGGCAAAAAGGCAGAAATTCCCCATATTTTGGGGCAAAAAGGCAGAAATTCCCCTTATTTTGAGGTAAAAAGGCTGAAATTCCCCTTATTTTCGGGCAAAAAGTCCGAAATTCCCTTTATTTTGGTGCAAAAAGACAGAAATTTTGTTTATTTTTAGGGAAAAGGCACAAATTGCACTTATTTTGAGTCAAAAAGGTGGAAAATCCCCTTATTTTGGGGCAAAAATGAAGAAATTTCCCTTTTTTATGGCAAAAAGGTAAACATTCCCTGTATTTTCAAGCAAAAAGGCAGAAATTCCCCATATTTTGGAGCAAAATTGCAGAAATTCCCCTAATTTTGGGGAAAAAGGCAGAAATTCCCTCTATTTTGGGGCATAAATCAGAAATTCCTTTTATTTTGGGGCAAAATTCAAGAAATTTTCATTATTTTGGGGCAAAATTGCAGGAATTTATCTTATTTTGGGGCAAAATTGCAGAAATTTCTTTTATTTGGGGCAAAATTGCAGAAATTTCTCTTATTTTCAGGTAAAAAGTCTGAAATTTCCTTTATTTTGGGCAAACAGGAAGAAATTCCCCTTATTTTGGGGCAAAACTGCAAAAAATTTCCTTATTTTGGGGCAAAAAGGCAGAAATTCCTTATATTTTGTGGCAAAAAGGCAGAAATTTCCATTATTTTGAGGTAATAAGGTTGAAATTTCCCTTATTTTGGGGCAAAAAGGCAGAAATTCTTTTTATTTTGAGGTAAAATTGCCGAAATTTCAAATATTCCAGGTCAAAATGGCAGAAATTCCCCTTATTTTGGGGCAAAAAGATGAAATCCCTAATTTTTGGCGATAATTGAAGAAATTTCACTTATTTCATTACAAAAAGCCAGAAATTCCAATTAATTTTGGGCAAAAAGGCAGAAATGACCCGTATTATGGAGCAAAATTGCAGAAATTCCCCTAATATTGGTGCAAAAATGCAGAAATTCCCTTTATTATGAGGCAAAAATGCAGAAATTCTCCATATTTTGGTGCAAAAATCAGAAATTTCCCTTATTTTGAGGTAAAATTCTCAAATTCCCCAAATTTTAGGGCAAAAGGCAAAAATTTCCCTTATTTTGGGGCAAATTTGGAGAAATTTCACTTATTTCAGCATAATAAGTCCGAAATTTTCCTTATTTTGAGGCAAAAGAGACAGAAATTCCCTTTGTTTTGGGGGAAAAACAGAAATTCCACTTATTTAGAGGCAAAAAGGCAAAAGTTCTCCTTATTTTGGAGCAAAAATGAAGAAATTTCCCTTTTTTATGGCAAAAAAGTTTGCATTCTTCTTATTTTTGGGCAAAAAGGCAGATATTCCCCAAATTTTGGGGCAAAAGGCAGAATTTCCCCTTATTTTGGGGCAAATTGCAGAAATTTCCCTTATTTTGGGGCAAAAATGAAGAAATTTCCCTTTTTTATGGCAAAAAGTTATACATTCCCCTTATTTTCGGGTAAAAAGGCAGAAATTCCTCGTATTTTGGAGCAAAATTGCAGAAATTCCCCTAATTGTGGGGCAAAAAGGCAGAAATATTCCTTATTTTGGGGCAAAGTCAGAATTTTCACTTATTTTGGGGCAAAATTCAGAAAACTTTCCTTATTTTGGGGCAAAATTGCAGAAATGTCACTTATTTTGGGGCAAAAGTGCAGAAATTTCACTTATTTCAGGGAAAGAAGGCAGACATTTTCTTTATTTGGGGCAAAAAGGCAGAAATTCCTAATATTTTGTGCCAAAATTCAGAAATTCCTTTTATTTTGAGGTAAAAAGGCTGAAATTCCCCTTATTTGCGGGCAAAAAGGCAGAAATTTCCCTTATATTGTGGCAAAATTTCAGAAATTTCACTTATTTCAGGGTAATAAGTCAGAAATTTTCCTTATTTTGGGGCAAAAAAGACGGAAATTCCCTTTGTTTTGGGGGAAAAAGACAAAAATTCCACTTATCTAGAGGCAAAAAAGCAGAAATTCCCTTTATTTTGGAGCAAAAATAAAAAAAAATTTCCTTTTTTTATGGCAAAAACGTATGCATTCTTCTTATTTTCAGGCAAATAGGCAGAAATTACCCATATTTTGGGGCAAAAGGCAGAAATTCCTCTTATTTTGGGGCAAAAAGGCTCAAATTTCCCTTATTTTTGGGCAAAATTGCAGAAATTTCATTTATTGTAGGGCAAAAAGTCAGAAATTTCCCTTATTTTGGGGCAAAAAGCAGAAATTTTTTTTATTATGGTACAAAATTGAAGAAATTTTCCTTATTTTGGAACAAAAAGACAGAAATTCCCCATATTTTGGGGCAAGAGGCAGAAATTCTTCTTATTTTGAGGTAAAATGCAGAAATTCCCCTTATTTAGAGATAAAATGCAGAAATTCACCAAATATTTGGGGAAAATGCAGAAATTCCCTTTATTTTGGGGCTAAAAGGCAGAAATTCCCAGTATTTTGAAGCAAAATTGGAGAAATTCTCATAATTTTTGGGCAAAAAGGCAGAAATTCTCCTTATTTTGGGGCAAAAAAACAGAAAATCTTTTTTTTTCGGGAGCATAAAGTCAGAAATGCCTTTTATTTTGGGGCAAAATTGCAGAAATTTCACTTATTTCAGAAAAAATGCAGAAATTTTCTTATTTTGGGGCAAAAAGGCAGAAATTTCTTTTATTTTGGTACAAAATTGCAGAAATTTTTCTTATTTTGGGGCAAAAAGGCAGAAATTACCCATATTTTGGGGCAAAACGGCAGAAATTCCCCTTATTTTGAGGTAAAAAGGCTGAAATTCCCTTTAATTTCGGGCAAAAAGTCAGAAATTCCCCTTATTTTGGTGCAAAAAGACAGAAATTTCATTTATTTTTGGGGAAAAGTCAAAAAGGCGGAAAATCCCCTTATTTTGGGGCAAAAATGAAGAAATTTCCCTTGTTTATGGCAAAAAGGTAAACATTCCCTTTATTTTTAGGCAAAAAAGCAAAAATTCCCCATATTTTGGAGCAAAATTGCAGAAATTTCCCTAATTTTGGGGCAAAAAAGCAGAAATTCCTCTTATTTTGGGGTAAAACTGCAGAAATTTCACTTATTTCGCAGCAAAATGGCAGAAATTCCCTTTATTTTCTGCGAAAAAGGCAGAAAATCCCCGTATTTTGGAGCAAAATTGCAGAAATTCACCTAATTTTGGGGTAAAAAATACAGTAATTTTTATTATTTTGAGGCAAAACGGCAAAAATTCTCATTATTTTGGGGCAAAAGGCAGAAATTCCCCTTATTTTATTGCAAAATTGCAGAAATTTCCCTTATTTGGGGGCAAAAAAACAGAAATTCCCCTTATTTTTGGGCAAAATTGCAGAAATTTCTCTTCTTATGGGAAAAAATTGCAGAAATTTCCCTTATTTTAGGGCAAATTTGCAGAAATTTCACTTATTTCAGAGAAAAAAAGCAAAAATTTTTCTTATTTTGGGGCAAAAAGGCAGAAATTCCCATTATTTTGGGGCAAAAATGCAGGAATTCACCTTATTTTGGGCTAAAATTGCAGAAATTTCACATATTTCAGGGCAAAAAGACAGAAATTTCCCTTATTTTGGGGCAAAAATGAAGAAATTTCCCTGGGCAAAAAGCAGAAATTTTTTTTATATTGGTACAAAATTGAAGAAATTTTCCTTATTTTGAAACAAAAAGGCAGAAATTCCCCATATTTTGGGGCAAAAGGCAGAAATTCCCCTTATTTTGAGGTAAAAAGGCTGAAATTCCCCTTCTTTTGGGGCAAAAAGGCCGAAATTCTTTTTATTTTGGGGTAAAATTGCAGAAATTTCAAATATTTCAGGGCAAAATGGCAGAAATTCTGCTTTTTTTGGGGCAAAAAAATGAAATCCCTAATTTTTGGCTAAAATTGCAGATATTTCACTTATCTCGAAACAAAAAGGCAGAAATTCCACTTAATTTCGGGCAAAAAGGCAGAAATGACCCGTATTTTGGAGCAAAAAGGTGAAATTCCCCTTAATTTGAGGTAAAATGCTGAAATTCCTCATATTTTGGGGCAAAAGGCAGAAATTCTCCTCATTTTGGGGCAAAAAGGCACAAATTTCATTTATTTTTGGGCAAAATTGCAGAAATTTCATTTATTTTTGGGTAAAAAGTCAGAAATTCCCCTTTTTTTGGGGCAAAAAGCAGAAATTTCTTTTATTATGGTACAAAATTGAAGAAATTTTCCTTATTTTGGAACAAAAAGGAAGAAATTCCCCATATTTTGAGGCAAAATGCAGAAATTCCCTTTATTTTGGGGCTAAAAGGCAGAAATTCCCCGTATTTTGAAGCAAAATTGCAGAAATTCTCATAATTTTAGGGCAAAAAGGCTGAAATTCTCCTCATTTAGGGCAAAATTGCAGAATTTTCCTTTACTTTAGGAAAAAATTGCAGAAGTATTTTCTTATTATGGGGCAAAATTGCAGAAATTTCACTTATTTCAGGGAAAAAAGGCTGAAATTTCTCTTATTTTGGGGCAAAAAGGCAGAAATTTCTTTTATTTTGGTACAAAATTGCAGAAATTTTTCTTATTTTGGGGCAAAAAGGCAGAAATTCCCCATACTTTGGGGCAAAATGCAGAAATTCCCCTTATTTTGAGGAAAAAAGGCTGAAATTCCCCTTATTTTGGGGCAAGAAAATAGAAATTCCTCTTATTTTGGGGCAAAAAGCAGACATTTCAATTATTTTGGGGAAAAAATTTAGAAATTTAAATTATTTCATGGCAAAAAGTCAGAAATTCCCCTTATTTTGGGTCAAAAAGACAGAAATTCCGTTTATTTTGGGAGAAAAGTCAGAAATTGCACTTATTTTGAGTAAAAAAGGTGGAAAATCCCCTTATTTTGAAGTAAAAATGAAGAAATTTCCCTTTTTATGGCTAAAAGGTATACATTCCCTTTATTTTCAGGCAAAAAGGCAGATATTTCTAGTATTTTGGAGAAAAATTGCAGAAATTCCTATAATTTTGGGGCAAAAACACAGAAATTCCCCTTATTTTGGGGTAAAACTGCAGAAATTTCACTTATTTTGCAGCAAAATGGCAGAAATTCCCCTTATTTTCGGCGAAAAAAGGCAGAAAATCCCTGTATTTTGGAGCAAATTGCAAAAATTCACCTAATTTTGGGGTAAAACATGCAGTAATTTTCTTTGTTTTGGGGCAAAAAGGCAGAAATTCCTCTTATTTTGGGGCAAAAGGCAGAAATTCCCCTTATATTAGGGCAAAATTGCAGAAATTTCCCTTATTTGGGGACAAAAACAGAAATTTCCTTTATTTTGGGGCAAAATTGCAGAAAATTCTTTTATTATGGGGAAAAATTGCAGAAATTTTTTTTATTTTAAAGCAAAATTGCAGAAATTTCACTTATTTCAGAGAAAAAAAGCAAAAATTTTTCTTATTTTCGGGCAAAAAGGCAGAAATTCCCATTATTTTGGGGCAAAAAGGCAGAAATTCACGTTATTTTGGGGTAAAATTGCAGACATTTCACATATTTCAGGGCAAAAAGGCAGAAATTCCCCTTATTTGGGGGGAAAAAGGCAGAAATTCCCTTTATTTTGGGATAAAATTGCAGAAATTTCCCTTGTTTGGTGGCAAAAAGGCAGAAAATCCCTTAATTTCGGGCAAAAAGGCAGAAATTCCCCGTATTTTGGAGCAAAATTGCAGAAATTTTCCTAATATTGGGGCAAAAATGCAGAAATTCCCTTTATTTGGGGCAAATCAGCAGAAGTTACTCTTATTTTCGGGAAAAGAGGCAGAAATTCCCTGTATTTTGAAGCAAAATTGCAGAAACTCCCCTAATTTTGGGGCAAAAAGGCAGAAATTCCCTTTATTTTGAGGCAAAAATACAGAAATTCTCATTATTTCGGGGCAAAAATCAGAAATTTCCCTTATTTTGGGGCAAACTTTTAGAAATTTCTTTTATTTTGATACAGAATTGCAGAAATTTTTCTTATTTTGTGGCAAATGCAGAAATTCCCCATATTTTGGTGCAAAAAGTCTGAAATTCCTCTTATTTTGAGGTAAAATGCTGAAATTTTCCATATTTTGGGGTTAAAAGGCAGAAATTCCCCTCATTTTGGGGCAAAAAGGCACAAATTTCCCTTATTTTCAGGCAAAATTGCCGAAATTTCATTTATTTCAGGGCAAAAAGTCAGAAATTACTTTTATTTTGGGGGAAAAAGCAGAAATTTCTTTTATTTTGGTACAAAATTGAAGAAATTTTCCTTATTTTGGAACAAAAAGGGAGAAATTCCCCATATTTTGGGGCAAAATGCAGAAATTCCTTTTATTTAGAGGTAAAATGCAGATATTCCCCTAATATTGGGGAAAAATGCAGTAATTCCCTTTATTTTGGGGCTAAAAGGCAGAAATTCCCCGTATTTTGTAGCAAAATTGCAGAAATTCTCATAATTTTAAGGCAAAAAGGCTGAAATTTTCCTTATTTTGGTGCAAAAAGAAAGAAAATCTCTGTTTTTCGAGGGCAAAATGTCAGATTCCCCTTATTTGGGACAAAATTGCAGAAATTTCCTTTACTTTAATAAAAAATTGCAGAAATTTCCTTTATTATGGGGCAAAATTTCAGAAATTTCACTTATTTCAGGAAAAAAAGAAAGAAATTTTTCTTATTTTGGGGCAAAAAGGCAGAAATTACCTATACTTTGGGGCAAAAGGCAGAAATTCTCATTATTAGGTAAAAAGGCTGAATTTCCCCTTATTTTGGGGCAAAAAGACAGAAATTCCCCTTATTTTGTGGCAAAAAGGCAGAAATTTCCTTTATTTTGGGGAAAAATTGCAGAAATTTCACTTATTTCAGAACAAAATTCAAAAATTCCTTTATTTTGGGGCAAAAATACAGAAATTCCGTATATTTTTGGGTAAAAAGGCAGAAATTTTACTTATTTTAAGGTAAAAAGGCAGAAATTCCTCTTATTTTGAGGCAAAAATGAAGAAATTTTACTTTTTTGTTGCAAAAGTTAAAAATTCCTCTTATTTTCGGGCAAAAAAGCAGAAATTCCTCGTATTTTGGAGCAAAATTGCGGAAATTCCCCTAATTGTGGGGCAAAAAGGCAGAAATTTTCTATATGTTGGGGCAAAAAAACAGAATTTCTCCTTATTTTGGGGCAAAACTCAGAAATTCCACTTATTTTGGGGCAAAATTCCAGAAATTTCCCTTATTTTGGGGCAAAATTGCAGAAATTTCAATTATTTTGGGGCAAAATTGCAAAAATTTCACTTATTTCAGGGAAAAAAGGTAGAAAGTTTTCTTATTTTGGGGCAAAAAGTCAGAAATTCCTAATATTTTGTGGCAAAAATGCAGAAATTCCTTTTATTTTGTGGCAAAAAGTCAGAAATTTCCCTTATTTTGGGGCAAAATTGCAGAAATTTCACTTATTTCAGGGCATAATTCAAAATTTCCTTTTATTTTGGGGCAAAAAGACAGAAATTCCGTTTATTTTTCGGAAAAGGGTAGTAATTTCACTTATTTTGAGGTAAAAAGGCAGAAATTCCTCTTATTTTGGGGCAAAAATGAAGAAATTTCCCTTTTTTGTGGCAAAAGGTATACATTCCCCTTATTTCCGGGAAAAAAGCAGAAATTCCCAGTATTTTGGAGCAAAATTGCAGAAATTCCCCTAGTTGTGGGGCAAAAAGTCAGAAATTCTCTATTTGTTGGGGCAAAAAGGCAGAATTTCTCCTTATTTTGGGGTAAAACTCGGAAATTCCACTTATTTTGGGGCAAAATTCCAAGAATTGCCCTAATTTTGGGGCAAAATTGCAGAAATTTCATTTATTTTGGGGCGAAATTGCAGAAATTTCACTTATTTCAGGGAAAAAAGGCAGAAATTTTTCTAATTTTGGAGCAAAAAGCAGATTTCATAATATTTTGTGGCAAAAATGCAGAAATTCCCCTTATTTTGAGGTAAAAATGCTGAAATTCCTCTAATTTGGGGGCAAAAAGGCAGAAATTTCCCTTATTTTGAAGCAAAAAGACAGAAATTCCCCTTATTTTGGGGCAAAATTGCAGAAATTTCAATTCTTTTAGGGAAAAATTTTAGAAATTTAAATTATTTCAGGGCAAAAATTCAAAAATTCCCCTAATTTTGGGGCAAAAAGACAGAAATTCTGTTTATTTTTGGGGAAAAGTTAGAAATTGCACTTATTTTGAGTCAAAAAGGAGGAAAATCCCCTTATTTTGGGGTAAAAATGAAGAAATTTCCCTTTTTATGGCAAAAAGTTATACATTCCCTTTATTTTCGGGCAAAAAGGCAGAAATTCCCCGTATTTTGGAGCAAAATTGCAGAAATTCCCCTAATTTTGGGGCAATAAGGCAGAAATTCCCCTTATTTTGGGGTAAAACTGCAGAAATTTCACTTATTTCAGGGCAAAATGGCAGAAATTCCCCTTATTTTAGGAGAAAAAGGCAGAAAATCCTTGTATTTTTGAGCAGAATTGCAGAAATTAACCTAATTTTGGGGTAAAACATGCCGTAATTTTCTTTGTTTTGGGGCAAAATGCAGAAATTCCCCTTATTTTGGGGCAAAAGGCAGAAATTCCCTTTATTTTAGGGCAATATTGCAGAAATTTCTCTGATTTGGGGACAAAAAACAGAAATTTCATTTATTTAGGGGCAAAATTGCAGAAAATTTCTTTATTATGGGGAAAAATTGCAGAAATTTCTTTTATTTTAAGGCAAAATTGCAGAAATTTCACTTATTTCAGAGAAAAAAAGCAAAAATTTTTCTTATTTGAGACAAAAAGGCAGAAATTCCCATTATTTTGGGGCAAAAAGGCAGAAATACACCTTATTTTGGGGTAAAATTGCAGACATTTCACATAATTCAGGGCAAAAACAAAGAAATTTCCATTATTTGGGGGTATAAGGCAGAAATTCCCATTATTTTGAGATAAAATTGCAGAAATTTCCCTTGTTTGGGGGCAAAAAGGCAGAAAATCCCCTTAATTTTGGGCAAAAAGGCAGAAATTCACCGTATTTTGGAGCAAAATTGCAGAAATTCCCCTAATATTGGGGCAAAAATGCAGAAATTCCCTTTATTTGGGGCAAATCGGCAGAAGTTCCCTTTATTTTCGGGAAAAAAGGCAGAAATTCCCTGTATTTTGAAGCAAAATTGCAGAAACTCCCCTAATTTTGAGGCAAAAAGGCAGAAATTCCTTTTATTTTGGGGCAAAAATACAGAAATTCTCATAATTTCGGGGCAAAAATCAGAAATTTCCCTTATTTTGTGGCAAAATTTTAAAAATTTCTTTTATTTTTGTACAGAATTGCAGAAATTTTTCTTATTTTGTGGCAAAAAGGCAGAAATTCTCCATATTTTGGTGCAAAAAGGCTGAAATTCCCCTTATTTTGAGGTAAAATGCTGAAATTCCAGATATTTTGGGGTTAAAAGGCAAAAATTCCCCTCATTTTGGGGCAAAAAGGCACAAATTTCCCTTATTTTCGGGCAAAATTGAAGAAATTTCATTTATTTAAGAACAAAAAGTCAGAAATTACTTTTATTTTTGGGCAAAAAGCAGAAATTTCTTTTATTTTGGTACAAAATTGAAGAAATTTTCCTTATTTTGGAACAAAAAGTCAGAAATTCCCCATATTTTGGGCAAAAGGAAGAAATTCCCCTTATTTTGAGGTAAAAAGGCTGAAATTCCCGTTATTTTGGGGCAAAAGGCAGAAATTCCCTTTATTTTGTGGCAAAAAGGCAGAAATTTCCGTTAATTGGGGCAGAAAAGCAAAAATTTTCCTTATTTGGGGGCAATAAGGCAGAAATTCCCCATATTTTGTGGCAAAAAGGCACAAATTCCCCTTATTTGGAGGTAAAATTCTGAAATTCTCCTTATTTTAGCAAAAAGCAGAAATTCCCCTTATTTTGGGGAAAATTGCAGAAATTTCACTTATTACAGGGCAATAAGTCAGAAATTTGCCTTATTTTGGGGCAAAAAGCAGAAATTCTCCTAATTTTGGAGCGAAAAAGAGAAATTCCCCTTATTTTGGTGTAAAATTTCGGAAATTTCAAATATTTCAGGGCAAAAAGGCAGAAATTCCACTTTATTTTGGGCAATAAGGCAGAAATTTTCCGTATTTTTCAGCAAAATTTCAGAAATTCGGCTTATATTGGTGCAAAAATGCAGAAATTCCCTTTATTTTGGTGCAATAAGGCTGAAATTCCCCGTATTTTGAAGCAAAATTGCACATATTCCACTAATTTTGAGGGAAAATGCAGAAATTCACATTATTTTGGGGCAAAAAGACAGAAATTCTCCTTATTTCAGGGCAAAAAGTCAGATATTCCCATTATTTTGGGGCAAAATTCCAGAAATGTACTTTATTTTGGGGCAAAATTGCAGAAATCTCCCTTATTTTGGGGCAAAATTTCAGAAATTTCACTTATTTCAGGGATAAAATGCAGAAATTTCTCTTATTTTGGGGCAAAAAGGCAGAAATTACTTTTATTTTGGTACAAAATTGCAGAAAATTTCTTTATTTTGGGAGAAAAATACAGAAATTCTCCATAATTTAGGGTAAAAAGGCAGACATTCCCCTTATCATTAGGTAACAAGGCTGAAATTCCCCTTATTTTGGGGCAAAAAGAAATAAATTCCCCTTATTTTGTGACAAAAATGCAGAAATTTCCCTTACTTTGGGGCAAAATTGCAGAAATTTCACTTATTTCAGGGCAAAATTCAAAAATTCCTTTTACTTTCGGGCAAAAATACAGAAATTCCGTATATTTTTGGGTAAAAAGGCAGAAATTTCACTTATTTTGAGGAAAAAGCAGAAATTCCTCTTATTTTGGGGCAAAAATGAAGAAATTTTCCTTTTTTGTGGCAAAAGGTAAACATTCCCCTTATTTTCGGGCAAAAAAGCAGAAATTCCCCGTATTTTAAAGCAAAATTGCAGAAATTCCCAAAATTGTGGGACAAAAAGGCAGAAATTCCCTATATGTTGGGGCAAAAAGACAGAAATTCTCCTTATTTTGGGGAAAAACTGAGAAATTCCACTTATTTTGGGGCAAAATTCCAGAAATTTTCCTTATTTTGGGGCAAAATTGCAGAAATTTCAATTATTTTGGGGCAAAATTGCAGAAATTTCACTTATTTCAGGAAAAAAAGGCAGAAATTTACCTTATTTTAGAGAAAAAAGCAGAAATTCCTAATATTTTGTGGCAAAAACGCAAAAATTCCCCTTATTTTGTGGCAAAAAGGCAGAAATTTCTTTTATTTTAGGGCAAAATTGCAGAAATTTCACCTATTTCAGGGTATAATTCAAAAATTCCTTCTATTTTGAGGCAAAAAGATGAAATTTCCATTTATTTTTGGGTAAAAAGGCAGAAATTTCACATATTTTGAGGTAAAAAGGCAGAAATTCCTTTTATTTTGGGGCAAAAAAGAAGAAATTTCTTTTTTTTGTGGCAAAAGGTATACATTCCCCTTATTTTCGGGAAAAAAGCAGAAATTCCCAGTATTTTGGAGCAAAATTGCAAAAATTCTTCTAGTTGTGGGGCAAAAAGTCAGAAATTCCCTATTTGTTGGGGCAAAAAGACAGAAATTCTCTTCATTTTGGGGCAAAACTCAGAAATTCCACTTATTTTGGGGCAAAATTCCAGAAATTTCTCTTATTTTGGGGCAAAATTGCAGAAATTTCACTTATTTTGGGGCAAAATTGCAAAATTTCACTTATTTCAGGGAAAAAAGGCAGAAATTTTTCTAATTTTGGAGCAAGAAGGCAGAAATTCCTAATATTTTGTGGCAAAAATGCAAAAATTCCCCTTATTTTGAGGTAAAAAGGCTGAAAGTCCCCTTATTTGGGGGCAAAAAGGCAAAAATTTCCCTTATTTTTGGGCAAAAAGACAGAAATTCATCTTATTTTGGGGCAAAATTGCAGAAATTTCAATTATTTTGTGGAAAAATTTTAGAAAATTAACTTATTTCAGGGCAAAAAGTCAGAAATTCCCCTTATTTTGGGGCAAAAAGACAGAAATTCCGTTTATTTTTGGGGAAAAGTCAGAAACTGCACTTATTTTGAGTCAAAAAAGCGGAAAATCTTCTTATTTTGGTGTAAAAATGAAGAAATTTCCCTTTTTAGGGCAAAAAGGTATACATTCTCTTTATTTTCGGGCAAAAAAGCAGAAATTCCCCGTATTTTGGAGCAAAATTGCAGAAATTCCCCTAATTTTGGGGCAAAAAGGCAGAAATTCCTTTTATTTTGGGGTAAAACTGCAGAAATTTCACTTATTTCACGGCAAAATGACAGAATTTCCTTTTATTTTCAGCGAAAAAGGCAGATAATCCTTGTATTTTGGAACAGAATTGCAGAAATTCACCTAATTTTGGGGTAAAACATGCAGTAATTTTCTTTGTTTTGGGGCAAAAAGGCAGAAATTCCCCTTATTTTGGGGCAAAAGTCAGAAATTCCCCTTATTTTGGGGTAAAACTGCAGAAATTTCACTTATTTTGCGGCAAAATGGCAGAAATTCCCCTTATTTTCGGCGAATAAGGCAGAAAATCCCTGTATTTTGGAGCAAAATTCCAGAAATTCACCTAATTTTGGGGTAAAACATGCAGTAATTTTCTTTGTTTTGAGGCAAAAAGGCAGAAATTCCCTTTATTTTGGGGCAAATGCAGAAATTCCCCTTAATTTAGAGCAAAATTGCAGAAATTTCCCCTATTTGGGGACAAAAAATAGAAATTTCCTTTATTTTGGGGCAAAATTGCAGAAAATTCCTTTATTATGGGGAAAAATTGCAGAATTTTTTTTTAATTTAAAGCAAAATTGCAGAAATTTCCCCTATTTGGGGACAATAAATAGAAATTTCCTTTATTTTGGGGCAAAAAGGCAGAAATTCACCTTATTTTGGGGTATAATTGCAGACATTTCACATATTTCAGGGCAAAAAGGCAGAAATTCCCCTTATTTGGGGGCAAAAAGGCAGAAATTCCCCTTATTTTGGGATAAAATTGCAGAAATTTTTCTTGTTTGGTGGCAAAAAGGCAGAAAATCCCCTTAATTTCGGGCAAAAAGGCAAAAATTCCGCGTATTTTGGAGCAAAATTGATGAAATTCCCCTAATATTGGGGCAAAAATGAAGAAATTCCCTTTATTTGGGGCAAATCAGCAGAAGTTCCTTTTATTTTCGAGAAAAGAGGCAGAAATTCCCTGTATTTTGAAGCAACATTGCAGAAACTCCCCTAATATTGGGGCAAAAATGCAGAAATTCCCTTTATTTGGGGCAAATCAGCAGAAGTTCCTCTTATTTTAGGGAAAAGAGGGAAAAATTCTCTGTATTTTGAAGCAAAATTGCAGAAACTTTCCTAATTTTGGGGCAAAAAGGCAGAAATTCCCTTTATTTTGGGGCAAAAATACAGAAATTCTCCTAATTTCGGGGCAAAAATCAGAAATTTCCCTTATTTTGGGGTAAAATTTTACAAATTTCTTTTATTTTGGTACAGAATTGCAGAAATTTTTCTTATTTTGTGGCAAATGCAGAAATTCCACATATTTTGGTGCAAAAAGGCTGAAATTCCCCTTATTTTGAGGTAAAATGCTGAAATTCCCTATATTTTGGGGTTAAAAGGCAAAAATTCCCCTCATTTTGGGGCAAAAAGGCACAAATTTCCCTTATTTTCGGGCAAAATTGCAGAAATTTCATTTATTTCAGGGCAAAAAGTCAGAAATTACTTTTATTTTGGGGTAAAAAGCAGAAATTTCTTTTATTTTGGTACAAAATTGAAGAAATTCCCCTTATTTTGGAACAAAAAGGCAGAAATTCCCCATATTTTGGGGCAAAATGCAGAAATTCCCCTTATTTAGAGGTAAAATGCAGATATTCTCCTAATATTGGGGAAAAATTCAGAAATTCCCTTTATTTTGGGGCTAAAAGGCAGAAATTCCCCGTATTTTGAAGCAAAATTGCAGAAATTCTCATAATTTTAAAGCAAATGGGCTGAAATTCTCCTTATTTTGGTGAAAAAAGAAAAAAAAATCTCTGTTTTTCAAGGGCAAAAAGTCAGAAATTCCCCTTATTTGGGACAAAATTGCAGAAATTTCCTTTACTTTAAGGAAAAATTGCAGAAATTTCCCTTATTATGGGGCAAAATTGCAGAAATTTCACTTTTTTCAGGGAAAAAAGGCACAAATTTCTCTTATTTTGGGGCAAAAGGCAGAAATTTCTTTTATTTTGGTACAAAATTGCAGAAATTTTTCTTATTTTGGGGCAAATAGGCAGAAATTACCTATACTTTGGGGCAAAAGGCAGAATTCCCCTTATTTTGTGGCAAAAAGGCAGAAATTTCCTTTATTTTGGAGCAAAATTGCAGAAATTTCACTTATTTCAGGGCAAAATTCAAAAATTCCTTTTATTTTGGGGCAAAATACAGAAATTCCATATATTTTTGGGTAAAAAGGCAGAAATTATACTCATTTTAAGGTAAAAAGGCAGAAATTCCTCTTATTTTGGGGCAAAAATGAAGAAATTTCCCTTTTTTGTCGGAAAAGGTAAACATTCCCCTTATTTTCGGGAAGAAAAGCAGAAATTCCCCGTATTTTGGAGCAAAATTGCAGAAATTTTCCTAATTGTGTGGCAAAAAGGCAGAAATTCCTTATATGTTGGGGCAAAAAGACAGAATTTCTCCTTATTTTGGGGCAAAACTCAGAAATTCCACTTATTTTGGGGCAAAATTCCAGAAATTTCCCTTATTTTGGGGCAAAATTGCAGAAATTTCAATTATTTTGGGGCAAAATTGCAGAAATTTCACTTTTTTCAGGGAAAAAAGGCAGAAATTTTTCTTATTTTGGGGCAAAAAGGCAGAAATTCCTAATATTTTGTGGCAGAAATGCAGAAATTCCTTTTATTTTGTGGCAAAAATGCAGAAATTTCCCTTATTTTGGGGCAAAATTGCAGAAATTTCACATATTTCAGGGCATAATTCAAAAATTCCTTTTATTTTGCGGCAAATAGAAAGAAATTCCGTTTAATTTTCGGTAAAAAGGCAGAAATTTCACTTATTTTGAGGTAAAAAGGCAGGAATTCCTCTTTTTTTGGGGCAAAAATGAAGAAATTTCCCTTTTTTGTGGGAAAAGGTATACATTCCATTTATTTTCGAGAAAAAAAGCAGAAATTTTAAGTATTTTGGAGCAAAATTGCAGAAATTCCCCTAATTGTGGAGCAAAAAGGCAGAAATTCCCTATTTGTTGGGGCAAAAATACAGAATTCCTCCTTATTTTGGGGCAAAACTCAGAAATTCCACTTATTTTGGGGCAAAATTCCAGAAATTTCCCTTATTTTGGGGCAAAATTGCAGAAATTTCAATTATTTTGGGACAAAATTGCAGAAATTTCACTTATTTCAGGGAAAAAAGGCAGAAATTTTCCTAATTTTGGAGGAAAAATTCAGAAATTCCCTTTATTTTGAGGTAAAAAGGCTGAATTCCCCTTATTTGGGGGCAAAAAGGCAGAAATTTCCTTTATTTTGGGGCAAAAAGACAGAAATTCCCCATATTTTGGAGCAAAATTGCAGAAATTCCTCTAATTTTAGGGCAAAAAGGCAGAAATTCCCCTTACTTTGGGGTAAAACTGCAAAAATTTCACTTATTTCACGGCAAAATGGCAAAAATTCCCCTTATTTTTGGCGAAAAATGCAGAAAAATCTTGTATTTTGGAGCAGAATTGCAGAAATTAACCTAATTTTGGGGTAAAACATGCAGTAATTTTCTTTGTTTTGGGGCAAAAAGGCAGAAATTCCTTTTATTTTGGGGCAAAAAGCAGAAATTCCCCTTATTTTAGGGCAATATTGCAGAAATTTCCCTTATTTGGGGACAAAAAACAGAAATTCCGTTTATTTTGGGGCAAAATTGCAGAAAATTTTTTTATTATGGGGAAAAATTGCAGAAATTCCTTTTATTTTAAGGCAAAATTGCAGAAATTTCACTTATTTCAGAAAAAAAAACAAAAATTTTTATTATTTCTGGGCAAAAAGGCAGAAATTCCCATTATTTTGAGGCAAAAAGACAGAAATTCACCTTATTTTGGGGTAAAATGTCAGACATTTCACATATTTCAGGGCAAAAAGGCAAAAATTACCCTTATTTGGGAGTATAAAGGCAGAAATTCCCATTATTTTGAGATAAAATTGCAGAAATTTCCCTTGTTTGGGGGCAAAAAGGCAGAAAATCCCTTTAATTTCGGGCAAAAAGGCAGAAATTCCCCGTATTTTGGAGCAAAATTGCAGAAATTCCCCTAATATTGGGGCAAAAATGCAGAAATTCCCTTTATTTGGGGCAAATCAGCAGAAGTTCCTTTTATTTTCGGGAAAAGAGGCAGAAATTCCCTGTATTTTGAAGCAAAATTGCAGAAACTCCCCTAATTTTTGGGCAAAAAGGCAGAAATTCCTATTATTTTGGGGCAAAAATACAGAAATTCTCCTAATTTCGGGGCAAAAATCAGAAATTTCCCTTATTTTGGGGCAAAATTTTAGAATTTTCTTTTATTTTGGTACAGAATTGCAGAAATTTTTTTTATTTTGTGGCAAGAAGGCAGAAATTTTTTATATTTTGTGGCAAAAAGGCACAAATTTTTCTTTATTTTAGGGCAAAATTGCAGAAATTTCATTTATTTCATGACAAAAAGTCAGAAATTCCTTTTATTTTAGGGCAAAAATCAGAAATTTCTTTTATTTTGGTACAAAATTGAAGAAATTTTTTTTGTTTTGGAACAAAAAGGCAGAAATTCCCCATATTTTGGGGCAAAAGGCAGAAATTCCCCTTATTTGAGGTAAAAATGCTGAAATTCCCCTTATTTTGGTGCAAAAAGGCAGAAATGCCCTTTACTTTGTGGCAAAAAGGCAGAAATTCCTGTTAATTGGGGCAGAAAAGCAGAAATTTTCCTTATTTGGAGGCAATAAGGCAGAAATTCCCCATATTTTGTGGCAAAATAGAAGAAATTCACCTTATTTTGGGGCAAAATTTCAGAAATTTCACTTATTTCATGGCAAAAAGTCAGAAATTTGCCTTATTTTGGGGCAAAAAGCAGAAATTCTCCTAATTTTAGGGCCAAAAAGAGAAATTCCCCTTATTTTGGTGTAAAATTGCAGAAATTTCAAATATTTCAGGGCAAAAAGGCAGAAATTCCACTTTATTTCGGGCAATAAGGCAGAAATTCTCCGTATTATGTAGCAAAATTTCAGAAATTTCACTTATATTGGTGCAAAAATGCAGAAATTCCCTTTATTTTGGTGCAATAAGGCAGAAATTCCCCGTATTTTGGAGCAAAATTGCACATATTCCACTAATTTTGAGGGAAAATGCAGAAATTCACATTATTTTGGGGCAAAAACAAAGAAATTCTCCTTATTTCAGGGCAAAAAGTCAGATATTCCCCTTATTTTGGGGCAAAATTCAAGAAATGTCCTTTATTTTGGGGCAAAATTGCTGAAATCTCCTATATTTTTGGGCAAAATTACAGAAATTTCACTTATTTCAGGGAAAAAACGCAGAAATTTCTCTTATTTTGGGGCAAAAAGGCAGAAATTACTTTTATTTTGGTACAAAATTGCAGAAAATTTCTTTATTTTGGGAGAAAAATACAGAAATTCTCCATATTTTAGGGCAAAAAGGCAGACATTCCCCTTATCATTAGGTAACAAGGCTGAAATTTCCTTTATTTTAGGGCAAAAAGACAGAAATTCCCCTTATTTTGTGGCAAAAAGGCAGAAATTTCCCTAATTTTGGGGCAAATTGCAGAAATTTCACTTATTTCAGGGCAAAATTCAAAAATTCCTTTTATTTTCGGGCAAAAATACAGAAATTCCGTATATTTTTGGGTAAAAAGGCAGAAATTTCAATTATTTTGAGGAAAAAAGGCAGAAATTCCTCTTATTTTGGGGCAAAAATGAAGAAATTTCCCTTTTTTGTGGCATAAGGTAAACATTCCCCTTATTTTCGGGCAAAAAAGCAGAAATTTCCCGTATTTTAAAGCAAAATTGCAGAAATTTTCCTAATTGTGGGGCAAAAAGGCAGAAATTCCATATATGTTGTGGCAAAAACACAGAAATTCTCCTTATTTTGGGGCAAAACTCAGAAATTCCACTTATTTAGGGGCAAAATTCCAGAAATTTCCCTTATTTTGGGGCAAAATTGCAGAAATTTCAATTATTTTGGGGCAAAATTGCACAAATTTCACTTATTTCAAGGAAAAAGGCAGACATTTTTCTTATTTTGGGGAAAAAGGCAGAAATTCCTAATATTTTGTGGCAAAAACGCAGAAATTCCCTTTATTTTGTGGCAAGAAGGCAGAAATTTCCCTTATTTTGGGGAAAAATAGCAGAAATTTTACTTATTTCAGGGCATAATTCAAAAATTCCTTTTATTTTGGGGCAAAAAGACAGAAATTCCTTTTATTTTTGGGTAAAAAGGCAGAAATTCCTCTTATTTTGGGGCAAAAAGGAAGAAATTTCCCCTTTTTGTGGCAAAAGGTATACATTCCCCTTATTTTCGGGAAAAAAAGGCAGAAATTCCCTGTATTTTGGAGCAAAATTGCAGAAATTCCCCTAATTGTGGGGCAAAATGGCAGAAATTCCCTATATGTTGGGGCAAAAAGACAGAAATTCTCCTTATTTTGGGGCAAAACTCAGAAATTCCCCTTATTTTGGGGCAAAATTCCAGAAATTTCTTTTATTTTGGGGCAAAATTGCAGAAATTTCACTTATTTCAGGGAAAAAAGGCAGAAATTTTCCTTATTTTGGGGCAAAAAGGCAGAAATTTCTAATATCTTGTGGCAAAAATGCAGAAATTCTCCTTATTTTGAGGTAAAAAGGCTGAAATTCCCCTTATTTGGGGGCAAAAATGCAGAAATTTCCCTTATTTTGGGGCAAAATTGCAGAAATTTCACTTATTTCAGGGTAATAAGTCAGAAATTCCCCTTATTTTGGGGCAACAAAGACAGAAAATCCCTTTGTTTTGGGGGAAAAGACAGACATTCCACATATTTAGAGGCAAAAAGCAGAAATTCCCCTTATTTTGGAGCAAAAATGAAGAAATTTCTTTTTTGTAAGGCAAAAAGGTATGCATTCTTATTATTTTCGTGCAAAAAGGCAGAAATTCCCCGTATTTTGGGGCAAAATTGCAGAAATTCCCATAATAGTTGGGCAAAAATGCAGAAATTCCCTATATGTTGGGGAAAAAAGACAGAAATTCTCTATATTTTGGGGCAAAACTCAGAAATTCCACTTATTTTGGGGCAAAATTGCAGAAATTTCCCTTATTTTGGGGCAAAATTGCAGAAATTTCACTTATTTTGGGGAAAAATTTCAGAAATTTCACTTATTTTAGGGAAAAAAGGCAGAAATTTTCCTTATTTTGGGGCGAAAAGGCAGAAATTCCTAATATTTTGTGGCAAAAATGCAGAAATTCCCATTATTTTGAGGTAAAAAGGCTAAAATTCCCCTTTTTAGGGGGCAAAAAGGCAGAAATTTTTCTTATTTAGGGGCAAAATTGCAGAAATTTCACTTATTTCAGGGTAATAAGTCAGAAATTCCCTTTATTTTGGGGCAAAAAAGACAGAAATTCCCTTTGTTTTGGGGGAAAAAGACAGAAATTCCACTTATTTAGAGGCAAAAAGGCAGAAATTCCCCTTATTTAGGAGCAAAAATGAAGAAATTTCATTTTTTATGGCAAAAAGGTATGCATTCCCATTCTGTTCGAGCAAAAAAGCAGAAATTTCCTGTATTTTGGAGCTAATTTGCAGAAATTCTCCTAATTTTGTGGCAAAAGTCAGAAATTCCCTTTATTTTGGGGCAAAAATCAGAAATTACCCTTATTTTGGGGCTAAATTCAAGAAGTTTCCTTTATTTTGGGGCAAAATTGCAGGAATTTACCTTATTTTAAGGGAAAATTGCAGAAATTTCCTTTATTTGGGGAAAAATTGCAGAAATTTCACTTATTTCCAGATAAAAGGGCTGAAATTTCTTTTATTTTGGGGCAAAAAGGAGAAATTCCCTTTATTTTGGGGCAAAATTGCAGAAATTTCCCTTATTATGGGGAAAAATTGCAGAAATTTCCCTTATTTCAGGGCAAATTGCAGAAATTTCACTTATTTCAGAGAAAAAAAGCAAAAATTTTTGTTATTTTGGGGCAAAAAGGCAGAAAATCCCATTATTTTGGGGCAAAAAGGCAGAAATTCACCTTATTTTGGGGTAAAATTGCAGAAATTTCACATATTTCAGGGCAAAAAGGCAGAAATTTCCCTTGTTTTCTGGCAAAATTTCAGAAATTTTACTTATTTTATGGTAATAAGTCAGAAATTTTTCTTATTTTGGGGCAAAAAAGACAGAAATTCCCTTTGTTTTTGGAAAAAAAGACAGAAATTCCACTTATTTAGAGGCAAAAAAGCAGAAATTCTTCTTATTTTGGAGCAAAAATGAAGAAATTTTTTTTTATGGCAAAAAGTTATGCATTCCCCTTATTTTCGGGCAAAAAGGCAGAAATTCCTTGTATTTTGGAGCAAAATTGCAGAAATTCCCCTAATTGTGGGGCAAAAAGTCAGAAATTCCCTATATGTTGGGACAAAAAGACAGAAATTATCCTTATTTTGGGGCAAAACTCAGAAATTCCCCTCATTTTGGGGCAAAATTCCAGAAATTTCCCTTATTTTGGTGCAAAATTGCAGAAATTTCACTTATTTTGGGGCAAAATTTCAGAAATTTCACTTATTTTAGGGAAAAAAGGCAGAAATTTTCCTTATTTTGGGGGAAAAATGAAGAAATTCTTAATATTTTGTGGCAAAAATGCAAAAATTTCTCTTATTTTGATGTAAAAAGGATGAAATCCTCCTTATTTGGGGGCAAAAAGGCAGAAATTTTTTTTATTTTGGGGCAAAATTGCAGAAATTTCACTTATTTCAGGATAATGAGTCAGAAATTCACCTTATTTTGCAGCAAAAACGGCAGAAATTCCCCTTATTTTGGAGCAAAAATGAAGAAATTTCCCTTTTTATGGCAAAAAGGTATGCATTCCCATTATTTTCTGGCAAAAAGGCAGAAATTCCCCGTATTTTGGAGCAAAATTGCAGAAATTCCCCTAATTTGGGGGCAAAATTCCAGAATTTTCCTTTATTTTGAGGCAAAAATCAGAAATTCCCCTTATTTTGGGGCACAATTCCAGAAATTTCCTTTATTTTGGGGCAAAATTGCAGGAATTTACCTTATTTTGGGGCAAAATTGCAGAAATTTCTCTTATTTAAGGCAAAATTGCAGAAATTTCACTTATTTTCAGGTACAAAGGCTGAAATTTCCTATATTTTGGGTCAAAAAGGGAGAATTTCCCTTTATTTTGGGGCAAAATTGCAGAAATTTTTCTTATTATGGGGAAAAATTGCAGAAATTTCCCTTACTTTAGGGCAAAATTGCAGAAATTTCACTTATTTCAGAGAAAAAAAGCAAAAATTTTTGTTATTTTGGGGCAAAAAGGCAGAAATTCCCATTATTTTGGGGCAAAAAGGCAGAAATTCACCTTATTTTGGGGTAAAATTGCAGAAATTTCACATATTTCAGGGCAAAAAGGCAGAAATTTCCTTTGTTTTGGGGCAAAATTGCAGAAATATTACTTATTTCATGGTAATAAGTCAGAAATTTATCTTATTTTGGGGCAAAAAAAAGAGAAATTCCCTTTGTTTTGGGAAAAAAAGACAGAAATTCCACTTATTTAAAGGCAAATAGCAGAAATTCTTCTTATTTTGGAGCAAAAATGAAGAAATTTTCCTCTTTTATGGCAAAAAGTTATGCATTCCCCTTATTTTCGGGCAAAAAGGCAGAAATTCCCTGTATTTTGGAGCAAAATTGCAGAAATTTCCTCTAATTTTGGGGCAATAAGGCAGAAATTCCCTATATGTTGGGGCAAAAAGACAGAAATTCTCCTTATTTTGGGGCAAAACTCAGAAATTCCCTTTATTTTGGGGCAAAATTCCAGAAATTTCCCTTATTTTTGGGCAAAATTGCAGAAATTTCACTTAATTTTGGGCAAAATTGCAGAAATTTCACTTATTTCAGGGAAAAAAGGCGGAAATTTTCCTTATTTTTGGACAAAAATGAAGAAATTCTTAATATTTTGTGGCAAAAATGCCGAAATTCCTCTTATTTTGAGGTAAAAAGGCTGAAATCCTCCTTATTTGGGGGCAAAAAGGCAGAAATTTGTCTTATTTTGGGGCAAAATTGCAGAAATTTCACTTATTTCAGGATAATGAGTCAGAAATTCCCCTTATTTTGTAGCAAAAAAGGCAGAAATTCCCCTTATTTTGGAGCAAAAATGAAGAAATTTCCCTTTTTATGGCAAAAAGGTATGCATTCCCATTATTTTTGGGCAAAAAGGCAGAAATTCTCGGTATTTTGGAGCAAAATTGCAGAAATTTCCCTAATTTTGGGGCAAAAGGCAGAAATTCCCTTTATTTTGGGGCACAATTCCAGAAATTTCCTTTATTTTGTGGCAAAATTGCAGGAATTTACGTTATTTTGGGGCAAAATTGCAGAAATTTCCCTTATTTAAATCAAAATTGCAGAAATTTCACTTATTTTCAGGTAAAAAGGCTGAAATTTCATTTATTTTGGGTCAAAGTGAGAAATTCCCATTATTTTGGGGCAAAATTTCAGAAATTTCACTTATTTCATGGTAATAAGTCAGAAATTCTTCTTATTTTGGGGCAAAAGAGACAGAAATTCCCTTTGTTTTGGGGGGAAAAGACAGAAATTCCACTTATTTAGAGGCAAAAAAGCAGAAATTCTTCTTATTTTGGAGCAAAAATGAAGAAATTTTTCTCTTTTATGGCAAAAAGTTATGCATTCCCCTTATTTTCGGGCAAAAAGGCAGAAATTCATCGTATTTTGGAGCAAAATTTCAGAAATTCCCCTAATTGTGATGCAAAAAGGCAGAAATTCCCTATATGTTGGGGAAAAAGAGAGAAATTCTCCTTATCTTGGGGCAAAATTCCAGAAATTTCCATTATTTTGGGGCAAAATTGCAGAAATTTCACTTATTTTGGGGCAATATTGCAGAAATTTCACTTATTTCAGGGGAAAAAGGCAGACATTTTCCTTATTTTCGGGCAAAAAGGCAGAAATTCCTAATATTTTGTGGCAAAAATGCAGAAATTTTTCTTATTTTGAGGTAAAAATGCTAAAATTCCCCTTATTTTGTGGCAAAATGCAGAAATTTTTCTCATTTTGAGGTAAAAATGCTAAAATTCCCCTTATTTGGAGGCAAAAATGCAGAAATTTCCCTTATTTTGGGGCAAAATTGAAGAAATTTCACTTATTTGGTGCAAAATTGCAGAAATTTCACTTATTTTTAGGTTAAAAGGCTGAAATTTCCTTTATTTTGTGGCAAAAAGGGAGAAATTCCCCTTATTTTGGGGTAAAATTGCAGAAATTTCTCTTATTATGGTGAAAAATTGCAGAAATTTCCTTTATTTTAGGGCAAAATTACAGATATTTCACTTATTTCAGAGAAAAAAAAGCAAATTTTTTTCTTATTTTGAGACAAAAAGGCAGAAATTCCCATAATTTTTGGGCAAAAAGGCAGAAATTCTCCTTATTTTAAGGCAAAAACACAGAAAATCAACTTTTTTCGGGAGCAAACAGTCAGAAATTCCCCTTATTTTGGGGCAAAAAAGACAGAAAATCCCTTTGTTTTGGGGGAAAAAGACAGACATTCCACATATTTAGATGCAAAAAAGCAGAAATTCCCCTTATTTTGGAGCAAAAATGAAGAAATTTCTTTTTTTTAAGGCAAAAAGGTATGCATTCTTCTTATTTTCGGGCATAAAGAAAGAAATTCCCCGTATTTTGGAGAAAAATTGCAGAAATTCCCCTAATTGTGGGGCAAAAATGCAGAAATTCCCTATATGTTGGGGCAAAAAGACAGAAATTCTCCTTATTTTGGGGCAAAACTCAAAAATTCCATTTATTTTGGGGCAAAATCCAGAAATTTCACTTATTTTGGGGCAAAATTGCAGGAATGTCACTTATTTCAGGGAAAAAAGGCAGAAATTTTTCTTATTTTGGGGCAAAAAGGCAGAAATTCCTAATATTTTGTGGCACAAATGCAAAAATTCCCCTTATTTGAGGTAAAAAGGCTGAAATCCTCCTTATTAGGGGGCAAAAAGGCAGAAATTTTCCTTATTTTGTGGCAAAATTGCAAAATTTTCACTTATTTCAGGATAATGAGTCAGAAATTCCCCTTATTTTGTGGCAAAAAAGGCAGAAATTCCCCTTATTTTGGAGCAAAAATGAAGAAATTTCCCTTTTTATGGCAAAAAGGTATGCATTCCCATTATTTTCGGGCAAAAAGGCAGAAATTCCCCGTATTTTAGAGCAAAATTGCAGAAATTCCCCTAATTTTGGGGAAAAGGCAGAAATTCCCTTTATTTTTGGGCAAAAATCAGAAATTCCCCTTATTTTGGGCAAAATTCCAGAAATTTTTTTTATTTTGGGGCAAAATTGCAGGAATTTACCTTATTTTGGTGCAAAATTGCAGAAATTTTTCTTATTTAAGGCAAAATTGCAGAAATTTCACTTATTTTCAGGTAAAAAGGCTGAAATTTCCTTTATTTTTGGGTCAAAAAGGGAGAAATTCCCCTTATTTTGGGGCAAAATTTCAGAAATTTCTCTTATGGGGAAAAATTGCAGAAATTTCCCTTGTTTTAGGGCAAAATTGCAGAAATTTCACTTATTTCAGAGAAAAAAAGCAAAATTTTTTCTTATTTTAGGACAAAAAGTCAGAAATTCCCATAATTTTGGGGCAAAAGGAAGAAATTCACCTTATTTTGGGGTAAAATTGCAGAAATTTCACATATTTCAGGGCAAAAAGGCAGAAATTTTCCTTATTTTGTGGCAAAAGAGACAGAAATTCTCTTTGTTTTGGATGAAAATTACAGAAATTCCACTTATTTAGAGGCAAAAAAGCAGAAATTCTTATTTTGGAGCAAAAATGAAGAAATTTTTCTCTTTTATGGCAAAAATTATGCATTCCCCTTATTTTCGGGCAAAAAGGCAGAAATTCCTCGTATTTTGGAGCAAAATTTCAGAAATTCCCCTAATTGTGATGCAAAAAGTCAGAAATTCCCTATATGTTGGGGCCAAAATACAGATATTCTCCTTATTTTGGGGCAAAATTCCAGAAATTTCCATTATTTTGGGGCAAAATTGCAGAAATTTCACTTATTTTGGGGCAAAATTGCAGAAGTTTCACTTATTTTGAAGAAAAAAGGCAGAAATTTTCCTTATTTTGGGGCAAAAAGGCAGAAATTCCTAATATTTTGTGGCAAAAATGCAGAAATTCCCCTTATTTTGAGGTAAAAAGGCTAAAATTCCCCTTATTTGGGGGCAAAATTTCAGAAATTTCACTTATTTGGTGCAAAATTGCAGAAATTTCACTTATTTTTAGGTAAAAAAACTGAAATTTCCTTTATTTTGGGGCAAAATGGGAGAAATTCCCCTTATTTTGGGGTAAAATTGCAGAAATTTCTCTTATTATGAAAAAAAATTGCAGAAATTTCCCTTATTTTAGGGCAAAATTGCAGAAATTTCACTTATTTCAGAGAAAAAAAGCAAAAATTTTTCTTATTTTGGGGCAAAAAGTTAGAAATCCCCATTACTTTGGGGCAAAAAGGCAGAAATTCACCTTATTTTGGGGTAAAATTGCCGAAATTTCACATATTTCAGAAAAAAGTCAGAAATTTTCCTAATTTTGGGGTAAAATTGCAGAAATTTCACTTATTTCAGCGTAATAAGTCAGAAATTCCCCTTATATTGGAACAAAAAAGACAGAAATTCCCTTTGTTTTGTGGGAAAAAGACAGAAATTCCACTTATTTAGAGGCAAAAATGCAGAAATTCCCTTTATTTTGGAGCAAAAATAAAGAAATTTCCCTTTTTTATGGCAAAAAGGTATGCATTCCCCTTATTTCCGGGCAAAAATGCAGAAAATCCTCGTATTTTGGAGAAAAATTGCAGAAATTTTTCTAATTGTGGGGCAAAAAGGCAGAAATTCCCTATATGTTGGGGCAAAAAACAGAAATTCTCCTTATTTTGGGGCAAAACTCAGAAATTCCATTTATTTTGGGGCAAAATTGCAGAAATTTCACTTATTTTGGGGCAAAATTTCAGAAATTTCACTTATTTGAGGGAAAAAAGGCAGAAATTTTCCTTATTTTGTGGCAAAAAGGGAGAAATTCCTAATACTTTGTGGCAAAAATGCAGAAATTCTCCTTATTTTGAGGTAGAAAGGCTAAAATTCCCCTTATTTGGGGGCAAAAAAACAGAAATTTCCCTTATTTTGGGGCAAAATTGCAGAAATTTCAGTTATTTGGTGCACAATTGCAGAAGTTTCATTTATTTTTAGGTAAAAAGGCTGAAATTTCCTTTATTTTGGGGTAAAAAATGAGAAATTCCCCTTATTTAGTGGTAAAATTGCAGAAATTTTTCATATTATGGGAAAAAATTGCAGAAATTTCCTTTATTTTAGGGCAAAATTGCAAAAATTTCACTTATTTCAGAGAAAAAAAGGAAATTTTTTTTTTTATTTTGGGGCAAAAAGGCAGAAATTCCCATTACTTTGGGTCAAAAATGCAGAAATTCACCTTATTTTGGGGTAAAATTGCAGAAATTTCACATATTTCAGAAAAAAAGTCAGAAATTTTCCTTATTTTGTGGTAAAATTGCAGAAATTTCACTTATTTCAGGGTAATAAGTCAGAAAATCCCCTTATATTGAAACAAAAAAGACAGAAATTCCCTTTGTTTTGTGGGAAAAATACAGAAATTCCACTTATTTAGAGGCAAAAAGGCAGAAATTCCCATTATTTTGGAGCAAAAATGAAGAAATTTTCCTTTTTTATGGCAAAAAGGTATGCATTCCCCTTATTTTTGGGCAAAAATGCAGAAATTCCTCGTATTTTGGAGAAAAATTGCAGAAATTCTTCTAATTGTGGGGCAAAAAGGAAGAAATTCCCTATATGTTGTGTCAAAAAACAAAATATTCTCCTTATTTTGGGGCAAAACTCAGAAATTCCATTTATTTTGGGGAAAAAATTCCAGAAATTTTCCTTATTTTTGGGCAAAATTACAGAAATTTCACTTATTTTGGGGCAATATTGCAGAAATTTCACTTATTTCAGGGAAAAAAGGCAGAAATTTTCCTTATTTTGGGGCAAAAATGCAGAAATTCTTAATATTTATTGGCAAAAATGCAGAAATTCCTCTTATTTTGAGGTAAAAATGCTGAAATTCTCCTTATTTGGGGGCAAAAACGCTGAAATTTCCCTTGTTTTGGGGCAAAAAAACAGAAATTCCCCTTATTTTGTGGCAAAAGGCAGAAATTTCTTTTATTTTGGGGCAAAATTGCAGAAATTTCACTTATTTAAAGGCATAATTCAAAAATTCCTTTTATTTTGGGGCTAAAAGACAGAAATTCCGTTTATTTTTGGGTAAAAAGGCAGAAATTTCACATATTTTGAGATAAAAATGCAGAAATTCCTCTTATTTTGGGGCAAAAATTAAGAAATTTCCCTTTTTTGTGGCAAAAGGTATACATTCCCCTTACTTTTGGGATATAAAGCAGAAATTCCCCGTATTTTGAAGCAAAATTGCAAAAATTCTCATAATTTTCGGGCAAAAAGGCAGAAATTCTCCTTATTTTAAGGCAAAATGACAGAAAATCTCCTATTTTCAGGAGCAAACAGTCAGAAATTCCCCTTATTTTGGGGCAAAATTGCAGAGTTTCCCATATTATGGGGCAAAATTGCATACATTTCACTTATTTCAGGGTAATAAATAAGAAATTTCCCTTATTTGGGGGCAAAAAAGACAGAAATTACCTTTGTTTTGTGGGAAAAAGACAGAAATTCCACTTATTTAGAGGCAAAAAGGCAGAAATTCCCCTTATTTTGGAGCACAAATGAAGAAATTTTCCTTTTTTATGGCAAAAAGGTATGCATTCCCCTTATTTTTGGGCAAAAATGCAGAAATTCCTCGTATTTTGGAGAAAAATTGCAGAAATTCTTCTAATTTTGGGGCAAAAAGGAAGAAATTCCCTATATGTTGGGGCAAAAAACAGAAATTCTCTTTATTTTGGGGCAAAACTCAGAAATTCCATTTATTTTGGGGAAAAAATTCCAGAAATTTCCCTTATTTTTGGGCAAAATTACAGAAATTTCGCTTATTTTGGGGCAAAATTGTAGAAATTTCACTTATTTCAGGGAAAAAAGGCAGAAATTTTCCTTATTTTGGGGCAAAAATGCAGAAATTCTTAATATTTTGTGGCAAGAATGCAGAAATTCCCCTTATTTTGTGGCAAAAAGGCAGAAATTTCTTTTATTTTGGGGCAAAATTGCAGAAATTTCACTTATTTAAAGGCATAATTCAAAAATTCCTTTTATTTTGGGGCTAAAAGACAGAAATTCCGTTTATTTTTGGGTAAAAAGGCAGAAATTTCACATATTTTGAGGTAAAAATGCAGAAATTCCTCTTATTTTGGGGCAAAAATTAAGAAATTTCCCTTTTTTGTGGCAAAAGGTATACATTCCCCTTACTTTTGGGATATAAAGCAGAAATTCCCCGTATTTTGAAGCCAAATTGCAAAAATTCTCATAATTTTCGGGCAAAAAGGCAGAAATTCTCCTTATTTTAAGGCAAAATGACAGAAAATCTCCTATTTTCAGGAGCAAACAGTCAGAAATTCCCCTTATTTTGGGGCAGAATTGCAGAAATTTCCCATATTATGGGGCAAAATTGCAGACATTTCACTTATTTCAGGGTTATAAATCAGAAATTTCCCTTATTTGGGGGCAAAAAAGACAGAAATTACCTTTGTTTTGGGGGAAAAAGACAGAAGTCCACTTATTTAGAGACAAAAAGGCAGAAATTCCCCTTATTTTGAGGTAAAATGGCTGAAATTCCCCTTATTAGGGGGCAAAAAGGCAGAAATTTTTCTTATTTAGAGGCAAAATTGCATAAATTTCACTTATTTCAGGGTAATAAGTCAGAAATTCCTTTTTTGGGGGCAAAAAAGACAGAAATTCACTTTGTTTTGGGAGAAAAAGACCGAAATTCCACTTATTTAGAGGCAAAAAGGCAGAAATTCCCCTTATTTTGGAGCAAAAATGAAGAAATTTCTCTTTTTATGGCAAAAAGGTATGCATTCCCATTATTTTCCGGCAAAAAGGCAGAAATTCCCCGTATTTTGAAGCAAAATTGCAGAAATTCCCGTAATTTTTAAGCAAAATGCAGAAATTCCCTTTATTTTGGCGCAAAAATTAGAAATTACCCTTATTTTGGGGGTAAATTCAAGAAATTTCCATTATTTTGGGGCAAAATTGCAGGAATTTACTTATTTTGGGCCAAAATTGCAGAAATTTCCCTTATTTGGGGCAAAATTGCAGAAATTTCACTTATTTTCAGGTAAAAAGGCTGAAATTTCCTTTATTTTGGGGCAAAAAAGAGAAATTCCCCTTATTTTGGGGCAAAATTGCAGAAATTTCCCTTATTATGGGGAAAAATTGCAGAAATTTCCTTTATTTTAGGGCAAAATTGCAGAAATTTCACTTATTTCAGAGAAAAAAAACAAAATATTTTTTTATTTTGGGGCAAAAAGGCAGAACTTCCCATTATTTTGGGGCAAAAAGGCAGAAATTCACCTTATTTTGGGGTAAAATTGCAGAAATTTCACATATATCAGGGCAAAAAGGCAGAAATTTTTCTTATTTTGGGGCAAAATTGCAGAAATTTTATTTATTTCGGGGTAATAGATCAGAAATTCTTCTTATTTTGAGGCAAAAAAGACAGAAATTCCCTTTGTTTTGGGAAAAAAGACAGAAATTCCACTTAGTTAGAGGGAAAAAGCAGAAATTCTTCTTATTATGGAGCAAAAATGAAGAAATTTTCCTCTTTTATGGCAAAAAGTTATGCATTCCCCTTATTTTCGGGCAAAAAGGCAGAAATTCCCCATAATTTGGAAAAAAATTGCAGAAATTCCCCTAATTGTGGGGCAAAAATGCAGAAATTCTCTATATGTTGGGGCAAAAAGAGAGAAACCTTCTTTATTTTTAGGGAAAACTAAGAAATTCGACTTATTTTGAGGCAAAATTCCAGAAATTTCTTTTATTTTGAGGCAAAATTGTAGAAATTTCACTTATTATGGGGCAAAATTGCAGAAATTTCACTTATGTCAGGGAAAAAAGGCAGAAATTTTCCTTATTTTTGGGCAAAAGGCAGAAATTCCCTTTATTATGGCACAAAAATCAGAAATTACCCTTATTTTGGGGGTAAATTCAAGAAATTTCCATTATTTTGGGGCAAAATTGCAGGAATTTACCTTATTTTGGGGCAAAATTGCAGAAATTTCCCTTATTTGGGGCAAAATTGCAGAAATTTCACTTATTTTCAGGTAAAAAGGCTGAAATTTCCTTTATTTTGGGGCAAAAAGGAGAAATTCCCCTTATTTTGGGGCAAAATTGCAGAAATTTCCCTTATTATGGGGAAAAATTGCAGAAATTTCACTTATTTCAGGGAAAAAAGGAAGAAATTTTCCTTATTTTGGGGCAAAAATGCAGAAATTCTTAATATTTATTGGCAAAAATGCAGAAATTCCTCTTATTTTGAGGTAAAAATGCTGAAATTCCTTTTATTTGGGGTTAAAAACGCAGAAATTTCCCTTGTTTTGGGGCAAAAAGACAGAAATTCCCCTTATTTTGTGGCAAAAAGGCAGAAATTTCTTTTATTTTGGGGCAAAATTGCAGAAATTTCACTTATTTAAAGGCATAATTCAAAAATTCCTTTTATTTTGGGGCTAAAAGACAGAAATTCCGTTTATTTTCGGGTAAAAAGGCAGAAATTTCACATATTTTGAGGTAAAAATGCAGAAATTCCTCTTATTTTGGGGCAAAAATTAAGAAATTTCCCTTTTTTGTGGCAAAAGGTATACATTCCCCTTACTTTTGGGATATAAAGCAGAAATTCCCCGTATTTTGAAGCAAAATTGCAAAAATTCTCATAATTTTCGGGCAAAAAGGCAGAAATTCTCCTTATTTTAAGGCAAAATGACAGAAAATCTCCTATTTTCAGGAGCAAACAGTCAGAAATTCCCCTTATTTTAAGGCAGAATTGCAGAAATTTCCCATATTATGGGGCAAAATTGCAGACATTTCACTTATTTCAGGGTTATAAATCAGAAATTTCCCTTATTTGGGGGCAAAAAAGACAGAAATTACCTTTGTTTTGGGGGAAAAAGACAGAAGTCCACTTATTTAGAGACAAAAAGGCAGAAATTCCCCTTATTTTGAGGTAAAATGGCTGAAATTCCCCTTATTAGGGGGCAAAAAGGCAGAAATTTTTTTATTTAGAGGCAAAATTGCATAAATTTCACTTATTTCAGGGTAATAAGTCAGAAATTCCTTTTTTGGGGGCAAAAAAGACAGAAATTCACTTTGTTTTGGGAGAAAAAGACCGAAATTCCACTTATTTAGAGGCAAAAAGGCAGAAATTCCCCTTATTTTGGAGCAAAAATGAAGAAATTTCTCTTTTTATGGCAAAAAGGAATGCATTCCCATTATTTTCCGGCAAAAACGCAGAAATTCCCCGTATTTTGAAGCAAAATTGCAGAAATTCCCGTAATTTTTAAGCAAAAGGCAGAAATTCCCTTTATTTTGGCGCAAAAATTAGAAATTACCCTTATTTTGGTGGTAAATTCAAGAAATTTCCATTATTTTGGGGCAAAACTGCAGGAATTTACCTTATTTTGGGGCAAAATTGCAGAAATTTCCCTTATTTGGGGCAAAATTGCAGAAATTTCACTTATTTTCAGGTAAAAAGGCTGAAATTTCCTTTATTTTGGGGCAAAAAGGAGAAATTCCCCTTATTTTGGGGCAAAATTGCAGAAATTTCCCTTATTATGGGGAAAAATTGCAGAAATTTCCTTTATTTTAGGGCAAAATTGCAGAAATTTCACTTATTTCAGAGAAAAAAAGCAATTTTTTTTTATTTTGGGGCAAAAAGGCAGAACTTCCCATTATTTTGGGGCAAAAATCAGAAATTCACCTTATTTTGGGGTAAAATTGCAGAAATTTCACATATATCAGGGCAAAAAGGCAGAAATTTTTCTTATTTTGGGGCAAAATTGCAGAAATTTTATTTATTTCGGGGTAATAGGTCAGAAATTCTTCTTATTTTGAGGCAAAAAAGACAGAAATTCCCTTTGTTTTGGGAAAAAAGACAGAAATTCCACTTATTTAGAGGGAAAAAAGCAGAAATTCTTCTTATTATGGAGCAAAAATGAAGAAATTTTCCTCTTTTATGGCAAAAAGATATGCAATCCCCTTATTTTCGGGCAAAAAGGCAGAAATTCCCCATATTTTGGAAAAAAATTGCAGAAATTCCCCTAATTGTGGGGCAAAAATGCAGAAATTCTCTATATGTTGGGGCAAAAAGAGAGAAATCTTCTTTATTTTTATGGAAAACTAAGAAATTCGACTTATTTTGAGGCAAAATTCCAGAAATTTCTTTTATTTTGAGGCAAAATTGTAGAAATTTCACTTATTATGGGGCAAAATTGCAGAAATTTCACTTATGTCAGGGAAAAAAGGCAGAAATTTTCCTTATTTTTGGGCAAAAAGGCAGAAATTCCTAATATTTTGTGACAAAAATGCAGAAATTCCCCTTATTTTGAGGTAAAAAGGCTGAAATCCTCCTTACTTGGGGGCAAAAAGGCAGAAATTTTCCTTATTTTGGAACAAAATTGCAGAAATTTCACTTCTTTCAGGGTAATGAGCCAGAAATTCCCCTTATTTTGTAGCAAAAAAGGCAGAAATTCCTATTATTTTGGAGCAAAAATGACGAAATTTCCCTTTTTATCACAAAAAGGTATGCATTCCCATTATTTTCTAGCAAAAAGGCAGAAATTCCCCGTATTTTGGAGCAAATTTGCAGAAATTCTTCTAATTTGGGGGCAAAAGGCAGAAATTCCCTTTATTTTGGGGCAAAAATCAGAAATTCTCCTTATTTTGGGGCAAAATTCCAGAAATTTCCTTTATTTTGGGGAAAATTGCAGAAATTTACTTTATTTTGGGGCAAAATTGCAGAAATTTTTCTTATTTGGGGCAAAATTGCAGAAATTTCACTTATTTTCAGGTAAAAAGGCTGAAATTTCCATTATTTTGGGGCAAAAAGGGAGAAATTCCCCTTATTTGGGGGCAAAATTGCAGAAATTTCCCTTATTATGGGGAAAAATTGCAGAAATTTCCCTTATTTTAGGGCAAAATTGCAGAAATTTCACTTATTTCAGAGAAAAAGAGCAAAAATTTTTCTTATTTTAAAGCAAAAAGGCAGAAATTCCCATTATTTTGGGGCAAAAAGGCAGAAATTCCTAATATTATGTGGCAAAAATGCAGAAATTCCCCTTATTTTGAGGTAAAAAGGCTGAAATTCCCCTTATATGGGGGCAAAAAGGCAGAAATTTCCCATATTTTGGGGCAAAATTGCAGAAATTTCACTTATTTCAGGGTAATAAGTCAGAAATTTTTTATTTTGGGGCAAAAAAGACAGAAAATCTTTTTGTTTTGGAGGAAAAAGACAGAAATTCCACTTATTTAGAGACAAAAAAGCAGAAATTCCCCTTATTTTGGAGCAAAAATGAAGAAATTTCACTTTTTCAAGGCAAAAAGGTATGCATTCTTCTTATTTTCGGGCAAAAATGCAGAAATTCCCCGTATTTGGAGCAAAATTGCAAAAATTTCCCTAATTGTGGAGCAAAAATGCAAAAATTCTTCATATGTTAAGGGAAATTCTCCTTATTTTGGGGCAAAACTCAGAAATTCCACTTATTTTGGGGCAAAATTATAAAAATTTCCCTTATTCTGGGGCACAATTGCAGAAATTTCCCTTATTTTGGGGCAAAATTGCAGAAATTTTCATTATTTTGAGGCAAAAAGGCAGAAATTCACCTTATTTTGGGGTAAAATTGCAGAAATTTCACATATTTCAAGGCAAAAAGCAGAAATTTCCATTATTTTAGGGCAAAAACAGAAATTCCTAATATTTTGTGGCAAAAATGCAGAAATTCCCCTTATTTTGAGGTAAAAAGGCTGAAAATCCCCTTATTTGGTGGCAAAAAGGCAGAAATTTCCCTTATTTTGGAACAAAATTACAGAAATTTCACTTATTTCAGGGTAATAAGTCAGAAATTCCCCTTAATTTGGGGCAAAAAAGACAGAAAATCCCTTTGTTTTGGGGGAAAAAGACAGACATTCTACATATTTAGAGGCAAAAAGCAGAAATTCCCCTTATTTTGGAGCAAAAATGAAGAAATTTCTTTTTTTTAAGGCAAAAAGGTATGCATTCTTATTATTTTCGGGCAGAAAGGCAGAAATTCCCCGTATTTTGGAGCAAAATTGCAGAAATTCCCCTAATTGTGGGGCAAAAAGGCAGAAATTCCCAATATGTTGGGGAAAAAAGACAGAAATCCTCTTTATTTTGGGGCAAAACTCAGAAATTCCACTTATTTTGGGGCAAAATTCCAGAAATTTCCCTTATTTTGGGGCAAAATTGCAGAAAATTAACTTATTTTGGGGCATAATTGCAGAAATTTCACTTATTTCAGGGAAAAAAGGCAGAAATTTTCCTTATTTTGGGGCGAAAAGGCAGAAATTCCCCTTATTTTGAGGTAAAAAGGCTGAAATTTCCCCTATTAGGGGGCAAAAAGGCAGAAATTTTTCTTATTTAGGGGCAAAATTGCAGAAATTTCACTTATATCAGGGTAATAAGTCAGAAATTCCTTTTATTTTGGGGCAAAAACAACAGAAATTCCCTTTGTTTTGGGAGAAAAAGACAGAAATTCCACTTATTTAGAGGCAAAAAGGCAGAAATTTCTTTTATTTTGGAGCAAAAATGAAGAAATTTTCTTTTTTATGGCAAAAAGGTATGCATTCCCATTATTTTCGGGCAAAAAGGCAGAAATTCCCCGTATTTTTAAGCAAAATTGCAGAAATTCCTCTAATTTTTGGGCAAAAGGCAGAAATTCCCTTTATTTTGGGCCAAAAATCAGAAATTACCTTTTTTTGTGGGGTAAATTCAAGAAATTTCTTTTATTTTGGGGCAAAATTGCGGGAATTTACCTTTTTTTGGGGGTAAAATTGCAGAAATTTCACTTATTTGGGGCAAAATTGCAGAAATTTTACTTATGTTCAGGTAAAAAGGCTGATATTTCCTTTATTTTGGGGCAAAAAGAAGAAATTCCCCTTATTTTGGGGCAAAATTGCAGAAATTTCCTTTATTATGGGGAAAATTGCAGAAATTTCCTTTATTTTAGGGCAAAATTGCAGAAATTTCACTTATTTCAGAGAAAGAAAGCAAAAATTTTTCTTATTTTGGGCAAAAAGGTAGAAATTCCCATTATTTTGGGGCAAAGAGGCAAAAATTCACCATATTTTGGGGTAAAATTGCAGAAATTTCACATATTTCAGGGCAAAAAGGCAGAAATTTCCCTTATTTTGGGGCAAAATTGCAGAAATTTTACTTATTTCAGAGTAATAAGTCAGAAATTCTTCTTATTTTGGAGCAAAAATGAAGAAATTTTTCTCTTTTAAGGAAAAAAGTTATGCATTCCCCTCATTTTCGGGCAAAAAGGCAGAAATTCCCCGTATTTTAGAGAAAAATTGCAGAAATTCATCTAATTGTGGGGCAAAAATGCAGAAATTCCATATATGTTGGGGCAAAAAGACAGAAATTCTCCTTATTTTGGGGCAAAACTCAGAAATTTCCCTTATTTTGGGGCAAATTGTAGAAATTTCACTTATTTTGGGGCAAAATTGCAGATATTTCACTTATTTCAGGGAAAAAAGGCAGAAATTTTCCTTATTTTGGGGCAAAAAGGCAGAAATTCCTAATGTTTTGTGGCAAAAATGCAGAAATTCCCCTTATTTTGAGGTAAAAATGCTGAAATACTCATTATTTGGGGGCAAAAAGCAGAAATTTCCCTTATTTGGGCCAAAATTTCAGAAATTTCACTTATTTCAGGGCAATGAGTCAAAAATTCCCTTTATTTTGTAGCAAAAAAGGAAGAAATTCCCCTTATTTTGGAGCAAAAATGAAGAAATTTCCCTTTTTATGGCAAAAAGGTATGCATTCCCAATATTTTCGGGCAAAAAGGCAGAAATTCCCCGTATTTTGGAGCATATTTGCAGAAATTCTCCAATTTTGGGGCAAAAGGCAGAAATTCCCTTTATTTTGTGCAAAAATCAGAAATTCCCCTTATTTTGGGGCAAAATTCCAGAATTTTCCTTTATTTTGGGGCAAAATTGCAGGAATTTACCTTATTTTGGGGGAAAATTGCAGAAATTTCCCTTATTTGGTGCAAAATTGCAGAAATTTCACTTATTTTCAGGTAAAAAGCCTGAAATTTCCTTTATTTTGGGGCAAAAAGAGAGAAATTCCCCTTATTTTGGGGCAAAATTACAGAAATTTCCCTTATTATGGGGAAAAATTGCAGAAATTTCCCTTATTTTAGGGCAAAATTGCAGAAATTTCACTTATTTCAGAGAAAAAAAGCAAAAATTTTTGTTATTTTGGGGCAAAAAGGAAGAAATTCCCATTATTTTGGGGCAAAAAGGCAGAAATTCCTAATATTTTGTGGCAAAAATGCAGAAATTCCCATTATTTTGAGGTATAAAGGCTGAAATTCCCCTTATTTGGGGGCAAAAAGGCAGAAATTTCCCATATTTTGGGGCAAAATTGCAGAAATTTCACTTATTTCAGGGTAATAAGTCAGAAATTTTTCTTATTTTGGGGCAAAAAAGACATAAAATCTTTTTGTTTTGGGGGAAAAAGACAGAAATTCCACTTATTTAGAGGCAAATGCAGAAATTCCCCTTATTTTAGAGCAAAAATGAAGAAATTTCTTTTTTTTAAGGCAAAATTGTATGCATTCTTCTTATTTTCGGGCAAAAAGGCAGAAATTCCCCGTATATTGGAGCAAAATTGCAGAAATTCCCCTAATTGTGGGGCAAAAATGCAGAAATTCCCTATATGTTAAGGCAAAAAGACAGAAATTCTCCTTATTTTGATGCAAAACTCAAAAATTCCACTTATTTTGGGACAAAATTCCAGAAATTTCCTATATTCTGGGGCAAAATTGCAGAAATTTCACTTATTTCAGGGAAAAAAGGCAGAAATTTTCCTTATTTTGGAACAAAAAGGCAGAAATTCTCCTTATTTTGTGGTAAAAAGGCTGAAATTCCCCATATTTGGGGGGTAAAAAGGCAGAAATTTCCATTATTTTGGGGCAAATTTGCAGAAATTTCACTTATTTCAGGGTAATAAGTCAGAAATTCCCCTTATTTTCGGGCAAAAAAGACAGAAATTCACTTTGTTTTGGGGGGAAAAGACAGAAATTCCACATATTTAGAGGCAAAAAGGAAGTAATTCCCCTTATTTTGGAGCAACAATGAAGAAATTTCCCTTTTTTGTGGCTAAAAGTTATGCATTCCCCTTATTTTTGGGCAAAAGGGCGGAAAAATCCCCGTGTTTTGGAGCAAAATTGCAGAAATTCCCCTAGTTGTGGGACAAAAACTGAAAAATTCCCATTATGTTGGGGCAAAAAGACAGAAATTCTTTTTAATTTGGTGCAAAACTCAGAAACTCAAATTATTTTGGGGCAAAATTCAAGAAATTTCCCTTATTTTGTGGCAAAATTGCAGAAATTTCACTTATTTTGGGGCAAAATTGCAGAAATTTCACTTATTTCAAAGAAAAAAGGCAGAAATTTTTCTTAATTTGGGGCAAAAAGGCAGAAATTCCTAATATTTTGTGGCAAAAATGCAGAAATTCCCCTTATTTTGAAGTAAAAAGGGTGAAATTCCCCTTATTTGGGGGCAAAAAGGCAGAAATTTCCCTTATTTTGGGGCAAAATTACAGAAATTTCACTTATTTCAGGGTAATAAGTCAGAAATTCCCCTTATTTTGGGGCAAAAAAGACAGAAAATCCCTTTGTTTTGGGGGAAATAGACAGACATTCCACATATTTAGAGGCAAAAAAAGCAGAAATTTCCATTAATTTGGAGCAAAAAAGAAGAAATTTCTTTTTTTAAGGCAAAAAGGTATGCATTCTTCTTATTTTCGGTCAAAAAGGCAGAAATTCCCCGCATTTTGGAGCAAAATTGCAGAAATTCCCCTAATTGTGGGGCAAAAATGCAGAAATTCCCTATATGTTGGGGCAAAAAGACAGAAATTCTCCTTATTTTGAGGCAAAACTCAGAAATTCCACTTATTTTGGGGAAAAATTCCAGAAATTTCCTTTATTTTGGGGCAAAATTGCAGAAATTTCACTTATTTTGGGGCGAAATTGTAGAAATTTCACTAATTTTGGGGCAAAATTCCAGAAATTTCACTTATTTCAGAGACAAAAGGCAGAAATTTTGCTAATTTTGGGGCAAAATTGCCAAACTTTCACTTATTTCAGAGAAAAAAAGCAAAAATTTTTCTTATTTTGGGGCAAAAAGGCAGAAATTCCCATTATTTTGGGGCAAAAAGGCAGATATTGACCTTATTTTGGGGTAAAATTGCAGAAATTTCACATATTTCAGGGCAAAAAGGCAGAAATTTCCTTTATTTAGGGGTAAAATTGCAGAAATTTCACATATTTCAGGGCAAAAAGGCAGAAATTTCCCTTATTTTGGGACAAAATTGCAGAATTTCACTTATTTCAGTGTAATAAGTCAGAAATTCTTCTTAGTTTGGGGCAAAAAAGACAGAAATTCCCTTTGTTTTGGGGGAAAAATACAGAAATTCAACTTATTTAGAGGCAAAAAAGCAGAAATTCTTCTTATTTTGGAGCAAAAATGAAGAAATTTTCCTCTTTTATGGCAAAAAGTTATGCATTCCTCTTATTTTCGGGCAAAAAGGCAGAAGTTCCCCGTATTTTGTAGCAAAATTGCAGAAATTCCCCTAATTGTGAAGCAAAAAGGCAGAAATTCCCTATATGTTGGGGCAAAAAGACAGAAATTCTCCTTATTTTGGTGCAAAACTCAGAATTTTCTCTTATTTTGGGGCAAAATTCCAGAAATTTCACTTATATTGGGGCAAAATTGCAGAAATTTCCCATATTTTGGGGCAAAATTGCAGAAATTTCACTTATTTCAGGGAAAAAAGGCAGAAATTTTTCTTATTTTGGGGCAAACATGCAGAATTTCTTAATATTTGGTGGCAAAAATGCAAAAATTCTCTTTCTTTTGTGGTAAAAAGGCTAAAATTCCCCTTATATGGGGGCAAAAAACCAGAAATTTCCCTTATTTTGGGGCAAAAAGACAGAAATTCCCCTTATTTTGTGGCAAAAAGGCAGAAATTTCTTTTATTTTGGGGCAAAATTGCAGAAATTTCACTTATTTCAGGGCATAATTCAAAAATTCCTTTTATTTTGGGGCAAAATACAGAAATTCTATTTATTTTTGGGTAAAAAGGCAGAAATTTCACTTATTTTCAGGTAAAAAGGCAGAAATTCCTCTTATTTTGCGGCAAAAATGAAGAAATTTCCCTTTTTTGTGGCAAAAGATATACATTCCCCTTACTTTCTGGATAATAAGCAAAAATTCCCCGTATGTTGAAGCAAAATTTCAGTAATTCTCATAATTTTCGGGCAAAAATGCAGAAATTCTCCTTATTTTGGGGTAAAAAGACAGAAAATCTCCTTTTTTTGGGAGCAAACAGTCAGAAATTCCTTTTATTTTGTGGCAAAAAGGCAGAAATTTCTTTTATTTTGAGACAAAATTGCAGAAATTCCAATTATTTCAGGGCATAATTCAAAATTTCCTTTTATTTTGGGGCAAAAAGACAGAAATTTTGTTTATTTTTGGGTAAAAAGGCAGAAATTTCACTTATATTGAGGTAAAAAGGCAGAAATTCCTCTTATTTTGGGGCAAAAATGAAGAAATTTCCCTTTTTTGTGGCAAAAGGTATACATTCCCCTTACTTTCAGGATAAAAAGCAGAAATTCCCCGTATTTTGAAGCAAAATTGCAGAAATTCTCATAATTTTCGGGCAAAAAGGCAGAAATTCTCCTTATTTTAAGGGAAAAAGGCAGAAAATCTCCTTTTTTCGGGAGCAAAGGGTCAGAAATTCCCCATACTTTGGGGCAAAATTGCAGAAATTTCCTTTACATTGGGACAAAATTGCAGAAATTTCCTTTACATTGGGGCAAAATTGCAGAAATTTCACTTATTTCAGTGAAAAAAAGCAAAAATTTCGCGTATTTTGGGGCAAAACGGCAGAAATTCCCATTATTTTGGGGCAAAAAAGGCAGAAATTCACCTTATTTTGGGGTAAAATTGCAGAAATTTCACATATTTCAGGGCAAAAGGCAGAAATTTCCCTTTTTTGGGGGCAAAATTACAGAAAATTCACTTATTTTAGGGTAATAAGTCAGAAATTCCCCTTATTTTGGGGAAAAAAAAACAGAAATTTTCTTTGTTTTGCGGGAAAAAGACAGAAATTCCACTTATTTAGAGGCAAAAAGGCAGAAATTCCCCTTATTTTGGAGCAAAAATAAAGAAATTTCCCTTTTTTTATGGCAAAAATTATGCATTCCCCTTAATTTCGGGCAAAAAGGCAGAAATTCCCCGTATTTTGGAGCAAAATTGCAGAAATTCCCCTAATTGTGGGGCAAAAAGGCAGAAATTTCCTATATGTTGGGGCAAAAAGACAGAAATTCTCCTTATTTTGGGGCAAAACTCAGAAATTCCACTTATTTTAGGGCAAAATTGCAAAAATTTCCCTTATTTTGGGGCAAAATTGCAGAAATTTCATTTATTTCAGTGAAAAAAGCCAAAAATTTTCCTAATTTTGTGACAAAAAGGTTGAAATTTCTAATATTTTGTGGCAAAAATGCAGAAATTCCCTTTATTTTGAGGTAAAAAGGCTGAAGTTCCCCTTATATGGGGGCAAAAAGGCCGAAATTTCCCTTAATTTGGGGCAAAATTGCAGAAATTTCACTTATTTCAGAGAAAAAAAGCAAAAATTTTTCTTATTTTGGGGAGAAAAGGCAGAAATTCCAATTATTTTGGGGCAAAAATGCAGAAATTCACCTTATTGTGGGGTAAAATGGCAGAATTTTCTCATATTTCAGGGCAAAAAGGGAGAAATTTCCCTTATTTTGGGGCAAAATTACATAAATTTCACTTATTTCAGGGTAATAAGTCAGAAATTTTCCTTATTTTGGAGGAATAAAGACAGCAAATCCCTTTGTTTTGGGGGAAAAAGACAGACATTAAAATTATTTAGAGGCAAAAAAGCAGAAATTCCTCTTATTTTGGAGCAAAAATAAAGAAATTTCTTTTTTTTTAAAGCAAAAAGGTATGCATTCTTCTTATTTTCGGGCAAAAGCAGAAATTCCCCGTATTTTGGAGCAAAATTGCAGAAATTCCTCTAATTGTGGGGCAAAAATGCAGAAATTCCCATATGTTGGGGCAAAAAGACAGAAATTCTCCTTATTTTGGGGAAAAACTCAGAAATTCCAGGTATTTGGGGGCAAAATTCCAGAAATTTTACTTATTTTGGGGCAAAATTGCAGAAATTACACTTATTTTGGGGCGAAATTGCAGAAATTTCACTCATTTCAGGGAAAAAAGGCAGAAATTTTTCCTTATTTTGGGGCAAAAAGGCAGAAAATTCTAATATTTTGTGGCAAAAATGCAGAAATTCTCCTTATTTTGAGGTAAAAAATTCTGAAATTCTCCTTATTTGGGGGCAAAAATGCAGAAAATTCTTTAATTTGGGGGCAAAATTGCAGAAATTTTACTTATTTCAGGGTAATGAGTCAGAAATTCCCCTTATTTTGGAGCAAAAAATACAGAAATTCCCTTTGTTTTGGGGGAATAAGACAGAAATTCCACTAATTTAGAGGCAAAAAGGCAGAAATTCCCCTTATTTTGGAGCAAAAATGAAGAAATTTCCCTTTTTATGGCAAAAAGGTATGCATTCCCATTATTTTCGGGCAAAATGGCAGAAATTCCCCGTATTTTGGAGCAAAATTGCAGAAATTCCCCTAATTTTGGGGCGAAAGGCAGATATTCCCTTTATTTTGGGGCAAAAATCAGAAATTCCCCTTATTTTAGGGCAAAATTCCAGAAATTTCCTTCATTTTGGGGCAAAATTGCAGGAATTTATCTTATTTTGAGGCAAACTTGCCGAAATTTCACTTATTTGAGGCAAAATTCGCGAATTTTACTTATTTTCAGGTAAAAAGGCTGAAATTTCCTTTATTTTGGGGAAAGAGGAGAAATTCTCTTTATTTTGGGGCAAAATTGCAGAAATTTCCCTTATTATGGGAAAAAATTGCAGAAATTTCCCATATTTTAGGGCAAAATTGCAAAAATTTCACTTATTTCTTAGAAAAAAAAGAAAAATTTTTCTTATTTTGGGGCAAAAAGTAAGAAATTCCCATTATTTTGGGTCAAAAAGACAGAAATTCACCTTATTTTGGGGTAAAATTTAAGAAATTTCACATATTTCAGGGCAAAAAGGCAGATATTTCCCTTATTTTGGGACAAAATTGCAGAATTTTACTTATTTCAGAGTAATAAGTCAGAAATTCTTTTTATTTTGGGGCAAAAAAGACAGAAATTCCCTTTGTTTTGGGGGAAAAAGACAGAAATTCCACTTATTTAGAGGCAAAAATGCAGAAATTCTTCTTATTTTGGAGCAAAAATGAAGAAATTTTCCTCTTTTATGGCAAAAAGTTATGCATTCCTCTTATTTTCGGGCAAAAAGGCAGAAGTTCCCCGTATTTTGTAGCAAAATTGCAGAAATTCCCCTAATTGTGAAGCAAAAAGGCAGAAATTCCCTATATGTTGAGGCAAAAAGACAGAAATTCTCCTTATTTTGGTGCAAAACTCAGAATTTTCTCTTATTTTGGGGCAAAATTCCAGAAATTTCACTTATTTTGGGGCAAAATTGCAGAAATTTTCCATATTTTGGGGCAAAATTGCAGAAATTTCACTTATTTCAGGGAAAAAAGGCAGAAATTTTTCTTATTTTGGGGCAAAAATGCAGAATTTCTTAATATTTGGTGGCAAAAATGCAAAAATTCTCTTTCTTTTGTGGTAAAAAGGCTAAAATTCCCCTTATATGGGGGCAAAAAACCAGAAATTTCCCTTATTTTGGGGCAAAAAGACAGAAATTTCCCTTATTTTGTGGCAAAAAGGCAGAAATTTCTTTTATTTTGGGGCAAAATTGCAGAAATTTCACTTATTTCAGGGCATAATTCAAAAATTCCTTTTATTTTGGGGCAAAATACAGAAATTCTATTTATTTTTGGGTAAAAAGGCAGAAATTTCACTTATTTTCAGGTAAAAAGGCAGAAATTCCTTTTATTTTGCGGCAAAAATGAAGAAATTTCCCTTTTTTGTGGCAAAAGATATACATTCCCCTTACTTTCTGGATAATAAGCAAAAATTCCCCGTATTTTGAAGCAAAATTTCAGTAATTCTCATAATTTTTGGGCAAAAATGCAGAAATTCTCCTTATTTTGTGGTAAAAAGACAGAAAATCTCCTTTTTTTGGGAGCAAACAGTCAGAAATTCCTTTTATTTTGTGGCAAAAAGGCAGAAATTTCTTTTATTTTGAGGCAAAATTGCAGAAATTTCACTTATTTCAGGGCATAATTCAAAAATTCCTTTTATTTTGGGGCAAAAAGACAGAAATTTTGTTTATTTTTGGGTAAAAAGGCAGAAATTTCACTTATACTGAGGTAAAAAGGCAGAAATTCTTCTTATTTTGGGGCAAAAATGAAGAAATTTCCCTTTTTTTGTGGCAAAGGGTATACATTCCCCTTACTTTCAGGATAAAAAGCAGAAATTCCCCGTATTTTGAAGCAAAATTGCAGAAATTCTCATAATTTTCGGGCAAAAAGGCAGAAATTCTCCTTATTTTAAGGCAAAAAGGCAGAAAATCTCCTTTTTTCGGGAGCAAAGGGTCAGAAATTCCCCATACTTTGGGGCAAAATTGCAGAAATTTTCTTTACATTGGGGCAAAATTGCAGAAATTTCCTTTACATTGGGGCAAAATTGCAGAAATTTCACTTATTTCAGAGAAAAAAAAGCAAAAATTTTTCGTATTTTGGGGCAAAACGGCAGAAATTCTCATTATTTTGGGGCAAAAAAGGCAGAAATTCACCTTATTTTGGGGTAAAATTGCCGAAATTTCACATATTTCAGGGCAAAAGGCAGAAATTTCCCTTATTTTGGGGCAAAATTACAGAAAATTCACTTATTTTAGGGTAATGAGTCAGAAATTCCCCTTATTTTGGGGCAAAAAAACAGAAATTTTCTTTGTTTTGCGGGAAAAAGACAGAAATTCCACTTATTTAGAGGCAAAAAGGCAGAAATTCCCCTTATTTTGGAGCAAAAATAAAGAAATTTCCCTTTTTTTTTATGGCAAAAATTATGCATTCCCCTTAATTTCGGGCAAAAAGCAGAAATTCCCCGTATTTTGGAGCAAAATTGCAGAAATTCCCCTAATTGTAGGGCAATAAGGCAGAAATTCCCTATATGTTGGGGCAAAAAGACAGAAATTCTCTTTATTTTTGGGCAAAACTCAGAAATTCCACTTATTTTGGGGCAAAATTGCAAAAATTTCCCTTATTTTCGGGCAAAATTGCAGAAATTTCACTTATTTTGGGGCAAAATTTCAGAAATTTCATTTATTTCAGGGAAAAAAGGCAGAAATTTTCCTTATTTTGTGACAAAAAGGTAGAAATTTCTAATATTTTGTGGCAAAAATGCAGAAATTCCCCTTATTTTGAGGTAAAAAGGCTGAAGTTCCCCTTATATGGGGGCAAAAAGGCCGAAATTTCCCTTAATTTGGGGCAAAATTTCAGAAATTTCACTTATTTCAGAGAAAAAAAGCAAAAATTTTTCTTATTTTGGGGCAAAAAGGCAGAAATTCCCATTATTTTGTGGCAAAAATGCAGAAATTCACTTTATTTTGGAGTAAAATTCCAGAAATTTCACATATTTCAGGGCAAAAATGGAGAAATTTCCCTTATTTTGTGGCAAAATTGCAGAAATTTCACTTATTTCAGGGTAATAAGTCAGAAATTTTCCTTATTTTGGAGGAAAAAAGACAGCAAATCCCTTTGTTTTGGGGGAAAAAGAAAGACATTCCACTTATTTAGAGGCAAAAATGCAGAAATTCCCCTTATTTTGGAGCAAAAATGAAGAAATTTCTTTTTTTAAGGCAAAAAGTTATGCATTCTTCTTATTTTCGGGCAAAAAGGCAGAAATTCCCCGTATTTTGGAGCAAAAAGCAGAAATTCCCCTAATTGTGGGGCAAATATGCAGAAATTCCAATATGTTGGGGCAAAAAGACAGAAATTCTCATTATTTTGAGGCAAAACTCAGAAATTCCACTTATTTTGGGGCAAAATTCCAGAAATTTCCCTTATTTTGGGGCAAAATTGCAGAAATTTCACTGATTTTGGGGCGAAATTGCAGCAATTTCACTTATTTCAGGGAAAAAAGGCAGAAATTTTTCCTTATTTTGGGGCAAAAAGGCAGAAATTTCTAATATTTTGTGGCAAAAATGCAGAAATTCCCCTTATTTTGAGGTAAAAATGCTGAAATTCTCCTTATTTGGGGGCAAAAATGCAGAAAATTCTTTTATTTGGGGGCAAAATTGCAGAAATTTTACTTATTTCAGGGTAATGAGTCAGAAATTCCCCTTATTTTGGAGCAAAAAATACAAAAATTCCCTTTGTTTTGGGGGAATAAGACAGAAATTCCACTTATTTAGAGGCAAAAAGGCAGAAATTCCCTTTATTTTGGAGCAAAAATGAAGAAATTTCCCTTTTTATGGCAAAAAGGTATGCATTCCCATTATTTTCGGGCAAAAAGGCAGAAATTCCCCGTATTTTGGAGCAAAATTGCAGAAATTCCCCTAATTTTGAGGCGAAAGGCAGAAATTCCCTTTATTTTGGGGCAAAAATCAGAAATTCCCCTGATTTTAGGGCAAAATTCCAGAAATTTCCTTTATTTTGGGGCAAATTTGCAGGAATTTACCTTATTTTGGGGCAAAATTGCAGAAATTTCACTTATTTGAGGCAAAATTGCAGAAATTTCACTTATTTTCAGGTAAAAAGGCTGAAATTTCCTTTATTTTGGAGAACAAAGGAGAAATTCTCTTTATTTTGGGGCAAAATTGCAGAAATTTCCCTTATTATGGGGAAAAATTGCAGAAATTTCCCATATTTTAGGGCAAAATTGCAAAAATTTCACTTATTTCAGAGAAAAAAAACAAAATTTTTTCTTATTTTGGGGCAAAAAGGAAGAAATTCCCATTTTTTTGGGGCAAATAGGCAGAAATTCACCTTATTTTGGGGTAAAATTGCAGAAATTTCACATATTTCAGGGGAAAAAGGCAGAAATTTCCCTTATTTTGGGGCAAAATTGCAGAATTTCACTTATTTCAGAGTAATAAGTCAGAAATTCTTCTTATTTTGGGGCAAAAAAGACAGAAATTCCCTTTGTTTTGGGGGAAAAAGACAGAAATTCCACTTATTTAGAGGCAAAAAAGCAGAAATTCTTCTTATTTTGGAGCAAAAATGAAGAAATTTTCCTCTTTTATGACAAAAAGTTATGCATTCCTCTTATTTTCGGGCAAAAAGGCAGAAGTTCCCCGTATTTTGTAGCAAAATTTCAGAAATTCTCCTAATGGTGAAGCAAAAAGGCAGAAATTCCCTATATGTTGGGGCAAAAAGACAGAAATTCTCCTTATTTTGGGGCAAAACTCAGAATTTTCTCTTATTTTGGGGCAAAATTCCAGAAATTTCACTTATTTTGGGGCAAAATTGCAGAAATTTTCTATATTTTGGGGCAAAATTGCAGAAATTTAACTTATTTCAGGGAAAAAAGGCAGAAATTTCCCTTATTTTGGGGCAAAAATGCAGAATTTCTTAATATTTGGTGGCAAAAATGCAGAAATTCTCTTTCTTTTGAGGTAAAAAGGCTGAAATTCCCCTTATATGGGGGCAAAAAACAGAAATTTCCCTTATTTTGGGGCAAAAAGAAAGAAATTCCCCTTATTTTGTGGCAAAAAGGCAGAAATTTCTTTTATTTTGGGGCAAAATTGCAGAAATTTCACTTATTTCAGGGCATAATTCAAAAATTCCTTTTATTTTGGGGCAAAATACAGAAATTCCATTTATTTTTGGGTAAAAAGGCAGAAATTTCACTTATTTTGAGGTAAAAAGGCAGAAATTCCTCTTATTTTGGGGCAAAAATGAAGAAATTTCCCTTTTTTGTGGCAAAAGATATACATTCTTCTTACTTTCTGGATAATAAGCAGAAATTCCCCGTATTTTGAAGCAAAATTGCAGTAATTCTCATAATTTTCGGGCAAAAAGGCAGAAATTCTCCTTATTTTGGTGTAAAAAGACAGAAAATCTCCTATTTTTGGGAGCAAACTGTCAGAAATTCCTCTTATTTTGTGGCAAAAAGGCAGAAATTTCTTTTATTTTGAGGCAAAATTGCAGAAATTTCACTTATTTCAGGGCAAAAATGGAGAAATTTCCCTTATTTTGGGGCAAAATTGCAGAAATTTCACTTATTGCAGGGTAATAAGTCAGAAATTTTCCTTATTTTGGAGCAAAAAAGACAGAAAATTCCTTTGTTTTGGGGGAAAAAGACAGACATTCCACTTATTTAGAGGCAAAAAAGCAGAAATTCCCCTTATTTTGGAGCAAAAATGAAGAAATTTCTTTTTTTTTAAGGCAAAAATGTATGCATTCTTCTTTTTTCGGGCAAAAAGGCAGAAATTCCCCGTATTTTGGGGCAAAATTGCAGAAATTCCCCTATTTGTGGGGCAAAAATGCAGAAATTCCCTATATGTTGGGGCAAAAAGACAGAAATTCTCCTTATTTTGGGGCAAAACTTAGAAATTCCACTTATTTTGGGTCAAAATTCCAGAAATTTCCCTTATTTTGGGGCAAAATTGCAGAAATTTCACTTATTTTGAGGGGAAATTGCAGAAATTTCACTTATTTCAGGAAAAAAAGGCAGAAATTTTTCTTTATTTTGGGGCAAAAAGGCAGAAATTTCTGATATTTTGTGGTAAAAATGCAGAAATTCCCCTTATTTTGAGGTAAAAAAACTGAAATTCTCCTTATTTGGGGGCAAAAATGCAGAAAATTCTCATATTTGGGGGCAAAATTGCAGAAATTTCAGTTATTCAGGGTAATGAGTCAGAAATTCCCCTTATTTTGGAGCAAAAAATACAGAAATTCCCTTTGTTTTGGGGGAATAAGACAGAAATTCCACTTATTTAGAGGCAAAAAGGCAGAAATTCCCTTTATTTTGGAGCAAAAATGAAGAAATTTCCCTTTTTATGGCAAAAAGGTATGCATTCCCATTATTTTCGGGCAAAAAGGCAGAAATTCCCCGTATTTTGGAGCAAAATTGCAGAAATTCCCCTAATTTTGGGGCGAAAGGCGGAAATTCCCTTTATTTTGGGGCAAAAATCAGAAATTCCCCTTATTTTAGGGCAAAATTCCAGAAATTTCCTTTATTACGGGGCAAAATTGTAGGAATTTACCTTATTTTGGAGCAAAATTGCAAAAATTTCACTTATTTGATGCAAAATTGCAGAAATTTCTCTTATTTTCAGGTAAAAAGGCTGAAATTTCCTTTATTTTGAGGAACAAAGGAAAAATTCTCTTTATTTTGGGGCAAAATTGCAGAAATTTCCCTTATTATGGGGAAAAATTGCAGCAATTTCCCATATTTTAGGGCAAAATTGCAAAAATTTCACTTACTTCAGAGAAAAAAAACAAAAATTTTTCTTATTTTGGGGCAAAAAGGAAGAAATTCCCATTATTTTGGGGCAAAAAGGCCGAAATTCACCTTATTTTGGGGTAAAATGTCAGAAATTTCACATATTTCAGGGGAAAAAAGCCGGAAATTTCCCTCATTTTGGGGCAAAATTGCAGAATTTCACTTATTTCAGGGTAATAAGTCAGAAATTCTTCTTATTTTGGGGCAAAAAAGACAGAAATTCCCTTTGTTTTGGGGGAAAAAGACAGAAATTCCACTTATTTAGAGGCAAAAAAGCAGAAATTCTTCTTATTTTGGAGCAAAAATGAAGAAATTTTCCTCTTTTATGACAAAAAGTTATGCATTCCTCTTATTTTCGGGCAAAAAGGCAGAAGTTCCCCGTATTTTGTAGCAAAATTGCAGAAATTCCCCTAATGGTGAAGCAAAAAGGCAGAAATTCCCTATATGTTGGGGCAAAAAGACACAAATTCTCCTTATTTTGGTGCAAAACTCAGAATTTTCTCTTATTTTGGGGCAAAATTCCAGAAATTTCACTTATTTTGGGGCAAAATTGCAGAAATATCCCTTATTTTGGAGCAAAATTGCATAAATTTCACTTATTTCAGGGAAAAAAGGCAGAAATTTCCCTTATTTTGGGGCAAAAATGCAGAATTTCTTAATATTTGGTGGCAAAAATGCAGAAATTCTCTTTCTTTTGAGGTAAAAAGGCTTAAATTCCCCTTATATGGGGGCAAAAAAACAGAAATTTCCCTTATTTTGGGGCAAAAAGACAGAAATTCCCCTTATTTGGTGGCAAAAAGGCAGAAATTTCTTTTATTTTGGGGCAAAATTGCAGAAATTTCACTTATTTCAGGGCATAATTCAAAAATTCCTTTTATTTTGGGGCAAAATACAGAAATTCCATTTATTTTTGGGTAAAAAGGCAGAAATTTCACTTATTTTGAGGTAAAAAGGCAGAAATTCCTCTTATTTTGAGGCAAAATGAAGAAATTTCTCTTTTTTGTGGCAAAAGATATACATTCTTCTTACTTTCTGGATAATAAGCAGAAATTCCCCGTATTTTGAAGCAAAATTGCAGTAATTCTCATAATTTTCGGGCAAAAAGGCAGAAATTCTCCTTATTTTGAGGTAAAAAGGCAGAAAATCTCCTTTTTTTGGGAGCAAACTGTCAGAAATTCCTCTTATTTTGTGGCTAAAAGACAGAAATTTCTTTTATTTTGAGGCAAAATTGCAGAAATTTCACTTATTTCAGGGCATAATTCAAAAATTCCTTTTATTTTGGGGCAAAAAGACAGAAATTTTGTTTATTTTTGGGTAAAAAGGCAGAAATTTCACTTATATTGAGGTAAAAAGGCAGAAATTCCACTTATTTTGGGGCAAAAATGAAGAAATTTCCCTTTTTTTGTGGCAAAAGGTATACATTCCCCTTACTTTCAGGATAAAAAGCAGAAATTCCTCGTATTTTGAAGCAAAATTGCAGAAATTCTCATAATTTTCGGGCAAAAAGGCAGAAATTCTCCTTATTTTGGGGCAAAAAGGCAGAAAATCTCCTTTTTTTGGGAGCAAAAGGTCAGAAATTCCCCATATTTTGGGGCAAAATTGCAGAAATTTCCTTTACATTGGGGCAAAATTGCAGAAATTTCCTTTACATTGGGGCAAAATTGCAGAAAATTCACTTATTTCAGAGAAAAAAAGCAAAATTTTTTCATATTTTGGGGCAAAATGCCAGAAATTCCCATTATTTTGGGGCAAAAAAGGCAGAAATTCACCTTATTTTGGGGTAAAATTGCAGAAATTTTACATATTTCAGGGCAAAAAGGCAGAAATTTCCCTAATTTTGGGGCAAAATTACAGAAAATTCACTTATTTTAGGGTAATAAGTCAGAAATTCCCCTTTTTTGGGGCAAAAAAAAACAGAAATTTTCTTTGTTTTGAGGGAAAAAGACAGAAATTCCACTGATTTAGAGGCAAAAAGGCAGAAATTTCCCTTATTTTGGAGCAAAAATAAAGAAATTTCCCTTTTTTTATGGCAAAAATTATGCATTCCCTTTAATTTCGGGCAAAAAGGCAGAAATTCCCCGTATTTTGGAGCAAAATTGCAGAAATTCCCCTAATTGTGGGGCAAAAAGGCAGAAATTCCCTATACGTTGGGGCAAAAAGACAGAAATTCTCCTTATTTTGGGGCAAAACTCAGAAATTTCACTTATTTTGGGGCAAAATTGCAAAAAATTCCCTTATTTTGGGGCAAAATTGCAGAAATTTCACTTATTTTGGGGCAAAATTTCAGAAATTTCATTTATTTCAGGGAAAAAAGGCAGAAATTTTCCTTATTTTGTGACAAAAAGGTAGAAATTTCTAATATTTTGTGGCAAAAATGCAGAAATTCCCCTTATTTTTAGGTAAAATGGCTGAAGTTCCCCTTATATGGGGGCAAAAAGGCCGAAATTTTCCTTAATTTGTGGCAAATTTGCAGAAATTTCACTTATTTCAGAGAAAAAAGCAAAAAATTTTCTTATTTTTGGGCAAAAAGGCAGAAATTCCCATTATTTTAGGGCAAAAATGCAAAAATTCTTCTTATTTTGGGGTAAAACTGCAGAAATTTCACATATTTCAGGGCAAAAATGGAGAAATTTCCCTTATTTTGGGGCAAAATTGCAGAAATTTCACTTATTGCAGGGTAATAAGTCAGAAGTTTTCCTTATTTTGGAGCAAAAAAGACAGAAAATCCCTTTCTTTTGGGGGAAAAAGACAGACATTCCACTTATTTAGAGGCAAAAAAGCAGAAATTCCCCTTATTTTGGAGCAAAAATGAAGAAATTTCTTTTTTTAAGGCAAAAATGTATGCATTCTTCTTATTTTGGGGCAAAAAGGCAGAAATTCCCCGTATTTTGGGGCAAAATTGCAGAAATTCCCCTAATTGTGAGGCAAAAATGCAGAAAATCCCTATATGTTGGGGCAAAAAGACAGAAATTCTCCTTATTTTGGGGCAAAACTCAGAAATTCCACTTATTTTGGGGCAAAATTCCAGAAATTTCCCTTATTTTGGGGCAAAATTGCAGAAATTTCACTTATTTTGAGGCGAAATTGCAGAAATTTCACTTATTTCAGGAAAAAAAGGCAGAAATATTTCTTTATTTTGGGGCAAAAAGGCAGAAATTTCTAATATTTTGTGGCAAAAATGCAGAAATTCCCCTTATTTTGAGGTAAAAAGGCTGAAATTCTCATTATTTGGGGGCAAAAATGCAGAAAATTCTTTTATTTGAGGGCAAAATTGCAGAAATTTCACTTATTTTAGGGTAATGAGTCAGAAATTCCCCTTATTTTGGAGCAAAAAATACAGAAATTCCATTTGTTTTGGGGGAATAAGACAGAAATTCCACTTATTTAGAGGCAAAAAGTCAGAAATTCCCCTTATTTTGAAGCAAAAATGAAGAAATTTCCTTTTTTATGGCAAAAAGGTATGCATTCCCATTATTTTCGGGCAAAAAGGCAGAAATTCTCCGTATTTTGGAGCAAAATTGCAGAAATTCCCCTAATTTTGGAGCGAAAGGCAGAAATTCCCTTTATTTTGGGGCAAAAATCAGAAAATCGCCTTATTTTAAATCAAAATTCCAGAAATTTCCTTTATTTTGGGGCAAAATTGCAGGAATTTACCTTATTTTGGGGCAAAATTGCAGAAATTTCACTTATTTGAGGCAAAATTGCAGAAATTTCACTTATTTTCAGGTAAAAAGGCTGAAATTTCCTTTATTTTAGGGAAAAAAGGAGAAATTCTGTTTATTTTGGGGCAAAATTGCAGAAATTTCCCTTATTATCAGGAAAAATTGCAGAAATTTTCATTATTTTAGGGCAAAATTGCAAAAATTTCACTTATTTCAGAGAAAAAAAACAAAAATTTTTCTTATTTTTGGGCAAAAAGAAAGAAATTCCCATTATTTTGGGGCAAAAAGGCAGAAATTCACCTTATTTTGGAGCAAAATTGCAGAAATTTCACATATTTCAGAACAAAAAGGCAGAAATTTCTTTTATTTTGGGCCAAAATTGCAGAATTTCACGTACTTCAGGGTAATAAGTCAGAAATTCTTCTTATTTTGGGGCAAAAAAGACAGAAATTCCCTTTGTTTTGGGGGAAAAAGACAGAAATTCCACTTATTTAGAGGCAAAAAAGCAGAAATTCTTCTTATTTTGGAGCAAAAATGAAGAAATTTTCCTCTTTTATAGCAAAAAGTTATGCATTCCTCTTATTTTCGGACAAAAAGGCAGAAGTTCCCCGTATTTTGTAGCAAAATTGCAGAAATACCCCTAATTGTGAAGCAAAAAGGCAGAAATTCCCTAAATGTTGGGGCAAAAAGACAGAAATTCTCCTTATTTTGGTGCAAAACTCAGAATTTTTTCTTATTTTGGGGCAAAATTACAGAAATTTCCCTTATTTTGGGGCCAAATTGCAGAAATTTCCCATATTTTGGGGCAAAATTGCAGAAATTTCACTTATTTCAGGAATAAAGGCAGAAATTTCCCTTATTTTGGGGCCAAAATGCAGAATTTCTTAATATTTGGTGGCAAAAATGCAGAAATTCTCCTTCTTTTGAGGTAAAAAGGCTGAAATTCCCTTTATATGGGGGCAAAAAAACAGAAATTTCCTTTATTTTGGGGCAAAAAGACAGAAATTCCCCCTATTTTTTGGCAAAAAGGCAGAAATTTCTTTTATTTTGGGGCAAAATTGCAGAAATTTCACTTATTTCAGAACATAATTCAAAAATTCCTTTTATTTTGGGGCAAAATACAGAAATTCCGTTTATTTTTGGATAAAAAGGCAGAAATTTCACTTATTTTGAGGTAAAAAGGCAGAAATTCCTTTTACTTTGGGGCAAAAATGAAGAAATTTCCCTTTTTTGTGGCAAAAGATATACATTCTTCTTACTTTCTGGATAATAAGCAGAAATTCCCTGTATTTTGAAGCAAAATTGCAGTAATTCTCATAATTTTCAGGAAAAAAGGCAGAAATTCTCCTTATTTTGGGGTAAAAAGACAGAAAATCTCCTTTTCTCAGGAGCAAACAGTAAGAAATTCCTCTTATTTTGTGGCAAAAAGGCAGAAATTTCTTTTATTTTGAGGCAAAATTGCAGAAATTTCACTTATTTCAGGGCATAATTCAAAAATTCCTTTTATTTTGGGGCAAAAGGACAGAAATTTTGTTTATTTTTGGGTAAAAAGGCAGAAATTTCACTTATATTGAGGTAAAAAGGCAGAAATTCCTCTTATTTTGGGGCAAAAATGAAAAAATTTCCCTTTTTTTGTGGCAAAAGGTATACATTCCCCTTACTTTCAGAATAAAAAGCAGAAATTTCCCGTATTTTGAAGCAAAATTGCAGAAATTCTCATAATTTTCGGGCAAAAAGCAGAAATTCTACTTATTTTGGGTCAAAAAGGCAGAAAATCTCCTTTTTTCAGGAGCAAAAGGTCAGAAATTCCCCATATTTTGGGGCAAAATTGCAGAAATTTCCTTTACATTGGGGCAATATTGCAGAAATTTCCTTTACATTGGGGCAAAATTGCAGAAATTTCACTTATTTCAGAGAAAAAAAGCAAAAATTTTTCATATTTTGGGGCAAAACGGCAGAAATTCCCATTATTTTGGGGCAAAAAAGGCAGAAATTCACCTTATTTTGGGGTAAAATTGCAGAAATTTCACATATTTCAGAACAAAAAGGCAGAAATTTCCCTTATTTTGGGGCAAAATTACAGAAAATTCACTTATTTTAGGGTAATAAGTCAGAAATTCCCCTTAATTTGGGGGAAAAAAACAGAAATTCCATTTGTTTTGGGGGAAAAAGACAGAAATTCCACTTATTTAGAGGCAAAAAGGCAGAAATTCCCCTTATTTTGGAGCAAAAATAAAGAAATTTCCCTTTTTTTATGGCAAAAATTATGCATTCCCCTTAATTTCGGGCAAAACGGCAGAAATTCCCCGTATTTTGGAGCAAAATTGCAGAAATTCCCCTAATTGTGGGGAAAAAATGCAGAAATTCCCTATATGTTGGGGCAAAAAGACAGAAATTCTCCTTATTTTTGGGCAAAACTCAGAAATTCCACTTATTTTGGGGCAAAATTGCAAAAAATTCCCTTATTTTGGGGCAAAATTGCTGAAATTTCACTTATTTTGGGGCAAAATTGCAGAAATTTCATTTATTTCAGGGAAAAAAGGTAGAAATTTTTCTTATTTTGTGACAAAAAGATAGAAATTTCTAATATTTTGTTGCAAAAATGCAGAAATTCCCCTTATTTTGAGGTAAAAAGGCTGAAGTTCCCCTTATATGGGGGCAAAAAGGCCGAAATTTCCCTTAATTTGGGGCAAAATTGCAGAAATTTCACTTATTTCAGGGAAAAAAAGCAAAAATTTTTCTTATTTTGGGGAAAAAAGGCAGAAATTCCCATTATTTTGGGGCAAAAATGCAGAAATTCACCTTATTTTGGGGGAAGATTGCAGAAATTTCACATATTTCAAGGCAAAAAGGGAGAAATTTCCCTTATTTTGGGGCAAAATTGCAGAAATTTCACTTATTTCAGGGTAATAAATCAGAAATTTTCTTTATTTTGGAGCAAAAAAGACAGAAAATCCCTTTGTTTTGGGGGAAAAGGACAGACATTCCACTTATTTAGAGGCAAAAATGCAGAAATTCCCCTTATTTTGGAGCAAAAATGAAGAAATTTCTTTTTTTTAAGGCAAAAAAGTATGCATTCTTCTTATTATCAGGAAAAGGCAGAAATTCCCCGTATTTTGGAGCAAAATTGCAGAAATTCCCCTAATTGTGGGGCATAAAGGCAGAAATTCCCTATATGTTGTGGCAAAAAGACAGAAGTTCTCCTTATTTTGGGGCAAAACTCAGAAATTCCACGTATTTTGGGGCAAAATTAGAGAAATTTCCCTTATTTTAGGGCAAAATTGCAGAAATTTCACTTATTTTGGGGCGAAATTGCAGAAATTTCACTTATTTCAGGGAAAAAAAGCAGAAATTTTTCCTTCTTTTGGTGCAAAAAATTCAGAAATTTCTAATATTTTGTTGCAAAAATGCAGAAATTCCCCTTATTTTGAGGTAAAAAGGCTGAAATTCTCCTTATTTGAGGGTAAAAATGCAGAAAATTCTTTTATTTGGGGGCAAAATTGCAGAAATTTCACTTATTTCAGGGTAATGAGTCAGAAATTCCCCTTATTTTGGAGAAAAAAATACAGAAATATCATTTGTTTTGGGGGAATAAGACAGAAATTCCACTTATTTAGAGGCAAAAAGGCAGAAATTCCCCTTATTTTGGAGCAAAAATGAAGAAATTTCCCTTTTTATGGCAAAAAGGTATGCATTCCCATTATTTTCGGGCAAAAAGGCAGAAATTCCCCGTATTTTGGAGCAAAATTGCAGATATTTCCCTAATTTTGGGGCGAAAGTCAGAAATTTCCATTATTTTGGGGCAAAAATCAAAAATTCCCCTTATTTTGTGGCAAAATTCCAGAAATTTCCTTTATTTTGGGGCAAAATACAGGAATTTACCTTATTTTGGGGCAAAATTTCAGAAATTTCCCTTATTTGGTGCAAAATTGCAGAAATTTCACTTATTTTTAGGTAAAAAGGCTGAATTTTCCTTTATTTTGGGGCAAAAATGGAGAAATTCCCCTTATTTTGTGCCAAAAATGCAGAATTTCTTAATATTTGGTGGCAAAAATGCAGAAATTCTCCTTCTTTTGAGGTAAAAAGGCTGAAATTCCCCTTATATGGGGGCAAAAAAACAGAAATTTCCCCTATTTTGTGGCAAAAAGACAGAAATCCCCCTTATTTTGTGGCAAAAAGGCAGAAATTTTTTTTATTTTGGGGCAAAATTGCAGAAATTTCACTTATTTCAGGGCATAATTCAAAAATTCCTCTTATTTTGGGGCAAAATACAGAAATTCCGTTTATTTTTGGGTAAAAAGGAAGAAATTTCACTTATTTTGAGGTAAAAAGGCAGAAATTCCTCTTATTTTGGGGCAAAAATGAAGAAATTTTCCTTTTTTGTGGCAAAAGATATACATTCCTCTTACTTTCGGGATAATAAGCAGAAATTCCCCGTATTTTGAAGCAAAATTGCAGTAATTCTCATAATTTTCGGGCAAAAAGGCAGAAATTCTTCTTATTTTGGGGCAAAAAGACAGAAAATCTCCTTTTTTCGGGAGCAAACAGTCAGAAATTCCCCTTATTTTGGGGCAAAATTGCAGAAATTTCTTTTACATTGGGGCAAAATTGCAGAAATTTCCTTTACATTGGGGCAAAATACAGAAATTTAACTTATTTCAGAGAAAAAAAGCAAAAATTTTTCGTATTTTGGGGCAAAAGGCAGAAATTCTCATTATTTTGGGGGAAAAAGTTAGAAATTCACCTTATTTTGGGGTAAAATTGCAGAAATTTCACATATTTCAGAACAAAAAGGCAGAAATTTCCCCTATTTTGGGGCAAAATTGCAGACATTTCACTTATTTCAGAGTAATAAGTCAGAAATTCCCCTTATTTTGGGGCAAAAAAGACAGAAATTCCCTTTGTTTTGGGGGAAAAAAGACAGAAATTCCACTTATTTAGAGGCAAAAAGGCAGAAATTCCCCTTATTTTGGAGCAAAGATGAAGAAATTTTCCTTTTTTATGGCAAAAAGTTATGTATATCCCGTATTTTTGGGAAAAATAGCAGAAATTCCCCGTATTTTGGAGCAAAATTGCAGAAATTCCCCTAATTGTGGGGCAAAAAGGCAGAAATTCACTATATGTTGGGGCAAAAAGACAGAAATTCTCCTTATTTTGGGGCAAAACTCAGAAATTCCACTTATTTTGGGGCAAAATTTCAAAAATTTCCCTTATTTTGGGGCAAAATTGCAGAAATTTCATTTATTTCAGTGAAAAAAGCCAAAAATTTTCCTAATTTTGTGACAAAAAGGTTGAAATTTCTAATATTTTGTGGCAAAAATGCAGAAATTCCCTTTATTTTGAGGTAAAAAGGCTGAAGTTCCCCTTATATGGGGGCAAAAAGGCCGAAATTTCCCTTAATTTGGGGCAAAATTGCAGAAATTTCACTTATTTCAGAGAAAAAAAGCAAAAATTTTTCTTATTTTGGGGAGAAAAGGCAGAAATTCCAATTATTTTGGGGCAAAAATGCAGAAATTCACCTTATTGTGGGGTAAAATGGCAGAATTTTCTCATATTTCAGGGCAAAAAGGGAGAAATTTCCCTTATTTTGGGGCAAAATTACATAAATTTCACTTATTTCAGGGTAATAAGTCAGAAATTTTCCTTATTTTGGAGGAATAAAGACAGCAAATCCCTTTGTTTTGGGGGAAAAAGACAGACATTAAAATTATTTAGAGGCAAAAAAGCAGAAATTCCTCTTATTTTGGAGCAAAAATAAAGAAATTTCTTTTTTTTTAAAGCAAAAAGGTATGCATTCTTCTTATTTTCGGGCAAAAGCAGAAATTCCCCGTATTTTGGAGCAAAATTGCAGAAATTCCTCTAATTGTGGGGCAAAAATGCAGAAATTCCCATATGTTGGGGCAAAAAGACAGAAATTCTCCTTATTTTGGGGAAAAACTCAGAAATTCCAGGTATTTGGGGGCAAAATTCCAGAAATTTTACTTATTTTGGGGCAAAATTGCAGAAATTACACTTATTTTGGGGCGAAATTGCAGAAATTTCACTCATTTCAGGGAAAAAAGGCAGAAATTTTTCCTTATTTTGGGGCAAAAAGGCAGAAAATTCTAATATTTTGTGGCAAAAATGCAGAAATTCTCCTTATTTTGAGGTAAAAAATTCTGAAATTCTCCTTATTTGGGGGCAAAAATGCAGAAAATTCTTTAATTTGGGGGCAAAATTGCAGAAATTTTACTTATTTCAGGGTAATGAGTCAGAAATTCCCCTTATTTTGGAGCAAAAAATACAGAAATTCCCTTTGTTTTGGGGGAATAAGACAGAAATTCCACTAATTTAGAGGCAAAAAGGCAGAAATTCCCCTTATTTTGGAGCAAAAATGAAGAAATTTCCCTTTTTATGGCAAAAAGGTATGCATTCCCATTATTTTCGGGCAAAATGGCAGAAATTCCCCGTATTTTGGAGCAAAATTGCAGAAATTCCCCTAATTTTGGGGCGAAAGGCAGATATTCCCTTTATTTTGGGGCAAAAATCAGAAATTCCCCTTATTTTAGGGCAAAATTCCAGAAATTTCCTTCATTTTGGGGCAAAATTGCAGGAATTTATCTTATTTTGAGGCAAACTTGCCGAAATTTCACTTATTTGAGGCAAAATTCGCGAATTTTACTTATTTTCAGGTAAAAAGGCTGAAATTTCCTTTATTTTGGGGAAAAAGGAGAAATTCTCTTTATTTTGGGGCAAAATTGCAGAAATTTCCCTTATTATGGGAAAAAATTGCAGAAATTTCCCATATTTTAGGGCAAAATTGCAAAAATTTCACTTATTTCTTAGAAAAAAAAGAAAAATTTTTCTTATTTTGGGGCAAAAAGTAAGAAATTCCCATTATTTTGGGTCAAAAAGACAGAAATTCACCTTATTTTGGGGTAAAATTTAAGAAATTTCACATATTTCAGGGCAAAAAGGCAGATATTTCCCTTATTTTGGGACAAAATTGCAGAATTTTACTTATTTCAGAGTAATAAGTCAGAAATTCTTTTTATTTTGGGGCAAAAAAGACAGAAATTCCCTTTGTTTTGGGGGAAAAAGACAGAAATTCCACTTATTTAGAGGCAAAAATGCAGAAATTCTTCTTATTTTGGAGCAAAAATGAAGAAATTTTCCTCTTTTATGGCAAAAAGTTATGCATTCCTCTTATTTTCGGGCAAAAAGGCAGAAGTTCCCCGTATTTTGTAGCAAAATTGCAGAAATTCCCCTAATTGTGAAGCAAAAAGGCAGAAATTCCCTATATGTTGAGGCAAAAAGACAGAAATTCTCCTTATTTTGGTGCAAAACTCAGAATTTTCTCTTATTTTGGGGCAAAATTCCAGAAATTTCACTTATTTTGGGGCAAAATTGCAGAAATTTTCCATATTTTGGGGCAAAATTGCAGAAATTTCACTTATTTCAGGGAAAAAAGGCAGAAATTTTTCTTATTTTGGGGCAAAAATGCAGAATTTCTTAATATTTGGTGGCAAAAATGCAAAAATTCTCTTTCTTTTGTGGTAAAAAGGCTAAAATTCCCCTTATATGGGGGCAAAAAACCAGAAATTTCCCTTATTTTGGGGCAAAAAGACAGAAATTCCCCTTATTTTGTGGCAAAAAGGCAGAAATTTCTTTTATTTTGGGGCAAAATTGCAGAAATTTCACTTATTTCAGGGCATAATTCAAAAATTCCTTTTATTTTGGGGCAAAATACAGAAATTCTATTTATTTTTGGGTAAAAAGGCAGAAATTTCACTTATTTTCAGGTAAAAAGGCAGAAATTCCTTTTATTTTGCGGCAAAAATGAAGAAATTTCCCTTTTTTGTGGCAAAAGATATACATTCCCCTTACTTTCTGGATAATAAGCAAAAATTCCCCGTATTTTGAAGCAAAATTTCAGTAATTCTCATAATTTTTGGGCAAAAATGCAGAAATTCTCCTTATTTTGGGGTAAAAAGACAGAAAATCTCCTTTTTTTGGGAGCAAACAGTCAGAAATTCCTTTTATTTTGTGGCAAAAAGGCAGAAATTTCTTTTATTTTGAGGCAAAATTGCAGAAATTTCACTTATTTCAGGGCATAATTCAAAAATTCCTTTTATTTTGGGGCAAAAAGACAGAAATTTTGTTTATTTTTGGGTAAAAAGGCAGAAATTTCACTTATACTGAGGTAAAAAGGCAGAAATTCTTCTTATTTTGGGGCAAAAATGAAGAAATTTCCCTTTTTTTGTGGCAAAGGGTATACATTCCCCTTACTTTCAGGATAAAAAGCAGAAATTCCCCGTATTTTGAAGCAAAATTGCAGAAATTCTCATAATTTTCGGGCAAAAAGGCAGAAATTCTCCTTATTTTAAGGCAAAAAGGCAGAAAATCTCCTTTTTTCGGGAGCAAAGGGTCAGAAATTCCCCATACTTTGGGGCAAAATTGCAGAAATTTTCTTTACATTGGGGCAAAATTGCAGAAATTTCCTTTACATTGGGGCAAAATTGCAGAAATTTCACTTATTTCAGAGAAAAAAAAGCAAAAATTTTTCGTATTTTGGGGCAAAACGGCAGAAATTCTCATTATTTTGGGGCAAAAAAGGCAGAAATTCACCTTATTTTGGGGTAAAATTGCCGAAATTTCACATATTTCAGGGCAAAAGGCAGAAATTTCCCTTATTTTGGGGCAAAATTACAGAAAATTCACTTATTTTAGGGTAATGAGTCAGAAATTCCCCTTATTTTGGGGCAAAAAAACAGAAATTTTCTTTGTTTTGCGGGAAAAAGACAGAAATTCCACTTATTTAGAGGCAAAAAGGCAGAAATTCCCCTTATTTTGGAGCAAAAATAAAGAAATTTCCCTTTTTTTTTATGGCAAAAATTATGCATTCCCCTTAATTTCGGGCAAAAAGCAGAAATTCCCCGTATTTTGGAGCAAAATTGCAGAAATTCCCCTAATTGTAGGGCAATAAGGCAGAAATTCCCTATATGTTGGGGCAAAAAGACAGAAATTCTCTTTATTTTTGGGCAAAACTCAGAAATTCCACTTATTTTGGGGCAAAATTGCAAAAATTTCCCTTATTTTCGGGCAAAATTGCAGAAATTTCACTTATTTTGGGGCAAAATTTCAGAAATTTCATTTATTTCAGGGAAAAAAGGCAGAAATTTTCCTTATTTTGTGACAAAAAGGTAGAAATTTCTAATATTTTGTGGCAAAAATGCAGAAATTCCCCTTATTTTGAGGTAAAAAGGCTGAAGTTCCCCTTATATGGGGGCAAAAAGGCCGAAATTTCCCTTAATTTGGGGCAAAATTTCAGAAATTTCACTTATTTCAGAGAAAAAAAGCAAAAATTTTTCTTATTTTGGGGCAAAAAGGCAGAAATTCCCATTATTTTGTGGCAAAAATGCAGAAATTCACTTTATTTTGGAGTAAAATTCCAGAAATTTCACATATTTCAGGGCAAAAATGGAGAAATTTCCCTTATTTTGTGGCAAAATTGCAGAAATTTCACTTATTTCAGGGTAATAAGTCAGAAATTTTCCTTATTTTGGAGGAAAAAAGACAGCAAATCCCTTTGTTTTGGGGGAAAAAGAAAGACATTCCACTTATTTAGAGGCAAAAATGCAGAAATTCCCCTTATTTTGGAGCAAAAATGAAGAAATTTCTTTTTTTAAGGCAAAAAGTTATGCATTCTTCTTATTTTCGGGCAAAAAGGCAGAAATTCCCCGTATTTTGGAGCAAAAAGCAGAAATTCCCCTAATTGTGGGGCAAATATGCAGAAATTCCAATATGTTGGGGCAAAAAGACAGAAATTCTCATTATTTTGAGGCAAAACTCAGAAATTCCACTTATTTTGGGGCAAAATTCCAGAAATTTCCCTTATTTTGGGGCAAAATTGCAGAAATTTCACTGATTTTGGGGCGAAATTGCAGCAATTTCACTTATTTCAGGGAAAAAAGGCAGAAATTTTTCCTTATTTTGGGGCAAAAAGGCAGAAATTTCTAATATTTTGTGGCAAAAATGCAGAAATTCCCCTTATTTTGAGGTAAAAATGCTGAAATTCTCCTTATTTGGGGGCAAAAATGCAGAAAATTCTTTTATTTGGGGGCAAAATTGCAGAAATTTTACTTATTTCAGGGTAATGAGTCAGAAATTCCCCTTATTTTGGAGCAAAAAATACAAAAATTCCCTTTGTTTTGGGGGAATAAGACAGAAATTCCACTTATTTAGAGGCAAAAAGGCAGAAATTCCCTTTATTTTGGAGCAAAAATGAAGAAATTTCCCTTTTTATGGCAAAAAGGTATGCATTCCCATTATTTTCGGGCAAAAAGGCAGAAATTCCCCGTATTTTGGAGCAAAATTGCAGAAATTCCCCTAATTTTGAGGCGAAAGGCAGAAATTCCCTTTATTTTGGGGCAAAAATCAGAAATTCCCCTGATTTTAGGGCAAAATTCCAGAAATTTCCTTTATTTTGGGGCAAATTTGCAGGAATTTACCTTATTTTGGGGCAAATTGCAGAAATTTCACTTATTTGAGGCAAAATTGCAGAAATTTCACTTATTTTCAGGTAAAAAGGCTGAAATTTCCTTTATTTTGGAGAACAAAGGAGAAATTCTCTTTATTTTGGGGCAAAATTGCAGAAATTTCCCTTATTATGGGGAAAAATTGCAGAAATTTCCCATATTTTAGGGCAAAATTGCAAAAATTTCACTTATTTCAGAGAAAAAAAACAAAAATTTTTCTTATTTTGGGGCAAAAAGGAAGAAATTCCCATTTTTTTGGGGCAAAAAGGCAGAAATTCACCTTATTTTGGGGTAAAATTGCAGAAATTTCACATATTTCAGGGGAAAAAGGCAGAAATTTCCCTTATTTTGGGGCAAAATTGCAGAATTTCACTTATTTCAGAGTAATAAGTCAGAAATTCTTCTTATTTTGGGGCAAAAAAGACAGAAATTCCCTTTGTTTTGGGGGAAAAAGACAGAAATTCCACTTATTTAGAGGCAAAAAAGCAGAAATTCTTCTTATTTTGGAGCAAAAATGAAGAAATTTTCCTCTTTTATGACAAAAAGTTATGCATTCCTCTTATTTTCGGGCAAAAAGGCAGAAGTTCCCCGTATTTTGTAGCAAAATTTCAGAAATTCTCCTAATGGTGAAGCAAAAAGGCAGAAATTCCCTATATGTTGGGGCAAAAAGACAGAAATTCTCCTTATTTTGGGGCAAAACTCAGAATTTTCTCTTATTTTGGGGCAAAATTCCAGAAATTTCACTTATTTTGGGGCAAAATTGCAGAAATTTCCTATATTTTGGGGCAAAATTGCAGAAATTTAACTTATTTCAGGGAAAAAAGGCAGAAATTTCCCTTATTTTGGGGCAAAAATGCAGAATTTCTTAATATTTGGTGGCAAAAATGCAGAAATTCTCTTTCTTTTGAGGTAAAAAGGCTGAAATTCCCCTTATATGGGGGCAAAAAACAGAAATTTCCCTTATTTTGGGGCAAAAAGAAAGAAATTCCCCTTATTTTGTGGCAAAAAGGCAGAAATTTCTTTTATTTTGGGGCAAAATTGCAGAAATTTCACTTATTTCAGGGCATAATTCAAAAATTCCTTTTATTTTGGGGCAAAATACAGAAATTCCATTTATTTTTGGGTAAAAAGGCAGAAATTTCACTTATTTTGAGGTAAAAAGGCAGAAATTCCTCTTATTTTGGGGCAAAAATGAAGAAATTTCCCTTTTTTGTGGCAAAAGATATACATTCTTCTTACTTTCTGGATAATAAGCAGAAATTCCCCGTATTTTGAAGCAAAATTGCAGTAATTCTCATAATTTTCGGGCAAAAAGGCAGAAATTCTCCTTATTTTGGTGTAAAAAGACAGAAAATCTCCTATTTTTGGGAGCAAACTGTCAGAAATTCCTCTTATTTTGTGGCAAAAAGGCAGAAATTTCTTTTATTTTGAGGCAAAATTGCAGAAATTTCACTTATTTCAGGGCAAAAATGGAGAAATTTCCCTTATTTTGGGGCAAAATTGCAGAAATTTCACTTATTGCAGGGTAATAAGTCAGAAATTTTCCTTATTTTGGAGCAAAAAAGACAGAAAATTCCTTTGTTTTGGGGGAAAAAGACAGACATTCCACTTATTTAGAGGCAAAAAAGCAGAAATTCCCCTTATTTTGGAGCAAAAATGAAGAAATTTCTTTTTTTTTAAGGCAAAAATGTATGCATTCTTCTTTTTTCGGGCAAAAAGGCAGAAATTCCCCGTATTTTGGGGCAAAATTGCAGAAATTCCCCTATTTGTGGGGCAAAAATGCAGAAATTCCCTATATGTTGGGGCAAAAAGACAGAAATTCTCCTTATTTTGGGGCAAAACTTAGAAATTCCACTTATTTTGGGTCAAAATTCCAGAAATTTCCCTTATTTTGGGGCAAAATTGCAGAAATTTCACTTATTTTGAGGGGAAATTGCAGAAATTTCACTTATTTCAGGAAAAAAAGGCAGAAATTTTTCTTTATTTTGGGGCAAAAAGGCAGAAATTTCTAATATTTTGTGGTAAAAATGCAGAAATTCCCCTTATTTTGAGGTAAAAAAACTGAAATTCTCCTTATTTGGGGGCAAAAATGCAGAAAATTCTCTTATTTGGGGGCAAAATTGCAGAAATTTCAGTTATTCAGGGTAATGAGTCAGAAATTCCCCTTATTTTGGAGCAAAAAATACAGAAATTCCCTTTGTTTTGGGGGAATAAGACAGAAATTCCACTTATTTAGAGGCAAAAAGGCAGAAATTCCCTTTATTTTGGAGCAAAAATGAAGAAATTTCCCTTTTTATGGCAAAAAGGTATGCATTCCCATTATTTTCGGGCAAAAAGGCAGAAATTCCCCGTATTTTGGAGCAAAATTGCAGAAATTCCCCTAATTTTGGGGCGAAAGGCGGAAATTCCCTTTATTTTGGGGCAAAAATCAGAAATTCCCCTTATTTTAGGGCAAAATTCCAGAAATTTCCTTTATTACGGGGCAAAATTGTAGGAATTTACCTTATTTTGGAGCAAAATTGCAAAAATTTCACTTATTTGATGCAAAATTGCAGAAATTTCTCTTATTTTCAGGTAAAAAGGCTGAAATTTCCTTTATTTTGAGGAACAAAGGAAAAATTCTCTTTATTTTGGGGCAAAATTGCAGAAATTTCCCTTATTATGGGGAAAAATTGCAGCAATTTCCCATATTTTAGGGCAAAATTGCAAAAATTTCACTTACTTCAGAGAAAAAAAACAAAAATTTTTCTTATTTTGGGGCAAAAAGGAAGAAATTCCCATTATTTTGGGGCAAAAAGGCCGAAATTCACCTTATTTTGGGGTAAAATGTCAGAAATTTCACATATTTCAGGGGAAAAAAGCCGGAAATTTCCCTCATTTTGGGGCAAAATTGCAGAATTTCACTTATTTCAGGGTAATAAGTCAGAAATTCTTCTTATTTTTGGGCAAAAAAGACAGAAATTCCCTTTGTTTTGGGGGAAAAAGACAGAAATTCCACTTATTTAGAGGCAAAAAAGCAGAAATTCTTCTTATTTTGGAGCAAAAATGAAGAAATTTTCCTCTTTTATGACAAAAAGTTATGCATTCCTCTTATTTTCGGGCAAAAAGGCAGAAGTTCCCCGTATTTTGTAGCAAAATTGCAGAAATTCCCCTAATGGTGAAGCAAAAAGGCAGAAATTCCCTATATGTTGGGGCAAAAAGACAGAAATTCTCCTTATTTTGGTGCAAAACTCAGAATTTTCTCTTATTTTGGGGCAAAATTCCAGAAATTTCACTTATTTTGGGGCAAAATTGCAGAAATATCCCTTATTTTGGAGCAAAATTGCATAAATTTCACTTATTTCAGGGAAAAAAGGCAGAAATTTCCCTTATTTTGGGGCAAAAATGCAGAATTTCTTAATATTTGGTGGCAAAAATGCAGAAATTCTCTTTCTTTTGAGGTAAAAAGGCTTAAATTCCCCTTATATGGGGGCAAAAAAACAGAAATTTCCCTTATTTTGGGGCAAAAAGACAGAAATTCCCCTTATTTGGTGGCAAAAAGGCAGAAATTTCTTTTATTTTGGGGCAAAATTGCAGAAATTTCACTTATTTCAGGGCATAATTCAAAAATTCCTTTTATTTTGGGGCAAAATACAGAAATTCCATTTATTTTTGGGTAAAAAGGCAGAAATTTCACTTATTTTGAGGTAAAAAGGCAGAAATTCCTCTTATTTTGAGGCAAAATGAAGAAATTTCCCTTTTTTGTGGCAAAAGATATACATTCTTCTTACTTTCTGGATAATAAGCAGAAATTCCCCGTATTTTGAAGCAAAATTGCAGTAATTCTCATAATTTTCGGGCAAAAAGGCAGAAATTCTCCTTATTTTGAGGTAAAAAGGCAGAAAATCTCCTTTTTTTGGGAGCAAACTGTCAGAAATTCCTCTTATTTTGTGGCTAAAAGACAGAAATTTCTTTTATTTTGAGGCAAAATTGCAGAAATTTCACTTATTTCAGGGCATAATTCAAAAATTCCTTTTATTTTGGGGCAAAAAGACAGAAATTTTGTTTATTTTTGGGTAAAAAGGCAGAAATTTCACTTATATTGAGGTAAAAAGGCAGAAATTCCACTTATTTTGGGGCAAAAATGAAGAAATTTCCCTTTTTTTGTGGCAAAAGGTATACATTCCCCTTACTTTCAGGATAAAAAGCAGAAATTCCTCGTATTTTGAAGCAAAATTGCAGAAATTCTCATAATTTTCGGGCAAAAAGGCAGAAATTCTCCTTATTTTGGGGCAAAAAGGCAGAAAATCTCCTTTTTTTGGGAGCAAAAGGTCAGAAATTCCCCATATTTTGGGGCAAAATTGCAGAAATTTCCTTTACATTGGGGCAAAATTGCAGAAATTTCCTTTACATTGGGGCAAAATTGCAGAAAATTCACTTATTTCAGAGAAAAAAAGCAAAATTTTTTCATATTTTGGGGCAAAATGCCAGAAATTCCCATTATTTTGGGGCAAAAAAGGCAGAAATTCACCTTATTTTGGGGTAAAATTGCAGAAATTTTACATATTTCAGGGCAAAAAGGCAGAAATTTCCCTAATTTTGGGGCAAAATTACAGAAAATTCACTTATTTTAGGGTAATAAGTCAGAAATTCCCCTTTTTTGGGGCAAAAAAAAACAGAAATTTTCTTTGTTTTGAGGGAAAAAGACAGAAATTCCACTGATTTAGAGGCAAAAAGGCAGAAATTTCCCTTATTTTGGAGCAAAAATAAAGAAATTTCCCTTTTTTTATGGCAAAAATTATGCATTCCCTTTAATTTCGGGCAAAAAGGCAGAAATTCCCCGTATTTTGGAGCAAAATTGCAGAAATTCCCCTAATTGTGGGGCAAAAAGGCAGAAATTCCCTATACGTTGGGGCAAAAAGACAGAAATTCTCCTTATTTTGGGGCAAAACTCAGAAATTTCACTTATTTTGGGGCAAAATTGCAAAAAATTCCCTTATTTTGGGGCAAAATTGCAGAAATTTCACTTATTTTGGGGCAAAATTTCAGAAATTTCATTTATTTCAGGGAAAAAAGGCAGAAATTTTCCTTATTTTGTGACAAAAAGGTAGAAATTTCTAATATTTTGTGGCAAAAATGCAGAAATTCCCCTTATTTTGAGGTAAAATGGCTGAAGTTCCCCTTATATGGGGGCAAAAAGGCCGAAATTTTCCTTAATTTGTGGCAAATTTGCAGAAATTTCACTTATTTCAGAGAAAAAAGCAAAAAATTTTCTTATTTTTGGGCAAAAAGGCAGAAATTCCCATTATTTTAGGGCAAAAATGCAAAAATTCTTCTTATTTTGGGGTAAAACTGCAGAAATTTCACATATTTCAGGGCAAAAATGGAGAAATTTCCCTTATTTTGGGGCAAAATTGCAGAAATTTCACTTATTGCAGGGTAATAAGTCAGAAGTTTTCCTTATTTTGGAGCAAAAAAGACAGAAAATCCCTTTCTTTTGGGGGAAAAAGACAGACATTCCACTTATTTAGAGGCAAAAAAGCAGAAATTCCCCTTATTTTGGAGCAAAAATGAAGAAATTTCTTTTTTTAAGGCAAAAATGTATGCATTCTTCTTATTTTGGGGCAAAAAGGCAGAAATTCCCCGTATTTTGGGGCAAAATTGCAGAAATTCCCCTAATTGTGAGGCAAAAATGCAGAAAATCCCTATATGTTGGGGCAAAAAGACAGAAATTCTCCTTATTTTGGGGCAAAACTCAGAAATTCCACTTATTTTGGGGCAAAATTCCAGAAATTTCCCTTATTTTGGGGCAAAATTGCAGAAATTTCACTTATTTTGAGGCGAAATTGCAGAAATTTCACTTATTTCAGGAAAAAAAGGCAGAAATATTTCTTTATTTTGGGGCAAAAAGGCAGAAATTTCTAATATTTTGTGGCAAAAATGCAGAAATTCCCCTTATTTTGAGGTAAAAAGGCTGAAATTCTCATTATTTGGGGGCAAAAATGCAGAAAATTCTTTTATTTGAGGGCAAAATTGCAGAAATTTCACTTATTTTAGGGTAATGAGTCAGAAATTCCCCTTATTTTGGAGCAAAAAATACAGAAATTCCATTTGTTTTGGGGGAATAAGACAGAAATTCCACTTATTTAGAGGCAAAAAGTCAGAAATTCCCCTTATTTTGAAGCAAAAATGAAGAAATTTCCTTTTTTATGGCAAAAAGGTATGCATTCCCATTATTTTCGGGCAAAAAGGCAGAAATTCTCCGTATTTTGGAACAAAATTGCAGAAATTCCCCTAATTTTGGAGCGAAAGGCAGAAATTCCCTTTATTTTGGGGCAAAAATCAGAAAATCGCCTTATTTTAAATCAAAATTCCAGAAATTTCCTTTATTTTGGGGCAAAATTGCACGAATTTACCTTATTTTGGGGCAAAATTGCAGAACTTTCACTTATTTGAGGCAAAATTGCAGAAATTTCACTTATTTTCAGGTAAAAAGGCTGAAATTTCCTTTATTTTAGGGAAAAAAGGAGAAATTCTGTTTATTTTGGGGCAAAATTGCAGAAATTTCCCTTATTATCAGGAAAAATTGCAGAAATTTTCATTATTTTAGGGCAAAATTGCAAAAATTTCACTTATTTCAGAGAAAAAAAACAAAAATTTTTCTTATTTTTGGGCAAAAAGAAAGAAATTCCCATTATTTTGGGGCAAAAAGGCAGAAATTCACCTTATTTTGGAGCAAAATTGCAGAAATTTCACATATTTCAGAACAAAAAGGCAGAAATTTCTTTTATTTTGGGCCAAAATTGCAGAATTTCACGTACTTCAGGGTAATAAGTCAGAAATTCTTCTTATTTTGGGGCAAAAAAGACAGAAATTCCCTTTGTTTTGGGGGAAAAAGACAGAAATTCCACTTATTTAGAGGCAAAAAAGCAGAAATTCTTCTTATTTTGGAGCAAAAATGAAGAAATTTTCCTCTTTTATAGCAAAAAGTTATGCATTCCTCTTATTTTCGGACAAAAAGGCAGAAGTTCCCCGTATTTTGTAGCAAAATTGCAGAAATACCCCTAATTGTGAAGCAAAAAGGCAGAAATTCCCTAAATGTTGGGGCAAAAAGACAGAAATTCTCCTTATTTTGGTGCAAAACTCAGAATTTTTTCTTATTTTGGGGCAAAATTACAGAAATTTCCCTTATTTTGGGGCCAAATTGCAGAAATTTCCCATATTTTGGGGCAAAATTGCAGAAATTTCACTTATTTCAGGAATAAAGGCAGAAATTTCCCTTATTTTGGGGCCAAAATGCAGAATTTCTTAATATTTGGTGGCAAAAATGCAGAAATTCTCCTTCTTTTGAGGTAAAAAGGCTGAAATTCCCTTTATATGGGGGCAAAAAAACAGAAATTTCCTTTATTTTGGGGCAAAAAGACAGAAATTCCCCTTATTTTTTGGCAAAAAGGCAGAAATTTCTTTTATTTTGGGGCAAAATTGCAGAAATTTCACTTATTTCAGAACATAATTCAAAAATTCCTTTTATTTTGGGGCAAAATACAGAAATTCCGTTTATTTTTGGATAAAAAGGCAGAAATTTCACTTATTTTGAGGTAAAAAGGCAGAAATTCCTTTTACTTTGGGGCAAAAATGAAGAAATTTCCCTTTTTTGTGGCAAAAGATATACATTCTTCTTACTTTCTGGATAATAAGCAGAAATTCCCTGTATTTTGAAGCAAAATTGCAGTAATTCTCATAATTTTCAGGAAAAAAGGCAGAAATTCTCCTTATTTTGGGGTAAAAAGACAGAAAATCTCCTTTTCTCAGGAGCAAACAGTAAGAAATTCCTCTTATTTTGTGGCAAAAAGGCAGAAATTTCTTTTATTTTGAGGCAAAATTGCAGAAATTTCACTTATTTCAGGGCATAATTCAAAAATTCCTTTTATTTTGGGGCAAAAGGACAGAAATTTTGTTTATTTTTGGGTAAAAAGGCAGAAATTTCACTTATATTGAGGTAAAAAGGCAGAAATTCCTCTTATTTTGGGGCAAAAATGAAAAAATTTCCCTTTTTTTGTGGCAAAAGGTATACATTCCCCTTACTTTCAGAATAAAAAGCAGAAATTTCCCGTATTTTGAAGCAAAATTGCAGAAATTCTCATAATTTTCGGGCAAAAAGCAGAAATTCTACTTATTTTGGGTCAAAAAGGCAGAAAATCTCCTTTTTTCAGGAGCAAAAGGTCAGAAATTCCCCATATTTTGGGGCAAAATTGCAGAAATTTCCTTTACATTGGGGCAATATTGCAGAAATTTCCTTTACATTGGGGCAAAATTGCAGAAATTTCACTTATTTCAGAGAAAAAAAGCAAAAATTTTTCATATTTTGGGGCAAAACGGCAGAAATTCCCATTATTTTGGGGCAAAAAAGGCAGAAATTCACCTTATTTTGGGGTAAAATTGCAGAAATTTCACATATTTCAGAACAAAAAGGCAGAAATTTCCCTTATTTTGGGGCAAAATTACAGAAAATTCACTTATTTTAGGGTAATAAGTCAGAAATTCCCCTTAATTTGGGGGAAAAAAACAGAAATTCCATTTGTTTTGGGGGAAAAAGACAGAAATTCCACTTATTTAGAGGCAAAAAGGCAGAAATTCCCCTTATTTTGGAGCAAAAATAAAGAAATTTCCCTTTTTTTATGGCAAAAATTATGCATTCCCCTTAATTTCGGGCAAAACGGCAGAAATTCTCCGTATTTTGGAGCAAAATTGCAGAAATTCCCCTAATTGTGGGGAAAAAATGCAGAAATTCCCTATATGTTGGGGCAAAAAGACAGAAATTCTCCTTATTTTGGGGCAAAACTCAGAAATTCCACTTATTTTGGGGCAAAATTGCAAAAAATTCTTTTATTTTGGGGCAAAATTGCTGAAATTTCACTTATTTTGGGGCAAAATTGCAGAAATTTCATTTATTTCAGGGAAAAAAGGTAGAAATTTTCCTTATTTTGTGACAAAAAGGTAGAAATTTCTAATATTTTGTGGCAAAAATGCAGAAATTCCCCTTATTTTGAGGTAAAAAGGCTGAAGTTCCCCTTATATGGGGGCAAAAAGGCCGAAATTTCCCTTAATTTGGGGCAAAATTGCAGAAATTTCACTTATTTCAGGGAAAAAAAGCAAAAATTTTTCTTATTTTGGGGAAAAAAGGCAGAAATTCCCATTATTTTGGGGCAAAAATGCAGAAATTCACCTTATTTTGGGGGAAGATTGCAGAAATTTCACATATTTCAAGGCAAAAAGGGAGAAATTTCCCTTATTTTGGGGCAAAATTGCAGAAATTTCACTTATTTCAGGGTAATAAATCAGAAATTTTCTTTATTTTGGAGCAAAAAAGACAGAAAATCCCTTTGTTTTGGGGGAAAAGGACAGACATTCCACTTATTTAGAGGCAAAAATGCAGAAATTCCCCTTATTTTGGAGCAAAAATGAAGAAATTTCTTTTTTTTAAGGCAAAAAAGTATGCATTCTTCTTATTATCAGGAAAAGGCAGAAATTCCCCGTATTTTGGAGCAAAATTGCAGAAATTCCCCTAATTGTGGGGCATAAAGGCAGAAATTCCCTATATGTTGTGGCAAAAAGACAGAAGTTCTCCTTATTTTGGGGCAAAACTCAGAAATTCCACGTATTTTGGGGCAAAATTAGAGAAATTTCCCTTATTTTAGGGCAAAATTGCAGAAATTTCACTTATTTTGGGGCGAAATTGCAGAAATTTCACTTATTTCAGGGAAAAAAAGCAGAAATTTTTCCTTCTTTTGGTGCAAAAAATTCAGAAATTTCTAATATTTTGTTGCAAAAATGCAGAAATTCCCCTTATTTTGAGGTAAAAAGGCTGAAATTCTCCTTATTTGAGGGTAAAAATGCAGAAAATTCTTTTATTTGGGGGCAAAATTGCAGAAATTTCACTTATTTCAGGGTAATGAGTCAGAAATTCCCCTTATTTTGGAGAAAAAAATACAGAAATATCATTTGTTTTGGGGGAATAAGACAGAAATTCCACTTATTTAGAGGCAAAAAGGCAGAAATTCCCCTTATTTTGGAGCAAAAATGAAGAAATTTCCCTTTTTATGGCAAAAAGGTATGCATTCCCATTATTTTCGGGCAAAAAGGCAGAAATTCCCCGTATTTTGGAGCAAAATTGCAGATATTTCCCTAATTTTGGGGCGAAAGTCAGAAATTTCCATTATTTTGGGGCAAAAATCAAAAATTCCCCTTATTTTGTGGCAAAATTCCAGAAATTTCCTTTATTTTGGGGCAAAATACAGGAATTTACCTTATTTTGGGGCAAAATTTCAGAAATGTCCCTTATTTGGTGCAAAATTGCAGAAATTTCACTTATTTTTAGGTAAAAAGGCTGAATTTTCCTTTATTTTGGGGCAAAAATGGAGAAATTCCCCTTATTTTGGGCCAAAAATGCAGAATTTCTTAATATTTGTTGGCAAAAATGCAGAAATTCTCCTTCTTTTGAGGTAAAAAGGCTGAAATTCCCCTTATATGGGGGCAAAAAAACAGAAATTTCCCCTATTTTGTGGCAAAAAGACAGAAATCCCCCTTATTTTGTGGCAAAAAGGCAGAAATTTTTTTTATTTTGGGGCAAAATTGCAGAAATTTCACTTATTTCAGGGCATAATTCAAAAATTCCTCTTATTTTGGGGCAAAATACAGAAATTCCGTTTATTTTTGGGTAAAAAGGAAGAAATTTCACTTATTTTGAGGTAAAAAGGCAGAAATTCCTCTTATTTTGGGGCAAAAATGAAGAAATTTTCCTTTTTTGTGGCAAAAGATATACATTCCTCTTACTTTCGGGATAATAAGCAGAAATTCCCCGTATTTTGAAGCAAAATTGCAGTAATTCTCATAATTTTCGGGCAAAAAGGCAGAAATTCTTCTTATTTTGGAGCAAAAAGACAGAAAATCTCCTTTTTTCGGGAGCAAACAGTCAGAAATTCCCCTTATTTTGGGGCAAAATTGCAGAAATTTCTTTTACATTGGGGCAAAATTGCAGAAATTTCCTTTACATTGGGGCAAAATACAGAAATTTAACTTATTTCAGAGAAAAAAAGCAAAAATTTTTCGTATTTTGGGGCAAAAGGCAGAAATTCTCATTATTTTGGGGGAAAAAGTTAGAAATTCACCTTATTTTGGGGTAAAATTGCAGAAATTTCACATATTTCAGAACAAAAAGGCAGAAATTTCCCCTATTTTGGGGCAAAATTGCAGACATTTCACTTATTTCAGAGTAATAAGTCAGAAATTCCCCTTATTTTGGGGCAAAAAAGACAGAAATTCCCTTTGTTTTGGGGGAAAAAAGACAGAAATTCCACCTATTTAGAGGCAAAAAGGCAGAAATTCCCCTTATTTTGGAGCAAAGATGAAGAAATTTTCCTTTTTTATGGCAAAAAGTTATGTATATCCCGTATTTTTGGGAAAAATAGCAGAAATTCCCCGTATTTTGGAGCAAAATTGCAGAAATTCCCCTAATTGTGGGGCAAAAAGGCAGAAATTCACTATATGTTGGGGCAAAAAGACAGAAATTCTCCTTATTTTGGGGCAAAACTCAGAAATTCCACTTATTTTGGGGCAAAATTTCAAAAATTTCCCTTATTTTGGGGCAAAATTGCAGAAATTTCACTTATTTTGGGGCAAAATTTCAGAAATTTCATTTATTTCAGGGAAAAAAGGCAGAAATTTTCCTTATTTTGGGGCAAAAAGGCAGAAATTTCTAATATTTTGTGGCAAAAATGCAGAAATTCCCCTTATTTTGAGGTAAAATGGCTGAAGTTCCCCCTATATGGGGGCAAACAGGCCGAAATTTTCCTTAATTTGTGGCAAAATTGCAGAAATTTCACTTATTTCAGAGAAAAAAAGCAAAAAATTTTCTTATTTTTGGGCAAAAAGGCAGAAATTCCCATTATTTTAGGGCAAAAATGCAAAAAATTCTTCTTATTTTGGGGTAAAATTGCAGAAATTTCACATATTTCAGGGCAAAAATGGAGAAATTTTCCTTATTTTGGGGCAAAATTGCAGAAATTTCACTTATTGCAGGGTAATAAGTCAGAAGTTTTCCTTATTTTGGAGCAAAAAAGAGAGAAAATCCCTTTCTTTTGGGGGAAAAAGACAGACATTCCACTAATTTAGAGGCAAAAAAGCAGAAATTCCCCTTATTTTGGAGCAAAAATGAAGAAATTTCTTTTTTTTAAGGCAAAAATGTATGCATTCTTCTTATTTCCGGGCAAAAAGGCAGAAATTCACCGTATTTTGGGGCAAAATTGCAGAAATTCCCCTAATTGTGAGGCAAAAATGCAGAAATTCCCTATATGTTGGGGCAAAAAGACAGAAATTCTCTTTATTTTGTGGCAAAACTCAGAAATTCCACTTATTTTGGGGCAAAATTCCAGCAATTTCCCTTATTTTGGGGCAAAATTGCAGAAATTTCACTTATTTTGAGGCGAAATTGCAGAAATTTCACTTATTTCAGGAAAAAAAGGCAGAAATATTTCTTTATTTTTGGGCAAAAAGGCAGAAATTTCTAATATTTTGTGGCAAAAATGCAGAAATTCCCCTTATTTTGAGGTAAAAAGGCTGAAATTCTCCTTATTTGGGGGCAAAAATGCAGAAAATTCTTTTATTTGGGGGCAAAATTGCAGAAATTTCACTTATTTTAGGGTAATGAGTCAGAAATTCCCCTTATTTTGGAGCAAAAAATACAGAAATTCCATTTGTTTTGGGGGAATAAGACAGAAATTCCACTTATTTAGAGGCAAAAAGTCAGAAATTCCCCTTATTTTGAAGCAAAAATGAAGAAATTTCCTTTTTTATGGCAAAAAGGTATGCATTCCCTTTATTTTCGGGCAAAAAGGCAGAAATTCTCCGTATTTTGGAGCAAAATTGCAGAAATTCCCCTAATTTTGGAGCGAAAGGCAGAAATTCTCTTTATTTTGGGGCAAAAATCAGAAATTCGCCTTATTTTAAGTCAAATTCCAGAAATTTCCTTTATTTTGGGGCAAAATTGCAGGAATTTACCTTATTTTGGGGCAAAATTGCAGAAATTTCACTTATTTGAGGCAAAATTCAGAAATTTCACTTATTTTCAGGTAAAAAGGCTGAAATTTCCTTTATTTTAGGAAAAAAAGGAGAAATTCTCTTTATTTTGGGGCAAAATTGCAGAAATTTCCCTTATTATCAGGAAAAATTGCAGAAATTTTCATTATTTTAGGGCAAAATTGCAAAAATTTCACTTATTTCAGAGAAAAAAAACAAAAATTTTTCTTATTTTTGGGCAAAAAGGAAGAAATTCCCATTATTTTGGGGCAAAAAGGCAGAAATTCACCTTATTTTGGGGTAAAATTGCAGAAATTTCACATATTTCAGAACAAAAAGGCAGAAATTTCTTTTATTTTGGGCCAAAATTGCAGAATTTCACGTACTTCAGGGTAATAAGTCAGAAATTCTTCTTATTTTGGGGCAAAAAAGACAGAAATTCCCTTTGTTTTGGGGGAAAAAACAGAAATTCCACTTATTTAGAGGCAAAAAAGCAGAAATTCTTCTTATTTTGGAGCAAAAATGAAGAAATTTTTCTCTTTTATAGCAAAAAGTTATGCATTCCTCTTATTTTCGGGCAAAAAGGCAGAAGTTCCCCGTATTTTGTAGCAAAATTGCAGAAATACCCCTAATTGTGAAGCAAAAAGGCAGAAATTCCCTAAATGTTGGGGCAAAAAGACAGAAATTCTCCTTATTTTGGGGCAAAACTCAGAATTTTCTCTTATTTTGGGGCAAAATTCCAGAAATTTCGCTTATTTGGGGGCCAAATTGCAGAAATTTCCCATATTTTGGGGCAAAATTGCAGAAATTTCACTTATTTCAGGGAAAAAAGGCAGAAATTTCCCTTATTTTGGGGCAAAAATGCAGAATTTCTTAATATAAGGTGGCAAAAATGCAGAAATTCTCCTTCTATTGAGGTAAAAAGGCTGAAATTCCCTTTATATGGGGGCCAAAAAACAGAATTTTCCTTTATTTTGGGGCAAAAAGACAGAAATTCCCCTGATTTTTTGGCAAAAAGGCAGAAATTTCTTTTATTTTGGGGCAAAATTGCAGAAATTTCACTTATTTCAGAACATAATTCAAAAATTTCTTTTATTTTGGGGCAAAATACAGAAATTCAGTTTATTTTTGGATAAAAAGGCAGAAATTTCACTTATTTTGAGGTAAAAAGGCAGAAATTCCTTTTTCTTTGGGGCAAAAATGAAGAAATTTCCCTTTTTGTGGCAAAAGATATACATTCTTCTTACTTTCTGGATAATAAGCAGAAATTCCCTGTATTTTGAAGCAAAATTGCAGTAATTCTCATAAGTTTCAGGAAAAAAGGCAGAAATTCTCCTTATTTTGGGGTAAAAAGACAGAAAATCTCCTTTTCTCGGGAGCAAACGGTAAGAAATTCCTCTTATTTTGTGGCAAAAAGGCAGAAATTTCTTTTATTTTGAGGCAAAATTGCAGAAATTTCACTTATTTCAGGGCATAATTCAAAAATTCCTTTTATTTTGGGGCAAAAGGACAGAAATTTTGTTTATTTTTGGGTAAAAAGGAAGAAATTTCACTTATATTGAGGTAAAAAGGCAGAAATTTCTCTTATTTTGGGACAAAAATGAAGAAATTTCCCTTTTTTTGTGGCAAAAGGTACACATTCCCCTTACTTTCAGGATAAAAAGCAGAAATTCCCCGTATTTTGAAGCAAAATTGCAGAAATTCTCATAATTTTCGGGCAAAAAGCAGAAATTCTACTTATTTTGGGTCAAAAAGGCAGAAAATCTCCTTTTTTCGGGAGCAAAAGGTCAGAAATTCCCCATATTTTGGGGCAAAATTGCAGAAATTTTCTTTACATTGGGGCAAAATTGCAGAAATTTCCTTTACATTGGGGCAAAATTGCAGAAATTTCACTTATTTCAGAGAAAAAAAGCAAAAATTTTTCATATTTTGGGGCAAAACGGCAGAAATTCCCATTATTTTGGGGCAAAAAAGGCAGAAATTCACCTTATTTTGGGGTAAAATTGCAGAAATTTCACATATTTCAGGGCAAAAAGGCAGAAATTTCCCTTATTTTGGGGCAAAATTACAGAAAATTCACTTATTTTAGGGTAATAAGTCAGAAATTCCCCTTATTTTGGGGGAAAAAAACAGAAATTCCCTTTGTTTTGGGGGAAAAAGACAGAAATTCCACTTATTTAGAGGCAAAAGCAGAAATTCCCCTTATTTTGGAGCAAAAATAAAGAAATTTCCCTTTTTTTATGGCAAAAATTATGCATTCCCCTTAATTTCGGGCAAAACGGCAGAAATTCCCCGTATTTTGGAGCAAAATTGCAGAAATTCCCCTAATTGTGGGGAAAAAATGCAGAAATTCCCTATATGTTGGGGCAAAAAGACAGAAATTCTCCTTATTTTGGGACAAAACTCAGAAATTCCACTTATTTTGGGGCAAAATTGCAAAAAATTCCCTTATTTTGGGGCAAAATTGCTGAAATTTCACTTATTTTGGGGCAAAATTGCAGAAATTTCATTTATTTCAGGGAAAAAAGGAAGAAATTTTCCTTATTTTGTGACAAAAAGATAGAAATTTCTAATATTTTGTGGCAAAAAAGCAGAAATTCCCCTTATTTTGAGGTAAAAAGGCTGAAGTTCCCCTTATATGGGGGCAAAAAGGCCAAAAATTTCCTTAATTTGGGGCAAAATTGCAGAAATTTCACTTATTTCAGAGAAAAAAAGCAAAAATTTTTCTTATTTTGGGGAAAAAAGGCAGAAATTCCCATTATTTTGGGGCAAAAATGCAGAAATTCACCTTATTTTGGGGTAAGATTGCAGAAATTTCACATATTTCAGGGCAAAAAGGGAGAAATTTCCCTTATTTTGGGGCAAAATTGCAGAAATTTCACTTATTTCAGGGTAATAAATCAGAAATTTTCTTTATTTTGGAGCAAAAAAGACAGAAAATCCTTTTGTTTTGGGGGAAAAGACAGACATTCCAATTATTTAGAGGCAAAAATGCAGAAATTCCCCTTATTTTGGAGCAAAAATGAAGAAATTTCTTTTTTTTAAGGCAAAAAAGTATGCATTCTTCTTATTTTCGGGAAAAGAAAAATTCCCCGTATTTTGGAGCAAAATTGCAGAAATTCCCCTAATTGTGGGGCTAAAATGCAGAAATTCCCTATATGTTGTGGCAAAAAAACAGAAATTCTCCTTATTTTGGGGCAAAACTCAGAAATTCCAGGTATTTTGGGGCAAAATTCCAAAAATTTCCCTTATTTTGGGACAAAATTGCAGAAATTTCACTTATTTTGGGGCGAAATTGCAGAAATTTCACTTATTTCAGGGAAAAAAAGCAGAAATTTTTCCTTCTTTTGGTGCAAAAAATTCAGAAATTTCTAATATTTTGTGGCAAAAATGCAGAAATTCCCCTTATTTTGAGGTAAAAAGGCTGAAATTCTCCTTATTTGAGGGCAAAAATGCAGAAAATTCTTTTATTTGGGGGCAAAATAGCAGAAATTTCACTTATTTCAGGGTAATGAGTCAGAAATTCCCCTTATTTTGGAGCAAAAAATACAGAAATTCCATTTGTTTTGGGTGAATAAGACAGAAATTCCACTTATTTAGAGGCAAAAAGGCAGAAATTCCCCTTATTTTGGAGCAAAAATGAAGAAATTTCCCTTTTTATGGCAAAAAGGTATGCATTCCCATTATTTTCGGGCAAAAAGGCAGAAATTCCCCGTATTTTGGAGCAAAATTGCAGATATTTCCCTAATTTTGGGGCAAAAGTCAGAAATTCCCATTATTTTGGGGCAAAAATCAAAAATTCCCCTTATTTTGGGCAAAATTCCAGAAATTTCCGTTATTTTGGGGCAAAATTGCAGGAATTTACCTTATTTTGGGGCAAAATTTCAGAAATTTCCCTTATTTGGTGCAAAATTGCAGAAATTTCACTTATTTTTAGGTAAAAAGGCTGAAATTTCCTTTATTTTGGGGCAAAAATGGAGAAATTCCCCTTATTTTGGGGTAAAATTGCAGAAATTTCTCTTATTTTGGGAAAAAATTGCAGAAATTGTCCTTATTTTTGGGCAAAATTGCAGAAATTTCACTTATTTCAGAGAAAAAAAGCAAAAGTTTTTCTTATTTTTGGGCAAAAAGGCAGAAATTCCCATTATTTTGGGGCAAAAAGGCAGAAATTCACCTTATTTTGGGGTAAAATTGCAGAAATTTCACATATTTCAGGGCAAAAGGGCAGAAATTTCCCTTATTTTGGGGCAAAATTGCAGAATTTCACTTATTTCAGGGTAATAAGTCAGAAATTCTTCTTATTTTGGGGCAAAAAAGACAGAAATTCCCTTTGTTTTGGGGGAAAAAGACAGAAATTCCACTTATTTAGAGGCAAAAAAGCAGAAATTCTTCTTATTTTGGAGCAAAAATGAAGAAATTTTCCTCTTTAATGGCAAAAAGTTATGCATTCCTCTTATTTTCGGGCAAAAATGCAGAAATTCCCCGTATTTTGAAGCAAAATTGCAGAAATTCCCCTAATTGTGAAGCAAAAAGGCAGAAATTCCCTATATGTTGGGGCAAAAAGACAGAAATTCTCCTTATTTTGGTGCAAAACTCAGAATTTTCTCTTATTTTGGGGCAAAATTCCAGAAATTTCACTTATTTTGGGGCAAAATTGCAGAAATTTCCCTTATTTTGGAGCAAAATTGCATAAATTTCACTTATTTCAGGGAAAAAAGGCAGAAATTTCCCTTATTTTGGGGCAAAAATGCAGAATTTCTTAATATTTGGTGGCAAAAATGCAGAAATTCTCCTTCTTTTGAGGTAAAAAGGCTGAAATTCCCCTTATATGGGGGCAAAAAAACAGAAATTTCCCCTATTTTGGGGCAAAAAGACAGAAATTCCCCTTATTTTGTGGCAAAAAGGCAAAAATTTCTTTTATTTTGGGGCAAAATTGCAGAAATTTCACTTAATTCAGGGCATAATTCAAAAATTCCTTTTATTTTGGGGCAAAATACAGAAATTCCGTTTATTTTTGTGTAAAAAGGCAGAAATATCACTTATTTTGAGGTAAAAAGGCAGAAATTCCCTTTATTTTGGGGCAAAAATGAAGAAATTTCCCTTTTTTGTGGCAAAAGATATACATTCCCCTTACTTTCTGGATAATAAGCAGAAATTCCCTGTATTTTGAAGCAAAATTGCAGTAATTCTTATAATTTTCGGGCAAAAAGGCAGAAATTCTCCTTATTTTGGGGTAAAAAGACAGAAAATCTTTTCTCGGGAGCAAACAGTAAGAAATTCCTCTTATTTTGTGGCAAAAAGGCAGAAATTTCTTTTATTTTGAGGCAAAATTGCAGAAATTTCACTTATTTCAGGGCATAATTCAAAAATTCCTTTTATTTTGGGGCAAAAGGAAAGAAATTTTGTTTATTTTTGGGTAAAAAGGAAGAAATTTCACTTATATTGAGGTAAAAAGGCAGAAATTCCTCTTATTTTGGGGCAAAAATGAAGAAATTTCCCTTTTTTTGTGGCAAAAGGTATACATTCCCCTTACTTTCAGGATAAAAAGCAGAAATTCCCCGTATTTTGAAGCAAAATTGCAGAAATTCTCATAATATTCGGGCAAAAAGGCAGAAATTCTCCTTAATTTAAGGCAAAAAGGCAGAAAATCTCCTTTTTTCGGGAGCAAAAGGTCAGAAATTCCCCATATTTTGGGTCAAAATTGCAGAAATTTCCTTTACATTGGGGCAAAATTGCAGAAATTTCCTTTACATTGGGGCAAAATTGCAGAAATTTCACTTATTTCAGAGAAAAAAAGCAAAAATTTCTCATATTTTGGGGCAAAACGGCAGAAATTCCCATTATTTTGGGGCAAAAAAGGCAGAAATTCACCTTATTTTGGGGTAAAATTGCAGAAATTTCACATATTTCAGGGCAAAAAAGCAGAAATTTTTTTTATCCTTGGGAAAAATTGCATAAATTTCACTTATTATAGGGTAATAAGTCAGAAATTCCCCTTATTTTGGGGCAAAAAAAACAGAAATTTTCTTTGTTTTGGGGAAAAAAGACAGAAATTCTACTGATTTAGAGGCAAAAAGGCAGAAATTCCCCTTATTTTGGAGCAAAAATAAAGAAATTTCCCTTTTTTTATGGCAAAAATTATGCATTCCCCTTAATTTCGGGCAAAAAGGCAGAAATTCCCCGTATTTTGGAGCAAAATTGCAGAAATTCCCCTAATTGTGGGGCAAAAAGGCAGAAATTTCCTATATGTTGGGGCAAAAAGACAGAAATTCTCCTTATTTTGGGGCAAAACTCAGAAATTCCACTTATTTTAGGGCAAAATTGCAAAAATTTCCCTTATTTTGGGGCAAAATTGCAGAAATTTCATTTATTTCATTGAAAAAAGCCAAAAATTTTCCTTATTTTGTGACAAAAAGGTAGAAATTTCTAATATTTTGTGGCAAAAATGCAGAAATTCCCCTTATTTTGAGGTTAAAAGGCTGAAGTTCCCCTTATATGGGGGCAAAAAGGCCGAAATTTCCCTTAATTTGGGGCAAAATTGCAGAAATTTCACTTATTTCAGAGAAAAAAAGCAAAAATTTTTCTTATTTTGGGGAGAAAAGGCAGAAATTCCCATTATTTTCGGGCAAAAATGCAGAAATTCACCTTATTGTGGGGTAAAATGGCAGAATTTTCTCATATTTCAGGGCAAAAAGGGAGAAATTTCCCTTATTTTGGGGCAAAATTGCAGAAATTTCACTTATTTCAGGGTAATAAGTCAGAAATTTTCCTTATTTTGGAGGAAAAAAGACAGCAAATCCCTTTGTTTTGGGGGAAAAAGACAGACATTCCAATTATTTAGAGGCAAAAAAGCAGAAATTCCTCTTATTTTGGAGCAAAAATAAAGAAATTTCTTTTTTTTAAAGCAAAAAGTTATGCATTCTTCTTATTTTCGGGCAAAAGCAGAAATTCCCCGTATTTTGGAGCAAACTTGCAGAAATTCCTCTAATTGTGGGGCAAAAATGCAGAAATTCCCATATGTTGGGGCAAAAAGACGGAAATTCTCCTTATTTTGGGGAAAAACTCAGAAATTCCAGGTATTTGGGGGCAAAATTCCAGAAATTTTACTTATTTTGGGACAAAATTGCAGAAATTTGACTTATTTTGGGGCGAAATTGCAGAAATTTCACTCATTTCAGGGAAAAAAGGCAGAAATTTTTCCTTATTCTGGGGCAAAAAGGCAGAAATTTCTAATATTTTGTGGCAAAAATGCAGAAATTCCCCTTATTTTGAGGTAAAAAGGCTGAAATTATCCTTATTTGGGGGCCAAAATTCAGAAAATTCTTTTATTTGGGGGCAAAATTGCAGAAATTTCACTTATTTCAGGGTAATGAGTCAGAAATTCCCCTTATTTTGGAGCAAAAAATACAGAAATTACATTTGTTTTGGGGGAATAAGACAGAAATTCCACTTATTTAGAAGCAAAAAGGCAGAAATTCCCCTTATTTTGGATCAAAAATGAAGAAATTTCCCTTTTTATGGCAAAAAGGTATGCATTCCCATTATTTTCGGGCAAAAAGGCAGAAATTCCCCGTATTTTGGAGCAAAATTGCAGATATTTCCCTAATTTTGGGGCAAAAGTCAGAAATTCCCTTTATTTTGGGGCAAAAATCAAAAATTCCCCTTATTTTGCGGCAAAATTCAAGAAATTTCCTTTATTTTGGGGCAAAATTACATGAATTTACCTTATTTTGGGGCAAAATTTCAGAAATTTCCCTTATTTGGTGCAAAATTGCAGAAATTTCACTTATTTTTAGGTAAAAAGGTTGAAATTTCCTTTATTTTGGGGAAAAAATGGAGAAATTCCCCTTATTTTGGGGTAAAATTGCAAAAATTTCTCTTATTTTGGGGAAAAATTGCAGAAATTGTCCTTATTTTAGGGCAAAATTGCAGAAATTTAACTTATTTCAGAGAAAAAAAGGAAACGTTTTTCTTATTTTGGGGCCAAAAGGAAGAAATTCCCATTATTTTGGGGCAAAAAGGCATAATTCACCTTATTTCGGGGTAAAATTGCAGAAATTTCACATATTTCAGGGCAAAAAGGCAGAAATTTCCTTTATTTTGGGGCAAAATTGCAGAATTTCACTTATTTCAGGGTAATAAGTCAGAAATTCTTCTTATTTTGGGGCAAAAAAGACAGAAATTCCCTTTGTTTTGGGGGAAAAAGACAGAAATTCCCCTTATTTAGAGGCAAAATAGCAGAAATTCTTCTTATTTTGGAGCAAAAATGAAGAAATTTTCCTCTTTTATGGCAAAAAGTTATGCATTCCTCTTATTTTCGGGCAAAAAGGCAGAAATTCCCCGTATTTTGTAGCAAAATTGCAGAAATTCCCCTAATTGTGAAGCAAAAAGGCAGAAATTCCCTATATGTTGGGGCAAAAAGACAGAAATTCTCCTTATTTTGGTGCAAAACTCAGAATTTTCTCTTATTTTGGGGCAAAATTCCAGAAATTTCACTTATTTTGGGGCAAAATTGCAGAAATTTCACTTATTTTGGGGCAAAATTTCAGAAATTCCACTTATTTCAGGGAAAAAGGCAGAAATTTCTTTTATTTTGGGGCAAAAATGCAGAAATTCTTAATATTTGGTGGCAAATATGCAGAAATTCTCCTTCTTTTGAGGTAAAAAGGCTGAAATTCCCCTTATATGGGGGCAAAAAAACAGAAATTTCCCCTATTTTGGGGCAAAAAGACATAAATTCCCTTTATTTTGTGGCAAAAAGGCAGAAATCTCTTTTATTTTGGGGCAAAATTGCAGAAATTTCACTTATTTCAGGGCATAATTCAAAAATTCCTTTTATTTTGGGGCAAAATACAGAAATTTTGTTTATTTTTGGGTAAAAAGGCAGAAATTTCACTTATTTTGAGGTAAAAAGGCAGAAATTCCTTTTATTTTGGGGCAAAAATGAAGAAATTTCCCTTTTTTGTGGCAAAAGATATACATTCCCCTTACTTTCTGGATAATAAGCAGAAATTCCCTGTATTTTGAAGCAAAATTGCAGTAATTCTCATAATTTTCGGGCAAAAAGGCAGAAATTCTCTTTATTTTGAGGTAAAAAGACAGAAAATCTCCTTTTCTCGGGAGCAAACAGTAAGAAATTCCTCTTATTTTGTGGCAAAAAGGCAGAAATTTCTTTTATTTTGAGGCAAAATTGCAGAAATTTCACTTATTTCAGGGCATAATTCAAAAATTCCTTTTATTTTGGGGCAAAAGGACAGAAATTTTGTTTATTTTTGGGTAAAAAGGCAGAAATTTCACTTATATTGAGGTAAAAAGGCAGAAATTCCTCTTATTTTGCGGCAAAAATGAAGAAATTTCCCTTTTTTTGTGGCAAAAGGTATACATTCCCCTTACTTTCAGAATAAAAAGCAGAAATTCCCCGTATTTTGAAGCAAAATTGCAGAAATTCTCATAATTTTCGGGCAAAAAGCAGAAATTCTACTTATTTTGGGTCAAAAAGGCAGAAAATCTCCTTTTTTCGGGAGCAAAAGGTCAGAAATTCCCCTTATTTTGGGGCAAAATTGCTGAAATTTCCTTTACATTGGGGCAAAATTGCAGAAATTTCCTTTACATTGGGGCAAAATTGCAGAAATTTCACTTATTTCAGAGAAAAAAAGCAAAAATTTTTCGTATTTTGGGGCAAAACGGCAGAAATTCCCATTATTTTGGGGCAAAAATGGCAGAAATTCACCTTATTTTGGGGTAAAATTGCAGAAATTTCACATATTTCAGAACAAAAAGGCAGAAATTTCCCCTATATTGCGGCAAAATTACAGAAAATTCACTTATTTTAGGGTAATAAGTCAGAAATTCCCCTTATTTTGGGGCAAAAAAGACAAAAATTCCCTTTGTTTTTGGGAAAAAAGACAGAAATTCCACTTATTTAGAGGCAAAAAGGCAGAAATTCCCCTTATTTTGGAGCAAAGATGAAGAAATTTTCCTTTTTTATGGCAAAAAGTTATGTATATCCCGTATTTTTGGGAAAAATGGCAGAAATTCCCCGTATTTTGGAGCAAAATTGCAGAAATTCCCCTAATTGTGGGGCAAAAAGGCAGAAATTCACTATATGTTGGGGCAAAAAGACAGAAATTCTCCTTATTTTAAGGCAAAACTCAGAAATTCCACTTATTTTGGGGCAAAATTCCAGAAATTTCCCTTATTTTGGGGCAAAATTGCAGAAATTTCATTTATTTTGGGGCGAAATTGCAGAAATTTCACTTTTTTCAGGGAAAAAAGGGAGAAATTTTTCTTACTTTGGGGCAAAAAGGCAGAAATTCCTAATATTTTGTGGCAAAATGCAGAAATTCTCCTTATTTTGAGGTAAAAAGGCTGAAATTCCCCTTATTTGGGGGCAAAAAGGCAGAAATTTCTATTATTTTGGGGCAAAATTGCAGAAATTTCACTTATTTCAGGGTAATAAGTCAGAAATTTTTCTTATTTTGGGGCAAAAAAGACAGAAAATTCTTTTGTTTTAGGATAAAAATACAGAAATTCCACTTATTTAGAAGCAAAAAAGCAAAAATTCCCCTTATATTGGAGCAAAAATGAAGAAATTTCCCTTTTTATGGCAAGAAGGTATGCATTCCAATTATTTTCGGGCAAAAAGGCAGAAATTCCCCATATTTTGGAGCAAAATTGCAGAAATTCCCCTAATTTGGGGGCAAAACACAGAAATTCCCTTTATTTTGGGGCAAAAATCAGAAATTCCCCTTCTTTTGAGGCAAAATTCAAGAAATTTCCTTTATTTTGGGGCAAAATTGCAGGAATTTACCTTATTTTGGGGCAAAATTCCAGAAATTTCCCTTATTTGGGGCAAAATTGCAGAAATTTCACTTATTTTTAGGTAAAAGGGCTGAAATTTCTTTATTTTGGGGCAAAAAAGGAGAAATTCCTTTTATTTTGGGGCAAAATTTTAGAAATTTCCCCTATTATGGGGAAAAATTGCAGAAATTTCCCTTAATTTAGGGCAAAATTGCAGAAATTTCACTTATTTCAGAGAAAAAAAGGAAAAATTTTTCTTATTTTGGGGCAAAAAGGCAGAAATTTCCATTATTTTGGGGCAAAAGGCAGAAATTCACCTTATTGTGGGGTAAAATTGCAGAAATTTTACATATTTCAGGGCAAAAAGGCAGAAATTTCCCTTATTTTGGGGCCAAATTTCAGAAATTTCACTTATTTTGAAGCAAAGTTGCAGAAATTTCACTTATTTCAGGGAAAAAGTCAGAAATTTTCCTTATTTTGGGAGAAAAAGGCAGAAATTCCTAATATTTTGTGGCAAAAATGCAGAAATTCCCCTTATTTTGAGATAAAAAGCCTGAAATTCTTCTTATTTGGGGGCAAAAACGCAAAAATTTCCCTTATTTTGGGGCAAAATTTCAGAAATTTCACTTATTTCAGGGTAATAAGTCAGAAATTTTCCTTATTTTGGTGCAAAAAAAACCAGAAAATCCCTTTGTTTTGGGGGAAAAAGACAGAAATTCCACTTATTAAGAGGCAAAAAAGCAGAAATTCCCCTTATTTTGGAGCAAAAATGAGGAAATTTCCCTCTTTTATGGCAAAATGTTATCCATTCCTCTTATTTTCATTCAAAAAGGCCGAAATTCCCCATATTTTCGAGAAAAATTGCAGAAATTATCCTAATTGTGGGGCAAAAATGCAGAAATTCCCTATATGTTGGGGCAAAAACAGAAATTCCCCTTATTTTGGGGGCAAAACTCAGAAATTCCACTTATTTTGGGGCAAAATTCCATTAATTTCTCTTTTTTGGGGGCAAAATTGGAGATATTTCACTTATTTTGTGGCAAAATTGCAGAAATTTTAGTTATTTCAGGGAAAAAAAAGGCAAAAATTTTCTTTATTTTGAAGCAAAAATACAGAAATTCTTGATATTTTGTGGCAAAAATGCAGAAATTCCCCTTATTTTGAAGTAAAAAGGCTGAAATTCCCCTATTTGGCGCAAAAAGGCAGAAAAATCCCTTATTTTGGGGCAAGAAGGCAGAAATTCCCCTAATTTTGTGGCAAAAGGCAGAAATTTCTTTTATTTTGGGGCAAAATTGCAGAAATTTCACATATTTCAGAGCATAATTCAAAAATTCCTTTTATTTTGGGGCAAAAATACAGAAATTCCATTTATTTTTGGGTAAAAAGGCAGAAATTTCACTTATTTTGAGGTAGAAAGGCAGAAATTCCTCTTATTTTGGGGCAAAAATGAAAAAATTTACTTTTTTTGTGGCAAAAGGTATACATTCCCCTTACTTTCGGGATTAAAAGCAGAAATTCCCCGTATTTTGAAGCAAAATTGCAGATATTCTCATAATTTTCGGTCAAAAAGGCTGAAATTCTCCTTATTTTGGGGCAAAAATACAGCAAATTTCCTTTTTCAAGGAGCAAACAGTCAGAAATTCCCCTTATTTTGGGCAAAGTTGCAGAAATTTCCTTTACATTGAGTCAAAATTGCAGAAATTTCCCTTATTTTGGGGCAAAATTCCAGAAATTTCAATTATTTCAGGGCAATAAGTCAAAAATTCCCCTTATTTTGGGGCAAAAAAGACAGAAATTCTATTTGTTTTGGGGGAAAAAGACAGAAATTCCACTTATTTAAAGGCAAAAATGCAGAAATTCCCCTAATTTTGGAGCAAAAATGAAGAAATTTCCCTTTTTATGGCAAAAAGGTATGCATTCCCATTATTTTCGGGCAAATTGGAAGAAATTCCCCGTATTTTGGAGCAAAATTGCAGAAATTTCCCTAATTTGGGGGCAAAACGCAGAAATTCCCTTTATTTTGGGGCAAAAATCAGAAATTCCCCTTATTTTGAGGCAAAATTCAAGAAATTTCCTTTATTTTGGGGCAAAATTGCAGAAATTTCCCTTATTTGGGGCAAAATTGCAGAAATTTCACCTATTTTCAGGTAAAAAGGCTGAAATTTCCTTTATTTTGGGGCAAAAACGGAGAAATTCCCCTTATTTTGGGGCAAAATTGCAGAAATTTCTTTTATTATGGGGAAAAAATGCAGAAATTTCCCTTATTTTAGGGCAAAATTGTAGAAATTTCACTTACTTCAGAGAAAAAAGGCAAAAATTTTTCTTATTTTGAAGCAAAAAGGCAGAAATTCCCTTTATTTTGGGGCAAAAATGCAGAAATTCACCTTATTTTGGAGTAAAATTGAAGAAATTTCACATATTTCATGGCAAAAAGGCAGAAATTTCCCTTATTTTGAAGCAAAATTGCAGAAATTTCATTTATTTAAGGGCAAAAATTCAGAAAATTTCCCTTATTTTGGGGCAAAAAGAAGAAATTTCTTTTATTATAGTACAAAATTGAAGAAATTTTCCTTATTTTGGAACAAAAAGGCAGAAATTCCCCATATTTTGGGGCAAAAGGCAGAAATTCTTCTTATTTTGAGGTAAAATGCAGAAATTCTTCTTATTTAGAGGTAAAATGCAGAAATTCCCTTTATTTTGGGGCTAAAAGGCAGAAATTCCTCGTATTTTGAAGCAAAATTGCAGAAATTCTCATAATTTTCGGGCAAAAAGGCAAAAATTCTTTTTATTTTGGGGCAAAAAGACAGAAAAATCTCCTTTTTTCGGGAGCAAAAAGTCATAAATTCTCCTTATTTTGGGGCAAAATTGCAGAAATTTCACTTATTTTGGGGCAAAATTTCAGAAATTTCAATTATTTCAGGGCAAAAAAGCAGAAATTTCCCTTATTTTGGGGCAAAAATGAAGAAATTTCCCTTTTTTATGGCAAAAAATATGAATTCCCCTTATTTTCATTCAAAAGGTCAGAAATTCACCGTATTTTGGAGCAAAATTGCACAAATTCCCCTAATTGTGGGGCAAAAAAGCAGAAATTCTTTTTATTTTGGGGCAAAACTCAGAAATGTCACTTATTTTGGGGCAAAATTCCAGAAATTTCTATTATTTTGGGGCAAAATTGCAGAAATTTCACTTATTTTGGGGCAAAATTGCAGAAATTTCACTACTTTTGGAGCAAAATTGCAGAAATTTCAATTATTTCAGAAAAAAATGCAAAAATTTTCCTTATTTTGTGGCAAAAAGCAGAAATTCTCCATATTTTGGTGCAAAAATCAGAACTTTCTTTTATTTTGAGGTAAAATCCTGAAATTCCCCTTATTTGGGGGCAAAAAGGCAGAAATTTCCCTTATTTTGGGGCAAAATTGCAGAAATTTCACTTATTTCAGGGTAACAAGTCAGAATTTTTTTTTTATTTTGGGGCAAAAAAGACAGAAATTCCCTTTGTTTTGGGGGAAAAAGACAGAAATTCCACTTATTTATAGGCAAAAAAGCAGAAATTCAATGTATTTTGGAGCAAAAATGAAGTAATTTCCTTTTTTTATGGCAAAAAGGTATGCATTCTTCTTATTTTCGGGCAAAAAGGCAGAAATTCCCCATATTTTGGGGCAAAAGGCAGAAATTCTTCTTATTTTTATGTAAAATGCAGAAATTCCTTTTAATTAGAGGTAAAATGCAGAAATTCCCCAAATATTGGGGGAAAATGCAGAAATTCCTTTTATTTTGGGGTTAAAGGCAGAAATTACCCGTATTATGAAGCAAAATTGCAGAAATTCTCATAATTTTCGGGCAAAAAAGCAGAAATTCTCCTTATTTTGGGGCAAAAAGACAGAAAATCTCCTTTTTTCGAGAGCAAACAGTCAGAAATTCCCCTTATTTTGGGGCATAATTCCAGAAATTTCTTTTACATTAGTGCAAAATTGCAGAAATTTCCCTTATTTTGGGGCAAAATTGCAGAAATTTCAATTATTTCAGGGTAATAAGTCAGAAATTCTCCTTATTTTGATGCAAAAAAGAAAGAAATTCCCTTTGTTTTGGGGGAAAAAGACAGAAATTCCACTTATTTAGAGGCAAAAATGCAGAAATTCCCCTTATTTTGGAGCAAAAATGAAGAAATTTACCTTTTTATGGCAAAAAGGTATGCATTCCCATTATTTTCGGGCAAATTGGCAGAAATTCCCCGTATTTTGGAGCAAAATTGCAGAAATTTCCCTAATTTGGGGGCAAAACGCAGAAATTCCCTTTATTTTGGGGCAAAAATCAGAAATTCCCCTTATTTTGAGGCAAAATTCAAGAGATTTCCTTTATTTTGGGGCAAAATTGCAGGAATTTACTTTATTTTGGGGCAAAATTGCAGAAATTTCCCTTATTTGGGGCAAAATTGCAGAAATTTCACCTATTTTCAGGTAAAAAGGCTGAAATTTCCTTTATTTTGGGGCAAAAAAGGAGAAATTCCCCTTATTTTGGGGCAAAATTGCAGAAATTTCTTTTATTATGGGGAAAAATTGCAGAAATTTCCCTTATTTTAGGGCAAAATTGTAGAAATTTCACTTACTTCAGAGAAAAAAGGCAAAAATTTTTCTTATTTTGAAGCAAAAAGGCAGAAATTCCCTTTATTTTGGGGCAAAAATGCAGAAATTCACCTTATTTTGGAGTAAAATTGAAGAAAGTTCACATATTTCATGGCAAAAAGGCAGAAATTTCCCTTATTTTGAAGCAAAATTGCAGAAATTTCATTTATTTCAGGGCAAAAATTCAGAAAATTTCCCTTATTTTGGGGCAAAAAGAAGAAATTTCTTTTATTATAGTACAAAATTGAAGAAATTTTCCTTATTTTGGAACAAAAAGGCAGAAATTCCCCATATTTTGGGGCAAAAGGCAGAAATTCTTCTTATTTTGAGGTAAAATGCAGAAATTCTTCTTATTTAGAGGTAAAATGCAGAAATTCCCTTTATTTTGGGGCTAAAAGGCAGAAATTCCTCGTATTTTGAAGCAAAATTGCAGAAATTCTCATAATTTTCGGGCAAAAAGGCAGAAATTCTTTTTATTTTGGGGCAAAAAGACAGAAAAATCTCCTTTTTTCGGGAGCAAAAAGTCATAAATTCCCCTTATTTTGGGGCAAAATTGCAGAAATTTCACTTATTTTGGGGCAAAATTTCAGAAATTTCACTTATTTCAGGGCAAAAAGGCAGAAATTTCCCTTTTTTATGGCAAAAAAATATGAATTCCCCTTATTTTCATTCAAAAAGGCAGAAATTCACCGTATATTGGAGCAAAATTGCAGAAATTCCCCTAATTGTGGGGCAAAAAAGCAGAAATTCTTTTTATTTTGGGGCAAAACTCAGAAATGTCACTTATTTTGGGGCAAAATTCCAGAAATTTCCATTATTTTGGGGCAAAATTGCAGAAATTTCACTTATTTTGGAGCAAAATTGCAGAAATTTCAATTATTTCAGAAAAAAAATGGAAAAATTTTCCTTATTTGGTGGCAAAAAGCAGAAATTCTCCATATTTTGGTGCAAAAATCAGAACTTTCTTTTATTTTGAGGTAAAATCCTGAAATTCCCCTTATTTGGGGGCAAAAAGGCAGAAATTTCCCTTATTTTGGGGCAAAATTGCAGAAATTTCACTTATTTCAGGGTAACAAGTCAGAATTTTTTTTTTTATTTTGGGGCAAAAAAGACAGAAATTCCCTTTGTTTTGGGGGAAAAAGACAGAAATTCCACTTATTTATAGGCAAAAAAGCAGAAATTCAATGTATTTTGGAGCAAAAATGAAGTAATTTCCTTTTTTTATGGCAAAAAGGTATGCATTCTTCTTATTTTCGGGCAAAAAGGCAGAAATTCCCCATATTTTGGGGCAAAAGGCAGAAATTCTTCTTATTTTTATGTAAAATGCAGAAATTCCTTTTAATTAGAGGTAAAATGCAGAAATTCCCCAAATATTGGGGGAAAATGCAGAAATTCCTTTTATTTTGGGGTTAAAGGCAGAAATTAACCGTATTATGAAGCAAAATTGCAGAAATTCTCATAATTTTTGGGCAAAAAGGCAGAAATTCTCCTTATGTTTGGGCAAAAATACAAAAAATCTTTTTTTTTGGGAGCATAAAGTCAGAAATTCCCTTTATTTTGTGGCAAAATTGCATAAATTTCCTTTACATTGGGGCAAAATTGCAGAAATTTCCCTTCTTTGGGGCAAAATTGCAGAAATTTCACTTATTTCAGAAAAAAGGCAGAATTTTTTTTATTTTGGGGCAAAAAGGCAGAAATTTTTTTTATTTTGGTACAAAATTACAGAAATTTTTCTTATTTTGGGTCAAAAAGGCAGAAAATCCCCATATTTTGAGGCAAAAAGGCAGAAATTCCCTATATTTTGAGGTAAAAAGGTGGAATACCCCTTATTTTCGGGCAAAAAGTCAGAAATTCCCCTTAGTTTGGTGCAAAAAGGCAGAAATTTCGTTTATTTTTGTAGAAAAGGCAGAAATTGCACTTATTTTGAGTCAAAACGTGGAAAATCTCATTATTTTGAGGCAAAAATGAAAAAATTTCCCTTTTTTATGGCAAAAAGGTAAACATTCCCTTTATTTTCGGGCAAAAAGGCAGAAATTCCCCATATTTTGGAGCAAAATTGCAAAAATTCCCCTAATTTTGGGGCAAAAGGCAGAAATTCCCTTTATTTTGGGGTAAAACTGCATAAATTTCACTTATTTCGCAGCAAAATGGAAGAAATTCCCTTTATTTTCGGCGAAAAAGGAAGAAAATCACCATATTTTGGAGCAAAATTGCAGAAATTCACCTAATTTTGGGGTAAAAAATACAGTAATTTTCTTTATTTTGGGGAAAAAGGCAGAAATTCTCATTATTTTGGGGCAAAAGGCAGAAATTTCCATTATTTTAGGGCAAAATTGCAGAAATTTCCCTTATTTGGGGGCAAAAAAAAGAAATTTCCTTTATTTTGGGACAAAATTCTAGAAATTTCCCTTATTATGGGGAAAAATTGTAGAAATTTCCCTTATTTTAGGGCACAATTACAGATATTTCACTTATTTCAAAAAAAATGCAAAAATTTTTCTTATTTTGGGGCAAAAAGGCAGAAATTCCCATTATTTTGGTGCAAAAACACAGAAACTCACCTTATTTTGGGCTAAAATTGCAGAAATTTCACATATTTCAGGGCAAAAAGGCAGAAATTTCCCTTAATTTGGGGCAAAAATGAAGAAATTTCTTTTTTTTATGACAAAAAAGAATGCATTCCCCATATTTTCGGGCAAAAAGGAAGAAATTCCACGTATTTTGGACCAAAATTGCAGAAATTCCCCTAATTGTGAGGCAGAAATGCAGAAATTCTCTTTATTTTTGGGCAAAACTCAGAAATTCCACTTATTTTAGGGCAAAATTCCAGAAATTTCCCTTATTTGGGGCAAAATTGTAGAAATTTCACATATTTTGGGGCAAAATTGCAGAAATTTCACTTATTTCAGGGAAAAAAGGCAGAAATTTTCCTTATTTTGGGGCAAAAAGGCAGAAATTCTCCATATTTTGGTGCAAAAATCAGAAATTTCTCTTATTTGAGGTAAAATGCTGAAATTCCCTATTTTGGGGAAAAAGGCAGAAATTTCCCTTTTTTTGGGGCAAATTTGCAGAAATTTCACTTATTTCAGAGAAAAAAAGGCAGAAATTTTCCTTACTTTTTGACAAAAGGGCAGAAATTCCTTATATTTTGTGGCAAAAATGCAGAAATTCCTAATATTTTGTTGCAAAAATGCAGAAATTTCCCTTATTTTGAGGTAAAAATGCTGAAATTCCCTTTATTTGGGGTCAAAAAGGCAGAATTTTTTCTTATTTTGGGGCAAATTTGCAGAAATTTCACTTATTTCAGGGTTATAAGTCAGAAATTTTCCTTATTTTGGGGCAAAAAAGAGAGAAATTCCCTTTGTTTTGGGGGAAAAAGACAGAAATTCCACTTATTTAGAGGCAAAAAGGCAAAAGTTCTCCTTATTTTGGAGCAAAAATAAAGAAATTTCCCTTTTTTATGGCAAAAATGTATGCATTCTTCTTATTTTCAAACAAAAAGGGAGAAATTCTTCATATTTTGGGGCAAAAGGCAGAAATTCCCCTTATTTTGGGGCAAAATTACAGAAATTTCCCTAATTGTGGGGTAAAAAACAGAAATTCCCCTTATTTTGGGGCAAAATTGCAGAAATTTTCCTTGTTATGAGGAAAAATTGCAGAAATTTCCCTTATTTAAGGCAAAATTGCAGAAATTTCACTAATTGTGTCGCAAAAAGGCAGAAATTCTCCTTATTTTAGGGCAAAACTCAGAAATTCCACATATTTTGGGGCAAAATTCCAGAAATTTCCCTTATTTTCGGGCAAAATTGCAAAAATTTTACTTATTTTGGGGCAAAATTGCAGAAATTTCACTTATTTCAGGAAAAAAAGGCAGAAATTTTCCTTATTTGGGCAAAAAGGCAGAAATTCCCCATATTTTGGAGCAAAATTGCAGAAATTCAACTAATTTTGGGGTAAAAAATAGAGTAATTTTCTTTATTTTGGGGCAAAAAGACAGAAATTCTCTTTATTTTGGGGCATAAGGCAGAAATTCCTCTTATTTTAGGGCAAAATTGCAGAAATTTCTCTTATTTGGGGGCAAAAAACCACAAATTCCTTTTATTTTGGGGCAAAATTCCAGAAATTTCCCTTATTATGGGGAAAAATTGTAGAAATTTCCCTTATTTTAGTGCAAAATTGCAGATATTTCATTTATTTCAAAAAAAAGCAATAATTTTTCTTATTTTGGGGCAAAAAGGCAAAATCCCATTATTTTGGGGCAAAAAGGCAGAAATTCACCTTATTTTAGGCTAAAATTGCAGAAATTTCACATATTTCAGGGCAAAAAGGCAGAAATTTCCCTTAATTTGGGGCAAAAATTAAGAAATTTCCCTTTTTTATGGCAAAGAGGTATGCATTCCCCTTTTTTCGGGCAAAAAGGGAGAAATTTCCCGTATTTTGGAGCAAAATTGCAGAAATTCTTCTAATTTTGGGGCAGAAAGGCAGAAATTCTTTTTATTTTGGGGCAAAACTCAGAAATTCCACTTATTTTGGGGCAAAATTCCAGAAATTTCCTTTATTTTGGGGCAAAATTGCAGAAATTTCACTTATTTTCGGGCAAAATTGCAGAAATTTCACTTATTTCAGGGAAAAAAAGGCAGAAATTTTCCTTATTTTGGGGCAAAAAGGCAGAAATTCCTAATATTTTGTTGCAAAAATGCAGAAATTCTTAATATTTTGTTGCAGAAATGCAGAAATTTCCCTTATTTTGAGGTAAAAAGGCTAAAAATCCCCTTATTTGGCGGCAAAAAGGCAGAAATTTCCTTTATTTTTGGGCAAATTTGCAGGAATTTCACTTATTTCAGGGTAATAAGTCAGAAATTTTTCTTATTTTGGGGCAAAAAAGACAGAAATTCCCTTTGTTTTGGGAGAAAAAGACAGAAATTCCACTTATTTAGAGGCAAAAAGGCAAAAGTTCCCCTTATTTTGGAGCAAAAATGAGGAAATTTCCCTTTTTTATGGCAAAAAGATATGCATTTTTCTTATTTTCAGACAAAAAGGCAAAAATTCACCATATTTTGGGGCAAAAGGCAGAAATTCCCCTTATTTTGGGGCAAATTGCAGAAATTTCTCTAATTGTGGGGCAATAAACAAAAATTCCCCTTATTTTGGGGCAAAATTGCAGAAATTTCCCTTATTATGAGAAAAAATTGCAGAAATTTCCCTTATTTTAGGGCAAAATTGCAGAAATTTCACTAATCGTGGGGCACAGAGGCAGAAATTCTCCTTTTTTGGGGCAAAACTCAGAAATTCCACTTATTTTGCGGCAAAATTCCAGAAATTTCCTTTATTTTGGGGCAAAATTGCAGAAATTTTACTTATTTTGGGGCAAAATTGCAGAAATTTCACTTATTTCAGAGAAAAAGGGCAGAAATTTTCCTTATTTTGGGGCAAAAAGGCAGAAATTCCTAATATTTTGTGCCAAAATTCAGAAATTCTTTTTATTTTGAGGTAAAAATGCTGAAATTCCCCTTATTTTGGGGCAAAAAAGCAGAAATTTCCCTTATATTGGGGCTAAATTGCAGAAATTTCACTAATTTCAGGGTAATAAGTCAGAAATTTTCATTATTTTGGGGCAAATATGACAGAAATTCCCATTGTTTTGGGGAAAAAGACAGAAATTCCACTTATTTAAAGGCAAAAATGCAGAAATTCCCCTTATTTTAGGGCAAAATTGCAAAAATTTTCCTTATTTGGGGGCAAATAAACAGAAATTCCTTTTATTTTGGGGCAAAATTCCTGAAATTTCCCTAATTATGGGGAAAAATTGCAGAAATTTTTCTTATTTTAGGGCAAAACTGCAGAAATTTCACTTATTTCAGAGAAAAAAGGCAAAAATTTTTCTTATTTTGGGGCAAAAAGGCAGAAATTCCCATTATTTTGGGGCAAAAAGGCAGAAATTCACCTTATTTTGGGCTAAAATTGCAGAAATTTCACATATTTCAGGGCAAAAAGGCAGAAATTTCCCTTAATTTGGGGCAAAAATGAAGAAATTTTCCTTTTTTGTGGCAAAAAGTTATGCATTCCCCTTATTTTCGGGCAAAAAGGCAGAAATTCCCCGTATTTTGGAGCAAAATTGCAGAAATTACCCTAATTGTGGGGCAAAAAGGCAGAAATTCTTCTTATTTTGGGGCAAAACTCAGAAATTCCACTTATTTTGGGGCAAAATTCCAGAAATTTCCCTTATTTTGGGGCAAAATTGCAGAAATTTCACTTATTTTGGGGCAAAATTGCAGAAATTTCACTTATTTCAGGAGAAAAAAAGCAGAAATTTTCCTTATTTTGGGGCAAAAATGCAGAAATTCTCCATATTTTGGTGCAAAAATCAGAAATTTCCCTTATTTTGAGGTAAAATGCTGAAATTCCCTTTATTTTGGGGCAAAAGGCAGAAATTTCCCTTTTTTTTGGGGCAAATTTGCAGAAATTTCACTTATTTCAGGGAAAAAAAGGCAGAAATTTTCCTTATTTTTTGGCAATTGAGCAGAAATTCCAAATATTTTGTGGCAAAAATGCAGAAATTCCTAATATTTTGTTGCAAAAATGCAGAATTTTCCCTTATTTTGAGGTAAAAAGGCTGAAATTCCCCTTATTTTGGGGCAAAAAGGCAGAAATTTTTCTTATTTTGGGGAAAATTTGCAGAAATTTCACCTATTTCAGGGTTATAAGTCAGGAATTTTTCTTATTTTGGGGCAAAAAAGACAGAAATTCCTTTTGTCTTGGGAAAAAAAGACAGAAATTCCACTTATTTAGAGGGAAAAAGGCAAAAGTTCCCCTTATTTTGGAGTAAAAATGAAGAAAGTTCCCTTTTTTTATGGCAAAAATGTATGCATTCTTATTTTCAGACAAAAAAGCAGAAATTCTCCTTATTTTGGGGCAAAACTCAGAAATTCCACATATTTTGGGGCAAAATTCCAGAAATTTTTCTTATTTTGGGGCAAAATTGCAAAAATTTTACTTATTTTGGGGCAAAATTGCAGAAATTTCACTTATTTCAGGGAAAAAAGGCAGAAATTTTCCTTATTTGAGCAAAAAGGCAGAAATTCCCCATATTTTGGAGCATAATTGCAGAAATTCACCTAATTTGGGGGTAAAAAATACAGTAATTTTCTTTATTTTGGGGCAAAAAGGCAGATATTCTCTTTCTTTTGGGGCAAAAGGCAGAACTTCCCCTTATTTTAGGGCAAAATTGCAGAAATTTCTCTTATTTGGGGGCAAAAAACAGAAATTTCCCTTATTATGGGGAAAAATTGTAGAAATTTCCCTTATTTTAGGGCACAATTGCAGATATTTCACTTATTTCAGAAAAAAAAACAAAAATTTTTCTTATTTTGGGGCAAAAAGCAGAAATTCCCATTATTTTGGTGCAAAAAGGCAGAAATTCACCTTAATTTGGGCTAAAATTGCAGGAATTTCACATATTTCAGGGCAAAAAGGCAGAAATTTCCCTTAATTTGAGGCAGAAATGAAGAAATTTCCCTTTTTTATGGCAAAAAGTATGCATTCCCCTTATTCTCGGGCAAAAAGGCAGAAATTCCCCGTATTTTGGAGCAAAATTGCAAAAATTCCCCTAATTGTGTGGCAGAAATGCAGAAATTCTCCTTGTTTTTGGGCAAAACTCAGAAATTCCACTTATTTTGGGGCAAAATTCCAAAAATTTCCCTTATTTTGGGGCAAAATTGCAGAAATTTTACTTATTTTGGGGCAAAATTGCAGAAATTTCACTTATTTCAGGGAAAAAAAGCAGAAATTTTCCTTATTTTGGGGCAAAAAGGCAGAAATTCCTAATATTGTGTGCCAAAATTCAGAAATTCTTTTTATTTTGAGGTAAAAAGGCTGAAATTCCCCTTATTTGGGGGCAAAAAGGCAGAAATTTCCCTTATATTGGGGCATAATTGCAGAAATTTCACTAATTTCAGGGTAATAAGTCAGAAATTTTCCGTATTTTGGGGCAAAAATGACAGAAATTCCCTTTGTTTTGGGGGAAAAAGACAGAAATTCCACTTATTTAGAGGCAAAAATGCAGAAATTCCCCTTATTTTAGGACAAAATTGCAGAAATTTCCCTTATTTAGGGGCAAAAAAACAGAAATTCCCTTTATTTTGGGGCAAAATTCCTGAAAATTTTCTTATTTTGGGGAAAAATTGCAGAAATTTCACTTATTTTGGGGCAAAATTGCAGAAATTTCACTTATTTCAGGGAAAAAAGACAGTAATTTTCTTTATTTTGGGGCAAAAAGCAGAAATTCTCCATATTTTGGTGCAAAAATCAGAAATTTCCCTTATTTTGAGGTAAAATGCTGAATTTCCCCTTATTTTTGGGCAAAAGGCCGTAATTTCCCTTTTTTTGGGGCAAATTTGCAGAAATTTCACTTATTTCAGAAAAAAAAAGGCAGAAATTTTTCTTATTTTTTGGCAAAAGGGCAGAAATTTCTAATATTTTGTGGCAAAAATGCAGAAATTCCTAATATTTTGTTGCAAAAATGCAGAAATTTCCCTTATTTTGAGGTTAAAAGGCTGAAATTCCCCTTATTTGGGGGCAAAAATGCAGAAATTTTTCTTATTTTGGGGCAAATTTGCAGAAATTTCACTTATTTCAGGGTTATAAGTCAGAAATTTTCCTTATTTTGGGGCAAAAAAGACAGAAATTCCCTTTGTTTTGGGGGAAAAAGACAGAAATTCCACTTATTTAGAGGCAAAAAGGCAAAAGTTAGCCTTATTTTGGAGCAAAAATGAAAAAATTTCCCTTTTTATGGCAAAAATGTATGCATTCTTCTTATTTTCAGACAAAAAGACAGAAATTCCCTATATTTTAGGGCAAAAAGCAGAAATTCCCCTTATTTTGGGGCAAAATTGCAGAAATTTTTCTAATTGTGTGGCAAAAACCAGAAATTCCCCTTATTTTGGGGCAAAATTGCAGAAATTTCCCTTATTATGGGGAAAAATTGCCGAAATTTCCCTTATTTATGGCAAAATTGCAGAAATTTCACTAATTGTGGCGCAAAAAGGCAGAAATTCTCCTTATTTTAGGGCAAAACTCAGAAATTCCACTTATTTTGGGGCAAAATTCCAGAAATTTCCCTTATTTTGGGGCAAAATTGCAAAAATTTAACTTATTTTGGGGCAAAATTGCAAAAATTTTACTTATTTCATGGAAAAAAGGCAGAAATTTTCCTTATTTGAGCAAAAAGGCAGAAATTCCCCATATTTTGGAGCAAAATTGCAGAAATTCACCTAATTTTGGGGCAAAAAAATACAGTAATTTTCTATATTTTGGGGCAAAAATGCAGAAATTCTCTTTATTTTGGGGCAAAAAGAAAGAAATTCCCTTTATTTTAGGGCAAAATTGCAGAAATTTCTTTTATTTGGGGGCAAAAAAACAGAAATTCCCCTTATTTTGGGGCAAAATTCAAGAAATTTCCCTTATTATGGGGGAAAATCGTAGAAATTTCCCTTATTTTAGGGCAAAATTGCAGATATTTCACTTATTTCAGAAAAAAAAGCAAAAATTTTTCTTAATTGGGGGCAAAAAGGCAGAAATTCCCATTATTTTGGGGCAAAAAGGCAGAAATTCACCTTATTTTGGGCTAAAATTGCAGAAATTTCACATATTTCAGGGCAAAAAGGCAGAAATTTCCCTTAATTTGGGGCAAAAATGAAGAAATTTCCCCTTTTATGGCAAAAAGTTATGCATTCCCTTTATTTTCGGGCAAAAAGGCAGAAATTTCCCGTATTTTGTAGCAAAATTGCAGAAATTCCCCTAATTGTGGGGCAGAAAAGCAGAAATTCTCATTATTTTGGGGCAACATTCAGAAATTCCACTTATTTTGGGGCAAAATTGCAGAAATTTCACATATTTTGGGGCAAAATTGCAGAAATTTCAATTATTTCAGGGAAAAAAGGCAGAAATTTTCCTTATTTTGGGGCAAAAAGGCAGAAATTCCTAATACTTTGTTGCAAAAATGCAGAAATTCCTAATATTTTGTTGCAAAAATGCAGAACTTTTCCTTAATTTGAGGTAAAAAGGCTGAAATTCCCCTTATTTGGGGGCAAAAAGGCAGAAATTTCCTATATTTTGGGGCAAATTTGCAGAAACTTCACTTATTTCAGGGTAATAAGTCATAATTTTTTTTTATTTTGGGGCAAAAAAGACAGAAATTTCCTTTGTTTTGGGGGAAAAAGACAGAAATTTCACTTATTTAGAGGCAAAAGGCAAAAGTTCCCCTTATTTTGGAGCAAAAATGAGGAAATTTCCCTTTTTTATGGCAAAAAGTTATGCATTCTTCTTATTTTCAGACAAAAAGGCAGAAATTCCCCATATTTTGGGGCAAAATTGCCGAAATTTCCCTAATTGTAGGGCAAAAAACAGAAATTCCCCTAATTTTGGGTCAAAATTGCAGAAATTTTCTTTATTATGTGGCAAAATTGCAGAAATTTCCCTTATTTTAGGGCAAAATTGCAGAAATTTCACTAATCGTTGGGCAAAGAGGCAGAAATTCTCCTAATTTTGAAGCAAAACTCAGAAATTCCACTTATTTTGGGGCAAAATTCCAGAAATTTCCCTTATTTAGGGGCAAAATTGCAGAAATTTTACTTATTTTGGGGCAAAATTGCAGAAATTTCACTTATTTCAGAGAAAAAAGGCAGAAATTTTCCTTATTTTGGGGCAAAAATGCAGAAATTCCTAATATGTTTTGCCAAAATTCAGAAAGTCTTTTTATTTTGAGGTAAAAAGGCTGAAATTCCCCTTATTTGGGGACAAAAAAGGCAGAAATTTTTCTTATTTTGGGGCATATTTGCAGAAATTTCACTTATTTCAGGGTTATAAGTCAGAAATTTTCCTTATTTTGGGGCAAAAAAGACAAAAATTCCCTTTGTTTTGGGGGAAAAAGACAGAAATTCCACTTATTTAGAGGCAAAACGGCAAAAGTTCCCCTTATTTTGTAGCAAAAATGAAGAAATTTCCATTTTTTATGGCAAAAATGTATGCATTCTTCTTATTTTCAGACAAAAAGGCAGAAATTCCCCATATTTTGGGGCAAAAGGCAGAAATTCCCCTTATTTTGGGGCAAAATTGCAGAAATTTCCCTAATTGTGGGGCAAAAAACACAAATTCCCTTTATTTTGGGGCAAAATTGCAGAAATTTCCCTTATTATGGGGAAAAATTGCAGAAATTTCCCTTATTATGGAAAAAAATTGCAGAAATTTCACTAATTGTGGCGCAAAAAGGCAGAAATTCTCCTCATTTTAGGGTAAAACTCAGAAATTCCACTTATTTTGGGGCAAAATTCCAGAAATTTCCCTTATTTTGGGGCAAAATTGGAAAAATTTTACTTATTTTGGGGCAAAATTGCAGTAATTTCACTTATTTCAGGGAAAAAAGGCAGAATTTTTTCTTATTTGAGCAAAAAGGCAGAAATTCCCCATATTTTGGAGCAAAATTGCAGAAATTCACCTAATTTTGGGGTAAAAAATACAGTAATTTTCTTTATTTTGGTGCAAAAAGGCAGAAATTCTCTTTATTTTGGGGCAAAAACAAAGAAATTCCCTTCATTTTAGGGCAAAATTGCAGAAATTTTTCTTATTTGAGGGCAAAAAAACAGAAATTCCCCTTATTTTGGGGCAAAATTCAAGAAATTGCCCTTATTATGGGGAAAAATTGCAGAAATTTCTCTTAATTAAGGCAAAATTGCAGAAATTTCACTAATTGTGGCGCAAAAAGGCAGAAATTCTCCTTATTTTAGGGCAAAACTCAGAAATTCCACTAATTTTGGGGCAAAATTCCAGAAATTTCCCTTATTTTGGGGCAAAATTGCAAAAATTTTACTTATTTTGAGGCAAAATTGCAGAAATTTCACTTATTTCAGAAAAAAAGGCAGAAATTTTCCTTATTTGAGCAAAAAGGCAGAAATTCCCCATAAATTGGAGCAAAATTGCAGAAATTCACCTAATTTTGGGGTAAAAAATACAGTAATTTTCTTTATTTTAGGGCAAAATTGCAGAAATTTCACTAATCGTTGGGCAAAGAGGCAGAAATTCTCCTAATTTTGAAGCAAAACTCAGAAATTCCACTTATTTTGGGGCAAAATTCCAGAAATTTCCCTTATTTAGGGGCAAAATTGCAGAAATTTTACTTATTTTGGGGCAAAATTGCAGAAATTTCACTTATTTCAGAGAAAAAAGGCAGAAATTTTCCTTATTTTGGGGCAAAAATGCAGAAATTCCTAATATGTTTTGCCAAAATTCAGAAAGTCTTTTTATTTTGAGGTAAAAAGGCTGAAATTCCCCTTATTTGGGGACAAAAAAGGCAGAAATTTTTCTTATTTTGGGGCATATTTGCAGAAATTTCACTTATTTCAGGGTTATAAGTCAGAAATTTTCCTTATTTTGGGGCAAAAAAGACAAAAATTCCCTTTGTTTTGGGGGAAAAAGACAGAAATTCCACTTATTTAGAGGCAAAACGGCAAAAGTTCCCCTTATTTTGTAGCAAAAATGAAGAAATTTCCATTTTTTATGGCAAAAATGTATGCATTCTTCTTATTTTCAGACAAAAAGGCAGAAATTCCCCATATTTTGGGGCAAAAGGCAGAAATTCCCCTTATTTTGGGGCAAAATTGCAGAAATTTCCCTAATTGTGGGGCAAAAAACACAAATTCCCTTTATTTTGGGGCAAAATTGCAGAAATTTCCCTTATTATGGGGAAAAATTGCAGAAATTTCCCTTATTATGGAAAAAAATTGCAGAAATTTCACTAATTGTGGCGCAAAAAGGCAGAAATTCTCCTCATTTTAGGGTAAAACTCAGAAATTCCACTTATTTTGGGGCAAAATTCCAGAAATTTCCCTTATTTTGGGGCAAAATTGGAAAAATTTTACTTATTTTGGGGCAAAATTGCAGTAATTTCACTTATTTCAGGGAAAAAAGGCAGAATTTTTTCTTATTTGAGCAAAAAGGCAGAAATTCCCCATATTTTGGAGCAAAATTGCAGAAATTCACCTAATTTTGGGGTAAAAAATACAGTAATTTTCTTTATTTTGGTGCAAAAAGGCAGAAATTCTCTTTATTTTGGGGCAAAAACAAAGAAATTCCCTTCATTTTAGGGCAAAATTGCAGAAATTTTTCTTATTTGAGGGCAAAAAAACAGAAATTCCCCTTATTTTGGGGCAAAATTCAAGAAATTGCCCTTATTATGGGGAAAAATTGCAGAAATTTCTCTTAATTAAGGCAAAATTGCAGAAATTTCACTAATTGTGGCGCAAAAAGGCAGAAATTCTCCTTATTTTAGGGCAAAACTCAGAAATTCCACTAATTTTGGGGCAAAATTCCAGAAATTTCCCTTATTTTGGGGCAAAATTGCAAAAATTTTACTTATTTTGAGGCAAAATTGCAGAAATTTCACTTATTTCAGAAAAAAAGGCAGAAATTTTCCTTATTTGAGCAAAAAGGCAGAAATTCCCCATAAATTGGAGCAAAATTGCAGAAATTCACCTAATTTTGGGGTAAAAAATACAGTAATTTTCTTTATTTTGGGGCAAAAAGGCAGAAATTCTCTTTATTTTGGGGCAAAAAGAAAGAAATTCCCTTTATTTTAGGGCAAAATTGCAGAAATTTCTTTTATTTGGGGGCAAAAAAACAGAAATTCCCCTTATTTTAGGGCAAAATTCAAGAAATTTCTCTTATTATAGGGAAAAATTGTAGAAATTTCCCTTATTTTAGGGCAAAATTGCAGATATTTCACTTATTTCAGAAAAAAAAGCAAAAATTTTTCTTATTTTGGGGCAAAAAGCAGAAATTCCCATTATTTTGGGGCAAAAAGGCAGAAATTCACCTTATTTTGGGCTAAAATTGCAGAAATTTCACATATTTCAGGGCAAAAAGGCAGAAATTTCCCTTAATTTGGGGCAAAAATGAAGAAATTTCCCTTTTTATGGCAAAAAGGTATGCATTCCCTTTATTTTCGGGCAAAAAGACAGAAATTTCCCGTATTTTGGAGCAAAATTGCAGAAATTCCCCTAATTGTGGGGCAGAAAAGCAGAAATTCTACTTATTTTGGGGCAACACTCAGAAATTCCACTTATTTTGGGGCAAAATTCCAGAAATTTCCCATATTTTGGGGCAAAATTGCAGAAATTTCACATATTTTGGGGCAAAATTGCAGAAATTTCAATTATTTCAGGGAAAAAAGGCAGAAATTTTCCTTATTGGGGTAAAAAGGCAGAAATTCCTAATATTTTGTTGCAAAAATGCAGAAATTCCTAATATTTTGTTGCAAAAATGCAGAACTTTTCCTTAATTTGAGGTAATAAGGCTGAAATTCCCCTTATTTGGGGGAAAAAGGCAGAAATTTCCTTTATTTTGGGGCAAATTTGCAGAAATTTCACTTATTTCAGGGTAATAAGTCAGAAATTTTTCTTATTTTGGGGCAAAAAATATAGAAATTGCCTTTGTTTTGGGGGAAAAAGACAGAAATTCCACTTATTTAGAGGCAAAAAGGCAAAAGTTCCCCTTATTTTGGAGCAAAAATGAGGAAATTTCCCTTTTTTATGACAAAAAGGTATGCATTCTTCTTATTTTCAGACAAAAACGCAGAAATTCCCCATATTTTGGGGCAAAAGGCAGAAATTCCCCTTATTTTGGGGTAAAATTGCAGAAATTTCCCTAATTGTGGGGCTAAAAACAGAAATTCCCCTTATTTTGGGGCAAAATTGCAGAAATTTCCCTTATTATGGGGAAAAATTGCAGAAATTTCCCTTATTTTAGGGCAAAATTGCAGAAATTTCATTAATTGTGGGGCAAAAAAGCAGAAATTCTCCTTATTTTTGGCAAACCTCAGAAATTCCACTTATTTTCGGGCAAAATTCCCGAAATTTCCCTTATTTGGGGGCAAAATTGCAAAATTTTACTTATTTTGGGGCAAAATTGCAGAAATTTCACTTATTTCAGGGAAAAAATGCAGAAATTTTCTTTATTTTGGGGCAAAAACGCAGAAATTCCTAATATTTTGTGCCAAAATTCAGAAATTCCTTTTATTTTGAGGTAAAAAGGCTGTAATTCCCTTTATTTGGGGGCAAAAAGGCAGAAATTTCTTTTATATTGGGGCAAAATTGCAGAAATTTCACTATTTCAGGGTAATAAGTCAGAAATTTTCCTTATTTTGGGGCAAAAATGACAGAAATTCCCTTTGTTTTGGCAGAAAAAGACAGAAATTCCACTTATTTAAAGGCAAAAATGCAGAAATTCCCCTTATTTTAGGGTAAAATTGCAGAAATTTTTCTTATTTGGGGCAAAAAAACAGAAATTCTTTTTATTTTGGGGCAAAATTCCTGAAATGTCCCTAATTATGGGGAAAAATTGCAAAAATTTCCCTTATTTTAGGGCAAAATTGCAGAAATTTCACTTATTTCAGAGAATAAAGGAAAAAATTTTTCTTATTTTGGGGCAAAAATCAGAAATTCCCATTATTTTGGGGCAAAAAGGCAGAAATTCACCGTATTTTGGGCTAAAATTCCTGAAATTTCACATATTTCAGGGCAAATAAGCAGAAATTTCCCTTAATTTGGGGCAAAATGAAGAAATTTCCCTTTTTATGGCAAAAAGGTATGCATTCCCCTTATTTTCGGATAAAAAAGCAGAAATTCCCCGTATTTTGGAGCAAAATTGCAAAAATTTCCCTAATTGTGGGGCAGAAATGTAGAAATTCTCCTTATTTTTGGACAAAAATCAGAAATTCTACTTATTTTTGGGCAAAATTCCAGAAATTTCCCTTATTTTGGGGCAAAATTGCAGAAATTTCACTTATTTTGGGGCAAAATTGCAGAAATTTCACTTATTTCATGGAAAAAAGGCAGAAATTTTCCTTATTTTGGAGCAAAAAGGCAGAAATTCTCCATATTTTGGTGCAAAAATCAGAAATTTCTTTTATTTTGAGGTAAAATGCTGAAATTCTCCTTATTTTGGGGCAAAAGGCAGAAATTTCCCTTTTTTGGGGGCAAATTTGCAGAAATTTCACTTATTTCAGGGAAAAAAAGGCAGAAATTTTCCTTATTTTTTGGCAAAAGGGCAGAAATTCCTAATATTTTGTGGCAAAAATGCAGAAATTTTTAATATTTTGTTGCAAAAATGCAGAAATTTCCCTTATTTTGAGGTAAAAAGTCTGAAATTCCCCTTATTTGGGGGCAAAAAGACAGAAATTTTTCTTATTTTGGGTCAAATTTGCAGAAATTTCACTTATTTCAGGGTAATAAGTCAGAAATTTTTCTTATTTTGGGGCAAAAAATATAGAAATTGCCTTTGTTTTGGGGGAAAAAGACAGAAATTCCACTTATTTAGAGGCAAAAAGGCAAAAGTTCCCCTTATTTTGGATCAAAAATGAGGAAATTTCCCTTTTTTATGACAAAAATGTATGCATTCTTCTTATTTTCAGACAAAAATGCAGAAATTCCCCATATTTTGGGGCAAAAGGCAGAAATTCTCCTTATTTTGGGGCAAAATTGCAGAAATTTCCCTAATTGTGGGGCAAAAAACAGAAATTCCCCTTATTTTGGGGCAAAATTGCAGAAATTTCCCTTATTATGGGGAAAAATTGCAGAAATTTCCCTTATTTAAGGCAAAATTGCAGAAATTTCCCTCATTTTAGGGCAAAATTGCAGAAATTTCACTAATTGTTGTGCAAAAAGGCAGAAATTCTCCTTATTTTGGGGCAAAACTCAGAAATTCCACTTATTTTGGGGCAAAATTCCAGAAATATCCCTTATTTTGGGGCAAAATTGCAGAAATTTTACTTATTTTTTAGAAAAAATTGCAGAAATTTCACTTATTTCAGGGAAAAAGGCAGAAATTTTCCTTATTTTGGGGCAAAAACGCAGAAATTCCTAATATTTGTGCCAAAATTCAAAAATTCCCCTTATTTTGAGGTAAAAACGCTGAAATTCCCCTTATTTGATGGCTAAAAGGCAGAAATTTCCTTTATATTAGGGCAAAATTGCAGATATTTCACTTATTTCAGGGTAATAAGTCAGAAATTTTCCTTATTTTGGGGCAAAAAGTACAGAAATTCTCTTTGTTTTGGGGAAAAAAACAGAAATTCCACTCATTAAGAGGCATAAAAGCAGAAATTCCTCTTATTTTAGGGCAAAATTGCAGAAATTTCTCTTATTTGGGGGCAAAAAAACAGAAATTCCCCTTATTTTGGGGCAAAATTTCAGAAATTTCCTTTATTATGGGGAAAATTGCAGAAATTTCTTTTATTTTAGGGCAAAATTGCAGAAATTTCACTTATTTCAGAGAAAAAAGCAAAAATTTTTCTTATTTTGGGGCAAAAAACAGAAATTCCCATTATTTTGGGGCAAAAAGGCAGAAATTCACCTTATTTTGGGCTAAAATTGCAGAAATTTTTCATATTTCAGGGCAAAAAGGCAGAAATTTTTCTTAATTTGGGGCAAAAATGAAGAAATTTCCCTTTTTTATGGCAAAAAGGTATGCATTCCACTTATTTTCGGGCAAAAAGCAGAAATTCCCCGTATTTTAAAGCACAATTGCAGAAATTCCCCTAATTGTGGGGCAAGAAGGCAGAAATTCTTTTTATTTTGGGGCAAAACTCAGAAATTCCACTTATTTTGGGGCAAAATTCCAGAAATTTCCCTTATTTTGGGTCAAAATTGAAGAAATTTCACTTATTTTCTGGCAAAATTGCAGAAATTTCACTTATTTCAGGGAAAAAAGGCAGAAAATTTCCTTATTTTGGGGCAAAAAGGCAGAAATTCTTCATATTTTGGTGCAAAAATCAGAAATTTCCCTTATTTTGAGGTAAAATGCTGAGATTCCCCTTATTTTGGGGCAAAAGGCAGAAATTTCCCTTTTTTGGGGCAAATTTGCAGAAATTTCACTTATTTCAGGGTAATAAGTCAGAAATTTTCTTTATTATGGGGCAAAAAAACAGAAATTCCCTTTGTTTTGGGGGAAAAAGACAGAAATTCCACTTATTTAGAGGCAAAAAGGCAAAAGTTCCCCTTATTTTGGAGCAAAAATCAAGAAATTTCTTTTTTTATTTCAAAAAGGTATGCATTCTTCTTATTTTCGGACAAAAAGGCAGAAATTCCCTATATTTTGGGCAAAATTACAGAAATTTCCCTAATTTCCAGCAATAAACAGAAATTCCCCTTAATTTGAAGCAAAATTGCAGAAATTTCCTTTATTATGGGGAAAAATTGCAGAAATTTCTCTTATTTTAGGGCAAAATTGCAGAAATTTCACTAATTGTTGGGCAAAAAGGCAGAAATTCTCCTTATTTTGGGGCAAAACTCAGAAATTCCACTTATTTTGGGGCAAAATTACAGAAATTTCCCTTATTTTGTGGCAAAATTGCAGAGATTTTACTTATTTTGGGGCAAAATTGCAGAAATTTCACTTATTTCAGGGAAAAAGGCAGAAATTTTCCTTATTTTGGGGCAAGAAGGCAGAAATTCCTAATATTTTGTGCCAAAATTCAGAAATTCCCCTTATTTTGAGGTAAAAAGGCTGAAATTCCCCTTATTTGGGGGCAAAAAGGAAGAAATTTCCTTTATATTGGAGCAAAATTGAAGAAATTTCACTTATTTCAGGGTAATAAGTAAGAAATTTTCCTTATTTTGGGGCAAAAATGACAGAAATTCCCTTTGTTTTGGGGGAAAAAGACAGAAATTCCTCTTATTTAGAGGAAAAAAAGCAGAAATTCCTCTTATTTTAGGGCAAAATTGCAGAAATTTCCTTTATTTGGGGGCAAAAAACAGAAATTCCCTTTATTTTGAGGCAAAATTCCAGAAATTTCCTATATTATGGGGAAAAATTGCAGAAATTTCTTTTATTTTAGGGCAAAATTGCAGAAATATCACATATTTCAGAGAAAAAAAGCAAAAATTTTTCTTATTTTGGGGCAAAAAAGCAGAAATTCCCATTATTTTGGGGCAAAAAGGCAGAAATTCCCTTTTTTTGGGCTAAAATTGCAGAAATTTCACATATTTCAGGGCAAAAAGGCAGAAATTTCCCTTAATTTGGGGCAAAAATGAAGAAATTTCCCTTTTTTATGGCAAAAAGGTATGCATTCCCCTTATTTTCAGGCAAAAAGGCAGAAATTTCCCGTATTTTGAAGCAAAATTGCAGAAATGCCCCTAATTGTGGGGCAAAAAGGCAGAAATTCTCCTTATTTTGGGGCAAAACTCAGAAATTCCACTTATTTTTGGGCCAAATTCCAGAAATTTCCCTTATTTTGGGGCAAAATTGCAGAAATTTCACTTATTTTGGGGAAAAATTGCAGAAATTTCACTTATTTCAGGAAAAAAAAAGCAGAAATTTTCCTTATTTTGGGGCAAAAAAGCAGAAATTCCTAATATTTTGTGGCAAAAATGCAGAAATTCCTAATATTTTGTTGCAAAAATGCAGAAATTTCCCTTATTTTGAGGTAAAAAGGCTGAAATTCCCCATATTTAAGGGCAAAAATGCAGAAATTTCCCTTATTTTGGGGCAAATTTGCAGAAATTTCACTTATTTCAGGGTAATAAGTCAGAAATTTTTCTTATTTTGGTGCAAAAAAGACAGAAATTCCCTTTGTTTTGGGGGAAAAAGACAGAAATTCCACTTATTTAGAGGCAAAAAGGCAAAAGTTCCCCTTATTTTGGAGCAAAAATGAAGAAATTTCCCTTTTTTATGGCAAAAAGGTATGCATTCTTCTTATTTTTGGACAAAAAGGCAGAAATTTCCCATATTTTAGAACAAAAGGCAGAAATTCCTTTTATTTTGGAGCAAAATTGCAGAAATTTCCCTAATTGTGGGGCAAAAAACAGAAATTCCCCTTATTTTGAAGCAAAATTGCAGAAATTTCCTTTATTATGGGGAAAAATTGCAGAAATTTCTCTTATTTTAGGGCAAAATTGCAGAAATTTCACTAATTGTGGGGCAAAAAGTCAGAAATTCTCCTTATTTTGGGGCAAAACTCAGAAATTCCACTTATTTTGGGGCAAAATTCCAGAAATTTCCCTTATTTTGTGGCAAAATTGCAGAGATTTTACTTATTTTGGGGCAAAATTGCAGAAATTTCACTTATTTCAGGGAAAAAGGCAGAAATTTTCCTTATTTTGGGGCAAGAAGGCAGAAATTCCTAATATTTTGTGCCAAAATTCAGAAATTCCCCTTATTTTGAGGTAAAAAGGCTGAAATTCCCCTTATTTGGGGGCAAAAAGGAAGAAATTTCCTTTATATTGGAGCAAAATTGAAGAAATTTCACTTATTTCAGGGTAATAAGTAAGAAATTTTCCTTATTTTGGGGCAAAAATGACAGAAATTCCCTTTGTTTTGGGGGAAAAAGACAGAAATTCCACTTATTTAGAGGAAAAAAAGCAGAAATTCCTCTTATTTTAGGGCAAAATTGCAGAAATTTCCTTTATTTGGGGGCAAAAAACAGAAATTCCCTTTATTTTGAGGCAAAATTCCAGAAATTTCCTATATTATGGGGAAAAATTGCAGAAATTTCTTTTATTTTAGGGCAAAATTGCAGAAATATCACATATTTCAGAGAAAAAAAGCAAAAATTTTTCTTATTTTGGGGCAAAAAAGCAGAAATTCCCATTATTTTGGGGCAAAAAGGCAGAAATTCCCTTTTTTTGGGCTAAAATTGCAGAAATTTCACATATTTCAGGGCAAAAAGGCAGAAATTTCCCTTAATTTGGGGCAAAAATGAAGAAATTTCCCTTTTTTATGGCAAAAAGGTATGCATTCCCCTTATTTTCAGGCAAAAAGGCAGAAATTTCCCGTATTTTGAAGCAAAATTGCAGAAATGCCCCTAATTGTGGGGCAAAAAGGCAGAAATTCTCCTTATTTTGGGGCAAAACTCAGAAATTCCACTTATTTTTGGGCCAAATTCCAGAAATTTCTCTTATTTTGGGGCAAAATTGCAGAAATTTCACTTATTTTGGGGAAAAATTGCAGAAATTTCACTTATTTCAGGAAAAAAAAGCAGAAATTTTCCTTATTTTGGGGCAAAAAAGCAGAAATTCCTAATATTTTGTGGCAAAAATGCAGAAATTCCTAATATTTTGTTGCAAAAATGCAGAAATTTCCCTTATTTTGAGGTAAAAAGGCTGAAATTCCCCATATTTAAGGGCAAAAAGACAGAAATTTCCCTTATTTTGGGGCAAATTTGCAGAAATTTCACTTATTTCAGGGTAATAAGTCAGAAATTTTCCTTATTTTGGGGCAAAAAAGACAAAAATTCCCTTTGTTTTGGGGGAAAAAGACAGAAATTCCACTTATTTAGAGGCAAAAAGGCAAAAGTTCCCCTTATTTTAGAGCAAAAATGAAGAAATTTTCCTTTTTTATAGCAAAAATGTATGCATTCTTCTTATTTTCAGACAAAAAGGCAGAAATTCCCCATATTTTGGGGCAAAAGGCAGAAATTCCCCTTATTTTGGGGCAAAATTGCAGAAATTTCCCTAATTTTGGGGCAAAAAACAAATTCCCCTTATTTGGGGGCAAAATTGCAGAAATTTCCCTTAGTATGGTGAAAAATTGCAGAACTTTCCCTTATTTAAGGCAAAATTGCAGAAATTTCACTAATTGTGGCGCAAAAAGGCAGAAATTCTCCTTATTTTAGGGCAAAACTCAGAAATTCCACTTATTTTGGGGCAAAATTCCAGAAATTATCTTTATTTTGGGGCAAAATTGCAAAAGTTTTACTTATTTTGGGGCAAAATTGCAGATATTTCACTTATTTCAGGAAAAAAAGGCAGAAATTTTTCTTATTTGAGCAAAAAGGCAGAAATTCCCCATATTTTGGAGCAAAATTGCAGAAATTCACCTAATTTGGGGGTAAAAAATACAGTAATTTTCTTTATTTTGGGGCAAAAAGGCAGAAATTCTCTTTATTTTGGGGCAAAAAGAAGGAAATTCCCTTTATTTTAGGGCAAAATTGCAGAAATTTCTCTTATTTGGGGGCAAAAAACAGAAATTCCCCTTATTTTGGGGCAAAATTCAAGAAATTTTTCTTTTTATGGGTAAAAATTGTAGAAATTTCCCTTATTTTAGGGCAAAATTGCAGATATTTCACTTATTTCAGAAAAAAAGCAAAAATTTTTCTTATTTTGGGGCAAAAAGGCAGAAATTCCCATTATTTTGGGGCAAAAAGGCAGAAATTCACCTTATTTTATGCTAAAATTGCAGAAATTTCACATATTTCAGGGCAAAAAGGCAGAAATTTCCCTTAATTTGGGGCAAAAATGAAGAAATTTCCCTTTTTATGGCAAAAAGGTATGCATTCCCTTTATTTTCAAGCAAAAAGGCAGAAATTTCCCGTATTTTGGAGCAAAATTGCAGAAATTCCCCTAATTGTGGGGCAGAAAAGCAGAAATTCTCCTTATTTTGGGGCAACACTCAGAAATTCCACTTATTTTGGGGCAAAATTCCAGAAATTTCCCTAATTTTGGGGCAAAATTGCAGAAATTTCACATATTTTGGGGCAAAATTGCAGAAATTTCAATTATTTCAGGGAAAAAAGGCAGAAATTTTCCTTATTTTGGGGCAAAAAGGCAGAAATTTCCCTTATATTGGGGCAAAATTGCAGAAATTCACCTAATTTTGGGGTAAAAAATACAGTAATTTTCTTTATTTTGGGGCAAAAAGGCAGAAATTCTCTTTATTTTGGGGCAAAAAGAAAGAAATTCCCTTTATTTTAGGGCAAAATTGCAGAAATTTCTTTTATTTGGGGGCAAAAAAACAGAAATTCCCCTTATTTTAGGGCAAAATTCAAGAAATTTCTCTTATTATAGGGAAAAATTGTAGAAATTTCCCTTATTTTAGGGCAAAATTGCAGATATTTCACTTATTTCAGAAAAAAAGCAAAAATTTTTCTTATTTTGGGGCAAAAAGGCAGAAATTCCCATTATTTTGGGGCAAAAAGGCCGAAATTTACTTTATTTTGGGCTAAAATTGCAGAAATTTCACATATTTCAGGGCAAAAAGGCAGAAATTTCCCTTAATTTGGGACAAAAATGAAGAAATTTCCCTTTTTATTGAAAAAAGGTATGCATTCCCTTTATTTTCGGGCAAAAAGACAGAAATTTCCCGTATTTTGGAGCAAAATTGCAGAAATTCCCCTAATTGTGGAGCAGAAAAGCAGAAATTCTACTTAATTTGGGGCAACACTCAGAAATTCCACTTATTTTGGGGCAAAATTCCAGAAATTTCCCATATTTTGGGGCAAAATTGCAGAAATTTCACATATTTTGGGGCAAAATTGCAGAAATTTCAATTATTATAGGGAAAAAAGGCAGAAATTTTCCTTATTTTGGGGTAAAAATGCAGAAATTCCTAATATTTTGTTGCAAATGCAGAAATTCCTAATATTTTGTTGCAAAAATGCAGAACTTTTCCTTAATTTGAGGTAAAAAGGCTGAAATTCCCCTTATTTGGGGGAAAAAGGCAGAAATTTCCTTTATTTTGGGGCAAATTTGCAGAAATTTCACTTATTTCAGGGTAATAAGTCAGAAATTTTTCTTTTTTTGGGCAAAAAATATAGAAATTGCCTTTGTTTTGGGGGAAAAAGACAGAAATTCCACTTATTTAGAGGCAAAAAGGCAAAAGTTCCCCTTATTTTGGAGCAAAAATGAGGAAATTTCCCTTTTTTATGACAAAAAGGTATGCATTCTTCTTATTTTCAGACAAAAACGCAGAAATTCCCCATATTTTGGGGCAAAAGGCAGAAATTCCCCTTATTTTGGGGTAAAATTGCAGAAATTTCCCTAATTGTGGGGCAAAAAACAGAAATTCCCCTTATTTTGGGGCAAAATTGCAGAAATTTCCCTTATTATGGGGAAAAATTGCAGAAATTTCCCTTATTTTAGGGCAAAATTGCAGAAATTTCATTAATTGTGGGGAAAAAAAGCAGAAATTCTCCTTATTTTGGGCAAAACTAAGAAATTCTACTTATTTTCGGGCAAAATTCCCAAAATTTCCCTTATTTGGGGGCAAAATTGCAAAATTTTACTTATTTTGGGGCAAAATTGCAGAAATTTCACTTATTGCAGGGAAAAAATGCAGAAATTTTCTTTATTTTAGGGCAAAAACGCAGAAATTCCTAATATTTTGTGCCAAAATTCAGAAATTCCTTTTATTTTGAGGTAAAAAGGCTGAATTTCCCTTTATTTAGGGGCAAAAAGGCAGAAATTTCTTTTATATTGGGGCAAAATTGCAGAAATTTCACTATTTCAGGGTAATAAGTCAGAAATTTTTTTTATTTTGGGGCAAAAATGACAGAAATTCCCTTTGTTTTGGCGGAAAAAGACAGAAATTCCACTTATTTAAAGGCAAAAATGCAGAAATTCCCCTTATTTTAGGGTAAAATTGCAGAAATTTTTCTTATTTGGGGGCAAAAAAACAGAAATTCTTTTTATTTTGGGGCAAAATTCCTGAAATTTCCCTAATTATAGGGAAAAATTGCAAAAATTTCCCTTATTTTAGGGCAAAATTGCAGAAATTTCACTTATTTCAGAGAATAAAGGAAAAAATTTTTCTTATTTTGGGGCAAAAATCAGAAATTCCCATTAATTTGGGGCAAAAAGGCAGAAATTCACCTTATTTTGGGCTAAAATTGCTGAAATTTCACATATTTCAGGGCAAAAAAGCAGAAATTTCTATTAATTTGGGGCAAAATGAAGAAATTTCCCTTTTTATGGCAAAAAGGTATGCATTCCCCTTATTTTCCGGTAAAAAAGCAGAAATTCCCCGTATTTTGGAGCAAAATTGCAGAAATTTCCCTAATTGTGGGGCAGAAATGCAGAAATTCTCCTTATTTTTGGGCAAAACTCAGAAATTCCACTTATTTTGGGGCAAAATTCCAGAAATTTCACTTATTTCAGGGAAAAAAGGCAGAAATTTTCCTTATTTTGGAGCAAAAAGGCAGAAATTCTCCATATTTTGGTGCAAAAATCAGAAATTTCTTTTATTTTGAGGTAAAATGCTGAAATTCTCCTTATTTTGGGGCAAAAGGCAGAAATTTCCCTTTTTTGGGGGCAAATTTGCAGAAATTTCACTTATTTCAGGGAAAAAAAGGCAGAAATTTTCCTTATTTTTTGGCAAAAGGGCAGAAATTCCTAATATTTTGTGGCAAAAATGCAGAAATTTTTAATATTTTGTTGCAAAAATGCAGAAATTTCCCTTATTTTGAGGTAAAAAGTCTGAAATTCCCCTTATTTGGGGGCAAAAAGGCAGAAATTTTTCTTATTTTTGGGCAAATTTGCAGAAATTTCACTTATTTCAGGGTAATAAGTCAGAAATTTTTCTTATTTTGGGGCAAAAAATATAGAAATTGCCTTTGTTTTGGGGGAAAAAGACAGATTCCACTTATTTAGAGGCAAAAAGGCAAAAGTTCCCCTTATTTTGGAGCAAAAATGAGGAAATTTCCCTTTTTTATGACAAAAAGGTATGCATTCTTCTTATTTTCAGACAAAAACGCAGAAATTCCCCATATTTTGGGGCAAAAGGCAGAAATTCTCCTTATTTTGGGGCAAAATTGCAGAAATTTCCCTAATTGTGGGGCAAAAAACAGAAATTCCCCTTATTTTGGGGCAAAATTGCAGAAATTTCCCTTATTATGGGGAAAAATTGCAGAAATTTCCCTTATTTAAGGCAAAATTGCAGAAATTTCCCTCATTTTAGGGCAAAATTGCAGAAATTTCAATAATTGTTGTGCAAAAAGGCAGAAATTCTCCTTATTTTGGGGCAAAACTCAGAAATTCCACTTATTTTGGGGCAAAATTCCAGAAATATCCCTTATTTTGGGGCAAAATTGCAGAAATTTTACTTATTTTTTAGAAAAAATTGCAGAAATTGCACTTATTTCAGGGAAAAAAGGCAGAAATTTTCTTTATTTTGGGGCAAAAACGCAGAAATTCCTAATATTTGTGCCAAAATTCAAAAATTCCTCTTATTTTGAGGTAAAAACGCTGAAATTCCCCTTATTTGATGGCTAAAAGGCAGAAATTTCCTTTATATTAGGGCAAAATTGCAGATATTTCACTTATTTCAGGGTAATAAGTCAGAAATTTTCCTTATTTTGGGGCAAAAAGTACAGATATTCCCTTTGTTTTGGGGAAAAAAACAGAAATTCCACTCATTAAGAGGCATAAAAGCAGAAATTCCTCTTATTTTAGGGCAAAATTGCAGAAATTTCTCTTCTTTGGGGGCAAAAAAACAGAAATTCCCCTTATTTTGGGGTAAAATTTCAGAAATTTCTTTTATTATGGGGAAAATTGCAGAAATTTCTTTTATGTTAGGGCAAAATTGCAGAAATTTCACTTATTTCAGAGAAAAAAGCAAAAATTTTTCTTATTTTGGGGCAAAAAACAGAAATTCCCATTATTTTGGGGCAAAAAGGCAGAAATTCACCTTATTTTGGGCTAAAATTGCAGAAATTTTTCATATTTCAGGTCAAAAAGGCAGAAATTTTTCTTAATTTGGGGCAAAAATGAAGAAATTTCCCTTTTTTATGGCAAAAAGGTATGCATTCCACTTATTTTCGGGCAAAAAGCAGAAATTCCCCGTATTTTAAAGCACAATTGCAGAAATTCCCCTAATTGTGGGGCAAGAAGGCAGAAATTCTTTTTATTTTGGGGAAAACTCAGAAATTCCACTTAATTTGGGGCAAAATTCCAGAAATTTCCCTTATTTTGGGTCAAAATTGAAGAAATTTCACTTATTTTCTGGCAAAATTGCAGAAATTTCACTTATTTCAGGGAAAAAAGGCAGAAAATTTCCTTATTTTGGGGCAAAAAGGCAGAAATTCTTCATATTTTGGTGCAAAAATCAGAAATTTCCCTTATTTTGAGGTAAAATGCTGAGATTCCCCTTATTTTGAGGCAAAAGGAAGAAATTTCCCTTTTTTGGGGCAAATTTGCAGAAATTTCACTTATTTCAGGGTAATAAGTCAGAAATTTTCTTTATTATGGGGCAAAAAAACAGAAATTCCCTTTGTTTTGGGGGAAAAAGACAGAAATTCCACTTATTTAGAGGCAAAAAGGCAAAAGTTCCCCTTATTTTGGAGCAAAAATAAAGAAATTTCTTTTTTTATGGCAAAAAGGTATGCATTCTTCTTATTTTCGGACAAAAAGGCAGAAATTCCCTATATTTTGGGGCAAAATTACAGAAATTTCCCTAATTTCCAGCAAAAAACAGAAATTCCCCTTAATTTGAAGCAAAATTGCAGAAATTTCCTTTATTATGGGGAAAAATTGCAGAAATTTCTCTTATTTTAGGGCAAAATTGCAGAAATTTCACTAATTTTGGGGCAAAAAGGCAGAAATTCTCCTTATTTTGGGGCAAAACTCAGAAATTCCACTTATTTTGGGGCAAAATTCCAGAAATTTCCCTTATTTTGTGGCAAAATTGCAGAGATTTTACTTATTTTGGGGCAAAATTGCAGAAATTTCACTTATTTCAGGGAAAAAGGCAGAAATTTTCCTTATTTTGGGGCAAGAAGGCAGAAATTCCTAATATTTTGTGCCAAAATTCAGAAATTCCCCTTATTTTGAGGTAAAAAGGCTGAAATTCCCTTTATTTGGGGGCAAAAAGGCAGAAATTTCCCTTATATTGGAGCAAAATTGAAGAAATTTCACTTATTTCAGGGTAATAAGTAAGAAATTTTCCTTATTTTGGGGCAAAAATGACAGAAATTCCCTTTGTTTTGGGGGAAAAAGACAGAAATTCCACTTATTTAGAGGAAAAAAAGCAGAAATTCCTCTTATTTTAGGGCAAAATTGCAGAAATTTCCTTTATTTGGGGGCAAAAAACAGAAATTCCCTTTATTTTGGGGCAAAATTCCAGAAATTTCCTATATTATGGGGAAAAATTGCAGAAATTTCTTTTATTTTAGGGCAAAATTGCAGAAATATCACATATTTCAGAGAAAAAAAGCAAAAATTTTTCTTATTTTGGGGCAAAAAAGCAGAAATTCCCATTATTTTGGGGCAAAAAGGCAGAAATTCCCTTTTTTTTTGGGCTAAAATTGCAGAAATTTCACATATTTCAGGGCAAAAAGGCAGAAATTTCCCTTAATTTGGGGCAAAAATGAAGAACTTTCCCTTTTTTATGGCAAAAAGGTATGTATTCCCCTTATTTTCAGGCAAAAAGGCAGAAATTTCCCGTATTTTGAAGCAAAATTGCAGAAATGCCCCTAATTGTGGGGCAAAAAGGCAGAAATTCTCCTTATTTTGGGGCAAAACTCAGAAATTCCACTTATTTTTGGGCCAAATTCCAGAAAATTCCCTTATTTTGGGGCAAAATTGCAGAAATTTCACTTATTTTGGGGCAAAATTGCAGAAATTTCACTTATTTCAGGGTAATAAGTCAGAAATTTTTCTTATTTTGGGGCAAAAAATATAGAAATTGCCTTTGTTTTGGGGGAAAAAGACAGAAATTCCACTTATTTAGAGGCAAAAAGGCAAAAGTTCCCCTTATTTTGGAGCAAAAATGAAGAAATTTCCCTTTTTTATGGCAAAAATGTATGCATTCTTCTTATTTTTAGACAAAAAGGCAGAAATTCCCCATATTTTAGAACAAAAGGCAGAAATTCCTTTTATTTTGGAGCAAAATTGCAGAAATTTCCCTAATTGTGGGGCAAAAAACAGAAATTCCCCTTATTTTGAAGCAAAATTGCAGAAATTTCCCTTATTATGGGGAAAAATTGCAGAAATTTCCCTTATTTAAGGCAAAATTGCAGAAATTTCACTAATTGTGGGGCAAAAAGGAAGAAATTCTCCTTATTTTAGGGCAAAACTCAGAAATTCCACTTATTTTGGGGCAAAATTCCAGAAATTTCCCTTATTTTGGGGCAAAATTGCAGAAATTTTACTTATTTTGGGGCAAAATTGCAGAAATTTCACTTATTTCAGGGAAAAAAGGCAGAAATTTTCCTTATTTTGGGGCAAAAAGGCAGAAATTCCTAATATTTTGTGCCAAAATTCAGAAATTCCCCTTATTTTGAGGTAAAAAGGCTGAAATTCTCCTTATTTGGGGACAAAAAGGCAGAAATTTCCCTTAATTGGAGCAAAATTGCAGAAATTTCACTTATTTCAGGGTAATAAGTCAGAAATTTTTCTAATTTTGGGGCAAAAATGACAGAAATTCCCTTTGTTTTGGGGGAAAAAGACAGAAATTCCACTTATTTAGAGGCAAAAAAAGCAGAAATTCCCCTTATTTTAGGGCAAAATTGCAGAAATTTCCGTTATTTGGGGGCAAAAAAACAGAAATTCCTCTTATTTTGGGGCAAAATTCCAGAAATTATCTTTATTATGGGGAAAAATTGCAGAAATTTCTTTTATTTTAGGGCAAAATTGCAGAAATTTCATTTATTTCAGAGAAAAAAAGCAAAAATTTTTCTTATTTTGGGGCAAAAAGGCAGAAATTTTCATTATTTTGGGGCAAAAAGGCAGAAATTCACCTTATTTTGGGCTAAAATTTCAGAAATTTCAAATGTTTCAGGGCAAAAAGGCAGAAATTTCCCTTAATTTGGCGCAAAAGTGAAGAAATTTCCCTTTTTAATGGCAAAAAGGTATGCATTCCCCTTATTTTCAGGCAAAAAGGCAGAAATTTCCCGTATTTTGAAGCAAAATTGCAGAAATTCCCCTAATTGTGGGGCAAAAAGACAGAAATTCTCCTTATTTTGGGGCAAAACTCAGAAATTCCACTTATTTTGGGGCCAAATTCCAGAAATTTCCCATATTTTGGGGCAAAATTGCAGAAATTTCACATATTTTGGGGCAAAATTGCAGAAATTTCAATTATTTCAGGGAAAAAAGGCAGAAATTTTCCTTATTTTGGGGTAAAAAGGCAGAAATTCCTAATATTTTGTTGCAAAAATGCAGAAATTCCTAATATTTTGTTGCAAAAATGCAGAACTTTTCCTTAATTTGAGGTAAAAAGGCTGAAATTCCCCTTATTTGGGGGAAAAAGGCAGAAATTTCCTTTATTTTGGGGCAAATTTGCAGAAATTTCACTTATTTCAGGGTAATAAGTCAGAAATTTTTCTTATTTTGGGGCAAAAAATATAGAAATTGCCTTTGTTTTGGGGGAAAAGACAGAAATTCCACTTATTTAGAGGCAAAAAGGCAAAAGTTCCCCTTATTTTGGAGCAAAAATGAGAAAATTTTCCTTTTTTATGACAAAAAGGTATGCATTCTTCTTATTTTCAGACAAAAACGCAGAAATTTCCCATATTTTGGGGCAAAAGGCAGAAATTCCCCTTATTTTGGGGTAAAATTGCAGAAATTTCCCTAATTGTGGGGCAAAAAACAGAAATTCCCCTTATTTTGGGGCAAAATTGCAGAAATTTCCCTTATTATGGGGAAAAATTGCAGAAATTTCCCTTATTTTAGGGCAAAATTGCAGAAATTTCATTAATTGTGGGACAAAAAAGCAGAAATTCTCCTTATTTTGGGCAAAACTCAGAAATTCCACTTATTTTCGGGCAAAATTCCCGAAATTTCCCTTATTTGGGGGCAAAATTGCAAAATTTTACTTATTTTGGGGCAAAATTGCAGAAATTTCACTTATTTCAGGGAAAAAATGCAGAAATTTTTTTTATTTTGGGGCAAAAACGCAGAAATTCCTAATATTTTGTGCCAAAATTCAGAAATTCCTTTTATTTTGAGGTAAAAAGGCTGAAATTCCCTTTATTGGGGGCAAAAAGGCAGAAATTTCTTTTATATTGGGGCAAAATTGCAGAAATTTCACTATTTCAGGGTAATAAGTCAGAAATTTTTTTTATTTTGGGGCAAAAATGACAGAAATTCCCTTTGTTTTGGCGGAAAAAGACAGAAATTCCACTTATTTAAAGGCAAAAATGCAGAAATTCTCCTTATTTTAGGGTAAAATTGCAGAAATTTTTCTTATTTGGGGGCAAAAAAACAGAAATTCTTTTTATTTTGGGGCAAAATTCCTGAAATTTCCCTAATTATGGGGAAAAATTGCAAAAATTTCCCTTATTTTAGGGCAAAATTGCAGAAATTTCACTTATTTCAGAGAATAAAGGAAAAAATTTTTCTTATTTTGGGGCAAAAATCAGAAATTCCCATTATTTTGGGGCAAAAAGGCAGAAATTCACCTTATTTTGGGCTAAAATTGCTGAAATTTCACATATTTCAGGGCAAAAAAGCAAAAATTTCCCTTAATTTGGGGCAAAATGAAGAAATTTCCCTTTTTATGGCAAAAAGGTATGCATTCCCCTTATTTTCGGGTAAAAAAGCAGAAATTCCCCGTATTTTGGAGCAAAATTGCAAAAATTTCCCTAATTGTGGGGCAGAAATGCAGAAATTCTCCTTATTTTTGGGCAAAACTCAGAAATTCCACTTATTTCAGGGTAATAAGTCAGAAATTTTTCTTATTTTGGGGCAAAAAATATAGAAATTGCCTTTGTTTTGGGGGAAAAAGACAGAAATTCCACTTATTTAGAGGCAAAAAGGCAAAAGTTCCCCTTATTTTGGAGCAAAAATGAGGAAATTTCCCTTATTTATGAGAAAAATGTATGCATTCTTCTTATTTTCAGACAAAAAGGCAGAAATTCCCCATATTTTGGGGCAAAAGGCAGAAATTATCCTTATTTTGGGGCAAAATTGCAGAAATTTCCCTAATTGTGGGGCAAAAAACAGAAATTCCCCTTATTTTGGGGCAAAATTGCAGAAATTTCCCTTATTATGGGGAAAAATTGCAGAAATTTCGCTTATTTAAGGCAAAATTGCAGAAATTTCCCTCATTTTAGGGCAAAATTGCAGAAATTTCACTAATTGTTGTGCAAAAAGGCAGAAATTCTCCTTATTTTGGGGCAAAACTCAGAAATTCCACTTATTTTGGGGCAAAATTGCAGAAATATCCCTTATTTTGGGGCAAAATTGCAGAAATTTTACTTATTTTTTAGAAAAAATTGCAGAAATTGCACTTATTTCAGGGAAAAAAGGCAGAAATTTTATTTATTTTGGGGCAAAAATGCAGAAATTCCTAATATTTGTGCCAAAATTCAAAAATTCCCCTTATTTTGAGGTAAAAACGCTGAAATTCCCCTTATTTGATGGCTAAAAGGCAGAAATTTCCTTTATATTAGGGCAAAATTGCAGATATTTCACTTATTTCAGGGTAATAAGTCAGAAATTTTCCTTATTTTGGGGCAAAAAGTACAGAAATTCCCTTTGTTTTGGGGAAAAAACAGAAATTCCACTCATTTAGAGGCAAAAAAACAGAAATTCCCTTTGTTTTGGGGGAAAAAGACAGAAATTCCACTTATTTAGAGGCAAAACGGCAAAGGTTCCCCTTATTTTGAAGCAAAAATAAAGAAATTTCTTTTTTTATGGCAAAAAGGTATGCATTCTTCTTATTTTCGGACAAAAAGGCAGAAATTCCCTATATTTTGGGGCAAAATTACAGAAATTTCCCTAATTTCCAGCAAAAAACAGAAATTCCCCTTAATTTGAAGCAAAATTGCAGAAATTTCCTTTATTATGGGGAAAAATTGCAGAAATTTCTCTTATTTTAGGGCAAAATTGCAGAAATTTCACTAATTGTGGGGCAAAAAGGCAGAAATTCTCCTTATTTTGGGGCAAAACTCAGAAATTCCACTTATTTTGGGGCAAAATTCCAGAAATTTCCCGTATTTTGTGGCAAAATTGCAGAGATTTTACTTATTTTGGGGCAAAATTGCAGAAATTTCACTTATTTCAGGGAAAAAGGCAGAAATTTTCCTTATTTTGGGGCAAGAAGGCAGAAATTCCTAATATTTTGTGCCAAAATTCAGAAATTCCCCTTATTTTGAGGTAAAAAGGCTGAAATTCCCTTTATTTGGGGGCAAAAAGGCAGAAATTTCCCTTATATTGGAGCAAAATTGAAGAAATTTCACTTATTTCAGGGTAATAAGTAAGAAATTTTCCTTATTTTGGGGCAAAAATGACAGAAATTCCCTTTGTTTTGGGGGAAAAAGACAGAAATTCCACTTATTTAGAGGAAAAAAAGCAGAAATTCCTCTTATTTTAGGGCAAAATTGCAGAAATTTCCTTTATTTGGGGGCAAAAAACAGAAATTCCCTTTATTTTGGGGCAAAATTCCAGAAATTTCCTATATTATGGGGAAAAATTGCAAAAATTTCTTTTATTTTAGGGCAAAATTGCAGAAATATCACATATTTCAGAGAAAAAAAGCAAAAATTTTTCTTATTTTGGGGCAAAAAAGCAGAAATTCCCATTATTTTGGGGCAAAAAGGCAGAAATTCCCTTTTTTTGGGCTAAAATTGCAGAAATTTCACATATTTCAGGGCAAAAAGGCAGAAATTTCTCTTAATTTGGGGCAAAAATGAAGAAATTTCCCTTTTTTATGGCAAAAAGGTATGCATTCCCCTTATTTTCAGGCAAAAAGGCAGAAATTTCCCGTATTTTGAAGCAAAATTGCAGAAATGCCCCTAATTGTGGGGCAAAAAATCAGAAATTCTCCTTATTTTGGAGCAAAAATGAGGAAATTTCCCTTATTTATGACAAAAATGTATGCATTCTTCTTATTTTCAGACAAAAAGGCAGAAATTCCCCATATTTTGGGGCAAAAGGCAGAAATTCTCCTTATTTTGGGGCAAAATTGCAGAAATTTCCCTAATTGTGGGGCAAAAAACAGAAATTCCCCTTATTTTGGGGCAAAATTGCAGAAATTTCCCTTATTATGGGGAAAAATTGCAGAAATTTCGCTTATTTAAGGCAAAATTGCAGAAATTTCCCTCATTTTAGGGCAAAATTGCAGAAATTTCACTAATTGTTGTGCAAAAAGGCAGAAATTCTCCTTATTTTGGGCAAAACTCAGAAATTCCACTTATTTTGGGGCAAAATTGCAGAAATATCCCTTATTTTGGGGCAAAATTGCAGAAATTTTACTTATTTTTTAGAAAAAATTGCAGAAATTGCACTTATTTCAGGGAAAAAAGGCAGAAATTTTATTTATTTTGGAGCAAAAATGCAGAAATTCCTAATATTTGTGCCAAAATTCAAAAATTCCCCTTATTTTGAGGTAAAAACGCTGAAATTCCCCTTATTTGATGGCTAAAAGGCAGAAATTTCCTTTATATTAGGGCAAAATTGCAGATATTTCACTTATTTCAGGGTAATAAGTCAGAAATTTTCCTTATTTTGGGGCAAAAAGTACAGAAATTCCCTTTGTTTTGGGGAAAAAAACAGAAATTCCACTCATTTAGAGGCAAAAAAACAGAAATTCCCTTTGTTTTGGGGGAAAAAGACAGAAATTCCACTTATTTAGAGGCAAAACGGCAAAAGTTCCCCTTATTTTGGAGCAAAAATAAAGAAATTTCTTTTTTTATGGCAAAAAGGTATGCATTCTTCTTATTTTCGGACAAAAAGGCAGAAATTCCCTATATTTTGGGGCAAAATTACAGAAATTTCCCTAATTTCCAGCAAAAAACAGAAATTCCCCTTAATTTGAAGCAAAATTGCAGAAATTTCCTTTATTATGGGGAAAAATTGCAGAAATTTCTCTTATTTTAGGGCAAAATTGCAGAAATTTCACTAATTGTGGGGCAAAAAGGCAGAAATTCTCCTTATTTTGGGGCAAAACTCAGAAATTCCACTTATTTTGGGGCAAAATTCCAGAAATTTCCCTTATTTTGTGGCAAAATTGCAGAGATTTTACTTATTTTGGGGCAAAATTGCAGAAATTTCACTTATTTCAGGGAAAAAGGCAGAAATTTTCCTTATTTTGGGGCAAGAAGGCAGAAATTCCTAATATTTTGGGCCAAAATTCAGAAATTCCCCTTATTTTGAGGTAAAAAGGCTGAAATTCCCTTTATTTGGGGGCAAAAAGGCAGAAATTTCCCTTATATTGGAGCAAAATTGAAGAAATTTCACTTATTTCAGGGTAATAAGTAAGAAATTTTCCTTATTTTGGGGCAAAAATGACAGAAATTCCCTTTGTTTTGGGGAAAAAGACAGAAATTCCACTTATTTAGAGGAAAAAAAGCAGAAATTCCTCTTATTTTAGGGCAAAATTGCAGAAATTTCCTTTATTTGGGGGCAAAAAACAGAAATTCCCTTTATTTTGGGGCAAAATTCCAGAAATTTCCTATATTATGGGGAAAAATTGCAGAAATTTCTTTTATTTTAGGGCAAAATTGCAGAAATATCACATATTTCAGAGAAAAAAAGCAAAAATTTTTCTTATTTTGGGGCAAAAAAGCAGAAATTCCCATTATTTTGGGGCAAAAAGGCAGAAATTCCCTTTTTTTGGGCTAAAATTGCAGAAATTTCACATATTTCAGGGCAAAAAGGCAGAAATTTCCCTTAATTTGGGGCAAAAATGAAGAAATTTCCCTTTTTTATGGCAAAAAGGTATGCATTCCCCTTATTTTCAGGCAAAAAGGCAGAAATTTCCCGTATTTTGAAGCAAAATTGCAGAAATGCCCCTAATTGTGGGGCAAAAAATCAGAAATTCTCCTTATTTTGGGGCAAAACTCAGAAATTCCACTTATTTTGGGGCCAAATTCCAGAAATTTCCCTTATTTTGGGGCAAAATTGCAGAAATTTCACTTATTTTGGGGCAAAATTGCAGAAATTTTACTTATTTCAGGAAAAAAAAATCAGAAATTTTCCTTATTTTGGGGCAAAAAAGCAGAAATTCCTAATATTTTGTGGCAAAAATGCAGAAATTCCTAATATTTTGTTGCAAAAATGCAGAAATTTCCCTTATTTTGAGGTAAAAAGGCTGAAATTCCCCATATTTAAGGGCAAAAAGGCAGAAATTTCCCTTATTTTGGGGCAAATTTGCAGAAATTTCACTTATTTCAGGGTAATAAGTCAGAAATTTTTCTTATTTTGGTGCAAAAAAGACAGAAATTCCCTTTGTTTTGGGGGAAAAAGACAGAAATTCCACTTATTTAGAGGCAAAAAGGCAAAAGTTCCCCTTATTTTGGAGCAAAAATGAAGAAATTTCCCTTTTTTATGGCAAAAAGGTATGCATTCTTCTTATTTTTGGACAAAAAGGCAGAAATTCCCCATATTTTAGAACAAAAGGCAGAAATTCCTTTTATTTTGGAGCAAAATTGCAGAAATTTCACTAATTGTGGAGCAAAAACAGAATTTCCCCTTATTTTGAAGCAAAATTGCAGAAATTTCCTTTATTATGGGGAAAAATTGCAGAAATTTCTCTTATTTTAGGGCAAAATTGCAGAAATTTCACTAATTGTGGGGCAAAAAGGCAGAAATTCTCCTTATTTTGGGGCAAAACTCAGAAATTCCATTTATTTTGGGGCAAAATTCCAGAAATTTCCCTTATTTTGTGGCAAAATTGCAGAGATTTTACTTATTTTGGGGCAAAATTGCAGAAATTTCACTTATTTCAGGGAAAAAGGCAGAAATTTTCCTTATTTTGGGGCAAGAAGGCAGAAATTCCTAATATTTTGTGCCAAAATTCAGAAATTCCCCTTATTTTGAGGTAAAAAGGCTGAAATTCCCCTTATTTGGGGGCAAAAAGGCAGAAATTTCCCTTATATTGGAGCAAAATTGAAGAAATTTCACTTATTTCAGGGTAATAAGTAAAAAATTTTCCTTATTTTGGGGCAAAAATGACAGAAATTCCCTTTGTTTTGGGGGAAAAAGACAGAAATTCCACTTATTTAGAGGAAAAAAAGCAGAAATTCCTCTTATTTTAGGGCAAAATTGCAAAAATTTCCTTTATTTGGGGGCAAAAAACAGAAATTCCCTTTATTTTGGGGCAAAATTCCAGAAATTTCCTATATTATGGGGAAAAATTGCAGAAATTTCTTTTATTTTAGGGCAAAATTGCAGAAATATCACATATTTCAGAGAAAAAAAGCAAAAATTTTTCTTATTTTGGGGCAAAAAAGCAGAAATTCCCATTATTTTGGGGCAAAAAGGCAGAAATTCCCTTTTTTGGGCTAAAATTGCAGAAATTTCACATATTTCAGGGCAAAAAGGCAGGAATTTCCCTTAATTTGGGGCAAAAATGAAGAAATTTCCCTTTTTTATGGCAAAAAGGTATGCATTCCCCTTATTTTCAGGCAAAAGGCAGAAATTTCCCGTATTTTGAAGCAAAATTACATAAATGCCCCTAATTGTGGGTCAAAAAGGCAGAAATTCTCCTTATTTTGGGGCAAAACTCAGAAATTCCACTTATTTTGGGGCCAAATTCCAGAAATTTCCCTTATTTTGGGGCAAAATTGCAGAAATTTCACTTATTTTGGGGCAAAATTGCAGAAATTTCACTTATTTCAGGAAAAAAAAGCAGAAATTTTCCTTATTTTGGGGCAAAAAAGCAGAAATTCCTAATATTTTGTGGCAAAAATGCAGAAATTCCTAATATTTTGTTGCAAAAATGCAGAAATTTCCCTTATTTTGAGGTAAAAAGGCTGAAATTCCCCATATTTAAGGGCAAAAAGGCAGAAATTTCCCTTATTTTGGGGCAAATTTGCAGAAATTTCACTTATTTCAGGGTAATAAGTCAGAAATTTTTCTTATTTTGGTGCAAAAAAGACAGAAATTCCCTTGTTTTGGGGGAAAAAGACAGAAATTCCACTTATTTAGAGGCAAAAAGGCAAAAGTTCCCCTTATTTTGGAGCAAAAATGAAGAAATTTCCCTTTTTTATGGCAAAAAGGTATGCATTCTTCTTATTTTTGGACAAAAAGGCAGAAATTCCCCATATTTTAGAACAAAAGGCAGAAATTCCTTTTATTTTGGAGCAAAATTGCAGAAATTTCCCTAATTGTGGGGCAAAAAACAGAAATTCCCCTTATTTTGAAGCAAAATTGCAGAAATTTCCTTTATTATGGGGATAAATTGCAGAAATTTCTCTTATTTTTGGGCAAAATTGCAGAAATTTCACTAATTGTGGGGCAAAAAGGCAGAAATTCTCCTTATTTTGGGGCAAAACTCAGAAATTCCACTTATTTTGGGGCAAAATTCCAGAAATTTCCCTTATTTTGTGGCAAAATTGCAGAAATTTTACCTATTTTGGGGCAAAATTGCAGACATTTCACTTATTTCAGGGAAAAAAGGCAGAAATTTTCCTTATTTTGGGGCAAAAAGGCAGAAATTCCTAATATTTTGTGCCAAAGTTCAGAAATTCCCCTTATTTTGAGGTAAAAAGGCTGAAATTCCCTTTATTTGGGGGCAAAAAGGCAGAAATTTCCCTTATATTGGAGCAAAATTGCAGAAATTTCACTTATTTCAGGGTAATAAGTCAGAAATTTTTCTTATTTTGGGGCAAAAATGACAGAAATTCCCTTTGTTTTGGAGGAAAAAGACAGAAATTCCACTTATTTAGAGGCAAAAAAAGCAGAAATTCCCCTTATTTTAGGGCAAAATTGCAGAAATTTCCCTTATTTGGGGGCAAAAAAACAGAAATTCCTCTTATTTTGGGGCAAAATTCCAGAAATTATCTTTATTATGGGGAAAAATTGCAGAAATTTCTTTTATTTTAGGGCAAAATTGCAGAAATTTCATTTATTTCAGAGAAAAAAAGCAAAAATTTTTCTTATTTTGGGGCAAAAAGGCAGAAATTTTCATTATTTTGGGGCAAAAAGGCAGAAATTCACCTTATTTTGGGCTAAAATTGCAGAAATTTCAAATATTTCAGGGCAAAAAGGCAGAAATTTCCCTTTTTTGGGGCAAAAGTAAAGAAATTTCCCTTTTTTAATGGCAAAAAGGTATGCATTCCCCTTATTTTCAGGCAAAAAGGCAGAAATTCCCCGTATTTTGAAGCAAAATTGCAGAAATTCCCCTAATTGTGGGGCAAAAATACAGAAATTCTCCTTATTTTGGGGCAAAATTCAGAAATTCCACTTATTTTGGGGCCAAATTCCAGAAAATTCCCTTATTTTGGGGCAAAATTACAGAAATTTCACTTATTTTGGGGCAAAATTGCAGAAATTTCACTTATTTCAGGGAAAAAATGCAGAAATTTTCCTTATTTTTGTGCAAAAATGCAGAAATTCCTAATATTTTGTTGCAAAAATGCATAAATTCCTAATATTTTGTTTCAAAAATGCAGAAATTTCCCTTATTTTGAGGTAAAAAGGCTGTAATTTCCCTTATATGGGTGCAAAAAGACAGAAATTTCCCTTATTTTGCGGCAAAATTGCAGAAATTTCACTTATTTCAGGGAAAAAAAGGCAGAAATTTTCCTTATTTTGGGGCAAAAAACAGAAATTCCCATTATTTTGGGGCAAAAAGGCAGAAATTCACCTTATTTTGGGCTAAAATTGCAGAAATTTTTCATATTTCAGGGCAAAAAGGCAGAAATTTTTCTTAATTTGGGGCAAAAATGAAGAAATTTCCCTTTTTTATGGCAAAAAGTTATGCATTCCACTTATTTTCTGGCAAAAAGCAGAAATTCCCCGTATTTTAAAGCACAATTGCAGAAATTCCCCTAATTGTGGGGCAAGAAGGCAGAAATTCTTTTTATTTTGGGGCAAAACTCAGAAATTCCACTTATTTTGGGGCAAAATTCCAGAAATTTCCCTTATTTTGGGGCAAAATTGAAGAAATTTCACTTATTTTCTGGCAAAATTGCAGAAATTTCACTTATTTCAGGGAAAAAAGGCAGAAAATTTCCTTATTTTGGGGCAAAAAGGCAGAAATTCTTCATATTTTGGTGCAAAAATCAGAAATTTCTCTTATTTTGAGGTAAAATGCTGAGATTCCCCTTATTTTGGGGCAAAAGGCAGAAATTTCCCTTTTTTGGGGCAAATTTGCAGAAATTTCACTTATTTCAGGGTAATAAGTCAGAAATTTTCTTTATTATGGGGCAAAAAAACAAATTCCCTTTGTTTTAGGGGAAAAAGACAGAAATTCCACTTATTTAGAGGCAAAAAGGCAAAAGTTCCCCTTATTTTGGAGCAAAAATAAAGAAATTTCTTTTTTTATGGCAAAAAGGTATGCATTCTTCTTATTTTCGGACAAAAAGGCAGAAATTCCCTATATTTTGGGGCAAAATTACAGAAATTTCCCTAATTTCCAGCAAAAAACAGAAATTCCCCTTAATTTGAAGCAAAATTGCAGAAATTTTCTTTATTATGGGGAAAAATTGCAGAAATTTCTCTTATTTAAGGCAAAATTGCAGAAATTTCACTAATTGTGGGGCAAAAAGGCAGAAATTCTCCTTATTTTGGGGCAAAACTCAGAAATTCCACTTATTTTGAAGCAAAATTCCAGAAATTTCCCTTATTTTGTGGCAAAATTGCAGAGATTTTACTTATTTTGGGGCAAAATTGCAGAAATTTCACTTATTTCAGGGAAAAAGGCAGAAATTTTCCTTATTTTGGGGCAAGAAGGCAGAAATTCCTAATATTTTGTGCCAAAATTCAGAAATTCCCCTTATTTTGAGGTAAAAAGGCTGAAATTCCCCTTATTTGGGGGCAAAAAGGCAGAAATTTCCCTTATATTGGAGCAAAATTGAAGAAATTTCACTTATTTCAGGGTAATAAGTAAGAAATTTTCCTTATTTTGGGGCAAAAATGACAGAAATTCCCTTTGTTTTGGGGGAAAAAGACAGAAATTCCACTTATTTAGAGGAAAAAAAGCAGAAATTCCTCTTATTTTAGGGCAAAATTGCAGAAATTTCCTTTATTTGGGGGCAAAAAACAGAAATTCCCTTTATTTTGGGGCAAAATTCCAGAAATTTCCTATATTATGGGGAAAAATTGCAGAAATTTCTTTTATTTTAGGGCAAAATTGCAGAAATATCACATATTTCAGAGAAAAAAAGCAAAAATTTTTCTTATTTTGGGGCAAAAAAGCAGAAATTCCCATTATTTTGGGGCAAAAAGGCAGAAATTCCCTTTTTTTGGGCTAAAATTGCAGAAATTTCACATATTTCAGGGCAAAAAGGCAGAAATTTCCCTTATTTTAGGGCAAAATTGCAGAAATTTCCCTTATTTGGGGGCAAAAAAACAGAAATTCCTCTTATTTTGGGGCAAAATTCCAGAAAATATCTTTATTATGGGGAAAAATTGCAGAAATTTCTTTTATTTTAGGGCAAAATTGCAGAAATTTCATTTATTTCAGAGAAAAAAAGCAAAAATTTTTCTTATTTTGGGGCAAAAAGGCAGAAATTTTCATTATTTTGGGGCAAAAAGGCAGAAATTCACCTTATTTTGGGCTAAAATTGCAGAAATTTCAAATATTTCAGGGCAAAAAGGCAGAAATTTCCCTTTTTTGGGGCAAAAGTAAAGAAATTTCCCTTTTTTAATGGCAAAAAGGTATGCATTCCCCTTATTTTCAGGCAAAAAGGCAGAAATTCCCCGTATTTTGGAGCAAAATTGCAGAAATTCCCCTAATTGTGGGGCAAAAATACAGAAATTCTCCTTATTTTGGGGCAAAACTCAGAAATTCCACTTATTTTGGGGCCAAATTCCAGAAATTTCCCTTATTTTGGGGCAAAATTGCAGAAATTTCAATTATTTTGGGGCAAAATTGCAGAAATTTCACTTATTTCAGGGAAAAAATGCAGAAATTTTCCTTATTTTTGGGCAAAAATGCAGAAATTCCTAATATTTTGTTGCAAAAATGCATAAATTCCTAATATTTTGTTTCAAAAATGCAGAAATTTCCCTTATTTTGAGGTAAAAAGGCTGTAATTTCCCTTATATGGGTGCAAAAAGACAGAAATTTCCCTTATTTTGCGGCAAAATTGCAGAAATTTCACTTATTTCAGGGAAAAAAAGGCAGAAATTTTCCTTATTTTGGGGCAAAAAACAGAAATTCCCATTATTTTGGGGCAAAAAGGCAGAAATTCACCTTATTTTGGGCTAAAATTGCAGAAATTTTTCATATTTCAGGGCAAAAAGGCAGAAATTTTTCTTAATTTGGGGCAAAAATGAAGAAATTTCCCTTTTTTATGGCAAAAAGTTATGCATTCCACTTATTTTCGGGCAAAAAGCAGAAATTCCCCGTATTTTAAAGCACAATTGCAGAAATTCCCCTAATTGTGGGGCAAGAAGGCAGAAATTCTTTTTATTTTGGGGCAAAACTCAGAAATTCCACTTATTTTGGGGCAAAATTCCAGAAATTTCCCTTATTTTGGGGCAAAATTGAAGAAATTTCACTTATTTTCTGGCAAAATTGCAGAAATTTCACTTATTTCAGGGAAAAAGGCAGAAAATTTCCTTATTTTGGGGCAAAAAGGCAGAAATTCTTCATATTTTGGTGCAAAAATCAGAAATTTCCCTTATTTTGAGGTAAAATGCTGAGATTTCCCTTATTTTGGGGCAAAAGGCAGAAATTTCCCTTTTTTGGGGCAAATTTGCAGAAATTTCACTTATTTCAGGGTAATAAGTCAGAAATTTTTCTTATTTTGGTGCAAAAAGACAGAAATTCCCTTTGTTTTGGGGGGAAAAGACAGAAATTCCACTTATTTAGAGGCAAAAAGGCAAAAGTTCCCCTTATTTTGGAGCAAAAATGAAGAAATTTCCCTTTTTTATGGCAAAAAGGTATGCATTCTTCTTATTTTTGGACAAAAAGGCAGAAATTCCCCATATTTTAGAACAAAAGGCAGAAATTCCTTTTATTTTGGAGCAAAATTGCAGAAATTTCCCTAATTGTGGGGCAAAAAACAGAAATTCCCCTTATTTTGAAGCAAAATTGCAGAAATTTCCTTTATTATGGGGATAAATTGCAGAAATTTCTCTTATTTTAGGGCAAAATTGCAGAAATTTCACTAATTGTGGGGCAAAAAGGCAGAAATTCTCCTTATTTTGGGGCAAAACTCAGAAATTCCACTTATTTTGGGGCAAAATTCCAGAAATTTCCCTTATTTTGTGGCAAAATTGCAGAAATTTTACTTATTTTGGGGCAAAATTGCAGAAATTTCACTTATTTCAGGGAAAAAAGGCAGAAATTTTCCTTATTTTGGGGCAAAAAGGCAGAAATTCCTAATATTTTGTGCCAAAGTTCAGAAATTCCCCTTATTTTGAGGTAAAAAGGCTGAAATTCTCCTTATTTGGGGGCAAAAAGGCCGAAATTTCCCTTATATTGGAGCAAAATTGCAGAAATTTCACTTATTTCAGGGTAATAAGTCAGAAATTTTTCTTATTTTGGGGCAAAAATGACAGAAATTCCCTTTGTTTTGGGGGAAAAAGACAGAAATTCCACTTATTTAGAGGCAAAAAAAGCAGAAATTCCCCTTATTTTAGGGCAAAATTGCAGAAATTTCCCTTATTTGGGGGCAAAAAAACAGAAATTCCTCTTATTTTGGGGCAAAATTCCAGAAATTATCTTTATTATGGGGAAAAATTGCAGAAATTTCTTTTATTTTAGGGCAAAATTGCAGAAATTTCATTTATTTCAGAGAAAAAAAGCAAAAATTTTTCTTATTTTGGGGCAAAAAGGCAGAAATTTTCATTATTTTGGGGCAAAAAGGCAGAAATTCACCTTATTTTGGGCTAAAATTGCAGAAATTTCAAATATTTCAGGGCAAAAAGGCAGAAATTTCCCTTTTTTGGGGCAAAAGTGAAAAAATTTCCCTTTTTTAATGGCAAAAAGGTATGCATTCCCCTTATTTTCAGGCAAAAAGGCAGAAATTCCCCGTATTTTGAAGCTAAATTGCAGAAATTCCCCTAATTGTGGGGCAAAAAGACAGAAATTCTCCTTATTTTGGGGCAAAACTCAGAAATTCCACTTATTTTGGGGCCAAATTCCAGAAATTTCCCTTATTTTGGGGCAAAATTGCAGAAATTTCACTTATTTTGGGGCAAAATTGCAGAAATTTCACTTATTTCAGGGAAAAAAAGGCAGAAATTTTCCTTATTTTGGGGCAAAAAACAGAAATTCCCATTATTTTGGGGCAAAAAGGCAGAAATTCACCTTATTTTGGGCTAAAATTGCAGAAATTTTTCATATTTCAGGGCAAAAAGGCAGAAATTTTTCTTAATTTGGGGCAAAAATGAAGAAATTTCCCTTTTTTATGGCAAAAAGTTATGCATTCCACTTATTTTCGGGCAAAAAGCAGAAATTCCCCGTATTTTAAAGCACAATTGCAGAAATTCCCCTAATTGTGGGGCAAGAAGGCAGAAATTCTTTTTATTTTGGGGCAAAACTCAGAAATTCCACTTATTTTGGGGCAAAATTCCAGAAATTTCCCTTATTTTGGGGCAAAATTGAAGAAATTTCACTTATTTTCTGGCAAAATTGCAGAAATTTCACTTATTTCAGGGAAAAAAGGCAGAAAATTTCCTTATTTTGGGGCAAAAAGGCAGAAATTCTAAATATTTTGGTGCAAAAATCAGAAATTTCCCTTATTTTGAGGTAAAATGCTGAGATTCCCCTTATTTTGGGGCAAAAGGCAGAAATTTCCCTTTTTTGGGGCAAATTTGCAGAAATTTCACTTATTTCAGGGTAATAAGTCAGAAATTTTTCTTATTTTGGTGCAAAAAAGACAGAAATTCCCTTTGTTTTGGGGGGAAAAGACAGAAATTCCACTTATTTAGAGGCAAAAAGGCAAAAGTTCCCCTTATTTTGGAGCAAAAATGAAGAAATTTCCCTTTTTTATGGCAAAAAGGTATGCATTCTTCTTATTTTTGGACAAAAAGGCAGAAATTCCCCATATTTTAGAACAAAAGGCAGAAATTCCTTTTATTTTGGAGCAAAATTGCAGAAATTTCCCTAATTGTGGGGCAAAAAACAGAAATTCCCCTTATTTTGAAGCAAAATTGCAGAAATTTCCTTTATTATGGGGATAAATTGCAGAAATTTCTCTTATTTTAGGGCAAAATTGCAGAAATTTCACTAATTGTGGGGCAAAAAGGCAGAAATTCTCCTTATTTTGGGGCAAAACTCAGAAATTCCACTTATTTTGGGGCAAAATTCCAGAAATTTCCCTTATTTTGTGGCAAAATTGCAGAGATTTTACTTATTTTGGGGCAAAATTGCAGAAATTTCACTTATTTCAGGGAAAAAAGGCAGAAATTTTCCTTATTTTGGGGCAAAAAGGCAGAAATTCCTAATATTTTGTGCCAAAGTTCAGAAATTCCCCTTATTTTGAGGTAAAAAGGCTGAAATTCTCCTTATTTGGGGGCAAAAAGGCAGAAATTTCCCTTATATTGGAGCAAAATTGCAGAAATTTCACTTATTTCAGGGTAATAAGTCAGAAATTTTTCTTATTTTGGGGCAAAAATGACAGAAATTCCCTTTGTTTTGGAGGAAAAAGACAGAAATTCCACTTATTTAGAGGCAAAAAAAGCAGAAATTCCCCTTATTTTAGGGCAAAATTGCAGAAATTTCCCTTATTTGGGGGCAAAAAAACAGAAATTCCTCTTATTTTGGGGCAAAATTCCAGAAATTATCTTTATTATGGGGAAAAATTGCAGAAATTTCTTTTATTTTAGGGCAAAATTGCAGAAATTTCATTTATTTCAGAGAAAAAAAGCAAAAATTTTTCTTATTTTGGGGCAAAAATGCAGAAATTTTCATTATTTTGGGGCAAAAAGGCAGAAATTCACCTTATTTTGGGCTAAAATTGCAGAAATTTCAAATATTTCAGGGCAAAAAGGCAGAAATTTCCCTTTTTTGGGGCAAAAGTAAAGAAATTTCCCTTTTTTAATGGCAAAAAGGTATGCATTCCCCTTATTTTCAGGCAAAAAGGCAGAAATTCCCCGTATTTTGAAGCAAAATTGCAGAAATTCCCCTAATTGTGGGGCAAAAATACAGAAATTCTCCTTATTTTGGGGCAAAACTCAGAAATTCCACTTATTTTGGGGCCAAATTCCAGAAAATTCCCTTATTTTGGGGCAAAATTGCAGAAATTTCACTTATTTTGGGGCAAAATTGCAGAAATTTCACTTATTTCAGGGAAAAAATGCAGAAATTTTCCTTATTTTTGGGCAAAAATGCAGAAATTCCTAATATTTTGTTGCAAAAATGCATAAATTCCTAATATTTTGTTTCAAAAATGCAGAAATTTCCCTTATTTTGAGGTAAAAAGGCTGTAATTTCCCTTATATGGGTGCAAAAAGACAGAAATTTTCCTTATTTTGCGGCAAAATTGCAGAAATTTCACTTATTTCAGGGAAAAAAAGGCAGAAATTTTCCTTATTTTGGGGCAAAAAACAGAAATTCCCATTATTTTGGGGCAAAAAGGCAGAAATTCACCTTATTTTGGGGCTAAAATTGCAGAAATTTTTCATATTTCAGGGCAAAAAGGCAGAAATTTTTCTTAATTTGGGGCAAAAATGAAGAAATTTCCCTTTTTTATGGCAAAAAGTTATGAATTCCACTTATTTTCGGGCAAAAAGCAGAAATTCCCCGTATTTTAAAGCACAATTGCAGAAATTCCCCTAATTGTGGGGCAAGAAGGCAGAAATTCTTTTTATTTTGGGGCAAAACTCAGAAATTCCACTTATTTTGGGGCAAAATTCCAGAAATTTCCCTTATTTTGGGGCAAAATTGAAGAAATTTCACTTATTTTCTGGCAAAATTGCAGAAATTTCACTTATTTCAGGGAAAAAAGGCAGAAAATTTCCTTATTTTGGGGCAAAAAGGCAGAAATTCTAAATATTTTGGTGCAAAAATCAGAAATTTCCCTTATTTTGAGGTAAAATGCTGAGATTCCCCTTATTTTGGGGCAAAAGGCAGAAATTTCCCTTTTTTGGGGCAAATTTGCAGAAATTTCACTTATTTCAGGGTAATAAGTCAGAAATTTTTCTTATTTTGGTGCAAAAAAGACAGAAATTCCCTTTGTTTTGGGGGGAAAAGACAGAAATTCCACTTATTTAGAGGCAAAAAGGCAAAAGTTCCCCTTATTTTGGAGCAAAAATGAAGAAATTTCCCTTTTTTATGGCAAAAAGGTATGCATTCTTCTTATTTTTGGACAAAAGGGCAGAAATTCCCCATATTTTAGAACAAAAGGCAGAAATTCCTTTTATTTTGGAGCAAAATTGCAGAAATTTCCCTAATTGTGGGGCAAAAAACAGAAATTCCCCTTATTTTGAAGCAAAATTGCAGAAATTTCCTTTATTATGGGGATAAATTGCAGAAATTTCTCTTATTTTAGGGCAAAATTGCAGAAATTTCACTAATTGTGGGGCAAAAAGGCAGAAATTCTCCTTATTTTGGGGCAAAACTCAGAAATTCCACTTATTTTGGGGCAAAATTCCAGAAATTTCCCTTATTTTGTGGCAAAATTGCAGAGATTTTACTTATTTTGGGGCAAAATTGCAGAAATTTCACTTATTTCAGGGAAAAAAGGCAGAAATTTTCCTTATTTTGGGGCAAAAAGGCAGAAATTCCTAATATTTTGTGCCAAAGTTCAGAAATTCCCCTTATTTTGAGGTAAAAAGGCTGAAATTCTCCTTATTTGGGGGCAAAAAGGCAGAAATTTCCCTTATATTGGAGCAAAATTGCAGAAATTTCACTTATTTCAGGGTAATAAGTCAGAAATTTTTCTTATTTTGGGGCAAAAATGACAGAAATTCCCTTTGTTTTGGAGGTAAAAGACAGAAATTCCACTTATTTAGAGGCAAAAAAAGCAGAAATTCCCCTTATTTTAGGGCAAAATTGCAGAAATTTCCCTTATTTGGGGGCAAAAAAACAGAAATTCCTCTTATTTTGGGGCAAAATTCCAGAAATTATCTTTATTATGGGGAAAAATTGCAGAAATTTCTTTTATTTTAGGGCAAAATTGCAGAAATTTCATTTATTTCAGAGAAAAAAAGCAAAAATTTTTCTTATTTTGGGGCAAAAATGCAGAAATTTTCATTATTTTGGGGCAAAAAGGCAGAAATTCACCTTATTTTGGGCTAAAATTGCAGAAATTTCAAATATTTCAGGGCAAAAAGGCAGAAATTTCCCTTTTTTGGGGCAAAAGTAAAGAAATTTCCCTTTTTTAATGGCAAAAAGGTATGCATTCCCCTTATTTTCAGGCAAAAAGGCAGAAATTCCCCGTATTTTGAAGCAAAATTGCAGAAATTCCCCTAATTGTGGGGCAAAAATACAGAAATTCTCCTTATTTTGGGGCAAAACTCAGAAATTCCACTTATTTTGGGGCCAAATTCCAGAAAATTCCCTTATTTTGGGGCAAAATTGCAGAAATTTCACTTATTTTGGGGCAAAATTGCAGAAATTTCACTTATTTCAGGGAAAAAATGCAGAAATTTTCCTTATTTTTGGGCAAAAATGCAGAAATTCCTAATATTTTGTTGCAAAAATGCATAAATTCCTAATATTTTGTTTCAAAAATGCAGAAATTTCCCTTATTTTGAGGTAAAAAGGCTGTAATTTCCCTTATATGGGTGCAAAAAGACAGAAATTTCCCTTATTTTGCGGCAAAATTGCAGAAATTTCACTTATTTCAGGGAAAAAAAGGCAGAAATTTTCCTTATTTTGGGGCAAAAAACAGAAATTCCCATTATTTTGGGGCAAAAAGGCAGAAATTCACCTTATTTTGGGCTAAAATTGCAGAAATTTTTCATATTTCAGGGCAAAAAGGCAGAAATTTTTCTTAATTTGGGGCAAAAATGAAGAAATTTCCCTTTTTTATGGCAAAAAGTTATGCATTCCACTTATTTTCGGGCAAAAAGCAGAAATTCCCCGTATTTTAAAGCACAATTGCAGAAATTCCCCTAATTGTGGGGCAAGAAGGCAGAAATTCTTTTTATTTTGGGGCAAAACTCAGAAATTCCACTTATTTTGGGGCAAAATTCCAGAAATTTCTCTTATTTTGGGGCAAAATTGAAGAAATTTCACTTATTTTCTGGCAAAATTGCAGAAATTTCACTTATTTCAGGGAAAAAAGGCAGAAAATTTCCTTATTTTGGGGCAAAAAGGCAGAAATTCTTCATATTTTGGTGCAAAAATCAGAAATTTCCCTTATTTTGAGGTAAAATGCTGAGATTCCCCTTATTTTGGGGCAAAAGGCAGAAATTTCCCTTTTTTTGGGGCAAATTTGCAGAAATTTCACTTATTTCAGGGTAATAAGTCAGAAATTTTCTTTATTATGGGGCAAAAAAACAAATTCCCTTTGTTTTGGGGGAAAAAGACAGAAATTCCACTTATTTAGAGGCAAAAAGGCAAAAGTTCCCCTTATTTTGGAGCAAAAATAAAGAAATTTCTTTTTTTATGGCAAAAAGGTATGCATTCTTCTTATTTTCGGACAAAAAGGCAGAAATTCCCTATATTTTGGGGCAAAATTACAGAAATTTCCCTAATTTCCAGCAAAAAACAGAAATTCCCCTTAATTTGAAGCAAAATTGCAGAAATTTTCTTTATTATGGGGAAAAATTGCAGAAATTTCTCTTATTTTAGGGCAAAATTGCAGAAATTTCACTAATTGTGGGGCAAAAAGGCAGAAATTCTCCTTATTTTGGGGCAAAACTCAAAAATTCCACTTATTTTGGGGCAAAATTCCAGAAATTTCCCTTATTTTGTGGCAAAATTGCAGAGATTTTACTTATTTTGGGGCAAAATTGCAGAAATTTCACTTATTTCAGGGAAAAAGGCAGAAATTTTCCTTATTTTGGGGCAAGAAGGCAGAAATTCCTAATATTTTGTGCCAAAATTCAGAAATTCCCCTTATTTTGAGGTAAAAAGGCTGAAATTCCCCTTATTTGGGGGCAAAAAGGCAGAAATTTCCCTTATATTGGAGCAAAATTGAAAAAATTTCACTTATTTCAGGGTAATAAGTAAGAAATTTTCCTTATTTTGGGGCAAAAATGACAGAAATTCCCTTTGTTTTGGGGGAAAAAGACAGAAATTCCACTTATTTAGAGAAAAAAAGCAGAAATTCCTCTTATTTTAGGGCAAAATTGCAGAAATTTCCTTTATTTGGGGGCAAAAAACAGAAATTCCCTTTATTTTGGGGCAAAATTCCAGAAATTTCCTATATTATGGGGAAAAATTGCAGAAATTTCTTTTATTTTAGGGCAAAATTGCAGAAATATCACATATTTCAGAGAAAAAAAGCAAAAATTTTTCTTATTTTGCGGCAAAAAAGCAGAAATTCCCATTATTTTGGGGCAAAAAGGCAGAAATTCCCTTTTTTTGGGCTAAAATTGCAGAAATTTCACATATTTCAGGGCAAAAAGGCAGAAATTTCCCTTATTTTAGGGCAAAATTGCAGAAATTTCCCTTATTTGGGGGCAAAAAAACAGAAATTCCTCTTATTTTGGGGCAAAATTCCAGAAATTATCTTTATTATGGGGAAAAATTGCAGAAATTTCTTTTATTTTAGGGCAAAATTGCAGAAATTTCATTTATTTCAGAGAAAAAAAGCAAAAATTTTTCTTATTTTGGGGCAAAAAGGCAGAAATTTTCATTATTTTGGGGCAAAAAGGCAGAAATTCACCTTATTTTGGGCTAAAATTGCAGAAATTTCAAATATTTCAAGGCAAAAAGGCAGAAATTTCCCTTTTTTGGGGCAAAAGTAAAGAAATTTCCCTTTTTTAATGGCAAAAAGGTATGCATTCCCCTTATTTTCAGGCAAAAAGGCAGAAATTCCCCGTATTTTGGAGCAAAATTGCAGAAATTCCCCTAATTGTGGGGCAAAAATACAGAAATTCTCCTTGTTTTGGGGCAAAACTCAGAAATTCCACTTATTTTGGGGCCAAATTCCAGAAATTTCCCTTATTTTGGGGCAAAATTGCAGAAATTTCACTTATTTTGGGGCAAAATTGCAGAAATTTCACTTATTTCAGGGAAAAAATGCAGAAATTTTCCTTATTTTTGGGCAAAAATGCAGAAATTCCTAATATTTTGTTGCAAAAATGCATAAATTCCTAATATTTTGTTTCAAAAATGCAGAAATTTCCCTTATTTTGAGGTAAAAAGGCTGTAATTTCCCTTATATGGGTGCAAAAAGACAGAAATTTCCCTTATTTTGCGGCAAAATTGCAGAAATTTCACTTATTTCAGGGAAAAAAAGGCAGAAATTTTCCTTATTTTGGGGCAAAAAACAGAAATTCCCATTATTTTGGGGCAAAAAGGCAGAAATTCACCTTATTTTGGGCTAAAATTACAGAAATTTTTCATATTTCAGGGCAAAAAGGCAGAAATTTTTCTTAATTTGGGGCAAAAATGAAGAAATTTCCCTTTTTTATGGCAAAAAGTTATGCATTCCACTTATTTTCGGGCAAAAAGCAGAAATTCCCCGTATTTTAAAGCACAATTGCAGAAATTCCCCTAATTGTGGGGCAAGAAGGCAGAAATTCTTTTTATTTTGGGGCAAAACTCAGAAATTCCACTTATTTTGGGGCAAAATTCCAGAAATTTCCCTTATTTTGGGGCAAAATTGAAGAAATTTCACTTATTTTCTGGCAAAATTGCAGAAATTTCACTTATTTCAGGGAAAAAAGGCAGAAAATTTCCTTATTTTGGGGCAAAAAGGCAGAAATTCTAAATATTTTGGTGCAAAAATCAGAAATTTCCCTTATTTTGAGGTAAAATGCTGAGATTCCCCTTATTTTGGGGCAAAAGGCAGAAATTTCCCTTTTTTGGGGCAAATTTGCAGAAATTTCACTTATTTCAGGGTAATAAGTCAGAAATTTTTCTTATTTTGGTGCAAAAAAGACAGAAATTCCCTTTGTTTTGGGGGGAAAAGACAGAAATTCCACTTATTTAGAGGCAAAAAGGCAAAAGTTCCCCTTATTTTGGAGCAAAAATGAAGAAATTTCCCTTTTTTATGGCAAAAAGGTATGCATTCTTCTTATTTTTGGACAAAAAGGCAGAAATTCCCCATATTTTAGAACAAAAGGCAGAAATTCCTTTTATTTTGGAGCAAAATTGCAGAAATTTCCCTAATTGTGGGGCAAAAAACAGAAATTCCCCTTATTTTGAAGCAAAATTGCAGAAATTTCCTTTATTATGGGGATAAATTGCAGAAATTTCTCTTATTTTAGGGCAAAATTGCAGAAATTTCACTAATTGTGGGGCAAAAAGGCAGTAATTCTCCTTATTTTGGGGCAAAACTCAGAAATTCCACTTATTTTGGGGCAAAATTCCAGAAATTTCCCTTATTTTGTGGCAAAATTGCAGAAATTTTACTTATTTTGGGGCAAAATTGCAGAAATTTCAATTATTTCAGGGAAAAAAGGCAGAAATTTTCCTTATTTTGGGGCAAAAAGGCAGAAATTCCTAATATTTTGTGCCAAAGTTCAGAAATTCCCCTTATTTTGAGGTAAAAAGGCTGAAATTCTCCTTATTTGGGGGCAAAAAGGCAGAAATTTCCCTTATATTGGAGCAAAATTGCAGAAATTTCACTTATTTCAGGGTAATAAGTCAGAAATTTTTCTTATTTTGGGGCAAAAATGAAAGAAATTCCCTTTGTTTTGGGGGAAAAAGACAGAAATTCCACTTATTTAGAGGCAAAAAAAGCAGAAATTCCCCTTATTTTAGGGCAAAATTGCAGAAATTTCCCTTATTTGGGGGCAAAAAAACAGAAATTCCTCTTATTTTGGGGCAAAATTCCAGAAATTATCTTTATTATGGGGAAAAATTGCAGAAATTTCTCTTATTTTAGGGCAAAATTGCAGAAATTTCATTTATTTCAGAGAAAAAAAGCAAAAATTTTTCTTATTTTGGGGCAAAAAGGCAGAAATTTTCATTATTTTGGGGCAAAAAGGCAGAAATTCACCTTATTTTGGGCTAAAATTGCAGAAATTTCAAATATTTCAGGGCAAAAAGGCAGAAATTTCCCTTTTTTGGGGCAAAAGTGAAGAAATTTCCCTTTTTTAATGGCAAAAAGGTATGCATTCCCCTTATTTTCAGGCAAAAAGGCAGAAATTCCCCGTATTTTGAAGCAAAATTGCAGAAATTCCCATAATTGTGGGGCAAAAAGACAGAAATTCTCCTTATTTTGGGGCAAAACTCAGAAATTCCACTTATTTTGGGGCCAAATTCCAGAAATTTCCCTTATTTTGGGGCAAAATTGCAGAAATTTCACTTATTTTGGGGCAAAATTGCAGAAATTTCACTTATTTCAGGGAAAAAAAGGCAGAAATTTTCCTTATTTTGGGGCAAAAAACAGAAATTCCCATTATTTTGGGGCAAAAAGGCAGAAATTCACCTTATTTTGGGCTAAAATTGCAGAAATTTTTCATATTTCAGGGCAAAAAGGCAGAAATTTTTCTTAATTTGGGGCAAAAATGAAGAAATTTCCCTTTTTTATGGCAAAAAGTTATGCATTCCACTTATTTTCGGGCAAAAAGCAGAAATTCCCCGTATTTTAAAGCACAATTGCAGAAATTCCCCTAATTGTGGGGCAAGAAGGAAGAAATTCTTTTTATTTTGGGGCAAAACTCAGAAATTCCACTTATTTTGGGGCAAAATTCCAGAAATTTCCCTTATTTTGGGGCAAAATTGAAGAAATTTCACTTATTTTCTGGCAAAATTGCAGAAATTTCACTTATTTCAGGGAAAAAAGGCAGAAAATTTCTTTATTTTGGGGCAAAAAGGCAGAAATTCTTCATATTTTGGTGCAAAAATCAGAAATTTCCCTTATTTTGAGGTAAAATGCTGAAATTCCCCTTATTTTGGGGCAAAAGGCAGAAATTTCCCTTTTTGGGGGCAAATTTGCAGAAATTTCACTTATTTCAGGGTAATAAGTCAGAAATTTTCTTTATTATGGGGCAAAAAAACAGAAATTCCCTTTGTTTTGGGGGAAAAAGACAGAAATTCCACTTATTTTGGGCTAAAATTGCAGAAATTTTTCATATTTCAGGGCAAAAAGGCAGAAATTTTTCTTAATTTGGGGCAAAAATGAAGAAATTTCCCTTTTTTATGGCAAAAAGTTATGCATTCCACTTATTTTCGGGCAAAAAGCAGAAATTCCCCGTATTTTAAAGCACAATTGCAGAAATTCCCCTAATTGTGGGGCAAGAAGGAAGAAATTCTTTTTATTTTGGGGCAAAACTCAGAAATTCCACTTATTTTGGGGCAAAATTCCAGAAATTTCCCTTATTTTGGGGCAAAATTGAAGAAATTTCACTTATTTTCTGGCAAAATTGCAGAAATTTCACTTATTTCAGGGAAAAAAGGCAGAAAATTTCTTTATTTTGGGGCAAAAAGGCAGAAATTCTTCATATTTTGGTGCAAAAATCAGAAATTTCCCTTATTTTGAGGTAAAATGCTGAAATTCCCCTTATTTTGGGGCAAAAGGCAGAAATTTCCCTTTTTGGGGGCAAATTTGCAGAAATTTCACTTATTTCAGGGTAATAAGTCAGAAATTTTCTTTATTATGGGGCAAAAAAACAGAAATTCCCTTTGTTTTGGGGGAAAAAGACAGAAATTCCACTTATTTAGAGGCAAAAAGGCAAAAGTTCCCCTTATTTTGGAGCAAAAATAAAGAAATTTTTTTTATGGCAAAAAGGTATGCATTGTTCTTATTTTCGGACAAAAAGGCAGAAATTCCCTATATTTTGGGGCAAAATTACAGAAATTTCCCTAATTTCCAGCAAAAAACAGAAATTCCCCTTAATTTGAAGCAAAATTGCAGAAATTTTCTTTATTATGGGGAAAAATTGCAGAAATTTCTCTTATTTTAGGGCAAAATTGCAGAAATTTCACTAATTGTGGGGCAAAAAGGCAGAAATTCTCCTTATTTTGGGGCAAAACTCAGAAATTCCACTTATTTTGGGGCAAAATTCCAGAAATTTCCCTTATTTTGTGGCAAAATTGCAGAGATTTTACTTATTTTGGGGCAAAATTGCAGAAATTTCACTTATTTCAGGGAAAAAGGCAGAAATTTTCCTTATTTTGGGGCAAGAAGGCAGAAATTCCTAATATTTTGTGCCAAAATTCAGAAATTCCCCTTATTTTGAGGTAAAAAGGCTGAAATTCCCCTTATTTGGGGGCAAAAAGGCAGAAATTTCCCTTATATTGGAGCAAAATTGAAGAAATTTCACTTATTTCAGGGTAATAAGTAAGAAATTTTCCTTATTTTGGGGCTAAAATGACAGAAATTCCCTTTGTTTTGGGGGAAAAAGACAGAAATTCCACTTATTTAGAGGAAAAAAAGCAGAAATTCCTCTTATTTTAGGGCAAAATTGCAGAAATTTCCTTTATTTGGGGGCAAAAAACAGAAATTCCCTTTATTTTGGGGCAAAATTCCAGAAATTTCCTATATTATGGGGAAAAATTGCAGAAATTTCTTTTATTTTAGGGCAAAATTGCAGAAATATCACATATTTCAGAGAAAAAAAGCAAAAATTTTTCTTATTTTGGGGCAAAAAAGCAGAAATTCCCATTATTTTGGGGCAAAAAGGCAGAAATTCCCTTTTTTTGGGCTAAAATTGCAGAAATTTCACATATTTCAGGGCAAAAAGGCAGAAATTTCCCTTATTTTAGGGCAAAATTGCAGAAATTTCCCTTATTTGGGGGCAAAAAAACAGAAATTCCTCTTATTTTGGGGCAAAATTCCAGAAATTATCTTTATTATGGGGAAAAATTGCAGAAATTTCTTTTATTTTAGGGCAAAATTGCAGAAATTTCATTTATTTCAGAGAAAAAAAGCAAAAATTTTTCTTATTTTGGGGCAAAAAGGCAGAAATTTTCATTATTTTGGGGCAAAAAGGCAGAAATTCACCTTATTTTGGGCTAAAATTGCAGAAATTTCAAATATTTCAGGGCAAAAAGGCAGAAATTTCCCTTTTTTGGGGCAAAAGTAAAGAAATTTCCCTTTTTTAATGGCAAAAAGGTATGCATTCCCCTTATTTTCAGGCAAAAAGGCAGAAATTCCCCGTATTTTGGAGCAAAATTGCAGAAATTCCCCTAATTGTGGGGCAAAAATACAGAAATTCTCCTTATTTTGGGGCAAAACTCAGAAATTCCACTTATTTTGGGGCCAAATTCCAGAAATTTCCCTTATTTTGGGGCAAAATTGCAGAAATTTCAATTATTTTGGGGCAAAATTGCAGAAATTTCACTTATTTCAGGGAAAAAATGCAGAAATTTTCCTTATTTTTGGGCAAAAATGCAGAAATTCCTAATATTTTGTTGCAAAAATGCATAAATTCCTAATATTTTGTTTCAAAAATGCAGAAATTTCCCTTATTTTGAGGTAAAAAGGCTGTAATTTCCCTTATATGGGTGCAAAAAGACAGAAATTTCCCTTATTTTGCGGCAAAATTGCAGAAATTTCACTTATTTCAGGGAAAAAAAGGCAGAAATTTTCCTTATTTTGGGGCAAAAAACAGAAATTCCCATTATTTTGGGGCAAAAAGGCAGAAATTCACCTTATTTTGGGCTAAAATTTCAGAAATTTTTCATATTTCAGTGCAAAAAGGCAGAAATTTTTCTTAATTTGGGGCAAAAATGAAGAAATTTCCCTTTTTTATGGCAAAAAGTTATGCATTCCACTTATTTTCGGGCAAAAAGCAGAAATTCCCCGTATTTTAAAGCACAATTGCAGAAATTCCCCTAATTGTGGGGCAAGAAGGCAGAAATTCTTTTTATTTTGGGGCAAAACTCAGAAATTCCACTTATTTTGGGGCGAAATTCCAGAAATTTCCCTTATTTTGGGGCAAAATTGAAGAAATTTCACTTATTTTCTGGCAAAATTGCAGAAATTTCACTTATTTCAGGGAAAAAGGCAGAAAATTTCCTTATTTTGGGGCAAAAAGGCAGAAATTCTTCATATTTTGGTGCAAAAATAAGAAATTTCCCTTATTTTGAGGTAAAATGCTGAGATTCCCCTTATTTTGGGGCAAAAGGCAGAAATTTCCCTTTTTTGGGGCAAATTTGCAGAAATTTCACTTATTTCAGGGTAATAAGTCAGAAATTTTTCTTATTTTGGTGCAAAAAGACAGAAATTCCCTTTGTTTTGGGGGGAAAAGACAGAAATTCCACTTATTTAGAGGCAAAAAGGCAAAAGTTCCCCTTATTTTGGAGCAAAAATGAAGAAATTTCCCTTTTTTATGGCAAAAAGGTATGCATTCTTCTTATTTTTGGACAAAAAGGCAGAAATTCCCCATATTTTAGAACAAAAGGCAGAAATTCCTTTTATTTTGGAGCAAAATTGCAGAAATTTCCCTAATTGTGGGGCAAAAAACAGAAATTCCCCTTATTTTGAAGCAAAATTGCAGAAATTTCCTTTATTATGGGGATAAATTGCAGAAATTTCTCTTATTTTAGGGCAAAATTGCAGAAATTTCACTAATTGTGGGGCAAAAAGGCAGAAATTCTCCTTATTTTGGGGCAAAACTCAGAAATTCCACTTATTTTGGGGCAAAATTCCAGAAATTTCCCTTATTTTGTGGCAAAATTGCAGAAATTTTACTTATTTTGGGGCAAAATTGCAGAAATTTCACTTATTTCAGGGAAAAAAGGAAGAAATTTTCCTTATTTTGGGGCAAAAAGGCAGAAATTCCTAATATTTTGTGCCAAAGTTCAGAAATTCCCCTTATTTTGTGGTAAAAAGGCTGAAATTCTCCTTATTTGGGGGCAAAAAGGCCGAAATTTCCCTTATATTGGAGCAAAATTGCAGAAATTTCACTTATTTCAGGGTAATAAGTCAGAAATTTTTCTTATTTTGGGGCAAAAATGACAGAAATTCCCTTTGTTTTGGGGGAAAAAGACAGAAATTCCACTTATTTAGAGGCAAAAAAAGCAGAAATTCCCCTTATTTTAGGGCAAAATTGCAGAAATTTCCCTTATTTGTGGGCAAAAAAACAGAAATTCCTCTTATTTTGGGGCAAAATTCCAGAAATTATCTTTATTATGGGGAAAAATTGCAGAAATTTCTTTTATTTTAGGGCAAAATTGCAGAAATTTCATTTATTTCAGAGAAAAAAAGCAAAAATTTTTCTTATTTTGGGGCAAAAAGGCAGAAATTTTCATTATTTTGGGGCAAAAAGGCAGAAATTCACCTTATTTTGGGCTAAAATTGCAGAAATTTCAAATATTTCAGGGCAAAAAGGCAGAAATTTCCCTTTTTTGGGGCAAAAGTGAAGAAATTTCCCTTTTTTAATGGCAAAAAGGTATGCATTCCCCTTATTTTCAGGCAAAAAGGCAGAAATTCCCCGTATTTTGAAGCAAAATTGCAGAAATTCCCCTAATTGTGGGGCAAAAAGACAGAAATTCTCCTTATTTTGGGGCAAAACTCAGAAATTCCACTTATTTTGGGGCCAAATTCCAGAAATTTCCCTTATTTTGGGGCAAAATTGCAGAAATTTCACTTATTTTGGGGCAAAATTGCAGAAATTTCACTTATTTCAGGGAAAAAAAGGCAGAAATTTTCCTTATTTTGGGGCAAAAAACAGAAATTCCCATTATTTTGGGGCAAAAAGGCAGAAATTCACCTTATTTTGGGCTAAAATTGCAGAAATTTTTCATATTTCAGGGCAAAAAGGCAGAAATTTTTCTTAATTTCGGGCAAAAATGAAGAAATTTCCCTTTTTTATGGCAAAAAGTTATGCATTCCACTTATTTTCGGGCAAAAAGCAGAAATTCCCCGTATTTTAAAGCACAATTGCAGAAATTCCCCTAATTGTGGGGCAAGAAGGCAGAAATTCTTTTTATTTTGGGGCAAAACTCAGAAATTCCACTTATTTTGGGGCAAAATTCCAGAAATTTCCCTTATTTTGGGGCAAAATTGAAGAAATTTCACTTATTTTCTGGCAAAATTGCAGAAATTTCACTTATTTCAGGGAAAAAAGGCAGAAAATTTCCTTATTTTGGGGCAAAAAGGCAGAAATTCTTCATATTTTGGTGCAAAAATCAGAAATTTCCCTTATTTTGAGGTAAAATGCTGAGATTCCCCTTATTTTGGGGCAAAAGGCAGAAATTTCCCTTTTTTGGGGCAAATTTGCAGAAATTTCACTTATTTCAGGGTAATAAGTCAGAAATTTTTCTTATTTTGGTGCAAAAAAGACAGAAATTCCCTTTGTTTTGGGGGGAAAAGACAGAAATTCCACTTATTTAGAGGCAAAAAGGCAAAAGTTCCCCTTATTTTGGAGCAAAAATGAAGAAATTTCCCTTTTTTATGGCAAAAAGGTATGCATTCTTCTTATTTTTGGACAAAAAGGCAGAAATTTCCCATATTTTAGAACAAAAGGCAGAAATTCCTTTTATTTTGGAGCAAAATTGCAGAAATTTTCCTAATTGTGGGGCAAAAAACAGAAATTCCCCTTATTTTGAAGCAAAATTGCAGAAATTTCCTTTATTATGGGGATAAATTGCAGAAATTTCTCTTATTTTAGGGCAAAATTGCAGAAATTTCACTAATTGTGGGGCAAAAAGGCAGAAATTCTCCTTATTTTGGGGCAAAACTCAGAAATTCCACTTATTTTGGGGCAAAATTCCAGAAATTTCCCTTATTTTGTGGCAAAATTGCAGAAATTTTACTTATTTTGGGGCAAAATTGCAGAAATTTCAATTATTTCAGGGAAAAAAGGCAGAAATTTTCCTTATTTTGGGGCAAAAAGGCAGAAATTCCTAATATTTTGTGCCAAAGTTCAGAAATTCCCCTTATTTTGAGGTAAAAAGGCTGAAATTCTCCTTATTTGGGGGCAAAAAGGCAGAAATTTCCCTTATATTGGAGCAAAATTGCAGAAATTTCACTTATTTCAGGGTAATAAGTCAGAAATTGTTCTTATTTTGGGGCAAAAATGACAGAAATTCCCTTTGTTTTGGGGGAAAAAGACAGAAATTCCACTTATTTAGAGGCAAAAAAAGCAGAAATTCCCCTTATTTTAGGGCAAAATTGCAGAAATTTCCCTTATTTGGGGGCAAAAAAACAGAAATTCCTCTTATTTTGGGGCAAAATTCCAGAAATTATCTTTATTATGGGGAAAAATTGAAGAAATTTCTTTTATTTTAGGGCAAAATTGCAGAAATTTCATTTATTTCAGAGAAAAAAAGCAAAAATTTTTCTTATTTTGGGGCAAAAAGGCAGAAATTTTCATTATTTTGGGGCAAAAAGGCAGAAATTCACCTTATTTTGGGCTAAAATTGCAGAAATTTCAAATATTTCAGGGCAAAAAGGCAGAAATTTCCCTTTTTTGGGGCAAAAGTGAAGAAATTTCCCTTTTTTAATGGCAAAAAGGTATGCATTCCCCTTATTTTCAGGCAAAAAGGCAGAAATTCCCCGTATTTTGAAGCAAAATTGCAGAAATTCCCATAATTGTGGGGCAAAAAGACAGAAATTCTCCTTATTTTGGGGCAAAACTCAGAAATTCCACTTATTTTGGGGCCAAATTCCAGAAATTTCCCTTATTTTGGGGCAAAATTGCAGAAATTTCACTTATTTTGGGGCAAAATTGCAGAAATTTCACTTATTTCAGGGAAAAAAAGGCAGAAATTTTCCTTATTTTGGGGCAAAAAACAGAAATTCCCATTATTTTGGGGCAAAAAGGCAGAAATTCACCTTATTTTGGGCTAAAATTGCAGAAATTTTTCATATTTCAGGGCAAAAAGGCAGAAATTTTTCTTAATTTGGGGCAAAAATGAAGAAATTTCCCTTTTTTATGGCAAAAAGTTATGCATTCCACTTATTTTCGGGCAAAAAGCAGAAATTCCCCGTATTTTAAAGCACAATTGCAGAAATTCCCCTAATTGTGGGGCAAGAAGGAAGAAATTCTTTTTATTTTGGGGCAAAACTCAGAAATTCCACTTATTTTGGGGCAAAATTCCAGAAATTTCCCTTATTTTGGGGCAAAATTGAAGAAATTTCACTTATTTTCTGGCAAAATTGCAGAAATTTCACTTATTTCAGGGAAAAAAGGCAGAAAATTTCTTTATTTTGGGGCAAAAAGGCAGAAATTCTTCATATTTTGGTGCAAAAATCAGAAATTTCCCTTATTTTGAGGTAAAATGCTGAAATTCCCCTTATTTTGGGGCAAAAGGCAGAAATTTCCCTTTTTGGGGGCAAATTTGCAGAAATTTCACTTATTTCAGGGTAATAAGTCAGAAATTTTCTTTATTATGGGGCAAAAAAACAGAAATTCCCTTTGTTTTGGGGGAAAAAGACAGAAATTCCACTTATTTTGGGCTAAAATTGCAGAAATTTTTCATATTTCAGGGCAAAAAGGCAGAAATTTTTCTTAATTTGGGGCAAAAATGAAGAAATTTCCCTTTTTTATGGCAAAAAGTTATGCATTCCACTTATTTTCGGGCAAAAAGCAGAAATTCCCCGTATTTTAAAGCACAATTGCAGAAATTCCCCTAATTGTGGGGCAAGAAGGAAGAAATTCTTTTTATTTTGGGGCAAAACTCAGAAATTCCACTTATTTTGGGGCAAAATTCCAGAAATTTCCCTTATTTTGGGGCAAAATTGAAGAAATTTCACTTATTTTCTGGCAAAATTGCAGAAATTTCACTTATTTCAGGGAAAAAAGGCAGAAAATTTCTTTATTTTGGGGCAAAAAGGCAGAAATTCTTCATATTTTGGTGCAAAAATCAGAAATTTCCCTTATTTTGAGGTAAAATGCTGAAATTCCCCTTATTTTGGGGCAAAAGGCAGAAATTTCCCTTTTTGGGGGCAAATTTGCAGAAATTTCACTTATTTCAGGGTAATAAGTCAGAAATTTTCTTTATTATGGGGCAAAAAAACAGAAATTCCCTTTGTTTTGGGGGAAAAAGACAGAAATTCCACTTATTTAGAGGCAAAAAGGCAAAAGTTCCCCTTATTTTGGAGCAAAAAGAAAGAAATTTTTTTTTATGGCAAAAAGGTATGCATTGTTCTTATTTTCGGACAAAAAGGCAGAAATTCCCTATATTTTGGGGCAAAATTACAGAAATTTCCCTAATTTCCAGCAAAAAACAGAAATTCCCCTTAATTTGAAGAAAAATTGCAGAAATTTCCTTTATTATGGGGAAAAATTGCAGAAATTTCTCTTATTTTAGGGCAAAATTGCAGAAATTTCACTAATTGTGGGGCAAAAAGGCAGAAATTCTCCTTATTTTGGGGCAAAACTCAGAAATTCCACTTATTTTGGGGCAAAATTCCAGAAATTTCCCTTATTTTGTGGCAAAATTGCAGAGATTTTACTTATTTTGGGGCAAAATTGCAGAAATTTCACTTATTTCAGGGAAAAAGGCAGAAATTTTCCTTATTTTGGGGCAAGAAGGCAGAAATTCCTAATATTTTGTGCCAAAATTCAGAAATTCCCCTTATTTTGAGGTAAAAAGGCTGAAATTCCCCTGATTTGGGGGCAAAAAGGAAGAAATTTCCCTTATATTGGAGCAAAATTGAAGAAATTTCACTTATTTCAGGGTAATAAGTCAGAAATTTTTCTTATTTTGGGGCAAAAAATATAGAAATTGCCTTTGTTTTGGGGGAAAAAGACAGAAATTCCACTTATTTAGAGGCAAAAAGGCAAAAGTTCCCCTTATTTTGGAGCAAAAATGAGGAAATTTCCCTTTTTTATGACAAAAAGGTATGCATTCTTCTTATTTTCAGACAAAAACGCAGAAATTCCCCATATTTTGGGGCAAAAGGCAGAAATTCCCCTTATTTTGGGGTAAAATTGCAGAAATTTCCCTAATTGTGGGGCAAAAAACAGAAATTCCCCTTATTTTGGGGCAAAATTGCAGAAATTTCCCTTATTATGGGGAAAAATTGCAGAAATTTCCCTTACTTTAGGGCAAAATTGCAGAAATTTCATTAATTGTGGGGCAAAAAAGCAGAAATTCTCCTTATTTTGGGCAAAACTCAGAAATTCCACTTATTTTCGGGCAAAATTCCCGAAATTTCCCTTATTTGGGGGCAAAATTGCAAAATTTTACTTATTTTGGGGCAAAATTGCAGAAATTTCACTTATTTCAGGGAAAAAATGCAGAAATTTTTTTTATTTTGGGGCAAAAACGCAGAAATTCCTAATATTTTGTGCCAAAATTCAGAAATTCCTTTTATTTTGAGGTAAAAAGGCTGAAATTCCCTTTATTTGGGGGCAAAAAGGCAGAAATTTCTTTTATATTGGGGCAAAATTGCAGAAATTTCACTATTTCAGGGTAATAAGTCAGAAATTTTCCTTATTTTGGGGCAAAAATGACAGAAATTCCCTTTGTTTTGGCGGAAAAAGACAGAAATTCCACTTATTTAAAGGCAAAAATGCAGAAATTCTCCTTATTTTAGGGTAAAATTGCAGAAATTTTTCTTATTTGGGGGCAAAAAAACAGAAATTCTTTTTATTTTGGGGCAAAATTCCTGAAATTTCCCTAATTATGGGGAAAAATTGCAAAAATTTCCCTTATTTTAGGGCAAAATTGCAGAAATTTCACTTATTTCAGAGAATAAAGGAAAAAATTTTTCTTATTTTAAGGCAAAAGTCAGAAATTCCCATTATTTTGGGGCAAAAAGGCAGAAATTCACCTTATTTTGGGCTAAAATTGCTGAAATTTCACATATTTCAGGGCAAAAAAGCAAAAATTTCCCTTAATTTGGGGCAAAATGAAGAAATTTCCCTTTTTATGGCAAAAAGGTATGCATTCCCCTTATTTTCGGGTAAAAAAGCAGAAATTCCCCGTATTTTGGAGCAAAATTGCAGAAATTTCCCTAATTGTGGGGCAGAAATGCAGAAATTCTCCTTATTTTTGGGCAAAACTCTGAAATTCCACTTATTTTGGGGCAAAATTCCAGAAATTTCCCTTATTTTGGGGCAAAATTGCAAAAATTTCACTTATTTTGGGGCAAAATTGCAGAAATTTCACTTATTTCAGGGAAAAAAGGCAGAAATTTTCCTCATTTTGGAGCAAAAAGGCAGAAATTCTCCATATTTTGGTGCAAAAATCAGAAATTTCTTTTATTTTGAGGTAAAATGCTGAAATTCCCCATATTTTGAAGCAAAAGGCAGAAATTTCCCTTTTTTGGGGGCAAATTTGCAGAAATTTCACTTATTTCAGGGAAAAAAAGGCAGAAATTTTCCTTATTTTTGGCAAAAGGGCAGAAATTCCTAATATTTTGTGGCAAAAATGCAGAAATTTTTAATAATTTGTTGCAAAAATGCAGAAATTTCCCTTATTTTGAGGTAAAAAGGCTGAAATTCCCCTTATTTGGGGGCAAAAAGGCAGAAATTTTTCTTATTTTGGGGCAAATTTGCAGAAATTTCACTTATTTCAGGGTAATAAGTCAGAAATTTTTCTTATTTTGGGGCAAAAAATATAGAAATTGCCTTTGTTTTGGGGGAAAAAGACAGAAATTCCACTTATTTAGAGGCAAAAAGGCAAAAGTTCCCCTTATTTTGGAGCAAAAATGAGGAAATTTCCCTTATTTATGACAAAAATGTATGCATTCTTCTTATTTTCAGACAAAAAGGCAGAAATTCCCCATATTTTGGGGCAAAAGGCAGAAATTCTCCTTATTTTGGGGCAAAATTGCAGAAATTTCCCTAATTGTGGGGCAAAAAACAGAAATTCCCCTTATTTTGGGGCAAAATTGCAGAAATTTCCCTTATTATGGGGAAAAATTGCAGAAATTTCCCTTATTTAAGGCAAAATTGCAGAAATTTCCCTCATTTTAGGACAAAATTGCAGAAATTTCACTAATTGTTGTGCAAAAAGGCAGAAATTCTCCTTATTTTGGGGCAAAACTCAGAAATTCCACTTATTTTGGGGCAAAATTGCAGAAATATCCCTTATTTTGGGGCAAAATTGCAGAAATTTTACTTATTTTTTAGAAAAAATTGCAGAAATTGCACTTATTTCAGGGAAAAAAGGCAGAAATTTTCCTTATTTTGGGGCAAAAACGCAGAAATTCCTAATATTTGTGCCAAAATTCAAAAATTCCCCTTATTTTGAGGTAAAAACGCTGAAATTCCCCTTATTTGATGGCTAAAAGGCAGAAATTTCCTTTATATTAGGGCAAAATTGCAGATATTTCACTTATTTCAGGGTAATAAGTCAGAAATTTTCCTTATTTTGGGGCAAAAAGTACAGAAATTCCCTTTGTTTTGGGGAAAAAAACAGAAATTCCACTCATTTAGAGGCAAAAAAACAGAAATTCCCTTTGTTTTGGGGGAAAAAGACAGAAATTCCACTTATTTAGAGGCAAAAAGGCAAAAGTTCCCCTTATTTTGGAGCAAAAATAAAGAAATTTCTTTTTTTATGGCAAAAAGGTATGCATTCTTCTTATTTTCGGACAAAAAGGCAGAAATTCCCTATATTTTGGGGCAAAATTACAGAAATTTCCCTAATTTCCAGCAAAAAACAGAAATTCCCCTTAATTTGAAGCAAAATTGCAGAAATTTCCTTTATTATGGGGAAAAATTGCAGAAATTTCTCTTATTTTAGGGCAAAATTGCAGAAATTTCACTAATTGTGGGGCAAAAAGGCAGAAATTCTCCTTATTTTGGGGCAAAACTCAGAAATTCCACTTATTTTGGGGCAAAATTCCAGAAATTTCCCTTGTTTTGTGGCAAAATTGCAGAGATTTTACTTATTTTGGGGCAAAATTGCAGAAATTTCACTTATTTCAGGGAAAAAGGCAGAAATTTTCCTTATTTTGGGGCAAGAAGGCAGAAATTCCTAATATTTTGTGCCAAAATTCAGAAATTCCCCTTATTTTGAGGTAAAAAGGCTGAAATTCCCTTTATTTGGGGGCAAAAAGGCAGAAATTTCCCTTATATTGGAGCAAAATTGAAGAAATTTCACTTATTTCAGGGTAATAAGTAAGAAATTTTCCTTATTTTGGGGCAAAAATGACAGAAATTCCCTTTGTTTTGGGGGAAAAAGACAGAAATTCCACTTATTTAGAGGAAAAAAAGCAGAAATTCCTCTTATTTTAGGGCAAAATTGCAGAAATTTCCTTTATTTGGGGGCAAAAAGCAGAAATTCCCATTATTTTGGGGCAAAAAGGCAGAAATTCCCTTTTTTTGGGCTAAAATTGCAGAAATTTCACATATTTCAGGGCAAAAAGGCAGAAATTTCCCTTAATTTGGGGCAAAAATGAAGAAATTTCCCTTTTTTATGGCAAAAAGGTATGCATTCCCCTTATTTTCAGGCAAAAAGGCAGAAATTTCCCGTATTTTGAAGCAAAATTGCAGAAATGCCCCTAATTGTGGGGCAAAAAGGCAGAAATTCTCCTTATTTTGGGGCAAAACTCAGAAATTCCACTTATTTTGGGTCCAAATTCCAGAAATTTCCCTTATTTTGGGGCAAAATTGCAGAAATTTCACTTATTTTGGGGCAAAATTGCAGAAATTTCACTTATTTCAGGAAAAAAAAAAGCAGAAATTTTCCTTATTTTGGGGCAAAAAAGCAGAAATTCCTAATATTTTGTGGCAAAAATGCAGAAATTCCTAATATTTTGTTGCAAAAATGCAGAAATTTCCCTTATTTTGAGGTAAAAAGGCTGAAATTCCCCATATTTAAGGGCAAAAAGGCAGAAATTTCCCTTATTTTGGGGCAAATTTGCAGAAATTTCACTTATTTCAGGGTAATAAGTCAGAAATTTTTCTTATTTTGGTGCAAAAAAGACAGAAATTCCCTTTGTTTTGGGGGAAAAAGACAGAAATTCCACTTATTTAGAGGCAAAAAGGCAAAAGTTCCCCTTATTTTGGAGCAAAAATGAAGTAATTTCCCTTTTTTATGGCAAAAAGGTATGCATTCTTCTTATTTTTGGACAAAAAGGCAGAAATTCCCCATATTTTAGAACAAAAGGCAGAAATTCCTTTTATTTTGGAGCAAAATTGCAGAAATTTCCCTAATTGTGGGGCAAAAACAGAAATTCCCCTTATTTTGAAGCAAAATTGCAGAAATTTCCTTTATTATGGGGAAAAATTGCAGAAATTTCTCTTATTTTAGGGCAAAATTGCAGAAATTTCACTAATTGTGGGGCAAAAAGGCAGAAATTCTCCTTATTTTGGGGCAAAACTCAGAAATTCCACTTATTTTGGGGCAAAATTCCAGAAATTTCCCTTATTTTGTGGCAAAATTGCAGAGATTTTACTTATTTTGGGGCAAAATTGCAGAAATTTCACTTATTTCAGGGAAAAAGGCAGAAATTTTCCTTATTATGGGGCAAGAAGGCAGAAATTCCTAATATTTTGTGCCAAAATTCAGAAATTCCCCTTATTTTGAGGTAAAAAGGCTGAAATTCCCTTTATTTGGGGGCAAAAAGGCAGAAATTTCCCTTATATTGGAGCAAAATTGAAGAAATTTCACTTATTTCAGGGTAATAAGTAAGAAATTTTCCTTATTTTGGGGCAAAAATGACAGAAATTCCCTTTGTTTTGGGGGAAAAAGACAGAAATTCCACTTATTTAGAGGAAAAAAAGCAGAAATTCCTCTTATTTTAGGGCAAAATTGCAGAAATTTCCTTTATTTGGGGGCAAAAAACAGAAATTCCCTTTATTTTGGGGCAAAATTCCAGAAATTTCCTATATTATGGGGAAAAATTGCAGAAATTTCTTTTATTTTAGGGCAAAATTGCAGAAATATCACATATTTCAGAGAAAAAAAGCAAAAATTTTTCTTAGTTTGGGGCAAAAAAGCAGAAATTCCCATTATTTTGGGGCAAAAAGGCAGAAATTCCCTTTTTTGGGGCTAAAATTGCAGAAATTTCACATATTTCAGGGCAAAAAGGCAGAAATTTCCCTTAATTTGGGGCAAAAATGAAGAAATTTCCCTTTTTTATGGCAAAAAGGTATGCATTCTTCTTATTTTTGGACAAAAAGGCAGAAATTCCCCATATTTTAGAACAAAAGGCAGAAATTCCTTTTATTTTGGAGCAAAATTGCAGAAATTTCCCTAATTGTGGGGCAAAAACAGAAATTCCCCTTATTTTGAAGCAAAATTGCAGAAATTTCCTTTATTATGGGGAAAAATTGCAGAAATTTCTCTTATTTTAGGGCAAAATTGCAGAAATTTCACTAATTGTGGGGCAAAAATGCAGAAATTCTCCTTATTTTGGGGCAAAACTAAGAAATTCCACTTATTTTGGGGCAAAATCCCAGAAATTTCCCTTATTTTGTGGCAAAATTGCAGAAATTTTACTTATTTTGGGGCAAAATTGCAGAAATTTCACTTATTTCAGGGAAAAAGGCAGAAATTTTCCTTATTTTGGGGCAAGAAAGCAGAAATTCCTAATATTTTGTGCCAAAATTCAGAAATTCCCCTTATTTTGAGGTAAAAAGGCTGAAATTCCCCTTATTTGGGGGCAAAAAGGCAGAAATTTCCCTTATATTGGAGCAAAATTGAAGAAATTTCACTTATTTCAGGGTAATAAGTAAGAAATTTTCCTTATTTTGGGGCAAAAATGACAGAAATTCCCTTTGTTTTGGGGGAAAAAGACAGAAATTCCACTTATTTAGAGGAAAAAAAGCAGAAATTCCTCTTATTTTAGGGCAAAATTGCAGAAATTTCCTTTATTTGGGGGCAAAAAACAGAAATTCCCTTTATTTTGGGGCAAAATTCCAGAAATTTCCTATATTATGGGGAAAAATTGCAGAAATTTCTTTTATTTTAGGGCAAAATTGCAGAAATATCACATATTTCAGAGAAAAAAAGCAAAAATTTTTCTTATTTTGGGGCAAAAAAGCAGAAATTCCCATTATTTTGGGGCAAAAAGGCAGAAATTCCCTTTTTTTGGGCTAAAATTGCAGAAATTTCACATATTTCAGGGCAAAAAGGCAGAAATTTCCCTTAATTTGGGGCAAAAATGAAGAAATTTCCCTTTTTTATGGCAAAAAGGTATGCATTCCCCTTATTTTCAGGCAAAAGGCAGAAATTTCCCGTATTTTGAAGCAAAATTACATAAATGCCCCTAATTGTGGGTCAAAAAGGCAGAAATTCTCCTTATTTTGGGGCAAAACTCAGAAATTCCACTTATTTTGGGGCCAAATTCCAGAAATTTCCCTTATTTTGGGGCAAAATTGCAGAAATTTCACTTATTTTGGGGCAAAATTGCAGAAATTTCACTTATTTCAGGAAAAAAAAAGCAGAAATTTTCCTTATTTTGGGGCAAAAAAGCAGAAATTCCTAATATTTTGTGGCAAAAATGCAGAAATTCCTAATATTTTGTTGCAAAAATGCAGAAATTTCCCTTATTTTGAGGTAAAAAGGCTGAAATTCCCCATATTTAAGGGCAAAAAGGCAGAAATTTCCCTTATTTTGGGGCAAATTTGCAGAAATTTCACTTATTTCAGGGTAATAAGTCAGAAATTTTTCTTATTTTGGTGCAAAAAAGACAGAAATTCCCTTTGTTTTGGGGGAAAAAGACAGAAATTCCACTTATTTAGAGGCAAAAAGGCAAAAGTTCCCCTTATTTTGGAGCAAAAATGAAGTAATTTCCCTTTTTTATGGCAAAAAGGTATGCATTCTTCTTATTTTTGGACAAAAAGGCAGAAATTCCCCATATTTTAGAACAAAAGGCAGAAATTCCTTTTATTTTGGAGCAAAATTGCAGAAATTTCCCTAATTGTGGGGCAAAAACAGAAATTCCCCTTATTTTGAAGCAAAATTGCAGAAATTTCCTTTATTATGGGGAAAAATTGCAGAAATTTCTCTTATTTTAGGGCAAAATTGCAGAAATTTCACTAATTGTGGGGCAAAAAGGCAGAAATTCTCCTTATTTTGGGGCAAAACTCAGAAATTCCACTTATTTTGGGGCAAAATTCCAGAAATTTCCCTTATTTTGTGGCAAAATTGCAGAGATTTTACTTATTTTGGGGCAAAATTGCAGAAATTTCACTTATTTCAGGGAAAAAGGCAGAAATTTTCCTTATTATGGGGCAAGAAGGCAGAAATTCCTAATATTTTGTGCCAAAATTCAGAAATTCCCCTTATTTTGAGGTAAAAAGGCTGAAATTCCCTTTATTTGGGGGCAAAAAGGCAGAAATTTCCCTTATATTGGAGCAAAATTGAAGAAATTTCACTTATTTCAGGGTAATAAGTAAGAAATTTTCCTTATTTTGGGGCAAAAATGACAGAAATTCCCTTTGTTTTGGGGGAAAAAGACAGAAATTCCACTTATTTAGAGGAAAAAAAGCAGAAATTCCTCTTATTTTAGGGCAAAATTGCAGAAATTTCCTTTATTTGGGGGCAAAAAACAGAAATTCCCTTTATTTTGGGGCAAAATTCCAGAAATTTCCTATATTATGGGGAAAAATTGCAGAAATTTCTTTTATTTTAGGGCAAAATTGCAGAAATATCACATATTTCAGAGAAAAAAAGCAAAAATTTTTCTTAGTTTGGGGCAAAAAAGCAGAAATTCCCATTATTTTGGGGCAAAAAGGCAGAAATTCCCTTTTTTGGGGCTAAAATTGCAGAAATTTCACATATTTCAGGGCAAAAAGGCAGAAATTTCCCTTAATTTGGGGCAAAAATGAAGAAATTTCCCTTTTTTATGGCAAAAAGGTATGCATTCTTCTTATTTTTGGACAAAAAGGCAGAAATTCCCCATATTTTAGAACAAAAGGCAGAAATTCCTTTTATTTTGGAGCAAAATTGCAGAAATTTCCCTAATTGTGGGGCAAAAACAGAAATTCCCCTTATTTTGAAGCAAAATTGCAGAAATTTCCTTTATTATGGGGAAAAATTGCAGAAATTTCTCTTATTTTAGGGCAAAATTGCAGAAATTTCACTAATTGTGGGGCAAAAATGCAGAAATTCTCCTTATTTTGGGGCAAAACTAAGAAATTCCACTTATTTTGGGGCAAAATCCCAGAAATTTCCCTTATTTTGTGGCAAAATTGCAGAAATTTTACTTATTTTGGGGCAAAATTGCAGAAATTTCACTTATTTCAGGGAAAAAGGCAGAAATTTTCCTTATTTTGGGGCAAGAAAGCAGAAATTCCTAATATTTTGTGCCAAAATTCAGAAATTCCCCTTATTTTGAGGTAAAAAGGCTGAAATTCCCCTTATTTGGGGGCAAAAAGGCAGAAATTTTTCTTATATTGGAGCAAAATTGAAGAAATTTCACTTATTTCAGGGTAATAAGTAAGAAATTTTCCTTATTTTGGGGCAAAAATGACAGAAATTCCCTTTGTTTTGGGGGAAAAAGACAGAAATTCCACTTATTTAGAGGAAAAAAAGCAGAAATTCCTCTTATTTTAGGGCAAAATTGCAGAAATTTCCTTTATTTGGGGGCAAAAAACAGAAATTCCCTTTATTTTGGGGCAAAATTCCAGAAATTTCCTATATTATGGTGAAAAATTGCAGAAATTTCTTTTATTTTAGGGCAAAATTGCAGAAATATCACATATTTCAGAGAAAAAAAGCAAAAATTTTTCTTAGTTTGGGGCAAAAAAGCAGAAATTCCCATTATTTTGGGGCAAAAAGGCAGAAATTCCCTTTTTTTGGGCTAAAATTGCAGAAATTTCACATATTTCAGGGCAAAAAGGCAGAAATTTCCCTTAATTTGGGGCAAAAATGAAGAAATTTCCCTTTTTTATGGCAAAAAGGTATGCATTCCCCTTATTTTCAGGCAAAAGGCAGAAATTTCCCGTATTTTGAAGCAAAATTACATAAATGCCCCTAATTGTGGGTCAAAAAGGCAGAAATTCTCCTTATTTTGGGGCAAAACTCAGAAATTCCACTTATTTTGGGGCCAAATTCCAGAAATTTCCCTTATTTTGGGGCAAAATTGCAGAAATTTCACTTATTTTGGGGCAAAATTGCAGAAATTTCACTTATTTCAGGAAAAAAAAAGCAGAAATTTTCCTTATTTTGGGGCAAAAAAGCAGAAATTCCTAATATTTTGTGGCAAAAATGCAGAAATTCCTAATATTTTGTTGCAAAAATGCAGAAATTTCCCTTATTTTGAGGTAAAAAGGCTGAAATTCCCCATATTTAAGGGCAAAAAGGCAGAAATTTCCCTTATTTTGGGGCAAATTTGCAGAAATTTCACTTATTTCAGGGTAATAAGTCAGAAATTTTTCTTATTTTGGTGCAAAAAAGACAGAAATTCCCTTTGTTTTGGGGGAAAAAGACAGAAATTCCACTTATTTAGAGGCAAAAAGGCAAAAGTTCCCCTTATTTTGGAGCAAAAATGAAGAAATTTCCCTTTTTTATGGCAAAAAGGTATGCATTCTTCTTATTTTTGGACAAAAAGGCAGAAATTTCCCATATTTTAGAACAAAAGGCAGAAATTCCTTTTATTTTGGAGCAAAATTGCAGAAATTTCCCTAATTGTGGGGCAAAAACAGAAATTCCCCTTATTTTGAAGCAAAATTGCAGAAATTTCCTTTATTATGGGGAAAAATTGCAGAAATTTCTCTTATTTTAGGGCAAAATTGCAGAAATTTCACTAATTGTGGGGCAAAAAGTCAGAAATTCTCCTTATTTTGGGGCAAAACTCAGAAATTCCACTTATTTTGGGGCAAAATTCCAGAAATTTCCCTTATTTTGTGGCAAAATTGCAGAAATTTTACTTATTTTGGGGCAAAATTGCAGAAATTTCACTTATTTCAGGGAAAAAAGGCAGAAATTTTCCTTATTTTGGGGCAAAAAGGCAGAAATTCCTAATATTTTGTGCCAAAATTCAGAAATTCCCCTTATTTTGAGGTAAAAAGGCTGAAATTCTCCTTATTTGGGGGCAAAAAGGCAGAAATTTCCCTTATATTGGAGCAAAATTGCAGAAATTTCACTTATTTCAGGGTAATAAGTCAGAAATTTTTCTTATTTTGGGGCAAAAATGACAGAAATTCCCTTTGTTTTGGGGGAAAAGGACAGATATTCCACTTATTTAGAGGCAAAAAAGCAGAAATTCCCCTTATTTTAGGGCAAAATTGCAGAAATTTCCCTTATTTGGGGGCAAAAAAACAGAAATTCCTCTTATTTTGGGGCAAAATTCCAGAAATTATCTTTATTATGGGGAAAAATTGAAGAAATTTCTTTTATTTTAGGGCAAAATTGCAGAAATTTCATTTATTTCAGAGAAAAAAAGCAAAAATTTTTCTTATTTTGGGCCAAAAAGGCAGAAATTTTCATTATTTTGGGGCAAAAAGGCAGAAATTCACCTTATTTTGGGCTAAAATTGCAGAAATTTCAAATATTTCAGGGCAAAAAGGCAGAAATTTCCCTTTTTTGGGGCAAAAGTGAAGAAATTTCCCTTTTTTAATGGCAAAAAGGTATGCATTCCCCTTATTTTCAGGCAAAAAGGCAGAAATTCCCCGTATTTTGAAGCAAAATTGCAGAAATTCCCCTAATTGTGGGGCAAAAAGACAGAAATTCTCCTTATTTTGGGGCAAAACTCAGAAATTCCACTTATTTTGGGGCCAAATTCCAGAAATTTCCCTTATTTTGGGGCAAAATTGCAGAAATTTCACTTATTTTGGGGCAAAATTGCAGAAATTTCACTTATTTCAGGGAAAAAAAGCAGAAATTTTCCTTATGTTTGGGCAAAAATGCAGAAATTCCTAATATTTTGTTGCAAAAATGCATAAATTCCTAATATTTTGCTTCAAAAATGCAGAAATTTCCCGTATTTTGAGGTAAAAAGGCTGTAATTTCCCTTATATGGGTGCAAAAAGACAGAAATTTCCCTTATTTTTCGGCAAAATTGCAGAAATTTCACTTATTTCAGGGAAAAAAAGGCAGAAATTTTCCTTATTTTGGGGCAAAAAACAGAAATTCCCATTATTTTGGGGCAAAAAGGCAGAAATTCACCTTATTTTGGGCTAAAATTGCAGAAATTTTTCATATTTCAGGGCAAAAAGGCAGAAATTTTTCTTAATTTGGGGCAAAAATGAAGAAATTTCCCTTTTTTATGGCAAAAAGTTATGCATTCCACTTATTTTCGGGAAAAAAGCAGAAATTCCCCGTATTTTAAAGCACAATTGCAGAAATTCCCCTAATTGTGGGTCAAGAAGGCAGAAATTCTTTTTATTTTGGGGCAAAACTCAGAAATTCCACTTATGTTGGGGCAAAATTCCAGAAATTTCCCTTATTTTGGGGCAAAATTGAAGAAATTTCACTTATTTTCTGGCAAAATTGCAGAAATTTCACTTATTTCAGGGAAAAAAGGCAGAAAATTTCCTTATTTTGGGGCAAAAAGGCAGAAATTCTTCATATTTTGGTGCAAAAATCAGAAATTTCCCTTATTTTGAGGTAAAATGCTGAAATTCCTCTTATTTTGGGGCAAAAGGCAGAAATTTCCCTTTTTTGGGGCAAATTTGCAGAAATTTCACTTATTTCAGGGTAATAAGTCAGAAATTTTCTTTATTATGGGGCAAAAAAACAGAAATTCCCTTTGTTTTGGGGGAAAAAGACAAAAATTCTACTTATTTAGAGGCAAAAAGGCAAAAGTTCCCCTTATTTTGGAGCAAAAAGAAAGAAATTTTTTTTATGGCAAAAAGGTATGCATTCTTCTTATTTTCGGACAAAAAGGCAGAAATTCCCTATATTTTGGGGCAAAATTACAGAAATTTCCCTAATTTCCAGCAAAAAACAGAAATTCCCCTTAATTTGAAGCAAAATTGCAGAATTTTTTTTTATTATGGGGAAAAATTGCAGAAATTTCTCTTATTTTAGGGCAAAATTGCAGAAATTTCACTAATTGTTGGGCAAAAAGGCAGAAATTCTCCTTATTTTGGGGCAAAACTCAGAAATTCCACTTATTTTGGGGCAAAATTCCAGAAATTTCCCTTATTTTGTGGCAAAATTGCAGAAATTTTACTTATTTTGGGGCAAAATTGCAGAAATTTCACTTATTTCAGGGAAAAAGGCAGAAATTTTCCTTATTTTGGGGCAAGAAGGCAAAAATTCCTAATATTTTGTGCCAAAATTCAGAAATTCCCCTTATTTTGAGGTAAAAAAGCTGAAATTCCCCTTATTTGGGGGCAAAAAGGCAGAAATTTCCCTTATATTGGAGCAAAATTGAAGAAATTTCACTTATTTCAGGGTAATAAGTAAAAAATTTTCCTTATTTTAAGGCAAAAATGACAGAAATTTCCTTTGTTTGGGGGGAAAAAGACAGAAATTCCACTTATTTAGAGGAAAAAAAGCAGAAATTCCTCTTATTTTAGGGCAAAATTGCAGAAATTTCCTTTATTTGGGGGTAAAAAACAGAAATTCCCTTTATTTTGGGGCAAAATTCCAGAAATTTCCTATATTATGGGGAAAATTGCAGAAATTTCTTTTATTTTAGGGCAAAATTGCAGAAATATCACATATTTCACAGAAAAAAAGCAAAAATTTTTCTTATTTTGGTGCAAAAAAGCAGAAATTCCCATTATTTTGGGGCAAAAAGGCAGAAATTCCCTTTTTTGGGCTAAAATTGCAGAAATTTCACATATTTCAGGGCAAAAAGGCAGAAATTTCCCTTAATTTGGGGCAAAAATGAAGAAATTTCCCTTTTTTATGGCAAAAAGGTATGCATTCCCCTTATTTTCAGGCAAAAAAGCAGTAATTTCCCGTATTTTGAAGCAAAATTGCAGAAATGCCCCTAATTGTGGGTCCAAAAGGCAGAAATTCTCCTTATTTTGGGGCAAAACTCAGAAATTCCACTTATTTTGGGGCCAAATTCCAGAAATTTCCCTTATTTTGGGGCAAAATTGCAGAAATTTCACTTATTTTGGGGCAAAATTGCAGAAATTTCACTTATTTCAGGAGAAAAAACAGAAATTTTCCTTATTTTGGGGCAAAAAAGCAGAAATTCCTAATATTTTGTGACAAAAATGCAGAAATTCCTATTATTTTGTTGCAAAAATGCAGAAATTTCCCTTATTTTGAGGTAAAAATGCTGAAATTCCCCATATTTAAGGGCAAAAAGGCAGAAATTTCCCTTATTTTGGGGCAAATTTGCAGAAATTTCACTTATTTCAGGGTAATAAGTCAGAAATTTTTCTTATTTTGGTGCAAAAAAGACAGAAATTCCCTTTGTTTTGGGGGAAAAAGACAGAAATTCCACTTATTTAGAGGCAAAATGCAAAAGTTCCCCTTATTTTGGAGCAAAAATGAAGAAATTTCCCTTTTTTATGGCAAAAATGTATGCATTCTTCTTATTTTTGGACAAAAAGGCAGAAATTCCCCATATTTTAGAACAAAAGGCAGAAATTCCTTTTATTTTGGAGCAAAATTGCAGAAATTTCCCTAATTGTGGGGCAAAAACAATAATTCCCCTTATTTTGAAGCAAAATTGCAGAAATTTCCTTTATTATGGGGAAAAATTGCAGAAATTTCTCTTATTTTAGGGCAAAATTGCAGAAATTTCACTAACTGTGGGGCAAAAGGCAGAAATTCTCCTTATTTTGGGGCAAAACTCAGAAATTCCACTTATTTTGGGGCCAAATTTCAGAAATTTCCCTTATTTTGGGGCAAAATTGCAGAAATTTCACTTATTTCAGGGAAAAAAGGCAGAAATTTTCCTTATTTTGGGGCAAAAAGGCAGAAATTCCTAATATTTTGTGCCAAAATTCAGAAATTCCCCTTATTTTGAGGAAAAAAGGCTGAAATTCCCCTTATTTGGGGGCATAAAGGCAGAAATTTCCCTTATATTGGAGCAAAATTGCAGAAATTTCACTTATTTCAGGGTAATAAGTCAGAAAGTTTTCTTATTTTGGGGCAAAAATGACAGAAATTCCCTTTGTTTTGGGGGAAAAAGACAGAAATTCCACTTATTTAGATGCAAAAAAGCAGAAATTCCCCTTATTTTAGGACAAAATTGCAGAAATTTCCCTTATTTGGGGGCAAAAAACAGAAATTCCTCTTATTTTGGGGCAAAATTCCAGAAATTATCTTTATTATGGGGAAAAATTGAAGAAATTTCTTTTATTTTAGGGCAAAATTGCAGAAATTTCATTTCTTTCAGAGAAAAAAAGCAAAAATTTTTCTTATTTTGGGCCAAAAAGGCAGAAATTTTCATTATTTTGGGGCAAAAAGGCAGAAATTCACCTTATTTTGGGCTAAAATTGCAGAAATTATAAATATTTCAGGGCAAAAAGGCAGAAATTTCCCTTAATTTGGGGCAAAAGTGAAGAAATTTCCCTTTTTTATGGCAAAAAGGTATGCATTCCCCTTATTTTCAGGCAAAAAGGCAGAAATTCCCCATATTTTGAAGCAAAATTGCAGAAATTGCCTAAGTGTGAGGCAAAAAGGCAGAAATTTCCCGTATTTTGGGGCAAAATTGCAGAAATTTCACTTATTTCAGGGAAAAAAAGCAGAAATTTTCCTTATTTTTGGGCAAAAATGCAGAAATTCCTAATATTTTGTGGCAAAAATGCATAAATTCCTAATATTTTGTTTCAAAAATGCAGAAATTTCCCTTATTTTGAGGTAAAAAGGCTGAAATTTCCCTTATATGGGTGCAAAAAGGCAGAAATTTCCCTTATTTTGAGGCAAAATTGCAGAAATTTCACTTATTTAAGGGAAAAAAAGGCAGAAATTCTCCTTATTTTGGGGCAAAAAGGCAGAAATTCTCTGTATTTTGGTGGAAAAATCAGATATTTCCCTTATTTTGAGGTAAAATGCTGAAATTCCCCTTATTTTGGGGCAAAAGGCAGAAATTTCCCTATTTTTGGGGCAAATTTGCAGAAATTTCACTTATTTCAGGGTAATAAGTCAGATATTTTCCTTATTTTGGGGCAAAAAACACAGAAATTTTCTTTGTTTTGGGAGAAAAAAACAAAAATTCCACTTATTTAGAGGCAAAAAGGCAAAAGTTCCCCTTATTTTAGAGCAAAAATGAAGAAATTTCCCTTTTTTATGGCAAAAAGGTATGCATTCTTCTTATTTTCGGAAAAAAAGCAGAAATTCCCCATATTTTGGGGCAAAAGGCAGAAATTCCCCTTATTTTGGGGCAAAATTGCAGAAATTTTCCTAATTGTGGGGCAAAAAACAGAAATTCCTTTTATTTTGAAGCAAAATTGCAGAAATTTCCCTTATTATGGGCAAAAATTGCAGAAATTTCCCTTATTTTAGGGCAAAATTGCAGAAATTTTACTAATTGTGGGGCAAAAAGGCAGAAATTCTTATTATTTTGGGGCAAAACTCTGAAATTCCACTTATTTTGGGGCAAGAATCACAGAAATTTCCCTTATTTTAGGGGGAAAATTGCAGAAATTTTATTATTTTGGGGCAAAATTGCAGAAATTTCACTTATTTCAAAGAAAAAAGGCAGAAATTTTTTTTATTTTGGGGCAAAAAGGCATAAATTCCTAATATTTTGTACCGAAATTCAGAAATTCCCATTATTTTGAGGTAAAAAGGCTGATATTCCCTTTATTTGGGGGCAAAAACGCAGAAATTTCCATTAATTGGGAAAAAATTGCAGAAATTTCACTTATTTCAGGGTAATAAGTCAGAAATTTTCCTTATTTTGAGGCAAAAATGACAGAAATTCCCTTTGTTTTGGGGGAAAAAGACAGAAATTACACTTATTTATAGGCAAAAAATCGGAAATTCCCCTTATTTTAGGGCAAAATTGCAGAAATTTCCCTTATTTGGGGGCAAAAAAAACAGAAATTCCCCTTATTTTGTGGCAAAATTCCAGGAATTTCACTTATTATAAGGAAAAATTGCAGAAATTTCCCTTATTTTAGGGCAAAATTGCAGAAATTTCACTTATTTCAGAGAAAAAACGCAAAAATTTTTCTTATTTTGGGGCAAAAAGGCAGAAATTCCCATTATTTTGGGGCAAAAAGGCAGAAATTCACCTTATTTTGGGCTAAAATTGCAGAAATTTCACATATTTCAGGGCAAGAAGGCAGAAATTTCCCTTAATTTGGGGCAAAAATGAAGAAATTTCTTTTTTTTTTTTATGGCAAAAAGGTATGCATTCCTTTTATTTTCGGGCAAAAAGGCAGAAATTCCCGGTATTTTGGAGCAAAATTGCAGAAATTCCCTTAATTGTGGGGCCAAATTCCAGAAATTTTCCTTATTTTGGGGCAAAATTGCAGAAATTTCCCTTATTTTTAGGTAAAAAGGCTGAAATTCCCTTTATTAGTGGAAAAAAGGCAGAAATTATTCTTATTTTGGGGCAAATTTGCAGAAATTTCACTTATTTCAGGGTTATAAGTCAGAAATTTTCCTTGTTTTGGGGCAAAAAATACAGAAATTCCTTTTGTTTTGGGGGAAAAAGACAGAAATTCCACTTATTTAGAGGCAAAAATGCAAAAGTTCCCCTTATTTTGGAGCAAAAATGAAGAAATTTCCCTTATTTTAGGGCAAAATTGCAGAAGTTTCACTAATTGTGGGGCAAAAGGCATAAATTCTTCTTATTTTGGGGCAAAACTCAGAAATTCCACTTATTTTGGGGCAAAATTCCAGAAATTTCCCTTATTTTGAAGCAAAATTTCAGAAATTTTACTTATTTTGGGGCAAAATTGCAGAAATTTCACTTATTTCAAGGAAAAAAGCAGAAATTTTCCTTATTTTGGGGCAAAAAGGCAGAATTTCCTAATATTTTGTGCCAAAATTCAGAAATTCCCCTTATTTTGAGATAAAAAGGCTGAAATTTTCCTTATTTTGGGGCAAAAAGGCAGAAATTTCCCTTATATTGGGGTAAAATTGCAGAAATTTCACTTATTTCAGGGTAATAAGTCAGAAATTTTCCTTATTTGGGGGCAAAAATGACAGAATTTCCCTTTGTTTTGGGGGAAAAAGACAGAAATTCCACTTATTTAGAGGCAAAAAAGCAGAAATTCCCCTTATTTTAGGGCAAAATTGCAGAAATTTCCCTTATTTGGATCAAAAAAAGAGAAATTCCCCTTATTTTGGGGCAAAATTCCAGAAATTTCCCTTTTTATGGGGGAAAATTGCAGAAATTTCCTTTATTTTAGGGCAAAATTGCAGAAATTTCACTTATTTCAGAAAAAAAAGGCAAAAATTTTTCTTATTTTGGAGCAAAAAGGCAGAAATTCCCATTACTTTGATGGCAAAAAGGCAGAAATTCACCTTATTTTGGGGTAAAATTGCAGAAATTTCACATATTTCAGGGCAAAAACCCAGAAATTTCCCTTAATTTGGGGCAAAAATGAAGAAATTTCCTTTAATTTGGGGCAAAAATGAAGAAAATTCCCTTTTTTATGGCAAAAAGGTATGCATTCCCTTTATTTTCGGCAAAAAGGCAGACATTCCCCGTATTTTGTAGCAAAATTGCAGAAATTCCCCTAATTGTGGGGCAAAAAGGCAGAAATTTTTCTTATTTTGGGACAAAAATGACAGGAATTCCCTTTGTTTTGGGGGAAAAGACAGAAATTCCACTTATTTAGAGGAAAAAAGCTGAAATTCTGCTTATTTTACGGCAAAATTCCAGAAATTTCCCTTATTTGGGGGCAAAAAAACAGAAATTCCTCTTATTTTAGGGCAAAATTCCAGAAATTTCTTTTATTTTGGGGAAAAATTGCAGAAATTTCCCTTATTTTAGGGCAAAATTGCAGAAATTTCACTTATTTCAGAGAAAAAAGGCAAAAATTTTTCTTATTTTGGGGCAAAAATGCAGAAATTCCCATTATTTTGGGGCAAAAAGGCAGAAATTCACCTTATTTTGGGCTAAAATTGTAGAGATATCACATATTTCAGGGCAAAAAGGAAGATATTTCCCTTAATTTGGGGCAAAAATGAAGAAATTTCCCTTTTTTATGGCAAAAAGGTATGCATTCCCCTTATTTTCGGGCAAAAAGGCAGAAATTCCCCGTATTTTGGAGCAAAATTGCAGACATTCCCCTAATTGTGGGGCAAAAAGGCAGAAATTCTCTTTATTTTGGGGCAAAACTCAGAAATTCCACCTATTTTGGGGCATAATACCCGAAATTTCCCTAAATTTGGGGCAAAAATGCAGAAATTTAACTTATTTTGGGGCAAAATCGCAGAAATTTCACTTATTTCAGGGAAAAAAGGTAGAAATTTTCCTTATTTTGGGGCAAAAAGGCAGAAATTCCTAATATTTTGTGGCAATAATGCAGAAATTCTTAATATTTTGTTGCAAAAATGCAGAAATTTCCCTTATTTTGAGGTTAAAAGGCTGAAATTCCCTGTATTTGGGGGCAAAAAGGCAGAAATTTCCCTTATTTTGGGGCAAATTTGCAAAAATTTCACTTATTTCAGGGTAATAAGTCAGAAATTTTCCATATATTGGGGCAAAAAAGACAGAAATTCTTTTTGTTTTGGGGGAAAAAACAGAAATTCCACTTATTCAAAGGAAAAAACAAAAGTTCCCCTAATTTTGGAGCAAAAATGAAGAAATTTCCCTTTTTTATGGCAAAAAGTTATGCATTCTTCTTATTTTCAGACAAAAAGGCAGAAATTTCCCATATTTTGGGGCAAAAGGCAGAAATTTCCCTTATTTTACAGCAAAATTGCAGAAATTTCACTAATTGTGGCGCAAAAAGGCAGAAATTCTCCTATTTTGGGGCAAAACTCAGAAATTCCACTTATTTTGGGGCAAAATTCCAAAAATTTCCCTTATTTTGAGGCAAAATTGCAGAAATTTTACTTCTTTTGGGGCAAAATTGCAGAAATTTCACTTATTTCAGAGAAAAAAGGCAGAAATTTTCCTTATTTTGGGGCAAAAATGCAGAAATTCTCCATATTTTGGTGCAAAAATCAGAAATTTCCCTTTTTTTGTGGTAAAATGCTGAAATTCCCCTTATTTTGGGTCAAAAAACAGAAATTTCCCTATTTTTGGGGCAAATTTGCAGAAATTTCACTTATTTCAGGGTAATAAGTCAGAAATTTTCTTTATTTTGGGGCAAAAAAGACAGAAATTTTTTTTGTTATGGGGGAAAAATACAGAAATTCCACTTATTTAGAGGCAAAAAGGCAAAAGTTCCCCTTATTTTGGAGCAAAAATGAAGAAATTTCCCTTTTTTATGGCAAAAATGTATGCATTCTTCTTATTTCGGACAAAAAGGCAGAAATTCCCCATATTTTGGGGCAAAAGGCAGAAATTCCCCTTATTTTTGGGCAAAATTGCAGAAATTTCCCTAATTGTGGGACAAAAAAAAGAAATTCCCCTTATTTTGAAGCAAAATTTCAGAAATTTCCCTTATTATGGGAAAAAATTGCAGAAATTTCCCTTATTTTAGGGCAAAATTGCAGAAATTTCACTAAATGTGGGGCAAAAAGGCAGAAATTCTCCTTATTTTGAGGCAAAGCTCAGAAATTCTACTTATATTGGGGCAAAATTCCAGAAATTTCCCTTATTTTGGGGCAAAATTTTAGAAATTTTACTTATTTTGGAGAAAAATTGCAGAAATTTCACTTATTTCAGGGAAAAAAGTCAGAAATTTTCCTTATTTTAAGGAAAAAATGCAGAAATTCCTAATATTTTGTGCCAAAATTCAGAAATTCCCCTTATTTTGAGGTAAAAAGGCTGAAATTCCCCTTATTTGGGGGCAAAAAGGCAAAAATTTCTCTTATATTGGGGCAAAATTGCAGAAATTTCACTTATTTCAGGGTAATAAGTCAGAAATTTTCTTTATTTTGGGGCTGAAATGACAGAAATTCCCTTTGTTTTTGGGGAAAAAGACAGAAATTCCACTTATTTAGAGGCATAAAACGCAGAAATTCCCCTTATTTTAGCGTAAAATTGCAGAAATTTCCCTTATTTGGGGCAAAAAAACAGAAATTCCCCTTATTTTGGCGCAAAATTCCTGAAATTTCCCTTATTATAGGGAAAAATTGCAGAAATTTCCATTATTTTAGGGCAAAATTGCAGAAATTTCACTCATTTCAGAAAAAAAAGGCAAAAATCTTTCTCATCTTGGGGCAAAAAAGCAGAAATTACCATTATTTTGGGGCAAAAAGGCAGAAATTCACCTTATTTTGGGCTAAAATTGCAGAGATTTCACATATTTCAGGGCAAAAAGGCAGAAATTTCCCTTAATTTGGGGCAAAAATGAAGAAATTTCCCTTTTTTATGGCAAAAAGGTATGCATTTCCCTTATTTTCGGGCAAAAAGGCAGAAATTCCCCGTATTTTGGAGCAAAATTGCAGAAATTCTCCTAATTGTGGGGCAAAAAGGCAGAAATTCTCCTGATTTTAGGGCAAAACTCAGAAATTCCACTTATTTTGTGGCAAAATTCCAGAAATTTCCCTTATTTTGGGGCAAAATTGCAGAAATTACACATATTTTGTGGCAATATTGCAGAAATTTCACTTATTTCAGGAAAATAAAGGTAGAAATTTTTCTTATTGTGGGGCAAAAAGGCAGAAATTCCTAATATTTTGTGGCAAAAATGCAGAAATTCCTAATATTTTGTTGCAAAAATGCAGAAATTTCCTTTACTTTGAGGTAAAAAGGCTGAAATTTCCTTTATTTGGGGGTAAAAAGGCAGAAATTTCCCTTATTTGGGGGCAAATTTGCAAAAATTTCACTTATTTCAGGGTAATAAGTCAGAAATTTTCCTTATTTTAGGGCAAAAAAGACAGAAATTCTTTTTGTTTTGAAGGAAAAATACAGAAATTCCACTTATTCAGAGGTAAAAAGGCGAAAGTTCCTTTTATTTTGGAGAAAAAATGAAGAAATTTCCCTTTTTTATGGCAAAAAGTTATGCATTCTTCTTATTTTCGGACAAAAAGGCAGAAATTTCCCATATTTTGGGGCAAAAGGCAGAAATTTCTCCTATTTTAGAGCAAAATTGCAGAAATTTCACTAATTGTGGCGCAAAAAGGCAGAAATTCTCCTCATTTTGGGACAAAACTTAGAAATTCCACTTATTTTGGGGCAAAATTCCAGAAATTTCCCTTATTTTGGGGCAAAATTGCAGAAATTTTACTTATTTTGGGGCAAAATTGCAGACATTTCACTTATTTCATGGAAAAAAGGCAGAAATTTTCCTTATTTTGGGGCAAAAAGGCAGAAATTCTCCATATTTTTGTGCAAAAATCAGAAATTTCCCTTATTTTGAGGTAAAAAGGCTGAAATTTCCCTTATTTTGGGGCAAAAAGAAGAAATTTCCCTATTTTGGGGCAAATTTGCAGAAATTTCACTTATTTCAGGGTAATAAGTCAGAAATTTTCCTTATTTTGGGGCAAAAATGACAGAAATTCTATTTGTTTTGAGGGAAAAGACAGACATTTCACTTATTTAGAGGCAAAAAAGCAGAAATTCTCCTTATTTTAGGGCAAAATTGCAGAAATTTCTTTTATTTTGGGGCAAAGAACAGAAATTCCCCTTATTTTGAGGCAAAATTCCAGAAATATCCCTTATTATGGGAAAAAATTGCAGAAATTTCCTTTATTTTAGGGCAAAATTGCACAAATTTGACTTATTTCAGAGAAAAAAGGCAAAATTTTTTCTTATTTTGGGGCAAAAAGGCAGAAACTCCAATTATTTTGGGGCAAAAAGGCACAAATTCACCTTATTTTGGGCTAAAATTGCAGAAATTTCACATATTTCAGAACCAAAAGGCAGAAATTTCCCTTAATTTAGGGCAAAAATGAAGAAATTTCCCTTTTTTATGGCAAAAAGTTATGCATTCCCCTTATTTTTGTGCAAAACAGCAGAAATTCCCTGTATTTTGGAGCAAAATTGCAGAAATTCCCCTAATTGTTGGGAAAAAAGGCAGAAATTTTCCTTATTTTGGGGTAAAACTCAGAAATTCCACTAATTTTGTGGCAAAATTCCAGAAATTTCCCTTATTTTGGGGCAAAATTGCAGAAATTTCACTTATTTTGGGGCAAAATTGCAGAAATTTCACTTATTTCAGGGAAAAAAAGGCAGAAATTTTCCTTATTTTGGGGCAAAAAGGCAAAAATTCCTAATATTTTGTGGCAAAAATGCAGAAATTCCTAATATTTTGTTGCAAAAATGCAGAAATTTCCCTTATTTTGAGGTAAAAAAGCTGAAATTCCCCTTATTTGTGGGCAAAAAGCAGAAATTTCCCTTATTTTGGGGCAAATTTGCAAAAATTTCACTTATTTCAGCATAATAAGTCAGAAATTTTCCTTATTTTGGGGGAAAAAGACAGAAATTTCCTTTGTTTTGGGAAAAAAAGACAGAAATTCCACTTATTTAGAGGCAAAAAGGCAAAATTTCCACTTATTTTGGAGCAAAAATGAAGAAATTTCCCTTTATTATGGCAAAAAGATATGCATTCTTCTTATTTTTGGACAAAAAGGCAGAAATTCCCCATATTTTGGGGCAAAAGGCTAAATTCCCCTTATTTTAAGGCAAAATTGCAGAAATTTCCCTAATTGTGGGGCAAAAAACAGAAATTCCCCTTATTTTGAAGCAAAATTGCATAAATTTCCCTTATTATGGGGAAAACTTGCAGAAATTTCTCTTATTTTAGGGCTTAATTGCAGAAATTTCACTAATTTTGTGGCAAAAAGGCAGAAATTCTCCTATTTTGGGGCAAAACTCAGATATTCCACTTTTTTTGGGGCAAAATTCCAGAAATTTCCCTTATTTTGGGGCAAAATTGCAGAAATTTTACCTATTTTGCGGCAAAATTGCAGAAATTTCACTTATTTCTAGGTAAAAAGCAGAAATTTTGCTTATTTTGGGGCAAAAAGGCAGAAATTCGTAATATTTTGTGCCAAAATTCAGAAATTCCCTTTATTTTGAGGTAAAAAGGCTGAAATTCCCCTTATTTGGGGGCAAAAAGGCAGAAATTTCCCTTATATTGGGGCAAAGTTGCACAAATTTCACTTATTTCAGGGTAATAAGTCAGAAATTTTCCTTATTTTGTTTCAAAAATGACAGAAATTCCCTTTGTTTTGGGGGAAAAAGACAGAAATTCCACTTATTTAGAGGCAAAAAACGCAGAAATTCCCCTTATTTTAGGACAAAACTGCAGAAATTTCCCTTATTTGGGGGCAAAAAAACAGAAATTCCCCTTATTTTGGCGCAAAATTCCCGAAATTTCCCTTATTATAGGGGAAAATAGCAGAAATTTCCATTATTTTAGTGCAAAATTGCAGAAATTTCACTTATTTCTAGGTAAAAAGCAGAAATTTTGCTTATTTTGGGGCAAAAAGGCAGAAATTCGTAATATTTTGTGCCAAAATTCAGAAATTCCCTTTATTTTGAGGTAAAAAGGCTGAAATTCCCCTTATTTGGGGGCAAAAAGGCAGAAATTTCCCTTATATTGGGCCAAAATCTGCAGAAATTTCACTTATTTCAGGGTAATAAGTCAGAAATTTTCCTTATTTTGTTTCAAAAATGACAGAAATTCCCTTTGTTTTGGGGGAAAAAGACAGAAATTCTACTTATTTAGAGGCAAAAAACGCAGAAATTCCCCTTATTTTAGGGCAAAACTGCAGAAATTTCCCTTATTTGGGGGCAAAAAAACAGAAATTCCCCTTATTTTGGCGCAAAATTCCCGAAATTTCCCTTATTATAGGGGAAAATAGCAGAAATTTCCATTATTTTAGTGCAAAATTGCAAAAATTTCACTTATTTCCGAGAAAAAAGGCAAAAATTTTTCTTATCTTGGGGCAAAAATGCAGAAATTCCCATTATTTTGGGGCAAAAAGGCAGAAATTCGCCTTATTTTAAGCTAAAATTGTAGAAATTTCACATATTTCAGGGCACAAATGCAGAAATTTCCCTTAATTTGGGGCAAAAATAAAGAAATTTCCCTTTTTTATGGCAAAAAGCTATGCATTCCCCTTATTTTCGGGCAAAAAGGCAGAAATTCCCCGTATTTTGGAGCAAATTGCAGATATTCCCCTAATTGTGGGGCAAAAAGGCAGAAATTCTCCTTATTTTGGGGCAAAACTCAAAAATTCCACTTATTTTGGGGCAAAATATCCGAAATTTCCCTTAATTTGGGGCAAAATTTCAGACATTTAAATTATTTTGGGGCAAAATTGCAGAAATTTTACTTATTTCAGGGAAAAAAGGCAGAAATTTTCCTTATTTAGGGGCAATAAGGCAGAAATTCCTAATATATTGTGGCAATAATGCAGAAATTCCTAATATTTTGTTGCAAAAATGCAGAAATTTCCCTTATTTTGAGGTAAAAAGGCTGAAATTCCCCTTATTTGGGGGCAAAAAAGCAGAAATTTCCTTTATTTTGGGGCAAATTTGCAGAAATTTCACTTATTTCAGGGTAATAAGTCAGAAATTTTCCTTATTTTGGCGCAAAAAAGACAGAAATTCCCTTTGTTTTGGGGGAAAAAGACAGAAATTCCACTTATTTAGAGGCAAAAAGGCAAAAGTTCCCCTTATTTGGAGCAAAAATGAAAAAAAATTTTCTTTTTTATAGCAAAAAGGTATGCATTCTTCTTATTTTCGAACAAAAAGGCAGAAATTCACATTTTTGGGGCAAAGGCAGAATTAACCTTTATTTTGAGGCAAAATTGCAGAAATTTCTATAATTGTGGCGCAAAAAGGCAGAAATTCTCCTATTTTGGGGCAAAACTCAGAAATTCCACTTATTTTGGGGCAAAATTCCAGAAATTTCCCTTATTTTGGGGCAAAATTCCAGAAATTTTACTTATTTTGGTGCAAAATTGCAGAAATTTCACTTATTTCATAGAAAAAAGGCAGAAATTTTCCTTATTTTTGGGCAAAAAGGCAGAAATTCTTCATATCTTGGTGCAAAAATCAGAAATTTCCCTTATTTTGAGGTAAAATGCTGAAATTCCCCTTATTTTGGGGAAAAAACAGAAATTTTCCTATTTTTGGGGCAAATTTGCATAAATTTCACTTATTTCAGGGTAATAAGTCAGAAATTTTCCTTATTTTCGGGCAAAAAAGACACAAATTTTTTTTGTTTTGGGGGAAAAATACAGAAATTACACTTATTTAGAGGCAAAAAGGCAAAAGTTTCCCTTATTTTGGAGCAAAAATGAAGAAATTTCCCTTTTTTATGGCAAAAAGGTATGCATTCTTCTTATTTTCGGACAAAAATGCAGAAATTCCCCATATTTTGGGGCAAAATGCAGAAATTCACTTTATTTTGGGGCAAAATTGCAGAAATTTCTCTAATTGTGGGGCAAAAAACAGAAATTCCCCTTATTTTGAAACAAAATTGCAGAAATTTCACTTATTTCAGAAAAAAAAGGCAGAAATTTTTCTTATTTTGGGGAAAAAAAGGCAGAAATTCTCCGTATTTTGGTGCAAAATTACAGAAATTTCCCTTATTATGGGGAAAAATTGCAGAAATTTCCCTTATTTTAGGGCAAAATTGCAGAAATTTCACTAATTGTGGGGCAAAAAGGCATAAATTCTCCTTATTTTGGGGCAAAACCCAGAAATTCCACTTATTTTATGGCAAAATTCTAGAAATTTCCCTTATTTTAGGGGAAAATTGCAGAACTTTTACTTATTTTGGAGCAAAATTGAAGAAATTTCACTTATTTCAGGGCAAAAAGGCAGAAATTTTCCTTATTTTGGGGCAAAAAGGCAGAAATTCCTAATATTTTGTGCCAAAATTCAGAAATTCCCCTTATTTTGAGGTAAAAAGGCTGAAATTCCCCTTATTTGGGGGCAAAAGGCTTAATTTTCTCTTATAATGGGGCAAAATTGCAGAAATTTCACTTATTTCAGGGTAATAAGTCAAAAATTTTTCTTATTTTTGGGCAAAAATGACAGGAATTCCCTTTGTTTTGGGGGAAAAGACAGAAATTCCACTTATTTAGAGGAAAAAAGCTGAAATTCTGCTTATTTTACGGCAAAATTCCAGAAATTTCCCTTATTTGGGGGCAAAAAAACAGAATTTCCTCTTATTTTAGGGCAAAATTCCAGAAATTTCCCTTATTTTGGGGAAAAATTGCAGAAATTTCCCTTATTTTAGGGCAAAATTGCAGAAATTTCACTTATTTCAGAGAAAAAAGGCAAAAATTTTTCTTATTTTGGGGCAAAAATGCAGAAATTCCCATTATTTTGGGGCAAAAAGGCAGAAATTCACCTTATTTTGGGCTAAAATTGTAGAGATATCACATATTTCAGGGCAAAAAGGAAGATATTTCCCTTAATTTGGGGCAAAAATGAAGAAATTTCCCTTTTTTATGGCAAAAAGGTATGCATTCCCCTTATTTTCGGGCAAAAAGGCAGAAATTCCCCGTATTTTGGAGCAAAATTGCAGACATTCCCCTAATTGTGGGGCAAAAAGGCAGAAATTCTCTTTATTTTGGGGCAAAACTCAGAAATTCCACCTATTTTGGGGCATAATACCCGAAATTTCCCTAAATTTGGGGCAAAAATGCAGAAATTTAACTTATTTTGGGGCAAAATCGCAGAAATTTCACTTATTTCAGGGAAAAAAGGTAGAAATTTTCCTTATTTTGGGGCAAAAAGGCAGAAATTCCTAATATTTTGTGGCAATAATGCAGAAATTCTTAATATTTTGTTGCAAAAATGCAGAAATTTCCCTTATTTTGAGGTTAAAAGGCTGAAATTCCCTGTATTTGGGGGCAAAAAGGCAGAAATTTCCCTTATTTTGGGGCAAATTTGCAAAAATTTCACTTATTTCAGGGTAATAAGTCAGAAATTTTCCATATATTGGGGCAAAAAAGACAGAAATTCTTTTTGTTTTGGGGGAAAAAACAGAAATTCCACTTATTCAAAGGAAAAAACAAAAGTTCCCCTAATTTTGGAGCAAAAATGAAGAAATTTCCCTTTTTTATGGCAAAAAGTTATGCATTCTTCTTATTTTCAGACAAAAAGGCAGAAATTTCCCATATTTTGGGGCAAAAGGCAGAAATTTCCCTTATTTTACAGCAAAATTGCAGAAATTTCACTAATTGTGGCGCAAAAAGGCAGAAATTCTCCTATTTTGGGGCAAAACTCAGAAATTCCACTTATTTTGGGGCAAAATTCCAAAAATTTCCCTTATTTTGAGGCAAAATTGCAGAAATTTTACTTCTTTTGGGGCAAAATTGCAGAAATTTCACTTATTTCAGAGAAAAAAGGCAGAAATTTTCCTTATTTTGGGGCAAAAAGGCAGAAATTCTCCATATTTTGGTGCAAAAATCAGAAATTTCCCTTTTTTTGTGGTAAAATGCTGAAATTCCCCTTATTTTGGGTCAAAAAACAGAAATTTCCCTATTTTTGGGGCAAATTTGCAGAAATTTCACTTATTTCAGGGTAATAAGTCAGAAATTTTCTTTATTTTGGGGCAAAAAAGACAGAAATTTTTTTTGTTATGGGGGAAAAATACAGAAATTCCACTTATTTAGAGGCAAAAAGGCAAAAGTTCCCCTTATTTTGGAGCAAAAATGAAGAAATTTCCCTTTTTTATGGCAAAAATGTATGCATTCTTCTTATTTCGGACAAAAAGGCAGAAATTCCCCATATTTTGGGGCAAAAGGCAGAAATTCCCCTTATTTTTGGGCAAAATTGCAGAAATTTCCCTAATTGTGGGACAAAAAAAAAGAAATTCCCCTTATTTTGAAGCAAAATTGCAGAAATTTCCCTTATTATGGGAAAAAATTGCAGAAATTTCCTTTATTTTAGGGAAAATTGCAGAAATTTCACTAATTGTGGGGCAAAAAGGCAGAAATTCTCCTTATTTTGGGGCATAACTCAGAAAATCCACCTATTTTGGGGCAAACTTCCAGAAATTTTCCTTATTTTGGGGCAAAATTACAGAAATTTTACTTATATTGGGGCAAAATTGCAGAAATTTCATTTATTTCAGGGTAATAAGTCAGAAATTTTCCTTATTTTGGGGCAATAATGACAGAAATTTCCTTTGTTTTTGGGGAAAAAGACAGAAATTCCACTTATTTAGAGGCAAAAAACGCAGAAATTCCCCTTATTTTAGGGCAAAATTGCAGAAATTTCCCTTATTTGGGGGCAAAAAAAACAGAAATTCCCCTTATTTTGGCGCAAAATTCCCGAAATTTCCCTTATTATAATGAAAAATTGCAGAAATTTTTTTTATTTTAGTGCAAAATTGCAGAAATTTCACTTATTTCAGAGAAAAAAAGGCAAAAATTTTTCTTATCTTGGGGCAAAAAAGCAGAAATTCCCATTATTTTGGGGCAAAAAGAAAGAAATTCACCTTATTTTGGGCTAAAATTGCAGAAATTTAACATATTTCAGGGCAAAAATGCAGAAATTTCCCTTAATTTGGGGCAAAAATGAAGAAATTTCCCTTTTTTATGGCAAAAAGTTATTCATTCCCCTTATTTTCGGGCAAAAAGGCAGAAATTCCCCGTATTTTTGAACAAAATTGCAGAAATTCCCCTAATTGTGGGGCAAAAAGGCAGAAATCCTCCTTATTTTGGGGCAAAACTCAGAAATTCCACCTATTTTGGGGCAAAATACCCGAAATTTCCCTTAATTGGGGCAAAATTGCAGAAATTTAACTTATTTTGGGGCAAATTGCAGAAATTTCACTTATTTCAGGGAAAAAAAGGCAGAAATTTTCCTTATTTTGGGCAAAAAGGCAGAAATTCCTAATATTTTTTGGCAATAATGCAGAAATTCCTAATATTTTGTTGCAAAAATGCAGAAATTTCCCATATTTTGAGGTAAAAAGGCTGAAATTCCCCTTTTTCGGGGCAAAAAAGCAAAAATTTCCCTTATTTTGGGGCAAAATTGCAGAAATTTCACTTATTTCAGGGTAATACGTGAGAAATTTTCCTTATTTTGGGGCAAAAGAGACAAAAATTCCCTTTGTTTTGGGGAAAAAAGACAGAAATTCCACTTATTTAGAGGCAAAAAGGCAAAAGTTCCCCTTATTTTGGAGCAAAAATGAAAAAATTTCCCTTTTTTATAGCAAAAAGGTATGCATTCTTCTTATTTTCGGACAAAAAGGCAGAAATTCCCCATATTTTGGGGCAAAGGCAGAAATTACCCTTATTTTGGGGCAAAACTCAGAAATTCCAATTATTTTGGGGCAAACTTTTAGAAATTTCCCTTATTTTGGGGCAAAATTGCAGAAATTTTACTTTTTGGGGCAAAATTGCAGAAATTTCACTTATTTCACATAAAAAAAGGCAGAAATTTTCCTTATTTTGGGGCAACAAACAGAAATTTCTCTATTTTTGGGGCAAATTTGCAGAAATTTCTCTTATTTCAGGGTCATAAGTCAGAAATTTTTCTTATTTTGGGGCAAAAAAGACAGAAATTCTTTTAGTTTTGTTGGAAAAATACAGAAATTCCACTTATTTAGTGGCAAAAAGGCAAAAGTTCCCCTTATTTTGGAGCAAAAATGAAGAAATTTCCCCTTTTTATGGCATAAAGGTATGCATTCTTTTTATTTTGGACAAAAAGGCAGAAATCCCCCTTATTTTGGGGCAAAATTGCAGAAATTTTCCTAATTGTGGGGCAAAAAACAGAAATTCCCCTTATTTTGAAACAAAATTGCAGAAATTTCACTTATTTCAGGGAAAAAAGCCAGAAATTTTCTTTATTTTGGGGCAAAAAGGCAAAAAGTCTCCGTATTTTGGTGCAAAATTACAGAAATTTCCCTTATTATGGGGAAAAATTGCAGAAATTTCCCTTATTGTAGGGCAAAATTGCAGAAATTTCACTAATTGTGGGGCAAAAAGGCAGAAATTTTCCTTATTTTGGGGCAAAAAGGCAGAAATTCCTAATATTTTGTGCCAAAATTCAGAAATTCCCCTTATTTTGATGTAAAAAGGCTGAAATTCCCCTTATTTGGGGGCAAAAGGCAGAATTTTCCCTTATAATGGGGCAAAATTGCAGAAATTTCACTTATTTCAGGGTAATAAGTCACAAATTTTTCTTATTTTGGGGCAAAAATGACAGAAATTCCCTTTGTTTTCGGGGAAAAGACAGAAATTCCACTTATTTAGAGGCAAAAAAGTTGAAATTCCCCTCATTTTAGGGCAAAATTCCAGAAATTTCCCTTATTTGGGGGCAAAAAAACAGAAATTCCCCTTATTTTAGGGCAAAATTCCAGAAATTTCCCTTATTATGGGGAAAAATTGCAGAAATTTCCCTTATTTTAGGGCAAAATTGCAGAAATTTCACTTATTTCAGAGAAAAAAAGGAAAATTTTTTCTTATTTTGGGGCAAAAAGGCAGAAATTACCATTATTTTGGGGCAAAAAGGCAGAAATTCACCTTATTTTGGGCTAAAATTGCAGAGATTTTACATATTTCAGGACAAAAAGGCAGAAATTTCCATTAATTTGGGGCAAAAATAAAGAAATTTCCCTTTTTTATGGCAAAAAGGCATGCATTCCCCTTATTTTCGGGCAAAAAGGCAGAAATTCCCTGTATTTTGGAGCAAAATTGCAGACATTCCCCTAATTGTGGGGCAAAAAGGCAGAAATTCTCCTTATTTTGGAGCAAAACTCAGAAATTCCACTTATTTTGTGGCAAAATTCCAGAAATGTCCCTTATTTTGGGGCAAAATTGCAGAAATTACACTTAATTTGTGGCAAAATTGCAGAAATTTCACTTATTTCAGGGAAAAAAAGGTAGAAATTTTCCTTATTTTGGGGCAAAAAGGCAGAAATTCCTAATATTTTGTGGCAAAAATGCAGAAATTCCTAATATTTTGTTGCAAAAATGCAGAAATTTCCCTTATTTTGAGGTAAAAAGGCTGAAATTCCCCTTATTTGGGGGCAAAAAGGCAGAAATTTCCTTTATTTTGGGGCAAATTTGCAAAAATTTCACTTATTTCAGGGTAATAAGTCAGAAATTTTCCATACTTTGGGGCAAAAAAGAAAGAAATTCTTTTTGTTTTGGGGGAAAAATACAGAAATTCCACTTATTCAAAGGAAAAAAGTAAAAGTTCCGCTTATTTTGGAGCAAAAATGAAGAAATTTAACTTTTTTATGGCATAAAGTTATGCATTCTTTTTATTTTCAGACAAAATTCAGAAATTTCCCATATTTTGGGGCAAAAGCCAGAAATTTCCTTTATTTTACAGCAAAATTGCAGAAATTTCACTAATTGTGGCGCAAAAAGGCAGAAATTCTTTTTATTTTGGGGCAAAACTCAGAAATTCCACTTATTTTGGGGCAAAATTCCAGAAAGTTCCCTTATATTGGGGCAAAATTGCAGAAATTTTCCTTATTTTGGGGCAAAATTGCAGACATTTCACTTATTTCAGGGAAAAAAGGCAGAAATTTTCCTTATTTTGGGGCAAAAAGACAAAATTTTCCATATTTTGGTGCAAAAATCAGAAATGTCCCTTATTTTGAGGTAAAAAGGCTGAAATTCCCCTTATTTTGGAGCAAAAGGCAGAACTTTCCCTATTTTTGGGGCAAATTTGCAGAAATTTCACTTATTTCAGGGTAATAAGTCAGAAATTTTCCTTATTTTGGGGTAAAAATGACAGAAATTCTTTTTGTATTGGGGGAAAAATATAGAAATTCCACTAATTTAGAGGCAAAAAAGCATAAATTCCCCTTATTTTAGGGCAAAATTTCAGAAATTTCCCTTATTTGGTGGCAAAAAAGAGAAATTCCCCTTATTTTTGGGCAAAATTCCAGAAATTTCCCTTATTATGGGTAAAAATTGCAGAAATTTCTTTTATTTTAGGGCAAAATTGCAGAAATTTCACTTATTTCAGAGAAAAAAGGCAAAAATTTTTTTTCTTTTGGGGCAAAAAGCAGAAATATCCATTATTTTGGGGCAAAAAGGCAGAAATTCACCTTATTTTGTGTTAAAATTGCAGAAATTTCACATATTTCAGGGCAAAAAGGCAGAAATTTCCCTTAATTTGGGGCAAAAATGAAGAAATTTCCCTTTTTTATGGCAAAAAGTTATTCATTCCCCTTATTTTCGGGCAAAAAGGCAGAAATTCTCCGTATTTTGGTGCAAAACTCAGAAATTTCACTTATTTTGGGGCAAAATTCCAGAAATTTCCTTTATTTTGGGGGAAAATTGCAGAAATTTTACTTATTTTGGGAAAATTTCAGAAATTTCACTTATTTCAGGGCAGAAAGGCAGAAATTTTCCTTATTTTGGGGCAAAAAGGCACAAATTCCTAATATTTTGTGCCAAAATTCAGAAATTCCCCTTATTTTGAGGTAAAAAGGCTGAAATTCCCCTTATTTGGGGGAAAAGGCAGAATTTTCCCTTATAATGGGGCAAAATTGCAGAAATTTCACTTATTTCAGGGTAATAAGTCAGAAATTTTTCTTATTTTGGGGCATAAATGACAGAAATTCTCTTTGTTTTCAGGGAAAAGACAGAAATTCCACTTATTTAAAGGCAAAAATCTGAAATTCTCCTTATTTTAGGGCAAAATTCCAGAAATTTCCATTATTGGGGGCAAAAAAACAGAAATTCCCCTTATTTTGGGGCAAAATTCCAGAAATTTCCTTTATTATGGGGAAAAATTGCAGAAATTTCCTTTATTTTAAGGCAAAATTGCAGAAATTTCACTTATTTCAGAGAAAAAAGGCAGAAATTTTTCTTCTTTTGGGGAAAAAAGGCAGAAATTCCCATTATTTTGGGGCAAAAAGGCAGAAATTCACCTTATTTGGGCTAAAATTTCAGAAATTTCATATATTTCATGGCAAAAAGGCAGAAATTTCCCTTAATTTGGGGCAAAAATGAAGAAATTTCCCTGTTTTATGGCAAAAAGTTATGCATTCCCCTTATTTTCGGGCAAAAAGGCAGAAATTCCCCGTATTTTGGAGCAAAATTGCAGAAATTCCCCTAATTGTGGGGCAAAAAGGCAGAAATTCTCTTTATTTTGGGGCAAAACTCAGAAATTCCACCTATTTTGGGGCAAAATACCCGAAATTTTCCTTATTTTGGGGAAAAATTGGAGAAATTTAACTTATTTTGGGGCAAAATCACAAGATTTCACTTATTTCAGGGAAAAAAATGCAGAAATTTTCCTCATTTGGGGGCAAAAAGGCAGAAATTCCTAATATTTTGTGGCAATAATGCAGAAATTCCTAATATTTTGTTGCAAAATGCAGAAATTTTCATTATTTTGAGGTAAAAAGGCTGAAATTCCCCTTATTTGGGGGCAAAAAACAGAAATTTCCCTTATTTTGGGGCAATTTTGCAGAAATTTCACTTATTTTAGGGTAATAAGTCAGAAATTTTCTTTATTTTGGAGAAAAATGACAGAAATTCCCTTTGTTTTGAGGGAAAAAGACAGAAATTCCACTTATTTAGAGGCAAAAAAGCAGAAATTCCCCTTATTTTAGGGCAAAATTGCAGAAATTTCTTTTATTTGGGGGCAAAAAACAGAAATTCCCCCTCTTTTGGGGCAAAATTCCAGAAATTTCCTTTGTTATGGGGAAAAATTGCAGAAATTTCCTTTATTTTAGGGCAAAATTGCAGAAATTTCACTTATTTCACAGAAAAAAAGCAAAAATTTTTCTCATTTTTGGGTAAAAAGGCAGAAATTCCCATTATTTTGGGGCAAAAAGGCAGAAATTCACCTTATTTTGGGCTAAAATTGCAGAAATTTCACATATTTCAGGGCAAAAAGGCAGAAATTTCCCTTAATTTGGGGCAAAAATGAAGAAATTTCCCTTTTTTATGGCAAAAAAGTATGCATTCCTATTATTTTCGGGCAAAAAGGCAGAAATTCCCTGTATTTTGGAGCAAAATTGCAGAAATTTCCCTAATTGTGGGGCAATAAGGCAGAAATTCTCCTTATTTTGGGGCAAAACTCAGAAATTCCACTTATTTTGGGGCAAAATTACAGAAATTTCCTTTATTTTGGGGAAAAATTGCAGAAATTTTACTTATTTTAGGGCAATATTTCAGAAATTTCACTTATTTCAGGGAAAAAAGGCAGAAATTATCCTTATTTTGGGGCAAAAAGGCACAAATTCCTAATATTTTGTGCCAAAATTTAGAAATTCCCCTTATTTTGAGGTAAAAAGGCTGAAATTCCCCTTATTTGGGGGCAAAAGGCAGAATTTTCCCTTATAATGGGGCAAAATTTCAGAAATTTCACTTATTTCAGCGTAATAAGTCAGAAATTTTTCTTATTTTGCGGCAAAAATGACAGAAATTACCTTTGTTTTCGGGAAAAAGACAGAAATTCCACTTATTTAGAGGCAAAAAATCTGAAATTCCCCTTATTTTAGGGCAAAATTCCAGAAATTTCCCTTATTTGTTGGCAAATAAGAGAAATTCCCCTTATTTTGGGGAAAAATTCCAGAAATTTCCCTTATTATGGGTAAAAATTGCAGAAATTTCCTTTATTTTAGGGCAAAATTGCAGAAATTTCACTTATTTCAGAGAAAAGCGGCAAAAATTTTTCTTCTTTTGGGGCAAAAATGCAGAAATTCCCATTATTTTGGGGCAAAATGGCAGAAATTCACCTTATTTGGGCTAAAATTTGCAGATATTTCTCTTATTATGGGGAAAAATTGCAGAAATTTCCCTTATTTTAGGGCAAAATTCAGAAATTTCACTAATTGAAAGGCAATAAGGCAGAAATTCTCCTTATTTTGGGGCAAAACTCAGAAATTCCACTTATTTTGGGGCAAAATTCCAGAAATTTCCCTTATTTTGGGGCAAAATTACAGAAATTTTACTTATTTTGGGGCAAAATTGCAGAAATTTCACTTATTTCAGGAAACAAAGGCAGAAATATTCCTTATTTTGGGGCAAAAAGAAAGAAATTCCTAATATTTTGTGCCAAAATTCAGAAATTCCCCTCATTTTTAGGTAAAAAGTCTGAAATTCCCCTTATTTGGGGCAAAAAGGCAGAAATTTCCCTTATATTGGGGCAAAATTGCAGAAATTTCACTTATTTCGGGTAATAAGTCAGAAATTTTCCTTATTTTGGGGAAAAATGACAGAAATTCCCTTTGTTTTGGGGGATAAAAACAGAAATTACACTTATTTAGAGGCAAAAAATCAGAAACTCCCCTTATTTTAGGGCAAATTTGCAGAAATTTCCATTATTTGGGGGCAAAAAAACAGAAATTCCCCTTATTTTGGGGCAAAATTCCAGAAATTTCCTTTATTATGGGAAAGAATTGCAAAAATTTCTTTTATTTTAGGGCAAAATTGCAGAAATTTTATTTATTTCAGAGAAAAAAAGCAAAAATTTTTCTTATTTTGGGGCAAAGAGGCAGAAATTCCCATTATTTTGGGTCAAAAATGCAGAAATTCACTTTATTTTGGGCTAAAATTGCAGAAATTTCATATATTTCAGGGCAAAAAGGCAGAAATTTCCCTTAATTTGGGGCAAAAATAAAGAAATTTCCCTTTATTATGGCAAAGAGGTATGCATTTTCCTTATTTTCGGGCAAAAAGTCAGAAATTCCCCGTATTTTTGGCAAAATTGCAGAAATTCCTCTAATTGTGGGACAAAAAGGCAGAAATTCTCCTTATTTTGGGGCAAAACTCAGAAATTCCACTTGTTTTGGGGCAAAATTCCAGAAATTTCCCTTATTTTGGGGCAAAATTGCAGAAATTTCCCTAATTGTGGGGAAAAATTGCAGAAATTTCTCTTATTTTATGGAAAAAATTGCAGAAATTTCAATTATTTCAGGGAAAAAAGGCAGAAATTTTCCTTATTTTGGGGCAAAAAGGCAGAAATTCTCCATATTTTGGTGCAAAAATCAGAAATTTCCCTTATTTTGAGGTAAAATGCTGAAATTCTTCTTATTTGGGGGCAAAAGGCAGAAATTTCCCTATTTTTGGGGAAAATTTGCAGAAATTTCACTTATTTCAGGGTAATAAGTCAGAAATTTTCCTTATTTTGGGGCAAAATATAGAAATTCCCTTTGTTTTGGGGGAAAAAGACATAAATTCCACTTATTTAGAGGTAAAAAGACAAAATTTCCCCTTATTTTGGAGCAAAATGTAGAAATTTCCCTTTTTTATGGCAAAAAGGTATGCATTCTTTTTATTTTGAGACAGAAAGGCAGAAATTCCCCATATTTTAGGGCAAAAGGTAGAAATTCCCCTTATTTTGAAGCAAAATTGCAGAAATTTCCCTAATTGTGGGACAAAAAACAGAAATTCCCCTTATTTTGAAGAAAAATTGCAGAAATTTCTCTTATTATGGGGAAAAATTGCAGAAATTTCCCTTATTTTAGGGCAAAATTGCAGAAATTTCACTAATTGTGGGGCAAAAAGGCAGAAATTCTCCTTATTTTGGGGCAAAACTCAGAATTTCCACTTATTTTGGGGCAAAATTCCAGAAATTTTCCTTATTTTGGGGCAAAATTGCAGAAATTTTACTTATTTTGGGGAAAAATTGCAGAAATTTCACTTATTTCAGGAAAAAAAAGCCGGAAATTTTTTTTATTTTGGGGCCAAAAGGCAGAAATTCCTAATATATATGGGCCAAAATTCAGAAATTCCCCTTATTTTGAGGTAAAAAGGCTGAAATTCTCCTTATTTGGGGACAAAAAGGCAGAAATTTCCCTTATATTGGGGCAAAATTCCACTTATTTCAGGGTAATAAGTCAGAAATTTTATTTATTTTGGGGCAAAAATGACAGAAATTCTCTTTGTTTTGGGGAAAAAATACAGAAATTGCACTTAATTAGAGGCAAAAAAGCAGAAATTCCCTTTATTTTAGAGCAAAATTGCAGAAATTCCCCTAATTGTGGGACAAAAAACAGAAATTCCCCTTATTTTGAAGCAAATTGCAGAAATTTCCCTTATTATGGGGAAAAATTGCAGAAATTTCCCTTATTTTAGGGCAAAATTCCAGAAATTTCACTAATTGTAAGGCAATAAGGCAGAAATTCTCCTTATTTTGGGGCAAAACTCAGAAATTCCACTTATTTTGGGGCAAAATTCCAGAAATTTCCTTTATTTTGGGGAAAAATTACAGATATTTTACTTATTTTGGGGCAAAATTGCAGAAATTTCACTTATTTCAGGAAAAAAGGCAGAAATATTCCTTATTTTGGGGCAAAAAGGCAGAAATTCCTAATTTTTTGTGCCAAAATTCAGAAATTCCCCTCATTTTGAGGTAAAAATTCTGAAATTCCCCTTATTTGGGGCAAAAAGGCAGAAATTTCTTTATATTGGGGCAAAATTGCTCAAATTTCACTTATTTCAGGGTAATAAGTCAGAAATTTTCCTTATTTTGGGGCAAAAATGAGAGAAATTCCCTTTGTTTTGGGGGAAAAAAAGAAATTACACTTATTTAGAGGCAAAAAAGCAGAAACTCCCCTTATTTTAGGGCAAATTTGCAGAAATTTCCATTATTTGGGGGCAAAAAAACAGAAATTCCCCTTATTTTGGGGCAAAATTCCAGAAATTTCCTTTATTATGGGGAAAAATTGCAAAAATTTCTTTTATTTTAGGGCAAAATTGCAGAAATTTTACTTATTTCAGAGAAAAAAAGCAAAATTTTTTCTTATTTTGGGGCAAAAAGGCAGAAATTCCCATTATTTTGGGGCAAAAAGGCAGAAATTCACTTTATTTTGGGCTAAAATTGCAGAAATTTCATATATTTTAGGGCAAAAAGGCAGAAATTTCCCTTAATTTGGGGCAAAAATAAAGAAATTTCCCTTTTTTTATGGCAAAAAGTTATGCATTCCCCTTATTTTCAGGCAAAAAGGGAGAAATTCCCCGTATTTTGGAGCAAAATTGCAGAAATTTCTCTAATTGTGGGGCAAAAAGGCAGAAATTCTCCTTATTTTGGGGCAAAATTCAGAAATTCCACTTGTTTTGGGGCAAAATTCCAGAAATTTTCCTTATTTTCGGGCAAAATTGCAGAAATTTCCCTAATTGTGGGGCAAAAAACAGAAATTTACCTTATTTTGAAGCATAATTGCAGAAATTTCTCTAATTGTGGGGCAAAAAGGCAAAAATCCTCCTTATTTTGGGGCAAAACTCAGAAATTCCACTTATTTTGGGGCAAAATTCCAGAAATTCCCCTTATTTTGGGGCAAAATTGCAGAAATTTCCCTAATTGTGGGACAAAAAACAGAAATTCCCCTTATTTTGAAGCAAAATTGCAGAAATTTCCCTTATTATGGGGAAAAATTGCAGAAATTTCCCTTATTTTAGAGCAAAATTGCAGAAATTTCACTTATTTTCGTGCAAAATTGCAGAAATTTCACTTATTTCAGTGAAAAAAGGCAGAAATTTTCTTTATTTTGGGGCAAAAAGGCAGAAATTCTCCATATTTTGGTGCAAAAATCAGAAATTTCCCTTATTTTGAGGTAAAATGCTGAAATTCTTTTTATTTGGGGGCAAAAGGCAGAAATTTCCCTATTTTTGGGGCAAATTTGCAGAAATTTTACTTATTTCAGGGTAATAAGTCAGAAATTTTCCTTATTTTGGGGCAAAATACAGAAATTCGCTTTGTTTTGGGGGAAAAAGACAGAAATTCCACTTATTTAGAAGTAAAAAGGCAAAATTTCCCCTTATTTTGGAGCAAAATGTAGAAATTTCTCTTTTTTATGGCAAAAAGTTATGCATTCTTTTTATTTTCAGACAGAAAGGCAGAAATTCCCCATATTTTAGGGCAAAAGGCAGAAATTCCCCTTATTTTGGGGCAAAATTGCAGAAATTTCCCTAATTGTGGGACAAAAAACAGAAATTCCCCTTATTTTGAAGCAAAATTGCAGAAATTTCCCTTATTATTGGGAAAAATTGCAGAAATTTCCCTTATTTTAGAGCAAAATTGCAGAAATTTCACTAATTGTGGGGCAAAAAGGCAGAAATTCTCCTTATTTTGGGGCAAAACTCAGAATTTCCACTTATTTTGGGGCAAAATTCCAGAAATTTTCCTTATTTTGAAGCAAAATTGCAGAAATTTTACTTATTTTGGGGAAAAATTGCAGAAATTTCACTTATTTCAGGAAAAAAAGCCAGAAATTTTTTTTATTTTGGGGCCAAAAGGCAGAAATTCCTTATATATTGGGCCAAAATTCAGAAATTCCCCTTATTTTGAGGTAAAAAGGCTGAAATTCTCCTTATTTGGGGACAAAATGCAGAAATTTCCCTTATATTGGGGCAAAATTGCAGAAATTTCACTTATTTCAGGGTAATAAGTCAGAAATTTTCCTTATTTTGGGGCAAAAATGACAGAAATTCCCTTTGTTTTGGGGGAAAAATACAGAAATTGCACTTAATTAGAGGCAAAAAAGCAGAAATTCCCTTTATTTTAGGGCAAAATTGCAGAAATTTCCCTAATTGTGGGACAAAAAACAGAAATTCCCCTTATTTTGAAGCAAATTGCAGAAATTTCCCTTATTATGGGGAAAAATTGCAGAAATTTCCCTTATTTTAGGGCAAAATTGCAGAAATTTCACTAATTGTAAGGCAATAAGGCAGAAATTCTCCTTATTTTGGGGCAAAAATCAGAAATTCCACTTATTTTGGGGCAAAATTCCAGAAATTTCCTTTATTTTGGGGCAAAATTACAGAAATTTTACTTATTTTGGTGCAAAATTGCAGAAATTTCACTTATTTCAGGAAAAAAAGGCAGAAATATTCTTTATTTTGGGGCAAAAAGGCAGAAATTCCTAATATTTTGTGCCAAAATTCAGAAATTCCCCTCATTTTGAGGTAAAAAGTCTGAAATTCCCCTTATTTGGGGCAAAAAGGTAGAAATTTCCTTATATTGGGGCAAAATTGCACAAATTTCACTTATTTCAGGGTAATAAGTCAGAAATTTTCCTTATTTTGGGGCAAAAATGACAGAAATTCCCTTTGTTTTGGGGAAAAAAAAACAGAAATTACACTAATTTAGAGGCAAAAAAGCAGAAACTCCCCTTATTTTAGGTCAAATTTGCAGAAATTTCCATTATTTGGGGGCAAAAAAACAGAAATTCCCCTTATTTTGGGGCAAAATTCCAGAAATTTCCTTTATTATGGGGAAAAATTGCAAAAATTTCTTTTATTTTAGGGCAAAATTGCAGAAATTTTACTTATTTCAGAGAAAAAAAGCAAAAATTTTTCTTATTTTGGGACAAAGAGGCAGAAATTCCCATTATTTTGGGGCAAAAAGGCAGAAATTCACTTTATTTTGGGCTAAAATTGCAGAAATTTCACATATTTCAGGGCAAAAAGGCTGAAATTTCCCTTAATTTGGGGCAAAAATAAAGAAATTTCCCTTTTTTTATGGCAAAAAGGTATGCATTCCCCTTATTTTCGGGCAAAAACGGAGAAATTCCCCGTATTTTGGAGCAAAATTGCAGAAATTTCTCTAATTGTGGGGCAAAAAGGCAGAAATTCTCCTTATTTTGGGGCAAAATTCAGAAATTCCACTTGTTTTGGGGCAAAATTCCAGAAATTTTCTTTATTTTCGGGCAAAATTGCAGAAATTTCACTAATTGTGGGGCAAAATACAGAAATTCTTCTAATTTTGAAGCATAATTGCAGAAATTTCCCTTATTATGGGGAAAAATTGCAGAAATTTCTCTTATTTTAGGGCAAAATTGCAGAAGTTTCACTAATTGTGGGGCAAAAAGGCAGAAATTCTCCTTATTTTGGGGCAAAACTCAGAATTTCCACTTCTTTTGGGGCAAAATTCCAGAATTTTTCCTTATTTTGGGGCAAAATTGCAGAAATTTTACTTATTTTGGGGAAAAATTGCAGAAATTTCTCTTATTTCAGGAAAAAAAGCCGGAAATTTTTTTTATTTTGGGGCAAAAAGGCAGAAATTCCTAATATTTTAGGCCAAAATTCAGAAATTCCCCTTATTTTGAGGTAAAAAGGCTGAAATTCTCCTTATTTGGAGGCAAAAAGGCAGACATATAGCTTATATTGGGGCAAAATTGCAGAAATTTTACTTATTTCAGGGTAATAAGTCAGAAATTTTCCTTATTTTGGGGCAAAAATGACAGAAATTCCCTTTGTTTTGGGGGAAAAAGACAGAAATTCCACTTAATTAGAGGCAAAAAAGCAGAAATTCCCCTTATTTTATGGCAAAATTTCAGAAATTTCCCTTATTTGGGGGCAAAAAAACAGAAATTCCCTTTATTTTGAGGCAAAATTCCAGAAATTTCCTTTATTATGGGGAAAAATATCAGAAATTTCCTTTATTTTAGGGCAAAATTGCAGAAATTTCACTTATTTCAGAGAAAAAAGGCAAAAATTTTTCTTATTTTAGGGTAAAAATGCAGAAATTCCCATTATTTTGATGGCAAAAAGGCAGAAATTCACCTTATTTTGGGCTAAAATTGCAGAAATTTCACATATTTAAGAGCAAAAAGGCAGAAATTTCCCTTCATTTGGGGCAAAAATGAAGAAATTTCCCTTTTTTATGGCAAAAAGGTATGCATTCCCCTTATTTTCAGCAAAAAGGCAGAAATTCCCCGTATTTTGGAGCAAAATTGCAGAAATTCCCCTAATTGTGGGGCAAAAAGGCAGAAATTCTCTTTAATTTGTTGCAAAACACAGAAATTCCACTTATTTTGGGGCAAAATTCCAGAAATTTCCCTTATTTTGGGGCAAAATTGCAGAAATTTCACTTATTTTGGGGCAAAATTGCAGAAATTTCACTTATTTCAGGGAAAAAAGGCAGAAATTTTCCTTATTTTGGGGCAATAAGGCAGAAATTCTCCATAATTTGGTGCAAAAATCAGAAATTTCCCTTATTTTGAGGTAAAATTCTGAAATTCCCCTTATTTTTGGGCAAAAGGAGGAAATTTCCCTTTTTTTGGGGAAAATTTGCAGAAATTTGACTTATTTCAGAGTAATAAGTCAGAAATTTTCCATATTTTGGGGCAAAAAAAACCAGAAATTCCATTTGTTTTGGGGGAAAAAGACAGAAATTCCACTTATTTAGACGTAAAAAGGCAAAATTTCCCCTTATTTTGGAGCAAAATGAAGAAATTTCCCTTTTTAATGTCTAAAAGTTATGCATTCTTATTTTCACACAAAAAGGCAGAAATTCCCCAAATTTTGGCAAAAGGCAGAAATTCCCCTTATTTTGGGGCAAAATTGCAGAAATTTCCCTAATTGTGGGACATAAAACAGAAATTCCCCTTATTTTGAAGCAAAATTGCAGAAATTTCCCGTATTATGGGGAAAAGTTGCAGAAATTGCCCTTATTTTAGGGCAAAATTGCAGAAATTTCACTAATTGTAAGGGAAAAAGGCAGAAATTCTGCTTATTTTGGGGCAAAACTCAAAAATTCCACTTATTTTGGGGCAAAATTCCAGAAATTTCCCTTATTTTGGGCAAAATTGCAGAAATTTTACTTATTTTGGGGCAAAATTGCAGAAATTTCAATTATTTCAGTAAAAAAAGGCAGAAATTTTCCTTATATTTGGGCAAAAAGGCAGAAATTCCTAATATTTTGTGCCAAAATTCAGAAATTCCCCTCATTTTGATGTATAAAGGCTGAAATTCCCCTTATTTAGGGGCAAAAAGGCAGAAATTGCCTTTATATTGAGACAAAATTGCAGAAATTTCACTTATTTCAGGGTAATAAGTCAGAAATTTTCCTTATTTTGGGGCAAAAATTACAGAAATTCCCTTTGTTTTGGGGGAAAAAGACAGAAATTACACTTATTTAGAGGCAAAAAAGCAGAAACTCCCCTTATTTTAGGGCAAAATTGCATAAATTTCACTTATTTCATAGAAAAAAAGCAAAAATTATTCTTATTTATGGCAAAATGGCAGAAATTCCCATTATTTTGGGGCATAAAGGCAGAAATTCACCTTATTTTGGGCTAAAATTGCAGAAATTTCACATATTTCAGGGCAAAAGGCAGAAATTTCCCTTAATTTGGGGCAAAAATGAAGAAATTTCCCTTTTTTATGGCAAAAAGGTATGCATTCCCATTATTTTTGGGCAAAAAGGCAGAAATTCCCCGTATTTTGGAGCAAAATTGCAGAAATTCCCCTAATTGTGGGGCAAAAAGGCAGAAATTTTTCTTATTTTGGGGCAAAACTCAGAAATTCCACTTGTTTTGGGGCAAAATTCCAGAAATTTCTCTTATTTTGGGGCAAAATTGCAGAAATTTTACTTATTTTGGGGTAAAATTGCAGATATTTCACTTATTTCAGCGAAAAAAGGCAGAAATTTTCCTTATTTTGGGGCAAAAAGGCAAAAATTCCTAATATTTTGTGCCAAAATTCAGAAATTCCTCTTATTTTTAGGTAAAAAGGCTGAAATTCCCCTTATTTGGGGGCAAAAAGGCCGAAATTTCCCTTATATTGGGGCAAAATTGCAGAAATTTCGCTTATTTCAGGGTAATAAGTCAGAAATTTTCCTTATTTTGGGGCAAAAATGACAGAAATTCCCTTTGTTTTTGGGGAAAAAGACAGAAATTCCACTTATTTAGAGGCAAAAAAGTAGAAATTCCCCTTATTTTGGAGCAAAAATGAAGAAATTTCCTTTTTTTATGGCAAAAAGGTATGCATTCTCTTTATTTTCGGGCAAAAAGGCTGAAATTCCCCTTATTTTAAGGTAAAATGCTGAAATTCCTCATATTTTGGGGCAAAAGGCAGAAATTTCCCTTATTTTGGGGCAAAAAAACACAAATTTCCCTTATTATCGGGCAAAATTGCAGAAATTTCATTTATTTCAGGGCAAAAAGTAAGAAATTCCCCTTATTTTGGGGCAAAAAGCAGAAATTTCTTTTATTATGGCACAAAATTGAAAAATTTTCCTTATTTTTGAACAAAAAGGCAGAAATTCCCCATATTTTGTGGCAAAAGGTAGAAATTCTTCTTATTTTGAGGTAAAATGCAGAAATTCCCCTTATTTAGAGGTAAAATGCAGAAATTCTCCAAATATTGGGGGAAAATGCAGAAATTCCCTTTATTTTGTAGCTAAAAGGCAGAAATTAACGGTATTTTGAAGCAAAATTGCAGAAATTCTCATAATTTTCGGGCAAAAAGGAAGAAATTCTCTTTATTTTGGGGCAAAAAGACAGAAAATCTCCTTTTTTCGGGAGCATAAAGTAAGTAATTCCCCTTTTTTGGGGCAAAAAGACAGAAATTTCGTTTATATTTGGGGAAAAGGCAGAAATTGCACTTATTTTGAGTCAAAAAGGCGGAAAATCCCCTTATTTTGGGGCAAAAATGAAGAAATTTCTATTTTTTATAACAAAAAAATAAACATTCCCTTTATTTTCGGGCAAAAAGGCAGAAATTCCCCATATTTTGGAGCAAAATTGCAGAAATTTCTCTAATTTTGGGGCAAAAATGCAGAAATTCCACTTATTTTGGGGTAAAACTGCAAAATTTCACTTATTTCGCCGTAAAATGGCAGAAATTCCCCTTATTTTCGCCGAAAAAGGCAGAAAATCACTGTATTTTGGAGAAAAATTGCAGAAATTCACCTAATTTTGGAGTAAAAAATACAGTAATATTCTTTATTTTGGGGCAAAAAGGCAGAAATTCCCTTTATTTTCGGGCAAAATTGCAGAAATTTCCCTTATTTGGGGGCAAAAAAACAGAAATTCCCCTTATTTTGGGGCAAAATTGCAGAAATTTCCCTTATTATGGGGAAAAATTGCAGAAATTTCCCTTATATTAGGGCAAAATTGCAGAAATTTCACTTATTTCAGAGAAAAAAATCAAAAATTTTTCTTATTTTGGGGCAAAAAGGCAGAAATTCCCATTATTTTGGCGCAAAAAGGCAGAAATTCACCTTATTTTGTGCTAAAATTGCAGAAATTTCACATATTTCAGAGCAAAAAGGCAGAAATTTCCTTAATTTGGGGCAAAAATGAAGAAATTTCCCTTTTTATGGCAATAAAGGTATGAATTCCTCTTATTTTTGGGCAAAGAGGCAGAAATTCCTTGTATTTTGGAGCAAAATTGCAGAAATTCCCCTAATTGTAGAGCAAAAGGGAGAAATTCTCCTTATTTTCGGGCAAAACTCAGAAATTCCACCTATTTTGGGGCAAAATTCCAGAAATTTCCATTATTTTTGGGCAAAATTGCAGAAATTTCACTTATTTTCGGGCAAAATTGAAGAAATTTCACTTATTTCAGGGAAAAAAGGCAGAAATTTTCCTTATTTTGCGGCAAAAAGGCAGAAATTCTCCATATTTTGGTGCAAAAATCAGAAATTTCCCTTATTTTGAGGTAAAATGCTGAAATTCCCAATATTTTGGGGCAAAAGCCAGAAATTTCTCTTTTTTGGGGGCAAATTTGCAGAAATTTCACTTATTTCAGGGTAATAAGTCAGAAATTTTCCTTATTTTGGGGCAAAAAAAAAAGAAATTCCCTTTGTTTTGGGGGAAAAAGACAGAAATTCCAATTATTTAGAGGCAAAAAAGCAGAAATTCCCCTTCTTTTGGAGCAAAAATGAAGAAATTTATCTTTTTTATGGCAAAAAGGTATGCATTCTTCTTATTTTCAAACAAAAGGCAGAAATTCCCCATATTTTGGGGCAAAACGCAGAAATTCCCCTTATTTTGGGGCAAAATTGCAGAAATTTCACTAATTGTGGGGCAAAAAACAGAATTTCCCCTTATTTTGAAGCAAAATTGCAGGAATTTCCCTTATTATGGGGAAAAATTGCAGAAATTTTCCTTATTTTAGGGCAAAATTGCAGAAATTTCACTAATTGTGGGGCAAAAAGGCAGAAATTCTCTTTATTTTGGGGCAAAACTCAGAAATTCCACTTATTTTGGGGCAAAATTCCAGAAATTTCACTTATTTTGGGGCAAAATTGCAGAAATTTTACTTATTTCAGGGAAAAAAAGCAGAAATTTTTCTTATTTTGGGGCAAAAAAACAGAAATTCCTAATATTTTGTGCCAAAATTCAGAAATTCCCTATATTTTGAGGTAAAAAGGCTGAAATTCCCCTTATTTGGTGGCAAAAAGGCAGAAATTTCCCTTATATTGGGAAAAATTGCAGAAATTTCACTTATTTTGGGGGCAAAAAGCAGAAATTTCTTTTATTATGGCACAAAATTGAAGAAATATTTCTTATTTTGGAACAAAAAGGCAGAAATTCCCCATATTTTGGGGCAAAAGGCAGAAATTCTTATTTTGCAGTAAAATGCAGAAATTCCCCTTATTTAGAGGTAAAATGCAGAAATTCCCCAAATATTGAGGGAAAATGCAGAAATTCCCTTTATTTTGGGGCTAAAAAGCAAAAATTAACCGTATTTTGAAGAAAAATTGCAGAAATTCTCATAATTTTGGGGCAAAATACCAGAAAATCTCCTTTTTTCGGGAGCAAAAAGTCAGAAATCCCCCTTATTTTGGGGCAAAATTGCAGAAATTTCCATTACATTGGGGCAGAATTGCATTAATTGGCCTTATTTTGGGGCAAAAAGGAAGAAATTTCTTTTATTTTGGTACAAAATTGCAGAAATTTTTCTTATTTTGGGTCAAAAAAAGAGAAATTCCCCGTATTTTGGGGCTAAAAGGCAGAAATTCCCCTTATTTTGAGGTAAAAAGGCTGAAATTCCCCTTATTTTCGGGCAAAAAGTCAGAAATTCCCCTTATTTTGGTGCAAAAAGGCAGAAATTCCCCTTATTTTGGGGAAAAACTGCAGAAATTTTACTTATTTCACGGCAAAATGGCAGAAATTCCCCTTATTTTTGGCGAAAAAGGCAGAAAATCCCCGTATTTTGAAGCAAAATTGCAGAAATTCACCTAATTTTGGGGTAAAAAATACAGTAATTTACTTTATTTTGGGGCAAAAAGGCAGAAATTCTCCTTATTTAGGGGCAAAAGGCAGAAATTCTCTTTATTATAGGGCAAAATTGCAGAAATTTCCCTTATTTGGGGGCAAAAAACAGAAATTCCCCTTATTTTGGGGCAAAATTGCAGAAATTTCCCTTATTTTGGGGAAAAATTGCAGAAATTTCCCTTATTTTAGGGCAAAATTGCAGAAATTTCACTTATTTAGGAGAAAAAAGGCAAAAAATTTCATTATTTTTGGGCAAAAAGGCAGAAATTCCCATTATTTTGGGGCAAAAATGCAGAAATTCAAATTATTTTGGGGTAAAATTGCAGAAGTTTCACAAATTTCAGGGCAAAAATGCAGAAATTTTCCTTATTTTGGGGCAAAATTGCAGAAATTTCACTTATTTCAGGTTAATAAGTCAGTAATTTTCCTTATTTTGGAGCAAAAAAGACAGAAATAACCTTTGTTTTGTGGGTAAAGACAGAAATTCCACTTATTTAGAGGTAAAAAGGCAGAAATTCCTTTTATTTTGGAGCAAAAATGAAGAAATTATCTTTTTTTATGGCAAAAAGGTATGCATTCATCTTATTTTTGGGCAAAAATACAGAAATTCCCAGTATTTTGGAGAAAATTGCAGAAATTCCCCTAATTGTGGGGCAAAAAGGCAGAAATTTCCTATATGTTGGGGCAAAAAGACAGAAATTCTCCTTATTTTGGGGCAAAATTCAGAAATTCCACTTATTTTGGAGCAAAATTCCAGAAATTTCCCTTATTTTGGGGCAAAATTGCAGAAATTTCATTTATTTTGGGGCAAAATTGCAGAAATTCCCCTTATATTAGGGCAATAAGATGAAATCCCTTATTTTTGGCTAAATTTGAAGAAATTTCACTTATTTCGGGACAAAAAGGCAGAAATTCACTTAATTTCGGGCAAAAAGGTAGAAATTCTTCTTATTTAGGGGCAAAAAGGCAGAAATTCCCCTTATTTTGGGATAAAATTGCAGAAATTTCCCTTATTTGGGAGCCAAAAGGCAGAAAATCCCCTTAATTTCGGGTAAAAAGGCAGATATTCCCCATATTTTAGAGCAAAATTGCAGAAATTCCCCTAATATTGGGGCAAAATGCAGAAATTCCCTTTATTTGGGGCAAAAATACAGATATTCTCCTTATTTTGGGGCAAAAATCAGAAATTTTTCTTATTTTGGGGAAAATTGCAGAAATTTCACATATTTTCAGGTAAAAAGGCTGAAATTTCCTTTATTTTGGGGCAAAAAGGGAGAAATTTTTCTTTTCAGGGCAAAATTGCAGAATTTTCCTTTTTTGGGGGCAAAAAGGCAGAAATTTGTTATATTTTGGGACAAAAAGGCAGAAATTCCCCTTATTTTGAGGTAATAAGGCTGAAATTCCCCTTATTTGGGGCAAAAAGGCAGAAATTCCCCTTATTTTGGGGTAAAATTGCAGAAATTTCAAATATTTTAGGGCAAAATGGTAGAAATTTCCCTTATATTGGGGAAAAACGATGAAATCCATAATTTTTGGCTAAAATTGCAGAAATTTTACTTATTTCGGACAAAAAGGCAGAAAGTCCACTGAATTTCGGGCAAAAAGGCAGAAATGACCCATATTTTGGAGCAAAATTGCAGAAATTCCCCTAATATTGGTGCAAAAATGCAGAAATTCCCTTTATTTTGGGGGCAAAAAGGCAGAAATTCCCCTTATTTTTAGGTAAAAAGGCTGAAATTCCCCTTATTTTGGGGCAAAAAGTCAGAAATTCCCCTTATTTTTGGGCAAAAAGACAGAAATTTCGTTTATTTTTGGGGAAAAGGCAGAAATTGCACTTATTTTGAGTCAAAAAGGTGAAAAATCCCCTTATTTTGGGGTAAAAATGAAAAAATTTCCTTTTTTTATGGCAAAAAGGTATACATTCCATTTATTTTCGGGCCAAAAGGTAGAAATTTTCCGTAATTTAGAGCAAAATTGCAAAAATTCCCCTAATTTTTGGGCAAAAAGGCAGAAATTTTTCTTATTTTGGGGTAAAACTGCAGAAATTTCACTTATTTCGCGGAAAAATGGCAGAAATTCCCTTTATTTTCGGCGAAAAAGAAAGAAAATCCCCGTATTTTGGAGCAAAATTGTAGAAATTCACCTAATTTTGGGGTAAAAACTACAGTAATTTTTTTATTTTGGAGCAAAAAGGCAGAAATTCTCCTTATTTTAGGGCAAAATTGAAGAAATTTCCATTATTTGGCGGCCAAAAACAGAAATTCCCCTTATTTTGGGGCAAAATTTCAGGAATTTCCCTTATTATGGAAAAAAATTGCAGAAATTTCCCTTATTTTAGGGAAAAATTGCAGAAATTTCACTTATTTCAGAGAAAAAAAGCAATAATTTTTCTTCTTTTGGGGCAAAAAGGCAGAAATTCCTATTATTTTATGGGCAAAAAGGCAGAAATTCACCTTATTTTGGGGTAAAATTGCAGAAATTTCACATATTTCAGGGCAAAATCGCAGAAATTCCCCTTATTTTGGGGCAAAAGGCAGAAATTCCCTTTATTTTGGGATAAAATTGCAGAAATTTCCTTTATTTGGGAGCAAAAAGGCAGAAAATCCTTTTAATTTTGAGTAAAAAGGCAGAATTTCTCCATATTTTAGAGCAAAATTGCATAAATTCCCCTAATATTGGGGCAAAAATGCAGAATTCCCTTTATTTGGGGCAAAAAGGCAGAAGTTCCCCTTATTTTCGAGAAAAGAGGAAGAAATTTCCTGTATTTTTAAGCAAAATTGCAGAAACTCCCCTAATTTTAGGGCAAAGAGGCAGGAATTCCTTTTATTTTGGGGCAAAAATATAGAAATTCTCCTTATTTTGGGGCAAAAATCAGAAATTTCTCTTATTTTGGGACAAAATTTTAGAAATTTCTTCTATCATGTTACAGACTTGCAGAAATATTTCTTATTTTGTGGCAAAAAGGCAGAAATTCCCCTTATTTTGGGATAAAATTGCAGAAATTTCCCTTATTTTGGGGCAAAATTGCAAAAATTTCCCTTATTATGGAAAAAAATTGGAGAAATTTCCCTTATTTTGGCGCAAAATTGCAGAAATTTCACTTATTTCAGAGAAAAATCTCAGAAATTTCTTTTATTTTTGGGCAAAAAGGCAGAAATTTCTTTTATTTTGGTACAAAATTGTAGAAATTTTCTTTATTTTGGGGCAAAAATGCAGAAATTCACCATATTTTGGGGCAAAAATGCAGAGATTCCCCTTATTATGATGTAAAATGCTGAAATTCCCCTTATTTTGGGGCAAAAAGACAGAAATTCCCTTTATTTTGTGGCAAAAGGCAGAAATTTCCCTTATTTTGGGGCAAAATTGCAGAAATTTCACTTATTTCAGGGCAAAATTCAAAAATTCCATTTATTTTGGAGCAAAAAGACAGAAATTTTGTTTATTTTTGGGTAAAAAGGCAGAAATTTCACTTATTTTCAGGTAAGAAGGAAGAAATTCCTCTTATTTTGGGGCAAAAATGAAGAAATTTCGCTTTTTTGTTGCAAAAGGTATACATTCTTCTTATTTTCGGGCAAAAGAGCAGAAATTCCTCGTATTTTGGAGCACAATTGCAGAAAATCCCCTAATTGTGGGGCAAAAAGGCAGAAAATCCCTATATGTTCAGGCAAAAACACAGAAATTCTCCTTATTTTGGGGCAAAACTCAAAAATTTCACTTCTTTTGGGGCAAAATTGAAGAAATTTCACTTATTTCAGGGAAAAAAGGCAGAAACTTTCCTTATTTTGGGGCAAAAAGGCAGAAATTCCTAATATTTTGTGGCAAAATGCAGAAATTCCCCTTATTTTGAGGTAAAAAGGCTGAAATTCCCTTTATTTGGGGGCAAAAAGGCAGAAATTTTCCTTATTTTGGGGCAAAATTGCAGAAATTTCACTTATTTCAAGGTAATAAGTCAGAAATTCCCCTTATTTTGGGGCAATAAAGACAGAAATTTCCTTTGTTTGGGGGGAAAAAGACAGAAATTCCACTTATTTAGAGGCATAAAGGCAGAAATTTCCCTTATTTTGGAGGAAAAAGGAAGAAATTTCCCTTTTTTATGGCAAAAAGGTATGCATTCCCCTTATTTTCGGATAAAAAGGCAGAAATTCACCGTATTTTGGAGCAAAATTGCAGAAATTCCCATAATTGTGGGGCAAAAAGGCAAAAATTCTCCTTATTTTGGGGCAAAATTGCAGAAATTTCCCTTATTTGGGGCAAAATTGCAGGAAATTCACTTATTTTCAGGTAAAAAGGCTGAAATTCCCTTTATTTAGGGGTAAAAAGGAAGAAATTCCCCTTATTTTGGGGCAAAATTGCAGAAATTTTCCTTATTTTGGGGCAAAAATGCCGAAATTCCTTATATTTGGGGGCAAAAAGGCAGAAATTCCCCTTATTTTGGGGTAAAATTGCAGAAATTTCAAATATTTCAGTGCAAAATGGCAAAAATTTCCCTTATTTTGGGGCAAAAATGGAATCCCTAATTTTTGGCTAAAATTGCAAAAATTTCACTTATTTCCGGACAAAAAGGCAGAAATTCCACTTAATTTCGGGCAAAAAGGCAGACATGACCGGTATTTTGGAGCAAAATTGCATTAATTCCCCTAATTTTTGATCAAAAAGGCAGAAATTCCCCTTATTTTGGGGTAAAACTGCAGAAATTTTAATTATTTTACGGCAAAATGAAAGAAATTCCCCTGATTTTCGGCGAAAAAGGCAGAAAATCCTCGTATTTTGGAGCAAAATTGCAGAAATTCAACTAATTTTGGGGTAAAACATGCAGTAATTTTCTTTATTTTGTGACAAAAAGGCAGAAGTTCCCCTTATTTTAGGGCAAATGTCAGAAATTCCCCTTATTTTTGGGCAAAATTGCAGAAATTTCCCTTATTTGGGGGCAAAAAACAGAAAATCCTCTTATTTTGGGGCAAAATTGCAGAAATTTGCTTTATTATGGGGAAAAATTGCAGATATTTCCCTTATTTTAGGGCAAAATTGCAGAAATTTTACTTATTTCAGAAAAAAAAAGCAAAAATTTTTCTTATTTTGGGGAAAAAGGCAGAAATTCCCATTATTTTGGGGCAAAAAGGCAGAAATTCACCTTATTTTGGGGTAAAATTGCAGAAATTTCAATTATTTCGTGGCAAAATGGAAGAAATTCCCCTTGTTTTTGGTGAAAAAGGCAGAAAATCCTCGTATTTTGGAGCAAAATTTCAGAAATTCACCTAATTTTGCGGTAAAACATGCAGTAATTTTCTTTATTTTGTGGCAAAAAGGCAGAAATTCCCCTTATTTTGGGGCAAATGTCAGAAATTCCCCTTATTTTAGGGCAAAATTGCAGAAATTTCCCTTATTTGGGGGAAAAAACAGAAAATCCCTTTATTTTGGGGCAAAATTGCAGAAATTTGCTTTATTATGGGGAAAAACTGCAGATATTTCCCTTATTTTAGGGAAAAATTGCAGAAATTTCACTTATTTCAGAAAAAAAAAGCAAAAATTTTTCTTATTTTGGGGCAAAAAGGCAGAAATTCCCATTATTTTGGGGCAAAAAGGCAGAAATTCACCTTATTTTGGGGTAAAATTGCAGAAATTTCACATATTTCAGGGCAAAAAGGCAGAAATTTCCCTTATTTTGAGGTAAAATGCTGAAATTCCCCATATTTTGGGGCAAAAGGCAGAAATTCCCTTTATTTTGGGGCATAAAGGCACAAATTTCCCTTATTTTCAGGCAAAATTGCAGAAATTTTATTTATTTCAGGGTAAAAAGTCAGAAATTCCCCTTATTTTGGGGCAAAAAGGAGAAATTTCTTTTATTATGGTACAAAATTGAAGAAATTTTCTTTATTTTGGAACAACAAGGCAGAAATTCCCCATATTTTTGGGTAAAAGTCAGAAATTTTTCTTATTTTGAGGTAAAATGCAGAAATTTCTTTTATTTAGAGGTAAAATACAGAAATTCCACTAATATTGTGGGAAAATGCAGAAATTCCCTTTATTTTTGTGCTAAAAGGAAGAAATTTTCCGTATTTTGAAGAAAAATTGCAGAAATTCTCATAATTTTCGGGCAAATGGCTGAAATTCTTTTTATTTTGGGGCAAAAAGACAGAAAATCTTTTTTTTTCGAGTGCAAAAAGGCAGAAATTCCCCATATTTTGGGTCAAAAGTCAGAAATTCCCCTTATTTTAAAGAAAAAAGGCTGAAATTTCCCTTATTTTGGGGGCAAAATTGCAGAAATTTCCCTTATTTTTGGGCAAAATTGCAGAAATTTCACTTATTTCAGGGAAAAAAGGCAGCAATTTCTCTTATTTTGGGGCAAAAAGGCAGAAATTTCTTTTATTTTGGTACAAAATTGCAGAAATTTTTCTTATTTTAGGGCAAAAAGACAGAAATTCCCCATATTTTGGGGCAAAAGGCAGAAATTCTCCTTATTTTGAGGAAAAAAGGCTGAAATTCCCCTTATTTGGGGGCAAAAAGGCAGAAATTCCCCTTATTTTGGGGCCAAAAACAGACATTTCCCTTATTGTGGGGAAAAATTTTAGAAATTTCATTTATTTCAGGGCAAAAAGTCAGAAATTCCCCTTATTTTGGGGCAAAAAGACAGAAATTCCGTTTATTTTTGGGGAAAAGGCAGAAATTGCACTTATTTTGAGTCAAAAAGGCGGAAAATCCCCTTATTTCGGGGCAAAAGTGAAGAAATTTCTCTTTTTCATGGCAAAAATGTATACATTCCCTTTATTTTCGGGCAAAAAGGCAAAAATTCCCTGTATTTTGGAGCAAAATTGCAAAAATTCCCTTAATTTTGGGGCAAAAAAGCAGAAATTCGTTTTATTTTGATGTAAAACTGCAGAAATTTCACTTATTTCGCGGCAAGATGGCAGAAATTGCCCTTATTTTCGGCGAAAAAGGTAGAACATCCTTGTATTTTGGAGCAAAATTGCAGAAATTCACCTAATTTTGGCGTAAAACATGCAGTAATTTTCTTTATTTTGTGGCAAAAAGGCAGAAATTCCCCTTATTTTGGGGCAAATGGCAGAAATTCCCCTTATTTTAGGGCAAAATTGCAGAAATTTCCCTTATTTGGGGGCAAAAAACAGAAATTTCCCTTATTTTGGGGCAAAATTGCAGAAATTTGCTTTATTTGGGGGCAAAAACCAGAAATTCCCCTTATTTTCCGGCAAAATTGCAGAAATTTTCTTTATTATGGGGAAAAATTGCAGTAATTTCCCTTATTTTAGGGCAAAATTGCAGAAATTTCACTTATTTCAGAAAAAAAAGCAAAATTTTTTCTTATTTTGAGGCAAAAAGCAGAAATTCCTCTTATTTTGGGGCAAAAGGCAGAAATTCACCTTATTTTGGGGTAAAATTGCAGAAATTTCATATATTTCTGGGAAAAAAGGCAGAAATTCTCCTTATTTTGAGGTAAAATGCTGAAATTTCCCATTTTTTGGGGCTAAAGGCAGAAATTCCCATTAGTTTGGGGCAAAAAGGCACAAATTTCCTTTATTTTCGGGCAAAATTACACAAATTTCATTTATTTCAGGGTAAAAAGTCAGAAATTCCCCTTATTTTGGGGCAAAAAGGAGAAATTTCTTTTATTATGGTACAAAATTGAAGAAATTTTCTTTATTTTGGAACAAAAAGGCAGAAATTTCCCATAATTTGAGGTAAAAGGCAGAAATTCTTCTTATTTTGAGGTAAAATGCAGAAATTCCCATTATTTAGAGGTAAAATGCAGAAATTTCCCTAATATTTGGGGAAAATGCAGAAATTCCCTTTATTTTGGGGCTAAAAGGCAGAAATTTTCCGTATTTTGAAGAAAAATTGCAGAAATTCTCATAATTTTTGGGCAAAAAGGCTGAAATTCTCCTTATTTTGGGGCAAAAAGACAGAAAATCTCCTTCTTTCAGGTGCAAAAAGTCAGAAATTCCCCTTATTTGGGGGCAAAAAGGCAGAAATTTCTCTTATTTAAGGGCAAATTTGCAGAAATTTCACTTATTTCAGAGTAATATGTCAGAAATTTTTCTTATTTTGGGGCAAAAATGACAGAAATTCCCTTTGTTTTGGGGGAAAAAGACTGAAATTCCACTTATTTAGAGGCAAAAGGCAGAAATTCCCCTTATTTTGGAGCAAAAATGAAGAAATTTCCCTTTTTTATGGCAAAAAGTTATGCATTCTTCTCATTTTCGGGCAAAAAAGCAGAAATTCCCCATATTTTGGGGCAAAAAGCAGAAATTCCCCTTATTTTGGAGCAAAAATGAAAAAATTTCCCTTTTTTATAGCAAAAAGGTATGCATTCTTCTTATTTTAGTGCAAAAAGGCTGAAATTCCCCTTATTTTGAGGTAAAATGCTGAAATTCCCCATATTTGGGGGCAAAAGGCAGAAATTCCCGTTATTTTGGGGCAAAAAGGCACAAATTTCCCTTATTTTCGGGCAAAATTGCAGAAATTTCATTTATTTCAGGGCAAAAAGTCAGAAATTCCCCTTATTTTGGGGCAAAAAGCAAAAATTTCTTTTATTATGGTACAAAATTGAAGAAATTTTCCTTATTTTCGAATATAAAAGCAGAAATTCCCTATATTTTGGGGCAAAAGGCAGAAATTCTTCTTATTTTGAGGTAAAATACAGAAATTTTCTTTATTTAGAGGTAAAATGCAGAAATTCCCTAAATATTGGGGGAAAATGCAGAAATTCCCTTTATTTTGTAGCTAAAAGGCAGAAATTAACCATATTTTGAAGCAAAATTGCAGAAATTCTCATAATTTTCGGGCAAAAAGGAAGGAATTCTCCTTAAATTGGGGCAAAAAGACAGAAAATCTCCTTTTTTCGAAACCATAAAGTCAGTAATTCCCCTTATTTTGGGGCAAAAAGACAGAAATTTCGTTTATATTTGGGGAAAAGGCAGAAATTGCACTTATTTTAAATCAAAAAGGCAGAAAATCCCCTTATTTTGGGGCAAAAATGAAGAAATTTCTATTTTTCATAACAAAAAGGTAAACATTCCCTTTATTTTCGGGCAAAAAAGCAGAAATTCCCCATATTTTGGAGCAAAATTGCAGAAATTCCCCTAATTTTGGAGCAAAAAGGCAGAAATTCCCCTTATTTTGGGGTACAACTCCAGAAATTTAACTAATTTCGCAGCAAAATGGCAGAAATTGTCCTTATTTTCGGCAAAAAAGGCAGAAAATCCCTGTATTTTAGAGCAAAATTGCAGAAATTCACCTAATTTTGGGGTAAAAAATACAGTAATATTCTTTATTTTGGGGCAAAAAGGCAGAAATTCTCCTTATTTTGGGGCAAAAGGCAGAAATTCCCTTTATTTTAGGGCAAAATTGCAGAAATTTCTTTTATTTGGGGGCAAAAAACCAGAAATTCCCCTTATTTTGGGGCAAAATTGCAGAAATTTCCCTTATTATAGGGAAAATTGCAGAAATTTCCCTTATTTTAGGGCAAAATTGCAGAAATTTCACTTATTTCAGAGAAAAAAAGCAAAAATTTTTCTTATTTCAGGTCTAAAAGGCAGAAATTCCCATTATTTTGGAGCAAATATGCAGAAATTCACATTATTTTGGGCTAAAATTGCAGAAATTTCACATATTTCAGGGCAAAAAGGCAGAAATTTCCCTTAATTTGGGGCAAAAATGAAGAAATTTCCCTTTTTATGGCAATAAAGGTATGCATTCCCCTTATTTTCGGGCAAAAATGCAGAAATTCCCTGTATTTTGGAGCAAAATTGCAGAAATTCCCCTAATTGTGGGGCAAAAAGGCAGAAATTCCCTATATGTTGGGGCAAAAAGACAGAAATTCTCTTTATTTTGGGGCAAAACTCAGAAATTCCACTTACTTTGGAGCAAAATTCCAGAAATTTTTTTTATTTTGGGGCAAAATTGCAGAAATTTCATTTATTTTGGGGCAAAATTGCAGAAATTCCCCTTATTTTGGGGCAAAAACATGAAATCCCTAATTTTTGGCTAAAATTAAAGAAATTTCACTTATTTTGGGACAAAAAGGCAAAAATTCCACTTAATTTTGGGCAAAAAGGCAGAAATTCCCATTATTTTGGGGCAAAAAGGCAGAAATTCCCCTTATTTTGGGATAAAATTGCAGAAATTCCCCTAATAGTGGGACAAAAATGCAGAAATTCCCTTTATTTGGGGCAAAAGGCAGAAGTTCCCCTTATTTTCGGAAAAAGAGGAAGAAATTCCCTGTATTTTGAAGCAAATTTGCAGAAACTCCCCTAATTTTGGGGCAAAAAGGCAGAAATTCCCTTTATTTTGGGGCAAAAATACAGAAATTCTCTTTATTTTTGGGCAAAAATCAGAAATTTCTTTTATTTGGGGCAAAATTGCAGAAATTTCACTTATTTTCAGGTAAAAAGGCTGAAATTTCCTTTATTTTGGGGCAAAAAGGGAGAAATTCTCCTCTTCAGGACAAAAATGCAGAATTTTCCTTTTTTGGGGCAAAAAGGCAGAAATTCCTTATATTTTGGGGAAAAAAGGCAGAAATTCCCCTTATTTTGAGGTAATAAGGCTGAAATTCCCCTTATTTGGGGCAAAAAGGCAGAAATTCCCCTTATTTTGGGATAAAATTGCAGAAATTTCAAATATTTCAGGGCAAAATGGCAGAAATTTCCCTTATTTTAGGGCAAAAAGATGAAATCCCTAATTTTTGGCTAAAATTGCGGAAATTTGACTTATTTCGGACAAAAAGGCAGAAATTCCCCTTATTTTGGGCAAAAAGGAAGAAATGACCCATATTTTGGAGCAAAATTGCAGAAATTTCTCTAATATTGGTGCAAAAATGCAGAAATTCCCTTCATTTTGGGGGCAAAAAGGCAGAAATTCCCCTTATTTTTAGGTAAAAATGCTGAAATTCCCCTTATTTTGGGGCAAAAAGTCAGAAATTCCCCTTATTTTTGAACAAAAATACAGAAATTTCGTTTATTTTGAGGGAAAAGGCAGAAATTGCACTTATTTTGAGTCAAAAAGTTGAAAAATCCCCTTATTTTGGAGTAGAAATGAAGAAATTTCCTTTTTTTATGGCAAAAAGGTATACATTCCCTTTATTTTCGGGCCAAAAGGCAGAAATTCCCTGTATTTTGGAGCAAAATTGCAAAAATTCCCCTAATTTTTGGGCAAAAAGGCAGAAATTTCCCTTATTTTGGGGTAAAACTGCAGAAATTTCACTTATTTCGCGGCAAAATGTCAAAAATTCCCTTTATTTTCGGTGAAAAATAAGAAAATCCCCGTATTTTGGAGCAAAATTGCAGAAATTCACCGAATTTTGGGATAAAAAATATAGTAATTTTCTTATTTTGGGGCAAAAAGGCAGAAATTCTCCTTATTTTGGGGCAAAAAGAGAGAAATTCCGTTTATTTTTAAGGAAAAGGCAGAAATTGCACTTATTTTGAATCAAAAAGGCAGAAAATCCCCTTATTTTGGGGCAAAAGTGAAGAAATATCCCTTTTTCATGGCAAAAATGTATACATTCCTTTTATTTTCGGGCAAAAAGGCAGAAATTCCCCATATTTTGGAGCAAAATTGCAGAAATTCCCTTAATTTTGGAGCAAAAGGCAGAAATTCCCCTTATTTTGATGTAAAACTGCAGAAATTTCACTTATTTCACGGCAAGATGGCAGAAATTCCCCTTATTTTCGGCGAAAAAGGTAGAAAATCCTCGTATTTTGGAGCAAAATTGCAGAAATTCACCTAATTTTGGCGTAAAACATGCAGTAATTTTCTTTATTTTGTGGCAAAAAGGCAGAAATTCCCCTTATTTTGGGGTAAAACTCCAGAAATTTAACTAATTTCGCAGCAAAATGGCAGAAATTTCCCTTATTTTCGGCAAAAAGGCAGAAAATCCCCGTATTTTGGAGCAAAATTGAAGAAATTCACCTAATTTTGGGCTAAAAAATACAGTAATATTCTTTATTTTGGAGCAAAAAGGCAGAAATTCTCTTTATTTTGGGGCAAAAGGCAGAAATTCCCATTATTTTGGGGCAAATACGCAGAAATTCACATTATTTTGGGCTAAAATTGCAGAAATTTCACATATTTCAGGGCAAAAAGGCAGAAATTTCCCTTAATTTGGGGCAAAAATGAAGAAATTTCCCTTTTTATGGCAATAAAGGTATGCATTCCCCTTATTTTTGGGCAAAAATGCAGAAATTCCCTGTATTTTGGAGCAAAATTGCAGAAATTCCCCTAATTGTGGGGCAAAAAGGCAGAAATTCCTTTTATGTTGGGGCAAAATACAGAAATTCTCCTTATTTTGGGGCAAAACTCAGAAATTCCACTTATTTTAGAGCAAAATTCCAGAAATTTCCTTTATTTTGGGGCAAAATTGCAGAAATTTCATTTATTTTGGGGCAAAATTGCAAAAATTCCCCTTATTTTGGGGCAAAAAGATGAAATCCCTAATTTTTGGCTAAAATTAAAGAAATTTCACTTATTTCGGGACAAAAAGGCAAAAATTCCACTTAATTTTGGGCAAAAAGGCAGAAATTCCCATTATTTTGGGGCAAAAAGGCAGAAATTCCCATTATTTTGGGATAAAATTGCAAAAATTTCCCTTATTTGGGAGCAAAAAGGCAGATAATCCCCTTAATTTCGGTTAAAAAGGCAGAAATTCCCCATATTTTGGAGCAAAATTGCAGAAATTCCCCTATTATTGGGGCAAAAATGCAGAAATTCCCTTTATTTGGGGAAAAAGCAGAAGTTCCCCTTATTTTCGGGAAAAGAGCAAGAAATTCCCTGTATTTTGAAGCACATTTGTAGAAATTCCTCTAATTTTGGGGCAAAAAGGCAGAAATTCCCTTTATTTTAGGGCAAAAATACAGATATTCTCCTTATTTTTGGGCAAAAATCAGAAATTTCTTTTATTTGGGGCAAAATTGCAGAAATTTCACTTATTTTCAGGTAAAAAGGCTGAAATTTCCTTTATTTTGGGGCAAAAAGGGAGAAATTCTCCTTTTCAGGGCAAAATTGCAAAATTTTCCTTTTTTGGGGCAAAAAGGCAGAAATTCCTTATATTTTGGGGCAAAAAGGCAGAAATTCCCCTTATTTTGAGGTAATAAGGCTGAAATTCCCCTTATTTGGGGCAAAAAGGCAGAAATTCCCCTTATTTTGGGGTAAAATTGCAGTAATTTCAAATATTTCAGGGCAAAATGGCAGAAATTTCCCTTATTTTAGGGCAAAAAGATGAAATCCCTAATTTTTGGCTAAAATTGCAGAAATTTCACTTATTTCGGACAAAAAGACAGAAATTCCACTTAATTTTGGGCAAAAAGGCAGAAATGACCCATATTTTGGAGCAAAATTGCAGAAATTCTCCTAATATTGGTGCAATAATGCAGAAATTCCCTTTATTTTGGGGGCAAAAAGGCCAAAATTCCCCTTATTTTTAGGTAAAAATGCTGAAATTCCCCTTATTTTGAGGCAAAAAGTCAGAAATTCCCCTTATTTTTGAAGAAAAATACAGAAATTTTGTTTATTTTTGGGGAAAAGGCAGAAATTGCACTTATTTTGAGTCAAAAAGGTGAAAAATCCCCTTATTTTGGGGTAAAAATGAAGAAATTTCCTTTTTTTATGGCAAAAAGGTATACATTCCCTTTATTTTCGGGCCAAAAGGCAGAAATTCCCTGTATTTTGGAGCAAAATTGCAAAAATTCCCCTGATTTTTGGGCAAGAAGGCAGAAATTCCCATTATTTTGAAGTAAAACTGTAGAAATTTCACTTATTTCGCGGCAAAATGGCAGAAATTCCCTTTATTTTTGGTGAAAAATAAGAAAATCCCCGTATTTTGGAGCAAAATTGCAGAAATTCACCTAATTTTGGGATAAAAAAATACAGTAATTTTCTTATTTGGGGGCAAAAAGGCAGAATTTCTCCTTATTTTGGGACAAAAGACAAAAATTTCCCTTATCTTAGGGCAAAATTGAAGAAATTTTCCTTATTTGGGGGCAAAAAACAGGAATTCCCCTTATTTTGGTGCAAAATTGCAGGAATTTCCCTTATTATGGAAAAAAATTACAGAAATTTCCCTTATTTTAGGGCAAAATTGCAGAAATTTCACTTATTTCAAAGAAAAAAGCAATAATTTTTCTTATTTTGGGTCAAAAAGTCAGAAATTTCTATTATTTTATGGGAAAAAAGGCAGAAATTCACCTTATTTTGGGGTAAAATTCCAAAAATTTCACATATTTCAAGGCAATAAGGCAGAAATTCCCCTTATTTTGGGGCAAAAAGGCAGAAATTCCTCTTATTTTGGGATAAAATTGCAGAAATTTCCCTTATTTGGGAGCAAAAAGGCAGAAAATCCTTTTAATTTTGGGTAAAAAGGCAGAATTTCCTTGTATTTTGGAGCAAAATTGCAGAAATTCTCCTAATATTGGGGCAAAAATGCAGAAATTCCCTTTATTTGGGGCAAAAAGGCAGAAGTTCCCCTTATTTTCGGAAAAGAGGAAGAAATTCCCTGTATTTTGAAGCAAAATTGCAGAAACTCCCCTAATTTTGGGGCAAAAATGCAGAAATTCCCTTTATTTTGGGGCAAAAATACAGAAATTCTCCTTATTTTGGGGCAAAAATCAGAAATTTCCCTTATTTTGGGGCAAAATTTTAGAAATTTCTTCTATTTTGTTACAGACTTGCAGAAATTTTTCTTATTTTGTGGCAAAAAGGCAGAAATTCCCCTTAATTTGGGATAAAATTGCAGAAATTTCCCTTATTTGGGGGCAAAAAACAGAAATTCCCCTTATTTTGGGGCAAAATTGCAGAAATTTCCCTTACTTCAGAGAAAAAACTCAGAAATTTCTCTTATTTTGGGGCAAAAAGGCAGAAATTTCTTTTATTTTGGTACTAAATTGTAGAAATTTTCTTTATTTTGGGGCAAAAATGCAGAAATTCCCCATATTTTGGGGCAAAAATGCAGAGATTCCCCTTATTATGAGGTAAAATGCTGAAATTCCCCTTATTTTGGGGCAAAAAGACAGAAATTCCCTTTATTGTGTGGCAAAAAGGCAGAATTTTCCCTTATTTTGTGGCAAAATTGCAGAAATTTCACATATTTCAGGGCAAAATTCAAAAATTCCTTTTATTTTGGGGCAAAAAGACAGAAAATCCGTTTATTTTTGGGTAAAAAGGCAGAAATTTCACTTATTTTGAGGTAAGAAGGAAGAAATTCCTCTTATTTTGGAACAAAAAAGACAGAAATTCCCTTTGCTTTGTGGAAAAAAACAGAAATTCCACTTATTTAGAGGCAAAAAGGCAGAAATTTTTCTTATTTTAAGGCAAAACTCAGAAATTCCCCATATTTTGTAGCAAAATTCCAGAAATTTTCTTTATTTTGTGGCAAAATTGCAGAAATTTTACTTATTTTGGGGCAAAATTGCAGAAATTTCACTTATTTCAGGGTAATAAGTCAGAAATTTTCCTTATTTTCGGGCAAAAATGACAGAAATTCCCATTGTTTTTGGGAAAAAGACAGAAATTCCACTTATTTAGAGGCAAAAAAGCAGAAATTCCCCTTATTTTAGGGCAAAATTGCAAAAATTTCCCTTATTTGGGGGCAAAAAAACAGAAATTCCCTTTATTTTGGGGCAAAATTCTAGAAATTTTTTTTATTATGGAAAAAATTGCAGAAATTTTTTTTATTTTAGAGCAAAATTGCAGAAATTTCACTTATTTCAGAGAAAAAAACAAAAAAATTTTCTTATTTTGGGGCAAAAAGGCAGAAATTCCCATTATTTTGGGGCAAAAGGCAGAAATTCACCTTATTTTGGGCTAAAATTGCAGAAATTTCACATATTTCAGGGCAAAAAGGCAGAAATTTCCCTTAATTTGTGGCAAAAGTGAAGAAATTTCCTTTTTTTATGGAAGAAAGGTATGCATTTCCCTTATTTTAGGACAAAAAAGCAGAAAGTCCTATTTGGAGCAAAATTGCCGAAATTCCCCTAATTGTGGGGCAAAAAGGCAGAAATTCTCTTTATTTTGGGGCAAAACTCAGAAATTCCACTTATTTTGGGGCAAAATTCAAGAAATTTCCCCTTTTTGGGGGCAAACTTTCAGAAATTTCACTTATTTTCGGGCAAAATTGCAGAAATTTCACTTATTTCAAGGAAAAAAGGCAGAAATTTTCCTTATTTTGGGGCAAAAAAGCAGAAATTCTCCATATTTTGATGCAATAATCAGAAATTTCCCTTATTTTAAGGTAAAATACTGAAATTCCCCTTATTTTGGAAAAAATGGCAGAAATTTCCCTATTTTGGGGGCAAATTTGCAGAAATTTCACTTTTTTAAAAGTAATAAGTCAGAAATTTTCCTTATTTTAAAGCAAAATACAGAAGTTCCCGTTGTTTTGGGGGAAAAAGACAGAAATTCCACTTATTTAGAGGCAAAAAACAGAAATTCCCCCTATTTTAGGGCAAAATTGAAGAAATTTCCCATATTTGGAAGCAAAAAAAACCAGAAATTCCCCTTATTTTGGGGCAAAATTCCAGAAATTTTACTTATTTTGGGGCAAAATTGCAGAAATTTCACTTATTTCAGGGAAAAATGCAGAAATTTTCTTTATTTTGGGGCAAAAAGGCAGAAATTCCCATTATTTTGGGGCAAAAAGGCAGAATTTCACCTTATTTTGGGCTAAAATTGCAGAAATTTCACATATTTCAGGGCAAAAAGGCAAAAATTTCCCTTAATTTGGGGCAAAAATGAAGAAATTTCCCTTTTTTATGGCAAAAAGTTATGCATTCCCCTCATTTTCGGGCAAAAAGGCAGAAATTCCCAGTATTTTGGAGCAAAATTGCAGAAATTCCCCATATTTTGGGACAAAAGGCAGAAATTCCCCTTATTTTGGGGCAAAATTGCAGAAATTCCTCTAATTGTGGGGCAAAAAAAAGAAATTCCCCTTATTTTGAAGCAAAAATGCATAAATTTCCCTTATTATGGGGAAAATGCAGAAATTTCACTTATTTTAGGGTAAATATGCAGAAATTTCACTAATTGTGGGGCAAAAAGGCATAAATTCTTCTTATTTTGGGGCAAAACTCAGAAATTGCACTTATTTTGGGGCAAAATTCCAGAAATTTCCCTTATTTTGGGGCAAAATTGCAGAAATTTTACTTATTTTGGGGCAAAATTGCAGAAATTTCACTTATTTCAGGGAAAAAAGGCAGAAATTTTTCTTATTTTGGGGCAAAAAGGCAAAAATTCCTAATATTTTGTGGCAAAAATGCAGAAATTCCTAATATTTTGTTGCAAAAATGCAGAAATTTCCCTTATTTTGAGGTAAAAAGGCTGAAATTCCCCTTATTTCAGGGCAAAAAAGCAGAAATTTCCCTTATTTTGTGGCAAATTTGCAGAAATTTCACTTATTTCGGGATAATAATTCAGAAATTTTCCTTATTTTGGGGCAAAAAAGACAGAAATTCTCTTTGTTTTGGGGGAAAAAAACAGAAATTTCACTTATTTAGAGGCAAAAAGGCAAAAGTTCCCCTTATTTTTAGCAAAAATGAAGAAATTTCCCTTTTTTATGGCAAAATGGTATGCATACTTCTTATTTTCAGACAAAAAGGCAGAAAATCCCCATATTTTGGGTCAAAATTGCAGAAATTTCCCTAATTGTGGGGCAAAAAACAGAAATTCCCCTTAATTTGGGGCAAAATTGCAGAAATTTCCCTTATTATGGGGAAAAATTGCAGAAATTTCCCTTCTATTATGGCAAAATTGCAAAAATTTCACTAATTGTGGCGCAAAAAGGCAGAAATTCTCCTTATTTTGGGGCAAAACTCAGAAATTCCACTTGTTTTGTGGCAAATTCCAGAAATTTCCCTTATTTTGGGGCAAAAGTGACAGAAATTCCCTTTGTTTTGGGGGAAAAATACAGAAATTCCACTTATTTAGAGGCAAAAAAGCAGAAATTCCCTTTATTTTGGAGCAAAAATGAAGAAATTTCCTTTTTTTATTGCAAAAAGATATGCATTCTTATTTTCGGGCAAAAAGGCAGAAATTCACCATATTTTGAAGCAAAAGGCAGAAATTCCCCTTATTTTGGAGCAAAAATGAAGAAATTTCCCTTTTTTATGGCAAAAAGGTATGCATTCTTCTTATTTTGGTGCGAAAAGGCTGAAATTCCCCTTATTTTGAGGTAAAATGCTGAAATTCCCCATATTTTGGGGCAAAAGGCAGAAATTCCCCTTATTTTTGGGCAAAAAGGCAGAAATTCCCCATATTTTGGAGCAAAATTGCAGAAATTCCCCTAATTTTTGGCAAAAAGGCAGAAATTTCCCTTATTTTGGGGTAAAACTCCAGAAATTTCACTTATTTCACAGCAAAATGGCAGAAATTCCCCTTATTTCGGCGAAAAAGGCAGAAAATCCCCGTATCTTGGAGCAAAATTGCAGAAATTCACCTAATTTTGGGGTAAAAATACAGTAATATTCTTTATTTTTGGGCAAAAATGCAGAAATTACCCTTATTTTAGGGCAAAATTGCAGAAATTTCCCTTATTTGGGGGCAAAAAAAAGAAATTGCTCTTATTTTGGGGCAAAATTGCAGAAATCTCCATATTATGGGGAAAAATTGCAGAAATTTCCCTTATTTTGTGACAAAATTGCAGAAATTTCACATATTTCAGAGAAAAAAAGCAAAAATTTTTCTTATTTTGCGGCAAAAAATCAGAAATTCTCTTTATTTTGTGGCAAAAGGCAAAAATTCACTTTTATTTTAGGGCAAAATTGCAGAAATTTCTCTAATTTGGGGACAAAAAAACAGAAATTGCCCTTATTTTGAGGCAAAATTGCAGAAATTTCCCTTATTATGAGGAAAAATTGCAGAAATTTCCCTTATATTAGGGCAAAATTGCAGAAATTTCACTTATTTCAGAGAAAAAAAGCAAAAATTTTTCTTATTTTGGGGCAAAAAGGCAGAAATTCCCATTATTTCTGGGCAAAAATGCAGAAATTCACCTTATTTTGGGGCAAAAATGAGGAAATTTCCCTTTTTATGGCAATAAAGTTATGCATTTTCCTTATTTTCGGGGAAAAAGGCAAAAATTCCTTGTATTTTGGAGCAAAATTGCAGAAATTCCCCTAATTGTAGGGCAAAAAGGCAGAAATTCTCCTTATTGGGGCAAAACTCAGAAATTCCACCTATTTCGGGGCAAAATTCCAGAAATTTCCATTATTTTGGGGCAAAATTGCAAAAATTTCACTTATTTCAGGGAAAAAAGGCAGAAATTTTCCTTATTTTGGGGCAAAAAGGCAGAAATTCTCCATATTTTGGTGCAAAAATCAGAAATTTCTCTTATTTTGAGGTAAAATGCTGAAATTCTTCATATTTTGGGGCAAAAGGCAGAAATCTCTCTTTTTTGGGGCAAATTTGCAGAAATTTCACTTATTTCAGGGTAATAAGTCAGAAATTTTCCTTATTTTGGGGCAAAAATTATAGAAATTCTCTATCTTTTGGGAGAAAAAGACAGAAATTCCACTTATTTAGAGGCAAAAAGGCAAAAGTTCCCCTTCTTTTGGAGCAAAAATGAAGAAATTTTCCTTTTTTATGGCAAAAAGGTATGCATTCTTCTTATTTTCAGACAAAAAGGCAGAAATTCCCCATATTTTGGGGCAAAAGGAAGAAATTCCCCTTTTTTTGGGGCAAAATTGCGGAAATTTCACTAATTGTGAGGCAAAAAACCGAAATTCCCCTTATTTTGAAGCAAAATTGCAGAAATTTCCCTTATTATGGGAAAAAATTGCAGAAATTTCACGAATTGTGGGGCAAAAACGCAGAAATTCTCCTTATTTTGGGGCAAAACTCAGAAATTCCACTTATTTTGGGGCAAAATTCCAGAAATTTTTCTTATTTGGGGCAAAGTTGCAGAAATTTCACTTATTTCAGGGAAAAAAGGCAGAAATTTTCCTTATTTTGGGGCAAAAATGCAGAAATTCCTAATATTTTTGCCAAAATTCAAAAATTCCTTTTATTTTGAGGTTAAAAAGGCTGAAATTCCCCTTATTTAAGGGCAAAAAGGCAGAAACTTCTCTTATATTGGGGCAAAATTGCAGAAATTTCACTTATTTTGGGGCAAAAAGCAGGAATTTCTTTTATTATGGTACAATATTGAAGAAATTTTCTTTATTTTGGAACAAAAAGGCAGAAATTCCCCATATTTTGGGGCAAAATGCAGAAATTCTTATTTTGCGGTCAAATGCAGAAATTTCCCTTATTTAGAGGTAAAATGCAGAAATTTTCCAAATATTGGGGAAAAATGCAGAAATTCCCTTTATTTTGGGGCTAAAAGGCAGAAATTAACCGTATTTTGAAGCAAAATTGCAGAAATTCTCATAATTTTGGGGCAAAAATACAGAAAATCCCCTTTTTTCTGCAGCAAAAATTCAGAAATTTCTCTTATTTTTGGGCAAAATTGCAGAAATTTCCTTTACATTGGGGCAAAATTGCAGAAATTTCCCTTATTTTTGGTCAAAATTGCAGAAATATTACTTATTTCAGAAAAAGGCAGAAATTTTCTTATTTTGGAGCAAAAATGCAGAAATTTCTTTTATTTTGGTACAAAATTGCAGAAATTTTTCTTATTTTGGGGCAAAAAGGCAGAAATTCCTCATATTTTGGGTCAAAAGGGCAGAAATTTCCTTTATTTTGAGGTAAAAAGGCTGAAATTTTCCTTATTTTTGGACAAAAAGTCAATAATTCCCCTTATTTTGGTGCAAAAAGGCAGAAATTCCCCTTATTTTGAGGTAAAACTGCAGAAATTTCACTTATTTCGTGGCAAAATGGCAGAATTTCCCCTTATTTTCGGCGAAAGAGGCAGAAAATCCCAGTATTTTGGAGCAAAATTGCAGAAATTCACCTAATTTTGCGGTAAAAAATACAGTAATTTACTTTATTTTGGGGCAAAAAGGCAGAAATTCTTCTTATTTTGGGGCAAAAGGCAGAAATTCTCTTTATTATAGGGCAAAATTGCAGAAATTTCCCTTATTTGGGGGCAAAAAACAGAAATTCTCTTTATTTTGGGGCAAAATTGCAGAAATTTCCCTTATTATGGGGAAAAATTGCAGAAATTTCCCTTATTTTATGGCAAAACTGCAGAAATTTCACTTATTTAAGAAAAAAAAAGCAAAATTTTTTTTTATTTTGGGGCAAAAAGGCAGAAATTCCCATTATTTTGGGGCAAAAATGCAGAAATTCAAATTATTTTAGGGTAAAATTGCAGAAATTTCACAAATTTCAGGGCAAAAAGCCAGAAATTTCCATTATTTTGGGACAAAATTGCAGAAATTTCACTTATTTCAGGGTAATAAGTCAGAAATTTTCCTTATTTAGGAGCAAAAAAGACAGAAATTCCCTTTGTTTTGGGGGTAAAGACAGAAATTCCACTTATTTAGAGGCAAAAAGGCAGAACTTCCTCTTATTTTGGAGCAAAAATGAAGAAATTATCCTTTTTTATGGCAAAAAGGTATGCATTCCCCTCATTTTTGGGCAAAAATGCTGAAATTTCCTGTATTTTGAAGCAAAATTGCAAAAAATTCCCCTAATTGTGGGGCAAAAAGGCAGAAATTCCCTATATGTTGGGGCATAAAGACAGAAATTCTCCTTATTTTGGGGCAAAACTCAGAAATTCCACTTATTTTGGAGCAAAATTCCAGAAATTTCTCTTATTTTGGGGCAAAAATGCAGAAATTTCATTTATTTTGGGGCAAAATGGCAGAAATTCATTTTATTTTGGGGCAAAAAAGATGAAATCCCTAATTTTTGGCAAAAATTGAAGAAATTTCACTTATTTCGGGACAATAAGGCAGAAATTCCAATTAATTTCGGGCAAAAAGGCAGAAATTCCCCTTATTTTGGGGCAAAAAGGCAGAAATTCCCCTTATTTTGGGATAAAATTGCAGAAATTTCCTTTATTTGGGAGCAAAAAGGCAGAAAATCCCCCTTAATTTTGGGTAAAAAGGCAGAAATTCCCCATATTTTGGAGCAATATTGCAGAAATTCCCCTAATAGTGGGGCAAAAATGCAGAAATTCCCTTTATTTGGGGCAAAAAGACAGAAGTTCCCCTTATTTTCAGGAAAGAAGAAGAAATTCCCTGTATTTTGAAGCAAAACTGCAGAAACTCCCCTAATTTTGGGGCAAAAAGGCCAAAATTCCCTTTATTTTGGTGTAAAAATACAGATATTCTCTTATTTTGGGGCAAAAATCAGAAATTTCCCTTATTTGGGGCAAAATTGCAGAAATCTCACTTATTTTCAGGTAAAAAGCCTGAAATTTCTTTTATTTTTGGGCAAAAAGGGAGAAATTCTCTTTTTCAGGGCAAAATTGCAGAATTTTCCTTTTTTTGGGGCAAAAAGGCAGAAATTCTTTATAATTTGGGGCAAAGAGGCAGAAATTCCCATTATTTTGAGGTAATAAGGCTAAAATTCCCCTTATTTGGGGCAAAAAGTCAGAAATTCCCCTTATTTTGGGGTAAAATTGCAGAAATTTCAAATATTTCAGGGCAAAATTGCAGAAATTTTCCTTATTTTGGGGCAAAACGATGAAATCCCTAATTTTTGGCTAAAATTGCAGAAATTTCACTTATTTCGGACAAAAAGGCAGAAATTCCACATAATTTTGGGCAAAAAGGCAGAAATGACCCATATTTTGGAGCAAAATTGAAGAAATTCCCCTAATATTGGTGCAAAAATGCAGAAATTCCCTTTATTTTGTAGGCAAAAAGGCAGAAATTCCCATTATTTTTAGGTAAAAAGGCTGAAATTCCCCTTATTTTGGGGCAAAAATCAGAAATTCCCCTTATTTTTAGGCAAAAAGACAGAAATTTCGTTTATTTTTGGGGAAAAGGCAGAAATTGCACTTATTTTGAGTCAAAAAGGTGAAAAATCGCCTTATTTTGGGGTAAAAATAAAGAAATTTCTTTTTTTATGGCAAAAAGGTTTACATTCCCTTTATTTTCGGGCCAAAAGGCAGAAATTCCCTGTATTTTGGAGCAAAATTGCAAAAATTCCCCTAATTTTTGTGCAAAAAGGCAGAAATTCCCCTTATTTTGGGGTAAAACTGCAGAAATTTCACTTATTTCGCGGCAAAATGGAAGAAATTCTCTTTATTTTCGGCAAAAAAAGAAGAAAATCCCTGTATTTTGGAGCAAAATTGCAGAAATTCACGTAATTTTGGAATAAAAAATAAAGTAATTTTCTTATTTTGGAGCAAAAATGCAGAAATTCTCCTTATTTTGGGGCAAAAGGCAGAAATTCCTTTTATTTTGGGATAAAATTGCAAAAATTTCCCTTATTTGGGGGCAAAAAACAGAAATTCCCTTTATTTTGTTGCAAAATTGCAGAAATTTCCCTTATTATGGAAAAAAATTGCAGAAATTTTCCTTATTTTGGGGCAAAATTGCAGAAATTTCACTTATTTCAGAGAAAAAAACTCAGAAATTTCTCTTATTTTTGGGCAAAAAGGCAGAAATTTCTTTTATTTTGGTACAAAATTGTAGAAATTTTCTTTATTTTGGGGCAAAAATGCAGAAATTCCACATATTTTGGGGCAAAAATGCAGAGATTCCTATTATTATGAGGTAAAATACTGAAATTCCCCTTATTTTGGGGTAAAAAGACAGAAATTCCCTTTATTTTGTGGCAAAAAGGCAGAAATTTCCCTTATTTTGGGGCAAAATTGCAGAAATTTCACATATTTCAGGGCAAAAATCAAAAATTCCTTTTATTTTGGGGCAAAAAGACAGAAATTTCGTTTATTTTTGGGTAAAAAGGCAGAATATCACTTATTTTGAGGTAAGAAGGAAGAAATTCCTCTTATTTTGGGGCAGAAATGAAGTAATTTCTTTTTTTTTGTTGCAAAAGGTATACATTCTTCTTATTTTCGGACAAAAAAGCAGAAATTCCTCGTATTTTGGAGCACAATTGCAGAAAATCCACTAATTGTGGAGCAAAAAGGCAGAAAATCCCTATATGTTGAGGCAAAAACACAGAAATTCTCCTTATTTTGGGGCAAAACTCAGAAATTTCACTTATTTTGGGGCAAAATTGAAGAAATTTCACTTATTTCAGGGAAAAAAGGCAGAAACTTTCTTTATTTTGGGGCAAAAAGGCAGAAATTCCTAATATTTTGTGGCAAAATGCAGAAATTCCTCTTATTTTGAGGTAAAAAGGTTGAAATTCCCTTTATTTGGGGGCAAAAAGGCAGAAATTTTCCTTATTTTGGGGCAAAATTGCAGAAATTTCACTTATTTCAGGGTAATAAGTCAGAAATTCCCCTTATTATGGGGGAAAAAGACAGAAATTCCACTTATTTAGAGGCATAAAGGCAGAAATTCCCCTTATTTTGGAGCAAAAATGAAGAAATTTCCCTTTTTTTATGGCAAAAAGGTATGCATTCCCCTTATTTTCGGGTAAAAAGTCAGAAATTCCCCGTATTTTGGAGCAAAATTGCAGAAATTCCCCTAATTGTGGGGCAAAAAGGCAAAAATTCTCCTTATTTTGGGGCAAAACTTAGAAATTCCACTTATTTTGGGGCAAAATTGCAGGAATTTACCTTATTTTGGGGCAAAATTGCAGAAATTTCCTTTATTTGGGGCAAAATTGCAGAAAATTCACTTATTTTCAGGTAAAAAGGCTGAAATTTCCTTTATTTTGGGGATAAAAGGGAGAAATTCCCCTTGTTTTGGGGCAAAATTGCAGAAATTTTCCTTATTTTAGGGCAAAAAGGCAGAAATTCCTTATATTTTGAGGCAAAAAGGCAGAAATTCCCCATATTTTGGGGTAAAATTGCAGAAATTTCAAATATTTCAGTACAAAATGGCAGAAATTTCTCTTATTTTGGGGCAAAAATGGAATCCCTAATTTTTGGCTAAAATTGCAGAAATTTCACTTATTTCCAGACAAAAAGGCAGAAATTCCACTTAATTTCAGGCAAAAAGGCAGCAATGACCCGTATTTTGAAACAAAACTGCATAAATTCCCCTAATTTTGGATCAAAAAGGCAGAAATTCCCCTTATTTTGGCGTAAAATTGCAGAAATTTCAATTATTTCGTGGCAAAATGGAAGAAATTCCCCTTATTTTCGGTGAAAGAGGCAGAAAATCCTCGTATTTTGGAGCAAAATTGCAGAAATACACCTAATTTTGGGGTAAAACATGCAGTAATTTTCTTTTTTTGTGGCAAAAAGGTAGAAATTTCCCTTATTTTGGGGCAAATGTCAGAAATTCCCCTTATTTTGGGGCAAAATTGCAGAAATTTGCTTTATTATGGAAAAAAATTTCAGATATTTCCCTTATTCTAAGGCAAAATTGCAGAAATTTTACTTATTTAAGAAAAAAAAAGCAAAAATTTTTTTTATTTTGGGGCAAAAAGTCAGAAATTTCTATTATTTTATGGGCAAAAAGGCAAAAATTCACCTTATTTTGGGGTAAAATTGCAGAAATTTAACATATTTCAGAGCAAAAGGGCAGAAATTCCCCTTATTTGGGGGCAAAAAGGCAGAAATTCCCTTTATTTTGGGATAAAATTGCAGAAAATTCCCTTATTTGGAAGCAAAAAGGAAGAAAATCCTTTTAATTTTGGGAAAAAGGCAGAATTTCCCTGGATTTTGGAGCAAAATTGCAGAAATTCCCCTAATATTGGGGCAAAAATGCAGAAATTCCCTTTATTTGGGGCAAAAAGGCAGAAGTTCCCCTTACTTTAGGGAAAAGAGGAAGAAATTCCCTGTATTTTGAAGCAAAATTGCAGAAACTCCCCTAATTTTGGGGCAAAAATGCAGAAATTCCCTTTATTTTGGGGAAAAAAATACAGAAATTCTCCTTATTTTGGGGCAAAAATCAGAAATTTCCCTTATTTTGGGGCAAAATTTTAGAAATTTCTTCTATTTTGTTACAGACTTGCAGAAATTTTTCTTATTTTCTGGCAAAAAGGAAGAAATTCCCCTTATTTTGGGAAAAAAATTCATAAATTTTCCTTATTTGGGGGCAAAAAACAGAAATTCCCCTTATTTTGTTGCAAAATTGCAGAAATTTCCCTTATTATGGAAAAAATTTGCAGAAATTTCCCTTATTTTGGGGCAAAATTGCAGAAATTTCACTTATTTCAGAGAAAAAAACTCAGAAATTTCTCTTATTTTGGGGCAAAAAGGCAGAAATTTCTTTTATTTGGGTACAAAATTGTAGAAATTTTCTTTATTTTGGGGCAAAAATGCAGAAATTCCCCATATTTTGGGGCAAAAATGCAGAGATTCCCATTATTATGAGGTAAAATGCTGAAATTCCCCTTATTTTGGGGCAAAAAGACAGAAATTCCCTTTATTTTGTGGCAAAAAGGCAGAAATTTCCCTTATTTTGTGGCAAAATTGCAGAAATTTCACACATTTCAGGGCAAAAATCAAAAATTCCTTTTATTTTGGGGCAAAAAGACAGAAATTCCGTTTATTTTTGGGTAAAAAGGCAGAAATTTCACTTATTTTGAGGTAAGAAGGAAGAAATTCCTCTTATTTTGAGGCAAAAATGAAGAAATTTCTCTTTTTGTTGCAAAAGGTATACATTCTTCTTATTTTTGGGCAAAAAGCAGAAATTCCTCGTATTTTGGAGCACAATGGCAGAAAATCCACTAATTGTGGAGCAAAAAGGCAGAAAATCCCTATATGTTCAGGCAAAAACACAGAAATTCTCTTTATTTTTGGGCAAAACTCAGAAATTTCACTTATTTTGGGGCAAAATTGAAGAAATTTCACTTATTTCAGAGAAAAAAGGCAGAAACTTTCTTTATTTTGGGGCAAAAAGGCAGAAATTCCTAATATTTTGTGGCAAAATCCAGAAATTCCCCTTATTTTGAGGTAAAAAGGCTGAAATCCCCCTTATTTGGGGGCAAAAAGGCAGAAATTTCCATTATTTTGGGGCAAAATTGCAGAAATTTCACTTATTTCAGGGTAATAAGTCAGAAATTCCCCTTATTATGAGGGAAAAATACAGAAATTCCACTTATTTAGAGGCATAAAGGCAGAAATTCCCCTCATTTTGGAGCAAAAATGAAGAAATTTCCCTTTTTTATGGCAAAAAGGTATGCATTCCCCTTATTTTAGGGTAAAAAGGCAGAAATTCCCCGTATTTTGGAGCAAAATTGCAGAAATTCTCCTAATTGTGGGGCAAAAAGGCAAAAATTCTCATTATTCTGGGGCAAAATTCAGAAATTCCACTTATTTTGGGGCAAAATTGCAGGAATTTACTTTATTTTGGGGCAAAATTGCAGAAATTTCCCTTATTTGGGGCAAAATTGCAGAAAATTCACTTATTTTCAGGTAAAAAGGCTGAAATTCCCTTTATTTTGAGGTAAAAAGGGAGAAATTCCCCTTATTTTGGGGGAAAATTGCAGAAATTTTCCATATTTTAGGGCAAAAAGGCAGAAATGCCTTATATTTTGGGGCAAAAAAGCAGAAATTCCCCTTATTTTGTGGTAAAATTGCAGAAATTTCTAATATTTCAGTGCAAAATGGCAGAAATTTCCCTTATTTGGGGGCAAAAATGGAATCCCTAATATTTGGCTAAAATTGTAAAAATTTCACTTATTTCCAGACAAAAAGGCAGAAATTCCACTTAATTTCAGGCAAAAAGGCAGCAATGACCCGTATTTTGGAGAAAAATTGCATAAATTCCCCTAATTTTGGATCAAAAAGGCAGAAATTCCCCTTATTTTGGCGTAAAACTGCAGAAATTTCAATTATTTCGCGGCAAAATGGAAGAAATTCCCCTTATTTTCGGTGAAAGAGGCAGTAAATCCTCGTATTTTGGAGCAAAATTGCAGAAATACACCTAATTTTGGGGTAAAACATGCAGTAATTTTCTTTTTTTGTGGCAAAAAGGCAGAAATTCCCCTTATTTTGGGGCAAATGTCAGAAATTCCCCTTATTTTAGGGCAAAATTGCAGAAATTTCCTTTATTTGTGGGCAAAAAACAGAAATTCCCCTTATTTTGGGGCAATATTGCAGAAATTTGCTTTATTATGGAGAAAAATTTCAGATATTCCCCTTATTCTAGAGCAAAATTGCAGAAATTTCACTTATTTCAGAAAAAAAAGCAAAATTTTTTTTTGTTTTGGGGCAAAAAGTCAGAAATTTCTATTATTTTTTGGGCAAAAAGGCAGATATTCACCTTATTTTGGGATAAAATTGGAGAAATTTAACATATTTCAGGGCAAAAGGGCAGAAATTCACCTTATTTTGGGGCAAAAAGGCAGAAATTCCCTTTATTTTGGGATAAAATTGGAGAAATTTCCCTTATTTAGAAGCAAAAAGGCAGAAAATCCTTTTAATTTTGGGTAAATAGGCAGAATTTCCCCGTATTTTGGAGCAAAATTGCAGAAATTCCCCTAAAATTGGGGCAAAAATGCAGAAATTCCCTTTATTTGGGGCAAAAAGGAAGAAGTTCCCCTTATTTTCAGGAAAAGAGGAAGAAATTTCCTGTATTTTGAAGCAAAATTGCAGAAACTCCCCTAATTTTGGGGCAAAAATGCAGAAATTCCCTTTATTTTGGGGCAAAAATACAGAAATTCTCCTTATTTTAGGGCAAAAATCAGAAATTTCCCTTATTTTGGGGCAAAATTTTAGAAATTTCTTCTATTTTGTAACAGACTTGCAGAAATTTTTCTTATTTTGTGGCAAAAAGGCAGAAATTCCCCTTATTTTGGGATAAAATTGCAGAAATTTCCCTTTTTTGGGGGCAAAAAACAGAAATTCCCCTTATTTTGTTGCAAAATTGCAGAAATTTCCGTTATTATGGAAAAAAATTGCAGAAATTTCCCTTATTTTGGGGCAAAATTGCAGAAATTTCACTTATTTCAGAGAAAAAAACTCAGAAATTTCTCTTATTTTGGGGCAAAAAGGCAGAAATTTCTTTTATTTTGGTACAAAATTGTAGAAATTTTCTTTATTTTGGGGCAAAAATGCAGAAATTCCCCATATTTTGGGGCAAAAATGCAGAGATTGCCATTATTATGAGGTAAAATGCTGAAATTCCCCTTATTTTGGGGCAAAAAGACAGAAATTCCCTTTATTTTGTGGCAAAAAGGCAGAAATTTCCCTTATTTTGTGGCAAAATTGCAGAAATTTCACACATTTCAGGGCAAAAATCAAAAATTCCTTTTATTTTGGGGCAAAAAGACAGAAATTCCGTTTATTTTTGGGTAAAAAGGCAGAAATTTCACTTATTTTGAGGTAAGAAGGAAGAAATTCCTCTTATTTTGAGGCAAAAATGAAGAAATTTCTCTTTTTGTTGCAAAAGGTATACATTCTTCTTATTTTTGGGCAAAAAGCAGAAATTCCTCGTATTTTGGAGCACAATGGCAGAAAATCCACTAATTGTGGAGCAAAAAGGCAGAAAATCCCTATATGTTCAGGCAAAAACACAGAAATTCTCTTTATTTTTGGGCAAAACTCAGAAATTTCACTTATTTTGGGGCAAAATTGAAGAAATTTCACTTATTTCAGAGAAAAAAGGCAGAAACTTTCTTTATTTTGGGGCAAAAAGGCAGAAATTCCTAATATTTTGTGGCAAAATCCAGAAATTCCCCTTATTTTGAGGTAAAAAGGCTAAAATTCCCCTTATTTGGGGGCAAAAATGCAGAAATTTCCATTATTTTGGGGCAAAATTGCAGAAATTTCACTTATTTCAGGGTAATAATTCAGAAATTCCCCTTATTATGAGGGAAAAATACAGAAATTCCACTTATTTAGAGGCATAGAGGCAGAAATTCCCCTCATTTTGGAGCAAAAATGAAGAAATTTCCCTTTTTTATGGCAAAAAGGTATGCATTCCCCTTATTTTAGGGTAAAAAGGCAGAAATTCCCCGTATTTTGGAGCAAAATTGCAGAAATTCTCCTAATTGTGGGGCAAAAAGGCAAAAATTCTCATTATTCTGGGGCAAAATTCAGAAATTCCACTTATTTTGGGGCAAAATTGCAGGAATTTACTTTATTTTGGGGCAAAATTGCAGAAATTTCCCTTATTTGGGGCAAAATTGCAGAAAATTCACTTATTTTCAGGTAAAAAGGCTGAAATTCCCTTTATTTTGAGGTAAAAAGGGAGAAATTCCCCTTATTTTGGGGGAAAATTGCAGAAATTTTCCATATTTTAGGGCAAAAAGGCAGAAATGCCTTATATTTTGGGGCAAAAAAGCAGAAATTCCCCTTATTTTGTGGTAAAATTGCAGAAATTTCTAATATTTCAGTGCAAAATGGCAGAAATTTCCCTTATTTGGGGGCAAAAATGGAATCCCTAATTTTTGGCTAAAATTGTAAAAATTTCACTTATTTCCAGACAAAAAGGCAGAAATTCCACTTAATTTCAGGCAAAAAGGCAGCAATGACCCGTATTTTGGAGAAAAATTGCATAAATTCCCCTAATTTTGGATCAAAAAGGCAGAAATTCCCCTTATTTTGGCGTAAAACTGCAGAAATTTCAATTATTTCGCGGCAAAATGGAAGAAATTCCCCTTATTTTCGGTGAAAGAGGCAGTAAATCCTCGTATTTTGGAGCAAAATTGCAGAAATACACCTAATTTTGGGGTAAAACATGCAGTAATTTTCTTTTTTTGTGGCAAAAAGGCAGAAATTCCCCTTATTTTGGGGCAAATGTCAGAAATTCCCCTTATTTTAGGGCAAAATTGCAGAAATTTCCTTTATTTGTGGGCAAAAAACAGAAATTCCCCTTATTTTGGGGCAATATTGCAGAAATTTGCTTTATTATGGAGAAAAATTTCAGATATTCCCCTTATTCTAGAGCAAAATTGCAGAAATTTCACTTATTTCAGAAAAAAAAGCAAAATTTTTTTTTGTTTTGGGGCAAAAAGTCAGAAATTTCTATTATTTTTTGGGCAAAAAGGCAGATATTCACCTTATTTTGGGATAAAATTGGAGAAATTTAACATATTTCAGGGCAAAAGGGCAGAAATTCACCTTATTTTGGGGCAAAAAGGCAGAAATTCCCTTTATTTTGGGATAAAATTGGAGAAATTTCCCTTATTTAGAAGCAAAAAGGCAGAAAATCCTTTTAATTTTGGGTAAATAGGCAGAATTTCCCCGTATTTTGGAGCAAAATTGCAGAAATTCCCCTAAAATTGGGGCAAAAATGCAGAAATTCCCTTTATTTGGGGCAAAAAGGAAGAAGTTCCCCTTATTTTCAGGAAAAGAGGAAGAAATTTCTTGTATTTTGAAGCAAAATTGCAGAAACTCGCCTAATTTTGGGGCAAAAATGCAGAAATTCCCTTTATTTTGGGGCAAAAATACAGAAATTCTCCTTATTTTAGGGCAAAAATCAGAAATTTCCCTTATTTTGGGGCAAAATTTTAGTTATTTCTTCTATTTTGTAACAGACTTGCAGAAATTTTTCTTATTTTGTGGCAAAAAGGCAGAAATTCCCCTTATTTTGGGATAAAATTGCAGAAATTTCCCTTTTTTGGGGGCAAAAAACAGAAATTCCCCTTATTTTGTTGCAAAATTGCAGAAATTTCCGTTATTATGGAAAAAAATTGCAGAAATTTCCCTTATTTTGGGGCAAAATTGCAGAAATTTCAGTTATTTCAGAGAAAAAAACTCAGAAATTTCTCTTATTTTGGGGCAAAAAGGCAGAAATTTCTTTTATTTTGGTACAAAATTGTAGAAATTTTCTTTATTTTGGGGCAAAAATGCAGAAATTCCAAATATTTTGGGGCAAAAATGCAGAGATTTTCCTTATTATGAGGTAAAATGCTGAAATTCCCCGTATTTTGGGGCAAAAAGACAGAAATTCCCTTTATTTTGTGGCAAAAGGCAGAAATTTCCCTTATTTTGGGGCAAAATTGCAGAAATTTCACATATTTCAGGGCAAAAATCAAAAATTCCTTCTATTTTGGGGCAAAAAGACAGAAATTCCGTTTATTTTTGGGTAAAAAGGCAGAAATTTCACTTATTTTGTGGTAAGAAGGAAGAAATTCCTCTTATTTTGGGGCAAAAATGAAGAAATTTCTCTTTTTTGTTGCAAAAGGTATACATTCTTCTTATTTTCGGGCAAAAAAGCAGAAATTCCTCGTATTTTGGAGCACAATTGCAGAAAATCCACTAATTGTGGAGCAAAAAGGCAGAAAATCCCTATATGTTCAGGCAAAAACACAGAAATTCTCTTTATTTTGGGGCAAAACTCAGAAATTTCACATATTTTGGGTCAAAATTGAAGAAATTTCATTTATTTCAGGGAAAAAAGGCAGAAACTTTCTTTATTTTAAGGCAAAAAGGCAGAAATTCCTAATATTTTGTGGCAAAAAGCAGAAATTCCCCTTATTTTGAGGTATAAAGGCTGAAATTCCCTTTATTTGGGGGCAAAAAGGCAGAAATTCCCCTTATTTTGTTGCAAAATTGCAGAAATTTCCCTTATTATGGAAAAAAATTGCAGAAATTTTCCTCATTTTGGGGCAAAATTGCAGAAATTTTAGTTATTCCAGAGACAAAAACTCAGAAATTTCTCTTATTTTGGGGCAAAAAGGCAGAAATTTCTTTTACTTTGGTACAAAATTGTAGAAATTTTCTTTATTTTGGGGAAAAATGCAGAAATTCCAAATATTTTGGGGCAAAAATGCAGAGATTCCCCTTAATATGAGGTAAAATGCTGAAATTCCCCTTATTTTGGCGCAAAAAGACAGAAATTCCCTTTATTTTGTGGCAAAAAAACAGAAATTTCCCTTATTTTGGGGCAAAATTGCAGAAATTTCACATATTTCAGGGCAAAAATCAAAAATTCCTTTTATTTTGGGGCAAAAAGACAGAAATTCCGTTTATTTTTGGCTAAAAAAACAGAAATTTCACTTATTTTGAGGTAAGAAGGAAGAAATTCCTCTTATTTTGGGGCAAAAATGAAGAAATTTCTCTTTTTTGTTGCAAAAGGTATACATTCTTCTTATTTTCGGGCAAAAAAGCAGAAATTCCTCGTATTTTGGAGCACAATTGCAGAAAATCCACTAATTGTGGAGCAAAAAGGCAGAAAATCCCTATATGTTCAGGCAAAAACACAGAAATTCTCTTTATTTTGGGGCAAAACTCAGAAATTTCACTTATTTTGGGGCAAAATTGAAGAAATTTCACTTATTTCAGGGAAAAAAGGCAGAAACTTTCTTTATTTTGGGGCAAAAAGGCAGAAATTCCTAATATTTTGTGGCAAAATGCAGAAATTCCCCTTATTTTGAGGTAAAAAGGCTGAAATTCCCTTTATTTGTGGTCAAAAAGGCAGAAATTTCCCTTATTTTGGGCCAAAATTGCAGAAATTTCACTTATTTCAGGGTAATAAGTCAGAAATTCCCCTTACTATGGGGGAAAAAGACAGAAATTCCACTTATTTAGAGGCATAAAGGCAGAAATTCCCCTTATTTTGGAGCAAAAATGAAGAAATTTCCCTTTTTTATGGCAAAAAATGTATGCATTCCCCTTATTTTCGGGTAAAAAGGCAGAAATTCCCCGTATTTTGGAGCAAAATTGCAGAAATTCTCCTAATTGTGTGGCAAAAAGGCAAAAATTCTCCTTATTTTGGGGCAAAACTCAGAAATTCCACTTATTTTGGGGCAAAATTGCAGTAATTTACCTTATTTTGGGGCAAAATTGCAGAAATTTCCCTTATTTGGGGCAAAATTGCAGAAAATTCATTTATTTTCAAATAAAAAGGCTGAAATTCCCTTTATTTTGGGGTAAAAAGAGAGTAATTCCCCTTATTTTGGGGAAAAATTGCAGAAATTTTCCTTATTTTAGGGCAAAAAGGCAGAAATTCCTCATATTTTGTTGCAAAAAGGCAGAAATTCCCCTTATTTTGGGGTAAAATTGAAGAAATTTCAAATATTTCAGTGCAAAATGGCAGAAATTTCTCTTATTTTGGGGCAAAAATGGAATCCCTAATTTTTGGCTAAAATTGCAGAAATTTCACTTATTTCCAGACAAAAAGGCAGAAATTCCACTTAATTTCAGGCAAAAAGGCAGCAATGACCCGTATTTTGGAGCAAAATTGCATAAATTCCTCTAGTTTTGGATCAAAAAGGCAGAAATTCCTCTTATTTTGGCGTAAAACTGCAGAAATTTCAATTATTTCGCGGCAAAATGGAAGAAATTCCCTTTATTTTCGGTGAAATAGGCAGAGAATCCTCGTATTTTGGAGCAAAATTGCAGAAATACACCTAATTTTGGGGTAAAACATGCAGGAATTTTCTTTTTTGTGGAAAAAGGCAGAAATTCCCCTTATTTTGGGGCAAATGTCAGAAATTCCCCTTATTTTGGGGCAAAATTGCAGAAATTTGCTTTATTATGGGGAAAAATTTTAGATATTTCACTTATTCTAAGGCAAAATGGCAGAAATTTCCTTTATTTGTGGGCAAAAAACAGAAATTCCCCTTATTTCAGGGCAATATTGCAGAAATTCTCTTTATTATGGAGAAAAATTTCAGATATTTCCCTTATTCTAGAGCAAAATTGCAGAAATTTCACTTAATTCAGAAAAAAAAGCAAAAATTTTTCTTGTTTTAGGGCAAAAAGTCAGAAATTTCTATTATTTTTTGGGCAAAAAGGCAGAAATTCACCTTATTTTGGGATAAAATTGGAGAAATTTAACATATTTCAGGGCAAAAGGGCAGAAATTCACCTTATTTTGGGGCAAAAAGGCAGAAATTCCCTTTATTTTAGGATAAAATTGGAGAAATTTCCCTTATTTAGAAGCAAAAAGGCAGAAAATCCTTTTAATTTTGGGTAAAAAGGCAGAATTTCCCTGTATTTTGGAGCAATATTGCAGAAATTCCCCTAATATTGGGGAAAAAATGCAGAAATTCCCTTTATTTGGGGCAAAAAGGCAGAAGTTCCCCTTATTTTCGGGAAAAGAGGAAGAAATTTCCTGTATTTTGAAGCAAAATTGCAGAAACTCCCCTAATTTTGGGGCAAAAATGCAGAAATTCCCTTTATTTTGGGACAAAAATACAGAAATTCTCCTTATTTTAGGGCAAAAATCAGAAATTTCCCTTATTTTGGGGCAAAATTTTAGAAATTTCTTCTATTTTGTAACAGACTTGCAGAAATTTTTCTTATTTTGTGGCAAAAAGGCAGAAATTCCCCTTATTTTGGGATAAAATTGCAGAAATTTCCCTTTTTTGGGGGCAAAAAACAGAAATACCCCTTATTTTGTTGCAAAATTGCAGAAATTTCCCTTATTATGGAAAAAAATTGCAGAAATTTCCCTTATTTTGGGGCAAAATTGCAGAAATTTCACTTATTTCAGAGAAAAAAACTCAGAAATTTCTCTTATTTTGGGGCAAAAAGGCAGAAATTTCTTTTACTTTGGTACAAAATTGTAGAAATTTTCTTTATTTTGGGGCAAAAATGCAGAAATTCCAAATATTTTGGGGCAAAAATGCAGAGATTTTCCTTATTATGAGGTAAAATGCTGAAATTCCCCGTATTTTGGGGCAAAAAGACAGAAAATCCCTTTTTTTTTTGGCAAAAAGGCAGAAAATTCCCTTATTTTGGGGCAAAATTGCAGAAATTTCACATATTTCAGGGCAAAAATCAAAAATTCCTTTTATTTTGGGGCAAAAAGACAGAAATTCAGTTTATTTTTGGGTAAAAAGGCAGAAATTTCACTTATTTTGAGGTAAGAAGGAAGAAATTCCTCTTATTTTGGGGCAAAAATGAAGAAATTTCTCTTTTTTGTTGCAAAAGGTATACATTCTTCTTATTTTCAGGCAAAAAAGCAGAAATTCCTTGTATTTTGGGGCACAATTGCAGAAAATCCACTAATTGTGGAGCAAAAAGGCAGAAAATCCCTATATGTTCAGGCAAAAACACAGAAATTCTCTTTATTTTGGGGCAAAACTCAGAAATTTCACATATTTTGGGTCAAAATTGAAGAAATTTCATTTATTTCAGGGAAAAAAGGCAGAAACTTTCTTTATTTTAAGGCAAAAAGGCAGAAATTCCTAATATTTTGTGGCAAAAAGCAGAAATTCCCCTTATTTTGAGGTATAAAGGCTGAAATTCCCTTTATTTGGGGGCAAAAAGGCAGAAATTTCCCTTATTTTGGGGCAAAATTGCAGAAATTTCACTTATTTCAGGGTAATAAGTCAGAAATTCCTCTTATTATGGGGGAAAAAGACAGAAATTCCACTTATTTAGAGGCATAAAGGCAGAAATTCCCCTTATTTTGGAGCAAAAATGAAGAAATTTCCCTTTTTTATGGCAAAAAGGTATGCATTCCCCTTATTTTCGGGAAAAAGGCAGAAATTCCCCGTATTTTGGAGCAAAATTGCAGAAATTCCCATCATTGTGGGGCAAAAAGGCAAAAATTCTTCTTATTTTGGGGCAAAACTCAAAAATTCCACTTATTTTGGGGCAAAATTGCAGGAATTTACCTTATTTTGGGGCAAAATTGCAGAAATTTCCCTTATTTGGGGCAAAAATGCAGAAAATTCAATTATTTTCAGATAAAAAGGCTGAAATTCCCTTTATTTTGGGGTAAAAAGGAGAAATTCCCCTTATTTTGGGGAAAAATTGCAGAAATTTTCCTTATTTTAGGGAAAAAAAGGCAGAAATTCCTTATATTTTGGGGCAAAAAGGCAGAAATTCCCCTTATTTTGGGGTAAAATTGCAGAAATTTCAAATATTTCAGTGCAAAATGGCAGAAATTTCCCTTATTTTGGGGCAAAAATGGAATCCCTAATTTTTGGCTAAAATTGCAGAAATTTCACTTATTTCCAGACAAAAGGCAGAAATTCCACTTAATTTCAGGCAAAAAGGCTGCAATGACCCGTATTTTGGAGCAAAATTGCATAAATTCCCCTAAATTTGGATCAAAAAGGCAGAAATTCCCCTTATTTTGGCTTAAAACTGCAGAAATTTCAATTATTTCGCGGCAAAATGGAAGAAATTCCCCTTATTTTCGGTGAAAGAGGCAGAAAATCCTCGTATTTTGGAGCAAAATTGCAGAAATACACCTAATTTTGGGGTAAAACATGCAGTAATTTTCTTTTTTGTGGCAAAAAGGCAGAAATTCCCCTTATTTTGGGGCAAATGTAAGAAATTCCTTTTATTTTAGGGCAAAATTGCAGAAATTTCCCTTATTTGGGGGCAAAAAACAGAAATTCCCCTTATTTTGGGGCAAAATTGCAGAAATTTGATTTATTATGGGGAAAAATTTCAGATATTTCACTTATTCTAGGGCAAAATCGCAGAAATTTTAATTATTTCAGAAAAAAAAAGCAAAAATTTTTCTTATTTTGGGGCAAAAAGTCCGAAATTTCTATTATTTTATGGGCAAAAAGTCAGAAATTCACAATATTTTGGGGTAAAATTGGAGAAATTTAACATATTTCAGGGCAAAAGGGCAGAAATTCCCCTTATTTTGGGACAAAGAGGCAGAAATTCCCTTTATTTTGTGATAAAATTGCAGAAATTTCCCTTATTTGGAAGCAAAAATGCAGAAAATCCTTTTAATTTTGGGTAAAAAGGCAGAATTTTCCCGTATTTTGGAGCAAAATTTCAGAAATTTCTCTAATATTGGGGCAAAAATGCAGAAATTCCGTTTATTTGGGGCAAAAAGGCAGAAGTTCCCCTTATTTTCGGGAAAAGAGGAAGAAATTCCCTGTATTTTGAAGCAAAATTGCAGAAACTCCCCTAATTTTGGGGCAAAAAGGCAGAAATTCCCTTTATTTTGGGGCAAAAATACAGAAATTCTTCTTATTTTGGGGCAAAAATCAGAAATTTCCCTTATTTTGGGGCAAAATTTTAAAAATTTCTTCTATTTTGTTACAGACTTGCAAAAATTTTTCTTATTTTGTGGCAAAAAGGCAGAAATTCCCCTTATTTTGGATAAAATTGCAGAAATTTCCCTTTTTGGGGGCAAAAAACAGAAATTCCCCTTATTTTGTTGCAAAATTGCAGAAATTTCCCTTATTATGGAAAAAAGTTTCAGAAATTTTCCTCATTTTGGGGCAAAATTGCAGAAATTTCAGTTATTTCAGAGACAAAAACTCAGAAATTTCTCTTATTTTGGGGCAAAAAGGCAGAAATTTCTTTTACTTTGGTACAAAATTGTAGAAATTTTCTTTATTTTGGGGCAAAAATGCAGAAATTCCAAATATTTTGGGGCAAAATTGCAGAGATTCCCCTTATTATGAGGTAAAATGCTGAAATTCCCCTTATTTTGGCGCAAAAAGACAGAAATTCCCTTTATTTTGTGGCAAAAAAACAGAAATTTCCCTTATTTTGGGACAAAATTGCAGAAATTTCACATATTTCAGGGCAAAAATCAAAAATTCCTTTTATTTTGGGGCAAAAAGACAGAAATTCCGTTTATTTTTGGGTAAAAATCAGAAATTTCACTTATTTTGAGGTAAGAAGGAAGAAATTCCTCTTATTTTGGGGCAAAAATGAAGAAATTTCTCTTTTTTGTTGCAAAAGGTATACATTCTTCTTATTTTCGGGCAAAAAAGCAGAAATTCCTCGTATTTTGGAGCACAATTGCAGAAAATCCACTAATTGTGGAGCAAAAAGGCAGAAAATCCCTATATGTTCAGGCAAAAACACAGAAATTCTCTTTATTTTGGGGCAAAACTCAGAAATTTCACTTATTTTGGGGCAAAATTGAAGAAATTTCACTTATTTCAGGGAAAAAAGGCAGAAACTTTCTTTATTTTGGGGCAAAAAGGCAGAAATTCCTAATATTTTGTGGCAAAATGCAGAAATTCCCCTTATTTTGAGGTAAAAAGGCTGAAATTCCCTTTATTTGTGGTCAAAAAGGCAGAAATTTCCCTTATTTTGGGCCAAAATTGCAGAAATTTCACTTATTTCAGGGTAATAAGTCAGAAATTCCCCTTACTATGGGGGAAAAAGACAGAAATTCCACTTATTTAGAGGCATAAAGGCAGAAATTCCCCTTATTTTGGAGCAAAAATGAAGAAATTTCCCTTTTTTATGGCAAAAAGGTATGCATTCCCCTTATTTTCGGGTAAAAAGGAAGAAATTCCCCGAATTTTGGAGCAAAATTGCAGAAATTCTCCTAATTGTGGGGCAAAAAGGCAAAAATTCTCCTTATTTTGGGGCAAAACTCAGAAATTCCACTTATTTTGGGGCAAAATTGAAGGAATTTACCTTATTTTGGGGCAAAATTGCAGAAATTTCCCTTATTTGGGGCAAAATTGCAGAAAATTCACTTATTTTCAAATAAAAAGGCTGAAATTCCCTTTAATTTGGGGTAAAAAGGGAGTAATTCCCCTTATTTTGGGGAAAAATTGCAGAAATTTTCCTTATTTTAGGGCAAAAAGGCAGAAATTCCTTATATTTTGGGGCAAAAAGGCAGAAATTCCCCTTATTTTGGGGTAAAATTGCAGAAATTTCAAATATTTCAGTGCAAAATGGCAGAAATTTCCCTTATATTGGGGCAAAAATGGAATCCCTAATTTTTGGCTAAAATTGCAGAAATTTCACTTATTTCCAGACAAAAAGGCAGAAATTCCACTTAATTTCAGGCAAAAAGGCAGCAATGACCCGTATTTTGGAGCAAAATTGCATAAATTCCCCTAATTTTGGATCAAAAAGGCAGAAATTCCTCTTATTTTGGTGTAAAACTGCAGAAATTTCAATTATTTCGCGGCAAAATGGAAGAAATTCCCTTTATTTTCGGTGAAAGAGGCAGAAAATCCTCGTATTTTGGAGCAAAGTTTCAGAAATACACCTAATTTTGGGGTAAAACATGCAGGAATTTTCTTTTTTGTGGCAAAAAGGCAGAAATTCCCCTTATTTTGGGGCAAATGTCAGAAATTCCCCTTATTTTGGGGCAAAATTGCAGAAATTTGCTTTATTATGGAGAAAAATTTCAGATATTTCACTTATTCTAGGGCAAAATTGCAGAAATTTCACTTATTTCAGAAAAAAAAGCAAAAATTTTTCTTATTTTGGGGCAAAAAGGCAGAAGTTCCCATTATTTTGGGGCAAAAAGGCAGAAATTCACCTTATTTTAGGGTAAAATTGCAGAAATTTCACACATTTCAGGGCAAAAAGGCAGAAATTCCCCGTATTTTGGGGTAAAATGCTGAAATTCCCCATATTTAGGGGCAAAAGGCAGAAATTCCCCTTATTTTGGGGCAAAAAGGCACAAATTTCCCTTATTTTCAGGCAAAATTGCAGAAATTTCATTTATTTCAGGGTAAAAAGTCAGAAATTCCCCTTATTTTGGGGCAAAAAGAAGAAATTTCTTTTATTATGGTACAAAATTGAAGAAATTTTCTTTATTTTGGAACAAAAAGGCAGAAATTCCCAATATTTTGGGATAAAAGTCAGAAATTCTTTTTATTTTGAGGTAAAATGCAGAAATTTCTTTTATTTAGAGGTAAAATACAGAAATTCCATTAATATTGGTGGAAAATGCAGAAATTCCCTTTATTTTGGGGCTAAAAGGCAGAAATTTTCCGTATTTTGAAGAAAAATTGCAGAAATTCTCATAATTTTCAGGCAAAAAGGCTTAAATTCTTTTTATTTTGGGGCAAAAATACAAAAAATCTTCTTTTTTCGGGTGCAAAAAGTCAGAAATTCCCCTTATTTGGGGCAAAATTTCAGAAATTTCCTCTACTTTGGGGAAAAATTGCAGAAATTTCTCTTATTTTGGGGGAAAATTGCAGAAATTTCACTTATTTCAGGGAAAGAAGGCAGAAATTTCTTTTATTTTGGAACAAAAAGGCAGAAATTTCTTTTAATTTGGTACAAAATTGCAGAAATTTTTCTTATTTTGGTGCAAAAAGGCAGAAATTTCCCATATTTTGGGGCAAAAGGCAGAAATTCCCCTTGTTTTGAGGAAAAGAGGCTGAAATTCTCCTTATTTTGGGGCAAAAGGCAGAAATTCTCCTTATTTTGGCGCAAAAAGCAGACATTTCCCTTATTTTAAGAAAAATTTTAGAAATTTCACTTATTTCAGGGCAGAAAGTCAGAAATACCCCTTATTTTGGGGAAAAAAGACAGAAATTCTGTTTATTTTTGTGGAAAAGTCAGAAATTGCACTTATTTTGAGTCAAAAAGGCGAAAAATCGCCTTATTATGGGGCAAAAGTGAAGAAATTTCCCTTTTTTATAGCAAAAAGGTATACATTGCCTTTATTTTCAGGCAAAAAGGCAGAAATTCCCTGTATTTTCGGCGAAAAAGGCAGAAAATCCTCGTATTTTGGAGCAAAATTGCAGAAATTCACCTAATTTTGGGGTAAAACATGCAGTAATTTTCTTTATTTTGTGGCAAAAGGCAGAATTTCCCCTTATTTTGGGGCAAATGGCAGAAATTCCCCCTATTTTAGGGCAAAATTGCAGAAATTTCCCTTATTTGGGGGCAAAAAAACAGAAATTCCCCTTATTTTGAGGCAAAATTGCAGAAAGTTGCTTTATCTGGGGGCAAAAAACAGAAATTCCCCTTTATTTTGCAGCAAAATTGCAGAAATTTGCTTTATTATGGGGTAAAATTGCAGAAATTTCACATATTTTAGGGCAAAAACGCAGAAATTCCCCTTATTTTGAGGTAAAATGCTGAAATTCCCCATATTTTGGGGCAAAAGGCAGAAATTCCCCTTATTTTGGGGCAAAAAAGGCACAAATTTCCCTTATTTTCGGGCAAAATTGCAGAAATTTCATTTAATTCAGGGTAAAAAGTCAGAAATTCCCCTTATTTTGGGGCAAAAAGGAGAAATTTCTTTTATTATGGTACAAAATTGAAGAAATTTTTTTTATTTTGGAACAAAAAAGCAGAAATTCCCCATATTTTGAGTTAAAAGGCAGTAATTCTTCTTATTTTGAGGTAAAATGCAGAATTTCCCATTATTTAGAGGTAAAATGCAGAAATTCCCCAAACATTGGAGAAAAATGCAGACATTCCCTTTATTTTGCGGCAAACTGAAGAAATTTCTCTTTTTTATGGCAAAAAGGTATACATTCCCTTTATTTACGGGCAAAAAAGCAGAAATTCCTTGTATTTTGAAGCAAAATTGCAGAAATTCCCCTAATTTTGGGGCAAAAATGCAGAAATTCTCCTTATTTGGGGCAAAATTGCAGAAATTTCCTTTCTTTGGGGCAAAATTGCAGAAATTTCCCTTATTTGGGGACAAAAAACAGAAATTCCTCTTATTTTGCAGCAAAATTGCAGAAATTTGCTTTATTATGGGGCAAAACTGCAGAAATTTCACTTATTTCAGGGCAAAAAGGCAGAAATTTCTCTTATTTTGGAACAAAAGGCAGAAATTTCTTTTATTTTTGTACAATATTGCAGAAATTTTTCTTATTTTAAGGAAAAAAGGCTGAAATTCCCCTTATTTTGGGGCAAAAAGGCAGAAATTATCCTTATTTTGGAGCAAAAAGCAGACATTTCCCTTATTTTGAGGAAAAATTTTAGAAATTTCACTTATTTCAGGGCAAAACGTCAGAAATTCCCCTTATTTTAGGGCAAAAAGACAGATATTCCATTTATTTTTGGGGAAAAGGCAGAAATTGCACTTATTTTGAGTCAAAAAGGCAGAAAATCGCCTTTTTCTGGGGCAAAAGTGAAGAAATTTCCCTTTTTTATAGCAAAAAGGTATACATTGCCTTTATTTTCGGGCAAAAAGGCAGAAATTCCTCGTATTTTGGAGCAAAATTGCAGAAATTCGCCGAATTTTGGGGCAAAAAGGCAGAAATCCCCATTATTTTGGGGTAAAACTGCAGAAATTTCACTTATTTCGCGGCCAAATCGCAGAAATCCCCCTTATTTTTGGCGAAAAATGCAGAAAATCATCGTATTTTGGAGCAAAATTGCAGAAATTCACCTAATTTTGGGGTAAAACATGCAGTAATTTTCTTTATTTTGTAGCAAAAAGGCAGAAATTCCCCTTATTTTGGGGCAAATGGCAGAAATTCCCCTTATTTAAGGGCAAAATTGCAGAAATTTCCCTTATTTGGGGGCAAAAAACAGAAATTTCCCTTATTTTGTGGCAAAATTGCTGAAATTTGCTTTATTTGGGGGCAAAAAACAGAAATTCCCCTTATTTTGCAGCAAAATTGCAGAAATTTGCTTTATTATGGGGTAAAATTGCAGAAATTTCCCTTATTTTAGGGCAAAATTTCAGAAATTTCATTTGTTTCAGGAAAAAAACAAAATTTTTTCTTATTTTGGGGCAAAAAGGCAGAAATTCCCATTATTTTGGGGCAAAAAGGCAGAAATTTACCTTATTTTGGGGTAAAATTTTAGAAATTTCACATATTTCAGGGCAAAAAGACAGAAATTTCCCTTATTTTGGGGCAAAAAGGAGAAATTTCTTTTATTATGGTACAAAGTTGAAGAAATTTTCTTTATTTTGGAACAAAAAGGCAGAAATTCTCCATAGTTTGGGGCAAAAGTCAGAAATTCTACTTATTTTGAGGTAACATGCAGAAATTTCTTTTATTTAGAGGTAAAATGCAGAAATTCCCCTAATATTTGGGAAAAATGCAGAAATTCCCTTTATTTTGGGGCTAAAAGGCAGAAATTTTCCGTATTTTGAAGAAAAATTGCAGAAATTCTCATAATTTCCGGGCAAAAAAGCTGAAATTCTTTTTATTTTGGGACAAAATACAGAAAATCTTTTTTTTTCGGGTGCAAAATGTCAGAAATTCCCCTTATTTGGGGCAAAATTGCAGAAATTTCCCTTATTTTGGGGCAAAATTGCAGAAATTTTACTTATTTCAGGGAAAAAAGGCAGAAATTTCTCTTATTTTGGAACAAATGAAGAAATTTTTTTTATTTTGGTAAAAAATTGCAGAAATTTTTCTTATTTGGGGGCAAAAAGGCAGAAATTTCCTATATTTTTGGGTAAAAGGCAGACATTCCCCTTATTTTGAGGAAAAAAGGCTGAAATTCCCCTTATTTTGGGGCAAAAAAGCAGAAATTCTCCTTATTTTGGGGCAAAAAGCAGACATTTCTCTTAGTTTTGGGAAAAATTTTAGAAATTTCACTTTTTTCAGGGCAAAAAGTTAGAAATTTCCCTTATTTTGGGGCAAAAAGACAGAAATTCCGTTTATTTTTGGGGAAAAGGCAGAAATTGCACTTATTTTGAGGCAAAAAGGCGGAAAATCGCCTTATTTTGGGGCAAAAGTGAAGAAATTTCCCTTTTTTATAGCAAAAAGTTATACATTGCCTTTATTTTCGGGCAAAAAGGCAGAAATTCCCTGTATTTTGGAGCAAAATTGCAGAAATTCTACTAATTTTGGGGCAAAAAGGCAGAAATTCCCCCTTATTTTGGGGTAAAACTGCAGAAATTTCACTTATTTTGTGGTAAAATGGCAGAAATTCCCCTTATTTTCGGCCAAAAAGGCAGAAAATCCTTGTATTTTGGAGCAAAATTGCAGAAATTCACCTAATTTTGGGGTAAAACATGCAGTAATTTTCTTTATTTTGTGGCCAAAAGGCAGAATTTCCCCTTATTTTGGGGCAAATGGCAGAAATTCCCCTTATTTTAGGGCAAAATTGCAAAAATTTCCCTTATTTGGGGGCAAAAAACAGAAATTCCCCTTATTTTGAGGCAAAATTGCAGAAAGTTGCTTTATTTGTGGGCAAAAAACAGAAATTCTCCTTTATTTTGCAGCAAAATTGCAGAAATTTGCTTTATTATGGGGTAAAATTGCAGAAATTTCACATATTTTAGGGCAAAAACGCAGAAACTCCCCTTATTTTAAGGTAAAATCCTGAAATTCCCCATATTTTGGGGCAAAAGGCAGAAATTCCCCTTATTTTGGGGCAAAAAAGGCACAAATTTCTCTTATTTTCGGGCAAAATTGCAGAAATTTCATTTAATTCAGGGTAAAAAGTCAGAAATTCCCCTTATTTTGGGGCAAAAAGGAGAAATTTCTTTTATTATGGTACAAAATTGAAGAAAGTTTCTTTATTTTGGAACAAAAAAGCAGAAATTGACCATATTTTGGGTTAAAAGGCATTAATTCTTCTTATTTTGAGGTAAAATGCAGAATTTCCGCTTATTTAGAGGTAAAATGCAGAAATTCCCCAAACATTGGAGAAAAATGCAGAAATTCCCTTTATTTTGCGGCAAACTAAAGAAATTTCTCTTTTTTATAGCAAAAAGGGTCTTCATTCCCTTTATTTACGGGCAAAAAAGCAGAAATTCCTTGTATTTTGAAGCAAAATTGCAGAAATTCCCCTAATTTTGGGGCAAAAATGCAGAAATTCTCCTTATTTGGGGCAAAATTGCAGAAATTTCCTTTCTTTGGGGCAAAATTGCAGAAATTTCCCTTATTTTAGGGCAAAATTGCAGAAATTTCCCTTATTTGGGGACAAAAAACAGAAATTCCCCTTATTTTGGGCCAAAATTGCAGAAATTTGCTTTATTTGGGGGAAAAAAACAGAAATTCCTCTTATTTTGCAGCAAAATTGCAGAAATTTGCTTTATTATGGGGCAAAATTGCAGAAATTTCACTTATTTCAGGGCAAAAAGGCAGAAATTTCTCTTATTTTGGAACAAAAGGCAGAAATTTCTTTTATTTTTGTACAATATTGCAGAAATTTTTCTTATTTTAAGGAAAAAAGGCTGAAATTCCCCTTATTTTGGGGCAAAAAGGCAGAAATTATCCTTATTTTGGAGCTAAAAGCAGACATTTCCCTTATTTTGAGGAAAAATTTTAGAAATTTCACTTATTTCAGGGCAAAATTCAGATATTCCTCTTATTTTGGAAAAAAGATATTCCATTTATTTTTGGGGAAAAGGCAGAAATTGCACTTATTTTGAGTCAAAAAGGCGGAAAATCGCCTTTTTCTGGGGCAAAAGTGAAGAAATTTCCCTTTTTTATAGCAAAAAGGTATACATTGCCTTTATTTTCGGGCAAAAAGGCAGAAATTCCTCGTATTTTGGAGCAAAATTGCAGAAATTCGCCGAATTTTGGGGCAAAAAGGGAGAAATTCCCATTATTTTGGGGTAAAACTGCAGAAATTTCACTTATTTCGCGGCCAAATCGCAGAAATCCCCCTTATTTTTGGCGAAAAAGGCAGAAAATCATCGTATTTTGGAGCAAAATTGCAGAAATTCACCTAATTTTGGGGTAAAACATGCAGTAATTTTCTTTATTTTGTAGCAAAAAGGCAGAAATTCCCCTTATTTTGGGGCAAATGGCAGAAATTCCCCTTATTTAAGGGCAAAATTGCAGAAATTTCCCTTATTTGGCGCAAAAAACAGAAATTTCCCTTATTTTGGGGCAAAATTGCAGAAATTTGCTTTATTTGGGGGCAAAAAACAGAAATTCCCCTTATTTTGCAGCAAAATTGCAGAAATTTGCTTTATTATGGGGTAAAATTGCAGAAATTTCCCTTATTTTAGGGCAAAATTGCAGAAATTTCAATTGTTTCAGGAAAAAAACAAAATTTTTTCTTATTTTGGGGCAAAAAGGCAGAAATTCCCATTATTTTGGGGCAAAAAGGCAGAAATTTACCTTATTTTGGGGTAAAATTGCAGAAATTTCACATATTTCAGGGCAAAAAGACAGAAATTTCCCTTATTTTGGGGCAAAAAGGAGAAATTTCTTTTATTATGGTACAAAGTTGAAGAAATTTTCTTTATTTTGGAACAAAAAGGCAGAAATTCCCCATATTTTGGGGCAAAAGTCAGAAATTCTTCTTATTTTGAGGTAACATGCAGAAATTTCTTTTATTTAGAGGTAAAATGCAGAAATTCCCCTAATATTTGAGAAAAATGCAGAAATTCCCTTTATTTTGGGACTAAAAGGCAGAAATTTTCTGTATTTTGAAGAAAAATTGCAGAAATTCTCATAATTTCCGGGCAAAAAAGCTGAAATTCTTTTTATTTTGGGAAAAAATACAGAAAATATTTTTTTTTCGGGTGCAAAAATTCAGAAATTTCCCTTATTTGGGGCAAAATTGCAGAAATTTCCTTTACTTTGGGGCAAAATTGCAGAAATTTCCCTTAGTTTGGGGCAAAATTGCAGAAATTTTACTTATTTCAGGGAAAAAAGGGAGAAATTTCTCTTATTTTGGAACAAAAAGGCAGAAATTTTTTTTATTTTGGTAAAAAATTGCAGAAATTTTTCTTATTTTGGGGCAAAAAGGCAGAAATTTCCTATATTTTTGGGTAAAAGGCAGAAATTCCCCTTATTTTGAGGAAAAAAGGCTGAAATTCCCCTTATTTTGGGGCAAAAAAGCAGAAATTCTCCTTATTTTGGGGCAAAAAGCAGACATTTCTCTTAGTTTGGGGAAAAATTTTAGAAATTTCACTTTTTTCAGGGCAAAAAGTTAGAAATTTCCCTTATTTTGGGGCAAAAAGACAGAAATTCTGTTTATTTTTGGGGAAAAGGCAGAAATTGCACTTATTTTGAGGGAAAAAAGCAGAAAATCGCCTTATTTTGGGGCAAAAGTGAAGAAATTTCCCTTTTTTATAGCAAAAAGTTATACATTGCCTTTATTTTCGGTGAAAAGGCAAAAATTCCCTGTATTTTTCAGCAAAATTGCAGAAATTCCCCTAATTTTGGGGCAAAAAGGCAGAAATTCCCCTTATTTTGGGGTAAAACTGCAGAAATTTCACTTATTTCGTGGCAAAATGGCAGAAATTCCCCTTATTTTCGGCCAAAAAGGCAGAATATCCTCGTATTTTGGAGGAAAATTGGAGAAATTCACCTAATTTTGGGGTAAAACATGCAGTAATTTTCTTTATTTTGTGGCCAAAAGGCAGAATTTCCCCTTATTTTGGGGCAAATGGCAGAAATTCCCCTTATTTTAGGGCAAAATTGCAGAAATTTCCTATATTTGGGGGCAAAAAACAGAAATTCCCATTATTTTGAGGCAAAATTGCAGAAAGTTGCTTTATTTGGGTCATAAAACAGAAATTCCCCTTTATTTTGCAGCAAAATTGCAGAAATTTGCTTTATTATGGGGTAAAATTGCAGAAATTTCACATATTTTAGGGCAAAAACGCAGAAACTCCCCTTATTTTAAGGTAAAATCCTGAAATTCCCCATATTTTGGGGCAAAAGGCAGAAATTCCCCTTATTTTGGGGCAAAAAAGGCACAAATTTCCCTTATTTTCGGGCAAAATTGCAGAAATTTCATTTAATTCAGGGTAAAAAGTCAGAAATTCCCCTTATTTTGGGGCAAAAAGGAGAAATTTCTTTTATTATGGTACAAAATTGAAGAAATTTTCTTTATTTTGGAACAAAAAAGCAGAAATTGACCATATTTTGGGTTAAAAGGCATTAATTCTTCTTATTTTGAGGTAAAATGCAGAATTTCCCCTTATTTAGAGGTAAAATGCAGAAATTCCCCAAACATTGGAGAAAAATGCAGAAATTCCCTTTATTTTGCGGCAAACTGAAGAAATTTCTCTTTTTTATGGCAAAAAAGGTATACATTCCCTTTATTTACGGGCAAAAAAGCAGAAATTCCTTGTATTTTGAAGCAAAATTGCAGAAATTCCCCTAATTTTGGGGCAAAAATGCAGAAATTCTCTTTATTTGGGGCAAAATTGCAAAAATTTCCTTTTTTGGGGCAAAATTGCAGAAATTTCCCTTATTTTAGGGCAAAATTGCAGAAATTTCCCTTATTTGGGGACAAAAAACAGAAATTCCCCTTATTTTGGGCCAAAATTGCAGAAATTTGCTTTATTTGGGGGAAAAAAACAGAAATTCCTCTTATTTTGCAGCAAAATTGCAGAAATTTGCTTTATTATGGGGCAAAATTGCAGAAATTTCACTTATTTCAGGGCAAAAAGGCAGAAATTTCTCTTATTTTGGAACAAAAGGCAGAAATTTCTTTTATTTTTGTACAATATTGCAGAAATTTTTCTTATTTTAAGGAAAAAAGGCTGAAATTCCCCTTATTTTGGGGCAAAAAGGCAGAAATTATCCTTATTTTGGAGCAAAAAGCAGACATTTCCCTTATTTTGAGGAAAAATTTTAGAAATTTCACTTATTTCAGGGCAAAATTCAGAAATTCCTCTTATTTTGGAAAAAAGATATTCCATTTATTTTTGGGGAAAAGGCAGAAATTGCACTTATTTTGAGTCAAAAAGGCGGAAAATCGCCTTTTTCTGGGGCAAAAGTGAAGAAATTTCCCTTTTTTATAGCAAAAAGGTATACATTGCCTTCATTTTCGGGCAAAAAGGCAGAAATTCCTCGTATTTTGGAGCAAAATTGCAGAAATTCGCCGAATTTTGGGGCAAAAAGGCAGAAATTCCCATTATTTTGGGTAAAACTGCAGAAATTTCACTTATTTCGCGGCCAAATCGCAGAAATCCCCCTTATTTTTGGCGAAAAAGGCAGAAAATCATCGTATTTTGGAGCAAAATTGCAGAAATTCACCTAATTTTGGGGTAAAACATGCAGGAATTTTCTTTATTTTGTAGCAAAAAGGCAGAAATTCCCCTTATTTTGGGGCAAATGGCAGAAATTCCCCTTATTTAAGGGCAAAATTGCAGAAATTTCCCTTATTTGGCGCAAAAAACAGAAATTTCCCTTATTTTGGGGCAAAATTGCAGAAATTTGCTTTATTTGGGGGCAAAAAACAGAAATTCCCCTTATTTTGCAGCAAAATTGCAGAAATTTGCTTTATTATGGGGTAAAATTGCAGAAATTTCCCTTATTTTAGGGCAAAATTGCAGAAATTTCAATTGTTTCAGGAAAAAAACAAAATTTTTTCTTATTTTGGGGCAAAAAGGCAGAAATTCCCATTATTTTGGGGCAAAAAGGCAGAAATTTACCTTATTTTGGGGTAAAATTGCAGAAATTTCACATATTTCAGGGCAAAAAGACAGAAATTTCCCTTATTTTGGGGCAAAAAGGAGAAATTTCTTTTATTATGGTACAAAGTTGAAGAAATTTTCTTTATTTTGGAACAAAAAGGCAGAAATTCCCCATATTTTGGGGCAAAAGTCAGAAATTCTTCTTATTTTGAGGTAACATGCAGAAATTTCTTTTATTTAGAGGTAAAATGCAGAAATTCCCCTAATATTTGAGAAAAATGCAGAAATTCCCTTTATTTTGGGACTAAAAGGCAGAAATTTTCTGTATTTTGAAGAAAAATTGCAGAAATTCTCATAATTTCCGGGCAAAAAAGCTGAAATTCTTTTTATTTTGGGAAAAAATACAGAAAATATTTTTTTTTCGGGTGCAAAAATTCAGAAATTTCCCTTATTTGGGGCAAAATTGCAGAAATTTCCTTTACTTTGGGGCAAAATTGCAGAAATTTCCCTTAGTTTGGGGCAAAATTGCAGAAATTTTACTTATTTCAGGGAAAAAAGGGAGAAATTTCTCTTATTTTGGAACAAAAAGGCAGAAATTTTTTTTATTTTGGTAAAAAATTGCAGAAATTTTTCTTATTTTGGGGCAAAAAGGCAGAAATTTCCTATATTTTTGGGTAAAAGGCAGAAATTCCCCTTATTTTGAGGAAAAAAGGCTGAAATTCCCCTTATTTTGGGGCAAAAAAGCAGAAATTCTCCTTATTTTGGGGCAAAAAGCAGACATTTCTCTTAGTTTGGGGAAAAATTTTAGAAATTTCACTTATTTCAGGGCAAAAAGTCGGAAATTCCTCTTATTTTGGGGCAAAAAGACAGAAATTCCGTTTATTTTTGGGGAAAAGGCAGAAATTGCACTTATTTTGAGGCAAAAAGGCGGAAAATCGCCTTATTTTGGGGCAAAAGTGAAGAAATTTCCCTTTTTTATAGCAAAAAGTTATACATTGCCTTTATTTTCGGGCAAAAAGGCAGAAATTCCCTGTATTTTGGAGCAAAATTGCAGAAATTCCCCTAATTTTGGGGCAAAAAGACAGAAATTCCCCTTATTTTGGGGTAAAACTGCAGAAATTTCACTTATTTCGCGGTAAAATGGCAGAAATTCCCCTTATTTTCGCCCAAAAAGGCAGAAAATCCTCGTATTTTGGAGCAAAATTGGAGAAATTCACCTAATTTTGGGGTAAAACATGCAGTAATTTTCTTTATTTTGTGGCCAAAAGGCAGAATTTCCCCTTATTTTGGGGCAAATGGCAGAAATTCCCCTTATTTTAGGGCAAAATTGCAGAAATTTCCCTTATTTGGGGGCAAAAAACAGAAATTCCCCTTATTTTGAGGCAAAATTGCAGAAAGTTGCTTTATTTGGGTCAAAAAACAGAAATTCCCCTTTATTTTGCAGCAAAATTGCAGAAATTTGCTTTATTATGGGGTAAAATTGCAGAAATTTCACATATTTTAGGGCAAAAACGCAGAAACTCCCCTTATTTTAAGGTAAAATCCTGAAATTCCCCATATTTTGGGGCAAAAGGCAGAAATTCCCCTTATTTTGGGGCAAAAAAGGCACAAATTTCCCTTATTTTCGGGCAAAATTGCAGAAATTTCATTTAATTCAGGGTAAAAAGTCAGAAATTCCCCTTATTTTGGGGCAAAAAGGAGAAATTTCTTTTATTATGGTACAAAATTGAAGAAATTTTCTTTATTTTGGAACAAAAAAGCAGAAATTGCCCATATTTTGGGTTATAAGGCAGTAATTCTTCTTATTTTGAGGTAAAATGCAGAATTTCCCCTTATTTAGAGGTAAAATGCAGAAATTCTCCAAACATTGGAGAAAAATGCAGAAATTCCCTTTATTTTGCGGCAAACTGAAGAAATTTCTCTTTTTTATGGCAAAAAGGTATACATTCCCTTTATTTACGGGCAAAAAAGCAGAAATTCCTTGTATTTTGAAGCAAAATTGCAAGAATTCCCCTAATTTTGGGGCAAAAATGCAGAAATTCTCCTTATTTGGGGCAAAATTGCAGAAATTTCCTTTCTTTGGGGCAAAATTGCAGAAAATTCCCTTATTTTAGGGCAAAATTGCAGAAATTTGCTTTATTATGGGGTAAAATTGCAGAAATTTCCCTTATTTTAGGGCAAAATTGCAGAAATTTCACTTGTTTCAGGAAAAAAACAAAATTTTTTCTTATTTTAGGGCAAAAAGGCAGAAATTCCCATTATTTTGGAGCAGAAAGGCAGAAATTTACCTTATTATGGGGTAAAATTGCAGAAATTTCACATATTTCAGGGCAAAAAGAAAGAAATTTCCCTTATTTTGGGGCAAAAAGGAGAAATTTCTTTTATTATGGTACAAAGTTGAAGAAATTTTCTGTATTTTGAAACAAAAAGGCAGAAATTCCCCATATTTTGGGGCAAAAGTCAGAAATTCTTTTTATTTTGAAGTAACATGCAGAAATTTCTTTATTTAGAGGTAAAATGCAGAAATTCCCCTAATATTTGAGAAAAATGCAGAAATTCCCCTTATTTTGGGACTAAAGGGCAGAAATTTTCCGTATTTTGAAGAAAAATTGCAGAAATTCTCATAATTTCCGGGCAAAAAAGCTGAAATTCTATTTATATTGGGACAAAATACAGAAAATATTTTTTTTCGGGTGCAAAAATTCAGAAATTCCCCTTATTTGGGGCAAAATTGCAGAAATTTCCTTTGCTTTGGGGCAAAATTGCAGAAATTTCCCTTATTTTGGGGCAAAATTGCAGAAATTTTACTTATTTCAGGGAAAAAAGGGAGAAATTTCTCTTATTTTGGAACAAAAAGGCAGAAATTTTTTTTATTTTGGTAAAAAATTGCAGAAATTTTTCTTATTTTGGGGCAAAAATGCAGAAATTTCCTATATTTTTGGGTAAAAGGCAGAAATTCCCCTTATTTTGAGGAAAAAAGGCTGAAATTCCTTTTATTTTGGGGCAAAAAAGCAGAAATTCTCCTTATTTTGGGGCAAAAAGCAGACATTTCTCTTATTTTGGGGAAAAATTTTAGAAATTTCACTTATTTCAGGGCAAAAAGTCGGAAATTCCTCTTATTTTGGGGCAAAAAGACAGAAATTCCGTTTATTTTTGGGGAAAAGGCAGAAATTACACTTATTTTGAGGCAAAAAGGCGGAAAATCGCCTTATTTTGGGGCAAAAGTGAAGAAATTTCCCTTTTTTATAGCAAAAAGTTATACATTGCCTTTATTTTCGGGCAAAAAGGCAGAAATTCCCTGTATTTTGGAGCAAAATTGCAGAAATTCCCCTAATTTGGGGGCAAAAAGGCAGAAATTCCCCTTATTTTGGGGTAAAACTGCAGAAATTTCACTTATTTCGCGGTAAAATGGCAGAAATTCCCCTTATTTTTGCCCAAAAAGGCAGAAAATCCTCGTATTTTGGAGCAAAATTGGAGAAATTCACCTAATTTTGGGGTAAAACATGCAGTAATTTTCTTTATTTTGTGGCCAAAAGGCAGAATTTCCCCTTATTTTGGGGCAAATGGCAGAAATTCCCCTTATTTTAGGGCAAAATTGCAGAAATTTCCCTTATTTGGGGGCAAAAAACAGAAATTCCCCTTATTTTGAGGCAAAATTGCAGAAAGTTGCTTTATTTGGGTCAAAAAACAGAAATTCCCCTTTATTTTGCAGCAAAATTGCAGAAATTTGCTTTATTATGGGGTAAAATTGCAGAAATTTCACATATTTTAGGGCAAAAACGCAGAAACTCCCCTTATTTTAAGGTAAAATCCTGAAATTCCCCATATTTTGGGGCAAAAGGCAGAAATTCCCCTTATTTTGGGGCAAAAAAGGCACAAATTTCCCTTATTTTCGGGCAAAATTGCAGAAATTTCATTTAATTCAGGGTAAAAAGTCAGAAATTCCCCTTATTTTGGGGCAAAAAGGAGAAATTTCTTTTAGTATGGTACAAAATTGAAGAAATCTTCTTTATTTTGGAACAAAAAAGCAGAAATTGCCCATATTTTGGGTTATAAGGCAGTAATTCTTCTTATTTTGAGGTAAAATGCAGAATTTCCCCTTATTTAGAGGTAAAATGCAGAAATTCCCCAAACATTGGAGAAAAATGCAGAAATTCCCTTTATTTTGCGGCAAACTGAAGAAATTTCTCTTTTTTATGGCAAAAAGGTATACATTCCCTTTATTTACGGGCAAAAAAGCAGAAATTCCTTGTATTTTGAAGCAAAATTGCAGAAATTCCCCTAATTTTGGGGCAAAAATGCAGAAATTCTCCTTATTTGGGGCAAAATTGCAGAAATTTCCTTTCTTTGGGGCAAAATTGCAGAAAATTCCCTTATTTTAGGGCAAAATTGCAGAAATTTCCCTTATTTGGGGACAAAAAACAGAAATTCCCCTTATTTTGGGCCAAAATTGCAGAAATTTGCTTTATTTGGGGGAAAAAAACAGAAATTCCTCTTATTTTGCTGCAAAATTGCAGAAATTTGATTTATTATGGGGAAAAATTGCAGAAATTTCCCTTCTTTTAGGGCAAAATTGCAGAAATTTCACTTATTTCAGAAGAAAAAACAAAAATTTTTTTTATTTTGGGGCAAAAAGGCAGAAATTCCCATTATTTTGGGGCAAAAAGGCAGAAATTCACCTTATTTTGGGGTAAAATTGAAGAAATTTCACATATTTCAGGGCAAAAAGGCAGAAATTCCCCTTATTTTGAGGTAAAATGCTGAAATTCACCATATTTTGGGGCAAAAGGCAGAAATTCCCCTTATTTTGGGGCAAAAAATGCACAAATTTCTCTTATTTTTGGGCAAAATTGCAGAAATTTCATTTATTTCAGGGTAAAAAGTCAGAAATTCCCCTTATTTTGGGGCCAAAAGGAGAAATTTCTTTTATTATGGTACAAAATTGAAGAAATTATCTTTATTTTTGAACAAAAAGGCAGAAATTCACCATATTTTAGGGTAAAATGCAGAAATTCTTCTTATTTTGAGGTAAAATGCAGAAATTCCCCTTATTTAGAGGTAAAATGAAGAAATTCCCCTAATATTGGGAAATAATGCAGAAATCCTATTTATTTTGGGGCTAAAAGGCAGAAATTTTCTGTATTTTGAAGAAAAATTGAAGTAATTCTCAAAATTTTCGGGCAAAAAGGCTGAAATTTTCCTTATTTTTGGGCAAAAAGTCAGAAAATCTCCTTATTTAGGGTGCAAAAAGTCAAAATTCCCCTTATTTGGGGCAAAATTGCAGAAATTTCCTCTACTTTGGAGCAAAATTGCAGAAATTTCCCTTATTTTGGGGCAAAATTGCAGAAATTTCACTTATTTCAGAGAAAAAAGGCAGAAATATCTCTTATTTTGGAACAAAAAGGCAGAAATTTCTTTTATTTTGGTACAAAATTGGAGAAATTTTTCTTATTTTGGGGCCAAAAGGCAGAAATTTCCCATATTTTTGGGCAAAAGGCAGAAATTACCCTTATTTTGGGGCAAAAAGCAGACATTTCCATTATTTGGGGAAAAATTTTAGAAATTTCACTTATTTCAGGGCAAAAAGTCAGAAATTTCCCTTATTTTGGGGCAAAAAGACAGAAATTCCGTTTATTTTTGGGGAAAAGGCCGAAATTGCACTTATTTTGAGTCAAAAAGGCGGAAAATCCCCTAATTTTGGGGCAAAAGTGAAGAAATTTCCCTTTTTTATAGCAAAAAGGTATACATTGCCTTTATTTTCGGGCAAAAAGGCAGAAATTCCCCGTATTTTGGAACAAAATTGGAGAAATTCCCCTAATTTTGGGGCAAAAAGGCAGAAATTCCCCTTATTTTGGGGTAAAACTGCAGAAATTTCACTTATTTCGCGGCAAAATGGCAGAAATTCCCTATATTTTCGGCGAAAAAGGCAGAAAATCCTCATATTTTGGAGCAAAATTGCAGAAATTCACCTAATTTTGGGGTAAAACATGCAGTAATTTTCTTTATTTTGTGGCAAAAAGGCAGAATTTCCCCTTATTTTGGGGCAAATGGCAGAAATTCCCCTTATTTTAGGGCAAAATTGCAGAAATTTCCCTTATTTGGGGGCAAAAAACAGAAATTCCCCTTATTTTGAGGCAAAATTGCAGAAAGTTGCTTTATTGGGGGCAAAAAACAGAAATTCCCCTTTATTTTGCAGCAAAATTGCAGAAATTTGCTTTATTATGGGGTAAAATTGCAGAAATTTCACATATTTTAGGGCAAAAACGCAGAAATTCCCCTTATTTTGGGGCAAAAAGACAGAAATTCTTTTTATTTCTGGGGAAAATGCAGAAATTGCACTTATTTTGAGTCAAAAAGGCAGAAAATCGCTTTATTTTGGGGTAAAAGTGAAGAAATTTTCCTTTTTTATAGCAAAAAGGTATACATTGCCTTTATTTTCGGGCAAAAAGGCAGATATTCCCTGTATTTTGGAGCAAAATTGCAGAAATTCCCCTTATTTTGGGGTAAAACTGCAGAAATTTCACTTATTTCGCGGCAAAATGGCAGAAATTCCCCTTATTTTCGGCGAAAAATGCAGAAAATCCTCGTATTTTGGAGCAAAATTGTAGAAATTCACCTAATTTTGAGGTAAAACATGCAGTAATTTTCTTTATTTTGTGGCAAAAAGGCAGAAATTCCCCTTATCTTGGGGCAAATGGCAGAAATTCCCCTTCTTTTAGGGCAAAATTGTAGAAATTTCCCTTATTTGGGGGCAAAAAACAGAAATTCCCCTTATTTTGGGGCAAAATTGCAGAAATTTGCTTTATTTGGGGGCAAAAAAACAGAAATTCCCCTTATTTTGCAGCAAAATTGCAGAAATTTGCTTTATTATGGGGTAAAATTGCAGAAAATATTCTTATTTTAGGGCAAAATTGCAGAATTTTCACTTATTTCAGAAGAAAAAAGCAAATTTTTTTTCTCATTTTGGGGCAAAAATGAAGAAATTCCCATTTTTTTGGGGCAAAAAGGCAGAAATTCACCTTATTTTGGGGTAAAATTGCAGAAATTTCACATATTTCAGGGCAAAAAAGCAGAAATTCCCCTTATTTTGAGGTAAAATGCTGAAATTCCCCATATTTTGGGGCAAAAGGAAGAAATTCCCATTATTTTGGAGCAAAAAGGCAAAAATTTCCCTTATTTTCGGGCAAAATTGCAGAAATTTCATTTATTTAATAGTAAAAAGTCAGAAATTCCCCTTATTTTGGGGCAAAAATAAGAAATTTCTTTTATTATGGTACAAAATTGAAGAAATTTTCTTTATTTTGGAACAAAAAGGCATAAATTCCTCATATTTTGGTGTAAAAGGCAGAAATTCTTCTTATTTTGAGGTAAAATGCAGAATTTCCTCTTATTTAGAGGTAAAATGCAGAAATTCCCCTAATATTGGGGAAAAATGCAGAAATTCCCTTTATTTTGGGGCTAAAAGGCAGAAATTTTCCATATTTTGAAGAAAAATTGCAGAAATTTTCATAATTTTCGGGCAAAAAGGCTGAAATTCTCTTTATTTTGGGGCAAAAAGACAGAAAATTTCCTTTTGTCGGGTGCAAAAAGTCAGAAATTCCCCTTATTTGGGGCAAAATTGCAGAAATTTCCTTTACTTTGGGGCAAAATTGCAGAAATTTTCCTTATTATGGGGCAAAATTGCAGAAATTTCACTTATTTCAGGGAAATAAGGAAGAAATTTCTCTTATTTTGGGGCAAAAAGGCAGAAATTTCTTTTATTTTGGAACAAAATTGCACAAATTTTTCTTATTTTTGGGCAAAAAGACAGAAATTTCCCATATTTTGGGGCATAAGGCAGAAATTCCCCTTATTTTGCAGAAAAAATGCTGAAATTCCCATTATTTTGGGAAAAAAAGGCAGAAATTCCCCTTGTTTTGGGGCAAAAAGCAGACATTTCCATTATTTTGGGGAAAAATTATAGAAATTTCACTTATTTCAGGCCAAAAAGTCAGAAATTCCTCTTATTTTGGGACAAAAAGGCAGAAATTCCGTTTATTTTTGGGGAAAAGGCAGAAATTGCACTTATTTTGAGTCAAAAAGGCGAAAGATCCCCTTATTTTGGGGCAAAAGTGAAGAAATTTCCCTTTTTTATGGCAAAAGGTATACATTCCCTTAATTTTCGTGCAAAAAGGCAGAAATTCCCAGTATTTTGGAGCAAAATTGCAGAAATTCCCCTAATTATAGGACAAAAAGGCAGAAATTCCCCTTATTTGGGGCAAAATTGCAGAAATTTCATTTACTTTGGGGCAAAATTGCAGAAATTTTCCTTATTTTGGGGCAAAATTGCAGAAATTTCACTTATTTTAGGGAAAAAAGGCAGAAATTTCTCTTATTTTGGGGCAAAAAGGCAGAAATTCCCCATATTTTGGGGCAAAAAACAGAAATTCCCCTTAATTTGAAGAAAAAATGCTGAAATTCCCCTTATTTTGGGGCAAAAAGGCAGAAATTCCCCTTATTTTGGGGCAAAATGGTAGAAATTCACCTTATTTTGGGGTAAAATTGCAGAAATTTCATATATTTGAAGGCAAAAAGGCAGAAATTTTCCTTATTTTGAGGTAAAATGCTGAAATTACCTATATATTGGGAAAAAGGCAGAAATTCCTCTTATTTGGGGGCAAAAAAGGCACAAATTTCCCTTATTATCGGGCAAAATTGCAGAAATTTCATTTTTTTCAGCATAAAAAGTCAGAAATTCCCCTTATTTAGGGGCAAAAAGTAGAAATTTCTTTTATTATGGTACAAAATTTAAGAAATTTTCTTTATTTTGGAACAAAAAGGAAGAAAGTCCCCATATTTTGGGGTAAAAGGCAGAAATTCTTCTTATTTTGAGGTAACATGCAGAAATTCCTTTTATTTAGAGGTAAAATGCAGAAATTCCCCTAATATTGGGGAAAAATGCAGAAATTCCCTTTATTTTGGGGCTAAAAGGCAGAAATTTTCAGTATTTTGAAGAAAAATTGCAGAAATTCTCATATTTTTCAGGCAAAAAGCTGAAATTCTCCTTATTTTGGGGCAAAAAGACAGAAAATCTCCTTTTTTCGGGTGCAAAATGTCAGAAATTCCCCTTATTTGGGGCAAAATTGCAGAAATTTCCTCTACTTTGGGGCAAAATTGCAGAAATTTCCCTTATTTTGGGGCAAAATTGCAGAAATTTCACTTATTTCAGGGAAAAAAGGCAGAAATTTCTCTTATTTTGGAACAAAAAGGCAGAAATTTCTATTATTTTGGTACAAAATTGCAGAAATTTTTCTTATTTTGAAGCAAAAAAGGCAGAAATTTCCCATATTTTGGGGCAAAAGGCAGAAATTCCCCTTATTTTGAGGAAAAAAGGCTGAAATTCCTTTTATTTTGGGGCAAAAAGGCAGAAATTCCACTTATTTTGGGGCTAAAAGCAGTCATTTCCCTTATTTTGGGGAAAAATTTTAGAAATTTAAATTATTTCAGGGCAAAAATTCAGAAATTACCCTTATTTTGCGGCAAAAAGACAGAAATTCCGTTTATTTTTGGGGAAAATGCAGAAATTGCACATATTTTGAGTCAAAAAAGGCGGAAAATCGCCTTATTTTGGGGCAAAAGTGAAGAAATTTCCCTTTTTTATGGCAAAAAGGTATACATTCCCTTTTTTTTCGGGCAAAAGGGCAGAAATTCCCCGTATTTTGGAGCAAAATGCAGAAATTCCCCTAATTTTGGGGCAAAAAGCCAGAATTTCCCCTTATTTTGGGGTAAAACTGCAGAAATTTCATTTATTTCGCAGGAAGATGGCAGAAATTCCTTTTATTTTCGGCGAAAAACTCAGAAAATCCTCTTCTTTTGTAGCAAAATTGCAGAAATTCACCTAATTTTGGGGTAAAACATGCAGTAATTTTCTTTATTTTGTGGCAAATAGGCAGAAATTCCCCTTATTTTGGGGCAAATTGCAGAAATTCTCCTTATTTTAGGGCAAAATTGCAGAAATTTCCCTTATTTGGGGCAAAAAAACAGAAATTCCCCTTATTTTGAGGGAAACTGCAGAAATTTGCTTTATTTGGGGGCAAAAAACAGAAATTCCCCTTATTTTGTGGCAAAATTGCAGAAATTTGCTTTATTATTTATGAAAAATTGCTTAAAATTCCCTTATTTTAGAGCAAAAGTGCAGAAATTACACTTATTTCACAAGAAAAAACAAAATTTTTTCTTATTTTGGGGCAAAAAGGCAGAAATTCCCATTTTTTGGGGCAAAAGGGCAGAAATTCACCTTATTTTGGGGTAAAATTGCAGAAATTTCACATATTTCATTAAAAAAAGCAGAAATTCCCCTTATTTTGAGGTAAAATGCTGAAATTTTCCATATTTTGTGGCAAAAGAAAAAAATTCCCCTTATTTTGGGCCAAAAAAAAGGCACAAATTTCCCTTATTTTCGGGCAAAATTGCAGAAATTTCATTTATTTCAAGGTTAAAATACAGAAATTCCCCTTATTTTGGGGCAAAAAGAAGAAATTTCTTTTATTATGGTCCAAAATTGAAGAAATTTTCTTTATTTTGGAACAAAAAGGCAGAAATTCACCATATTTTAGGGTAAAAGGCAGAAATTCTTCTTATTTTGAGGTAAAATGCAGAAATTCCCCTTATTTAGAGGTAAAATGCAGAAATTCTCCTAATATTGGAGAAAAATGCAGAAATTCCCTTTATTTTGGGGCTAAAAGGCAGAAATTTTCTGTATTTTGAAGAAAAATTGCAGAAATTCTCATAATTTTCGGGCAAAAAGGTTGAAATTCTCTTTATTTTGGGGCAAAAATACAGAAAATATCCTTTTTTCGGGTGCAAAATATCAGAAATTCCCCTTATTTGAGGCAAAATTGCAGAAATTTCCTCTACTTTGGGGCCAAATTGCAGAAAATTCCCTTATTTTGGGGCAAAATTGCAGATATTTCACTTATTTCAGGGAAAAAAGGCAGAAATTTCTTTTATTTTGGAACAAAAAGGCAGAAATTTCTTTTATTTTGGTACAAAATTGCAGAAATTTTTTTTATTTTGGGGCAAAAAGGCAGAAATTTCCCATATTTTGGGGCAAAAGGCAGAAATTCCCCTTATTTTGAGGAAAAAAGGCTGAAATTCCCCTTATTTTAGGGCAAAATTGCAGAAATTTCTTTTATTTGGGGGCAAAAACAGAAATTCCACTTATTTTGGTGCAAAATGGCAGAAATTTGCTTTATTTGGGGGCAAAAAACAGAAATTCCTCTTATTTTGCATCAAAATTGCAGAAATTTGCTTTATTATGGGGTAAAATTGCAGAAATTTCACTTCTTTCAGAAGAAAAAACAAAAATTATTCTTATTTCGGGGCAAAAAGGCAGAAATACCCATTATTTTGGGGCAAAAAGGCAGAAATTCCCCATATTTTGAGGCAAAAGGCAGAAATTCCTTTTATTTTGAGGAAAAAATGATGAAATTCCTTTTATTTTGGGGCAAAAAGGCAGAAATTCACCTTATTTTGGGGTAATATTGCAGAAATTTCATATATTTCAGGGCAAAAAGGCAGAAATTTTCCTTATTTTAAGGTAAAATGCTGAAATTACCCATATTTTGGGACAAAAGGCAGAAATTCCCCTTATTTTGGAACAAAAAAAGGCACAAATTTCCCTTATTTTCAGGCAAAATTGCAGAAATTTCACTTATTTCAGAAGAAAAAACAAAATTTTTTTCTTATTTCGGGGCAAAAAGTCAGAAATTCCCATTATTTTGGGGCAAAAAGGCAGAAATTTACCTTATTTTGGGGTAAAATTGCAGAAATTTCACATATTTAGGGCAAAAAGGCAGAAATTCCCCCATTTTGGGGCAAAAAGGAGAAATTTCTTTTATTATGGTACAAAATTGAAGAAATTTTCTTTATTTTGGAACAAAAAGGCAGAAATTCCCCATATTTTGGGGTAAAAGGCAGAAATTCTTCTTATTTTGAGGTAACATGCAGAAATTCCTTTTATTTAGAGGTAAAATGCAGAAATTCCCCTAATATCGGGGAAAAATGCAGAAATTCCCTTTATTTTGGGGCTAAAAGGCAGAAATTTTCCGTATTTTGAAGAAAAATTGCAGAAATTCTCATAATTTTCGAGCAAAAAGGCTGAAATTCTCCTTATTTTGAGGCCAAAAGACAGAAAATCTCCTTTTTTCGGGTGCAAAAATTCAGAAATTCCCCTTATTTGGGGCAAAATTGCAGAAATTTTCTCTACTTTGGGGCAAAATTGAAAAAATTTCCCTTATTTTGTGGCAAAATTGCAGAAATTTCACTTATTTCAGGGAAAAAAGGCAGAAATTTCTCTTATTTTGGAACAAAAAGGCAGAAATTAATTTTATCTTGGTACAAAATTGCAGAAATTTTTCTTATTTTGGGACAAAAAGGCTGAAATTTCCGATATTTTGGGGCAAAAGGCAGAAATTCCCCCTATTTTGAAAAAAAAAGGCTGAAATTCCACTTATTTTGGGGCAAAAGGCAGAAATTCTCCTAATTTTGGGGCAAAAAGCAGACATTTCCCTTATTTTGGGGAAAAATTTTAGAAATTTCACTTATTTCAGGGCAAAAAGTCAGAAATTCCCCTTATTTTGGCGCAAATAGAGAGAAATTCCGTTTATTTTTGGGGAAAATGCAGAAATTGCACTTATTTTGAGTCAAAAAGGCGGAAAATCGCCTTATTTTGGGGCAAAAGTGAAGAAATTTCCCTTTTTTATAGCAAAAAGGTATACATTGCCTTTATTTTCTGGCAAAAAGGCAGATATTCCCAGTATTTTGGAGCAAAATTGCAGAAATTCCCCTAATTTTGGGGCAAAAAGGCATAACTTCCCCCTATTTTCGGGGAAAAAGGCAGAAAATCCTCGTATTTTGGAGCAAAATTGCAGAAATTCACCTAATTTTGGTGTAAAACATCCAGTAATTTTCTTTATTTAGTGGCAAAAAGGCAGAAATCCCCCTTATTTTGGGGCAAATGGCAGAAATTCCTTTTATTTTAGGGCAAAATTGCAGAAATTTCCCTTATTTGGGGGCAAAAAACAGAAATTCCCCTTATTTTCGGGCAAAATTGCAGAAATTTGCTTTATTTGGGGGCAAAAAACAGAAATTCCCCTTATTTTGCAGCAAAATTGCAGAAAATGCTTTATTATGGGGAAACATTGCAGAAATTTCCCTTATTTTAGTGCAAAATTTCACAAATTTCACTTATTTCAGAAGAAAAAACAAAAATTTTTCTTTTTTGGGGGTAAAAAGGCAGAAATTCCCATTATTTTGGGGCAAAAAGGTAGAAATTCACTTTATTTGGGGGTAAAATTGCAGAAATTTCACATATTTCAAGGCAAAAAGGCAGAAATTCCCCTTCTTTTGAGGTAAAATGCTGTAATTCCCCATATTTTGGGGCAAAAGTCAGAAATTCCTTTTATTTTGGGGCAAAAAAGGCACAAATTTCCATTATTTTCGGGCAAAATTGCAGAAATTTCATTTATTTCAGGGTAAAAAGTCAGAAATTCCTCTTATTTTGGGGCAAAAAGGAGAAATTTCTTTTATTATGGTACAAAATTGAAGAAATTTTCTTTATTTTGGAAGAAAAAGGCAGAAATAACCCATATTTTAGGGTAAAAGGCAGAAATTCTTCTTATTTTGAGGTAACATGCAGAAATTCCTTTTATTTAGAGGTAAAATGCAGAAATTCCCCTAATATTGGGAAAAAATGCAGAAATTCCCATTATTATGGGGCTAAAAAGAAGAAATTTTCCGTATTTTGAAGAAAAATTGCAGAAATTCTCATAATTTTCGGGCAAAAAGGCTGAAATTCTCCTTATTTTTGGTCAAAAAAACAGAAAATCTTTTTTTTTCGGTTGTAAAAATTTAGAAATTCCCCTTATTTGGGGCAAAATTGCAGAAATTTCCTCTACTTTGGGGCAAAATTGCAGAAATTTCCCTTATTTTGGGGCAAAATTGCAGAAGTTTCACTTATTTCAGGGAAAAAAGGCAGAGATTTCTCTTATTTTCGAACAAAAGGCAGAAATTTCTTTTATTTTGGTACAAAATTGCAGAAATTTTTCTTATTTTGGGGCAAAAAGCAGAAATTTCCCATATTTTGTGACAAAAGGCAGAAATTCCTCTTATGTAAGGAAAAAAGGCTGAAATTCCCCTTATTTTGGGGCAAAAAGGCAGAAATTCTCCTTATTTTGGGGCAAAAAGCAGACATTTTTCTTATTTTGGGGAAAAATTTTAGAAATTTCACTTATTTCAGGGCAAAAAGTCAGAAATTCCCCTTATTTTGGGGTAAAAAGACAGAAATTCTGTTTATTTTTGGGGACAAGGCATAAATTGCACTTATTTTGAGTCAAAAAGGTGGAAAATCGCCTTTTCCTGGGGCAAAAGTGAAGAAATTTCTTTTTTTTATAGCAAAAAGGTATACATTGCCTTTATTTTCGAGCAAAAAGGCAGAAAATCCCCGTATTTTGGAGCAAAATTGCAGAAATTCCCCTAATTTTGGGGCCAAAAGGCAGAAATTCCCCTTATTTTGGGGTAAAACTGCAGAAATTTCACTTATTTCTTTGCCAAATCTCAGAAATTCCCCTTATTTTTGGCGAAAAAGGCAGAAAATCATCATATTTTGGAGCAAAATTGCAGAAATTCACCAATTTTGGGGTAAAACATGCAGTAATTTTTTTTATTTTGTAGCAAAAAGGTAGAAATTACCCTTATTTTGGGGCAAATGGCAGAAATTCCCCTTATTGTAGGTCAAAATTGCAGAAATTTCTCTTATTTGGGGGCAAAAAACAGAAAATCCCCTTATTTTGGGGCAAAATTGCAGAAATTTGCTTTATTTGGGGGCATAAAACAGAAATTCCCCCTATTTTGCAGCAAAATTGCAGAAATTTGCTTTATTATGGGGTAAAATTGCAGAAATTTCCCTTATTTTAGGGCAAAATTGTAGAAATTTCACTTATTTCAGAAGAAAAAACAAAAATTTTTCTTATTTTGGGGCAAAAAGGCAGATATTCCCAATATTTTGGGGCGAAAAGGCAGAAATTTACTTTATTTTGGGGTAAAATTGCAGAAATTTCACATATTTCAGGGCAAAAAGGCAGAAATTCTCCTTATTTTGGGGCAAAAAGGAGAAATTTCTTCTATTATGGTACAAAATTGAAAAAATTTTCTTTATTTTGGAACAAAAAGGCAGAAATTCCCCATATTTTGGGGCAAAAGTCAGAAATTCTTCTTATTTTGAGGTAACATGCAGAAATTCCTTTGATTTAGAAGTAAAATGCAGAAATTTCCCTAATATTGGGGAAAAATGCAGAAATTCCCTTTATTTTGTGGATAAAATGCAGAAATTTTCCGTATTTTGAAGAAAAATTGCAGAAATTCTCATAATTTTCGGGCAAAAAGGCTGAAATTCTTTTTATTTTGGGGCAAAAAGACAGAAAATTTCATTTTTTCGGGTGCAAAAATTCAGAAATTCCCCTTATTTGGGGCAAAATTGCAGAAATTTCCTCTACTTTGGGGCAAAATTGCAGAAAATTCCCTTATTTTGGGGCAAAATTGCAGAAATTTCACTTATTTCAGGAAAAAAAATGTAGAAATTTCTCTTATTTTGAAACAAAAAGGGAGAATTTTTTTTTATTTTGGTAAAAAATTGCAGAAATTTTTCTTATTTTGGGGCAAAATGGCAGAAATTTCCCATATTTTGGGGCAAAAGGCAGAAATTCCTTTTATTTTGAGAAAAAAATGCTGAAATTCCCCTTATTTTGGGGCGAAAAGGCAGAAATTCTCCTTATTTTGAGGCAAAAAGCAGACATTTCCCTTATTTTGGGGAAAAATTTTAGAAATTTCACTTATTTCAGGGCACAAAGTCAGAAATTCCCCTTATTTTGGGGCAAAAGACAGAAATTCCATTTACTTTTGGGGAAAAGGCAGAAATTGCACTTATTTTGAGTCAAAAAGGCGGAAAATCGCCTTATTTTGGGGCAAAAGTGAAGAAATTTCCCTTTTTTATAGCAAAGAGGTATACATTGCCTTTATTTTCGGGCAAAAAGGCAAAAATTTCCTGTATTTTGGAGCAAAATTCAAGAAATTCCCCTAATTTTGGGGCAAAAGGCAGAAATTCCCTTTATTTTGCGGTAAAAATGCAGAAATTTCTCTTATTTCGCAGCAAAAAGGCAGAAATTCCCCTAATTTTGGGGCAAATGGAAGAAATTCCCCTTATTTTAGGGCAAAATTGCAGAAATTTCACTTATTGCAGAAGAAAAAAGCAAAATTTTTTCTTATTTTGGGGCAAAAATGCAGAAATTCCCAAAATTTTGGGGCAAAAAGGCAGAAAATCACCTTATTTTGGGGTAAAATTGCAGAAATTTCACATATTTCTTTGCAAAAAAGCAGAAATTCCCCTTATTTTGAGGTAAAATGCTGAAATTCCCCATATTTTGGGGCAAAAGGCAGACATTCCCCTTATTTTGGGCCAAAAAAGGCACAAATTTCCCTTATTTTCGGGCAAAATTGCAGAAATTTTATTTATTTCAGGGTAAAAAGTCAGAAATTCCCCTTATTTTGGAGCAAAAATGAGAAATTTCTTTTATTATGGTACAAAATTGAAGAAATTTTCTTTATTTTGGAACAAAAAGGCAGAAATTCCCCATATTTTGGGGTAAAAGGCAGAAATTCTTCTTATTTTGTGGTAACATGCAGAAATTCCTTTTATTTAGAGGTAAAATGCAGAAATTCCCCTAATATTGGGGAAAAATGCAGAAATTCCTTTTATTTTGGGGTTAAAAGGAAAAAAATTTCCGTATTTTGAAGAAAAATTGCAGAAATTCTCATAATTTTCGGGCAAAAAGGCTGAAATTCTTTTTATTTTGTGGCCAAAAGACAGAAAATCTCCTTTTTCGGGTGCAAAATTCAGAAATTCCCCTTATTTGGGGCAAAATTGCAGAAATTTCCTCTACTTTGGGGCAAAATTGCAGAAATTTCCCTTATTTTGGAGCAAAATTGCAGAAATTTCACTTATTTAAGGGAAAAAAGGCAGAAATTTCTCTTATTTTGGAACAAAAAGGCAGAAATTTCTTTTATTTTGTTACAAAATTGAAGAAATTTTTATTATTTTGGGGCAAAAAGGGAGAAATTTCCCATATTTTGGGGCAAAAGGCAGAAATTCCCCTTATTTTGAGGAAAAAAGGCTGAAATTCCCTTTATTTTGGGGCAAAAGGCAGAAATATCCCTTATTTTGGTGAAAAATTTTAGAAATTTCACTTATTTCAGGGCAAAAAGTCAGAAATTCCCCTTATTTTGGGGCAAAAAGACAGAAAATCTGTTTATTTTAGAGAAAAATCAGAAATTGCACTTATTTTGAGTCAAAAAGGCAGAAAATCGCCTTATTTTGGGGCAAAAGTGAAGAAATTTTCCTTTTTTATAGCAAAAAGTTATACATTGCCTTTATTTTCGGGCAAAAAGGCAGAAATTCCCCTGTATTTTGGAGCAAAATTGCAGAAATTCCCCTAATTTTGGGGCAAAAAAGCAGAAATTCCCCTTATTTTGGGGTAAAACTGCAGAAATTTCACTTATTTCGCGGCAAAATGGCAGAAATTCCCCTTATTTTCGTCGAAAAATGCAGAAAATCCTCCTATTTTGGAGCAAAATTGCAGAAATTCACCTAATTTTTGGGTAAAACATGCTGTAATTTTTATTATTTTGTGGCAAAAAGGCAGAAATTCCCCTTATTTTGGGGCAAATTGCAGAAATTCCCCTTATTTTAGGGCAAAATTGCAGTAATTTTTCTTATTTGGGTGCAAAAAACAGAAATTCCTTTTATTTTGTAGCAAAATTGCAGAAATTTGCTTTATTATGGGGTAAAATTGCAGAAATTTCTGTTATTTTAGGGCAAAATTGCAGAAATTTCATTTATTGCAGAAGAAAAAAGCAAAATTTTTTCTTATTTTGGGGCAAAAATGCAGAAATTCCCATTATTTTGGGGCAAAAAGTCAGAAATTCACATTATTTTGGGGTAAAATTGCAGAAATTTCACATATTTCAGGGCAAAAACGCAGAAATTCCCCTTATTTTGAGGTAAAATGCTGAAATTCCCAATATTTTGGGGCAAAAGGCAGAAATTCCCTTTATTTTGGTGCAAAAAAGGCACAAATTTCCATTCTTTTCGGGCAAAATTGCAGAAATTTTATTTATTTCAGGGTAAAAAGTCAGAAATTCCCCTTATTTTGGGGCAAAAAGGAGAAATTTCTTTTATTATGGTACAAAATTGAAGAAATTTTCTTTATTTTGGAACAAAAAGGCAGAAATTCCCCATATTTTGGGGTAAAAGGCAGAAATTCTTATTTTGAAGTAAAATGCAGAATTTCCCCTTATTTAGAGGTAAAATGCAGAAATTCCCCAAATATTGGAGAAAAATTCAGAAATTCCCTTTATTTTGGGGCAAAAAGGCAGAAATCTTCCATATTTTGAAGAAAAATTGCAGAAATTTTCATAATTTTCAAGCAAAAAGGCTGAAATTCCCTTATTTTGGCTAAAAAGACAGAAAATCTCCTTTTTCAGGCGAAAAAAGTCAGAAATTCCTTTTATTTGGAACAAAATTGCAGAAATTTCCTTTACTTTGGGGCAAAATTGCAGAAATTTCCCTTATTTTGGGGCAAAATTGCAGAAAATTCACTTATTTCAGAGCTAAAAGTAAGAAATTTCTCTTATTTTGGGGCAAGAATGCAGAAATTTCTTTTATTTTGGTACAAAATTGCAGAAATTTTTCTTATTTTGGAGCAAAAAGACAGAAATTCCCCATATTTTGGGGCAAAAGGCAGAAATTCCCCTTATTTTGAAGAAAAAATGCTGAAATTCCCCTTATTTTGGGGCAAAAAGGCAGAAATTCCCTTTATTTTGGGGCAAAAAGCAGACATTTCCCTTATTTTGGGGAAAAATTAGAGAAATTTCACTTATTTCAGGGAAAAAAGTCAGAAATTCCCCTTATTTTGGGGCAAAAACGCAGAAATTTCATTTATTTTTGGGGAAAAGGCAGAAATTGCACTTATTTTGAGTCAAAAAGTCCGAAAATCCCCTTATTTGGGGGCAAAAGTTAAGAAATTTCCCTTTTTTATGGCAAAAAGGTATACATTCCCTTTATTTTCGGGCAAAAAGGCAGAAATTCCCCGTATTTTGGAGCAAAATTGCAGAAATTCCCCTAATTTTGGGGCAAAAAGTCAGAAATTCCCCTTATTTGGGGCAAAACTGCAGAAATTTCCTTTACTTTGGGGCAAAATTGCAGAAATTTCCCTTATTTTGGGGCAAAATTGCAGAAATTTCACTTATTTCAGGGAAAAAAGGCAAAATTTCTCTTATTTTGGGGCAAAAAGGCAGAAATTCCCCATATTTTGGGGCAAAAGGCAGAAATTCATCTTATTTTGAGGAAAAAATGCTGAAATTCCCCTTATTTTGGGGCAAAAAGGCAGAAATTACCCTTATTTTGGGACATAAAGGCAGAAATTCACCTTATTTTGGGGAAAAATTTAAAAAATTTCATATATTTCAGGGCAAAAAGGAAGAAATTTTCCTTATTTTGAGGTAAAATGCTGAAATTAGCTATATTTTGGGACAAAAGGCAGAAATTCCCCTTTTTTGGGGGGCAAAAAAGGCAAAATTTCCCTTATTTTCAGGCAAAATTGCAGAAATTTCATTTATTTCAGAGTAAAAAGTCAGAAATTCCCCTTATTTTGGGGCAAAAAGGACAAATTACTTTTATTATGGTACAAAATTGAAGAAATTTTCTTTATTTTGGAACAAAAAGGCAGAAATTCCCCATATTTTGGGGTAAAAGGCAGAAATTCTTCTTGTTTTGAGGTAACATGCAGATATTCCTTTTATTTAGAGGTAAAATGCAGAAATTCCTCTAATATTGGGGAAAAATGCAGAAATTCCCTTTATTTTGGGGCTAAAAGGCAGAAATTTTCTGTATTTTGAAGAAAAATTGCAGAAATACTCATAATTTTCGGGCAAAAAGGCTGAAATTCTCCTTATTTGGGGGCAAAAAGACAGAAAATCTCCTTTTTTTGGGTGCAAAATTCAAAAATTCCCCTTATTTGGGGCAAATTGCAGAAATTTCATCTACTTTGGGGCAAAATTGCAGAAATTTCCCTTATTTTTGGGCAAAATTGCAGAAATTTCACTTATTTAAGGGAAAAAAGGCAGAAATTTCTCTTATTTTGGAACAAAAAGGCAGAAATTTCTTTTATTTTGGTACAAAATTGCAGAAAATTTTATTATTTTGGGGCAAAAATGCATAAATTTCCCATATTTTGGGGCAAAAGGCAGAAATTCCACTTATTTTGAGGAAAAAAGGCTGAAATTCCCCTTATTTTGGGGCAAAAAGGCAGAAATTCTTCTTATTTTGGGGCAAAAAGCAGACATTTCCCTTATTTTGGGGAAAAATTTTAAAAATTTCACTTATTTCAGGGCAAAAAGTCAGAATTTCCCCTTATTTTGGGGCAAAAAGACAGAAATTCCGTTTATTTTTGGGGAAAAGGCAGAAATTGCACTTATTTTGAGTCAAAAAGGCAGAAAATCGCTTTATTTTGGGGCAAAAGTGAAGAAATTTTCCTTTTTTTTGGCAAAAAGTTATACATTCCCTTTATTTTCGGGCAAAAAGGCAGAAATTCCCCGTATTTTGGAGCAAAATTGCAGAAATTCCCCTAATTTTGGGGCAAAAACGCAGAAATTCCCTTTATTTTGGGGTAAAACTGCAAAAATTTCACTTATTTTGCGGCAAGATGGCAGAAATTCCCCTTATTTTCGGCGAAAAACGCAGAAAATCCTCGTATTTTGGAGCAAAATTGGAGAAATTCACCTAATTTTGGGGTAAAACATGCAGTAATTTTCTTTATTTTGTGGCAAATCGGCAAAAATTCCCCTTATTTTGGGGCAAATGGCAGAAATTTCCTTTATTTTAGGGCAAAATTGCAGAAATTTCCATTATTTGGGGGCAAAAAACAGAAATTCCCCTTATTTTGGGGCAAAATTGCAGAAATTTGCTTTATTTGGGGGCAAAAAACAAAAATTCCCCTTATTTTGCGGGAAAATTGCAGAAATTTTCTTTATTTGGGGGCAAAAAACAAAAATTCCCCTTATTTTGCGGCAAAATTGCAGAAATTTGCTTTATTATTTGTGAAATATTGCAGAAAATTCCCTTATTTTAGGGCAAAAGTGCAGAAATTTAACTTATTTCAGAAGAAAAAACAAAAATTTTTCTTATTTTAGGGCAAAAAGGCAAAAATTCCCATTATTTTGGGGCAAAAGCCAGAAATTCACCTTATTTTGGGGTTAAATTGCAGAAATTTCACATATTTCATTGCAAAAAAGCAAAAATTCCCCTTATTTTGAGGTAAAATGCTGAAATTCCTTATATTTTGGGGCAAAAGGCAGAAATTCCCCTTATTTTGGGCCAAAAATGGCACAAATTTCCCTTATTTTGGGGCAAAATTGCAGAAATTTCATTTATTTCAAGGTATAAAGTCAGAAATTCCCCTTATTTTGGGGCAAAAAGGAGAAATTTCTTTTATTATGGTACAAAATTAAAGAAATTTTCTTTATTTTGGAACAAAAAGGCAGAAATTCACCATATTTTGGGGTAAAAGGCAGAAATTCTTCTTATTTTGAGGAAAAATGCAGAAATTCTCCTTATTTAGAGGTAAAATGCAGAAATTCCCCTAATATTGGGAAAAAATGCAGAAATTCCCTTTATTTTGGGGCTAAAAGGCAGAAATTTTCCGTATTTTGAAGAAAAATTGCAGAAATTTTCATAATTTTCGGGCAAAAAGGCTGAAATTCTCCTTATTTTGGGGCAAAATTGCAGAAATTTCCTTTACTGTGGGGCAAAATTGCGGAAATTACCCTTATTTTGGGGCAAAATTGCAGAAATTTCCCTTGTTTTGGGGCAAAATTGTAGAAATTTCACTTATTTCAGGGAAATAAGGCAGAAATTTCTCTTATATTGGGGCAAAAAGGCAGAAATTTCTTTTATCTTGGTACAAAATTGCAGAAATTTTTCTTATTTTAGAGCAAAAAGACAGAAATTCCCCATATTTTGGGGCAAAAGGCAGAAATTCCCCTTCTTTTGAAGAAAAATGCTGAAATTCCCCTTATTTTGGGGCAAAAGGCAGAAATTCCCTTTATTTTGGGGCAAAAAGCAGACATTTCCCTTATTTTGGGGAAAAATTAGAGAAATTTCACTTATTTCAGGGAAAAAAGTCAGAAATTCCCCTTATTTTGGGGCAAAAACGCAGAAATTCCATTTATTTTTGGGGAAAAGGCAGAAAGTGCACTTATTTTGAGTCAAAAAGTCCGAAAATACCCTTATTTTGGGGCAAAAGTGAAGAAATTTCCCTTTTTTATGGCAAAAAGGTATACATTCCCTTTATTTTCGGGCAAAAAGGCAGAAATTCCCCGTATTTTGGAGCAAAATTGCAGAAATTCCCCTAATTTTGGGGCAAAAAGTCAGAAATTCCCCTTATTTGGGGGCAAAACTGCAGAAATTTCCTTTACTTTGGGGCAAAATTGCAGAAATTTCCCTTATTTTGTGGCAAAATTGCAGAAATTTCACTTATTTCAGGGAAAAAAGGCAAAATTTCTCTTATTTTGGGGCAAAAAGGCAGAAATTCCCCATATTTTGGGGCAAAAGGCAGAAATTCCCCTTATTTTGAGGAAAAAATGCTGAAATTCCCCTTATTTTGGGGCAAAAAGGCAGAAATTACCCTTATTTTGGGGCATAAAGGCAGAAATTCACCTTATTTTGGGGAAAAATTGAAAAAATTTCATATATTTCAGGGCAAAAAGGAAGAAATTTTCCTTATTTTGAGGTAAAATGCTGAAATTAGCTATATTTTGGGACAAAAGGCAGAAATTCCCCTATTTTAAGGGGCAAAAAAGGCAAAATTTCCCTTATTTTCAGGCAAAATTGCAGAAATTTCATTTATTTCAGGGTAAAAAGTCAGAAATTCCCCTTATTTTGGGGCAAAAAGGAGAAATTTCTTTTATTATGGTACAAAATTGAAGAAATTTTCTTTATTTTGGAACAAAAAGGCAGAAATTCCCCATATTTTGGGGTAAAAGGCAGAAATTCTTCTTGTTTTGAGGTAACCTGCAGAAATTCCTTTTATTTAGAGGTAAAATGCAGAAATTCCCCTAATATTGGGGAAAAATGCAGAAATTCCCTTTATTTTGGGGCTAAAAGGCAGAAATTTTCCGTATTTTGAAGAAAAATTGCAGAAATTCTCATAATTTTCGGGCAAAAAGGCTGAAATTCTCCTTATTTGGGGGCAAAAAGACAGAAAATCTCCTTTTTCGGGTGCAAAATTCAAAATTCCCCTTATTTGGGGCAAAATTGCAGAAATTTCCTCTACTTTGTGGCAAAATTGCAGAAATTTCCCTTATTTTTGGGCAAAATTGCAGAAATTTCACTTATTTAAGGGAAAAAAGGCAGAAATTTCTTTTATTTTGTAAGAAAAAGGCAGAAATTTCTTTTATTTTGGTACAAAATTGCAGAAATTTTTCTTATTTTGGGGCAAAAAGGCATAAATTTCCCATATTTTGGGGCAAAAGGCAGAAATTTCACTTATTTTGTGGAAAAAAGGCTGAAATTCCCCTTATTTTGGGGCAAAAATGCAGAAATTCTTCTTATTTTGGGGCAAAAAGCAGACATTTCCCTTATTTTGGGGAAAAATTTTAGAAATTTCACTTATTTCAGGGCAAAAAGTCAGAATTTCCCCTTATTTTGGGGCAAAAAGACAGAAATTCCATTTATTTTTGGGGAAAAGGCAGAAATTGCACTTATTTTGAGTCAAAAAGGCAGAAAATCGCTTTATTTTGGGGCAAAAGTGAAGAAATTTCCCTTTTTTTGGCAAAAAGGTATACATTCCCTTTATTTTCAGGCAAAAAGGCAGAAATTCCCCGTATTTTGGAGCAAAATTGCAGAAATTCCCCTAATTTTGGGGCAAAAACGCAAAAATTCCCTTCTTTTTGTGGTAAAACTGCAAAAATTTCACTTATTTCGCGGCAAAATGGCAGAAATTCCCCTTATTTTCGGCGAAAAACGCAGAAAATCCTCGTATTTTGGAGCAAAATTGGAGAAATTCACCTAATTTTGGGGTAAAACATGCAGTAATTTTCTTTATTTTGTGGCAAATCGGCAAAAATTCCCCTTATTTTGGGGCAAACGGCAGAAATTCCCTTTATTTTAGGGCAAAATTGCAGAAATTTCCATTATTTGGGGGCAAAAAACAGAAATTCCCCTTATTTTGGGGCAAAATTGCAGAAATTTGCTTTATTTGGGGGCAAAAAACAAAAATTCCCCTTATTTTGCGGCAAAATTGCAGAAATTTGCTTTATTTGGGGGCAAAAAACAAAAATCCCCCTTATTTTGCGGCAAAATTGCAGAAATTTGCTTTATTATTTGTGAAATATTGCAGAAAATTCCCTTATTTTAGGGCAAAAGTGCAGAAATTTAACTTATTTCAGAAGAAAACACAAAAATTTTTCTTATTTTAGGGCAAAAAGGCAAAAATTCCCATTATTTTGGGGCAAAAAGCCAGTAATTCACCTTATTTTGGGGTTAAATTGCAGAAATTTCACATATTTCATTGCAAAAAAGCAAAAATTCTCCTTATTTTGAGGTAAAATGCTGAAATTCCTTATATTTTGGGGCAAAAGGCAGAAATTCCCCTTATTTTGGGCCAAAAAAGGCACAAATTTCCCTTATTTTGGGGCAAAATTGCAGAAATTTCATTTATTTCAAGGTATAGAGTCAGAAATTCCCCTTATTTTGGGGCAAAAAGGAGAAATTTCTTTTATTATGGTACAAAATTAAAGAAATTTTCTTTATTTTGGAACAAAAAGGCAGAAATTCACCATATTTTGGGGTAAAAGGCAGAAATTCTTCTTATATTGAGGAAAAATGCAGAAATTCTCCTTATTTAGAGGTAAAATGCAGAAATTCCCCTAATATTGGGAAAAAATGCAGAAATTCCCTTTATTTTGCGGCTAAAAGGCAGAAATTTTCCGTATTTTGAAGAAAAATTGCAGAAATTTTCATAATTTTCGGGCAAAAAGGCTGAAATTCTCCTTATTTTGGGGCAAAATTGCAGAAATTTCCTTTACTGTGGGGCAAAATTGCAGAAATTACCCTTATTTTGGGGCAAAATTGCAGAAATTTCCCTTGTTTTGGGGCAAAATTGCAGAAATTTCACTTATTTCAGGGAAATAAGGCAGAAATTTCTCTTATTTTGAGGCAAAAAGGCAGAAATTTCTTTTATTTTGGTACAAAATTGCAGAAATTTTTCTTATTTCGGAGCAAAAAGACAGAAATTCCCAATATTTTGGGGCAAAAGGCAGAAATTCCCCTTATTTTGAGGAAAAAAGACTGAAATTTCCCCTATTTTGGGGCAAAAAGCAGACATTTCCCTTATTCTGGGGAAAAATTTAGAAATTTCACTTATTTCAGGGCAAAAAGTCAGAAATTCCCCTTATTTTGGGGCAAAAAGACAGAAATTCCGTTTATTCTTGGGGAAAAGGCAGAAATTGCACTTATTTTGAGTCAAAAAGGCGGAAAATGCCCTTATTTTGAAGCAAAAGTGAAGAAATTTCCCTTTTTTATGGCGAAAAGGTATACATTCCATTTATTTTCGGGCAAAATGCAGAAATTCCACGTATTTTGGAGCAAAATTGCAGAAATTCCCCTAATTTTGGGGCAAAAAGACAGGAATTCCCCTTATTGGGGGAAAATTGCAGAAATTTCCTCTACTTTGTGGCAAAATTGCAGAAATTTTCTTTATTATGGTGAAAAATTTCAGAAATTTCTTTTATTTTAGGGCAAAATTACAGAAATTTCCCTTATTTCAAAAAAAAAAAGCAAAAATTTTTCTTATTTTGGGGCAAAAAGGCAGAAATTCCAATTATTTTGGGGCAAAAAGGCAGAAATTCACCTTATTTTGGGGTAAAATTGCAGAAATTTCACATATTTTGTGGCAAAAGGCAGAAATTCCCCTTTATTGGAGGAAAAAAAACCTGAAATTCCCTTTATTTTGGGGCAAAAACGCAGAAATTTCCCTTATTTTGGGGCAAAAAGCAGACATTTCCCTTATTTTGGTGAAAATTTTTAGAAATTTCACTTATTTCAGGGCAAATATTCAGAAATTCCCCTTATTTTGAGGCAAAAAGACAGAAATTCCGTTTATTTTTGAGGAAAAGGCAGAAATTGCACTTATTTTGAGTCAAAAAGGCTGAAAATCGCCTTATTTTGGGGCAAAAGTGAAGAAATTTCCCTTTTCTATGGCAAAAAGTTATACATTCCCTTTATATTCGGGCAAAAAGGCAGAAATTCCCCGTATTTTGGAGCAAAATTGCAGAAATTCCCCTTATTTTAGGGTAAAACTGCAGAAATTTCACTTATTTCGTGGCAAGATGGCAGAAATTCCCCTTATTTTCGGCGAAAAACGCAGAAAATCCTCGTATTTTGGAGCAAAATTGCAGAAATTCACCTAATTTTGGGGCAAAACATGCAGTAATTTTCTTTATTTTGTGGCAAATAGGCAACAATTCCCCTTATTTTGGGGCAAATGGCAGAAATTCCCATTATTTTAGGGCAAAATTGCAGAAATTTACCTTACTGGGGAGCAAAAAACAAATATTCCCCTTATTTTGGGGCAAAATTGCAGAAATTTGCTTTATTTGGGGGCAAAAACCTGAAATTAACCTTATTTTGCGGCAAAATTGAAGAAATTTGCTTTATTATTGGGGAAAAATTGCAGAAAATTCCCTTATTTTAGGGCAAAAGTGCAGAAATTACACTTATTTCAGAAGAAAAAACAAAAATTTTTCTTATTTTGGGGCAAAAAGGCAACAATTCCCATTATTTTGGGGCAAAAAGGCAGAAATTCACCTTATTTTGGTGTTAAATTGCAGAAATTTCACATATTTCATTGCAAAAAACAGAAATTCCCCTTATTTTGAGGTAAAATGCTGAAATTCCCCATATTTTGGTGCAAAAGGCAGAAATTCCCCTTATTTTGGGCCAAAAAAGGAACAAACTTCCCTTATTTTCGGGCAAAATTGCAGAAATTTCATTTATTTCAGGGTAAAAAGTCAGAAATTCCCCTAATTTTGGGGCAAAAAGGAGAAATTTCTTTTATTATGGTACAAAATTAAAGAAATTTTCTTTATTTTGGAACAAAAAGGCAGAAATTCCCCATATTTTGGGGTAAAAGGCAGAAATTCTTCTTATTTTGAGGTAACATGCAGAAATTCTTTTTATTTAGAGGTAAAATGCAGAAATTCCTCTAATATTGGGGAAAAATGCAGAAATTCCTTTTATTTTGGGGCTAAAAGGCAGAAATTTTCTGTATTTTGAAGAAAAATTGCAGAAATTCTCATAATTTTCGGGCAAAAAGGCTGAAATTCTCCTTATTTTGGGGCAAAAAGACAGAAAATCTCTTTTTTTTCGGGTGCAAAAATTCAGAAATTCTCAATATTTGGGGCAAAATTGCAGAAATTTCCCTTATTTTGGGGCAAAATTGCAGAAATTTTACTTATTTCAGAGAAAAAATGCAGAAATTTCTCTTATTTTGGAACAAAAAGGCAGAAATTTCTTTTATTTTGATACAAAATTTCAGAAATTTTTCTTATTTTGGGTCAAAAGCATAAATTTCCCATATTTTGGGGCAAAAGGCAGAAATTCCACTTATTTTGAGGAAAAAAGGCTGAAATTCCCCTTATTTTGTGGCAAAAAGCAGACATTTCCTTTATTTTAAGGAATAATTTTAGAAATTTCACTTATTTCAGGGCAAAAAGTCAGAAATTCTTTTTATTTTGGGGCAAAAAGACAGAAATTCCATTTATTTTTTTGGGAAAAGGCAGAAATTGCACTTATTTTGAGTCAAAAAGGCGGAAAATCGCTTTATTTTGGGGCAAAAGTGAAGAAATTTCCCTTTTTTATGGCAAAAAGATATACATTCCCTTTATTTTCGTGAAAAAAGGCTGAAATTCCCCTTATTTTGGAGCAAAATTGCCGAAATTCCTCTAATTTTGAGGCAAAAACGCAGAAATTCCCCTTATTTTGGGGTAATACTGTAGAAATTTCACTTATTTCGCGGCAAGAAGGCAGAAATTCCTTTTATTTTCGGCCAAAAACGCAGAAAATCCTCGTATTTTGGAGCAAAATTGCAGAAATTCACCTAATTTTGGGGTAAAACATGCAGTAATTTTCTTTATTTTGTGGCAAATAGGCAGAAATTCCTCTTATTTTGGGGAAAATGGCAGAAATTCCCTTTATTTTAGGGCAAAATTGCAGAAATTTCCTTTATTTGAAGACAAAAAACAGAAATTCCATTTATTTTGGGGCAAAATTGCAGAAATTTGCTTTATTTGGGGGCAAAAAACAGAAATTCCCCTTATTTTGTGGCAAAATTGCAGAAATTTGCTTTATTATTTGGGAAATATTGCAGAAAATTCCCTTATTTTAGGGCAAAAGTGCAGAAATTTAACTTATTTCAGAAGAAAAAACAAAAATTTTTTTATTTTGGGGCAAAAAAGCAGAAATTCCCATTATTTTGGGGCAAAAAGGCAGAAATTCACATTATTTTGGGGTAAAATTGCAGAAATTTCACATATTTCTTTGCAAAAAAGCAGAAATTCCCCTTATTTTGAGGTAAAATGCTGAAATTCCCCATATTTTGGGGCAAAAGGCAGACATTCCTCTTATTTTGGGCCAAAAAAAGCACAAATTTCCCTTATTTTCGGGCAAAATTGCAGAAATTTCATTTATTTCAAGGTATAATGTCAGAAATTCCCCTTATTTTGAAGCAAAAAAAGGAAATTTCTTTTATTATGGTACAAAATTGAAGAAATTTTCTTTATTTTGGAACGAAAAGGCAGAAATTCACCATATTTTAGGGTAAAAGGCAGAAATTCTTCTTATTTTGAGGAAAAATGCAGAAATTCCCCTTATTTAGAGGTAAAATGCAGAAATTTCCCTAATATTGGGGAAAAATGCAGAAATACCCTTTATTTTGCGGCTAAAAGGCAGAAATTTTCAGTATTTTGAAGAATAATTGCAGAAATTTTCATAATTTTTGGGCAAAAAGGCTGAAATTCTCCTTATTTTGGGGCAAAATTGCAGAAATTTCCTTTACTGTGGGGCAAAATTGCAGAAATTTCCCTTGTTTTGGGGCAAAATTTCAGAAATTTCCCTTATTTTGGGGCAAAATTGCAGAAATTTCACTTATTTCAGGGAAATAAGGCAGAAATTTCTCTTATTTTGGGGCAAAAATGCAGAAATTTCTTTTATTTTGGTACAAAATTGCAGAAATTTTTCTTATTTTGGGGTAAAAAGACAGAAATTCCCCATATTTTGGGGCAAAAGGCTGAAATTCCCTTTATTTTGAGGAAAAAAGGCTGAAATTCCCCCTATTTTGGGGCAAAAAGGTAGAAATTCCCCTTATTTTGGGGCAAAAAGCAGACATTTCCCTTATTTTGGGGAAAAATTTAGAAATTTCACTTTTTTCAGGGAAAAAAGTCAGAAATTCCCCTTATTTTTGGGTAAAAAGACAGAAATTCCGTTTATTTTTGGGGAAAAGGCAGAAATTGCGCGTATTTTTAGTCAGAAAAGCAGAAAATGCCCTTATTTTGAAGCAAAAGTGAAGAAATTTCCCTTTTTTTATGGCGAAAAGGTATACATTCCCTTTATTTTCAAGCAAAATGAAGAAATTCCACGTATTTTGGAGCAAAATTGCAGAAATTCCCCTAATTTTAGGGCAAAAAGGCAGAAATTCCCCTTATTGGGGGAAAATTGCTAAAATTTCCTTTACTTTGCGGCAAAATTTCAGAAATTTTCTTTATTATGGGGAAAAATTGCAGAACTTTCTTTTATTTTAGGGCAAAATTACAGAAATTTCACTTATTTCAGAAAAAAAAGCAAAAATTTTTCTTATATTGGGGCAAAAAGGCAGAAATTCCAATTATTTTGGGGCAAAAAAGCAGAAATTCACTTTATTTTGAGGTAAAATTGCAGAAATTTCATATATTTCAGCGCAAAAAGGCAGAAATTCCCCTTATTATGAGGTAAAATGCTGAAATTCCCCATATTTGGGGCAAAAGGCAGAAATTCCCATAATTTTGGGGCAAAAAGGCACAAATTTCCCTTATTTTCGGGCAAAATTGCACAAATTTCATTTATTTCAGTGTAAAAAGTCAGAAATTCCCCTTATTTCAGGTCAAAAAGTAGAAATTTCTTTTATTATGGTACAAAATTGAAGAAATTTTCTTTATTTTGGAACAAAAAGGCAGAAATTCCCCATAATTTGCGGTAAAAGGCAGAAATTCTTCTTATTTTGAAGTAAAATGCAGAAATTCCCCTTATTTAGAGGTAAAATGCAGAAATTTCCCTAATAATGGGGAAAAATGCAGAAATTCCCTTTATTTTGCGGCTAAAAGGCAGAAATTTTCCGTATTTTGAAGAAAAATTGCACAAATTTTTATAATTTTCGGGCAAAAAGTCTGAAATTCTCCTTATTTTGGGGCAAAATTGCAAAATTTCCTTTACTGTGGGTCAAAATTGCAGAAATTTCCCTTGTTTTGGGGCAAAATTGCAGAAATTTCCATTATTTTGGGGCAAAATTGCAGAAATTTAACTTATTTCAGGGAAATAAGGCAGAAATTTCTCTTATTTTGGGGCAAAAATGCAGAAATTTCTTTTATTTTGGTACAAAATTGCAGAAATTTTTCTTATTTTGGGGTTAAAAAGACAGAAATTCCCCATATTTTGGGGCAAAAGGCAGAAATTCCCCTTATTTTGAGGAAAAAAGGCTGAAATTCCCCCTATTTTGGGCCAAAAAGGCAGAAATTCTCCTTATTTTGGGGCAAAAAGCAGACATTTCCCTTATTTTGGGGAAAAATTTAGAAATTTCACTTTTATCAGGGAAAAAAGTCAGAAATTCCTCTTATTTTTGGGCAAAAAGACAGAAATTCCGTTTATTTTTGGGGAAAAGGCAGAAATTGCACGTATTTTTAGTCAGAAAGGCGGAAAATGCCCTTATTTTGAAGCAAAAGTGAATAAATTTTCCTTTTTTATGGCGAAAAGGTATACATTCCCTTTATTTTCGGGCAAAATGAAGATATTCCACGTATTTTGGAGCAAAATTGCAGAAATTCCCCTAATTTTAGGGCAAAAAGGCAGAAATTCCCCTTATTGGGGGAAAATTGCTAAAATTTCCTTTACTTTGCGGCAAAATTTCAGAAATTTTCTTTATTATGGGGAAAAATTGCAGAACTTTCTCTTATTTTAGGGCAAAATTGCAGAAATTTCACTTATTTCAAAAAAAAAAGCAAAAATTTTTCTTATTTTGGGGCAAAAAAGCAGAAATTCCCATTATTTTGGGGCAAAAAGGCATAAATTCACCTTATTTGGGGGTAAAATTGCAGAAATTTCACATATTTCAAGGCAAAGAGGCAGAAATTCCCCTTATTTTGAGGTAAAATTCTGAAATTCCCCATATTTTGGGGCAAAAGGTAGAAATTCCCGTTATTTTGTGGCAAAAAGGCACAAATTTCCCTTATTTTCGGGCAAAATTGCAGAAATTTCATTTATTTCAGGGTAAAAAGTCGAAATTCCTCTTAATTTGATGAAAAAAGGCTGAAATTCCCCTTATTTTGTGGCAAAAAGGCAGAAATTCCCCTTATTTTGGGGCAAAAAGCAGACATTTTCCTTATTTTGGAGAAAAATTTTAGAAATTTCACTTATTTCAGGACAAAAAGTCAGAAATTCTCCTTATTTTCTGGCAAAAAGACAGAAATTCCGTTTATTTTTGGGGAAAAGGCAGAAATTGCACTTATTTTGAGTCAAAAAGTCAAAAAATCCTCTTATTTTGGGGCAAAAGTGAAGAAATTTTCCTTTTTTATGGCAAAAAGATATACATTCCCTTTATTTTCGGGCAAAAAGGCAGAAATTCCCCATATTTTGGAGCAAAATTGCAAAAATTCCCCTAATTTTGGGGCAAAAAGGCACAAATTCCTTTTATTTTGGGGTAAAACTGCAGAAATTTCACTTATTTCGCGGCAAAATGACAGAAATTCCTCTTATTTTCGGCGAAAAAGGCAGAAAATCTTCGTATTTTGGAGCAAAATTGCAGATATTCACCTAATTTTGGGGTAAAACATGCAGTAATTTTCTTTAATTTGTGGCAAAATGGCAGAAATTCTCCTTATTTTGAAAGCAAATGGCAGAAATTCCCCTTATTTTAGGGCAAAATGGCAGAAATTTCCCTTATTTGTAGGCAAAAAACAGAAATTCCCTTTATTTTGGTGCAAAATTGCAGAAATTTCACATATTCCAGGGCAATAAGGCAGAAATTCCCCTTATTTTGAGGTAAAATGCTGAAATTCCCCATATTTAGGGACAAAAGGCAGAAATTCCTTTTATTTTGGGGCAAAAAAGCACAAATTTCCCTTATTTTCGGGCAAAATTGCAGAAATTTCATTTATTTCTGGGTGAAAAGTCAGAAATTCCCATAATATTGGGGCAAAAAGGAGAAATTTCTTTTATTATGGTACAAAATTGAAGAAATTTTCTTTATTTTGGAACAAAAAGGCAGAAATTCCCCATATTTTGGGGTAAAAGGCAGAAATTCTTCTTATTTTGAGGTAAAATGCAGAAATTCCCCTCATTTAGAGGTAAAATGCAGAAATTCCCCTAATATTGGGAAAAAATGCAGAAATTCCCTTTTTTTGAGGCTAAAAGGCAGAAATTTTTCGTATTTTGAAGAAAAATTGCAGAAATTCTCATAATTTTCGGGCAAAAAGGCTGAAATTCTCCTTATTATGGGGCAAAAAGAGAGAAAATCTTTTTTTTGGGTGCAAAAATCAGAAATCCCCCTTAATGGGGCAAAATTGCAAAAAATTTATTTACTTTGGAGCAAAATTGCAGAAATTTCCTTTATTTTGGGGCAAAATTGCAGAAATTTCACTTATTTCAGGGAAAAAAGTTAGAATTTTTTTTTATTTTGGGGCAATAAGGCAGAAATTTCTTTTATTTTGGTACAAAATTGCAGAAATTTTTTTTATTTTGGGGCAAAAAGGCAGAAATTCCCCGTATTTTGGAGCAAAATTGCAGAAATTCCCTAATTTTAGGGCAAAAAGGCAGAAAATCCCCTTATTTTGGGGTAAAACTGCAGAAATTTCACTTATTTCGTGGCAAAATGGCAGAAATTCCCCTTATTTTCGGCGAAAAAGGCAGAAATTCCTCAATTTTGGAGATAAAATTGCAGAAATTCACCTAATTTTGGGGTAAAACATGCAGTAATTTTCTTTATTTTGGGGCAAAAATGCAGAAATTTCCCTTATTTGGGGGCAAAAAACATAAATTCCCCTTATTTTGGGGCAAAATTGCAGAAATTTCCTTTATTATGGGGAAAAATTGCAGAAATTTCCCTTATTTTAGGACAAAATTGCAGAAATTTCACTTATTCAGAGAAAAAAATAAAAATTTTTCTTATTTTGGGGCGAAAATGCAGAAATTTTCCTTATTTTGGGGAAAAAAGGCAGAAATTCCCCTTATTTTGGAATAAAATTGCAGAAATTTCACATATTTCAGGGCAAAAAGGCAGAAATTCCCCTTATTTTGTGACAAAAAGGCAGAAAATCCCCTTAATTTTGGGCAAAAAGGCAGAAATTCCTTGTATTTTGGAGCAAAATTGCAGAAATTCCCCTAATATTGGGGCAAAAAGGCAGAAGTTCCCCTTATTTTCGAAGAAAGAGGCAGAAATTCCCTGTATTTTGAAGCAAAATTGCAGAAACTCCCCTAATTTTGGGGCAAAAAGGCAGAAATTCCCTTTATTTTGGGACAAAAATACAGAAATTCTCCTTATTTCGGGTCAAAAAGTCAGAAAATTTTCTTATTTTGGTGCAAAATTGAAGAAATTTCCCTTATTTTGGGGCAAAATTGCAGAAATCTCCCTTATTTTGGGGCAAATTTGGAGAAATTTTATTTATTTTGGTACAGAATTGCGGAAATTTTTTTTTATTTTGTGGCAAGAAGGCAGAAATTTTTTATATTTTGTGGCAAAAAGGCACAAATTTTTCTTATTTTCGGGCAAAATTGCAGAAATTTCATTTATTTCAGGACAAAAAATCAAAATTCCTTTTATTTTGGGGCAAAAAGCAGAAATTTCTTTTATTTTGGTACAAAATTGAAGAAATTTTCCCTATTTTGGAACAAAAAGGCAGAAATTCCCCTTATTTTGAGGTAAAAAGGCGGAAATTCCCCTTATTTTGGGGCAAAAAGGCAGAAATTTCCTTTACTTTGTGGCAAAAAGGCAGAAATTCCCTTTATTTTGGGGCAAAATTGCAAAAATTTCACTTTTTCAGGGCCAAAAGTCAGAAATTTGCCTTATTTTGTGGCAAAAAGCAGAAATTCCCCTAATTTTGGGGCCAAAACCAGAAATTTCCCTTATTTTGGGCTAAAATTGCGGAAATTTCAAATATTTCAGGGCAAAAAGGCAGAAATTCCACTTAATTTCGGGCTATAAGGCAGAAATTCCCTGTATTTTGGAGCAAAATTTCACAAATTCCCCTAATTTTGAGGGAAAATGCAGAAATACACATTATTTTGGAGCAAAAAGATAGAAATTCTCCTTATTTCAGGGCAAAAAGTCAGAAATTCCCCTTATTTTGGGGCAAAATGGCAAAAATTTCTTTTAATTTGTGGCAAAAATGCAGAAATTTTTCTTATTTTGGTCAAAATTGCAGAAATTTCACTTATTTCAGGGAAAGAAGACAGAAATTTCTCTTGTTTTGGGGCAAAAGGGCTGAAATTTCTTTTATTTTGGTATAAAATTGCAGAAATTTTCTCTATTTTGGGGCAAAAATGCAGAAATTCCCCATATTTTGGGGCAAAAAGGCAGAGATTACACTTATTATGAGGAAAAAGGCTGAAATTCCCCTTATTTTGGGGCAAAAAAAAAGAAATTCCCATTATTTTGTGGCAAAAAGGCAGAAAATTCTTTTATTTTGGAACAAAATTGCACAAATATCACTTATTTCAGGGCAAAATTCAAAAATTCCTTTTATTTTGTGGCAAAAAGACAAAAATTCCGTTTATATTTGGGTAAAAAGGCAGAAATTTCACATATTTTGAGGTAAAAAGGCAGAAATTCCTCTTATTTTGGGGCAAAAATGAAGAAATTTTCCTTTTTTGTGGCAAAAGGTATACATTCCCCTTATTTTCGGGCAAAAAAGCAGAAATTCCCCGTATTTTGGAGCAAAATTGCAGAAATTCCCCTAGTTGTGGGGCAAAAAGGCAGAAATTCCCTATATGTTGGGGCAAAAAACAGAAATTCTCCTTATTTTGGGGAAAAACTCAGAAATTCTACTTATTTTGGTGCAAAATTCCAGAAATTTCCTTTATTTTGTGGCAAAATTGCAGAAATTTCACTTATTTCAGGAAAAAAGGCAGAAATTTTCTTTATTTTAGGGCAAAAAGGCAGAAATTCTTAATATTTTGTGGCAAAAATGCAGAAATTCCCCTTATTTTGAAATAAAAAGGCTAAAATTTCCCTTATTTGTGTGCAAAAAGGCAGAAATTTTCCGTATTTTGGGGCAAAATTGAAGAAATTGCACTTTTTTCAGGGTAATAAATCAGAAATTTTCCTTATTTTGGGGCAAAAAGACAGAAATTCCCTTTGTTTTGGGGGAAATATACAGAAATTCCACTTATTTAGAGGCAAAAAGGCAGAAATTCCCCTTATTTTGGGGCAAAAATGAAGAAAATTCCCTTTTTTATGGCAAAAAGTTATGCATTCCCCTTATTTTCGGGCAAAAAGGCAGAAATTCCCTGTATTTTGGAGCAAAATTGCAGAAATTCCCCTTATTTCAAGGTAAAAAGCTGAAATTCCCCTTATTTGGGGGCAAAAGCAGAAATTTTTCTTATTTTGGGGCAAAATTGAAGAAATTTAACTTATTTCAGGGTAATAAGTCAGAAATTTCCCTTATTTTGGGGCAAAAAAGAGAGAAATTCCTCTTGTTTTAAGGGAAAAATACAGAAATTCCATTTATTTAGTGACAAAAAGGCAGAAATTCCCTTTATTTTTGGGCAAAAATGAAGAAATTTCCCTTTTTTATGGCAAAAAGGTATGCATTCCCCTCATTTTCGGGCAAAAAGGCAGAAATTTCCCGTATTTTGGAGCAAAATTGCAGAAATTCCCTTAATTTTGGAGCAAAAGGCAGAAATTCCCTTTATTTTTGGGCAAAAATCAGAAATTCCCCTTATTTAGGGGCAAAATTCCAGAAATTTCTTTTATTTTGGGGCAAAATGGAAGAAATTTACCTTATTTTGGGGCAAAATTGCAGAAATTTACTGTATTTGGGGCAAAATTGCAGTAATTTCACTTATTTTCAGGTAAAAAGGCTGAAATTTCCTTTTTGGGGGGCAAAATGAGAAATTCCCCTTTTCGGGGCTAAATTGCAGATATTTTCCTTATTTGGAGCAAAAAGGCAGAAATTCCTTATATTTTTGGGCAAAAAGGCAGAAATTCCCCTTATTTTGAGGTAATAAGGCAGAAATTTCCCTTATTTTGGGGCAAAAAGGCAGAAATTCTCTTTATTTTGGGATAAAATTGCAGAAATTTCAAATATTTCAGGGCAAAATGGCAGAAATTCCCCTTATTTTGTGGAAAAAAATGAAATCCCTAATTTTTGGCTAAAATTGCAGATATTTCACTTATTTTGTGACAAAAAGCCAGAAATACCATTTAATTTCGGGCAAAAAGGCAGAAATGTCCCGTATTTTGGGGCAAAAAGGCACAAATTTCCCTTATTTTCGGGCAAAATTGCAGAAATTTCATTTATTTCAGGGTAAAAAGTCAGAAATTCCCCTTATTTTGGGGCAAAAAGCAGAAATTTCTTTTATTATGGTACAAAATTGAAGAAATTTTCCTTATTTTGGAACAAAAAGGCAGAAATTCCCCATATTTTGGGGCAAAATGCAGAAATTCCCCTTATTTAGAGGTAAAATGAAGAAATTCCCCTAATATTGGGAAAAAATGCAGAAATTCCCTTTATTTTGGGGGCTAAAAGGCAGAAATTCCCCGTATTTTGAAGCAAAATTGCATAAATTCTCATAATTTTAGGGCAAAAAGGATGAAATTCTTTTTATTTTGGTGCAAAAAAAGAAAATCTCCGTTTTTCGAGGGCAAAAAGTCAGAAATTCCCCTTATTTGGGGCAAAATTGCAGAAATTTCCTTTACTTTGGGGCAAAATTGCAGAAATTTTCTTTATTATGGGGCAAAATTGTAGTAATTTCACATATTTCAGGGAAAAAAGGCAGAAATTTCTCTTATTTTGGGGCAAAAAGGCAGAAATTTCTTTTATTTTGGTACAAAATTGCAGAAATTTTTTATATTTTGGGGCAAAAACTCAGAAATTCCTCATACTTTGGGGCAAAAGGCAGAAATTCCCCTTATTTTGAGGAAAACAGGCTGAAATTCCCCTTATTTTGGGGCAAGAAGGCAGAAATTCCCCGTATTTTGGGGCAAAAAGCAGACATTTCCCTTATTTTGGGGAAAATTTCAGAAATTTAACTTATTTAAGGGCAAAAAGTCAGAAATTCAACTTATTTTGGGGCAAAAAGACAAAAATTCCGTTTATTTTTGGGGAAAAGTAAGAAATTGCACTTATTTTGAGGCAAAAAGGCGGAAAATCCCCTTATTTTGGGGTAAAAATGAAGAAATTTCCCTTTTTATGGCAAAAAGGAATACACTCCCTTTATTTTCGGGCAAAAAGGCAGAAATTCCCCATATATTGCAGCAAAATTGCAGAAATTCCCCCAATTTTAAGGCAAAAAGGCAGAAATTCCCCTTATTTTGGGGTAAAACTGCAGAAATTTCACTTATTTCACGGCAACATTGCAGAAATTCTCCTTATTTTCGGCGAAAAAGGCAGAAAATCCCCGTATTTTGGAGCAAAATTGCAGAAATTCACCTAATTTTGGTGTAAAACATGCAGTAATTTTCTTTGTTTTGGGGCAAAAATGCAGAAATTCCCCTTATTTTGGGGCAAAAGGCAGAAATTCCCCTTATTTTAGAAGAAAATTGCTGAAATTTCCCTTATATGGGGACAAAAAACAGAAATTCCTTTTATTTTGGGGCAAAATTGCAGAAAAATTCCTTTATTATGGGGAAAAATTGCAGAAATTTCTTTTATTTTAAGGCAAAATTGCAGAAATTTCACTTATTTCAGAGAAAAAAAGCAAAAATTTTTATTTTGGGGTAAAAAGGCAGAAATTCCCATTTTTTTTTTGGGAAAAAAAGGCAGAAATTCACCTTATTTTGGGGTAAAATTGCAGACATTTCACATATTTCAGGGCAAAAAGGCAGAAATTTCCATTATTTGGGAGCAAAAAGGCAGAAATTCCCTTTATTTGGGGATAAAATTGCAGAAATTTCTACTGTTTGGGGGAAAAAAGGCAGAAAATCCCCTTAATTTCGGGCAAAAAGGCAGAAATTCCTTGTATTTTGAAGAAAAATTCCAGAAATTCCCCTAATATTGGGGCAAAAATGCAGAAATTCCCTTTATTTGGGGTAAATCGGCATAAGTTCCCCTTATTTTCGGGAAAAGAGGCAGAAATTTTCTGTATTTTGAAGCAAAATGCAGAAACTCCCCTAATTTTGTGGCAAAAAGGAAGAAATTCCCTTTATTTTGAGGCAAAAATACAGAAACTCTTCTTATTTCGGGGAAAATATCAGAAATTTCCCTTATTTTGGGGCAAAATTTTAGAAATTTCTTTTATTTTGGTACAGACTTGCAGAAATTTTTCTTATTTTGTGGCAAAAAGGCAGAAATTCCCCATATTTTGGTGCAAAAAGGCTGAAATTCCTCTTATTTTGAGGTAAAATCCTGAAATTCCCCATATTTTGGGGCAAAAGTGCAGAAATTCCCCTCATTTGGGGCAAAAAAACACAAATGTCCCTTATTTTCGGGCAAAATTGCAGGAATTTCATTTATTTCAGGGCAAAAAGTCAGAAATTACTTTTATTTTGGGGCAAAAAGCAGAAATTTCTCTTATTTTGATACAAAATTGTAGAAATTTTTCTTATTTTGGAACAAAAAGGCAGAAATTACCCATATTTTGGGGCAAAAGGCAGAAATTCCCCTTATTTTGAGGTAAAAAGGCTGAAATTCCCATTATTTTGGGGCAAAAAGGCAGAAATTCTTTTTACATTGTGGCAAAAAGGTAGAAATTCCCGTTAATTGGGGCAGAAAAGCAGAAATTGTCCTTATTTAAGGGCAATAGGGCAGAAATTCCCCATATTTTGTGGCAAAAAGGCAGAAATTCCCCTTATTTGGAGGTAAAATGCTGAAATTCATATTATTTTCGGCAAAAAGGCAGAAATTCCTGTTATGTTGGGGCAAAATTGCAGAAATTTCAATTATTTCAGGGCAAAAAGTGAGAAATTTGCCTTATTTTGGGGCTAAAAGCAGAAATTCCCCTAATTTTGGGGCCAAAAACAGAAATTCCCCTTATTTTGGGGTAAAATGGCAGAAATTTCAAATATTTCAGGGCAAAAAGGCAGAAATATCACTTTATTTCGGGCAATAACGCAGAAATTCCCCGTATTTTAAAGCTAAATTTCAGAAATTCCCCTTATATTGGTGCAAAAATGCAGAAATTCTCTTTTTTGTGTGCAATAAGGCAGATTTCCCCGTATTTTGAAGCAAAATTGCACCTATTCCCCTAATTTTGAGGGAAAATGCAGAAATTCACATTATTTTGGGGCAAAAAGACAGAAATTCTCCTTATTTCAGGGCAAAAAGTCAAAAATTCCCCTTATTTTGTGGCAAAGTTGCAGAAATTTCCTTTATTTTGGGGCAAAATTGCAGAAATTTCATTATTTTGGGGCAAAATTGCAGAAAATTCACTTATTTCAGAGAAAAAACACAGAAATTTCTCTTATTTTGGGGCTAAAGGGCAGAAATTTCTTTTATTTTGGTACAAAATTGAGGCAAAAATGTAGAAATTCCCCATATTTTGGGGCAAAAAGTCAGAGATTCCCCTTATTATGAGGTAAAATGCTGAAATTCCCCTTATTTTGGGGAAAAAAGACAGAAATTCCCTTTATTTTGTGGCAAAAACGCAGAAATTTTTCTTATTTTGGGGCAAAATTGCAGAAATTTCACTTATTTCAGGGCAAAATTTAAAAAATTACTTTTATTTTGGGGCAAAAAGACAGAAATTCTGTTTATTTTTGGGTAAAAAGGCAGAAATTTCACTTATTTTGAGGTAAGAAGGCAGAAATTCCTCTTATTTGGGGGTAAAAATGAAGAAATTTCCCTTTTTTGTGGCAAAAGGTATACATTCCCTTTATTTTCGGGCAAAAAAGCAGAAATTCCTCGTATTTTGGAGCACAATTGCAGAAAATCCCCTAATTGTGGAACAAAAAGTCAGAAAATCCTTATATGTTCGGTCAAAAAGTCAGAAATTCTCCTTATTTTGGGGCAAAACTCAGAAATTCCACTTATTTTGGGGCAAAATTCCAGAATTTTTCCTTATTTGGGGGCAAAATTGCAGAAATTTCACTTATTTTGGGGCAAAATTGAAGAAATTTCACTTATTTCAGGGAAAAAAGGTGGAAATTTTCCTTATTTTGGGGCAAAAAGGTAGAAATTCCTAATATTTTGTAGCAAAAATGCAGAAATTCCCCTTATTTTTAGGTAAAAAGGCTAAAATTCCCCTTATTTGGGGGCAAAAAGGCAGAAATTTCCCTTATTTTGGGACAAAATTGCAGAAATTTCACTTATTTCAGGGTAATAAGTCAGAAATTCCCCTTATTTTGGGGCAAAAAAGACAGAAATTCCCTTTGTTTTGGGGGAAAAAGACAGAAATTCCACTTATTTAGAGGCAAAAATGCAGAAATTCCTCTTATTTTGAAGCAAAAATGAAGAAATTTCCCTTTTTTATGGCAAAAAGGTATGCTTTCCCCTTATTTTCAGGCAGAAAGGCAGAAATTCCCCGTATTTTGGAGCAAAATTGCAGAAATTCCCCTAATTGTGGGGCAAAAAGGCAGAAATTCCCTATATGTTGGGGCAAAAAGACAGAAATTCTCTTTATTTTGGGGCAAAACTCAGAAATTCCACTTATTTTGGGGAGAAATTGCAGGAATTTACCTTATTTTATGGCAAAGTTGCAGAAATTTTCCTTAGTTGGGGCAAAATTGCAGAAATTTCACTTATTTTCAGGTAAAAGGATGACATTTCCTTTATTTTGGGGCAAAAAGGTAGAAATTCCCCTTATTTTGGGGCAAAATTGCAGAAATTTTCCTTATTTTGGGGCAAAAAGGCAGAAATTCCTTATATTTTGGGACAAAAAGGCAGAAATTCCTCTTATTTTGAGGTAATAAGGCTGAAATTCCCCTTATTTTGGGGCAAAAAGGCAGAAATTCCCTTTATTTTGGGTAAAATTGCAGAAATTTCAAATATTTCAGGTCAAAATGGCAGAAATTTTTCTTATTTTGGGTCAAAAAGATGAAATCCCTAATTATTGGCTAAAATTGCAGAAATTTCACCTATTTCTGGACAATAAGGCAGAAATTCCACTCAAATTCGGGCAAAAAGGCAGAAATGACCCATATTTTAGAGCAAAACTAGAGAAATTCTCCTAATATTGGTGCAAAAATGTAGAAATTTCCTTTATTTAGGAGGGAAAAATGCAGAAATTCCCCATATTTTGGTGCAAAACGGCTGAAATTCTTCTTATTATGAGGTAAAATGTTGAAATTCCCCATATTTTGGGAGAAAAGGCAGAAATTCTTCTTATTTTGAGGCAAAAAGGCAGAAATCCCCCTTATTTTCAAGCAACATTGCAGAAATTTCATTTATTTTACGGCAAAAAGTCAGAAATTCCCCTTATTTTGGGGCAAAAAACAGAAATTTCTTTTATTATGGTACAAAATTAAAAAAATTTTCCTTATTTTGGAACATAAAGGCAGAAATTTTCCATATATTGGGGCAAAATGCAGAAATTATTCTTATTTTGAGGTAAAATGCAGAAATTCCCTTTATTTTAGGGCTAAAAGGCAGAAATTCCCCGTATTTTGAAGCAAACTTGCAGAATTCTTATAATTTTCGGGCAAAAAGGCAGAAATTTTCCTTATTTTGTGGCCAAAAGGCAGAAAATCCCCTTTATTCGGGAGGAAAAAGTCAGAAAATACCCTTATTTTGGGGCAAAATTGCAGAAATTTCCTTTACATTGGGGCAAAATTGCAGAAATTTTCCATATTTTGGGGCAAAATTGCAGAAATTTCACTTATTTCAGGGAAAAAAGGCAAAAATTTCTCTTATTTTGGGGCAAAAAGGCAGAATTTTTTTTTATTTTGGTACAAAATTGCAGAAATTTTTCTTATTTTGGGGCAAAAAGACGGAAATTGCACTTATTTTGAGTCAAAAATGCAGAAAATCCCCTTATTTTGGGGCAAAAGTGAAAAATTTCCCTTTTTTATTAGAAAAAGTTATACATTCCCTTTATTTTCAAGCAAAAAGGCAGAAATTCCCCATATTTTGGAGCAAAATTGCATAAATTCTCCGAATTTTGGGGCAAAAAGGCAGAAATTCCCCTTATTTTGGGGTAAAACTGCAGAAATTTCACTTATTTCGCGGCAAAATGGCAGAAATTCTTCTTATTTTCGGCGAAAAAGGCAGAAAATCCTTGTATTTTGGAGCAAAATTGCAGAAATTCACCTAATTTTGGGGTAAAACATGCAGTAATTTTCTTTATTTTGTGGCAAAAAGGCAGAAATTTTTCTTATTTTGGGGCAAATGGCAGAAATTCCCCTTATTTTAGGGCAAAATTGCAGAAATTTCCCTTATTTGGGAGCAAAAAACAGAAATTCCCCTTATTTTGCGGCATAATTGCAGAAATTTTCTTTAATATGGGGAAAAATTGCAGAAATTTCCCTTATTTTAGGGCAAAATTGCAGAAATTTCACTTATTTCAGAAAAAAAAGCAAAAATTTTTATTATTTTAGGGAAAAAAGGCAGAAATTCTCATTATTTTGGGGCAAAAAGGCATAAATTCTCCTTATTTTGGGGTAAAATCGCCGAAATTTCACATATTTCAGGGCAAAAATGCAGAAATTCCGCTTATTTTGAGGTAAAATGCTGAAATTCCCCAATTTTGGGGCAAAAGGCAGAAATTCCCCTTATATTGGGGCAAAAAGGCACAAATTTTCCTTATTTTCGGGCAAAATTGCAAAAATTTCATTTATTTCAAGGTAAAAAGTCAGAAATTCCCCTTATTTTGGGGCAAAAAAAAGGAATTTTTTTTATTATGGTACAAAATTGAAGAAATTTTCTTTATTTTGGAACAAAAAAGCAGAAATTCCCCATATTTTGGGGTAAAAGGCAGAAATTCTTCTTATTTTGAGGGAAAATGCAGAAATTCCCCTTATTTAGAGGTAAAATGTAGAAATTCCCCTAATATTGGGGAAAAATGCAGAAATTCCCTTTATTTTGGGGCTAAAAGGCAGAAATTCCCCATATTTTGAAGCAAAATTGCAGAAATTCTCATAATTTTCGGGCTATAAGCCTGAAATTCTCTTTATTTTGGGGCAACAAGACAGAAAATCTCCTTTTTTCGAGTGCAAAAATTCAAAAGTTCTTCTTATTTGGGGCAAAATTGCAGAAATTTCCTCTACTTTGGGTCAAAATTGCAGAAATTTCCCTAATTTTGGGGCAAAATTGCAGAAATTTCACTTATTTCAGGGAAAAAAGGCAGAAATTTCTCTTATTTTGGGGCAAAACGGCAGAAATTTTCTTTATTTTGGTACAAAACTGCAGAAATTTTTCTTATTTTGGGGCAAAAAGGCAGAAATTCCCCTTATTTTGAGGTAAAAAGGCTGAAATTTCCCTTATTTGGTGGCAAAAAGGCAGAAATTCTCCTTATTTTGAGGCATAAAGCAAACATTTCCCTTATTTTGGGAAAAAATTTTAGAAATTTCACTTATTTCAGGGCAAAAAGTCATAAATTCCCCTTATTTTGGGGCAAAAAGCAGAAATTTCTTTTATTATGGTACAAAATTGAAGAAATTTTCCTTATTTTGGAACAAAAAGGCAGAAATTCCTTATATTTTGAGGGAAAAGGCAGAAATTCTTCTTATTTTGAGGTAATATGCAGACATTCCCTTTATTTTGGGGCTAAAAGGCAGATATTCTCCGTATTTTGAAGCAAAATTGCAGAAATTCTCATAATTTTCAGGCAAAAAGGCAGATAATCTCCTTATTTTGGGGCAAAAAGACAGAATATCCCCTTTTTTCAGGAGAAAAATTTCAGAAAATCCCTTTATTTTGGGGCAAAATTGCAGAAATTTCCTTTACATTGGGGCAAAATTGCCGAATTTTTTTTATTTTGGGGCAAAATTGCAGAAATTTCACTTATTTCATAAAAAAAAGACAAAAATTTCTCCTATTTTGGGGTAAAATGGCAAAAATTTCTTTTATTTTGGTACAAAATTGCAGAAATTTTTCTTATTTTGGGGCAAAAAAGGAGAAATTCCCCTTATTTTGGGGAAAAAGCCATAAATTCCCCATATTTTGGGGCAAAAGCAGACATTTCTCTTATTTTGGGGAAAAATTTTAGAAATTTCACTTATTTCAGGGCATAAAGTCAGAAATTCTCCTTATTTTGCGGCAAAAAGACAGAAATTCCGATTATTTTTGGGGAAAAGGCAGAAATTGCACTTATTTTGAGTCAAAAAGGCGGAAAATCACCTTATTTTGGGGCAAAAGTGAAGAAATTTCCCTTTTATATTGCAAAAAGGTATACATTCCCTTTATTTTCGGGCAAAAAGGCAGAAATTCCCCGTATTTTGGAGCAAAATTGCAGAAATTCCCCTAATTTTGGGGCAAAAAAGCAGAAATTCCCCTTATTTCGGGGTAAAACTGCAAAAATTTCACTTATTTCGTGGCAAGATGGCAGAAATTCCTCTTATTTTCAGGGAAAAACGCAGAAAATCCTCGTATTTTGGAGCAAAATTGCATAAATTCACCTAATTTTGGAGTAAAACATGCAGTAATTTTCTATATTTTCTGGCAAAAAAGCAGAAATTCCCCTTATTTTGGGCAAATGGCAGAAATTCCCTTTATTTTAGGGCAAAATTGGAGAAATTTCCCTTATTTGTGGGAAAAAACCAGAAATTCCCCTTTATTTTGGGGCATAATTGCAGAAATTTGCTTTATTATGGAGAAAAATTGCAGAAATTTCCCTTTTTTAGGGCAAAATTGAAAAAAGTTCACTTATTTCAGAAAAAAAAAGCAAAAATTTTTCTTATTTTTTGGCAAAAAGGCAGAAATTCCCATTATTTTGGGGCAAAAAGGCAGAAATTCACCTTATTTTGGAATAAAATTGCAGAAATTTCACATATTTTAGGGCAAAAAGGCAGAAATTCCCTTTATTTTGAGGTAAAAGGCTGAAATTCCCCATATTTATGGCAAAAGGCAGAAATTCCCCTTATTTTAGGGCAAAAAGCCACAAATTTTCCTTATTTTGGGGCAAAATTGCAAAAATTTCATTTATTTCAGGGTAAAAAGTCAGAAATTCCCCTTATTTTGGGGCAAAAAGGATAAATTTTTTTTATTATGGTACAAAATTGAAGAAATTTTCTTTATTTTTGAACAAAAAGGCAGAAATTCCCCATATTTTGTGGTAAAAGGCAGAAATGGTTCTTATTTTGAGGTAAAATGCAGAAATTCCCCTTATTTAGAGGTAAAATGTAGAAATTCCCCTAATATTGGGGAAAAATGCAGAAATTCCCTTTATTTTGGGGCTAAAAGGCAGAAATTTTCCGTATTTTGAAGAAAATTGCAGAAATTCTCATAATTTTCGGGCTAAAAGGCTGAAATTCTCCTTATTTTGAGGCAAAAAGACAGAAAATCTCCTTTTTTCTAGTGCAAAAATTCAGAAATTCCCACTTTTTGAGGCAAAATTGCAGAAATTTCCTTTACTTTGGGACAAAATTGCAGAAATTTCCCTTATTTTGGGGCAAAATTGCAGAAATTTCACTTATTTAAGGGAAAAAAAGGCAGAAATTTCTTTTATTTTGGTCCAAAAGGCAAAAATTTCTTTTATTTTGGTACAAAATTGCAGAAATTTTTCCTATTTTGGGGCAAAAAGGCAGAAATTCCCCTTATTTTGAGGTAAAAAGGCTGAAGTTCCCCTTATTTGGGGGCAAAAAGGCAGAAATTCTCCTTATTTTGAGGCAAAAAGAAAACATTTCCCTTATTTTGGGGAAAAATTTTAGAAATTTCACTTATTTCAGCGCAAAAAGTCAGAAATTCCCCTTATTTTGGGGCAAAAAGCAGAAATTTCTTTTATTATGGTACAAAATTGACGAAATTTTTCTTATTTTGGAACAAAAATTCAGAAATTCTTCATATTTTGGAGCAAAATGCAGAAATTATTCTTATTTTGAGGTAAAATGATGAAATTCTCATTATTTTGGGGCTAAAAGGCAGAAATTCCCCGTATTTAGGGGCAAAAAGCAGACATTTCTCTTATTTTGGGGAAAAATTTTAGAAATTTCACTTATTTCAGGGCATAAAGTCAGAAATTTTCCTTAATTTGCGGCAAAAAGAAAGAAATTCCGTTTATATTTGGGGAAAAGGCAGAAATTGCACTTATTTTGAGTCAAAAAGGCGGAAAATCACCTTATTTTGGGGCAAAAGTGAAGAAATTTCCCTTTTTTATGGCAAAAAAGTATACATTGCCTTCATTTTCGGGCAAAAAGGCAGAAATTCCCCGTATTATGGAGCAAAATTGCAGAAATTCCCCTAATTTTGGGGCAAAAAGGCAGAAATTCCCCTTTATTTTGGGGTAAAACTGCAGAAATTTCACTTATTTCGCGGAAAGATGGCAGAAATTCCCCTTATTTTCGGCGAAAAACGCAGAAAATCCTCGTATTTTCGAGCAAAATTGAAGAAATTCACCTAATTTTGGGGTAAAACATGCAGTAATTTTCTATATTTTGTGGCAAAAAGGCAGAAATTCCACTTATTTTGGGTCAAATGGCAGGAATTCCCCTTATTTTAGGGCAAAATTGCAGAAATTTCTCATATTTGTTGGCAAAAAACAGAAATTCCCATTATTTTGGGGCAAAATTGCAGAAATTTGCTTTATTATGGGGAATAATGGCAGAAATTTCCCTTATTTTAGACCAAAATTGCAGAAATTTCACTTATTTTTTAAAAAAAAGCAAAAATTTTTCTTATTTTGGGGCAAAAAGGCAGAAATTCCTATTATTTTGTGGTAAAATGCTGAAATTCCCCTTATTTTGGGGCAAAAAGAAGAAATTTCACTTATTTCAGGGAAAAAGGCAGAAATTTCTTTTATTTTGGGCCAAAAGGCAAAAATTTCTTTTATTTTGGTACAAAATTGCAGAAATTTTTCCTATTTTGGGGCAAAAAAGCAGAAATTCCTTTTATTTTGAGGTAAAAAGGCTGAAATTCCCCTTATTTGGGGGCAAAAAGGCAGAAATTCTCCTAATTTTGAGGCAAAAAGAAAACATTTCCCTTATTTTGGGGAAAAATTTTAGAAATTTCACTTATTTCAGGGCAAAAAGTCAGAAATTCCCCTTATTTTGGGGCTAAAAGCAGAAATTTCTTTTATTATGGTACAAAATTGACGAAATTTTCTTTATTTTGGAACAAAAAGGCAGAAATTCTCCATATTTTGGAGCAAAATGCAGAAATTATTCTTATTTTGAGGTAAATGCAGAAATTCCCTTTATTTTCGAGCTAAAAGGCAGAAATTCCCCGTATTTAGGGGCAAAAAGCAGACATTTCTCTTATTTTGGGGAAAAATTTTATAAATTTCACTTATTTCAGGGCATAAAGTCAGAAATTTTCCTTATTTTGCGGCAAAAAGACAGAAATTCCGTTTATTTTTGGGGAAAAGGCAGAAATTGCACTTATTTTGAGTCAAAAAGGCGGAAAATCACCTTATTTTGGGGCAAAAGTGAAGAAATTTCCCTTTTTTATGGCAAAAAGTATACATTCCCTTTATTTTCGGGCAAAAAGGCAGAAATTCCCCGTATTTTGGAGTAAAATTGCAGAAATTCCCCTAATTTTGGGGCAAAAAGGCAGAAATTCCTCTTATTTTGTGGTAAAACTGTAGAAATTTCAATTATTTCGCGGCAAGATGGCAGAAATTCCCCTTATTTTCGGCGAATAACGCAGAAAATCCTCGTATTTTGGAGCAAAATTGCAGAAATTCACCTAATTTTGGGGTTAAACATGCATTAATTTTCTATATTTTGTGGCAAAAAGGCAGAAATTCCACTTATTTTGGGTCAAATGGCAGAAATTCCCCTTATTTTAGGGCAAAAGTGCAGAAATTTCCCTTATTTGTGGGCAAAAACCAGAAATTCCCCTTTTTTGGGGGCAAAATTGCACACATTTGCTTTATTATGGAGAAAAATTGCAGAAATTTCCCTTATTTTTATTCCAAAATTGCAGAAATTTCACTTATTACAGAAAAAAAAGCAAAAATTTTTCTTATTTTGGGGCAAAAAGGCAGAAATTCCTATTATTTTTGGGCAAAAGGCAGAAATTCTCCTTATTTTGGGGTAAAATTGCAGAAATTTCACATATTTCAGGGCAAAAAGGCAGAAATTCCCTTTATTTTGAGGTAAAATGCTGAAATTCCCCATATTTGTTGGCAAATAGCCACAAATTTCCCTCATTTTCGGGCAAAATTTCAGAAATTTCATTTATTTAAGGGTAAAAAGTCAGAAATTCCCCTTATATTGGGGCAAAAAAGAGAAATTTCTTTTATTATGGTACAAAATTGAAGAAAATTTTTTTTATTTTGGAATAAAAAGGCAGAAATTCTCCATAATTTGGGGTAAAAGGAGTAATGGTTCTTATTTTGAGGTAAAATGCAGAAATTCCCCTTATTTAGAGGTAAAATGTAGAAATTCCCTTAATATTGGGGAAAAATGCAGAAATTCCCTTTATTTTAGAGCTAAAAGGCAGAAATTTTCCGTATTTTGATAAAAAATTGCAGAAATTCTCATGATTTTCGGGCAAAAAGCCTGAAATTCTCCTTATTTTGGGGCAAAAAGAAAGAAAATCTCCTTTTTTCAGGTGCAAAAAGTCAGAAATTCCCTTTATTTGGGGCAAAATTGCAGAAATTTCCTTTACTTTGTGGAAAAATTGCAGAAATTTCACTTATTTTGGGGCAAAATTGCAGAAATTTCACTTATTTCAGGGAAAAAAGGCAGAAATTTCTTTTATTTTGGGGCAAAATGCAGAAAGTCCCCTTATTTTGGGGCAAAAAGCCATAAATTTCCCATATTTTTGGGCAAAAGCAGACATTTCTCTTATTTTGGGATAAAATTTTAGAAATTTCACTTATTTCAGGGCATAAAGTCAGAAATTCCCCTTATTTTGCAAAAAAAGATAGAAATTCCGTTTATTTTTGGGGAAAAGGCAGAAATTGCACTTATTTTGAGTCAAAAAGGCGGAAAATCACCTTCTTTTGGGGCAAAAGTGAAGAAATTTCCCTTTTTTATGGCAAAAAGGTATACATTCCCTTCATTTTCGGGCAAAAAGGCAGAAATTCCCCGTATTTTGGAGCAAAATTGCAGAAATTCTCCTAATTTTGGGGCAAAAAAGCAGAAATCCCCCTTATTTGGGGGTAAAACTGCAAAAATTTCACTTATTTCGCGGCAAGATGGCAGAAATTCCCATTATTTTCGGCCAAAAACGCAGAAAATCCTCGTATTTTGGAGCAAAATTGCAGAAATTCACCTAATTTTGGGGTAAAACATGCAGTAATTTTCTATATTTTGTGGCAAAAATCAGAAATTTCCATTATATTGGGCAAATGGCAGGAATTCCCTTTATTTCAGGGCAAAATTGCAGAAATTTCCCTTATTTGTGGGCAAAAACCAGAAATTCCCCTTATTTTGGGGCATAATTCCAGAAATTTGCTTTATTATGGAGAAAAATTGCAGAAATTTCTTTTTTTTAGGGCAAAATTGCAGAAATTTCACTTATTTCAGAAAAAAAAGCAAAAATTTTTCTTATTTTGGGGCAAAAAGGCAGAAATTCCCATTATTTTGGGGCAAAAAGGCAGAAATTCACCTTATTTTGGAATAAAATTGCAGAAATTTTACATATTTCAGGGCAAAAATGCAGAAATTCCCCTTATTTTGAGGTAAAATGCTGAAATTCCCCATATTTATGGCAAAAGGCAGAAATTCCCCTTATTTTGGGGCAAAAAGCCACAAATTTTCCTTATTTTTGGGCAAAATTGCAAAAATTTCATTTATTTCATGGTAAAAAGTCAGAAATTCCCCATACTTTTGGGCCAAAAGGATAAATTTTTTTTATTATGGTACAAAATTGAAGAAATTTTCTTTATTTTGGAACAAAAAGGCAGAAATTCCCCATATTTTGTGGTAAAAGGCAGAAATTCTTCTTATTTTGAGGTAACATGCAGAAATTCCTTTTATTTAGAGGTAAAATGCAGAAATTCCCCTAATATTGGGGAAAAATGCAGAAATTCACTTTATTTTGGGGCTAAAAGGCAGAAATTTTCCGTATTTTGAAGAAAATTGCAGAAATTCTCATAATTTTCGGGCTAAAAGGCTGAAATTCTCCTTATTTTGAGGCAAAAAGACAGAAAATCTCCTTTTTTCTAGTGCAAAAATTCAGAAATTCCCCTTTTTTGAGGCAAAATTGCAGAAATTTCCTTTACTTTGGGTCAAAATTGCGTAAATTTCTCTTATTTTGGGGCAAAATTGCAGAAATTTCACTTATTTAAGGGAAAAAGGCAGAAATTTCTTTTATTTTGGGCCAAAAGGCAAAAATTTCTTTTATTTTGGTACAAAATTGCAGAAATTTTTCCTATTTTGGGGCAAAAAGGCAGAAATTCCCCTTATTTTGAGGTAAAAAGGCTGAAATTCCCCTTATTTGGGGGCAAAAAGGCAGTAATTCTCCTTATTTTGAGGCAAAAAGAAAACATTTCCCTTATTTTGGAGAAAAATTTTAGAAATTTCACTTATTTCAGCGCAAAAAGTCAGAAATTCCCCTTATTTTGGGGCAAAAAGCAGAAATTTCTTTTATTATGGTACAAAATTGACGAAATTTTTCTTATTTTGCAACAAAAAGGCAGAAATTCTCCATATTTTGGAGCAAAATGCAGAAATTATTCTTATTTTGAGGTAAAATGATGAAATTCCCTTTATTTTGGGGCTAAAAGGCAGAAATTCCCCGTATTTAGGGGCAAAAAGCAGACATTTCTCTTATTTTGGTGAAAAATTTTAGAAATTTCACTTATTTCATGGCATAAAGTCAGAAATTTTCCTTATTTTGCGGCAAAAAGACAGAAATTCCGTTTATATTTGGGGAAAAGGCAGAAATTGCACTTATTTTGAGTCAAAAAGGCGGAAAATCACCTTATTTTGGGGCAAAAGTGAAGAAATTTCCCTTTTTTATGGCAAAAAGTATACATTGCTTTTATTTTCGGGCAAAAAGGCAGAAATTCCCTGTATTATGGAGTAAAATTGCAGAAATTCCCCTAATTTTGGGGCAAAAAGGCAGAAATTCCCCTTATTTGGGGGTAAAACTGCAGAAATTTCACTTATTATCGGCAAGATGGCTGAAATTCCCCTTATTTTCGGCGAAAAACGCAGAAAATCCTCGTATTTTGGAGCAAAATTGAAGAAATTCACCTAATTTTGGGGTAAAACATGAAGTAATTTTCTTTATTTTGTGGCAAAAAGGCAGAAATTCCACTTATTTTGAGTCAAATGGCAGGAATTCCCCTTATTTTAGGGCAAAATTGCAGAAATTTCTTATATTTGTTGGCAAAAAACAGAAATTCCCCTTATTTTGGGGCAAAATTGCAGAAATTTGCTTTATTATGGGGAAAAATTGCAGAAATTTCCCTTATTTTAGGCCAAAATTGCAGAAATTTCACTAATTTTTAAAAAAAAGCAAAAATTTTTCTTATTTTGGGGCAAAAAGACAGAAATTCCTATTATTTTGGGGCAAAAGGCAGAAATTCACCTTATTTTGGGGTAAAATTGCAGAAATTTCACATATTTCAGGGCAAAAAGGCAGAAATTCCCCTTATTTTGAGGTAAAATGCTGAAATTCCCCATATTTTGGGGCAAAAGGCAGAAATTCCCCTTATTTTGTGGCAAAAAGCCACAAATTTCTCTTATTTTCAGGCATAATTTAGAAATTTCATTTATTTCAGCGTAAAAAGTCAGAAATTCCCCTTATTTTGGGGCAAAAAGGAGAAATTTCTTTTATTATGGTACAAAATTAAAGAAATTTTTTTTATTTTGGAATAAAAAGGCAGAAATTCCCCATATTTTGGGGTAAAACGCAGAAATGGTTCTTATTTTGAGGTAAAATGCAGAAATTCCCCTTATTTAGAGGTAAAATGTAGAAATTCCCTTAATATTGGGGAAAAATGCAGAAATTCCCTTTATTTTAAAGCTAAAAGGCAGAAATTTTCCATATTTTGAAAAAAAATTGCAGAAATTCTCATGATTTTCGGGCAAAAAGGCTGAAATTCTTCTTATTTTGGGGCAAAAAAAAAAGAAAATCTCCTCTTCTCGGGTGCAAAAAGTCAGAAATTCCCTTTATTTGGGGCAAAATTGCAGAAATTTCCTTTACTTTGTGGCAAAATTGTAGAAATTTCACTTAATTTGGGGCAAAATTGCAGAAATTTCACTTATTTCAGGGAAAAAAAGCAGAAATTTCTCTTATTTTGGGGCAAAATGCAGAAATTCTCCTTATTTTGGGGCAAAAAGGCATAAATTCCCCATATTTTGGGGCAAAAGCAAACATTTCTCTTATTTTGGGGAAAAATTCTAGAAATTTCACTTATTTCAGGGCATAAAGTCAGAAATTCCCCTTATTTTGCAACAAAAAGATAGAAATTCCGTTTATTTTGGGGGAAAAGTCAGAAATTGCACTTATTTTGAGTCTAAAAGGCGGAAAATCACCTTATTTTGGGGCAAAAGTGAAGAAATTTCCCTTTTTTATGGCAAAAAGGTATATATTCCCTTTATTTACGGGCAAAAAGGCAGAAATTCCCCGTATTTTGGAGCAAAATTGCAGAAATTCCCCTAATTTTGGGGCAAAAAACCAGAAATTCCACTTATTTTGGGGTAAAACTGCAAAAATTTCACTTATTTCGCGGCAAGATGGCAGATTCCCCTTATTTTCGGTGAAAAACGCAGAAAATCCTCATATTTTGGAGCAAAATTGTAGAAATTCACCTAATTTTGGGGTAAAACATGCAGTAATTTTCTATATTTTGTGGCAAAAATGCAGAAATTCCCCTTATTTTGGGCAAATGGCAGAAATTCCCCTTATTTTAGGGCAAAATTGCAGAAATTTCCCTTATTTGTGGGCAAAAACCAGAAATTCCCCTTATTTTGGGGCATAATTGCAGAAATTTGCTTTATTATGGAGAAAAATTGCAGAAATTTCCCTTTTTTTAGTGCAAAATTACAGAAATTTCACTTATTTCAGAAATAAAAGCAAAAATTTTTTTATTTTTTGGCAAAAAGGCAAAAATTCCCATTATTTTGGGGCAAAAAGGCAGAAATTCACCTTATTTTGGAATAAAATTGCAGAATTTTCACATATTTCAGGGCAAAATGCAGAAATTCCCCTTATTTTGAGGTAAAATGCTGAAATTCCTCATATTTATGGCAAAAGGCAGAAATTCCCATTATTTTGGGGCAAAAAGCCACAAATTTCCCTTATTTTTGGGCAAAATTGCAAAAATTTCATTTATTTCAGGGTAAAAAGTCAGAAATTCCCCTTATTTTGGGGCAAAAAGGATAAATTTTTTTATTATGGTACAGAATTGAAGAAATTTTCTTTATTTTGGAACAAAAAGGCAGAAATTCCCCATATTTTGTGGTAAAAGGCAGAAATTCTTCTTATTTTGAGGTAAAATGCAGAAATTCCCCTTATTTGGAGGTAAAATGTATAAATTCCCCTAATATTGGGGAAAAATGCAGAAATTCCCTTTATTTTGGGGCTAAAAGGCAGAAATTTTCCGTATTTTGAAGAAAAATTGCAGAAATTCTCATAATTTTCAGGCTAAAAAGCTGAAATTCTCTTTATTTTGGGGCAAAAACACAGAAAATCCTCTTTTTTCGAGTGCAAAAATTCAGAAATTCTTCTTTTTTGAGGCAAAATTGCAGAAATTTCCTTTACTTTGGGTCAAAATTGAAGAAATTTCTATTATTTTGGGGCAAAAATGCACAAATTTCACTTATTTCAGGGAAAAAAGGCAGAAATTTCTCTTATTTTGGGGCAAAAGCAAAAATTTCTTTTATTTTGGTACAAAATTGCAGAAATTTTTCCTATTTTGGGGCAAAAAAGCAGAAATTCCCCTTATTTGGGGGCAAAAAGGCAGAAATTCTCCTAATTTTGAGGCAAAAAGAAAACATTTCACTTATTTTGAGGAAAAATTTTAGTAATTTCACTTATTTTAGGGCAAAAAGTCAGAAATTCCCCTTATTTTGGAGCTAAAAGCAGAAATTTCTTTTATTATGGTACAAAATTGACGAAATTTTCCTTATTTTGGAACAAAAAGGCAGAAATTCTCCATATTTTGGAGCAAAATGCAGAAATTATTCTTATTTTGAGGTAAAATGCAGAAATTCCCTTTATTTTTGGGCTAAAAGGCAGAAATTCCCCATATTTAGGGGCAAAAAGCAGACATTTCTCTTATTTTGGGGAAAAATTTTAAAAATTTCACTTATTTCAGGGCATAAAGTCAGAAATTTTCCTTATTTTGCGGCAAAAAAACAAATATTCCGTTTATTTTTGGGGAAAAGCCAGAAATTGCACTTATTTTGAGTCAAAAAGGCGGAAAATCACCTTATTTTGTGGCAAAAGTGAAGAAATTTCCCTTTTTTATGGCAAAAAGTATACATTCCTTTTATTTTCGGGCAAAAAGGCAGAAATTCTCCGTATTTTGGAGCAAAATTGCAGAAATTTCCCTAATTTTGGGGCAAAAAGGCAGAAATTCCCCTTATTTTGGGGTAAAACTGCAGAAATTTCACTTATTTCGCGCCAAGATGGCAGAAATTCCCCTTATTTTCGGCGAAAAACGCAGAAAATCCTCGTATTTTGGAGCAAAATTGCAGAAATTCACCTAAATTTGGGGTAAAACATGCAGTAATTTTCTATATTTTGTGGCAAAAAGGCAGAAATTCCACTTATTTTGGGTCAAGTGGCAGGAATTCTCCTTATTTTAGGGCAAAATTGCAGAAATTTCTCATATTTGTTGGCAAAAACCAGAAATTCCCCTTATTTTGGGGCAAAATTGCAGAAATTTCTTTTATTTTGGGGCAAAAATGCAGAAATTTCACTTATTTCAGGGAAAAAGGCAGAAATTTCTTTTATTTTGGGGCAAAAGGCAAAAATTTCTTTTATTTTGGTACAAAATTGCAGAAATTTTTCCTATTTTGGGGCAAAAAAGCAGAAATTCCTTTTATTTTGAGGTAAAAAGGCTGAAATTCCCCTTATTTGGGGGCAAAAAGGCAGAAATTCTCCTAATTTTGAGGCAAAAAGAAAACATTTCCCATATTTTGGGGAAAAATTTTAGAAATTTCACTTATTTCAGGGCAAAAAGTCAGAAATTCCCCTTATTTTGGGGCAAAAAGCAGAAATTTCTTTTATTATGGTACAAAATTGACGAAATTTTCCTTATTTTGGAACAAAAAGGCAGAAATTCTCCATATTTTGGAGCAAAATGCAGAAATTATTCTTATTTTGAGGTAAATGCAGAAATTCCCTTTATTTTCGAGCTAAAAGGCAGAAATTCCCCGTATTTAGGGGCAAAATGCAGACATTTCTCTTATTTTGGGGAAAAATTTTATAAATTTCACTTATTTCAGGGCATAAAGTCAGAAATTTTCCTTATTTTGCGGCAAAAAGACAGAAATTCCGTTTATTTTTGGGGAAAAGGCAGAAATTGCACTTATTTTGAGTCAAAAAGGCGGAAAATCACCTTATTTTGGGGCAAAAGTGAAGAAATTTCCCTTTTTTATGGCAAAAAGTATACATTCCCTTTATTTTCGGGCAAAAAGGCAGAAATTCCCCGTATTTTGGAGTAAAATTGCAGAAATTCCCCTAATTTTGGGGTAAAAAGGCAGAAATTCCTCTTATTTTGTGGTAAAACTGTAGAAATTTCAATTATTTCGCGGCAAGATGGCAGAAATTCCCCTTATTTTCGGCGAATAACGCAGAAAATCCTCGTATTTTGGAGTAAAATTGCAGAAATTCACCTAATTTTGGGGTTAAACATGCATTAATTTTCTATATTTTGTGGCAAAAAGGCAGAAATTCCACTTATTTTGGGTCAAATGGCAGAAATTCCCCTTATTTTAGGGCAAAAGTGCAGAAATTTCCCTTATTTGTGGGCAAAAACCAGAAATTCCCCTTTTTTTGGGGCAAAATTGCACAAATTTGCTTTATTATGGGGAAAAATTGCAGAAATATCCCTTATTTTTATTCCAAAATTGCAGAAATTTCACTTATTACAGAAAAAAAAGCAAAAATTTTTCTTATTTTGGGGCAAAAAGGCAGAAATTCCTATTATTTTTGGGCAAAAGGCAGAAATTCACCTTATTTTGGGGTAAAATTGCAGAAATTTCACATATTTCAGGGCAAAAAGGCAGAAATTCCCTTTATTTTGAGGTAAAATGCTGAAATTCCCCATATTTGTTGGCAAATAGCCACAAATTTCCCTCATTTTCGGGCAAAATTTCAGAAATTTCATTTATCTCAGGGTAAAAAGTCAGAAATTCCCCTTATATTGGGGCAAAAAAGAGAAATTTCTTTTATTATGGTACAAAATTGAAGAAAATTTTTTTTATTTTGGAATAAAAAGGCAGAAATTCTCCATAATTTGGGGTAAAAGGAGTAATGGTTCTTATTTTGAGGTAAAATGCAGAAATTCCCCTTATTTAGAGGTAAAATGTAGAAATTCCCTTAATATTGGGGAAAAATGCAGAAATTCCCTTTATTTTAGAGCTAAAAGGCAGAAATTTTCCGTATTTTGATAAAAAATTGCAGAAATTCTCATGATTTTCGGGCAAAAAGCCTGAAATTCTCCTTATTTTGGGGCAAAAAGAAAGAAAATCTCCTTTTTTCAGGTGCAAAAAGTCAGAAATTCCCTTTATTTGGGGCAAAATTCCAGAAATTTCCTTTACTTTGTGGCAAAATTGCAGAAATTTCACTTATTTTGGGGCAAAATTGCAGAAATTTCACTTATTTCAGGGAAAAAGGCAGAAATTTCTCTTATTTTGGGGCAAAAAGGCAGAAATTTCTTTTATTTTGTTACAAATTTGCAGAAATTTTTCCTATTTTGGGGCAAAAAGGCAGAAATTCCCCTTATTTTGGGGTAAAAAGGCTGAAATTCCCCTTATTTGGGGGCAAAAAGGCAGAAATTCCTATTATTTTGGGGCAAAAAGCAGACATTTCCCTTATTTTGGGGAAAAATTTTAGAAATTTCACTTATTTCAGGGCAAAAAGTCAGAAATTCCCCTTATTTTGGGGCAAAAATCAGAAATTTCTTTTCTTATGGTACAAAATTGAAGAAATTTTTCTTATTTTGGAACAAAAAGGCAGAAATTCCCAATATTTTGGAGCAAAATGCTGAAATTATTCTTATTTTGAGGTAAAATGCAGAAATTCCCTTTATTTTGGGGCTAAAAAGCAGAAATTCCCCATATTTTGGGGCAAAAAGCAGACATTTCCCTTATTTTGGGGAAAAATTTTAGAAATTTCACTTATTTCAGGGCAAAAAGTCAAAAATTCCCCTTATTTTGGGGCAAAAAGACAGAAATTCCGTTTATTTTTGGGGAAAAGGCAGAAATTGCACTTATTTTGAGTCAAAAAGGCGGAAAATCCCCTTATTTTGGGGCAAAAGTGAAGAAATTTCCCTTTTTTTATGGCAAAAAGGTGTACATTCCCTTTATTTTCGGGCAAAAAGGCAGAAATTCCTCGTATTTTGAAGCAAAATTGCAGAAATTTTCCTAATTTTGGGGCAACAAGGCAGAAATTTCCCTTAATTTAGGGTAAAACTGCAGAAATTTCACTTATTTCGCGGCAAAATGGCAGAAACTCCCCTTACTTTTGGCGAAAAATGCAGAAAATCCTCGTATTTTTGAGCAAAATTGCAGATATTCACCTAATTTTGGGGTAAAACATGCAGTAATTTTCTTTATTTTGTGGCAAACAGGCAGAATTTCCCTTTATTTTGGGGCAAATGGCAGAAATTCCCCTTATTTTAGGGCAAAATTTGCAAAAAATTCCCTTATTCGGGGGCAAAAAACAGAAATTCCCCTTATTTTGGGGCAAAATGGCAGAAATTTGCTTTATTTGGGGGCAAAAAACAGAAATTCCCCTTATTTTGGGCAAAATTGCAGAAATTTGCTTTATTATGGGGACAAATTGCAGAAATTTCCCTTATTTTAGGGCAAAATTGCAGAAATTTCACTTATTTCAGAAAAAAAAGCAAAATTTTTTCTTATTTTGGGGTAAAAAGGCAGAAATTCCCATTATTTTGTGGCAAAAAGGCAGAAATTCACTTTATTTTGGGGTAAAAGGCACAAATTCTTCTTATTTTGAGGTAAAATGCAGAAATTCCCCTTATTTAGAGGTAAAATGCAAAAATTCCCCTAATATTGGAAAAAAATGCAGAAATTCACTTTATTTTGGAGCTAAAAGGCAGAAATTTTTTGTATTTTGAAGAAAAATTGCAGAAATTCTCATTATTTTTGGTCAAAAAGGCTGAAATTCTCCTTATTTTGGGGCAAAAAGTCAGAAAATCTCCTTTTTTCGGTTGCAAAAATTCAGAAATTTTCCTTATTTGGGGCAAAATTGCAGAAATTTCCTTTACTTTGAGGCAAAATTGCAGAAATTTCCCTTATTTTGGGGTAAAATTGCAGAAATTTCACTTATTTCAGGGAAAAAAGGCAGAAATTTCTCTTATTTTGAGGCAAAAAGGCAGAAATTTCTTTTATTTTGGTACAAAATTGCAGAAATTTTTCTTATTTTGGTGCAAAAAGGCAGAAATTCTTCTTATTTTGAGAAAAAGGCTGAAATTTCCCTTATTTTGGGGCAAAAAGGCAGAAATTCCTATTATATTTGGGCAAAAAGACAGAAATTCCTTTTATTTTTGGGGAAAAGTCAGAAATTGCACTTATTTTGAGTCAAAAAGGCGGAAAATCCCCTTATTTTGGGGCAAATTGAAGAAATTTCCCTTTTTTAAGGCAAAAAGGTGTACATTCCCTTTATTTTCGGGCAAAAAGGCAGAAATTCCCCGTATTTTGAAGCAAAATTGCAGAAATTTTCCTAATTTTGGGGCAAAAAGGCAGAAATTCGCTTATTTAGGGTAAAACTGCAGAAATTTTACTTATTTCGCGGCAAAATGGCAGAAATTCCCCTTATTTTCGGCGAAAAAGGCAGATAATCCTCGTATTTTGGAGCAAAATTGCAGATATTCACCTAAATTTGGGGTAAAACATGCAGTAATTTTCTATATTTAGTGGCAAAAGGCAGAATTTCCCCTTATTTTGAGGCAAAAGGCAGAAATTCCCCTTATTTTAGGGCAAAATTTGCAAAAATTTCCCTTATTCGTGGGCAAAAAACAGAAATTCCCCTTATTTTGGGGCAAAATTGCAGAAATTTGCTTTATTTGGGGGCAAAAAACAAAATTCCCCTTATTTTGGGGAAAAATTGCAAAAATTTCCCTTATTTTAGGGCAAAATTGCAGAAATTTCACTTATTTCAGAAAAAAAAGCAAAATTTTTTCTGATTTTGGCGCAAAAAGGCAAAAATTCCCATTATTTTGTGGCAAAAAGGCAGAAATTCACTTTATTTTGGGGTAAAAGGCACAAATTCTTTTTATTTTGAGGTAAAATGCAGAAATTCCCTTTATTTAGAGGTAAAATGCAGAAATTCCCCTAATATTGGGAAAAAATGCAGAAATTCACTTTATTTTAGAGCTAAAAGGCAGAAATTTTTCGTATTTTGAAGAAAAATTGCAGAAATTCTCATTATTTTCGGGCAAAAAGGCTGAAATTCTCCTTATTTTGGGGCAAAAATTCAGAAAATCTCCTTTTTTCGGTTGCAAAAATTCAGAAATTCCCCTTATTTGGGGCAAAATTGCAGAAATTTCCTTTACTTTGGGGCAAAATTGCAGAAATTTCCCTTATTTTGGGGTAAAATTGCAGAAATTTCACTTATTTCAGGGAAACAAGGCAAAAATTTTTTTTATTTTGGAGGAAAAAGGCAGAAATTTCTATTATTTTGGGGCAAAAGGCAGAAATTCACCTTATTTTGGGGTAAAATTGCAGAAATCCCCCATATTTTAGGGCAAAAGGCAGAAATTCCCCTTATTTTGAGGCAAAAAGCCACAAATTTCCCTTATTTTCGGGCAAAATTTCAGAAATTTTATTTATTTCAGGGTAAAAAGTCGAAATTCCCCTTATTTTGGGTCAAAAAGGAGAAATTTCTTTTATTATGGTACAAAAATGAAAAAATTTTTTTTTATTTTGGAAGAAAAACTCAGAAATTCCCCATATTTTGGGGTAAAATGCAGAAATGGTTCTTATTTTGAGGTAAAATGCAGAAATTCTCCTTATTTAGAGGTAAAATATAGAAATTCCCTTAATATTAGGGAAAAATGCAGAAATTCCCTTTATTTTAGAGCTAAAAGGCAGAAATTTTCCGTATTCTGAAAAAAAATTGCAGAAATTCTCATGATTTTCCGGCAAAAAGGCTGAAATTCTCCTTATTTTGTGGCAAAAAGAAAGAAAATCTCCATTTTTCGGGTGCATAAAGTCAGAAATTCCCTTTATTTGGGGCAAAATTCCAGAAATTTCCTTTACTTTGTGGCAAAATTGCAGAAATTTTACTTATTTTGGGGCAAAATTGCAGAAATTTCACTTATTTAGGGAAAAAAGGCAGAAATTTCTCTTATTTTGGGGCAAAAAGGCAGAAATTTCTTTTATTTTGGTACAAATTTGCAGAAATTTTTCCTATTTTGGGGCAAAAAGGCAGAAATTCTACTTATTTTGAGGTAAAAAGGCTGAAATTCCCCTTATTTGGGGACAAAAGGTAGAAATTCCTATTATTTTGGGGCAAAAAGCAGACATTTCCCTTATTTTGGGGAAAAATTTTAGAAATTTCACTTATTTCAGGGCAAAAAGTCAGAAATTCTCCTTATATTGGGGCAAAAAGACAGAAATTCCATTTATTTTTGGGGAAAAGTCAGAAATTGCACTTATTTTGAGTCAAAAAGGCGGAAAATCCCCTTATTTTGGGGCAAAAGTGAAGAAATTTCCCTTTTTTATTGCAAAAAGGTGTACATTCCCTTTTTTTCGGGCAAAAAGGCAGAAATTCCCCGTATTTTGAAGCAAAATTAAAGAAATTTTCCTAATTTTGGGGCAAAAAGGCAGAAATTCCCCTTAATTTAGGGTAAAACTGCAGAAATTTCACTTATTTTGCGGCAAAATGGCAGAAATTCCTCTTATTTTTGGCGAAAAAGGCAGAAAATCCTCGTATTTTGGAGCAAAATTGCAGATATTCACCTAAATTTAGGGTAAAACATGCAGCAATTTTCTTTATTTTGTGGCAAAAAGGCAGAATTTCCCCTTATTTTGAGGCAAAAGGCAGAAATTCCCCTTATTTTAGGGCAAAATTTGCAAAAATTTCACTTATTCGTGGGCAAAAAACAGAAATTCCCCTTATTTTGGGGCAAAATTGCAGAAATTTGCTTTATTTGGGGGCAAAAAACAGAAATTCCCCTTATTTTGGGGAAAAATTGCAAAAATTTCCCTTATTTTAGGGCAAAATTGCAGAAATTTCATTTATTTCAGAAAAAAAGCAAAATTTTTTTCTTATTTTGGGGCAAAAAGGCAGAAATTCCCATTATTTTGTGGCAAAAAGGCAGAAATTCACCTTATTTTGGGGTAAAAGGCAGAAATTCTTCGTATTTTGAGTTAAAATGCAGAAATTCCCCGTATTTAGAGGTAAAATGCAGAAATTCCCCTAATATTGGAAAAAAATGCAGAAATTCACTTTATTTTGGAGCTAAAAGGCAGAAATTTTTCGTATTTTGAAGAAAAATTGCAGAAATTCTCATTATTTTCGGGCAAAAAGGCTGAAATTCTCCTTATTTTGGGGCAAAAAGTCAGAAAATCTCCTTTTTTCGGTTGCAAAAATTCAGAAATTTTCCTTATTTGGGGCAAAATTGCAGAAATTTCCTTTACTTTGGGGCAAAATTGCAGAAATTTCTTTTATTTTTGTACAAAATTGCAGAAATTTTTCTTATTTTGGAACAAAAAGGCAGAAATTCCCCATATTTTGGAGCAAAATACAGAAATTATTCTTATTTTGAGGTAAAATGCAGAAATTCCCTTTATTTTGGGGCTAAAAGGCAGAAATTCCCCTTATTTTGGGGCAAAAAGCAGACATTTCCCTTATGTTGGGGAAAAATTTTAGAAATTTCACTTATTTCAGGGCAAAAAGTCAGAAATTCCCCTTATTTTGGGGCAAAAAGACAGAAATTCCGTTTATTTTTGGAGAAAAGGCAGAAATTGCACTTATTTTGAGTCAAAAAGGTGGAAAATCCCCTTATTTTGGGGCAAAAGTGAAGAAATTTCCCTTTTTTTGGCAAAAAGGTGTACATTCCCTTTATTTTCGGGCAAAAAGGCAGAAATTCCCCGTATTTTGAAGCAAAATTGCAGAAATTTTACTAATTTTGGGGCATAAAGGCAGAAATTTGCTTTAATTTAGGGTAAAACTGCAGAAATTTCACTTATTTCGCGGCAAAATGGCAGAAATTCCCCTTATTTTCGGCGAAAAAGGCAGAAAATCCTCGTTTTTTGGAGCAAAATTGCAGATATTCACCTAATTTTGGGGTAAAACATGCAGTAATTTTCTTTATTTTGTGGCAAAAAGGCAGAATTTCCCCTTATTTTGGGGCAAATTGCCGAAATTCCCCTTATTTTAGGGCAAAATTTGCAAAACTTTTCCTTATTCGGGGGCAAAAAACAGAAATTCCCCTTATTTTGGGGCAAAATAGCAGAAATTTGCTCTATTTGGGGGCAAAAACAGAAATTCCCCTTATTTTGGGGCAAAATTGCAGAAATTTGCTTTATTATGGGGAAAAAGTGCAGAAATTTCCCTCATTTTAGGGCAAAATTGCAGAAATTTCACTTATTTCAGAAAAAAAAGCAAAATTTTTTCTGATTTTGGGGCAAAAAGGCAGAAATTCCCATTATTTTGTGGCAAAAAGGCAGAAATTCACCTTATTTTGGGGTAAAAGGCAGAAATTCTTCTTATTTTGAGGTAAAATGCAGAAATTCCTCTTATTTAGAGGTAAAATGCAGAAATTCCCCTAATATTGGGAAAAAATGCAGAAATTCACTTTATTTTGGAGCTAAAAGGCAGAAATTTTTCGTATTTTGAAAAAAAATTGCAGAAATTCTCATTATTTTCTGGCAAAAAGGCTGAAATTCTCCTTATTTTGGGGCAAAAAGTCAGAAAATCTCCTTTTTTCGGTTGCAAAAATTCAGAAATTCCTTTTATTTTGGGCAAAATTGCAGAAATTTCCTATACTTTTAGGGCAAAATTGCAGAAATTTCTCTTATTTTGGGGTAAAATTGCAGAAATTTCACTTATTTCAGGTAAAAAATGGCAGAAATTTCTCTTATTTTGGGGCAAAAAGGCAGAAATTTTTTTTATTTTGGTACACAATTGCAGAAATTTTTCTTTTTTGGGGCAAAAATGCAGAAATTCCCCATATTTTGGGGCAAAAGGCAGAAATTCACCTTATTTTGAGAAAAAAGGCTGAAATTCCCCTTATTTTGGGGCAAAAAGGCAGAAATTCCCCTTATTTTTGTGCAAAATAACAGAAATTCCTTTTATTTTTGGGGAAAAGGCAGAAATTGCACTTATTTTTAGATAAAAGGCAGAAAATCCCCCTATTTTATGGCAAAAGTGAAGAAAATTCCCTTTTTTATGGCAAAAAGGTACGCATTCCCATTACTTTCGGGCAAATAGGCAGAAATTCCCTGTATTTTGGAGCAAAATTGCAGAAATTCCCCTAATTTTGTGGCAAAAAGGCAGAAATTCTTCTTATTTTGGGGTAAAACTGCAGAAATTTCACTTATTTCGCGGCAAGATGGCAGAAATTCCCCTTATTTTCAGCGAAAAATGCAGAAAATCCTCGTATTTTGGAGCAAAATTGAAAATTCACCTAATTTTGGGGTAAAACATGCAGTAATTTTCTATATTCTGTGGCAAAAAGGCAGAAATTCCCCTTATTTTGGGTCAAATGGCAGAAATTCCCCTTATTTTAGGGCAAAATTGCAGAAATTTCCCTTATTTGTGGGAAAAGTCCAGAAATTCCCCTTAATTTGGGGCAAAATTGCAGAAATTTGCTTTATTATTGGGAAAAATTGCAGAAATTTCCCTTATTTTAGGCCAAAATTGCAGAAATTTCACTTATTTCAAAAAAAAAAAGCAAAAATTTTTCTTATTTTGGGGCAAAAAGGCAGAAATTCCTATTATTTTGGGGCAAAAGGCAGAAATTCACCTTATTTTGGGGTAAAATTGCAGAAATTTTACATATTTCAGGGCAAAAAGGAAGTAATTCCCCTTATTTTGAGGTAAAATGCTGAAATTCCCCATATTTTGGGGCAAAAGGCAGAAATTCCCCTTATTTTGGGGCAAAAAGCCACAAATTTTCCTTATTTTCGGGCAAAATTTCAGAAATTTCATTTATTTCAGGGTATAAAGTCAGAAATTTCCCTTATTTTGAGTCAAAAAGGAGAAATTTCTTTTCTTATGGTACATAAATGAAATTTTTTTTTTTTTGGAAGAAAAAGTCAGAAATTCCCCATATTTTGAGGTAAAAGGCAGAAATGGTTCTTATTTTGAGGTAAAATGAAGAAATTCCCCTTATTTAGAGGTAAAATATAGAAATTCCCTTAATATTAGGGAGAAATGCAGAAATTCCATTTATTTTAGAGCTAAAAGGCAGAAATTTTCCGTATTCTGAAAAAAAATTGCAGAAATTCTCTTGATTTTCCGGTAAAAAGGCTGAAATTCTCCTTATTTTGGGGCAAAAAGAAAGAAAATCTCCATTTTTCGGGTGCATAAAGTCAGAAATTCCCATTATTTGGGGCAAAATTTTAGAAATTTCCTTTACTTTGTGGCAAAATTGCAGAAATTTTACTTATTTTGGGGCAAAATTGCAGAAATTTCACTTATTTCAGGGAAAAAAGGCAGAAATTTCTCTTATTTTGGGGCAATAAGGCAGAAATTTCTTTTATTTTGGTACAAATTTGCAGAAATTTTTCCTATTTTGGGGCAAAAAGGCAGAAATTTCCCTTATTTTGAGGTAAAAAAGCTGAAATTCCCCTTGTTTGGGGGCAAAAAGGCAGAAATTCCTATTATTTTGGGGCAAAAAGCAGACATTTCCCTTATTTTGGGGAAAAATTTTAGAAATTTCACTTATTTCAGGGCAAAAAGTCAGAAATTCCCCTTATTTTGGGGCAAAAAGCAGAAATTTCTTTTATTATGGTACAAAATTGACGAAATTTTCCTTATTTTGGAACAAAAAGGCAGAAATTCTCCATATTTTGGAGCAAAATGCAGAAATTATTCTTATTTTGAGGTAAATGCAGAAATTCCCTTTATCTTCGAGCTAAAAGGCAGAAATTCCCCGTATTTAGGGGCAAAAAGCAGACATTTCTCTTATTTTGGGGAAAAATTTTATAAATTTCACTTATTTCAGGGCATAAAGTCAGAAATTTTCTTTATTTTGCGGCAAAAAGACAGAAATTCCGTTTATTTTTGGGGAAAAGGCAGAAATTGCACTTATTTTGAGTCAAAAAGGCGGAAAATCACCTTATTTTGGGGCAAAGTGAAGAAATTTCCCTTTTTTATGGCAAAATGTATACATTCCCTTTATTTTCGGGCAAAAAGGCAGAAATTCCCCGTATTATGGAGTAAAATTGCAGAAATTCCCCTAATTTTGGGGTAAAAAGGCAGAAATTCCTCTTATTTTGTGGTAAAACTGTAGAAATTTCAATTATTTCGCGGCAAGATGGCAGAAATTCCCCTTATTTTCGGCGAATAACGCAGAAAATCCTCGTATTTTGGAGCAAAATTGCAGAAATTCACCTAATTTTGGGGTTAAACATGCATTAATTTTCTATATTTTGTGGCAAAAAGGCAGAAATTCCACTTATTTTGGGTCAAATGGCAGAAATTCCCCTTATTTTAGGGCAAAAGTGCAGAAATTTCCCTTATTTGTGGGCAAAAACCAGAAATTCCCCTTTTTTTGGGGCAAAATTGCACAAATTTGCTTTATTATGGGGAAAAATTGCAGAAATATCCCTTATTTTTATTCCAAAATTGCAGAAATTTCACTTATTACAGAAAAAAAAGCAAAAATTTTTCTTATTTTGGGGCAAAAAGGCAGAAATTCCTATTATTTTTGGGCAAAAGGCAGAAATTCACCATATTTTGGGGTAAAATTGCAGAAATTTCACATATTTCAGGGCAAAAAGGCAGAAATTCCCTTTATTTTGAGGTAAAATGCTGAAATTCCCCATATTTGTTGGCAAATAGCCACAAATTTCCCTCATTTTCGGGCAAAATTTCAGAAATTTCATTTATTTCAGGGTAAAAAGTCAGAAATTCCCCTTATATTGGGGCAAAAAAGAGAAATTTCTTTTATTATGGTACAAAATTGAAGAAAATTTTTTTTATTTTGGAATAAAAAGGCAGAAATTCTCCATAATTTGGGGTAAAAGGCAGAAATGGTTGTTATTTTGAGGTAAAATGCAGAAATTCCCCTTATTTAGAGGTAAAATGTAGAAATTCCCTTAATATTGGGGAAAAATGCAGAAATTCCCTTTATTTTAGAGCTAAAAGGCAGAAATTTTCCGTATTTTGATAAAAAATTGCAGAAATTCTCATGATTTTCGGGCAAAAAGGCTGAAATTCTCCTTATTTTTGGGCAAAAAGAAAGAAAATCTCCATTTTTCGGGTGCAAAAAGTCAGAAATTCCCTTTATTTGGGGCAAAATTGCAGAAATTTCACTTATTTGAGAAAAAAAAAGCAAAAATTTTTTTTATTTTGGGGCAAAAAGGCAGAAATTCCCATTATTTTGGGGCAAAAAGGCAGAAATTCACCTTATTTTGGGGTAAAATTGCAGAAATTTCACATATTTCAGGGCAAAAAGGCAGAAATTTTCCTTATTTTGAGGTAAAATGCTGAAATTCCCCATATTTTGGGGCAAAAGGCAGAAATTCCCCTTATTTTGGGGCAAAAAGCCACCAATTTCCCTTATTTTTGGGCAAAATTGCAAAAATTTCATTTATTTCAGAATAAAAAGTCAGAAATTCCCCTTATTTTGGGGCAAAAAGGAGAAATTTTTTTTATTATGGTACAAAATTGAAGAAATTTTCTTTATTTTGGAAAAAAAGGCATAAATTCCCCATATTTTGGGGTAAAAGGCAGAAATTTTTATTTTGAGGTAAAATGCAGAAATTCCCCTTATTTAGAGGTAAAATGTAGAAATTCCCCTAATATTGGCGAAAAATGCAGAAATTCCCTTTATTTTGGGGCTAAAAGGCAGAAATTTTCCGTATTTTGAAGAAAAATTGCAGAAATTCTCATAATTTTTGGGCTAAAAGTTTGAAATTCTCCTTATTTTGGGGCAAAAAGACAGAAAATCTCCTTTTTTCGAGTGCAAAAATTCAGAAATTCCCATTTTTTGAGGCAAAATTGCAGAAATTTCCTTTACTTTGGGTCAAAATTGCAGAAATTTCCCTTATTTTGTGGCAAAATTGCAGAAATTTCACTTATTTCATGAAAAAAGGCAGAAATTTCTCTTATTTTGGGGCAAAAAGGCAGAAATTTCTTTTATTTTGGTAAAAAATTGCAGAAAAATTTTCTATTTTGGGGCAAAAAGGCAGAAATTCCCCTTATTTTGAGGTAAAAAGGCTGAAATTCCTTTTATTTGGAGGCAAAAAGGCAGAAATTCTCCTCAATTTGAGGCAAAAAGAAAACATTTCCCTTATTTTGGGGAAAAATTTTAGAAATTTCACTTATTTCAGGGCAAAAAGTCAGAAATTCCCCTTATTTTGGGGCAAAAAGCAGAAATTTCTTTTATTATGGTACAAAATTGAAGAAATTTTCCTTATTTTGGAACAAAAAGGCAGAAATTCCCCATTTTTTGGAGCAAAATGCAGAAATTATTCTTATTTTGAGGTAAAATGCAGAAATTCCCTTTATTTTGGGGCTAAAAGGCAGTAATTCCCTGTATTTTGAAGCAAAATTGCAGAAATTCTCATAATTTTCGGGCAAAAAGGCAGAAATTCTCCTTATTTTGGGGCAAAAAAGCAGAAATTTACTTTATATTGGGGCAAAATTGCAGAAATTTTCTTTATTTTGGGGCAAAATTGCAGAAATTTCACTTATTTCAGGAAAAAAAGGCAAAAATTTCTCTTATTTTGGGGCAAAAAGGCAGAGATTTCTTTTATTTTGGTACAAAATTGCAGAAATTTTTCTTATTTTGGGGCAAAAGAGCAGAAATTCCCCTTATTTTGGGGCAAAAAGTCATAAATTCCCCATATTTTGGGGCAAAAAGCAGACATTTCTCTTATTTTGGGGAAAAATTTTAGAAATTTCACTTATTTCAGGGAATAAAGTCAGAAATTCCCCTTATTTTGCAGCAAAAAGACAGAAATTCCGTTTATTTTTGGGGAAAAGGCAGAAATTGCACTTATTTTGAGTCAAAAAGGCGGAAAATCATCTTATTTTGGGGCAAAAGTGAAGAAATTTCCCTTTTTTATGGCAAAAAGTATACATTCCCTTTATTTTCTGGCAAAAAGGCAGAAATTTCTTGTATTTTGGAGCAAAATTGCAGAAATTCCCCTAATTTTGGGGCAAAAAGGCAGAAATTCCCCTTATTTTGGGGCAAAAAGGCATAAATTCCCCATATTTGGGGCAAAAAGCAGACATTTCTCTTATTTTGGGGAAAAATTTTAGAAATTTCACTTATTTCAGGGAATATAGTCAGAAATTCTCCTTATTTTGCGGCAAAAAGACAGAAATTCCGTTTATTTTTGGGGAAAAGGCAGAAATTGCACTTATTTTGAGTCAAAAAGGCGGAAAATCACCCTATTTTGGGGCAAAAGTGAAGAAATTTCCCTTTTTTATGGCAAAAAGTATACATTCCCTTTATTTTCGGGCAAAAAGGCAGAAATTCCCCATATTTTGGAGCAAAATGCGGAAATTATTCTTATTTTGAGGTAAAATGCAGAAATTCCCTTTATTTTGGGGCTAAAAGGCAGAAATTCCCTGTATTTTGAAGCAAAATTGTAAAAATTCTCATAATTTTCGGGCAAAAAGGCAGAAATTCTCCTTATTTTGGGGCAAAAAAGCAGAAATTTACTTTATATTGGGGCAAAATTGCAGAAATTTTCTTTATTTTGGGGCAAAATTGCAGAAATTTCACTTATTTCAGGAAAAAAAGGCAAAAATTTCTCTTATTTTGGGGCAAAAAGGCAGAGATTTCTTTTATTTTGGTACAAAATTGCAGAAATTTTTCTTATTTTGGGGCAAAAGAGCAGAAATTCCCCTTATTTTGGGGCAAAAAGTCATAAATTCCCCATATTTTGGGGCAAAAAGCAGACATTTCTCTTATTTTCGGGAAAAATTTTAGAAATTTCACTTATTTCAGGGAATAAAGTCAGAAATTCCCCTTATTTTGCGGCAAAAAGACAGAAATTCCGTTTATTTTTGGGGAAAAGGCAGAAATTGCACTTATTTTGAGTCAAAAAGGCGGAAAATCACCTTATTTTGGGGCAAAAGTGAAGAAATTTTTCTTTTTTATGGCAAAAAGTATACATTCCCTTTATTTTCGGGCAAAAAGGCAGAAATTTCCCGTATTTTGGAGCAAAATTGCAGAAATTCCCCTAATTTTGGGGCAAAAAGGCAGAAATTCCCCTTATTTTGGGGCAAAAAGGCATAAATTCCCCATATTTTGGGGCAAAAAGCAGACATTTCTCTTATTTTGGGGAAAAATTTTAGAAATTTCACTTATTTCAGGGAATAAAGTCAGAAATTCCCCTTATTTTGCGGCAAAAAGACAGAAATTCCGTTTATTTTTGGGGAAAAGGCAGAAATTGCACTTATTTTGAGTCAAAAAGGCGGAAAATCACCCTATTTTGGGGCAAAAGTGAAGAAATTTCCCTTTTTTATTGCAAAAAGTATACATTCCCTTTATTTTCGGGCAAAAAGGCAGAAATTCCCCATATTTTGGAGCAAAATGCGGAAATTATTCTTATTTTGAGGTAAAATGCAGAAATTCCCTTTATTTTGGGGCTAAAAGGCAGAAATTCCCTGTATTTTGAAGCAAAATTGCAGAAATTCTCATAATTTTCGGGCAAAAAGGCAGAAATTCTCCTTATTTTGGGGCAAAAAAGCAGAAATTTACTTTATATTGGGGCAAAATTGCAGAAATTTTCTTTATTTTGGGGCAAAATTGCAGAAATTTCACTTATTTCAGGAAAAAAAGGCAAAAATTTCTCTTATTTTGGGGCAAAAAGGCAGAGATTTCTTTTATTTTGGTACAAAATTGCAGAAATTTTTCTTATTTTGGGGCAAAAGAGCAGAAATTCCCCTTATTTTGGGGCAAAAAGTCATAAATATCCCATGTTTTGGGGCAAAAAGCAGACATTTCTCTTATTTTGGGGAAAAATTTTAGAAATTTCACTTATTTCAGGGAATAAAGTCAGAAATTCCCCTTATTTTGCGGCAAAAAGACAGAAATTCCGTTTATTTTTGGGGAAAAGGCAGAAATTGCACTTATTTTGAGTCAAAAAGGCGGAAAATCACCTTATTTTGGGGCAAAAGTGAAGAAATTTCCCTTTTTTATGGCAAAAAGTATACATTCCCTTTATTTTCGGGCAAAAAGGCAGAAATTTCTCGTATTTTGGAGCAAAATTGCAGAAATTCCCCTAATTTTGGGGCAAAAAGGCAGAAATTCCCCTTATTTTGGGGCAAAAAGGCATAAATTCCCCATATTTTGGGGCAAAAAGCAGACATTTCTCTTATTTTGGGGAAAAATTTTAGAAATTTCACTTATTACAGGGAATAAAGTCAGAAATTCCTCTTATTTTGCGGCAAAATAACAGAAATTTCGTTTATTTTTGGGGAAAAGGCAGAAATTGCACTTATTTAGAGTCAAAAAGGCGGAAAATCACCCTATTTTGGGGCAAAAGTGAAGAAATTTCCCTTTTTTATGGCAAAAAGCATACATTCCCTTTATTTTCGGGCAAAAAGGCAGAAATTCCCCATATTTTGGAGCAAAATTGCAGAAATTCCCCTAATTTTGTGGCAAAAAGGCAGAAATTCTTCTTATTTTGGGGTAAAACTGCAGAAATTTCACTTATTTCGCGGCAAGATGGCAGAAATTCCCCTTATTTTCAGCGAAAAAAGCAGAAAATCCTCGTATTTTGGAGCAAAATTGCAGAAATTCACCTAATTTTGGGGTAAAACATGCAGTAATTTTCTATATTTTGTTGCAAAAAGGCAGAAATTCCCCTTATTTTGGGTCAAATGGCAGAAATTCCCCTTATTATAGGGCAAAATTGCAGAAATTTCTCTTATTTGTGGGCAAAGACCAGAAATTCCCCTTATTTTGGGGCAAAATTGCAGAAATTTGCTTTATTATTGGGAAAAATTGCAGAAATATTCCTTATTTTAGGCCAAAATTGCAGAAATTTCACTTGTTTCAGAAAAAAAAAGCAAAAATTTTTCTTATTTTGGAGCAAAAAGGCAGAAATTCCTATTATTTTGGGGCAAAAGGCAGAAATTCCCCTTATTTTGGGCCAAAAAGGCACAAATTTTCCTTATTTTTGGGCAAAATTTCAGAAATTTCATTTATTTCAGGGTAAAAAGTCAGAAATTCCCCTTATTTTGGGGCAAAAAGGAGAAATTTTTTTTATTATGGTACAAAATTGAAGAAATTTTTTTTATTTTGGAAGAAAAAGGCAGAAATTCCCCATATTTTTGGGTAAAAGGCAGAAATGGTTCGTATTTTGAGGTAAAATGCAGAAATTCCCCTTATTTAGAGGTAAAATGTAGAAATTCCCTTAATATTGGGGGAAAATGCAGAAATTCCCTTTATTTTAGAGCTAAAAGGCAGAAATTTTCTTTATTATAAAAAAAAATTGCAGAAATTCTCATGATTTTTCGGCAAAAAGGCTGAAATTATCCTTATTTTGGGGCAAAAAGAAAGAAAATCTCCATTTTTCGGGTGCAAAAAGTCAGAAATTCCCTTTATTTGGGGCAAAATTGCAGAAATTTCCTATACTTTGTGGCAAAATTGCAGAAATTTCACTTATTTTGGGGCAAAATTGCAGAAATTTCATTTATTTCAGGGAAAAAAGGCAGAAATTTCTCTTATTTTGTGGCAAAAAGGCAGAAATTTCTTTTATTTTGGTACAAAATTGCAGAAATTTTTCTTATTTGGGGGCAAAAAGGCAGAAATTCCCCATATTTTGGGGCAAAAGGCAGAAATTCGCCTTATTTTGAGAAAAAAGACTGAAATTCCCCTTATTTTGGGGCAAAAAGGCAGAAATTCCCCTTATTTTTGTGCAAAAAGACAGAAATTCCTTTTATTTTTGAGGAAAAGGCAGAAATTGCACTTATTTTGAGATAAAAGGCGGAAAATCCCCTTATTTTGGGGCAAAAGTGAAGAAAATTCCCTTTTTATGGCAAAAAGGTATACATTCCCTTTATTTTCGGGCAAAAAGGCTGAAATTCCTCGTATTTTGGAGCAAAATTGCAGAAATTCCCCTACTTTTGGGGCAAAAAGGCAGAAATTTTTCTTATTTTGGGGTAAAACTGCAGAAATTTCACTTATTTCACGGCAAGATGGCAGAAATTCCCCTTATTTTCAGCAAAAAACGCAGAAAATCCTCGTATTTTGCAGCAAAATTGCAGAAATTCACCTAATTTTGGGGTAACACATGCAGTACTTTTCTATATTTTGTGGCAAAAAGGCAGAAATTTCACGTATTTTGGGTCAAATGGAAGAAATTCCCCTTATTTTAGGGCAAAATTGCAGAAATTTCCCTTATTTGTGGGCAAAGACCAGAAATTCCCCTTATTTTTGGGCAAAATTGCAGAAATTAGCTTTATTATGGGGAAAAATTGCAGAAATTTCCCTTATTTTAGGCCAAAATTGCAGAAATTTCACTTATTTCAGAAAAAAAAGCAAAAAATTTTTATATTTTGGGACAAAAAGCAGAAATTCCTATTATTTTGGGGCAAAAGGCAGAAATTCACCTTATCTTAGGGTAAAATATAAGAAATTTCACATATTTCAGGGCAAAAAGGCAGAAATTCCCCTTATTTTGAGGTAAAATGCTGAAATTCCCCATATTTTGGGGCAAAAGGCAGAAATTCCCCTTATTTTGGGGCAAAAAGCCACAAATTTCTTTTATTTTCAGGCAAAATTTCAGAAATTTCATTTATTTCAGGGTAAAAAGTCAGAAATTCTCCTTATTTTGGGGCAAAAATGAGAAATTTCTTTTATTATGGTACAAAATTGAAGAAATATTTTTTTATTTTGGAAGAAAAAGGCAGAAATTCCCCATATTTTGGGGTAAAAGGCAGAAATGGTTCTTATTTTGAGTTAAAATGCCGAAATTCCCCTTATTTAGAGGTAAAATATAGAAATTCCCTTAATATTGGGGAAAAATGCAGAAATTCCCTTTATTTTAGAGCTAAAAGGCAGAAATTTTCCGTATTTTGAAAAAAAATTGCAGAAATTCTCATGATTTTCCGGCAAAAAGGCTGAAATTCAACTTATTTTGGGGCAAAAAGAAAGTAAATCTCCATTTTTCTGGTGCAAAAAGTCAGAAATTCCCTTTATTTGGGGCAAAATTCCAGAAATTTCCTTTACTTTGTGGCAAAATTGCAGAAATTTCACTTATTTTGGGGCAAAATTGCAGAAATTTCACTTATTTCAGGGAAAAAAGGCAGAAATTTCTCTTATTTTGGGGCAAAAAGGCAGAAATTTCTTTTATTTTGTTACAAATTTGCAGAAATTTTTCCTATTTTGGGGCAAAAAGGCAGAAATTCCCCTTATTTTGGGGTAAAAAGGCTGAAATTCCCCTTATTTGGGGGCAAAAAGGCAGAAATTCCTATTATTTTGGGGCAAAAAGCAGACATTTCCCTTATTTTGGGGAAAAATTTTAGAAATTTCACTTATTTCAGGGCAAAAAGTCAGAAATTCCCCTTATTTTGGGGCAAAAATCAGAAATTTCTTTTCTTATGGTACAAAATTGAAGAAATTTTTCTTATTTTGGAACAAAAAGGCAGAAATTCCCAATATTTTGGAGCAAAATGCTGAAATTATTCTTATTTTGAGGTAAAATGCAGAAATTCCCTTTATTTTGGGGCTAAAAGGCAGAAATTCCCCATATTTTGGGGCAAAAAGCAGACATTTCCCTTATTTTGGGGAAAAATTTTAGAAATTTCACTTATTTCAGGGCAAAAAGTCAAAAATTCCCCTTATTTTGGGGCAAAAAGACAGAAATTCCGTTTATTTTTGGGGAAAAGGCAGAAATTACACTTATTTTGAGTCAAAAAGACGGAAAATCCCCTTATTTTGGGGCAAAAGTGAAGAAATTTCCCTTTTTTATGGCAAAAAGGTGTACATTCCCTTTATTTTCGGGCAAAAAGGCAGAAATTCCTCGTATTTTGAAGCAAAATTGCAGAAATTTTCCTAATTTTGGGGCAACAAGGCAGAAATTTCCCTTAATTTAGGGTAAAACTGCAGAAATTTCACTTATTTCGCGGCAAAATGGCAGAAACTCCCCTTACTTTTGGCGAAAAATGCAGAAAATCCTCGTATTTTTGAGCAAAATTGCAGATATTCACCTAATTTGGGGGTAAAACATGCAGTAATTTTCTTTATTTTGTGGCAAAAAGGCAGAATTTCCCCTTATTTTGGGGCAAATGGCAGAAATTCCCCTTATTTTAGGGCAAAATTTGCAAAAAATTCCCTTATTCTGGGGCAAAAAACAGAAATTCCCCTTATTTTGGGGCAAAATGGCAGAAATTTGCTTTATTTGGGGGCAAAAAACAGAAATTCCCCTTATTTTGGGCAAAATTGCAGAAATTTGCTTTATTATGGGGACAAATTGCAGAAATTTCCCTTATTTTAGGGCAAAATTGCAGAAATTTCACTTATTTCAGAAAAAAAGCAAAATTTTTTCTTATTTTGGGGTAAAAAGGCAGAAATTCCCATTATTTTGTGGCAAAAAGGCAGAAATTCACTTTATTTTGGGGTAAAAGGCACAAATTCTTCTTATTTTGAGGTAAAATGCAGAAATTCCCCTTATTTAGAGGTAAAATGCAAAAATTCCCCTAATATTGGAAAAAAATGCAGAAATTCACTTTATTTTGGTGCTAAAAGGCAGAAATTTTTTGTATTTTGAAGAAAAATTGCAGAAATTCTCATTATTTTTGGGCAAAAAGGCTGAAATTCTCCTTATTTTGGGGAAAAATCAGAAAATCTCCTTTTTTCGGTTGCAAAAATTCAGAAATTCCCCTTATTTGGGGCAAAATTGCAGAAATTTCCTTTACTTTGAGGCAAAATTGCAGAAATTTCCCTTATTTTGGGGTAAAATTGCAGAAATTTCACTTATTTCAGAAAAAAAAGGCAGAAATTTCTCTTATTTTGAGGCAAAAAGGCAGAAATTTCTTTTATTTTGGTACAAAATTGCAGAAATTTTTCTTATTTTGGGGCAAAAAGGCAGAAATTCTTCTTATTTTGAGAAAAAAGGCTGAAATTTCCCTTATTTTGGGGCAAAAAGGCAGAAATTCCCCTTATATTTGGGCAAAAAGACAGAAATTCCTTTTATTTTTGGGGAAAAGGCAGAAATTGCACTTATTTTGAGTCAAAAAGGCGGAAAATCCCCTTATTTTGGGGCAAATTGAAGAAATTTCCCTTTTTAAGGCAAAAAGGTGTACATTCCCTTTATTTTCGGGCAAAAAGGCAGAAATTCCCCGTATTTTGAAGCAAAATTGCAGAAATTTTCCTAATTTTGGGGCAAAAAGGCAGAAATTCGCTTATTTAGGGTAAAACTTCAGAAATTTCACTTATTTCGAGGCAAAATGGCAGAAATTCCCCTTATTTTCGGCGAAAAAGTCAGATAATCCTCGTATTTTGGAGCAAAATTGCAGATATTCACCTAAATTTGGGGTAAAACATGCAGTAATTTTCTTTATTTAGTGGCAAAAAGGCAGAATTTCCCCTTATTTTGAGGCAAAAGGCAGAAATTCTCCTTATTTTAGTTCAAAATTTGCAAAAATTTCCCTTATTCGTGGGCAAAAAACAGAAATTCCCCTTATTTTGGGGCAAAATTGCAGAAAATTGCTTTATTTGGGGGCAAAAAACAAAATTCCTCTTATTTTGGGGAAAATTGCAAAAATTTCCCTTATTTTAGGCCAAAATTGCAGAAATTTCACTTATTTCAGAAAAAAAAAGCAAAGTTTTTCTGATTTTGGCGCAAAAAGGCAGAAATTCCCATTATTTTGTGGCAAAAAGGCAGAAATTCACTTTATTTTGGGGTAAAAGGCACAAATTCTTCTTATTTTGAGGTAAAATGCAGAAATTCCCTTTATTTAGAGGTAAAATGCAGAAATTCCCCTAATATTGGGAAAAAATGCAGAAATTCACTTTATTTTAGAGCTAAAAGGCAGAAATTTTTCGTATTTTGAAGAAAAATTGCAGAAATTCTCATTATTTTCGGGCAAAAAGGCTGAAAATCTCCTTATTTTGGGGCAAAAATTCAGAAAATCTCCTTTTTTCGGTTGCAAAAATTCAGAAATTCCCCTTATTTGGGGCAAAATTGCAGAAATTTTCTTTACTTTGTGGCAAAATTGCAAAAATTTCCATTATTTTGGGGTAAAATTGCAGAAATTTCACTTATTTCAGGGAAAAAAGGCAAAAATTTTTCTTATTTTGGGGCAAAAAGGCAGAAATTTCTATTATTTTGGGGCAAAAGGCAGAAATTCACCTTATTTTGGGGTAAAATTGGAGAAATTCCCCATATTTTAGGGCAAAAGGCAGAAATTCCCCTTATTTTGAGGCAAAAAGCCACAAATTTCCCTTATTTTCGGGCAAAATTTCAGAAATTTCATTTATTTCATGGTAAAAAGTCGAAATTCCCCTTATTTTGGGTCAAAAAGGAGAAATTTCTTTTATTATGGTACAAAAATGAAAAAAATTTTTTTTATTTTGGTAGAAAAACTCAGAAATTCCCCATATTTTGGGGTAAAAGGCAGAAATGGTTCTTATTTTGAGGTAAAATGCAGAAATTCTCCTTATTTAGAGGTAAAATATAGAAATTCCCTTAATATTAGGGAAAAATGCAGAAATTCCCTTTATTTTAGAGCTAAAAGGCAGAAATTTTCCGTATTCTGAAGAAAAAAATTGCAGAAATTCTCATGATTTTCCGGCAAAAAGGCTGAAATTCTCCTTATTTTGTGGCAAAAAGAAAGAAAATCTCCATTTTTCGGGTGCATAAAGTCAGAAATTCCCTTTATTTGGGGCAAAATTCCAGAAATTTCCTTTACTTTGTGGCAAAATTGCAGAAATTTTACTTATTTTGGGGCAAAATTGCAGAAATTTCACTTATTTCAGGGAAAAAAGGCAGAAATTTCTCTTATTTTGGGGCAAAAAGGCAGAAATTTCTTTTATTTTGGTACAAATTTGCAGAAATTTTTCCTATTTTGGGGCAAAAAGGCAGAAATTCTACTTATTTTGAGGTAAAAAGGCTGAAATTCCCCTTATTTGGGGACAAAAGGCAGAAATTCCTATTATTTTGGGGCAAAAAGCAGACATTTCCCTTATTTTGGGGAAAAATTTTAGAAATTTCACTTATTTCAGGGCAAAAAGTCAGAAATTCCCCTTATATTGGGGCAAAAAGACAGAAATTCCGTTAATTTTTGGGGAAAAGTCAGAAATTGCACTTATTTTGAGTCAAAAAGGCGGAAAATCCCCTTATTTTGGGGCAAAAGTGAAGAAATTTCCCTTTTTTATTGCAAAAAGGTGTACATTCCCTTTATTTTCGGGCAAAAAGGCAGAAATTCCCCGTATTTTGAAGCAAAATTAAAGAAATTTTCCTAATTTTGGGGCAAAAAGGCAGAAATTCCCCTTAATTTAGGGTAAAACTGCAGAAATTTCACTTATTTCGCGGCAAAATGGCAGAAATTCCTCTTATTTTTGGCGAAAAAGGCAGAAAATCCTCGTATTTTGGAGCAAAATTGCAGATATTCACCTAAATTTAGGGTAAAACATGCAGTAATTTTCTTTATTTTGTGGCAAAAAGGCAGAATTTCCCCTTATTTTGAGGCAAAAGGCAAAATTCCCCTTATTTTAGGGCAAAATTTGCAAAAATTTCACTTATTCGTGGGCAAAAAACAGAAATTCCCCTTATTTTGGGGCAAAATTGCAGAAATTTGCTTTATTTGGGGGCAAAAAACAGAAATTCCCCTTATTTTGGGGAAAAATTGCAAAAATTTCCCTTATTTTAGGGCAAAATTGCAGAAATTTCACTTATTTCAGAAAAAAAGCAAAATTTTTTCTTATTTTGGGGCAAAAAGGCAGAAATTCCCATTATTTTGTGGCAAAAAGGCAGAAATTCACCTTATTTTGGGGTAAAAGACAGAAATTCTTCGTATTTTGAGTTAAAATGCAGAAATTCCCCGTATTTAGAGGTAAAATGCAGAAATTCCCCTAATATTGGAAAAAAATGCAGAAATTCACTTTATTTTGGAGCTAAAAGGCAGAAATTTTTCGTATTTTGAAGAAAAATTGCAGAAATTCTCATTATTTTCGGGCAAAAAGGCTGAAATTCTCCTTATTTTGGGGCAAAAAGTCAGAAAATCTCCTTTTTTCGGTTGCAAAAATTCAGAAATTTTCCTTATTTGGGGCAAAATTGCAGAAATTTCCTTTACTTTGGGGCAAAATTGCAGAAATTTCTTTTATTTTTGTACAATATTGCAGAAATTTTTCTTATTTTGGAACAAAAAGGCAGAAATTCCCCATATTTTGGAGCAAAATACAGAAATTATTCTTATTTTGAGGTAAAATGCAGAAATTCCCTTTATTTTGGGGCTAAAAGGCAGAAATTCCCCTTATTTTGGGGCAAAAAGCAGACATTTCCCTTATGTTGGGGAAAAATTTTAGAAATTTCACTTATTTCAGGGCAAAAAGTCAGAAATTCCCCTTATTTTGGGGCAAAAAGACAGAAATTCCGTTTATTTTTGGAGAAAAGGCAGAAATTGCACTTATTTTGAGTCAAAAAGGTGGAAAATCCCCTTATTTTGGGGCAAAAGTGAAGAAATTTCCCTTTTTTATGGCAAATGGTGTACATTCCCTTTATTTTCGGGCAAAAAGGCAGAAATTCCCCGTATTTTGAAGCAAAATTGCAGAAATTTTACTAATTTTGGGGCATAAAGGCAGAAATTTGCTTTAATTTAGGGTAAAACTGCAGAAATTTCACTTATTTCGCGGCAAAATGGCAGAAATTCCCCTTATTTTCGGCGAAAAAGGCAGAAAATCCTCGTTTTTTGGAGCAAAATTGCAGATATTCACCTAATTTTGGGGTAAAACATGCAGTAATTTTCTATATTCTGTGGCAAAAAGGCAGAAATTCCCCTTATTTTGGGTCAAATGGCAGAAATTCCCCTTATTTTAGGGCAAAATTTGCAAAACTTTTCCTTATTCGGGGGCAAAAAACAGAAATTCCCCTTATTTTGGGGCAAAATTGCAGAAATTTGCTTTATTTGGGGGCAAAAACAGAAATTCCCCTTATTTTGGGGCAAAATTGCAGAAATTTGCTTTATTATGGGGAAAAAGTGCAGAAATTTCCCTCATTTTAGGGCAAAATTGCAGAAATTTCACTTATTTCAGAAAAAAAAGCAAAATTTTTTCTTATTTTGGGGCAAAAAGGCAGAAATTCCCATTATTTTGTGGCAAAAAGGCAGAAATTCACCTTATTTTGGGGTAAAAGGCAGAAATTCTTCTTATTTTGAGGTAAAATGCAGAAATTCCTCTTATTTAGAGGTAAAATGCAGAAATTCCCCTAATATTGGGAAAAAATGCAGAAATTCACTTTATTTTGGAGCTAAAAGGCAGAAATTTTTCGTATTTTGAAGAAAAATTGCAGAAATTCTCATTATTTTCCGGCAAAAAGGCTGAAATTCTCCTTATTTTGGGGCAAAAAGTCAGAAAATCTCCTTTTTTCGGTTGCAAAAATTCAGAAATTCCTTTTATTTTGGGCAAAATTGCAGAAATTTCCTATACTTTAGGGCAAAATTGCAGAAATTTCTCTTATTTTGGGGTAAAATTGCAGAAATTTCACTTATTTCAGGTAAAAATGGCAGAAATTTCTCTTATTTTGGGGCAAAAAGGCAGAAATTTTTTTTATTTTGGTACAAAATTGCAGAAATTTTTCTTATTTTGGGGCAAAAATGCAGAAATTCCCCATATTTTGGGGCAAAAGGCAGAAATTCCCCTTATTTTGAGAAAAAAGGCTGAAATTCCCCTTATTTTGGGGCAAAAAGGCAGAAATTCCCCTTATTTTTGTGCAAAATAACAGAAATTCCTTTTATTTTTGGGGAAAAGGCAGAAATTGCACTTATTTTTAGATAAAAGGCAGAAAATCCCCATATTTTAGGGCAAAAGTGAAGAAAATTCCCTTTTTTATGGCAAAAAGGTATGCATTCCCATTATTTTCGGGCAAATAGGCAGAAATTCCCTGTATTTTGGAGCAAAATTGCAGAAATTCCCCTAATTTTGTGGCAAAAAGGCAGAAATTCTTCTTATTTTGGGGTAAAACTGCAGAAATTTCACTTATTTCGCGGCAAGATGGCAGAAATTCCCCTTATTTTCAGCGAAAAATGCAGAAAATCCTCGTATTTTGGAGCAAAATTGCAGATATTCACCTAATTTTGGGGTAAAACATGCAGTAATTTTCTATATTCTGTGGCAAAAAGGCAGAAATTCCCCTTATTTTGGGTCAAATGGCAGAAATTCCCCTTATTTTAGGGCAAAATTTGCAAAACTTTTCCTTATTCGGGGGCAAAAAACAGAAATTCCCCTTATTTTGGGGCAAAATTGCAGAAATTTGCTTTATTTGGGGGCAAAAACAGAAATTCCCCTTATTTTGGGGCAAAATTGCAGAAATTTGCTTTATTATGGGGAAAAAGTGCAGAAATTTCCCTCATTTTAGGGCAAAATTGCAGAAATTTCACTTATTTCAGAAAAAAAAGCAAAATTTTTTCTTATTTTGGGGCAAAAAGGCAGAAATTCCCATTATTTTGTGGCAAAAAGGCAGAAATTCACCTTATTTTGGGGTAAAAGGCAGAAATTCTTCTTATTTTGAGGTAAAATGCAGAAATTCCTCTTATTTAGAGGTAAAATGCAGAAATTCCCCTAATATTGGGAAAAAATGCAGAAATTCACTTTATTTTGGAGCTAAAAGGCAGAAATTTTTCGTATTTTGAAGAAAAATTGCAGAAATTCTCATTATTTTCCGGCAAAAAGGCTGAAATTCTCCTTATTTTGGGGCAAAAAGTCAGAAAATCTCCTTTTTTCGGTTGCAAAAATTCAGAAATTCCTTTTATTTTGGGCAAAATTGCAGAAATTTCCTATACTTTAGGGCAAAATTGCAGAAATTTCTCTTATTTTGGGGTAAAATTGCAGAAATTTCACTTATTTCAGGTAAAAATGGCAGAAATTTCTCTTATTTTGGGGCAAAAAGGCAGAAATTTTTTTTATTTTGGTACAAAATTGCAGAAATTTTTCTTATTTTGGGGCAAAAATGCAGAAATTCCCCATATTTTGGGGCAAAAGGCAGAAATTCCCCTTATTTTGAGAAAAAAGGCTGAAATTCCCCTTATTTGGGGGCAAAAAGGCAGAAATTCCCCTTATTTTTGTGCAAAATAACAGAAATTCCTTTTATTTTGGGGGAAAAGGCAGAAATTGCACTTATTTTTAGATAAAAGGCAGAAAATCCCCATATTTTAGGGCAAAAGTGAAGAAAATTCCCTTTTTTATGGCAAAAAGGTATGCATTCCCATTATTTTCGGGCAAATAGGCAGAAATTCCCTGTATTTTGGAGCAAAATTGCAGAAATTCCCCTAATTTTGTGGCAAAAAGGCAGAAATTCTTCTTATTTTGGGGTAAAACTGCAGAAATTTCACTTATTTCGCGGCAAGATGGCAGAAATTCCCCTTATTTTCAGCGAAAAATGCAGAAAATCCTCGTATTTTGGAGCAAAATTGCAGATATTCACCTAATTTTGGGGTAAAACATGCAGTAATTTTCTATATTCTGTGGCAAAAAGGCAGAAATTCCCCTTATTTTGGGTCAAATGGCAGAAATTCCCCTTATTTTAGGGCAAAATTTGCAAAACTTTTCCTTATTCGGGGGCAAAAAACAGAAATTCCCCTTATTTTGGGGCAAAATTGCAGAAATTTGCTTTATTTGGGGGCAAAAACAGAAATTCCCCTTATTTTGGGGCAAAATTGCAGAAATTTGCTTTATTATGGGGAAAAAGTGCAGAAATTTCCCTCATTTTAGGGCAAAATTGCAGTAATTTCACTTATTTCAGAAAAAAAAGCAAAATTTTTTCTTATTTTGGGGCAAAAAGGCAGAAATTCCCATTATTTTGTGGCAAAAAGGCAGAAATTCACTTTATTTTGGGGTAAAAGGCAGAAATTCTTCTTATTTTGAGGTAAAATGCAGAAATTCCTCTTATTTAGAGGTAAAATGCAGAAATTCCCCTAATATTGGGAAAAAATGCAGAAATTCACTTTATTTTGGAGCTAAAAGGCAGAAATTTTTCGTATTTTGAAGAAAAATTGCAGAAATTCTCATTAGTTTCCGGCAAAAAGGCTGAAATTCTCCTTATTTTGGGGCAAAAAGTCAGAAAATCTCCTTTTTTCGGTTGCAAAAATTCAGAAATTCCTTTTATTTTGGGCAAAATTGCAGAAATTTCCTATACTTTAGGGCAAAATTGCAGAAATTTCTCTTATTTTGGGGTAAAATTGCAGAAATTTCACTTATTTCAGGTAAAAATGGCAGAAATTTCTCTTATTTTGGGGCAAAAAGGCAGAAATTTTTTTTATTTTGGTACAAAATTGCAGAAATTTTTCTTATTTTGGGGCAAAAATGCAGAAATTCCCCATATTTTGGGGCAAAAGGCAGAAATTCCCCTTATTTTGAGAAAAAAGGCTGAAATTCCCCTTATTTTGGGGCAAAAAGGCAGAAATTCCCCTTATTTTTGTGCAAAATAACAGAAATTCCTTTTATTTTGGGGGAAAAGGCAGAAATTGCACTTATTTTTAGATAAAAGGCAGAAAATCCCCCTATTTTATTGCAAAAGTGAAGAAAATTCCCTTTTTTATGGCAAAAAGGTATGCATTCCCATTATTTTCGGGCAAATAGGCAGAAATTCCCTGTATTTTGGAGCAAAATTGCAGAAATTCCCCTAATTTTGTGGCAAAAAGGCAGAAATTCTTCTTATTTTGGGGTAAAACTGCAGAAATTTCACTTATTTCGCGGCAAGATGGCAGAAATTCCCCTTATTTTCAGCGAAAAATGCAGAAAATCCTCGTATTTTGGAGCAAAATTGCAGATATTCACCTAATTTTGGGGTAAAACATGCAGTAATTTTCTATATTCTGTGGCAAAAAGGCAGAAATTCCCCTTATTTTGGGTCAAATGGCAGAAATTCCCCTTATTTTAGGGCAAAATTTGCAAAACTTTTCCTTATTCGGGGGCAAAAAACAGAAATTCCCCTTATTTTGGGGCAAAATTGCAGAAATTTGCTTTATTTGGGGGCAAAAACAGAAATTCCCCTTATTTTGGGGCAAAATTGCAGAAATTTGCTTTATTATGGGGAAAAAGTGCAGAAATTTCCCTCATTTTAGGGCAAAATTGCAGTAATTTCACTTATTTCAGAAAAAAAAGCAAAATTTTTTCTTATTTTGGGGCAAAAAGGCAGAAATTCCCATTATTTTGTGGCAAAAAGGCAGAAATTCACCTTATTTTGGGGTAAAAGGCAGAAATTCTTCTTATTTTGAGGTAAAATGCAGAAATTCCTCTTATTTAGAGGTAAAATGCAGAAATTCCCCTAATATTGGGAAAAAATGCAGAAATTCACTTTATTTTGGAGCTAAAAGGCAGAAATTTTTCGTATTTTGAAGAAAAATTGCAGAAATTCTCATTATTTTCCGGCAAAAAGGCTGAAATTCTCCTTATTTTGGGGCAAAAAGTCAGAAAATCTCCTTTTTTCGGTTGCAAAAATTCAGAAATTCCTTTTATTTTGGGCAAAATTGCAGAAATTTCCTATACTTTAGGGCAAAATTGCAGAAATTTCTCTTATTTTGGGGTAAAATTGCAGAAATTTCACTTATTTCAGGTAAAAATGGCAGAAATTTCTCTTATTTTGGGGCAAAAAGGCAGAAATTTTTTTTATTTTGGTACAAAATTGCAGAAATTTTTCTTATTTTGGGGCAAAAATGCAGAAATTCCCCATATTTTGGGGCAAAAGGCAGAAATTCCCCTTATTTTGAGAAAAAAGGCTGAAATTCCCCTTATTTTGGGGCAAAAAGGCAGAAATTCCCCTTATTTTTGTGCAAAATAACAGAAATTCCTTTTATTTTGGGGGAAAAGGCAGAAATTGCACTTATTTTTAGATAAAAGGCAGAAAATCCCCATATTTTAGGGCAAAAGTGAAGAAAATTCCCTTTTTTATGGCAAAAAGGTATGCATTCCCATTATTTTCGGGCAAATAGGCAGAAATTCCCTGTATTTTGGAGCAAAATTGCAGAAATTCCCCTAATTTTGTGGCAAAAAGGCAGAAATTCTTCTTATTTTGGGGTAAAACTGCAGAAATTTCACTTATTTCGCGGCAAGATGGCAGAAATTCCCCTTATTTTCAGCGAAAAATGCAGAAAATCCTCGTATTTTGGAGCAAAATTGCAGATATTCACCTAATTTTGGGGTAAAACATGCAGTAATTTTCTATATTCTGTGGCAAAAAGGCAGAAATTCCCCTTATTTTGGGTCAAATGGCAGAAATTCCCCTTATTTTAGGGCAAAATTTGCAAAACTTTTCCTTATTCGGGGGCAAAAAACAGAAATTCCCCTTATTTTGGGGCAAAATTGCAGAAATTTGCTTTATTTGGGGGCAAAAACAGAAATTCCCCTTATTTTGGGGCAAAATTGCAGAAATTTGCTTTATTATGGGGAAAAAGTGCAGAAATTTCCCTCATTTTAGGGCAAAATTGCAGAAATTTCACTTATTTCAGAAAAAAAAGCAAAATTTTTTCTTATTTTGGGGCAAAAAGGCAGAAATTCCCATTATTTTGTGGCAAAAAGGCAGAAATTCACCTTATTTTGGGGTAAAAGGCAGAAATTCTTCTTATTTTGAGGTAAAATGCAGAAATTCCTCTTATTTAGAGGTAAAATGCAGAAATTCCCCTAATATTGGGAAAAAATGCAGAAATTCACTTTATTTTGGAGCTAAAAGGCAGAAATTTTTCGTATTTTGAAGAAAAATTGCAGAAATTCTCATTATTTTCCGGCAAAAAGGCTGAAATTCTCCTTATTTTGGGGCAAAAAGTCAGAAAATCTCCTTTTTTCGGTTGCAAAAATTCAGAAATTCCTTTTATTTTGGGCAAAATTGCAGAAATTTCCTATACTTTAGGGCAAAATTGCAGAAATTTCTCTTATTTTGGGGTAAAATTGCAGAAATTTCACTTATTTCAGGTAAAAATGGCAGAAATTTCTCTTATTTTGGGGCAAAAAGGCAGAAATTTTTTTTATTTTGGTACAAAATTGCAGAAATTTTTCTTATTTTGGGGCAAAAATGCAGAAATTCCCCATATTTTGGGGCAAAGGCAGAAATTCCCCTTATTTTGAGAAAAAAGGCTGAAATTCCCCTTATTTTGGGGCAAAAAGGCAGAAATTCCCCTTATTTTTGTGCAAAATAACAGAAATTCCTTTTATTTTTGGGGAAAAGGCAGAAATTGCACTTATTTTTAGATAAAAGGCAGAAAATCCCCCTATTTTATTGCAAAAGTGAAGAAAATTCCCTTTTTTATGGCAAAAAGGTATGCATTCCCATTATTTTCGGGCAAATAGGCAGAAATTCCCTGTATTTTGGAGCAAAATTGCAGAAATTCCCCTAATTTTGTGGCAAAAAGGCAGAAATTCTTCTTATTTTGGGGTAAAACTGCAGAAATTTCACTTATTTCGCGGCAAGATGGCAGAAATTCCCCTTATTTTCAGCGAAAAATGCAGAAAATCCTCGTATTTTGGAGCAAAATTGCAGATATTCACCTAATTTTGGGGTAAAACATGCAGTAATTTTCTATATTCTGTGGCAAAAAGGCAGAAATTCCCCTTATTTTGGGTCAAATGGCAGAAATTCCCCTTATTTTAGGGCAAAATTTGCAAAACTTTTCCTTATTCGGGGGCAAAAAACAGAAATTCCCCTTATTTTGGGGCAAAATTGCAGAAATTTGCTTTATTTGGGGGCAAAAACAGAAATTCCCCTTATTTTGGGGCAAAATTGCAGAAATTTGCTTTATTATGGGGAAAAAGTGCAGAAATTTCCCTCATTTTAGGGCAAAATTGCAGAAATTTCACTTATTTCAGAAAAAAAAGCAAAATTTTTTCTTATTTTGGGGCAAAAAGGCAGAAATTCCCATTATTTTGTGGCAAAAAGGCAGAAATTCACCTTATTTTGGGGTAAAAGGCAGAAATTCTTCTTATTTTGAGGTAAAATGCAGAAATTCCTCTTATTTAGAGGTAAAATGCAGAAATTCCCCTAATATTGGGAAAAAATGCAGAAATTCACTTTATTTTGGAGCTAAAAGGCAGAAATTTTTCGTATTTTGAAGAAAAATTGCAGAAATTCTCATTATTTTCCGGCAAAAAGGCTGAAATTCTCCTTATTTTGGGGCAAAAAGTCAGAAAATCTCCTTTTTTCGGTTGCAAAAATTCAGAAATTCCTTTTATTTTGGGCAAAATTGCAGAAATTTCCTATACTTTAGGGCAAAATTGCAGAAATTTCTCTTATTTTGGGGTAAAATTGCAGAAATTTCACTTATTTCAGGTAAAAATGGCAGAAATTTCTCTTATTTTGGGGCAAAAAGGCAGAAATTTTTTTATTTTGGTACAAAATTGCAGAAATTTTTCTTATTTTGGGGCAAAAATGCAGAAATTCCCCATATTTTGGGGCAAAAGGCAGAAATTCCCCTTATTTTGAGAAAAAAGGCTGAAATTCCCCTTATTTTGGGGCAAAAAGGCAGAAATTCCCCTTATTTTTGTGCAAAATAACAGAAATTCCTTTTATTTTTGGGGAAAAGGCAGAAATTGCACTTATTTTTAGATAAAAGGCAGAAAATCCCCCTATTTTATTGCAAAAGTGAAGAAAATTCCCTTTTTTATGGCAAAAAGGTATGCATTCCCATTATTTTCGGGCAAATAGGCAGAAATTCCCTGTATTTTGGAGCAAAATTGCAGAAATTCCCCTAATTTTGTGGCAAAAAGGCAGAAATTCTTCTTATTTTGGGGTAAAACTGCAGAAATTTCACTTATTTCGCGGCAAGATGGCAGAAATTCCCCTTATTTTCAGCGAAAAATGCAGAAAATCCTCGTATTTTGGAGCAAAATTGCAGATATTCACCTAATTTTGGGGTAAAACATGCAGTAATTTTCTATATTCTGTGGCAAAAAGGCAGAAATTCCCCTTATTTTGGGTCAAATGGCAGAAATTCCCCTTATTTTAGGGCAAAATTTGCAAAACTTTTCCTTATTCGGGGGCAAAAAACAGAAATTCCCCTTATTTTGGGGCAAAATTGCAGAAATTTGCTTTATTTGGGGGCAAAAACAGAAATTCCCCTTATTTTGGGGCAAAATTGCAGAAATTTGCTTTATTATGGGGAAAAAGTGCAGAAATTTCCCTCATTTTAGGGCAAAATTGCAGAAATTTCACTTATTTCAGAAAAAAAAGCAAAATTTTTTCTTATTTTGGGGCAAAAAGGCAGAAATTCCCATTATTTTGTGGCAAAAAGGCAGAAATTCACTTTATTTTGGGGTAAAAGGCAGAAATTCTTCTTATTTTGAGGTAAAATGCAGAAATTCCTCTTATTTAGAGGTAAAATGCAGAAATTCCCCTAATATTGGGAAAAAATGCAGAAATTCACTTTATTTTGGAGCTAAAAGGCAGAAATTTTTCGTATTTTGAAGAAAAATTGCAGAAATTCTCATTATTTTCCGGCAAAAAGGCTGAAATTCTCCTTATTTTGGGGCAAAAAGTCAGAAAATCTCCTTTTTTCGGTTGCAAAAATTCAGAAATTCCTTTTATTTTGGGCAAAATTGCAGAAATTTCCTATACTTTAGGGCAAAATTGCAGAAATTTCTCTTATTTTGGGGTAAAATTGCAGAAATTTCACTTATTTCAGGTAAAAATGGCAGAAATTTCTCTTATTTTGGGGCAAAAAGGCAGAAATTTTTTTTATTTTGGTACAAAATTGCAGAAATTTTTCTTATTTTGGGGCAAAAATGCAGAAATTCCCCATATTTTGGGGCAAAAGGCAGAAATTCCCCTTATTTTGAGAAAAAAGGCTGAAATTCCCCTTATTTTGGGGCAAAAAGGCAGAAATTCCCCTTATTTTTGTGCAAAATAACAGAAATTCCTTTTATTTTTGGGGAAAAGGCAGAAATTGCACTTATTTTTAGATAAAAGGCAGAAAATCCCCCTATTTTATTGCAAAAGTGAAGAAAATTCCCTTTTTTATGGCAAAAAGGTATGCATTCCCATTATTTTCGGGCAAATAGGCAGAAATTCCCTGTATTTTGGAGCAAAATTGCAGAAATTCCCCTAATTTTGTGGCAAAAAGGCAGAAATTCTTCTTATTTTGGGGTAAAACTGCAGAAATTTCACTTATTTCGCGGCAAGATGGCAGAAATTCCCCTTATTTTCAGCGAAAAATGCAAAAAATCCTCGTATTTTGGAGCAAAATTGCAGATATTCACCTAATTTTGGGGTAAAACATGCAGTAATTTTCTATATTCTGTGGCAAAAAGGCAGAAATTCCCCTTATTTTGGGTCAAATGGCAGAAATTCCCCTTATTTTAGGGCAAAATTTGCAAAACTTTTCCTTATTCGGGGGCAAAAAACAGAAATTCCCCTTATTTTGGGGCAAAATTGCAGAAATTTGCTTTATTTGGGGGCAAAAACAGAAATTCCCCTTATTTTGGGGCAAAATTGCAGAAATTTGCTTTATTATGGGGAAAAAGTGCAGAAATTTCCCTCATTTTAGGGCAAAATTGCAGAAATTTCACTTATTTCAGAAAAAAAAGCAAAATTTTTTCTTATTTTGGGGCAAAAAGGCAGAAATTCCCATTATTTTGTGGCAAAAAGGCAGAAATTCACCTTATTTTGGGGTAAAAGGCAGAAATTCTTCTTATTTTGAGGTAAAATGCAGAAATTCCTCTTATTTAGAGGTAAAATGCAGAAATTCCCCTAATATTGGGAAAAAATGCAGAAATTCACTTTATTTTGGAGCTAAAAGGCAGAAATTTTTCGTATTTTGAAGAAAAATTGCAGAAATTCTCATTATTTTCCGGCAAAAAGGCTGAAATTCTCCTTATTTTGGGGCAAAAAGTCAGAAAATCTCCTTTTTTCGGTTGCAAAAATTCAGAAATTCCTTTTATTTTGGGCAAAATTGCAGAAATTTCCTATACTTTAGGGCAAAATTGCAGAAATTTCTCTTATTTTGGGGTAAAATTGCAGAAATTTCACTTATTTCAGGTAAAAATGGCAGAAATTTCTCTTATTTTGGGGCAAAAAGGCAGAAATTTTTTTTATTTTGGTACAAAATTGCAGAAATTTTTCTTATTTTGGGGCAAAAATGCAGAAATTCCCCATATTTTGGGGCAAAAGGCAGAAATTCCCCTTATTTTGAGAAAAAAGGCTGAAATTCCCCTTATTTTGGGGCAAAAAGGCAGAAATTCCCCTTATTTTTGTGCAAAATAACAGAAATTCCTTTTATTTTTGGGGAAAAGGCAGAAATTGCACTTATTTTTAGATAAAAGGCAGAAAATCCCCCTATTTTATTGCAAAAGTGAAGAAAATTCCCTTTTTTATGGCAAAAAGGTATGCATTCCCATTATTTTCGGGCAAATAGGCAGAAATTCCCTGTATTTTGGAGCAAAATTGCAGAAATTCCCCTAATTTTGTGGCAAAAAGGCAGAAATTCTTCTTATTTTGGGGTAAAACTGCAGAAATTTCACTTATTTCGCGGCAAGATGGCAGAAATTCCCCTTATTTTCAGCGAAAAATGCAGAAAATCCTCGTATTTTGGAGCAAAATTGCAGATATTCACCTAATTTTGGGGTAAAACATGCAGTAATTTTCTATATTCTGTGGCAAAAAGGCAGAAATTCCCCTTATTTTGGGTCAAATGGCAGAAATTCCCCTTATTTTAGGGCAAAATTTGCAAAACTTTTCCTTATTCGGGGGCAAAAAACAGAAATTCCCCTTATTTTGGGGCAAAATTGCAGAAATTTGCTTTATTTGGGGGCAAAAACAGAAATTCCCCTTATTTTGGGGCAAAATTGCAGAAATTTGCTTTATTATGGGGAAAAAGTGCAGAAATTTCCCTCATTTTAGGGCAAAATTGCAGAAATTTCACTTATTTCAGAAAAAAAAGCAAAATTTTTTCTTATTTTGGGGCAAAAAGGCAGAAATTCCCATTATTTTGTGGCAAAAAGGCAGAAATTCACCTTATTTTGGGGTAAAAGGCAGAAATTCTTCTTATTTTGAGGTAAAATGCAGAAATTCCTCTTATTTAGAGGTAAAATGCAGAAATTCCCCTAATATTGGGAAAAAATGCAGAAATTCACTTTATTTTGGAGCTAAAAGGCAGAAATTTTTCGTATTTTGAAGAAAAATTGCAGAAATTCTCATTATTTTCCGGCAAAAAGGCTGAAATTCTCCTTATTTTGGGGCAAAAAGTCAGAAAATCTCCTTTTTTCGGTTGCAAAAATTCAGAAATTCCTTTTATTTTGGGCAAAATTGCAGAAATTTCCTATACTTTAGGGCAAAATTGCAGAAATTTCTCTTATTTTGGGGTAAAATTGCAGAAATTTCACTTATTTCAGGTAAAAATGGCAGAAATTTCTCTTATTTTGGGGCAAAAAGGCAGAAATTTTTTTTATTTTGGTACAAAATTGCAGAAATTTTTCTTATTTTGGGGCAAAAATGCAGAAATTCCCCATATTTTGGGGCAAAAGGCAGAAATTCCCCTTATTTTGAGAAAAAAGGCTGAAATTCCCCTTATTTTGGGGCAAAAAGGCAGAAATTCCCCTTATTTTTGTGCAAAATAACAGAAATTCCTTTTATTTTTGGGGAAAAGGCAGAAATTGCACTTATTTTTAGATAAAAGGCAGAAAATCCCCCTATTTTATTGCAAAAGTGAAGAAAATTCCCTTTTTTATGGCAAAAAGGTATGCATTCCCATTATTTTCGGGCAAATAGGCAGAAATTCCCTGTATTTTGGAGCAAAATTGCAGAAATTCCCCTAATTTTGTGGCAAAAAGGCAGAAATTCTTCTTATTTTGGGGTAAAACTGCAGAAATTTCACTTATTTCGCGGCAAGATGGCAGAAATTCCCCTTATTTTCAGCGAAAAATGCAGAAAATCCTCGTATTTTGGAGCAAAATTGCAGATACTCACCTAATTTTGGGGTAAAACATGCAGTAATTTTCTATATTCTGTGGCAAAAAGGCAGAAATTCCCCTTATTTTGGGTCAAATGGCAGAAATTCCCCTTATTTTAGGGCAAAATTTGCAAAACTTTTCCTTATTCGGGGGCAAAAAACAGAAATTCCCCTTATTTTGGGGCAAAATTGCAGAAATTTGCTTTATTTGGGGGCAAAAACAGAAATTCCCCTTATTTTGGGGCAAAATTGCAGAAATTTGCTTTATTATGGGGAAAAAGTGCAGAAATTTCCCTCATTTTAGGGCAAAATTGCAGAAATTTCACTTATTTCAGAAAAAAAAGCAAAATTTTTTCTTATTTTGGGGCAAAAAGGCAGAAATTCCCATTATTTTGTGGCAAAAAGGCAGAAATTCACCTTATTTTGGGGTAAAAGGCAGAAATTCTTCTTATTTTGAGGTAAAATGCAGAAATTCCTCTTATTTAGAGGTAAAATGCAGAAATTCCCCTAATATTGGGAAAAAATGCAGAAATTCACTTTATTTTGGAGCTAAAAGGCAGAAATTTTTCGTATTTTGAAGAAAAATTGCAGAAATTCTCATTATTTTCCGGCAAAAAGGCTGAAATTCTCCTTATTTTGGGGCAAAAAGTCAGAAAATCTCCTTTTTTTGGTTGCAAAAATTCAGAAATTCCTTTTATTTTGGGCAAAATTGCAGAAATTTCCTATACTTTAGGGCAAAATTGCAGAAATTTCTCTTATTTTGGGGTAAAATTGCAGAAATTTCACTTATTTCAGGTAAAAATGGCAGAAATTTCTCTTATTTTGGGGCAAAAAGGCAGAAATTTTTTTTATTTTGGTACAAAATTGCAGAAATTTTTCTTATTTTGGGGCAAAAATGCAGAAATTCCCCATATTTTGGGGCAAAAGGCAGAAATTCCCCTTATTTTGAGAAAAAAGGCTGAAATTCCCCTTATTTTGGGGCAAAAAGGCAGAAATTCCCCTTATTTTTGTGCAAAATAACAGAAATTCCTTTTATTTTTGGGGAAAAGGCAGAAATTGCACTTATTTTTAGATAAAAGGCAGAAAATCCCCCTATTTTATTGCAAAAGTGAAGAAAATTCCCTTTTTTATGGCAAAAAGGTATGCATTCCCATTATTTTCGGGCAAATAGGCAGAAATTCCCTGTATTTTGGAGCAAAATTGCAGAAATTCCCCTAATTTTGTGGCAAAAAGGCAGAAATTCTTCTTATTTTGGGGTAAAACTGCAGAAATTTCACTTATTTCGCGGCAAGATGGCAGAAATTCCCCTTATTTTCAGCGAAAAATGCAGAAAATCCTCGTATTTTGGAGCAAAATTGCAGATATTCACCTAATTTTGGGGTAAAACATGCAGTAATTTTCTATATTCTGTGGCAAAAAGGCAGAAATTCCCCTTATTTTGGGTCAAATGGCAGAAATTCCCCTTATTTTAGGGCAAAATTTGCAAAACTTTTCCTTATTCGGGGGCAAAAAACAGAAATTCCCCTTATTTTGGGGCAAAATTGCAGAAATTTGCTTTATTTGGGGGCAAAAACAGAAATTCCCCTTATTTTGGGGCAAAATTGCAGAAATTTGCTTTATTATGGGGAAAAAGTGCAGAAATTTCCCTCATTTTAGGGCAAAATTGCAGAAATTTCACTTATTTCAGAAAAAAAAGCAAAATTTTTTCTTATTTTGGGGCAAAAAGGCAGAAATTCCCATTATTTTGTGGCAAAAAGGCAGAAATTCACCTTATTTTGGGGTAAAAGGCAGAAATTCTTCTTATTTTGAGGTAAAATGCAGAAATTCCTCTTATTTAGAGGTAAAATGCAGAAATTCCCCTAATATTGGGAAAAAATGCAGAAATTCACTTTATTTTGGAGCTAAAAGGCAGAAATTTTTCGTATTTTGAAGAAAAATTGCAGAAATTCTCATTATTTTCCGGCAAAAAGGCTGAAATTCTCCTTATTTTGGGGCAAAAAGTCAGAAAATCTCCTTTTTTCGGTTGCAAAAATTCAGAAATTCCTTTTATTTTGGGCAAAATTGCAGAAATTTCCTATACTTTAGGGCAAAATTGCAGAAATTTCTCTTATTTTGGGGTAAAATTGCAGAAATTTCACTTATTTCAGGTAAAAATGGCAGAAATTTCTCTTATTTTGGGGCAAAAAGGCAGAAATTTTTTTTATTTTGGTACAAAATTGCAGAAATTTTTCTTATTTTGGGGCAAAAATGCAGAAATTCCCCATATTTTGGGGCAAAAGGCAGAAATTCCCCTTATTTTGAGAAAAAAGGCTGAAATTCCCCTTATTTTGGGGCAAAAAGGCAGAAATTCCCCTTATTTTTGTGCAAAATAACAGAAATTCCTTTTATTTTTGGGGGAAAGGCAGAAATTGCACTTATTTTTAGATAAAAGGCAGAAAATCCCCATATTTTAGGGCAAAAGTGAAGAAAATTCCCTTTTTTATGGCAAAAAGGTATGCATTCCCATTATTTTCGGGCAAATAGGCAGAAATTCCCTGTATTTTGGAGCAAAATTGCAGAAATTCCCCTAATTTTGTGGCAAAAAGGCAGAAATTCTTCTTATTTTGGGGTAAAACTGCAGAAATTTCACTTATTTCGCGGCAAGATGGCAGAAATTCCCCTTATTTTCAGCGAAAAATGCAGAAAATCCTCGTATTTTGGAGCAAAATTGCAGATACTCACCTAATTTTGGGGTAAAACATGCAGTAATTTTCTATATTCTGTGGCAAAAAGGCAGAAATTCCCCTTATTTTGGGTCAAATGGCAGAAATTCCCCTTATTTTAGGGCAAAATTTGCAAAACTTTTCCTTATTCGGGGGCAAAAAACAGAAATTCCCCTTATTTTGGGGCAAAATTGCAGAAATTTGCTTTATTTGGGGGCAAAAACAGAAATTCCCCTTATTTTGGGGCAAAATTGCAGAAATTTGCTTTATTATGGGGAAAAAGTGCAGAAATTTCCCTCATTTTAGGGCAAAATTGCAGAAATTTCACTTATTTCAGAAAAAAAAGCAAAATTTTTTCTTATTTTGGGGCAAAAAGGCAGAAATTCCCATTATTTTGTGGCAAAAAGGCAGAAATTCACCTTATTTTGGGGTAAAAGACAGAAATTCTTCTTATTTTGAGGTAAAATGCAGAAATTCCTCTTATTTAGAGGTAAAATGCAGAAATTCCCCTAATATTGGGAAAAAATGCAGAAATTCACTTTATTTTGGAGCTAAAAGGCAGAAATTTTTCGTATTTTGAAGAAAAATTGCAGAAATTCTCATTATTTTCCGGCAAAAAGGCTGAAATTCTCCTTATTTTGGGGCAAAAAGTCAGAAAATCTCCTTTTTTCGGTTGCAAAAATTCAGAAATTCCTTTTATTTTGGGCAAAATTGCAGAAATTTCCTATACTTTAGGGCAAAATTGCAGAAATTTCTCTTATTTTGGGGTAAAATTGCAGAAATTTCACTTATTTCAGGTAAAAATGGCAGAAATTTCTCTTATTTTGGGGCAAAAAGGCAGAAATTTTTTTTATTTTGGTACAAAATTGCAGAAATTTTTCTTATTTTGGGGCAAAAATGCAGAAATTCCCCATATTTTGGGGCAAAAGGCAGAAATTCCCCTTATTTTGAGAAAAAAGGCTGAAATTCCCCTTATTTTGGGGCAAAAAGGCAGAAATTCCCCTTATTTTTGTGCAAAATAACAGAAATTCCTTTTATTTTTGGGGAAAAGGCAGAAATTGCACTTATTTTTAGATAAAAGGCAGAAAATCCCCATATTTTAGGGCAAAAGTGAAGAAAATTCCCTTTTTTATGGCAAAAAGGTATGCATTCCCATTATTTTCGGGCAAATAGGCAGAAATTCCCTGTATTTTGGAGCAAAATTGCAGAAATTCCCCTAATTTTGTGGCAAAAAGGCAGAAATTCTTCTTATTTTGGGGTAAAACTGCAGAAATTTCACTTATTTCGCGGCAAGATGGCAGAAATTCCCCTTATTTTCAGCGAAAAATGCAGAAAATCCTCGTATTTTGGAGCAAAATTGCAGATATTCACCTAATTTTGGGGTAAAACATGCAGTAATTTTCTATATTCTGTGGCAAAAAGGCAGAAATTCCCCTTATTTTGGGTCAAATGGCAGAAATTCCCCTTATTTTAGGGCAAAATTTGCAAAACTTTTCCTTATTCGGGGGCAAAAAACAGAAATTCCCCTTATTTTGGGGCAAAATTGAAGAAATTTGCTTTATTTGGGGGCAAAAACAGAAATTCCCCTTATTTTGGGGCAAAATTGCAGAAATTTGCTTTATTATGGGGAAAAAGTGCAGAAATTTCCCTCATTTTAGGGCAAAATTGCAGAAATTTCACTTATTTCAGAAAAAAAAGCAAAATTTTTTCTTATTTTGGGGCAAAAAGGCAGAAATTCCCATTATTTTGTGGCAAAAAGGCAGAAATTCACCTTATTTTGGGGTAAAAGGCAGAAATTCTTCTTATTTTGAGGTAAAATGCAGAAATTCCTCTTATTTAGAGGTAAAATGCAGAAATTCCCCTAATATTGGGAAAAAATGCAGAAATTCACTTTATTTTGGAGCTAAAAGGCAGAAATTTTTCGTATTTTGAAGAAAAATTGCAGAAATTCTCATTATTTTCCGGCAAAAAGGCTGAAATTCTCCTTATTTTGGGGCAAAAAGTCAGAAAATCTCCTTTTTTCGGTTGCAAAAATTCAGAAATTCCTTTTATTTTGGGCAAAATTGCAGAAATTTCCTATACTTTAGGGCAAAATTGCAGAAATTTCTCTTATTTTGGGGTAAAATTGCAGAAATTTCACTTATTTCAGGTAAAAATGGCAGAAATTTCTCTTATTTTGGGGCAAAAAGGCAGAAATTTTTTTTATTTTGGTACAAAATTGCAGAAATTTTTCTTATTTTGGGGCAAAAATGCAGAAATTCCCCATATTTTGGGGCAAAAGGCAGAAATTCCCCTTATTTTGAGAAAAAAAGGCTGAAATTCCCCTTATTTTGGGGCAAAAAGGCAGAAATTCCCCTTATTTTTGTGCAAAATAACAGAAATTCCTTTTATTTTTGGGGAAAAGGCAGAAATTGCACTTATTTTTAGATAAAAGGCAGAAAATCCCCCTATTTTATTGCAAAAGTGAAGAAAATTCCCTTTTTTATGGCAAAAAGGTATGCATTCCCATTATTTTCGGGCAAATAGGCAGAAATTCCCTGTATTTTGGAGCAAAATTGCAGAAATTCCCCTAATTTTGTGGCAAAAAGGCAGAAATTCTTCTTATTTTGGGGTAAAACTGCAGAAATTTCACTTATTTCGCGGCAAGATGGCAGAAATTCCCCTTATTTTCAGCGAAAAATGCAGAAAATCCTCGTATTTTGGAGCAAAATTGCAGATATTCACCTAATTTTGGGGTAAAACATGCAGTAATTTTCTATATTCTGTGGCAAAAAGGCAGAAATTCCCTTTATTTTGGGTCAAATGGCAGAAATTCCCCTTATTTTAGGGCAAAATTTGCAAAACTTTTCCTTATTCGGGGGCAAAAAACAGAAATTCCCCTTATTTTGGGGCAAAATTGCAGAAATTTGCTTTATTTGGGGGCAAAAACAGAAATTCCCCTTATTTTGGGGCAAAATTGCAGAAATTTGCTTTATTAGGGGGAAAAAGGGCAGAAATTTCCCTCATTTTAGGGCAAAATTGCAGAAATTTCACTTATTTCAGAAAAAAAAGCAAAATTTTTTCTTATTTTGGGGCAAAAAGGCAGAAATTCCCATTATTTTGTGGCAAAAAGGCAGAAATTCACCTTATTTTGGGGTAAAAGGCAGAAATTCTTCTTATTTTGAGGTAAAATGCAGAAATTCCTCTTATTTAGAGGTAAAATGCAGAAATTCCCCTAATATTGGGAAAAAATGCAGAAATTCACTTTATTTTGGAGCTAAAAGGCAGAAATTTTTCGTATTTTGAAGAAAAATTGCAGAAATTCTCATTATTTTCCGGCAAAAAGGCTGAAATTCTCCTTATTTTGGGGCAAAAAGTCAGAAAATCTCCTTTTTTCGGTTGCAAAAATTCAGAAATTCCTTTTATTTTGGGCAAAATTGCAGAAATTTCCTATACTTTAGGGCAAAATTGCAGAAATTTCTCTTATTTTGGGGTAAAATTGCAGAAATTTCACTTATTTCAGGTAAAAATGGCAGAAATTTCTCTTATTTTGGGGCAAAAAGGCAGAAATTTTTTTTTATTTTGGTACAAAATTGCAGAAATTTTTCTTATTTTGGGGCAAAAATGCAGAAATTCCCCATATTTTGGGGCAAAAGGCAGAAATTCCCCTTATTTTGAGAAAAAAGGCTGAAATTCCCCTTATTTTGGGGCAAAAAGGCAGAAATTCCCCTTATTTTTGTGCAAAATAACAGAAATTCCTTTTATTTTTGGGGAAAAGGCAGAAATTGCACTTATTTTTAGATAAAAGGCAGAAAATCCCCCTATTTTATTGCAAAAGTGAAGAAAATTCCCTTTTTTATGGCAAAAAGGTATGCATTCCCATTATTTTCGGGCAAATAGGCAGAAATTCCCTGTATTTTGGAGCAAAATTGCAGAAATTCCCCTAATTTTGTGGCAAAAAGGCAGAAATTCTTCTTATTTTGGGGTAAAACTGCAGAAATTTCACTTATTTCGCGGCAAGATGGCAGAAATTCCCCTTATTTTCAGCGAAAAATGCAGAAAATCCTCGTATTTTGGAGCAAAATTGCAGATATTCACCTAATTTTGGGGTAAAACATGCAGTAATTTTCTATATTCTGTGGCAAAAAGGCAGAAATTCCCCTTATTTTGGGTCAAATGGCAGAAATTCCCCTTATTTTAGGGCAAAATTTGCAAAACTTTTCCTTATTCGGGGGCAAAAAACAGAAATTCCCCTTATTTTGGGGCAAAATTGCAGAAATTTGCTTTATTTGGGGGCAAAAACAGAAATTCCCCTTATTTTGGGGCAAAATTGCAGAAATTTGCTTTATTATGGGGAAAAAGTGCAGAAATTTCCCTCATTTTAGGGCAAAATTGCAGAAATTTCACTTATTTCAGAAAAAAAAGCAAAATTTTTTCTTATTTTGGGGCAAAAAGGCAGAAATTCCCATTATTTTGTGGCAAAAAGGCAGAAATTCACCTTATTTTGGGGTAAAAGGCAGAAATTCTTCTTATTTTGAGGTAAAATGCAGAAATTCCTCTTATTTAGAGGTAAAATGCAGAAATTCCCCTAATATTGGGAAAAAATGCAGAAATTCACTTTATTTTGGAGCTAAAAGGCAGAAATTTTTCGTATTTTGAAGAAAAATTGCAGAAATTCTCATTATTTTCCGGCAAAAAGGCTGAAATTCTCCTTATTTTGGGGCAAAAAGTCAGAAAATCTCCTTTTTTCGGTTGCAAAAATTCAGAAATTCCTTTTATTTTGGGCAAAATTGCAGAAATTTCCTATACTTTAGGGCAAAATTGCAGAAATTTCTCTTATTTTGGGGTAAAATTGCAGAAATTTCACTTATTTCAGGTAAAAATGGCAGAAATTTCTCTTATTTTGGGGCAAAAAGGCAGAAATTTTTTTTATTTTGGTACAAAATTGCAGAAATTTTTCTTATTTTGGGGCAAAAATGCAGAAATTCCCCATATTTTGGGGCAAAAGGCAGAAATTCCCCTTATTTTGAGAAAAAAGGCTGAAATTCCCCTTATTTTGGGGCAAAAAGGCAGAAATTCCCCTTATTTTTGTGCAAAATAACAGAAATTCCTTTTATTTTTGGGGAAAAGGCAGAAATTGCACTTATTTTTAGATAAAAGGCAGAAAATCCCCCTATTTTATTGCAAAAGTGAAGAAAATTCCCTTTTTTATGGCAAAAAGGTATGCATTCCCATTATTTTCGGGCAAATAGGCAGAAATTCCCTGTATTTTGGAGCAAAATTGCAGAAATTCCCCTAATTTTGTGGCAAAAAGGCAGAAATTCTTCTTATTTTGGGGTAAAACTGCAGAAATTTCACTTATTTCGCGGCAAGATGGCAGAAATTCCCCTTATTTTCAGCGAAAAATGCAGAAAATCCTCGTATTTTGGAGCAAAATTGCAGATATTCACCTAATTTTGGGGTAAAACATGCAGTAATTTTCTATATTCTGTGGCAAAAAGGCAGAAATTCCCCTTATTTTGGGTCAAATGGCAGAAATTCCCCTTATTTTAGGGCAAAATTTGCAAAACTTTTCCTTATTCGGGGGCAAAAAACAGAAATTCCCCTTATTTTGGGGCAAAATTGCAGAAATTTGCTTTATTTGGGGGCAAAAACAGAAATTCCCCTTATTTTGGGGCAAAATTGCAGAAATTTGCTTTATTATGGGGAAAAAGTGCAGAAATTTCCCTCATTTTAGGGCAAAATTGCAGAAATTTCACTTATTTCAAAAAAAAAAGCAAAATTTTTTCTTATTTTGGGGCAAAAAGGCAGAAATTCCCATTATTTTGTGGCAAAAAGGCAGAAATTCACCTTATTTTGGGGTAAAAGGCAGAAATTCTTCTTATTTTGAGGTAAAATGCAGAAATTCCTCTTATTTAGAGGTAAAATGCAGAAATTCCCCTAATATTGGGAAAAAATGCAGAAATTCACTTTATTTTGGAGCTAAAAGGCAGAAATTTTTCGTATTTTGAAGAAAAATTGCAGAAATTCTCATTATTTTCCGGCAAAAAGGCTGAAATTCTCCTTATTTTGGGGCAAAAAGTCAGAAAATCTCCTTTTTTCGGTTGCAAAAATTCAGAAATTCCTTTTATTTTGGGCAAAATTGCAGAAATTTCCTATACTTTAGGGCAAAATTGCAGAAATTTCTCTTATTTTGGGGTAAAATTGCAGAAATTTCACTTATTTCAGGTAAAAATGGCAGAAATTTCTCTTATTTTGGGGCAAAAAGGCAGAAATTTTTTTTTATTTTGGTACAAAATTGCAGAAATTTTTCTTATTTTGGGGCAAAAATGCAGAAATTCCCCATATTTTGGGGCAAAAGGCAGAAATTCCCCTTATTTTGAGAAAAAAGGCTGAAATTCCCCTTATTTTGGGGCAAAAAGGCAGAAATTCCCCTTATTTTTGTGCAAAATAACAGAAATTCCTTTTATTTTTGGGGAAAAGGCAGAAATTGCACTTATTTTTAGATAAAAGGCAGAAAATCCTCATATTTTAGGGCAAAAGTGAAGAAAATTCCCTTTTTTATGGCAAAAAGGTATGCATTCCCATTATTTTCGGGCAAATAGGCAGAAATTCCCTGTATTTTGGAGCAAAATTGCAGAAATTCCCCTAATTTTGTGGCAAAAAGGCAGAAATTCTTCTTATTTTGGGGTAAAACTGCAGAAATTTCACTTATTTCGCGGCAAGATGGCAGAAATTCCCCTTATTTTCAGCGAAAAATGCAGAAAATCCTCGTATTTTGGAGCAAAATTGCAGATATTCACCTAATTTTGGGGTAAAACATGCAGTAATTTTCTATATTCTGTGGCAAAATGGCAGAAATTCCCCTTATTTTGGGTCAAATGGCAGAAATTCCCCTTATTTTAGGGCAAAATTTGCAAAACTTTTCCTTATTCGGGGGCAAAAAACAGAAATTCCCCTTATTTTGGGGCAAAATTGCAGAAATTTGCTTTATTTGGGGGCAAAAACAGAAATTCCCCTTATTTTGGGGCAAAATTGCAGAAATTTGCTTTATTAGGGGGAAAAAGGGCAGAAATTTCCCTCATTTTAGGGCAAAATTGCAGAAATTTCACTTATTTCAGAAAAAAAAGCAAAATTTTTTCTTATTTTGGGGCAAAAAGGCAGAAATTCCCATTATTTTGTGGCAAAAAGGCAGAAATTCACCTTATTTTGGGGTAAAAGGCAGAAATTCTTCTTATTTTGAGGTAAAATGCAGAAATTCCTCTTATTTAGAGGTAAAATGCAGAAATTCCCCTAATATTGGGAAAAAATGCAGAAATTCACTTTATTTTGGAGCTAAAAGGCAGAAATTTTTCGTATTTTGAAGAAAAATTGCAGAAATTCTCATTATTTTCCGGCAAAAAGGCTGAAATTCTCCTTATTTTGGGGCAAAAAGTCAGAAAATCTCCTTTTTTCGGTTGCAAAAATTCAGAAATTCCTTTTATTTTGGGCAAAATTGCAGAAATTTCCTATACTTTAGGGCAAAATTGCAGAAATTTCTCTTATTTTGGGGTAAAATTGCAGAAATTTCACTTATTTCAGGTAAAAATGGCAGAAATTTCTCTTATTTTGGGGCAAAAAGGCAGAAATTTTTTTTATTTTGGTACAAAATTGCAGAAATTTTTCTTATTTTGGGGCAAAAATGCAGAAATTCCCCATATTTTGGGGCAAAAGGCAGAAATTCCCCTTATTTTGAGAAAAAAGGCTGAAATTCCCCTTATTTTGGGGCAAAAAGGCAGAAATTCCCCTTATTTTTGTGCAAAATAACAGAAATTCCTTTTATTTTTGGGGAAAAGGCAGAAATTGCACTTATTTTTAGATAAAAGGCAGAAAATCCCCCTATTTTATTGCAAAAGTGAAGAAAATTCCCTTTTTTATGGCAAAAAGGTATGCATTCCCATTATTTTCGGGCAAATAGGCAGAAATTCCCTGTATTTTGGAGCAAAATTGCAGAAATTCCCCTAATTTTGTGGCAAAAAGGCAGAAATTCTTCTTATTTTGGGGTAAAACTGCAGAAATTTCACTTATTTCGCGGCAAGATGGCAGAAATTCCCCTTATTTTCAGCGAAAAATGCAGAAAATCCTCGTATTTTGGAGCAAAATTGCAGATATTCACCTAATTTTGGGGTAAAACATGCAGTAATTTTCTATATTCTGTGGCAAAAAGGCAGAAATTCCCCTTATTTTGGGTCAAATGGCAGAAATTCCCCTTATTTTAGGGCAAAATTTGCAAAACTTTTCCTTATTCGGGGGCAAAAAACAGAAATTCCCCTTATTTTGGGGCAAAATTGCAGAAATTTGCTTTATTTGGGGGCAAAAACAGAAATTCCCCTTATTTTGGGGCAAAATTGCAGAAATTTGCTTTATTATGGGGAAAAAGTGCAGAAATTTCCCTCATTTTAGGGCAAAATTGCAGAAATTTCACTTATTTCAGAAAAAAAAGCAAAATTTTTTCTTATTTTGGGGCAAAAAGGCAGAAATTCCCATTATTTTGTGGCAAAAAGGCAGAAATTCACCTTATTTTGGGGTAAAAGGCAGAAATTCTTCTTATTTTGAGGTAAAATGCAGAAATTCCTCTTATTTAGAGGTAAAATGCAGAAATTCCCCTAATATTGGGAAAAAATGCAGAAATTCACTTTATTTTGGAGCTAAAAGGCAGAAATTTTTCGTATTTTGAAGAAAAATTGCAGAAATTCTCATTATTTTCCGGCAAAAAGGCTGAAATTCTCCTTATTTTGGGGCAAAAAGTCAGAAAATCTCCTTTTTTCGGTTGCAAAAATTCAGAAATTCCTTTTATTTTGGGCAAAATTGCAGAAATTTCCTATACTTTAGGGCAAAATTGCAGAAATTTCTCTTATTTTGGGGTAAAATTGCAGAAATTTCACTTATTTCAGGTAAAAATGGCAGAAATTTCTCTTATTTTGGGGCAAAAAGGCAGAAATTTTTTTTATTTTGGTACAAAATTGCAGAAATTTTTCTTATTTTGGGGCAAAAATGCAGAAATTCCCCATATTTTGGGGCAAAAGGCAGAAATTCCCCTTATTTTGAGAAAAAAGGCTGAAATTCCCCTTATTTTGGGGCAAAAAGGCAGAAATTCCCCTTATTTTTGTGCAAAATAAGAGAAATTCCTTTTATTTTTGGGGAAAAGGCAGAAATTGCACTTATTTTTAGATAAAAGGCAGAAAATCCCCCTATTTTATTGCAAAAGTGAAGAAAATTCCCTTTTTTATGGCAAAAAGGTATGCATTCCCATTATTTTCGGGCAAATAGGCAGAAATTCCCTGTATTTTGGAGCAAAATTGCAGAAATTCCCCTAATTTTGTGGCAAAAAGGCAGAAATTCTTCTTATTTTGGGGTAAAACTGCAGAAATTTCACTTATTTCGCGGCAAGATGGCAGAAATTCCCCTTATTTTCAGCGAAAAATGCAGAAAATCCTCGTATTTTGGAGCAAAATTGCAGATATTCACCTAATTTTGGGGTAAAACATGCAGTAATTTTCTATATTCTGTGGCAAAAAGGCAGAAATTCCCCTTATTTTGGGTCAAATGGCAGAAATTCCCCTTATTTTAGGGCAAAATTTGCAAAACTTTTCCTTATTCGGGGGCAAAAAACAGAAATTCCCCTTATTTTGGGGCAAAATTGCAGAAATTTGCTTTATTTGGGGGCAAAAACAGAAATTCCCCTTATTTTGGGGCAAAATTGCAGAAATTTGCTTTATTATGGGGAAAAAGTGCAGAAATTTCCCTCATTTTAGGGCAAAATTGCAGAAATTTCACTTATTTCAGAAAAAAAAGCAAAATTTTTTCTTATTTTGGGGCAAAAAGGCAGAAATTCCCATTATTTTGTGGCAAAAAGGCAGAAATTCACCTTATTTTGGGGTAAAAGGCAGAAATTCTTCTTATTTTGAGGTAAAATGCAGAAATTCCTCTTATTTAGAGGTAAAATGCAGAAATTCCCCTAATATTGGGAAAAAATGCAGAAATTCACTTTATTTTGGAGCTAAAAGGCAGAAATTTTTCGTATTTTGAAGAAAAATTGCAGAAATTCTCATTATTTTCCGGCAAAAAGGCTGAAATTCTCCTTATTTTGGGGCAAAAAGTCAGAAAATCTCCTTTTTTCGGTTGCAAAAATTCAGAAATTCCTTTTATTTTGGGCAAAATTGCAGAAATTTCCTATACTTTAGGGCAAAATTGCAGAAATTTCTCTTATTTTGGGGTAAAATTGCAGAAATTTCACTTATTTCAGGTAAAAATGGCAGAAATTTCTCTTATTTTGGGGCAAAAAGGCAGAAATTTTTTTTTATTTTGGTACAAAATTGCAGAAATTTTTCTTATTTTGGGGTAAAAATGCAGAAATTCCCCATATTTTGGGGCAAAAGGCAGAAATTCCCCTTATTTTGAGAAAAAAGGCTGAAATTCCCCTTATTTTGGGGCAAAAAGGCAGAAATTCCCCTTATTTTTGTGCAAAATAACAGAAATTCCTTTTATTTTTGGGGAAAAGGCAGAAATTGCACTTATTTTTAGATAAAAGGCAGAAAATCCTCATATTTTAGGGCAAAAGTGAAGAAAATTCCCTTTTTTATGGCAAAAAGGTATGCATTCCCATTATTTTCGGGCAAATAGGCAGAAATTCCCTGTATTTTGGAGCAAAATTGCAGAAATTCCCCTAATTTTGTGGCAAAAAGGCAGAAATTCTTCTTATTTTGGGGTAAAACTGCAGAAATTTCACTTATTTCGCGGCAAGATGGCAGAAATTCCCCTTATTTTCAGCGAAAAATGCAGAAAATCCTCGTATTTTGGAGCAAAATTGCAGATATTCACCTAATTTTGGGGTAAAACATGCAGTAATTTTCTATATTCTGTGGCAAAATGGCAGAAATTCCCCTTATTTTGGGTCAAATGGCAGAAATTCCCCTTATTTTAGGGCAAAATTTGCAAAACTTTTCCTTATTCGGGGGCAAAAAACAGAAATTCCCCTTATTTTGGGGCAAAATTGCAGAAATTTGCTTTATTTGGGGGCAAAAACAGAAATTCCCCTTATTTTGGGGCAAAATTGCAGAAATTTGCTTTATAATGGGGAAAAAGTGCAGAAATTTCCCTCATTTTAGGGCAAAATTGCAGAAATTTCACTTATTTCAGAAAAAAAAGCAAAATTTTTTCTTATTTTGGGGCAAAAAGGCAGAAATTCCCATTATTTTGTGGCAAAAAGGCAGAAATTCACCTTATTTTGGGGTAAAAGGCAGAAATTCTTCTTATTTTGAGGTAAAATGCAGAAATTCCTCTTATTTAGAGGTAAAATGCAGAAATTCCCCTAATATTGGGAAAAAATGCAGAAATTCACTTTATTTTGGAGCTAAAAGGCAGAAATTTTTCATATTTTGAAGAAAAATTGCAGAAATTCTCATTATTTTCCGGCAAAAAGGCTGAAATTCTCCTTATTTTGGGGCAAAAAGTCAGAAAATCTCCTTTTTTCGGTTGCAAAAATTCAGAAATTCCTTTTATTTTGGGCAAAATTGCAGAAATTTCCTATACTTTAGGGCAAAATTGCAGAAATTTCTCTTATTTTGGGGTAAAATTGCAGAAATTTCACTTATTTCAGGTAAAAATGGCAGAAATTTCTCTTATTTTGGGGCAAAAAGGCAGAAATTTTTTTTATTTTGGTACAAAATTGCAGAAATTTTTCTTATTTTGGGGCAAAAATGCAGAAATTCCCCATATTTTGGGGCAAAAGGCAGAAATTCCCCTTATTTTGAGAAAAAAGGCTGAAATTCCCCTTATTTTGGGGCAAAAAGGCAGAAATTCCCCTTATTTTTGTGCAAAATAACAGAAATTCCTTTTATTTTTGGGGAAAAGGCAGAAATTGCACTTATTTTTAGATAAAAGGCAGAAAATCCCCCTATTTTATTGCAAAAGTGAAGAAAATTCCCTTTTTTATGGCAAAAAGGTATGCATTCCCATTATTTTCGGGCAAATAGGCAGAAATTCCCTGTATTTTGGAGCAAAATTGCAGAAATTCCCCTAATTTTGTGGCAAAAAGGCAGAAATTCTTCTTATTTTGGGGTAAAACTGCAGAAATTTCACTTATTTCGCGGCAAGATGGCAGAAATTCCCCTTATTTTCAGCGAAAAATGCAGAAAATCCTCGTATTTTGGAGCAAAATTGCAGATATTCACCTAATTTTGGGGTAAAACATGCAGTAATTTTCTATATTCTGTGGCAAAAAGGCAGAAATTCCCCTTATTTTGGGTCAAATGGCAGAAATTCCCCTTATTTTAGGGCAAAATTTGCAAAACTTTTCCTTATTCGGGGGCAAAAAACAGAAATTCCCCTTATTTTGGGGCAAAATTGCAGAAATTTGCTTTATTTGGGGGCAAAAACAGAAATTCCCCTTATTTTGGGGCAAAATTGCAGAAATTTGCTTTATTATGGGGAAAAAGTGCAGAAATTTCCCTCATTTTAGGGCAAAATTGCAGAAATTTCACTTATTTCAAAAAAAAAAGCAAAATTTTTTCTTATTTTGGGGCAAAAAGGCAGAAATTCCCATTATTTTGTGGCAAAAAGGCAGAAATTCACCTTATTTTGGGGTAAAAGGCAGAAATTCTTCTTATTTTGAGGTAAAATGCAGAAATTCCTCTTATTTAGAGGTAAAATGCAGAAATTCCCCTAATATTGGGAAAAAATGCAGAAATTCACTTTATTTTGGAGCTAAAAGGCAGAAATTTTTCGTATTTTGAAGAAAAATTGCAGAAATTCTCATTATTTTCCGGCAAAAAGGCTGAAATTCTCCTTATTTTGGGGCAAAAAGTCAGAAAATCTCCTTTTTTCGGTTGCAAAAATTCAGAAATTCCTTTTATTTTGGGCAAAATTGCAGAAATTTCCTATACTTTAGGGCAAAATTGCAGAAATTTCTCTTATTTTGGGGTAAAATTGCAGAAATTTCACTTATTTCAGGTAAAAATGGCAGAAATTTCTCTTATTTTGGGGCAAAAAGGCAGAAATTTTTTTTTATTTTGGTACAAAATTGCAGAAATTTTTCTTATTTTGGGGCAAAAATGCAGAAATTCCCCATATTTTGGGGCAAAAGGCAGAAATTCCCCTTATTTTGAGAAAAAAGGCTGAAATTCCCCTTATTTTGGGGCAAAAAGGCAGAAATTCCCCTTATTTTTGTGCAAAATAACAGAAATTCCTTTTATTTTTGGGGAAAAGGCAGAAATTGCACTTATTTTTAGATAAAAGGCAGAAAATCCTCATATTTTAGGGCAAAAGTGAAGAAAATTCCCTTTTTTATGGCAAAAAGGTATGCATTCCCATTATTTTCGGGCAAATAGGCAGAAATTCCCTGTATTTTGGAGCAAAATTGCAGAAATTCCCCTAATTTTGTGGCAAAAAGGCAGAAATTCTTCTTATTTTGGGGTAAAACTGCAGAAATTTCACTTATTTCGCGGCAAGATGGCAGAAATTCCCCTTATTTTCAGCGAAAAATGCAGAAAATCCTCGTATTTTGGAGCAAAATTGCAGATATTCACCTAATTTTGGGGTAAAACATGCAGTAATTTTCTATATTCTGTGGCAAAATGGCAGAAATTCCCCTTATTTTGGGTCAAATGGCAGAAATTCCCCTTATTTTAGGGCAAAATTTGCAAAACTTTTCCTTATTCGGGGGCAAAAAACAGAAATTCCCCTTATTTTGGGGCAAAATTGCAGAAATTTGCTTTATTTGGGGGCAAAAACAGAAATTCCCCTTATTTTGGGGCAAAATTGCAGAAATTTGCTTTATTAGGGGGAAAAAGGGCAGAAATTTCCCTCATTTTAGGGCAAAATTGCAGAAATTTCACTTATTTCAGAAAAAAAAGCAAAATTTTTTCTTATTTTGGGGCAAAAAGGCAGAAATTCCCATTATTTTGTGGCAAAAAGGCAGAAATTCACCTTATTTTGGGGTAAAAGGCAGAAATTCTTCTTATTTTGAGGTAAAATGCAGAAATTCCTCTTATTTAGAGGTAAAATGCAGAAATTCCCCTAATATTGGGAAAAAATGCAGAAATTCACTTTATTTTGGAGCTAAAAGGCAGAAATTTTTCGTATTTTGAAGAAAAATTGCAGAAATTCTCATTATTTTCCGGCAAAAAGGCTGAAATTCTCCTTATTTTGGGGCAAAAAGTCAGAAAATCTCCTTTTTTCGGTTGCAAAAATTCAGAAATTCCTTTTATTTTGGGCAAAATTGCAGAAATTTCCTATACTTTAGGGCAAAATTGCAGAAATTTCTCTTATTTTGGGGTAAAATTGCAGAAATTTCACTTATTTCAGGTAAAAATGGCAGAAATTTCTCTTATTTTGGGGCAAAAAGGCAGAAATTTTTTTTATTTTGGTACAAAATTGCAGAAATTTTTCTTATTTTGGGGCAAAAATGCAGAAATTCCCCATATTTTGGGGCAAAAGGCAGAAATTCCCCTTATTTTGAGAAAAAAGGCTGAAATTCCCCTTATTTTGGGGCAAAAAGGCAGAAATTCCCCTTATTTTTGTGCAAAATAACAGAAATTCCTTTTATTTTTGGGGAAAAGGCAGAAATTGCACTTATTTTTAGATAAAAGGCAGAAAATCCCCCTATTTTATTGCAAAAGTGAAGAAAATTCCCTTTTTTATGGCAAAAAGGTATGCATTCCCATTATTTTCGGGCAAATAGGCAGAAATTCCCTGTATTTTGGAGCAAAATTGCAGAAATTCCCCTAATTTTGTGGCAAAAAGGCAGAAATTCTTCTTATTTTGGGGTAAAACTGCAGAAATTTCACTTATTTCGCGGCAAGATGGCAGAAATTCCCCTTATTTTCAGCGAAAAATGCAGAAAATCCTCGTATTTTGGAGCAAAATTGCAGATATTCACCTAATTTTGGGGTAAAACATGCAGTAATTTTCTATATTCTGTGGCAAAAAGGCAGAAATTCCCCTTATTTTGGGTCAAATGGCAGAAATTCCCCTTATTTTAGGGCAAAATTTGCAAAACTTTTCCTTATTCGGGGGCAAAAAACAGAAATTCCCCTTATTTTGGGGCAAAATTGCAGAAATTTGCTTTATTTGGGGGCAAAAACAGAAATTCCCCTTATTTTGGGGCAAAATTGCAGAAATTTGCTTTATTATGGGGAAAAAGTGCAGAAATTTCCCTCATTTTAGGGCAAAATTGCAGAAATTTCACTTATTTCAGAAAAAAAAGCAAAATTTTTTCTTATTTTGGGGCAAAAAGGCAGAAATTCCCATTATTTTGTGGCAAAAAGGCAGAAATTCACCTTATTTTGGGGTAAAAGGCAGAAATTCTTCTTATTTTGAGGTAAAATGCAGAAATTCCTCTTATTTAGAGGTAAAATGCAGAAATTCCCCTAATATTGGGAAAAAATGCAGAAATTCACTTTATTTTGGAGCTAAAAGGCAGAAATTTTTCGTATTTTGAAGAAAAATTGCAGAAATTCTCATTATTTTCCGGCAAAAAGGCTGAAATTCTCCTTATTTTGGGGCAAAAAGTCAGAAAATCTCCTTTTTTCGGTTGCAAAAATTCAGAAATTCCTTTTATTTTGGGCAAAATTGCAGAAATTTCCTATACTTTAGGGCAAAATTGCAGAAATTTCTCTTATTTTGGGGTAAAATTGCAGAAATTTCACTTATTTCAGGTAAAAATGGCAGAAATTTCTCTTATTTTGGGGCAAAAAGGCAGAAATTTTTTTTATTTTGGTACAAAATTGCAGAAATTTTTCTTATTTTGGGGCAAAAATGCAGAAATTCCCCATATTTTGGGGCAAAAGGCAGAAATTCCCCTTATTTTGAGAAAAAAGGCTGAAATTCCCCTTATTTTGGGGCAAAAAGGCAGAAATTCCCCTTATTTTTGTGCAAAATAAGAGAAATTCCTTTTATTTTTGGGGAAAAGGCAGAAATTGCACTTATTTTTAGATAAAAGGCAGAAAATCCCCCTATTTTATTGCAAAAGTGAAGAAAATTCCCTTTTTTATGGCAAAAAGGTATGCATTCCCATTATTTTCGGGCAAATAGGCAGAAATTCCCTGTATTTTGGAGCAAAATTGCAGAAATTCCCCTAATTTTGTGGCAAAAAGGCAGAAATTCTTCTTATTTTGGGGTAAAACTGCAGAAATTTCACTTATTTCGCGGCAAGATGGCAGAAATTCCCCTTATTTTCAGCGAAAAATGCAGAAAATCCTCGTATTTTGGAGCAAAATTGCAGATATTCACCTAATTTTGGGGTAAAACATGCAGTAATTTTCTATATTCTGTGGCAAAAAGGCAGAAATTCCCCTTATTTTGGGTCAAATGGCAGAAATTCCCCTTATTTTAGGGCAAAATTTGCAAAACTTTTCCTTATTCGGGGGCAAAAAACAGAAATTCCCCTTATTTTGGGGCAAAATTGCAGAAATTTGCTTTATTTGGGGGCAAAAACAGAAATTCCCCTTATTTTGGGGCAAAATTGCAGAAATTTGCTTTATTATGGGGAAAAAGTGCAGAAATTTCCCTCATTTTAGGGCAAAATTGCAGAAATTTCACTTATTTCAGAAAAAAAAGCAAAATTTTTTCTTATTTTGGGGCAAAAAGGCAGAAATTCCCATTATTTTGTGGCAAAAAGGCAGAAATTCACCTTATTTTGGGGTAAAAGGCAGAAATTCTTCTTATTTTGAGGTAAAATGCAGAAATTCCTCTTATTTAGAGGTAAAATGCAGAAATTCCCCTAATATTGGGAAAAAATGCAGAAATTCACTTTATTTTGGAGCTAAAAGGCAGAAATTTTTCGTATTTTGAAGAAAAATTGCAGAAATTCTCATTATTTTCCGGCAAAAAGGCTGAAATTCTCCTTATTTTGGGGCAAAAAGTCAGAAAATCTCCTTTTTTCGGTTGCAAAAATTCAGAAATTCCTTTTATTTTGGGCAAAATTGCAGAAATTTCCTATACTTTAGGGCAAAATTGCAGAAATTTCTCTTATTTTGGGGTAAAATTGCAGAAATTTCACTTATTTCAGGTAAAAATGGCAGAAATTTCTCTTATTTTGGGGCAAAAAGGCAGAAATTTTTTTTTATTTTGGTACAAAATTGCAGAAATTTTTCTTATTTTGGGGTAAAAATGCAGAAATTCCCCATATTTTGGGGCAAAAGGCAGAAATTCCCCTTATTTTGAGAAAAAAGGCTGAAATTCCCCTTATTTTGGGGCAAAAAGGCAGAAATTCCCCTTATTTTTGTGCAAAATAACAGAAATTCCTTTTATTTTTGGGGAAAAGGCAGAAATTGCACTTATTTTTAGATAAAAGGCAGAAAATCCTCATATTTTAGGGCAAAAGTGAAGAAAATTCCCTTTTTTATGGCAAAAAGGTATGCATTCCCATTATTTTCGGGCAAATAGGCAGAAATTCCCTGTATTTTGGAGCAAAATTGCAGAAATTCCCCTAATTTTGTGGCAAAAAGGCAGAAATTCTTCTTATTTTGGGGTAAAACTGCAGAAATTTCACTTATTTCGCGGCAAGATGGCAGAAATTCCCCTTATTTTCAGCGAAAAATGCAGAAAATCCTCGTATTTTGGAGCAAAATTGCAGATATTCACCTAATTTTGGGGTAAAACATGCAGTAATTTTCTATATTCTGTGGCAAAATGGCAGAAATTCCCCTTATTTTGGGTCAAATGGCAGAAATTCCCCTTATTTTAGGGCAAAATTTGCAAAACTTTTCCTTATTCGGGGGCAAAAAACAGAAATTCCCCTTATTTTGGGGCAAAATTGCAGAAATTTGCTTTATTTGGGGGCAAAAACAGAAATTCCCCTTATTTTGGGGCAAAATTGCAGAAATTTGCTTTATAATGGGGAAAAAGTGCAGAAATTTCCCTCATTTTAGGGCAAAATTGCAGAAATTTCACTTATTTCAGAAAAAAAAGCAAAATTTTTTCTTATTTTGGGGCAAAAAGGCAGAAATTCCCATTATTTTGTGGCAAAAAGGCAGAAATTCACCTTATTTTGGGGTAAAAGGCAGAAATTCTTCTTATTTTGAGGTAAAATGCAGAAATTCCTCTTATTTAGAGGTAAAATGCAGAAATTCCCCTAATATTGGGAAAAAATGCAGAAATTCACTTTATTTTGGAGCTAAAAGGCAGAAATTTTTCATATTTTGAAGAAAAATTGCAGAAATTCTCATTATTTTCCGGCAAAAAGGCTGAAATTCTCCTTATTTTGGGGCAAAAAGTCAGAAAATCTCCTTTTTTCGGTTGCAAAAATTCAGAAATTCCTTTTATTTTGGGCAAAATTGCAGAAATTTCCTATACTTTAGGGCAAAATTGCAGAAATTTCTCTTATTTTGGGGTAAAATTGCAGAAATTTCACTTATTTCAGGTAAAAATGGCAGAAATTTCTCTTATTTTGGGGCAAAAAGGCAGAAATTTTTTTTATTTTGGTACAAAATTGCAGAAATTTTTCTTATTTTGGGGCAAAAATGCAGAAATTCCCCATATTTTGGGGCAAAAGGCAGAAATTCCCCTTATTTTGAGAAAAAAGGCTGAAATTCCCCTTATTTTGGGGCAAAAAGGCAGAAATTCCCCTTATTTTTGTGCAAAATAACAGAAATTCCTTTTATTTTTGGGGAAAAGGCAGAAATTGCACTTATTTTTAGATAAAAGGCAGAAAATCCCCATATTTTAGGGCAAAAGTGAAGAAAATTCCCTTTTTTATGGCAAAAAGGTATGCATTCCCATTATTTTCGGGCAAATAGGCAGAAATTCCCTGTATTTTGGAGCAAAATTGCAGAAATTCCCCTAATTTTGTGGCAAAAAGGCAGAAATTCTTCTTATTTTGGGGTAAAACTGCAGAAATTTCACTTATTTCGTGGCAAGATGGCAGAAATTCCCCTTATTTTCAGCGAAAAATGCAGAAAATCCTCGTATTTTGGAGCAAAATTGCAGATATTCACCTAATTTTGGGGTAAAACATGCAGTAATTTTCTATATTCTGTGGCAAAAAGGCAGAAATTCCCCTTATTTTGGGTCAAATGGCAGAAATTCCCCTTATTTTAGGGCAAAATTTGCAAAACTTTTCCTTATTCGGGGGCAAAAAACAGAAATTCCCCTTATTTTGGGGCAAAATTGCAGAAATTTGCTTTATTTGGGGGCAAAAACAGAAATTCCCCTTATTTTGGGGCAAAATTGCAGAAATTTGCTTTATTATGGGGAAAAAGTGCAGAAATTTCCCTCATTTTAGGGCAAAATTGCAGAAATTTCACTTATTTCAGAAAAAAAAGCAAAATTTTTTCTTATTTTGGGGCAAAAAGGCAGAAATTCCCATTATTTTGTGGCAAAAAGGCAGAAATTCACCTTATTTTGGGGTAAAAGGCAGAAATTCTTCTTATTTTGAGGTAAAATGCAGAAATTCCTCTTATTTAGAGGTAAAATGCAGAAATTCCCCTAATATTGGGAAAAAATGCAGAAATTCACTTTATTTTGGAGCTAAAAGGCAGAAATTTTTCGTATTTTGAAGAAAAATTGCAGAAATTCTCATTATTTTCCGGCAAAAAGGCTGAAATTCTCCTTATTTTGGGGCAAAAAGTCAGAAAATCTCCTTTTTTCGGTTGCAAAAATTCAGAAATTCCTTTTATTTTGGGCAAAATTGCAGAAATTTCCTATACTTTAGGGCAAAATTGCAGAAATTTCTCTTATTTTGGGGTAAAATTGCAGAAATTTCACTTATTTCAGGTAAAAATGGCAGAAATTTCTCTTATTTTGGGGCAAAAAGGCAGAAATTTTTTTTATTTTGGTACAAAATTGCAGAAATTTTTCTTATTTTGGGGCAAAAATGCAGAAATTCCCCATATTTTGGGGCAAAAGGCAGAAATTCCCCTTATTTTGAGAAAAAAGGCTGAAATTCCCCTTATCTTGGGGCAAAAAGGCAGAAATTCCCCTTATTTTTGTGCAAAATAACAGAAATTCCTTTTATTTTTGGGGAAAAGGCAGAAATTGCACTTATTTTTAGATAAAAGGCAGAAAATCCCCCTATTTTATTGCAAAAGTGAAGAAAATTCCCTTTTTTATGGCAAAAAGGTATGCATTCCCATTATTTTCGGGCAAATAGGCAGAAATTCCCTGTATTTTGGAGCAAAATTGCAGAAATTCCCCTAATTTTGTGGCAAAAAGGCAGAAATTCTTCTTATTTTGGGGTAAAACTGCAGAAATTTCACTTATTTCGCGGCAAGATGGCAGAAATTCCCCTTATTTTCAGCGAAAAATGCAGAAAATCCTCGTATTTTGGAGCAAAATTGCAGATATTCACCTAATTTTGGGGTAAAACATGCAGTAATTTTCTATATTCTGTGGCAAAAAGGCAGAAATTCCCCTTATTTTGGGTCAAATGGCAGAAATTCCCCTTATTTTAGGGCAAAATTTGCAAAACTTTTCCTTATTCGGGGGCAAAAAACAGAAATTCCCCTTATTTTGGGGCAAAATTGCAGAAATTTGCTTTATTTGGGGGCAAAAACAGAAATTCCCCTTATTTTGGGGCAAAATTGCAGAAATTTGCTTTATTATGGGGAAAAAGTGCAGAAATTTCCCTCATTTTAGGGCAAAATTGCAGAAATTTCACTTATTTCAGAAAAAAAAGCAAAATTTTTTCTTATTTTGGGGCAAAAAGGCAGAAATTCCCATTATTTTGTGGCAAAAAGGCAGAAATTCACCTTATTTTGGGGTAAAAGGCAGAAATTCTTCTTATTTTGAGGTAAAATGCAGAAATTCCTCTTATTTAGAGGTAAAATGCAGAAATTCCCCTAATATTGGGAAAAAATGCAGAAATTCACTTTATTTTGGAGCTAAAAGGCAGAAATTTTTCGTATTTTGAAAAAAAATTGCAGAAATTCTCATTATTTTCCGGCAAAAAGGCTGAAATTCTCCTTATTTTGGGGCAAAAAGTCAGAAAATCTCCTTTTTTCGGTTGCAAAAATTCAGAAATTCCTTTTATTTTGGGCAAAATTGCAGAAATTTCCTATACTTTAGGGCAAAATTGCAGAAATTTCTCTTATTTTGGGGTAAAATTGCAGAAATTTCACTTATTTCAGGTAAAAATGGCAGAAATTTCTCTTATTTTGGGGCAAAAAGGCAGAAATTTTTTTTATTTTGGTACAAAATTGCAGAAATTTTTCTTATTTTGGGGCAAAAATGCAGAAATTCCTCATATTTTGGGGCAAAAGGCAGAAATTCCCCTTATTTTGAGAAAAAAGGCTGAAATTCCCCTTATTTTGGGGCAAAAAGGCAGAAATTCCCCTTATTTTTGTGCAAAATAACAGAAATTCCTTTTATTTTTGGGGAAAAGGCAGAAATTGCACTTATTTTTAGATAAAAGGCAGAAAATCCTCATATTTTAGGGCAAAAGTGAAGAAAATTCCCTTTTTTATGGCAAAAAGGTATGCATTCCCATTATTTTCGGGCAAATAGGCAGAAATTCCCTGTATTTTGGAGCAAAATTGCAGAAATTCCCCTAATTTTGTGGCAAAAAGGCAGAAATTCTTCTTATTTTGGGGTAAAACTGCAGAAATTTCACTTATTTCGCGGCAAGATGGCAGAAATTCCCCTTATTTTCAGCGAAAAATGCAGAAAATCCTCGTATTTTGGAGCAAAATTGCAGATATTCACCTAATTTTGGGGTAAAACATGCAGTAATTTTCTATATTCTGTGGCAAAAAGGCAGAAATTCCCCTTATTTTGGGTCAAATGGCAGAAATTCCCCTTATTTTAGGGCAAAATTTGCAAAACTTTTCCTTATTCGGGGGCAAAAAACAGAAATTCCCCTTATTTTGGGGCAAAATTGCAGAAATTTGCTTTATTTGGGGGCAAAAACAGAAATTCCCCTTATTTTGGGGCAAAATTGCAGAAATTTGCTTTATTATGGGGAAAAAGTGCAGAAATTTCCCTCATTTTAGGGCAAAATTGCAGAAATTTCACTTATTTCAGAAAAAAAAGCAAAATTTTTTCTTATTTTGGGGCAAAAAGGCAGAAATTCCCATTATTTTGTGGCAAAAAGGCAGAAATTCACCTTATTTTGGGGTAAAAGGCAGAAATTCTTCTTATTTTGAGGTAAAATGCAGAAATTCCTCTTATTTAGAGGTAAAATGCAGAAATTCCCCTAATATTGGGAAAAAATGCAGAAATTCACTTTATTTTGGAGCTAAAAGGCAGAAATTTTTCGTATTTTGAAGAAAAATTGCAGAAATTCTCATTATTTTCCGGCAAAAAGGCTGAAATTCTCCTTATTTTGGGGCAAAAAGTCAGAAAATCTCCTTTTTTCGGTTGCAAAAATTCAGAAATTCCTTTTATTTTGGGCAAAATTGCAGAAATTTCCTATACTTTAGGGCAAAATTGCAGAAATTTCTCTTATTTTGGGGTAAAATTGCAGAAATTTCACTTATTTCAGGTAAAAATGGCAGAAATTTCTCTTATTTTGGGGCAAAAAGGCAGAAATTTTTTTTATTTTGGTACAAAATTGCAGAAATTTTTTCTTATTTTGGGGCAAAAATGCAGAAATTCCCCATATTTTGGGGCAAAAGGCAGAAATTCCCCTTATTTTGAGAAAAAAGGCTGAAATTCCCCTTATTTTGGGGCAAAAAGGCAGAAATTCCCCTTATTTTTGTGCAAAATAACAGAAATTCCTTTTATTTTTGGGGAAAAGGCAGAAATTGCACTTATTTTTAGATAAAAGGCAGAAAATCCCCCTATTTTATTGCAAAAGTGAAGAAAATTCCCTTTTTTATGGCAAAAAGGTATGCATTCCCATTATTTTCGGGCAAATAGGCAGAAATTCCCTGTATTTTGGAGCAAAATTGCAGAAATTCCCCTAATTTTGTGGCAAAAAGGCAGAAATTCTTCTTATTTTGGGGTAAAACTGCAGAAATTTCACTTATTTCGCGGCAAGATGGCAGAAATTCCCCTTATTTTCAGCGAAAAATGCAGAAAATCCTCGTATTTTGGAGCAAAATTGCAGATATTCACCTAATTTTGGGGTAAAACATGCAGTAATTTTCTATATTCTGTGGCAAAAAGGCAGAAATTCCCCTTATTTTGGGTCAAATGGCAGAAATTCCCCTTATTTTAGGGCAAAATTTGCAAAACTTTTCCTTATTCGGGGGCAAAAAACAGAAATTCCCCTTATTTTGGGGCAAAATTGCAGAAATTTGCTTTATTTGGGGGCAAAAACAGAAATTCCCCTTATTTTGGGGCAAAATTGCAGAAATTTGCTTTATTATGGGGAAAAAGTGCAGAAATTTCCCTCATTTTAGGGCAAAATTGCAGAAATTTCACTTATTTCAGAAAAAAAAGCAAAATTTTTTCTTATTTTGGGGCAAAAAGGCAGAAATTCCCATTATTTTGTGGCAAAAAGGCAGAAATTCACCTTATTTTGGGGTAAAAGGCAGAAATTCTTCTTATTTTGAGGTAAAATGCAGAAATTCCTCTTATTTAGAGGTAAAATGCAGAAATTCCCCTAATATTGGGAAAAAATGCAGAAATTCACTTTATTTTGGAGCTAAAAGGCAGAAATTTTTCGTATTTTGAAGAAAAATTGCAGAAATTCTCATTATTTTCCGGCAAAAAGGCTGAAATTCTCCTTATTTTGGGGCAAAAAGTCAGAAAATCTCCTTTTTTCGGTTGCAAAAATTCAGAAATTCCTTTTATTTTGGGCAAAATTGCAGAAATTTCTCTTATTTTGGGGTAAAATTGCAGAAATTTCTCTTATTTTGGGGTAAAATTGCAGAAATTTCACTTATTTCAGGTAAAAATGGCAGAAATTTCTCTTATTTTGGGGCAAAAAGGCAGAAATTTTTTTTATTTTGGTACAAAATTGCAGAAATTTTTCTTATTTTGGGGCAAAAATGCAGAAATTCCCCATATTTTGGGGCAAAAGGCAGAAATTCCCCTTATTTTGAGAAAAAAGGCTGAAATTCCCCTTATTTTGGGGCAAAAAGGCAGAAATTCCCCTTATTTTTGTGCAAAATAACAGAAATTCCTTTTATTTTTGGGGAAAAGGCAGAAATTGCACTTATTTTTAGATAAAAGGCAGAAAATCCCCCTATTTTATTGCAAAAGTGAAGAAAATTCCCTTTTTTATGGCAAAAAGGTATGCATTCCCATTATTTTCGGGCAAATAGGCAGAAATTCCCTGTATTTTGGAGCAAAATTGCAGAAATTCCCCTAATTTTGTGGCAAAAAGGCAGAAATTCTTCTTATTTTGGGGTAAAACTGCAGAAATTTCACTTATTTCGCGGCAAGATGGCAGAAATTCCCCTTATTTTCAGCGAAAAATGCAGAAAATCCTCGTATTTTGGAGCAAAATTGCAGATATTCACCTAATTTTGGGGTAAAACATGCAGTAATTTTCTATATTCTGTGGCAAAAAGGCAGAAATTCCCCTTATTTTGGGTCAAATGGCAGAAATTCCCCTTATTTTAGGGCAAAATTTGCAAAACTTTTCCTTATTCGGGGGCAAAAAACAGAAATTCCCCTTATTTTGGGGCAAAATTGCAGAAATTTGCTTTATTTGGGGGCAAAAACAGAAATTCCCCTTATTTTGGGGCAAAATTGCAGAAATTTGCTTTATTATGGGGAAAAAGTGCAGAAATTTCCCTCATTTTAGGGCAAAATTGCAGAAATTTCACTTATTTCAGAAAAAAAAGCAAAATTTTTTTCCTATTTTGGGGCAAAAAGGCAGAAATTCCCATTATTTTGTGGCAAAAAGGCAGAAATTCACCTTATTTTGGGGTAAAAGGCAGAAATTCTTCTTATTTTGAGGTAAAATGCAGAAATTCCTCTTATTTAGAGGTAAAATGCAGAAATTCCCCTAATATTGGGAAAAAATGCAGAAATTCACTTTATTTTGGAGCTAAAAGGCAGAAATTTTTCGTATTTTGAAGAAAAATTGCAGAAATTCTCATTATTTTCCGGCAAAAAGGCTGAAATTCTCCTTATTTTGGGGCAAAAAGTCAGAAAATCTCCTTTTTTCGGTTGCAAAAATTCAGAAATTCCTTTTATTTTGGGCAAAATTGCAGAAATTTCCTATACTTTAGGGCAAAATTGCAGAAATTTCTCTTATTTTGGGGTAAAATTGCAGAAATTTCACTTATTTCAGGTAAAAATGGCAGAAATTTCTCTTATTTTGGGGCAAAAAGGCAGAAATTTTTTTTATTTTGGTACAAAATTGCAGAAATTTTTCTTATTTTGGGGCAAAAATGCAGAAATTCCCCATATTTTGGGGCAAAAGGCAGAAATTCCCCTTATTTTGAGAAAAAAGGCTGAAATTCCCCTTATTTTGGGGCAAAAAGGCAGAAATTCCCCTTATTTTTGTGCAAAATAACAGAAATTCCTTTTATTTTTGGGGAAAAGGCAGAAATTGCACTTATTTTTAGATAAAAGGCAGAAAATCCCCCTATTTTATTGCAAAAGTGAAGAAAATTCCCTTTTTTATGGCAAAAAGGTATGCATTCCCATTATTTTCGGGCAAATAGGCAGAAATTCCCTGTATTTTGGAGCAAAATTGCAGAAATTCCCCTAATTTTGTGGCAAAAAGGCAGAAATTCTTCTTATTTTGGGGTAAAACTGCAGAAATTTCACTTATTTCGCGGCAAGATGGCAGAAATTCCCCTTATTTTCAGCGAAAAATGCAGAAAATCCTCGTATTTTGGAGCAAAATTGCAGATATTCACCTAATTTTGGGGTAAAACATGCAGTAATTTTCTATATTCTGTGGCAAAAAGGCAGAAATTCCCCTTATTTTGGGTCAAATGGCAGAAATTCCCCTTATTTTAGGGCAAAATTTGCAAAACTTTTCCTTATTCGGGGGCAAAAAACAGAAATTCCCCTTATTTTGGGGCAAAATTGCAGAAATTTGCTTTATTTGGGGGCAAAAACAGAAATTCCCCTTATTTTGGGGCAAAATTGCAGAAATTTGCTTTATTATGGGGAAAAAGTGCAGAAATTTCCCTCATTTTAGGGCAAAATTGCAGAAATTTCACTTATTTCAGAAAAAAAAGCAAAATTTTTTCTTATTTTGGGGCAAAAAGGCAGAAATTCCCATTATTTTGTGGCAAAAAGGCAGAAATTCACCTTATTTTGGGGTAAAAGGCAGAAATTCTTCTTATTTTGAGGTAAAATGCAGAAATTCCTCTTATTTAGAGGTAAAATGCAGAAATTCCCCTAATATTGGGAAAAAATGCAGAAATTCACTTTATTTTGGAGCTAAAAGGCAGAAATTTTTCGTATTTTGAAGAAAAATTGCAGAAATTCTCATTATTTTCCGGCAAAAAGGCTGAAATTCTCCTTATTTTGGGGCAAAAAGTCAGAAAATCTCCTTTTTTCGGTTGCAAAAATTCAGAAATTCCTTTTATTTTGGGCAAAATTGCAGAAATTTCCTATACTTTAGGGCAAAATTGCAGAAATTTCTCTTATTTTGGGGTAAAATTGCAGAAATTTCACTTATTTCAGGTAAAAATGGCAGAAATTTCTCTTATTTTGGGGCAAAAAGGCAGAAATTTTTTTTATTTTGGTACAAAATTGCAGAAATTTTTCTTATTTTGGGGCAAAAATGCAGAAATTCCCCATATTTTGGGGCAAAAGGCAGAAATTCCCCTTATTTTGAGAAAAAAGGCTGAAATTCCCCTTATTTTGGGGCAAAAAGGCAGAAATTCCCCTTATTTTTGTGCAAAATAAGAGAAATTCCTTTTATTTTTGGGGAAAAGGCAGAAATTGCACTTATTTTTAGATAAAAGGCAGAAAATCCCCCTATTTTAGGGCAAAAGTGAAGAAAATTCCCTTTTTTATGGCAAAAAGGTATGCATTCCCATTATTTTCGGGCAAATAGGCAGAAATTCCCTGTATTTTGGAGCAAAATTGCAGAAATTCCCCTAATTTTGTGGCAAAAAGGCATAAATTCTTCTTATTTTGGGGTAAAACTGCAGAAATTTCACTTATTTCGCGGCAAGATGGCAGAAATTCCCCTTATTTTCAGCGAAAAATTCAGAAAATCCTCGTATTTTGGAGCAAAATTGCAGATATTCACCTAATTTTGGGGTAAAACATGCAGTAATTTTCTATATTCTGTGGCAAAAAGGCAGAAATTCCCCTTATTTTGGGTCAAATGGCAGAAATTCCCCTTATTTTAGGGCAAAATTTGCAAAACTTTTCCTTATTCGGGGGCAAAAAACAGAAATTCCCCTTATTTTGGGGCAAAATTGCAGAAATTTGCTTTATTTAGGAGCAAAAACAGAAATTCCCCTTATTTTGGGGCAAAATTGCAGAAATTTGCTTTATTATGGGGAAAAAGTGCAGAAATTTCCCTCATTTTAGGGCAAAATTGCAGAAATTTCACTTATTTCAGAAAAAAAAGCAAAATTTTTTCTTATTTTGGGGCAAAAAGGCAGAAATTCCCATTATTTTGTGGCAAAAAGGCAGAAATTCACCTTATTTTGGGGTAAAAGGCAGAAATTCTTCTTATTTTGAGGTAAAATGCAGAAATTCCTCTTATTTAGAGGTAAAATGCAGAAATTCCCCTAATATTGGGAAAAAATGCAGAAATTCACTTTATTTTGGAGCTAAAAGGCAGAAATTTTTCGTATTTTGAAGAAAAATTGCAGAAATTCTCATTATTTTCCGGCAAAAATGCTGAAATTCTCCTTATTTTGGGGCAAAAAGTCAGAAAATCTCCTTTTTTCGGTTGCAAAAATTCAGAAATTCCTTTTATTTTGGGCAAAATTGCAGAAATTTCCTATACTTTAGGGCAAAATTGCAGAAATTTCTCTTATTTTGGGGTAAAATTGCAGAAATTTCACTTATTTCAGGTAAAAATGGCAGAAATTTCTCTTATTTTGGGGCAAAAAGGCAGAAATTTTTTTTATTTTGGTACAAAATTGCAGAAATTTTTCTTATTTTGGGGCAAAAATGCAGAAATTCCCCATATTTTGGGGCAAAAGGCAGAAATTCCCCTTATTTTGAGAAAAAAGGCTGAAATTCCCCTTATTTTGGGGCAAAAAGGCAGAAATTCCCCTTATTTTTGTGCAAAATAACAGAAATTCCTTTTATTTTTGGGGAAAAGGCAGAAATTGCACTTATTTTTAGATAAAAGGCAGAAAATCCCCCTATTTTATTGCAAAAGTGAAGAAAATTCCCTTTTTTATGGCAAAAAGGTATGCATTCCCATTATTTTCGGGCAAATAGGCAGAAATTCCCTGTATTTTGGAGCAAAATTGCAGAAATTCCCCTAATTTTGTGGCAAAAAGGCAGAAATTCTTCTTATTTTGGGGTAAAACTGCAGAAATTTCACTTATTTCGCGGCAAGATGGCAGAAATTCCCCTTATTTTCAGCGAAAAATGCAGAAAATCCTCGTATTTTGGAGCAAAATTGCAGATATTCACCTAATTTTGGGGTAAAACATGCAGTAATTTTCTATATTCTGTGGCAAAAAGGCAGAAATTCCCCTTATTTTGGGTCAAATGGCAGAAATTCCCCTTATTTTAGGGCAAAATTTGCAAAACTTTTCCTTATTCGGGGGCAAAAAACAGAAATTCCCCTTATTTTGGGGCAAAATTGCAGAAATTTGCTTTATTTGGGGGCAAAAACAGAAATTCCCCTTATTTTGGGGCAAAATTGCAGAAATTTGCTTTATTATGGGGAAAAAGTGCAGAAATTTCCCTCATTTTAGGGCAAAATTGCAGAAATTTCACTTATTTCAGAAAAAAAAGCAAAATTTTTTTCCTATTTTGGGGCAAAAAGGCAGAAATTCCCATTATTTTGTGGCAAAAAGGCAGAAATTCACCTTATTTTGGGGTAAAAGGCAGAAATTCTTCTTATTTTGAGGTAAAATGCAGAAATTCCTCTTATTTAGAGGTAAAATGCAGAAATTCCCCTAATATTGGGAAAAAATGCAGAAATTCACTTTATTTTGGAGCTAAAAGGCAGAAATTTTTCATATTTTGAAGAAAAATTGCAGAAATTCTCATTATTTTCCGGCAAAAAGGCTGAAATTCTCCTTATTTTGGGGCAAAAAGTCAGAAAATCTCCTTTTTTCGGTTGCAAAAATTCAGAAATTCCTTTTATTTTGGGCAAAATTGCAGAAATTTCCTATACTTTAGGGCAAAATTGCAGAAATTTCTCTTATTTTGGGGTAAAATTGCAGAAATTTCACTTATTTCAGGTAAAAATGGCAGAAATTTCTCTTATTTTGGGGCAAAAAGGCAGAAATTTTTTTTATTTTGGTACAAAATTGCAGAAATTTTTCTTATTTTGGGGTAAAAATGCAGAAATTCCCCATATTTTGGGGCAAAAGGCAGAAATTCCCCTTATTTTGAGAAAAAAGGCTGAAATTCCCCTTATTTTGGGGCAAAAAGGCAGAAATTCCCCTTATTTTTGTGCAAAATAACAGAAATTCCTTTTATTTTTGGGGAAAAGGCAGAAATTGCACTTATTTTTAGATAAAAGGCAGAAAATCCCCATATTTTAGGGCAAAAGTGAAGAAAATTCCCTTTTTTATGGCAAAAAGGTATGCATTCCCATTATTTTCGGGCAAATAGGCAGAAATTCCCTGTATTTTGGAGCAAAATTGCAGAAATTCCCCTAATTTTGTGGCAAAAAGGCAGAAATTCTTCTTATTTTGGGGTAAAACTGCAGAAATTTCACTTATTTCGCGGCAAGATGGCAGAAATTCCCCTTATTTTCAGCGAAAAATGCAGAAAATCCTCGTATTTTGGAGCAAAATTGCAGATATTCACCTAATTTTGGGGTAAAACATGCAGTAATTTTCTATATTCTGTGGCAAAAAGGCAGAAATTCCCCTTATTTTGGGTCAAATGGCAGAAATTCCCCTTATTTTAGGGCAAAATTTGCAAAACTTTTCCTTATTCGGGGGCAAAAAACAGAAATTCCCCTTATTTTGGGGCAAAATTGCAGAAATTTGCTTTATTTGGGGGCAAAAACAGAAATTCCCCTTATTTTGGGGCAAAATTGCAGAAATTTGCTTTATTATGGGGAAAAAGTGCAGAAATTTCCCTCATTTTAGGGCAAAATTGCAGAAATTTCACTTATTTCAGAAAAAAAAGCAAAATTTTTTTCCTATTTTGGGGCAAAAAGGCAGAAATTCCCATTATTTTGTGGCAAAAAGGCAGAAATTCACCTTATTTTGGGGTAAAAGGCAGAAATTCTTCTTATTTTGAGGTAAAATGCAGAAATTCCTCTTATTTAGAGGTAAAATGCAGAAATTCCCCTAATATTGGGAAAAAATGCAGAAATTCACTTTATTTTGGAGCTAAAAGGCAGAAATTTTTCGTATTTTGAAGAAAAATTGCAGAAATTCTCATTATTTTCCGGCAAAAAGGCTGAAATTCTCCTTATTTTGGGGCAAAAAGTCAGAAAATCTCCTTTTTTCGGTTGCAAAAATTCAGAAATTCCTTTTATTTTGGGCAAAATTGCAGAAATTTCCTATACTTTAGGGCAAAATTGCAGAAATTTCTCTTATTTTGGGGTAAAATTGCAGAAATTTCACTTATTTCAGGTAAAAATGGCAGAAATTTCTCTTATTTTGGGGCAAAAAGGCAGAAATTTTTTTTATTTTGGTACAAAATTGCAGAAATTTTTCTTATTTTGGGGCAAAAATGCAGAAATTCCCCATATTTTGGGGCAAAAGGCAGAAATTCCCCTTATTTTGAGAAAAAACGCTGAAATTCCTCTTATTTTGGGGCAAAAAGGCAGAAATTCCCCTTATTTTTGTGCAAAATAACAGAAATTCCTTTTATTTTTGGGGAAAAGGCAGAAATTGCACTTATTTTTAGATAAAAGGCAGAAAATCCCCCTATTTTATTGCAAAAGTGAAGAAAATTCCCTTTTTTATGGCAAAAAGGTATGCATTCCCATTATTTTCGGGCAAATAGGCAGAAATTCCCTGTATTTTGGAGCAAAATTGCAGAAATTCCCCTAATTTTGTGGCAAAAAGGCAGAAATTCTTCTTATTTTGGGGTAAAACTGCAGAAATTTCACTTATTTCGCGGCAAGATGGCAGAAATTCCCCTTATTTTCAGCGAAAAATGCAGAAAATCCTCGTATTTTGGAGCAAAATTGCAGATATTCACCTAATTTTGGGGTAAAACATGCAGTAATTTTCTATATTCTGTGGCAAAAAGGCAGAAATTCCCCTTATTTTGGGTCAAATGGCAGAAATTCCCCTTATTTTAGGGCAAAATTTGCAAAACTTTTCCTTATTCGGGGGCAAAAAACAGAAATTCCCCTTATTTTGGGGCAAAATTGCAGAAATTTGCTTTATTTGGGGGCAAAAACAGAAATTCCCCTTATTTTGGGGCAAAATTGCAGAAATTTGCTTTATTATGGGGAAAAAGTGCAGAAATTTCCCTCATTTTAGGGCAAAATTGCAGAAATTTCACTTATTTCAGAAAAAAAAGCAAAATTTTTTTCCTATTTTGGGGCAAAAAGGCAGAAATTCCCATTATTTTGTGGCAAAAAGGCAGAAATTCACCTTATTTTGGGGTAAAAGGCAGAAATTCTTCTTATTTTGAGGTAAAATGCAGAAATTCCTCTTATTTAGAGGTAAAATGCAGAAATTCCCCTAATATTGGGAAAAAATGCAGAAATTCACTTTATTTTGGAGCTAAAAGGCAGAAATTTTTCGTATTTTGAAGAAAAATTGCAGAAATTCTCATTATTTTCCGGCAAAAAGGCTGAAATTCTCCTTATTTTGGGGCAAAAAGTCAGAAAATCTCCTTTTTTCGGTTGCAAAAATTCAGAAATTCCTTTTATTTTGGGCAAAATTGCAGAAATTTCCTATACTTTAGGGCAAAATTGCAGAAATTTCTCTTATTTTGGGGTAAAATTGCAGAAATTTCACTTATTTCAGGTAAAAATGGCAGAAATTTCTCTTATTTTGGGGCAAAAAGGCAGAAATTTTTTTTATTTTGGTACAAAATTGCAGAAATTTTTCTTATTTTGGGGCAAAAATGCAGAAATTCCCCATATTTTGGGGCAAAAGGCAGAAATTCCCCTTATTTTGAGAAAAAAGGCTGAAATTCCCCTTATTTTGGGGCAAAAAGGCAGAAATTCCCCTTATTTTTGTGCAAAATAACAGAAATTCCTTTTATTTTTGGGGAAAAGGCAGAAATTGCACTTATTTTTAGATAAAAGGCAGAAAATCCTCCTATTTTATTGCAAAAGTGAAGAAAATTCCCTTTTTTATGGCAAAAAGGTATGCATTCCCATTATTTTCGGGCAAATAGGCAGAAATTCCCTGTATTTTGGAGCAAAATTGCAGAAATTCCCCTAATTTTGTGGCAAAAAGGCAGAAATTCTTCTTATTTTGGGGTAAAACTGCAGAAATTTCACTTATTTCGCGGCAAGATGGCAGAAATTCCCCTTATTTTCAGCGAAAAATGCAGAAAATCCTCGTATTTTGGAGCAAAATTGCAGATATTCACCTAATTTTGGGGTAAAACATGCAGTAATTTTCTATATTCTGTGGCAAAAAGGCAGAAATTCCCCTTATTTTGGGTCAAATGGCAGAAATTCCCCTTATTTTAGGGCAAAATTTGCAAAACTTTTCCTTATTCGGGGGCAAAAAACAGAAATTCCCCTTATTTTGGGGCAAAATTGCAGAAATTTGCTTTATTTAGGAGCAAAAACAGAAATTCCCCTTATTTTGGGGCAAAATTGCAGAAATTTGCTTTATTATGGGGAAAAAGTGCAGAAATTTCCCTCATTTTAGGGCAAAATTGCAGAAATTTCACTTATTTCAGAAAAAAAAGCAAAATTTTTTTTCCTATTTTGGGGCAAAAAGGCAGAAATTCCCATTATTTTGTGGCAAAAAGGCAGAAATTCACCTTATTTTGGGGTAAAAGGCAGAAATTCTTCTTATTTTGAGGTAAAATGCAGAAATTGCTCTTATTTAGAGGTAAAATGCAGAAATTCCCCTAATATTGGGAAAAAATGCAGAAATTCACTTTATTTTGGAGCTAAAAGGCAGAAATTTTTCGTATTTTGAAGAAAAATTGCAGAAATTCTCATTATTTTCCGGCAAAAAGGCTGAAATTCTCCTTATTTTGGGGCAAAAAGTCAGAAAATCTCCTTTTTTCGGTTGCAAAAATTCAGAAATTCCTTTTATTTTGGGCAAAATTGCAGAAATTTCCTATACTTTAGGGCAAAATTGCAGAAATTTCTCTTATTTTGGGGTAAAATTGCAGAAATTTCACTTATTTCAGGTAAAAATGGCAGAAATTTCTCTTATTTTGGGGCAAAAAGGCAGAAATTTTTTTTATTTTGGTACAAAATTGCAGAAATTTTTCTTATTTTGGGGCAAAAATGCAGAAATTCCCCATATTTTGGGGCAAAAGGCAGAAATTCCCCTTATTTTGAGAAAAAGGCTGAAATTCCCCTTATTTTGGGGCAAAAAGGCAGAAATTCCCCTTATTTTTGTGCAAAATAACAGAAATTCCTTTTATTTTTGGGGAAAAGGCAGAAATTGCACTTATTTTTAGATAAAAGGCAGAAAATCCCCATATTTTAGGGCAAAAGTGAAGAAAATTCCCTTTTTTATGGCAAAAAGGTATGCATTCCCATTATTTTCGGGCAAATAGGCAGAAATTCCCTGTATTTTGGAGCAAAATTGCAGAAATTCCCCTAATTTTGTGGCAAAAAGGCAGAAATTCTTCTTATTTTGGGGTAAAACTGCAGAAATTTCACTTATTTCGCGGCAAGATGGCAGAAATTCCCCTTATTTTCAGCGAAAAATGCAGAAAATCCTCGTATTTTGGAGCAAAATTGCAGATATTCACCTAATTTTGGGGTAAAACATGCAGTAATTTTCTATATTCTGTGGCAAAAAGGCAGAAATTCCCCTTATTTTGGGTCAAATGGCAGAAATTCCCCTTATTTTAGGGCAAAATTTGCAAAACTTTTCCTTATTCGGGGGCAAAAAACAGAAATTCCTCTTATTTTGGGGCAAAATTGCAGAAATTTGCTTTATTTGGGGGCAAAAACAGAAATTCCCCTTATTTTGGGGCAAAATTGCAGAAATTTGCTTTATTATGGGGAAAAAGTGCAGAAATTTCCCTCATTTTAGGGCAAAATTGCAGAAATTTCACTTATTTCAGAAAAAAAAGCAAAATTTTTTCTTATTTTGGGGCAAAAAGGCAGAAATTCCCCTTATTTTGGGACAAAAAACAGAAATTTTCCTTATTTTGGGGCAAAATTGCAGAAATTTGCTTTATTATGGAGAAAAATTGAGAAATTTCCCTTATTTTAGGGCAAAATTGCAGAAATTTCACTTATTTCAGAAAAAAAGCAAAAATTTTTCTTATTTTGGAGCAAAAAGGAAGAAATTCCCATTATTTTGGGGCAAAAGGCAGAAATTCACCTTATTTTGTGGTAAAATTGCAGAAATTTCTCATATTTCAGGGCAAAAAGGCAGAAATTCCCCTTATTTGGGGGTAAAATGCTGAAATTCCCCATATTTTGGGGCAAAAGGCAGAAATTCCCCTTATTTTGGGGCAAAAAGGCACAAATTTCCCTTATTTTCGCGCAAAATTGCAGAAATTTCATTTATATCAGGGTAAAACGTCAGAAATTTCCCTTATTTTTGGGCAAAAAGGAGAAATTTCTTTTATTATGGTACAAAATTGAAGAAATTTTCTTTATTTTAGAACAAAAAGGCAGAAATTCCCCATATTTTGGGGTAAAAGGCAGAAATTCTTCTTATTTTTAGGTAAAATGCAGAAATTCCCCTGATTTAGAGGTAAAATGCAGAAATTCCCATAATATTAAGGAAAAATGAAGAAATTCCCTTTATTTTGGGGCTAAAAGTCAGAAATTTTCCGTATTTTGAAGAAAAATTGCAGAAATTCTCATAATTTTTGGGCAAAAATGCAGAAATTCTCTGTATTTTGGGGTAAAAAGACAGAAAATCCCCTTTTTTCAAGGGCAAAAAGTCAGAAAATCCCCTTATTTTGGGGCAAAATTGCAGAAATTTCCTTTACATTGGGGCAAAATGGCAGAAATTTTCCTTATTTTGGGGCAAAATTGCAGAAAATACACTTATTTAAGGGAAAAAGGCAAAAATTTCTCTTATTTTGGGGCAAAAAGGAAGAAATTTCTTTTATTTTAGTAAAAAATTGCTAAAATTTTTCTTTTTTGGGGGCAAAAAGGCAGAAATTCCCCATATTTTGGGGCAAAAAGGCAGAAATTCCCCTTATTTTGAGGTAAAAAGGCTGAAATTCTTCTTATTTGGGGGCAAAAAGGCAGAAATTCCCCTTATTTTGGGGCAAAAAGCAGACATTTCCGTTATCTTGGGGAAAAATTTTAGAAATTTCACTTATTTTAGGGCAAAAATTCAGAAATTCCCCTTATTTGGGGGCAAAAAGAGAGAAATTCCGTTTATTTTTGGGGAAAAGGCAGAAATTGCACTTATTTTGAGTCAAAAAGTCGGAAAATTTCCTTATTTTGGGGCAAAAGTGAAGAAATTTCCCTTTTTTATGGCAAAAAGGTATACATTCCCTTTATTTTCGGGCAAAAATGCAGAAATTCCTCGTATTTTGAAGCAAAATTGCAGAAATTCTTCTAATTGTTGGGCAAAAAGACAGAAATTCCTCTTATTTTGAGGAAAAACTGCAGAAATTTCACTTATTTCACGGCAAAATGGCAGAAATTCCCCTTATTTTCGGCGAAAAAGGCAGAAAATCTTCGTATTTTGGAGCAATATTGCAGAAATTCACCTAATTATGAAGTAAAACATGCAGTAATTTTTTTTATTTTGTGGCAAAAACGCAGAAATTCCCCTTATTTTGGGGCAAAAGGCAGAAATTCCCCTATTTTAGGGCAAAATTGCAGAAATTTCCATTATTTGAGGGCAAAAAACAGAAATTTCCCTTATTTTGGGGAAAAATTGCAGAAATTTGCTTTATTATGTGGAAAAATTGCAGAAATTTCCCTTATTTTAGGGCAAAATTGCAGAAATTTCACTTATTTCAGGGAAAAAAAGCAAAAATTTTTCTTATTTTGGGGCAAAATGCAGAAATTCCCCTTATTTTTGAATAAAATTGCAGAAATTTCCCTTATTTGAGGGCAAAAATTCAGAAAATCTTCTTAATTTCGGGCAAAATTGCAGAAATGACCCGTATTTTGGAGCAAAATTGCAGAAATTCCACTAATATTGGTGCAAAAATGCAGAAATTCCATTTATTTTGGAGGCCAAAAAGAAGAAATTTCCCATATTTTGGTGCAAAAAGGCTGAAATTTTTCTTATTTTGAGGTAAAATGCTGAAATTCCCCATATTTTGAGGCAAAAGGCAGAAATTCTTATTTTGGGGCAAAAAGGCACAAATTTCCTTTATTTTCGTGCAAAATTGCAGAAATTTCATTTATTTCAGGGCAAAAAGTCAGAAATTCCCCTTATTTTGGGGAAAATGCAGAAATTTCTTTTATTATGGTACAAAATTGAAGAAATTTTCTTTATATTTTGGAACAAAAAGGCAGAAATTCCCCATATTTTGGGGCAAAATGCAGAAATTATTCTTATTTTGAGGTAAAATGCAGAAATTCCCTTTATTTTGAGGCTAAAAGGCAGAAATTTCCCGTATTTTGAAGCAAAATTGCAGAAATTCTCATAATTTTCGGGCAAAAAGGCAGAAATTCTCCTTATTTTGGGGCAAAAAATCAGAAAATCCCCTTTTTTCGGGAGCTAAAATTCAGAAAATCCCCTTATATGGGGGCAAAAAAAATTCCTTTACATTGGAGCAAAATTGCAGAAATTTTCCTTATTTTGGTGCAAAAAGGCAGAAATTTCTTTTATTTTGGTAAAAAATTGCAAAAATTTTTCTTATTTTGTGGCAAAAAGGCAGAAATTCCCCATATTTTAAGGCAAAAAGGCAGAAATTCCCATTATTTTGAGGTAAAAGGGCTGAAATTCCCATTATTTTGGTGCAAAAAGGCAGAAATTCCCCTTATTTTGGGGCAAAAAGCAGACATTTCTGTTATTTTGGGAAAAAATTTTAGAAATTTCACTTATTTCAGGGCAAAAAGTCAGAAATTCCCTTTATTTTGGGGCAAAAAGACAGAAATTCCGTTTATTTTTGGGGAAAAGGTAAAAATTGCACTTATTTTGAGTCAAAAAGGAGGAAAATCCCATTATTTTGGGGCAAAAGTGAAGAAATTTCCTTTTTTTTTGGCAAAAAGGTATACATTCCATTTATTTTCGGGGAAAAAGGCAGAAATTCTCCGGAATTTGGAGCAAAATTGCAGAAATTCCCCTAATTTTGAGGCAAAATGCAGAAATTCCCCTTATTTTGGGGTAAAACTGCAGAAATTTTACTTATTTCGCGGCAAAATGGCAGAAATTCCCCTTATTTTCGGCGAAAAAGGCAGAAAATCCTCATATTTTGGAGCAAAATTGCAGAAATTCACCTAATTTTGGGGAAAAACATGAGGTAATTTTCTTTATTTTGTGGCAAAAAGGCAGAAATTCCCCTTATTTTAAGGCAAATTGCAGAAATTCCCCTTATTTTAGGGCAAAATTGCAGAAATATCCCTTATTTGTGGGCAAAAAGCAGAAAATCCCCTTATTTTGCAGCAAAATTGCAGAAATTTGATTTATTATGAGGAAAAATTGCAGAAATTTTTCTTATTTTAGGGCAAAATTGCAGAAATTTCACTTATTTCAGAGAAAAAAAGCAAAAAATTTTCTTATTTTGTGGCAAAGAGGCAGAAATTCCCATTATTTTGGGGCAAAAAGGCAGAAATTCACCTTACTTGTGGGTAAAATTGCAGAAATTTCACATATATCAGGGTAAAAATGCAGAAATTCCATTTATTTTGAAGTAAAATGCTGAAATTCCCCATATTTTGCGGGAAAAACAGAAATTTCCCTTATTTTGGGGCAAAAAGGCACAAATATCCCTAATTTTCGGGCAAAATTGCAGAAATTTCATTTATTTCAGGGTAAAAAGTCAGAAATTCCCTTTATTTTGGAGCTAAAAGGAGAAATTTCTTTTATTATGGTACAAAATTGAAGAAATTTTCTTTACTTTGGAACAAAAAGGTAGAAATTTCCCATGTTTTTGGGTAAAAGGCAGAAATTCTTTTTATTTTGAGGTAAAATGCAGAAATTCCCCTTATTTAGAGGTAAGATGCAGAAATTTCCTAATATAGGGGAAAAATGCAGAAATTCCCTTTATTTTGGGGCTAAAAGGCAGAAATTTTTCGTATTTTGAAGAAAAATTGCAGAAATTCTCATAATTTTTGGGTAAAAAGGCTGAAATTCTCTTTATTTTGGGGCAAAAAGACAGAAAATCTCCTTTTTTTGGGTGCAAAAAGTCAGAAATTCCTTTTATTTGGGGCAAAATTGCAGAAATTTCCTTTACTTTGTGGCAAAATTGCAGAAATTTCTCTTATTTTTGGGCAAAATTGCAGAAATTTCACTTATTTCAGTGAAAAAAGGCAGAAATTTCTCTTATTTTGGGGCCAAAAGGCAGAAATTTCTTTTATTTTGGTACAAAATTGCAGAAATTTTTCTTATTTTGGGTCAAAAAGGCAGAAATTCCCCATATTTTGGGGGCAAAACACAGAAATTCTCCTTATTTTGAGGAAAAAAGGCTAAAATTCCCCTTATTTTGGGGCAAAAAGGCAGAAATTCTCCTTATTTTGGGGCAAAAAGCAGACATTTCCCTTATTTTGGGGAAAAATTTTAGAAATTTAATTTATTTCAGGGCAAAAAGTCAGAAATTCCCCTTTTTTGGGGGCAAAAAGACAGAAATTCCGTTTATTTTTGGGGAAAATGCAGATATTGCACTTATTTTGAGTCAAAAAAGCGTAAAATCCGCTTATTTTGGGGCAAAAGTGAAGAAATTTCCCTTTTTTATGGCAAAAAGATATACATTCCCTTTATTTTCGGGCAAAAAGGAAGAAATTCCCCGGATTTTAGAGCAAAATAGCAGAAATTTCCCTAATTTTGGGGCAAAAAGGCAGAAATTCCCCTTCTTTTGGGGTAAAACTGCAGAAATTTTACTTATTTCGCAGCAAAATGTCAGAAATTCCCCTTATTTTCGTCGAAAAAGGCAGAAAATCCCCATATTTTGGAGCAAAATTGCAGAAATTCACCTAATTTGGGGGTAAAACATGCAGTAATTTTCTTTATTTTGGGGCAAAAAGGCAGAAATTTCCCTTATTTTGAGGCAAATGGCAGAAATTCCCCTCATTTTAGGGCAAAATTGCAGAAATTTCAGTTATTTTGGAGCAAAAAACAGAAATTCCCCGTATTTTGGGGAAAAATTGCAGAAATTTGCTTTATTTGAGGAAAAATTGCAGATATTTTTCTTATTTTAGGGCAAAATTGCAGAAATTTCACTTATTTCAGAGAAAAAAATCAAAAATTTTTCTTATTTTGGGGCAAAATTGCAGAAATTTCCCTTATTTTGGGGCAAAAAGGCAGAAATTCCCCTTATTTTGGGGCAAAAAGGCAGAAATTCCCCGTATTTTGGGATAAAATTGCAGAAATTTCCTTTCTTTGGGGGCAAAAAGGCAGAAAATCCCCTTAATTTCGAGCAAAAAGGAAGAAATTCCCCGTATTTTGGAGCAAAATTGCAGAAATTCCCCTAATATTGGGGCAAAAATGCAGAAATTTCTTTTATTTGGGGCAAAATGGTAGAAGTTCCCCTTGTTTTCGTGTTAAGAGGCAGAAATTCCCTGTATTTTGAAGCAAAATTGCAGAAACTCCCCTAATTTTTGGGCAAAACGGAAGAAATTCCCTTTATTTTGGGGCAAAAATACAGAAATTCTCCTTATTTCGGGGCAAAAAGTCAGAAATTCCCCTTATTTTGGGGCAAAATTGAAGAAATTTCCCTTATTTTGGGGCAAAATTGCAGAAATTTCCATTATTTTGGGACAAAATTGGAGAAATTTCTTTTATTTTGGTACAGAATTGCAGAAATTTTTCTTATTTTGTGGCAAGAAGGCAGAAATTTTTTATATTTTGTGGCAGAAAGGCACAAATTTTTCATATTTTCAGGCAAAATTGCAGAAATTTCATTTATTTCAGGACTAAAAGTCAGAAATTTCTTTTATTTTGGGGCAAAAAGCAGAAATTACTTTTATTTTAGTACAAAATTGAAGAAATTTTCCTTATTTTGGAACAAAAATGCAGAAATTCCCCATATTTTGGGGCAAAAGGCAGAAATTCCCTTTTTTGAGGTAAATAGGCTGAAATTCCCCTTATTTTTGGGCAAAAAAGCAGAAATTCCCTTTCTTTGTGGCAAAAAGGCCGAAATTCCTGTTAATTGGGGCAGAAAAGCAGAAATTTTCCTTATTTGGAGGCAATAAGGCAGAAATTCCCCATATTTTGTGGCAAAAAGGCAGAAATTCCCCTTATTTGGAGGTAAAATGCTGAAATTCCCTTTATTTTGGGCAAAAAGGCAGAAATTCCCCTTATTTTGGGGCAAAATTGCAGAAATTTCACTTATTTCAGGGCAGAAACTCAGAAATTTGCCTTATTTTGGGGCAAAAATCAGAAATTCCCCTAATATTGTGTCCAAAAACAGAAATTCCCCTTATTTTGGGGTAAAATTGTGAAAATTTCAAATATTTCAGGGCAAAAAGGCAGAAATTCCACTTAATTTCGGGCTACAAGGCAGAAATTTCCCGTATTTTGGAGCAAAATTTAAGAAATTCCCCTTATATTAGTGCAAAAATGCAGAAATTCCCTTTATTTTGGTGAAATAATGCTGAAATCCTTCGTATTTTGAAGCAAAATTGCACAAATTCCCCTAATTTTGAGGGAAAATTCAGAAATACACATTATTTTGAGGCAAAAAAACAGAAATTTTACTTATTTCAGCGCAAAAAGTCAGAAATTTGCCTTATTTTGGGGCAAAAAGCAGAAATCCCCCTAATTTTGGGGCCAAAAAAAGAAATTCCCCTTATTTTGGGGTAAAATTGCAGAAATTTCAAATATTTCAGGGCAAAAAGGCAGAAATTCCACTTAATTTCGGGCTATAAGGCAGAAATTTCCTGTATTTTGGAGCAAAATTTCAGAAATTCCCCTTATATTGGTGCAAAAATGCAGAAATTTCCTTTATTTTGGTGAACTAAGGCTGAAATCCTTCGTATTTTGAAGCAAAATTGCACAAATTTCCCTAATTTTGAGGGAAAATGCAGAAATACACATTATTTTGGGGCAAAAAGACAGAAATTTTACTTATTTCAGGGCAAAAAGTCAGAAATTCCCCTTATTTTGGGGCAAAATTGAAGAAATTTTTCTTATTTTCGGCAAAATTGCAGAAATTTCACTTATTTCAGGTAAAGAAGACAGGAATTTCTCTAGTTTTGGGGCAAAGTGCAGAAATTTCTTTTATTTTTGTAGAAAATTGCAGAAATTTTCTTTATTTTGGGGCAAAAATGCAGAAACTCCCCATATTTTGGGGCAAAAAAGCAGAGATTCCCCTTATTATGAGGTAAAAAGGCTGAAATTCCCTTTATTTTGAGGCAAAAAGACAGAAATGCCCCTTATTTTGTGGCAAAAAGGCAGAAATTTCTCTTATTTTGTGGCAAAATTGCGGAAATTTAACTTATTTCAGGGCAAAATTCAAAAATTCCGCTTATTTTGTGGCAAAAATACAGAAATACCGTTTATTTTGGGGTAAAAATGCAGAAATTCCCTATATGTTGGGGAAAAAAAACAGAAATTCTTATTTTGGGGCAAAATTCAGAAATTCCACTTATTTTGGGGCAAAATTCCAAAAATTTCCCTTATTTTAAGGCAAAATGCAGAAATTTCCCTTCTTTTGGGGCAAAATTGCAGACATTTCCCTTATTTCAGGAAAAAAAGGCAGAAATATTCCTTATTTTAAGGCAAAAGGGCAGAAATTCCTAATATTTTGTTGCAAAAATGCAGAAATTTTCCTTATTTTGAGGTAAACAGGCTGAAATTCCCCTTATTTGGGGGTAAAAATTCAGAAATTCCCCTTATTTTGGGGCAAAATTGAAGAAATTTCACTTATTTCAGGGTAATAAGTCAGACATTCCCCTTATTTTGGGGCAAAAAAGACAGAAATTATTTTTGTTTTGGGGGAAAAAGACAGAAATTCCACTTATTTAGAGGCAAAACGGCAGAAATTCTCCTCATTTTGGGGCAAAAATGAAGAAATTTCCCTTTTTTATGGCAAAAAGGTTTGCATTCCCCTTATTTTCGGGCAAAAAGGCAGAAATTCCCCGTGTTTTGGAGCAAAATTGCAGAAATTCCCCTAATTTTGGGGCAAAAAGATTAAATCCCTTATTTTTGGCTAAAATTGCAGATATTTCACTTATTTCGGGACAAAAAGGCAGAAATTCCACTTAATGTCGGGCAAAAAGGCAGAAATGACCCGTATTTTGGAGCAAAATTGCAGAAATTTTTCTAATTTTGGTGCAATAATGCAGAAATTCCCTTTATTTTGGAGCAAAAAGGCAGATATTCCCTATATTTTGGTGCAAAAAGGCTGAAATTCTTCTCATTTTGAGGTAAAATGCTGAAATTCCTCATATTTTGGGGCAAAAGGCAGAAATTCCCTTCATTTTGGGGCAAAAAGGCACAAATTTCCCTTATTTTCAGGCAAAATTGCAGAAATTTCATGTATTTCAGGGTAAGAAGTCAGAAAATCCCCTTATTTTGGGGCAAAAAGCAGATTTTTTTTTTATTATGGTACACAATTTAAGAAATTTTCCTTTTTTTGGAACAAAAAGGCAGAAATTCCCCATTTTTTGGGGTAAAATGCCAAAATTCCTTTTATTTAGAGGTAAAACGCAGAAATTCCCCTAATATTGGGGGAAAATGAAGAAATTCCATTTATTTTGGGGCTAAAAGGCAGAAATTCCCCTTATTTTGGGGAAAAAGTCAGAAATTCCCCTTATTTTAGGACAAAATTGCAGAAATTTTTTTTATTTGGGAGCAAAAAACAGAAATTCCCTTTATTTTGGGGAAAATTGAAGAAATTTCCTTTATTATGAAGAAAAATTGCAGAAATTTCCCTTATTTTAAGGCAAAATTGCAGAAATTTCACTTATTTCATAGAAAAAAAGCAAAAATTTTTCTTATTTTGGGGCAAAAATGCAGAAATTTCCTTTATTTTGGGGCAAAAAAGCAGAAATTCCCCTAATTTTGGGATAAAATTGCAGAAATTTCCCTTATTTGGTGGAAAAAATGCAGAAAATCCCCTTAATTTCGGGCAAAAAGCCAAAAATTCCCCATATTTTTGAGCAAAATTGCAAAAATTCCCCTTATATTGAGACAGAAATGCAGAAATTCCTTTTATTTGGGGCAAAAAGGCAGAAGTTCCCCTTATTTTCGGGGAAAGAGGCAAAAATTCCCTGTATTTTGAAGCAAAATTGCAGAAACTCCCCTAATTTTGGGGCAAAAAATCAGAAATTCCATTTATTTTGGGGCAAAAATACAGAAATTCCCTTATTTTGGGGCAAAATTGAAGAAATTTCCCTTATTTTGGGGCAAAATTGCAGAAATTACTTTTATTTTGGTACAGAATTGCAGAAATTTTTCTTATTTTGTGGCAAGAAGGCAGAAATTTTTAATATTTTGTGGCAAAAAGGCACAAATTTTTCTTATTTATGGGCAAAATTGCAGAAATTTCATTTATTTCAGGACAAAAAGTCAGAAATTCCTTTTATTTTGGGGCAAAAAGCAGAAATTTCTTATATTTTGGTACAAAATTGAAGAAGTTTTCCTTATTTTGGAACAAAAAAGCAGAAATTCCCCATATTTTGTGGCAAAAGGCAGAAATTCCCCTTATTTTGAAGTAATAAGGCTGAAATTCCCCTTATTTTGGGGCAAAAAGGCAGAAATTCTTTTTATTTTGGGGTAAAATTGAAAAAATTTCAAATATTTCAGGGCAAAATGGCAGAAATTCCCCTTATTTTGGGGCAAAAAGATTAAATCCCTTATTTTTGGCTAAAATTGCCGATATTTCACTTATTTTGAGACAAAAAGGCAGAAATTCCACTTAAGTTCAGGCAAAAAGGCAGAAATGACCCGTATTTTGGAGCAAAATTGCAGAAATTCCTCTAATATTGGTGCAATAATGCAGAAATGTCCTTTATTTTGGAGCAAAAAGGCAGATATTCCCCATATTTTGGTGCAAAAAGGCTGAAATTCCCCTCATTTTGAGGTAAAATGCTGAAATTCCTCATATTTTGGGGCAAAAGGCAGAAATTCCCCTCATTTTGGGGCAAAAAGGCACAAATTTCCCTTATTTTCAGGCAAAATTGTGGAAATTTCATTTATATCAGAGTAAAAAGTCAGAAATTCCCCTTATTTTGGGGCAAAAAGCAGAAATTTCTTTTATTATGGTAGAAAATTTAAGAATTTTTTTTTTTGGAACAAAAAGGCAGAAATTCCTGATTTTTTGGGTAAAATACAGAAATTCCCCTTATTTAGAGGTAAAACGCAGAAATTCCCCTAATATTGGCGGAAAATGAAGAAATCCCCTATATTTTTGGGCTAAAAGGCAGAAATTCCCCTTATTTTGGGGAAAAAGTCACAAATTCCCCTTATTTTAGGGCAAAATTGCAGAAATTTCTTTTATTTGGTGGTAAAAAACAGAAATTCCCTTAATTTGGGGAAAATTGCAGAAATTTCCTTTATTATGGGGAAAAATTGCAGAAATCTCTCTTATTTTAGGGCAAAATTGAAGAAATTTCACTTATTTCAGAGAAAAAAAGCAAAAATTTTTCTTATTTTGGGGCAAAAATGCAGAAATTTCTTTTATTTTTGGGCAAAAAAGCAGAAATTCCCCTTATTTTGGGATAAAATTGCCGAAATTTCCCTTATTTGGGGGCAAAAAGGCAGAAAATCTCCTTAATTTCGGGCAAAAAGGCAAAAATTCCCCGTATTTTGGAGCAAAATTGCAGAAAATCCCCTAATATTGGGGCAAAAATGCAGAAATTCCTTTTATTTGGGGCAAGAAGGCAGAAGTTCCTCTTATTTTCGGGGAAAGAGGCAGAAATTCCCTGTATTTTGAAGCAAAATTATAGAAACTCCCCTAATTTTGGGGCAAAAAGGCAGAAATTCCCTTTATTTTGGGGCAAAAATACAGAAATTCTCCTTATTTCGGGGCAAAAATCAGAAATTCCCCTCATTTTGGGGCAAAATTGAAGAAATTTCCCTTATTTTGGGGCAAAATTGCAGAAATTTCCTTTATTTTGGGCCAAAATTGGAGAAATTACTTTTATTTTGGTACAGAATTGCAGAAATTTTTCTTATTTTGTGGCAAGAAGGCAGAAATTTTTTATATTTTGTGGCAAAAAGGCACAAATTTTTCTTATTTTTGGGCAAAATTGCAGAAATTTCATTTATTTCAGGACAAAAAGTCAGAAATTCCTTTTATTTTGGGGCAAAAAGCAGAAATTTCTTATATTTTGGTACAAAATTGAAGAAGTTTTCCTTATTTTGGAACAAAAAAGCAGAAATTCCCCATATTTTGTGGCAAAAGGCAGAAATTCCCCTTATTTTGAAGTAATAAGGCTGAAATTCCCCTTATTTTGGGGCAAAAAGGCAGAAATTCTTTTTATTTTGGGGTAAAATTGAAAAAATTTCAAATATTTCAGGGCAAAATGGCAGAAATTCCCCTTATTTTGGGGCAAAAAGATTAAATCCCTTATTTTTGGCTAAAATTGCCGATATTTCACTTATTTTGAGACAAAAAGGCAGAAATTCCACTTAAGTTCAGGCAAAAAGGCAGAAATGACCCGTATTTTGGAGCAAAATTGCAGAAATTCCTCTAATATTGGTGCAATAATGCAGAAATGTCCTTTATTTTGGAGCAAAAAGGCAGATATTCCCCATATTTTGGTGCAAAAAGGCTGAAATTCCCCTCATTTTGAGGTAAAATGCTGAAATTCCTCATATTTTGGGGCAAAAGGCAGAAATTCCCCTCATTTTGGGGCAAAAAGGCACAAATTTCCCTTATTTTCAGGCAAAATTGTGGAAATTTCATTTATATCAGAGTAAAAAGTCAGAAATTCCCCTTATTTTGGGGCAAAAAGCAGAAATTTCTTTTATTATGGTAGAAAATTTAAGAATTTTTTTTTTTGGAACAAAAAGGCAGAAATTCCTGATTTTTTGGGTAAAATACAGAAATTCCCCTTATTTAGAGGTAAAACGCAGAAATTCCCCTAATATTGGCGGAAAATGAAGAAATCCCCTATATTTTTGGGCTAAAAGGCAGAAATTCCCCTTATTTTGGGGAAAAAGTCACAAATTCCCCTTATTTTAGGGCAAAATTGCAGAAATTTCTTTTATTTGGTGGTAAAAAACAGAAATTCCCTTAATTTGGGGAAAATTGCAGAAATTTCCTTTATTATGGGGAAAAATTGCAGAAATCTCTCTTATTTTAGGGCAAAATTGAAGAAATTTCACTTATTTCAGAGAAAAAAAGCAAAAATTTTTCTTATTTTGGGGCAAAAATGCAGAAATTTCTTTTATTTTTGGGCAAAAAAGCAGAAATTCCCCTTATTTTGGGATAAAATTGCCGAAATTTCCCTTATTTGGGGGCAAAAAGGCAGAAAATCTCCTTAATTTCGGGCAAAAAGGCAAAAATTCCCCGTATTTTGGAGCAAAATTGCAGAAAATCCCCTAATATTGGGGCAAAAATGCAGAAATTCCTTTTATTTGGGGCAAGAAGGCAGAAGTTCCTCTTATTTTCGGGGAAAGAGGCAGAAATTCCCTGTATTTTGAAGCAAAATTATAGAAACTCCCCTAATTTTGGGGCAAAAAGGCAGAAATTCCCTTTATTTTGGGGCAAAAATACAGAAATTCTCCTTATTTCGGGGCAAAAATCAGAAATTCCCATCATTTTGGGGCAAAATTGAAGAAATTTCCCTTATTTTGGGGCAAAATTGCAGAAATTTCCTTTATTTTGGGCCAAAATTGGAGAAATTACTTTTATTTTGGTACAGAATTGCAGAAATTTTTCTTATTTTGTGGCAAGAAGGCAGAAATTTTTTATATTTTGTGGCAAAAAGGCACAAATTTTTCTTATTTTTGGGCAAAATTGCAGAAATTTCATTTATTTCAGGACAAAAAGTCAGAAATTCCTTTTATTTTGGGGCAGAAAGCAGAAATTTCTTATTTTGGTACAAAATCGAAGAAATTTTCCTTATTTTGGAACAAAAAGGCAGAAATTCCCCATATTTTGTGGCAAAAGTCAGAAATTCCTCTTATTTTGAGGTAATAAGGCTGAAATTCCCATTATTTTTGGGCAAAAAGGCAGAAATTCTTTTTATTTTGGGGTAAAATTAAAAAATTTCAAATATTTCAGGGCAAAATGGCAGAAATTCCCCTTATTTTGGGGCAAAAAGATTAAATCCCTTATTTTTGGCTAAAATTGCCGATAATTCACTTTTTTGGGACAAAAAGGCAGAAATTCCACTTAATTTCAGGCAAAAAGGCAGAAATGACCCATATTTTGGAGCAAAATTGCAGAAAATCCTATAATATTGGTGCAATAATGGAGAATTTTCCTTTATTTTGGAGGAAAAAGGCAGATATTCCCCATATTTTGGTGCAAAAAGGCTGAAATTCTCCTCATTTTGAGGTAAAATTCTGAAATTCTTCATATTTTGGGGCAAAAGGCAGAAATTCCCCTCAGTTTGGGGCAAAAATGCACAAATTTCCCTTATTTTCAGGCAAAATTGCAGAAATTTCATTTATTTAAGGGTAAAAATTCAGAAATTCCCCTTATTTTGGGGCAAAAAGCAGAAATTTCTTTTATTATGGTACAAAATTTAAGAAATTTTCTTTTTTTTGGAACAAAAAGGCAGAAATTCCCCATTTTTTGGGGTAAAATCCAGAAATTCCCCTTATTTAGAGGTGAAACACAGAAATTCCCCTAATATTGGGGGAAAATGAAGAAATTCCCTTTATTTTGGGGCTAAAAGGCAGAAATTCCCCTTATTTTGGGGAAAAAGTAACAAATTCCCCTTATTTTAGGGCAAAATTGCAGAAATTTCTTTTATTTGGGGGTAAAAGACAGAAATTCCCTTAGTTTGGGTAAAATTGCAGAAATTTCCTTTATTATGGGGAAAATTGCAGAAATTTCTCTTATTTTAGGGCAAAATTGCAGAAATTTCACATATTTCAGAGAAAAAAAGCAAAAATTTTTCTTATTTTGGGGCAAAAATGCAGAAATTTCCTTTATTTTTGGGCAAAAAAGCAGAAATTCCCCTTATTTTGGGATAAAATTGCCGAAATTTCCCTTATTTGGGGGCAAAAAGGCAGAAAATCCCCTTAATTTCGGGCAAAAAGGCAAAAATTCTCCGTATTTTGGAGCAAAATTGCAGAAATTCCCCTAATATTGAGGCAAAAATGCAGAAATTTTTTTATTTGGGCCAAAAAGGCAAAAGTTCCTCTTATTTTCTGGGAAAGAGGCAGAAATTCCCTGTATTTTGAAGCAAAATTTCAGAAACTCCGCTAATTTTGGGGCAAAAAGGCAGAAAATCCCTTTATTTTGGGGCAAAAATACAGAAATTCTCCTTATTTCGGGGCAAAAATCAGAAATTCCCCGAATTTTGGGGCAAAATTGAAGAAATTTCCCTTATTTTGGGGCAAAATTGCAGAAATTTCCCTTATTTTGGGGCAAAATTGGAGAAATTACTTTTATTTTGGTACAGAATTGCAGAAATTTTTCTTATTTTGTGGCAAGAAGGCAGAAATTTTTTATATTTTGTGGCAAAAAGGCACAAATTTTTCTTATTTTTGGGCAAAATTGCAAAAATTTCATTTATTTCAGGATAAAAAGTCAGAAATTCCATTTATTTTGGGGCAAAAAGCAGAAATTTCTTCTATTTTGGTACAAAATCGAAGAAATTTTCCTTATTTTGGAACAAAAAGGCAGAAATTCCCCATATTTTGTGGCAAAAGGCAGAAATTCCCCTTATTTTGAGGTAATAAGGCTGAAATTCCCCTTATTTTGGGGCAAAAAGGCAAAAATTCTTTTTATTTTGGGGTAAAATTGAAAAAATTTCAAATATTTCAGGGCAAAATGGCAGAAATTCCTCTTATTTTGGGGCAAAAAGATTAAATCCCTTATTTTTGGCTAAAATTGCCGATATTTCACTCATTTTTGGACAAAAAGGCAGAAATTCCACTTAATTTCAGGCAAAAAGGCAGAAATGACGCGTATTTTGGAGCAAAATTGCAGAAATTCCTCTAATATTGGTGCAATAATGCAGAAATGTCCTTTATTTTGGAGCAAAAATGCAGATATTCCCCATATTTTGGTGCAAAAAGGCTGAAATTCTCCTCATTTTGAGGTAAAATGCTGAAATTCCTCATATTTTGGGTCAAAAGGCAGAAATTCCCCTCATTTTGGGGCAAAAAGGCACAAATTTCCCTTATTTTCAGGCAAAATTGCGGAAATTTCATTTATTTCAGGGTAAAAAGTCAGAAATTCCCCTTATTTTGGGGCAAAAAGCAGAAATTTCTTTTATCATGGTACAAAATTTAAGAAATTTTCCTTTTTTTGGAACAAAAAGGCAAAAATTCCCCATATTTTGGGGCAAAATGCAGGATATCCCCATATTTAGAGGTAAAATGCAGAAATTCCCCTAATTTTGAGGAAAAATGCAGAAATTCCCTTTATTTTGGGGCTAAAAGGCAGAAATTCCCCATATTTTGAAACAAAATTGCAGAAATTCTCATAATTTTAGGGGAAAAAGGCTGAAATTCTCCTTATTTTGGTGCAAAAAGAAAGAATATCTCCGTTTTTGAGGGGCAAAAAGTCAGAAATTCCCCTTATTTGAGGCAAAATTGCAGAAATTTCCCTTACTTTGGGGCAAAATTGCAGAAATTTCCCTTATTATGGGGCAAAATTGAAGAAATTTCAATTATTTCAGGGAAAAAAGGCTTAATTTTTTCATATTTTGGGGCAAAAACGCAGAAATTTCTTTTATTTTTGTACAAAATTGCAGAACTTTTTCTTATTTTGGGGCAAAAAGGCAGAAATTCCCCTTATTTTGGGGCAAAAGGCAGAAATTCCCCTTATTTTGAGGAAAAAAGCCTGAAATTCCCCTTATTTTGGGGCAAGAATGCAGAAATTTCCCTTATTTTGAGGCAAAAAGCAGACGTTTCCTTTATTTTGGGGAAAAATTTTAGAAATTTAACTTATTTCAGGGCAAAAAGTCAGAAATTCCCCTTATTTTTGGGGAAAAGTCAGAAATAGCACTTATTTTGAGGCAAAAAGGCTGAAAATCCCCTTATTTTGGGGTAAAAATGAAGAAATTTCCCTTTTTATGGCAAAAAGGTATACATTCCCTTTATTTTCGGGCAAAAAGGCAGAAATTCCCCGTATTTTGGAGCAAAATTGCAGAAATTCCCCTAATTTTGGGGAAAAAAAAGGAAGAAATTCCCCTTATTTCGAAGTAAAACTGCAGAAATTTCACTTATTTCGCGGCAATGTGGCAGAAATTCCCCCTATTTTCGGCGAAAAAGGAAAAAAATCCCCGTAATTTGAAGCAAAATTGCAGAAATTCACCTAATTTTCGGGTAAAACATGCAGTAATTTTCTTTGATTTGGGGCGAAAAGGCAGAAATTCCCCTTATTTTGGGGCAAAAGTCAGAAATTCCCCTTATTTTAAGGCAAAATTGCAGAAATTTCCTTTATTTGGGGACAAAAAACAGAAATTCCCTTTATTTTGAAGCAAAATTGCAGAAAATTCCTTTATTATGGGGAAAAATTGCAGAAATTTCTTTTATTTTAAGGCAAAATTGCAGAAATTTCACTTCTTTCAGAGAATAAATGCAAAAATTTTTCATATTTTGGGACAAAAAGGCAGAAATTCCCATTATTTTGGGGCAAAAAGGCAGAAATTCACCTTATTTTGGGGTAAAATTGCAGACATTTCACATATTTCAGGGCAAAAAGGCAGAAATTCCCGTTATTTGGGGGCAAACAGGCAGAAATTCCCCTTATTTTGTGATAAAATTGAAGAAATTTCCCTTGATTGGAGGCAAAAAGGCAGAAAATCTCCTTAATTTCGGGCAAAAAGGCAGAAATTCCCCGTATTTTGGAGCAAAATTGCAGAAATTCCCCTAATATTGGGGCAAAAATGCAGAAATTCCCTTTATTTGAAGCAAATCGGCAGAAGTTCCCCTTATTTTCGGGAAAAGAGGCAGAAATTCCCTGTATTTTGAAGCAAAATTGCAGAAACTCCCCTAATTTTGGGGCAAAAATGCAGAAATTCCCTATATTTTGGGGAAAAAAAATACAGAAATTCTCCTTATTTCGGGGCAAAAATCAGAAATTTCCTTTATTTTGGGGCAAAATTTTAGAAATTTCTTTTATTTTGTTACAGAATTGCAGAAATTTTTCTTATTTTGTGGCAAAAAGGCAGAAATTCCCCATATTTTGGTGCAAAAAGGCTGAAATTCTCCTTATTTTGAGGTAAAATGCTGAAATACCCCATATTTTGGAGTTAAAAGGCAGAAATTCCCCTCATTTTGGGGCAAAAAAGCACAAATTTCTCTTTTTTTCGGGCAAAATTGCAGAAATTTCATTTATTTCAGGGCAAAAAGTCAGAAATTACTTTTACGTTGGGGCAAAAAGCAGAAATTTCTTTTATTTTGGTACAAAATTGAAGAAATTTTACTTATTTTGGAACAAAAAGTCAGAAATTCCCCATATTTTGGCAAAAGGCAGAAATTCCCTTTATTTTGAGGTAAAAAGGCTGAAATTCCCGTTATTTAGGGGCAAACAGATAGAAATCCCTTTACTTTGTGGCAAAAAGGCAGAAATTTCCGTTAATTGGGGCAGAAAAGCAAAATTTTCCTTATTTGGGGGCAATAAGGCAGAAATTCCCCATATTTTGTGGCAAAAAGGCAGAAATTCCCATTTGGAGGTAAAATGCTGAAATTCCCCTTATTTTGGCAAAAAGGCAGAAATTCCCCTTATTTTGGGGCAAAATTGCAGAAATTTCACTTATTTCAGGGAAAAAAGTCAGAAATTTGCCTTATTTAAGGGCAAAAAGCAGAAATTCTTTTAATTTTGGGGCCAAATAGAAATTGCCCTTATTGTGAGGTAAAATTGCGGAAATTTCATATATTTCAGGGCAAAAAGGCAGAAATTCCACTTTATTTCGGGCAATAAGGCAGAAATTCCCCGTATTTTGGAGCAAAATTTCAGAAATTCTCCTTTTATTGGTGCAAAAAAGCAGAAATTCCCTTTATTTGGTGCAATAAGACAGAAATTCCCCGTATTTTGAAGCAAAATTGCACATATTCCCCTAATTTTGAGGGAAAATGCAGAAATTCACATTATTTTGGGGCAAAAAAACAGAAATTCTCCTTATTTCAAGGCAAAATTCAGAAATTCCCCTTATTTTGGTGCAAAATTCTAGAAATGTCCATTATTTTGGGGCAAAATTGCAGAAATCTCCCTTATTTTGGGGCAAAATTACAGAAATTTCTGTTATTTCAGGGAAAAAAAATGCAGAAATTTCTCTTATTTTAGGGCAAAAAGGCAGAAATTACTTTTATTTTGCTAAAAAATTGCAGAAAATTTCTTTATTTTGGGGCAAAAATACAGAAATTCCCCATATTTTAGGGCAAAAAGGCAGAGATTCCCTTTATTATTAGGTAAAAAGGCTGAAATTCCCCTTATTTTGGAAAAAAAAGACAGAAATTCCTCTTATTTTGTGGCAAAAAGGCAGAAATTTCCCTTATTTTGGGGCAAAATTGCAGAAATTGCACTTATTTCAGGGCAAAATTCAAAAATTCCTTTTATTTTGGGGCAAAAATACAGAAATTCCGTATATTTTTGGGTAAAAAGGCAGAAATTTCACTTATTTTGAGGTAAAAAGGCAGAAATTCCTCTTTTTTTGGGACAAAAATAAAAAAATTTCTTTTTTTTCTGGCAAAAGGTAAACGTTCCCCTTATTTTCGGGCAAAAAAGCAGAAATTCCTCGTATTTTGGGGCAAAAATAAGAAATTTCGCTTTTTTGTGGCAAAAGGTATGCATTCCCCTTATTTTCAGGAAATAATGCAGAAATTGCCCGTATTTTGGAGCAAAATTCTAGAAAATTTCCTAGTTGTGGGGCAAAAAGGCAGTAATTCCTTATCTGGTGGGGCAAAAAGACAGAAATTCTCCTTATTTTGGGGCAAAACTCAGAAATTCCATTTATTTTGAGTCAAAATTCCAGAAATTTCCCGGATTTTGGGGCACAATTGCAGAAATTTCACTTATTTTGGGGCAAAATTGCAGAAATTTCACTTATTTCAGGGAAGAAAGGCAGAAATTTTCCTTATTTTGGAGCAAAAATGCAGAAATTCCTAATATTTAGTGGCAAAAATGCAGAAATTCCTATTATTTTGAGGTAAAGAGGCTGAAAATCCCATTATTTAGGGGTAAAAAGGCAGAAATTTCCCTTATTTTGGGGCAAAAATACAGAAATTCCCCTTATTTTGGGGCAAAATTGCAGAAATTTTAATTATTTTGAGGAAAAATTTTAGAAATTTAACTCATTTCAGGGCAAAAATTCAGAAAATCCCCTTATTTTGGGGCAAAAAGACAGAAATTCTGTTTATTTTTGGAAAAAAGTCAGAAATTGAACTTATTTTGAGTCAAAAAGGCGGAAAATCCCCTTATTTGGGGGTAAAAATGAAGAAATTTCCCTTTTTATGGCAAAAAGGTATACATTCCCTTTATTTTCGGGCAAAAAGGCAGAAATTCCTTGTATTTTGGAGCAAAATTTCAGAAATTCTTTTTATATTTGTGCAAAAAGGCAGAAATTCCCTTTATTTTGGTGCAATAAGGCAGAATTTCCCCGTATTTTGAAGCAAAACTGCACATATTTCTCTAATTTTGAGGGAAAAGTCAGAAATTCCCATTATTTACGGCGAAAAAGGCAGAAAATCCCTGTATTTTGGAGCAAAATTGCCGAAATTCACCTAATTTTGGCGTAAAACAGGCAGTAATTTTCTTTGTTTTGGGGCATAAAGGCAGACATTTCCCTTATTTTGGGGCAAAAGGCAGAAATTCCCCTTATTTTAAGGCAAAATTGCAGAAATTTCCCTTATTTAAGGACAAAAAACAGAAATTCCCTTTATTTTGTGGCAAAATTGCAGAAAATTCCTTTATTATGAAGAAAAATTGCAGAAATTTCTTTTATTTTAAGGCAAAATTGCAGAAATTTCACTTATTTCAGAGAAAAAAAGCAAAAATTTTTCTTATTTTTGGGCAAAAATGCAAAAATTCCCATAATTTTGGGGCAAAAAAGAAAGAAATTCACCTTATTTTGGGGTAAAATTGCAGACATTTCACATATTTCGGGGCAAAAAGGCAGAAATTCCTGTTATTTGGAGGCAACAAGGCAGAAATTCCTATTATTTTAGGATAAAATTGCAGAAATTTCCCTTTTTTGGAGGCAAAAAGGCAGAAAATCCCCTTAATTTCGGGCAAAAATGCAGAAATTCTTTGTATTTTAAAGCAAAATTGCAGAAATTTTCCAAATATTGGGGCAAAAATGCAGAAATTCCCTTTATTTGGGGCAAATCGGCAGAAGTTCCCCAATTTTCGGGAAAAGAGGCAGAAATTCTCTGTATTTTGAAGCAAAATTGCAGAAACTCCCCTAATTTTGGGGCAAAAAGGCAGAAATTTCCCTTTTTTGGGGCAAAAATACAAAAAATTCTCCTTATTTCGGGGCAAAAATCAGATATTTCCCTTATTTTGGGGCAAAATTTTAGAAATTTTTTTTATTTTGGAACAGAATTGCTGAAATTTTTCTTATTTTGTGGCAAAAAGGAAGAAATGCCCCACATTTTGGTGCAAAAAGGCTGAAATTTCCCTTATTTTGAGGTAAAATGCTGAAATTCCCCATATTTTGTGGTTAAAAGGCAGAAATTCCCCTCATTTTGGTGCAAAAAGGCACAAATTTCCATTATTTTCGGGCAAAATTGCAGAAATTTCATTTATTTCAGGGCAAAAAGTCAGAAATTACTTTTATTTTGGGGCAAAAAGCAGAAATTTCTTTTATTTTGGTACAAAATTGAAGAAATTTTTCTTATTTTAAAACAAAAAGTCAGAAATTCCCCATATTTTGGGCAAAAGGAAGAAATTCCCCTTATTTTGAGGTAAAAAGGCTGAAATTCCCGTTATTTTGGGGCAAAAAGGCAGAAATTCCCTTAACTTTGTAGCAAAAAGGCAGAAATTCCCATTAATTGGGGCAGAAAAGCAAAAATTTTTCTTATTTGTGGGCAATAAGGCAGAAATGACCCATATTTTATGGCAAAAAGGCAGAAATTCCCTTTATTTGGAGGTAAAATGCTGAAATTCCCCTTATTTTGGCAAAAAAGCAGAAATTCCCCTTATTTTGGGGCAAAATTGTAGAAATTTCACTTATTTCAGGGTAAAAAGTCAGAAATTTGCCTTAATTTGGGGTAAAAAGCTGAAATTTTCCTAATTTTGGGGCCAAAAACAGAAATTCCCTTTATTTTGGGGTAAAATTGCGGAAATTTCAAATATTTCAGGGCAAAAAGGCAGAAATTACAATTTATTTCGGGCAATAAGGCAGAAATTCCCCGTATTTTGGAGCAAAATTTCAGAAATTCCCCTTATATTGGTGCAAAAAGGCAGAAATTCCCTTTATTTTGGTGCAATAAGGCAGAAATTCTCCGTATTTTGAAGCAAAATTGCACATATTCCCCTAATTTTGAGGGAAAAGTCAGAAATTCCCATTATTTTCGGCGAAAAAAGCAGAAAATCCCTGTATTTTGGAGCAAAATTGCAGATATTCACCTAATTTTGGCGTAAACAGGCAGTAATTTTTTTTGTTTTGAGGCAAAAAGGCAGAAATTCCCCTTATTTTGGGGCAAAAGGCAGAAATTCCCCTTATTTTAAGGCAAAATTGCAGAAATTTTTCTTATTTGGGGACAAAAAAACAGAAATTCCCTTTATTTTGGGGCAAAATTGCAGAAAATTCCTTTATTATGAAGAAAAATTGCAGAAATTTCTTTTATTTTAAGGCAAAATTGCAGAAATTTCACTTATTTCAGAGAAAAAAAGCAAAAATTTTTCTTATTTTGGGGCAAAAATGCAGAAATTCCCATAATTTTGTGGCAAAAAGGCAGAAATTCACCTTATTTTGGGGTAAAATTGCAGACATTTCACATATTTCGGGGCAAAAAGGCAGAAATTCCTGTCATTTGGGTGCAAAAAGGCAGAAATTCTCCTTATTTTGGGATAAAATTGCAGAAATTTCCCTTTTTGGGGGGCAAAAAGGCAGAAAATCCCCTTAATTTTGGGCAAAAAGGCAGAAATTCTTTGTATTTTAAAGCAAAATTTCAGAAATTCCCCTTATATTGGTGCAAAAAGGCAGAAATTCCCTTTATTTTGGTGCAATAAGGCAGAAATTCCCCGTATTTTGCAGCAAAATTGCACATATTCCCCTAATTTTGAGGGAAAAATCAGAAATTCACATTAATTTGGGGCAAAAAGACAGAAATTCTCCTTATTTCAGGGCAAAAATTCAGAAATTCCCCTTATTTTGGGGCAAAATTTAAGAAATGTTCATTATTTTGGGGCAAAAAGGCACAAATTTCCCTTATTTTCGCGCAAAATTGCAGAAATTTTATTTATTTTAGGGCAAAAAGTCAGAAATTTCTCTATTTTGGGGCAAAAAGGCAGAAATTACTATTATTTTGGTAAAAAGTTGCAGAAAATTTCTTTATTTTGGGGCAAAAATACAGAAATTCTCCATATTTTAGGGAAAAAAGGCAGAGATTCCTCTTATTATTAGGTAAAAAGGCTGAAATTCCCCTAATTTTGGGGCAAAAAGAGAGAAATTCCCCTTATTTTGTGGCAAAAAGGCAGAAATTTCCCTTATTTTGGAGCAAAATTGCAGAAATTTCACTTATTTCAGGGCATAATTCAAAAATTCCTTTTATTTTGGAACAAAAATACAGAAATTCCATATATTTTTAGGTAAAAAGGCAGAAATTTCACTTATTTAGAGGTAAAAAGGCAGAAATTCCTCTTATTTTGGGGCAAAAATGAAGAAATTTCCCTTTTTTTGGCAAAAGGTAAACATTCCCCTTATTTTCGTGCAAAAAGGCAGAAATTCCCCGTATTTTGGAGCAAAATTGCAGAAATTACCCTAATTATGGGGCAAAAAGGCAGAAATTCCCTATATGTTGTTGAAAAAAAGACAGAAATTAACCTTATTTTGGGGCTAAATTCAGAAATTCCACATATTTTGGGGCAAATTCCAGAAATTTCCCTTATTTTGGGAAAAAATTGCAGAAATTTCAATTATTTTGGAGCAAAATTGCAGAAATTTAACTTATTTCATGAAAAAAAAGCAGAAATTTTACTTATTTTGGGGCAAAAAGGCAGAAATTCCTAATATTTTGTGGCAAAAATGCAGAAATTCCCCTTATTTTGTGGCAAAAAGGCAGAAATTTCCCTTATTTTGGGGCAAAATTGCAGAAATTTTAATTATTTTGGGAAAAAATTTTTTCAAATTTAACTTATTTCAGGGCAAAAAGTCAGATATTCCTTTTATTTTGGGGCAAAATACAGAAATTCCATTTATTTTTGGAAAAAAATTCAGAAATTGCACTTATTTTGAGTCAAAAATGCGGAAAATCTCCTTATTTTGGGGTAAAAATGAAGAAATTTCCCTTTTTATGGCAATAAGGTATACATTCTCTTTATTTTCGGGCAAAAAGCCAGAAATTCCCCGTATTTTGTAGCAAAATTGCAGAAATTCCCCTTATTTTGTGGCAAAAAGGCAGAAATTTCCCTTATTTTGGGGCAAAATTGCAGAAATTTCACTTATTTCAGGGCATAATTCAAAAATTCCTTTTATTTTGGGGCAAAAAGAAAGAAATTCCGTTTATTTTTGGGTAAAAAGGCAAAAATTTCACTTATTTTGAGGTAAAAAGGCAGAAATTCCTCTTATTTTGGGGCAAAAATTAAGAAATTTCCCTTTTTTGTGGCAAAAGGTATACATTCCCCTTATTTTCGGGAAAAAAAGCAGAAATTCCCCATATTTTGGAGCAAAATTGCAGAAATTCCCCTAGTTGTGGGGCAAAAAGGCAGAAATTCCCTATTTGTTGGGGCAAAAAGACAGAAATTCTCTTTATTTTGGGGCAAAACTCAGAAATTCCACTTATTTTGGGGCAAAATTCCAGAAATTTTTTTTATTTTGGGGCAAAATTGCAGAAATTTCACTTATTTTGGGGCAAAATTCCAGAAATTTTTTTCATTTTGGGGCAAAATTGCAGAAATTTCACTTATTTTGTGGTAAAAAGGCTAAAATTTCCCTTATTTAGGGGCAAAAAGACAGAAATTCCTCTTATTTTGTGGCACAAAGGCAGAAATTTCTTATATTTTAGGGCAAAATTGCAAAAATTTCACTTATTTTGTGGTAAAAAGGCTGAAATTTCCCTCATTTAGGGGCAAAAAGGCAGAAATTTCCCCTATTTTGGGGCAAAAAGACAGAAATTCCCCTTATTTTGAGGCACAAAGGCAGAAATTTCTTTTATTTTAGGGCAAAATTGCAGAAATATCACTAATTTCATGGCATAATTAAAAAATTCCTTTTATTTTTGGGGAAAAAGACAGAAATTTCGTTTATTTTTGGGTAAAATGGCAGAAATTTCACTTATTTTGAGGTAAAAAGGCATAAATTCCTCTTATTTTGGGGCAAAAATGAAGAAATTTCCCTTTTTTGTGGCAAAATGTATACATTCCCCTTATTTTTAGGAAAAATGCAGAAATTCTTTGTATTTTGGAGAAAAATTGCAGAAATTCATCTATTTGTTGGGCAAAAGCAGAAATTCCCTATTTGCTGAGGCAAAAAGACAGAAATTCTCCTTATTTTGGGGAAAAACTCAGAAATTCCACTTATTTTGGGGCAAAATTCCAGAAATTTCCCTTATTTTGGGGCAAAATTGCAGAAATATCACTTATTTTGGGGCAAAATTGCAGAAATTTCACTTATTTTAGCCAAGAAAGGCAGAAATTTTCCTCATTTTGGAGCAAAAATGCAGAAATTCCTAATATTTTGTGGCAAAAATGCAGAAATTACAACTTATTTTTAGTTAAAATGCTGAAATTCACCTTATTTAGGGATAAAAGGCAGAAATTTTCCTTATTTTTTGGCAAAAATACAGAAATTCCCCTTATTTTGGGGCAAAATTGCAGAAATTTCAATTATTTTGGGGAAAAATTGCAAAAATTTCTTTTATTTTAAGGCAAAATTGCAGATATTTCACTTATTTCAGAGAAAAAATGCAAAAATTTTTAATATTTTGAGGCAAAAATGCAGAAATTCCCATTATTTTGGGGCAAAAAGGCATAAATTCACCTTATTTTGGGGTAAAATTGCAGACAGTTCACATATTTCAGGGCAAAAAGGCAGAAATTCCTGTTATTTGGGGGCAAAAAGGCAGAAATTCCCCTTATTTTGTTTTAAAAAGGCTGAAATTCCCGTTATTTTGGGGCAAAAAGGCAGAAATTCCCTTTACTTTGTGGCAAAAAGGCAGAAATTCCCATTAATTGAGGCAGAAATGCAAAAATTTTCCTTATTTGGGGGCAATAAGGCAGAAATTCCCCATATTTTGTGGCAAAAAGGCAGAAATTCTCCATATTTGGAGGTAAAATGCTGAAATACCCCTTATTTTGGCAAAAAGGCAGAAATTCCCCTTATTTAGGGACAAAATTGCAGAAATTTCACTTATTTCAGGGCAAAAAGTAAGAAATTTGTCTTATTTTGGGGCAAAAAGCCGAAATTCTCCTAATTTTGGGGCCAAAACAGAAATTCCCCTTATTTTGGGGTAAAATTGCAGAAATTTCAAATATTTCAGGGCAAAAAGGCAGAAATTCCACATTATTTCTGGCAATAAGGCAGAAATTCCCTGTATTTTGGAGAAAAATTTCAGAAATTCCCCTTATATTGGTGCAAAAATGCAGAAATTCCAGCTATTTTGGTGCAATAAGGCAGAAATTCCCCGTATTTTGAAGCAAAATTGCACATATTCCCCTAATTTTGAGGGAAAATGCAGAAATTCACATTATTTTGGGGCAAAAAGACAGAAATTCTTCTTATTTCAGGGCAGAAAGTCAGAAATTTCCCTTATTTTGGGGCAAAATTCCAGAAATGTCCATTATTTTGGGGAAAAATTGCAGAAATCTCCCTTATTTTAGGGCAAAATTACAGAAATTTTACTTATTTCAGGGAAAAAACGCAGAAATTTCTCTTATTTTGGGGCAAAAATGCAGAAATTACTTTTATTTTGGTACAAAATTGCAGAAAATTTCTTTATTTTGGGGCAAAAATACAGAAATTCCCCAAATTTTAGGGCAAAAAGGCAAAGATACCCCTTATTATTAGGCAAAAAGACAGAAATTCCCCTTGTTTAGGGGCAAAATTGCAGATATTTCACTTATTTCAGGGGAAAAAGGCAGAAATTTTTTTATTTTGGAGCAAAAAGTCAGAAATTCCTAATATTTTGTAGCGAAAAAGCTGAAATTCACCTTATTTTGAGGTAAAAAGGCTGAAATTCCCCTATTTGGGGGCAAAAAACAGAAATTTCCCATATTTTGGGGTAAAAAGTCAGAAATTTTCCTTATTTTGTGGCACAAAGACAGTAATTTCCCTTATTTTGATGCAAAATTGGAGAAATTTCACTTATTTCAGGGCAAAATTCAAAAATTGCATTTATTTTGGTGCAAAAATACAGAAATTCCGTATATTTTTGAGTAATAAGGCAGAAATTTCACTTATTTTGATGTAAAAAGGCAGAAATTCCTCTTATTTTGGGGCAAAAATGAAGAAATTTCCCTTTTTTGTGGCAAAAGGTAAACATTCCCCTTATTTTCGGGCAAAAAAGCAGAAATTCCCTGTATTTTGGAGCAAAATTGCAGATATTCCCAAAATTGTGGGGCAAAAAGGCAGAAATTCCTTATATGTTGGGGCAAAAAAACAGAAATTCTACTTATTTTGGGGCAAAACTCAGAAATTCCACTTATTTTGGGGCAAAATTCCAGAAATTTCTCTTATTTTGGGACAAAATTGCAGAAATTTCAATTTTTTGGGCCAAAATTGCAGAAATTTCACTTATTTCAGGGAAAAAAGGCAGACATTTTTCTTATTTTGGGGCTAAAATGCAGAAATTCCTTATATTTTGTGGCAAAAATGCAGAAATCCCCCTTATTTTGAGGTAAAAAGGCAGAAATTTCCCTTATTTTGGGGCAAAAATACAGAAATTCTCCTTATTTTGGGGCAATACTGCAGAAATTTCAATTATTTTCGGGAAAAATTTTTGAAATTTAACTTATTTAAGGGCAAAAGTCGGAAATTCCCCTTATTTTGGGGCAAAAAGACAGAAATTCCATTTATTTTTGAAAAAAAGTCAGAAATTGCAATTATTTTGAGTCAAAAAGGCGGAAAATCCCCTTATTTTGGGGTAAAAATGAAGAAATTTCCCTTTTTATGGCAAAAAGGTATACATTCCATTTATTTTCGGGCAAAAGGCCAGAAATTCCTCGTTTTTGGAGCAAAATTGTGGAAATTCCCCTAATTTGGGGGCAAAAAGGCAGAAATTCTCCTTATTTTGGGGTAAAACTGCAGAAATTTCACTTATTTCGCGGCAAAATGGAAGAAATTCCCCTTATTTTCTGCGAAAAAGGCAGAAAATCCCCGTATTTTGGAGCAAAATTGCAGAAATTCACCTAATTTTGGCGTAAAACATGCAGTAATTTTCTTTGTTTTGGGGCAAAAAGGCAGAAATTCTCCTTATTTTGGGGCAAAAGGCAGAAATTCCCCTTATTTTAGGGCAAAATTGCAGAAATTTCTCTTATTTGGAGACAAAAAACAGAAATTCCTTTTATTTTGGGGCAAAATTGCAAAAAATTCCTTTATTATGGGGAAAAATTGCAGAAATTTCTTTTATTTTAAGGCAAAATTGCAGAAATTTCACATATTTCAGAGAAAAAAAGCAAAAATTTTTCATATTTTAGGGCAAAAAGGCAGAAATTCTCATTATTTTCGGGCAAAAAGGTAGAAGTTCACCTTATTTTGGGGTAAAATTGCAGACATTTCACATATTTCAGGGCAAAAAGGCAGAAATTCCCGTTATTTGAGGACATAAAGGCAGAAATTCCTTTTATTTTGGGATAAAATTGCAGAAATTTCTCTTGTTTGGGGGCAAAAAGGCAGAAAATCCCCTTAATTTTGGGCAAAAAGACAGAAATTCCCCATATTTTAAAGCAAAATTGCAGAAATTCCCTAAATATTTGGGCAAAAATGCAGAAATTCTCTTTATTTGGGGCAAATCGGCAGAAGTTCCCCTTATTTTCAGGAAAAGAGGCAGAAATTCCCTGTATTTTTCAGCAAAATTGCAGAAACTCCCCTAATTTTGGGGCAAAAAGGCAGAAATTCTCTTTTTTGGGGGGCCAAAAAACAGAAATTCTCCTTATTTCGGGGCAAAAATCAGAAATTTCCCTTATTTTGGGGCAAAATTTTAGAAATTTCTTTTATATTGGTACAGAATTGCAGAAATTTTTCTTATTTTGTGGCAAAAAGGCAGAAATTCCCCATATTTTGGTGCAAAAATGCTGAAATTCCCCTTATTTTGAGGTAAAATGCTGAAATTCCCCATATTTTGGGGTTAAAAGGCAGAAATTCCCCTCATTTTCGGGCAAAAAGGCACAAATTTCCCTTATTTTCGGGCAAAATTACAGAAATTTCATTTATTTCAGGGCAAAAAGTCAGAAATTACTTTTATTTTGGGGCAAAAAGTAGAAATTTCTTTTATTTTGGTACAAAATTGAAGAAATTTTTCTTATTTTGGAACAAAAATTCAGAAATTCCCCATATTTTGGGCAAAAGGCAGAAATTCCCCTTATTTTGGGGTAAAAAGGCTGAAATTCCCGTTATTTTGGAGCAAAAAAACAGAAATTCCCTTTACTTTGTGGCAAAAAGGCAGAAATTCCCATTAATTGTGACAGAAAAGCAAAAATTTTCTTTATTTGGGGGCAATAAGGCAGAAATTCCCCATATTTTGTGGCAAAAAGGAAGAAATTCCTCTTATTTGTAGGTAAAATGCTGAAATTCCCCTTATTTTGGCAAAAAGGCAGAAATTCCCCTTATTTTGGGGCAAAATTGCAGAAATTTCACTTATTTCAGGGCAAAAAGTCAGAAATTTGCCTCAATTTGGGGCAAAAAGCAGAAATTCTCCTAATTTTGGGGCCAAAAACAGAAATTCCCCTTATTTTGGGGTAAAATTGCAGAAATTTCAAATATTTCAGGGCAAAAAGGCAGTAATTCCACTTTATTTCTGGCAATAAGGCAAAAATTCCCCATATTTTGAAGTAAAATTTCAGAAATTCCCCTTATATTGGTGCAAAAATGCAGAAATTCCTTTTATTTTGGTGCAATAAGGCAAAAATTCCCCGTATTTTGAAGCAAAATTGCACATATTCCCCTAATTTTGAGGGAAAATGCAGAAATTCACATTATTTTGGGGCAAAAAGACAGAAATTCTCCTTATTTCAGGGCAAAAAGTCAGAAATTCCTTATATTTTGGGGCAAAATTCCAGAAATTTCCTTTATTTTGGGGCAAAATTGCAAAAATCTCTCTAATTTTGGGCCAAAATTACAGAAATTTCACTTATTTCAAAGAAAAAATGCAGAAATTTCTCTTATTTTGGGGCAAAAATGCAGAAATTACTTTTATTTTGGTACAAAATTGCAGAAAATTTTTTTATTTTGGGGCAAAAATACAGAAATTTTCCATATTTTAGGGCAAAAAGGAGAGATTCCCCTTATTATTAGGTAAAAAGGCTGAAATTCCTTTTATTTTGGGGCAAAAAGACAGAAATTCCCCTTATTTTGTGGCAAAAAAGCAGAAATTTCCCTTATTTTGAGGCAAAATTGAAGAAATTTCACTTATTTCAGGGCAAAATTAAAAAATTGCATTTTTTTTGGGTCAAAAATACAGAAATTCCGTATATTTTTGAGTAAAAAGGCAGAAATTTCACTTATTTTGACGTAAAAAGGCAGAAATTCCTCTTATTTTGGGGCAAAAATGAAGAAATTTCCCTTTTTTGTGGCAAAAGGTAAACATTCCCCTTATTTTCGGGCAAAAAAGCAGAAATTCCCTGTATTTTGGAGCAAAATTGCAGAAATTCCCCTAATTGTGGGGCAAAAAGGCAGAAATTCCCTGTATGTTGGGGCAAAAAGACAGAAATTCTCCTTATTTTGGGGCAAAACTCAGAAATTCCACTCTTTTTGGGGCAAAATTCCAGAAATTTCTCTTATTTTGGGACAAAATTGCAGAAATTTCAATTTTTTTGGGCCAAAATTGCAGAAATTTCACTTATTTCAGGGAAAAAAGGCAGAAATTCTTCTTATTGTGGGGCAAAAAGGCAGAAATTCCTTATATTTTGTGGCAAAAAATGCAGAAATTCCACTTATTTTGAGGTAAAAAGCAGAAATTTCCCTTATTTGGGGGCAAAAATACAGAAATTCCCCTTATTTTGGGGCAAAACTGCAGAAATTTCAATTATTTTGGGAAAAAATTTTTGAAATTTAACTTATTTCAGGGCAAAAAGTCAGATATTCCTTTTATTTTGGGGCAAAAAACAGAAATTCCATTTATTTTTGGAAAAAAGTCAGAAATTGCACTTATTTTGAGTCAAAAAGGCAGAAAATCTCCTTATTTTGGGTTAAAAATGAAGAAATTTCCCTTTTTATGGCAAAAAGGTATACATTCCCTTTATTTTCGGGCAAAAAGGCAGAAATTCCCCGTATTTTGGAGCAAAATTGCAGAAATTCCCCTTTTTTTGTGGCAAAAAGGCAGAAATTTCCCTTATTTTGGGGCAAAATTGCAGAAATTTCACTTATTTCAGGGCATAATTCAAAAATTCCTTTTATTTTGGGGCAAAAAGATAGAAATTCCATTTATTTTTGGGTAAAAAGCAGAAATTTCACTTATTTTGGGGCAAAAAGGCAGAAATTCCTCTTATTTTGGGGCAAAAATTAAGAAATTTCCCTTTTTTGTGGCAAAAGGTATACATTCCCCTTATTTTCGGGAAAAAAAGCAGAAATTCCCCGTATTTTGGAGCAAAATTGCAGATATTCCCCTAGTTGTGGGGCAAAAATGCAGAAATTTCCTATTTGTTGGGGCACTAAGACAGAAATTCTCCTTATTTTGGTTCAAAACTCAGAAATTCCACTTATTTTGGGGCAACATTCCAGAAATTTTTCTTATTTTGGGGCAAAATTGCAGAAATTTCACTTATTGGGGCAAAATTCCAGAAATTTTTCTTATTTTGGGGCAAAATTGCAGAAATTTCACTTATTTTGTGGTAAAAAGGCTGAAATTTCCCTTACTTAGGGGCAAAAAGGCAGAAATTTCCCTTATTTTGAGGCAAAAAGACAGAAATTCCCGTTATTTTGTGGCACAAAGGCAGAAATTTCTTTTATTTTAGGGCAAAATTGCAAAAATTTCACTTATTTTGTGGTAAAAAGGCTGAAATTCCCCTCATTTATGGGCAAAAAGGCAGAAATTTTCCCTATTTTGGGGCAAAAAGACAGAAATTCCCTTTATTTTGTGGCACAAAGGCAGAAATTTCTTTTATTTTAGGGCAAAATTGCAGAAATTTCACTAATTTCATGGTGTAATTAAAAAATTCCTTTTATTTTTGGGCAAAAAGACAGAAATTCCGTTTATTTTTGGGTAAAATGGCAGAAATTTCACTTATTTTGAGGTAAAAAGGCATAAATTCCTCTTATTTTGGGGCAAAAATGAAGAAATTTCCCTTTTTTGTGGCAAAATGTATACATTCCCTTTATTTTTGGGAAAAATGCAGAAATTCTTTGTATTTTGGAGCAAAATTGCAGAAAATCCTCTAGTTGTGGGGCAAAAGCAGAAATTCCCTATTTGTTGAGGCAAAAAGACAGAAATTCTCCTTATTTTGGAGCAAAACTCAGAAATTCCACTTATTTTGAGGCAAAATTCCAGAAATTTCCCTTATTTTGGGGCAAAATTGCAGAAATATCACTTATTTTGGGGCAAAATTGCAGAAATTTCACTTATTTCAGCCAAGAAAGGCAGAAATTTTCCTCATTTTGGAGCAAAAATGCAGAAATTACAACTTATTTTTAGTTAAAAAGGCTGAAATTCACCTTATTTGGGGATAAAAGGCAGAAATTTCCCTTATTTTTTGGCAAAAATACAGAAATTCCCCTTATTTTGGGGCAAAATTGCAGAAATTTCAATTATTTTGGGGAAAAATTGCAAAAATTTCTTTTATTTTAAGGCAAAATTGCAGAAATTTCACTTATTTCAGAGAAAAAAAGCAAAAATTTTTCTTATTTTGGGGCAAAAATGCAGAAATTCCCATTATTTTGGGGCAAAAAGGCATAAATTCACCTTATTTTGGGGTAAAATTGCAGACATTTCACATATTTCAGGGCAAAAAGGCAGAAATTCCTGTTATTTGGGGGCAAAAAGTCAGAAATTACCCTTATTTTGTTTTAAAAAGGCTGAAATTCCCGTTATTTTTGGGCAAAAAGGCAGAAATTCCCTTTACTTTGTGGCAAAAAGGCAGAAATTTTCATTAATTGGGGCAGAAATGCAAAAATTTTCCTTATTTGGGGGCAATAAGGCAGAAATTCCCTATATTTTGTGGCAAAAAGGCAGAAATTCTCCATATTTGGAGGTAAAATGCTGAAATACCCCTTATTTTGGCAAAAAGGCAGAAATTCCCATTATTTAGGGGCAAAATTGCAGAAATTTCACTTATTTCAGGGCAAAAAGTAAGAAATTTGTCTTATTTTGTGGCAAAAAGCAAAAATTCTCCTAATTTTGGGGCCAAAAACAGAAATTCCCCTTATTTTGGGGTAAAATTGCAGAAATTTCAAATATTTCAGGGCAAAAAGGCAGAAATTCCACATTATTTCTGGCAATAAGGCAGAAATTCCCCGTATTTTGGAGCAAAATTTCAGAAATTCCCCTTATATTGGTGCAAAAATGCAGTAATTCCCGATATTTTGGTGCAATAAGGCAGAAATTCCCCGTATTTTGAAGCAAAATTGCACATATTCCCCTAATTTTGAGGGAAAATGCAGAAATTCACATGATTTTGGGGCAAAAAGACAGAAATTCTCCTTATTTCAGGGCAAAAAGTCAGAAATTCTTCTTATTTTGGGGCAAAATTCCAGAAATGTCCATTATTTTTGGGCAAAATCGCAGAAATCTCCATTATTTTGGGGCAAAATTACAGAAATTTTACTTATTTCAGGGAAAAATCACAGAAATTTCTCTTATTTTGGGGCAAAAAGGCAGAAATTACTTTTATTTTGGTACAAAATTGCAGAAAATTTCTTTATTTTGGGCAAAAATACAGAAATTCCCCAAATTTTAGGGCAAAAAGGCAGAGATACCCTTATTATTAGGCAAAAAGACAGAAATTCCCCTTATTTAGGGGCAAAATTGCAGATATTTCACTTATTTCAGGGGAAAAAGGCAGAAATTTTTTTATTTTGGAGCAAAAAGGCAGAAATTCCTAATATTTTGTAGCGAAAATGCAGAAATTAACCTTATTTTGAGGTAAAAAGGCTGAAATTCCCCTTATTTGGGGGCAAAAGGCAGAAATTTCCCATATTTTGGGGCAAAAAGTCAGAAATTCCCCTTATTTTGTGGCACAAAGGCAGAAATTTCCCTTATTTTGAGGCAAAATTGGAGAAATTTCACTTATTTCAGGGCAAAATTCAAAAATTGCATTTATTTTGGGGTAAAAATACAGAAATTCCGTATATTTTTGAGTAAAAGGGCAGAAATTTCACTTATTTTGACGTAAAAAGGCAGAAATTCCTCTTATTTTGGGGCAAAAATGAAGAAATTTTCCTTTTTTGTGGCAAAAGGTATACATTCCCCTTATTTTCGGGCAAAAAAGTAGAAATTCCCTGTATTTTGAAGCAAAATTGCAGATATTCCCAAAATTGTGGGGCAAAAAGGCAGAAATTCCTTATATGTTGGAGCAAAAAGACAGAAATTCTCCTTATTTTGGGGCAAAACTCAGAAATTCCACTTATTTTGGGGCAAAATTCCAGAAATTTCTCTTATTTTGGGACAAAATTGCAAAAATTTCAATTTTTTTGGGCCAAAATTGCAGAAATTTCACTTATTTCAGGGAAAAAAGGCAGACATTTTTCTTATTTTGGGGCAAAAAGGCAGAAATTCCTTATATTTTGTGGCAAAAAAGGCAGAAATCCCCCTTATTTTGAGGTAAAAAGGCAGAAATTTCCCTTATTTTGGGGCAAAAATACAGAAATTCCCCTTATTTTGGGGCAATACTGCAGAAATTTCAATTATTTTCGGGAAAAATTTTTGAAATTTAACTTATTTCAGGGGAAAAAGTCGGAAATTCCCCTGATTTTGGGGCAAAAAGACAGAAATTCCATTTATTTTTGAAAAAAAGTCAGAAATTGCAATTATTTTGAGTCAAAAAGGCGGAAAATCCCCTTATTTGGGGGTAAAAATGAAGAAATTTCCCTTTTTATGGCAAAAAGGTATACATTCCCTTTATTTTCGGGCAAAACTCCAGAAATTCCTCGTATTTTGGAGCAAAATTGAAGAAATTCCCCTAATTTTAGGGCAAAAAGGCAAAAATCCCCCTTATTTTGGGGTAAAACTGCAGAAATTTCACTTATTTCGCAGCAAAATGGAAGAAATTCCCCTTATTTTCTGCGAAAAAGGCAGAAAATCCCCGTATTTGGGAGCAAAATTGCAGAAATTCACCTAATTTTGGTGTAAATCATGCAGTAATTTTCTTTGTTTCGGGGCAAAAAGGCAGAAATTCTCGTTATTTTGGGGCAAAAGGCAGAAATTCCCCTTATTTTAGGGCAAAATTGCAGAAATTTCTTTTATTTGGGAAAAAAAACAGAAATTCTTTATATTTTGGGGCAAAATTGCAAAAAATTCCTTTATTATGGGGAAAAATTGCAGAAATTTCTTTTATTTTAAGGCAAAATTGCAGAAATTTCACTTATTTCAGAGAAAAAAAGCAAAAATTCTTCATATTTTGGGGCAAAAAGGCAGAAATTCCCATTATTTTGGAACAAAAAGGCAGAAATTCACCTTATTTTGGGGTAAAATTGCAGACATTTCACATATTTCAGGGCAAAAAGGCAGAAATTCCACATTATTTCTGGCAATAAGGCAGAAATTCCCTGTATTTTGGAGCAAAATTTCAGAAATTCCCCTTATATTGGTGCAAAAATGCAGAAATTCCCGTTATTTTGGTGTAATAAGGCAGCAATTCCCCGTATTTTGAAGCAAAATTGCACATATTCCCCTAATTTTGAGGGAAAATGCAGAAATTCACATTATTTTGGGGCAAAAAGACAGAAATTCTCCTTATTTCAGGGCAAAAAGTGAGAAATTCCCTTATTTTGGGGCCAAATTTCAGAAATGTCCATTATTTTGGGGCAAAATTGCAGAAATCTCCCTTATTTTGGGGCAAAATTACAGAAATTTCACTATTTCAGGGAAAAAACGCAGAAATTTTTCTTATTATGGGGCAATAAGGCAGAAATTACTTTTATTTTGGTACAAAATTGCAGAAAATTTCTTTATTTTGGGGCAAAAATACAGAAATTCCCCATATTTTAGGGCAAAAAGGCAGAGATTCCCCTTATTATTAGGCAAAAAGACAGAAATTCCCCTTATTTAAGGGCAAAATTGCAGATATTTTACTGATTTCAGGGGAAAAAGGCAGAAATGGTTTTATTTTGGAGCAAAAAGGCAGAAATTCCTAGTATTTTTTGGCGAAAATGCAGAAATTCACCTTATTTTGAGGTAAAAATGCTGAAATTCCCCTTATTTGGGGGCAAAAAGGCAGAAATTTCCCATATTTTTGGGCAAAAAGTCAGAAATTCCTCTTATTTTGTGGCACAAAGGCAGAAATTTCCCTTATTTTGAGGCAAAATTGGAGAAATTTCACTTATTTCAGGGCAAAATTCAAAAATTGCATTTATTTTGGGGCAAAAATACAGAAATTCCGTATATTTTTGAGTAAAAAGGCAGAAATTTCACTTATTTTGACGTAAAAAGGCAGAAATTCCTCTTATTTTGGGGCAAAAATGAAGAAATTTCCCTTTTTTGTGGCAAAAGGTAAACATTCCCCTTATTTTCGGGCAAAAAAGCTGAAATTCCCCGTATTTTGGAGCAAAATTGCAGAAATTCCCCTAACTGTGGGGCAAAAAGGCAGAAATTCCCTATATGTTGGGGCAAAAAGACAGAAATTCTCCTTATTTTGGGGCAAAACTCAGTAATTCGACTTATTTTGGGGCAAAATTCCTGAAATTTCTTTTATTATGGGACAAAATTGCAAAAATTTCAATTTTTTTGGGCCAAAATTGCAGAAATTTTACTTATTTCAGGGAAAAAAGGCAGAAATTTTTTTTATTTTGGGGCAAAAAGGCAGAAATTACTTATATTTTGTGGCAAAAAATGCAGAAATCCCCCTTATTTTGAGGTAAAATGTCAGAAATTTCCCTTATTTTGGGGCAAAAATACAGAAATTCCTCTTATTTTGGGGCAAAACTGCAGAAATTTCAATTATTTTGGGGAAAAATTTTTGAAATTTAACTTATTTCAGGGCAAAAAGTCGAAAATTCCCCTTATTTTGGGGCAAAAAGACAGAAATTCCATTTATTTTTGGAAAAAAGTCAGAAATTGCACTTATTTTGAGTAAAAAAGGCGGAAAATCCCCTTATTTTGGGGTAAAAATGAAGAAATTTCCCTTTTTATGGCAAAAAGGTATACATTCCCTATATTTTTGGGCAAAAGGGCAGAAATTCCTCCCATTTTGGAGCAAAATTGCAGAAATTCCCCTAATTTTGGGGCAAAAAGGCAGAAATTCCACTTATTTTGGGGTAAAACTGCAGAAATTTCACTTATTTCGCGGCAAAATGGAAGAAATTCCCATTATTTTCTGCGAAAAAGCAGAAAATCCCTGTATTTTGGAGCAAAATTGCAGAAATTCACCTAATTATGGCGTAAAACATGCAGTATTTTTATTGTTTTGGGGCAAAAAGGCAGAAATTCTCCTTATTTTGGGGCAAAAGGCAGAAATTCCCCTTATTTTAGGGCAAAATTGCAGAAATTTCCCTTATTTGCGGAAAAAAAACAGAAATTCCCTTTATTTTGGGGCAAAATTGCAAAAAATTCTTTTATTATTGGGAAAAATTGCCGAAATTTCTTTTATTTTAATGCAAAATTGCAGAAATTTCACATATTTCAGAGAAAAAAAGCAAAAATTTTTCATATTTTGGGGCAAAAAGGCAGAAATTCCCATTATTTTGGAACAAAAAGGCAGAAATTCACCTTATTTTGGGGTAAAATTGCAGACATTTCACATATTTCAGGGCAAAAAGGCAGAAATTCCCGTTATTTGAGGGCATAAAGGCAGAAATTCCTTTTATTTTGGGATAAAATTGCAGAAATTTCCCTTGTTTGGGGGCAAAAAGGCAGAAAATCCCCTTAATTTTGGGCAAAAAGGCAGAAATTCCCCGTATTTTAAAGCAAAGTTGCAGAAATTCCCTAAATATTTGGGCAAAAATGCAGAAATTCCCTTTATTTGGGGCAAATCAGCAGAAGTTCCCCTTATTTTCAGAAAAAAAGGCAGAAATTCCCTATAATTTGAAGCAAAATTGCAGAAACTCCCCTAATTTTGGGGCAAAAAGGCAGAAATTCCCTATTTTGGGGGGCAAAAAAACAGAAATTCTCCTTATTTAGGGGCAAAAATCTGAAACTTCCCTTATTTTGGGGCAAAATTTTAGAAATTTCTTTTATTTTGGTACAGAATTGCAGAAATTTTTCTTATTTTGTGGCAAAAAGGCAGAAATTACCCATATTTTGATGCAAAAAGGCTGAAATTCCCCTTATTTTGAGGTAAAATGCTGAAATTCCCCATATTTTGGAATTAAAAGGCAGAAATTCCCCTCATTTTGGGGCATAAAGGCACAAATTTCCCTTATTTTCGGGCAAAATTGCAGAAATTTTATTTATATCAGGGCAAAAAGTCAGAAATTACTTTTATTTTGGGGCAAAAAGCATAAATTTCTTTTATTTTGGTACAAAATTGAAGAAATTTTCCTTATTTTGGAACAAAAAGTCAGAAATTCCCCCTTATTTTGGTCAAAAGGCAGAAATTCCCCTTATTTTGGGGTAAAAATGCTGAAATTCCTGTTATTTTGGAGCAAAAAGGCAGAAATTCCTTTACTTTGTGGCAAAAAGGCAGAAATTCCCATTAATTGTGGCAGAAAAGCAAAAATTTTATTTATTTGGGGGCAATAAGGCAGAAATTCCACATATTTTGTGGGAAAAAAACAGAAATTTCCCTTATTTGAAGGTAAAATGCTGAAATTCCTCTTATTTTGGCAAAAAGGCAGAAATTCTCCTAATTTCTAGGCAAAATTGCAGAAATTTCACTTATTTCAGGGCAAAAAGTCAGAAATTTGCCTTAATTTGGGGCAAAAAGCAGAAATTCTCCTAATTTTGGGGCCAAAAACAGATTCCCCTTATTTTGAGATAAAATTGCGGAAATTTCAAATATTTCAGGGCAAAAAGGCAGAAATTCCACTTTATTTCTGGCAATAAGGCAAAAATTCCCCGTATTTTGGAGCAAAATTTTAGAAATTCCCCTTATATTGGTGCAAAAATGCAGAAATTCCTTTTATTTTGGTGCAATAAGGCAAAAATTCCCCTTATTTTGAAGCAAAATTGCACATATTCCCCTAATTTTGAGGGAAAATGCAGAAATTCACATTATTTTGGGGCAAAAAGACAGAAATTCTCCTTATTTCAGGGCAAAAAGTCAGAAATTCCCCTTATTTTGGGGCAAAATTCCAGAAATTTCCTTTAGTTTGGGGCAAAATTGCAGAAATCTCCCTAATTTTGGGGCAAAAAAACAGAAATTTCACTTATTTCAGGGAAAAAACGCAGAAATTTCTCTTATTTTGGGGCAAAAAGGCAGAAATTACTTTTATTTTGTTACAAAATTGCAGAAAATTTTTATATTTTGGGGAAAAAATACAGAAATTCCCCATATTTTAGGGCAAAAAGGAGAGATTCCCCTTATTATTAGGCAAAAAGGCTGAAATTCCTTTGATTTTGGGGCAAAAAGACAGAAATTCCCCTTATTTTGTGGCAAAAAATCAGTATTTTTCCTTATTTTAAGGCAAAATTGGAGAAATTTCACTTATTTCAGGGCAAAATTCAAAAATTGCATTTATTTTGGGGCAAAAATGCAGAAATTCCGTATATTTTTGAGTAAAAAGGCAGAAATTTCACTTATTTTGACATAAAACGGAAGAAATTCCTCTTATTTTGGGGCAAAAATGAAGAAATTTCCCTTTTTTGTGGCAAAAGGTAAACATTCCCCTTATTTTCGGGCAAAAATCAGAAATTCCCTGTATTTTGGAGCAAAATTGCAGATATTCCCAAAATTGTGGGGCAAAAAGGCAGAAATTCCTTATATGTTGGGGCAAAAAGACAATAATTCTCCTTATTTTAGGGCAAAACTCAGAAATTCCACTAATTTTGGGGCAAAATTCCAGAAATTTCTCTTATTTTGGGACAAAATTGCAGAAATTTCAATTTTTTTGGGCCAAAATTGCAGAAATTTCACTTATTTCAGGGAAAATAGGCAAAATTTTTCTTATTGTGGGGCAAAAAGGCAGAAATTCCTTACATTTTGTGGTAAAAAATGCAGAAATTCCCCTTATTTTAAGGTAAAAAGGCAGAAATTTCCCTTATTTTGGGGCAAAAATACAGAAATTCCACTTATTTTGGGGAAAAACTGCAAAAATTTCAATTATTTTGGGGAAAAATTTTTGAAATTTAACTTATTTCAGGGCAAAAAGTCGAAAATTCCCCTTATTTTGGGGCAAAAATACAGAAATTCCTTTTATTTTTGGAAAAAAGTCAGAAATTGCAATTATTTTGAGTCAAAAAGGCGGAAAATCCCCTTATTTTGGGGTAAAAATGAAGAAATTTCCCTCTTTATGGCAAAAAGGTATACATTCCCTTTATTTTCGGGCAAAAAGGCAGAAAATCCCCGTATTTTGGAGCAAAATTGCAGAAATTCCCCTAATTTTGGGGCAAAAAGGCAGAAATTCCCCTTATTTTGTGGCAAAAAGAAAGAAATTCCATTTATTTTTGGAAAAAAGTGAGAAAATGCACTTATTTTGAGTCAAAAAGGCGGAAAATCCCCTTATTTTGGGGTAAAAATGAAGAAATTTCCCTGTTTATGGCAAAAAGGTATACATTCCCTTTATTTTCGGAAAAAGGCAGAAATTCCCCATATTTTGGAGCAAAATTGCAGAAATTCCCCTAATTTTGGGGCAAAAAGGCAGAAATTTTCCTTATTTCGGGGTAAAAATGCAGAAATTTCAATTATTTCGCGGCAAAATGGCAGAAATTCTACTTATTTTCTTCGAAAATGGCAGAAAATCCCGTATTTTGGAGCAAAATTTTAGAAATTCACCTAATTTTGGCGTAAAACTTGCGGTAATTTTCTTTGTTTTGGGGCAAAAAGGCAGAAATTCTTCTTATTTTGGGGCAAAAGGCAGAAATTCCCCTTATTTTAAGGCAAAATTGCAGAAATTTTCCTTATTTGAGGAAAAAAACATAAATTCCTTTTATTTTGGGGCAAAATTGCAAAAAATTCCTTTATTATGGGGAAAAATTGCAGAAATTTTTTTTATTTTAAGGCAAAATTGCAGAAATTTCACATATTTCAGAGAAAAAAAGCAAAAATTTTTCATATTTTGGGGCAAAAAGGCAGAGATTCCCATTATTTTGGGGCAATAAGGCAGAAATTCACCTTAGTTTGGGGTAAAATTGCAGACGTTTCACATATTTCAGGGGAAAAAGGCAGAAATTCCTTTTATTTTGGGATAAAATTGCAGAAATTTCCCTTGTTTGGGGGCAAAAATGCAGAAAATCCCCTTAATTTTGGGCAAAAAGGCAGAAATTCCCCGTATTTTAAAGCAAAATTGCAAAAATTCCCTAAATATTGGGGCAAAAGTGCAGAAATTCCATTATTTGGGGAAAATCGGCAGAAGTTCCCCTTATTTTCAGGAAAAGAGTCAGAAATTCCCTGTATTTTGAAGCAAAATTGCAGAAACTCCCCTAATTTTTGGGCAAAAACGCAGAAATTCCCTTTTTTGGGGGGCAAAAATACAGAAATTCTCCTTATTTCGGGGCAAAAATCAGAAATTTCCCTTATTTGGGGGCAAAATTTTAGAAATTTCTTTTATTTTGGTACAGAATTGCAGAAATTTTTCTTATTTTGTGGCAAAAAGGCAGAAATTCCCCATATTTTGGTGCAAAAAGGCTGAAATTCCCCTTATTTTGAGGTAAAATGCTGAAATTCCCCATATTTTGGGGTTAAAAGGGAGAAATTCCCCTCATTTTCGGGCAAAAAGGCACAAATTTCCCTTATTTTCGGGCAAAATTGCAGAAATTTCATTTATTTCAGGGCAAAACGTCAGAAATTACTTTTATTTTGGGGCAAAAAGCAGAAATTTCTTTTATTTTGGTACAAAATTGAAGAAATTTTTCTTATTTTGGAACAAAAAGTCAGAAATTCCTCATATTTTGGGCAAAAGGCAGAAATTCCCCTTATTTTGGGGTAAAAAGGCTGAAATTCCCGTTATTTTGGGGCAAAAAGGCAGAAATTCCCTTTACTTTGTGGCAAAAAGGCAGAAATTCCCATTAATTGTGGCAGAAAAGCAAAAATTTTCATTATTTGGGGGCAATAAGGCAGAAATTTCCCATATTTTGTGGCAAAAAGGCAGAAATTCCCCTTATTTAAAGGTAAAATGCTGAAATTCCCCTTATTTTGGCAAAAAGGAAGAAATTCCGCTTATTTTGGGGCAAAATTGTAGAAATTTCACTTATTTCAGGGCAAAAAGTCGGGAATTTGCCTTAATTTGGCGCAAAAAGCAGAATTTCTCCTAATTTTGAGGCCAAAAACAGAAATTCCCCTTATCTTGGGGTAAAATTGCGGAAATTTCAAATATTTCAGGGCAAAAATGCAGAAATTCCACATTATTTCGGGCAATAAGGCAATTATTCCCCGTATTTTGGAGAAAATTTCAGAAATTCCCCTTATATTGGTGCAAAAATGCAGGAATTCCTTTTATTTTGGTGCAATAAGGCAAAAATTCCCCGTATTTTGAAGCAAAATTGCACATATTCCGCTAATTTTGAGGAAAAATGCAGAAATTCACATTATTTTGGGGCAAAAAGACAGAAATTCTCCTTATTTCAGGGCAAAAAGTCAGAAATTCTTCTTATTTTGGGGCAAAATTTTAGAAATTTCCTTTATTTTGGGGCAAAATTGCAGAAATCTCCCTAATTTTGGGGCAAAATTACAGAAATTTCACTGATTTCAGGGAAAAAACGCAGAAATTTCTCTTATTTTGGGGCAAAAAGGCAGAAATTACTTTTATTTTTGTACAAAATTGCAGAAAATTTTTTTATTTTGGGGCAAAAATACAGAAATTCCCCATATTTTAGGACAAAAAGGAGAGATTCCCCTTATTATTAGGTAAAAAGGCTGAAATTCCTTTTATTTTGGGGCAAAAAAACAGAAATTGCCCTTATTTTGTGGCAAAAAATCAGAAATTTCCCTTATTTTGAGGCAAAATTGGAGAAATTTCACTTATTTCAGGGCAAAATTCAAAAATTGCATTTATTTTGAAGCGAAAATACAGAAATTTCGTATATTTTTGAGTAAAAAGGCAGAAATTTCACTTATTTTGACGTAAAAAGGCAGAAATTCCCAGTATTTTGGAGCAAAATTGCAGAAATTCCCCTAATTGTGGGGCAAAAAGGCAGAAATTCCCTATATGTTGGGGCAAAAAGACAGAAATTCTCCTTATTTTGGGGCAAAACTCAGAAATTCCACTTATTTTGGGGCAAAATTCCAGAAATTTTTCTTATTTTGGGCCAAAATTGCAGAAATTTCACTTATTTCAGGGAAAAAAGGCAGACATTTTTCTTATTTTGGGGCAAAAAGGCAGAAATTACTTATATTTTGTGGCAAAAAATGCAGAAATTCCCCTTATTTTGAGGTAAAAAGGCAGAAATTTTCTTTATTTTGGGGCAAAAATACAGAAATTCCCCTTATTTTGGGGCAATACTGCAGAAATTTCAATTATTTTGGTGAAAAATTGTTGAAATTTAACTTATTTCAGGGCAAAAATTCGAAAATTCCCCTTATTTTTGGGCAAAAAGACAGAAATTCCATTTATTTTTGGAAAAAAGTCAGAAATTGCACTTATTTTGAGTAAAAAAGGCGGAAAATCCCCTTATTTTGGGGTAAAAATGAAGAAATTTCCCTTTTTATGGCAAAAAGGTATACATTCCCTTTATTTTCGGGCAAAAGGGCAGAAATGCCTCCCATTTTGGAGCAAAATTGCAGAAATTCCCCTAATTTTAGGGCAAAAAGGCAAAAATCCCCCTTATTTTGGGGTAAATCTGCAGAAATTTCACTTATTTCGCGGCAAAATGGCAGAAATTCCCCTTATTTTCTGCGAAAAAGGCAGAAAATCCCCGTATTTTGGAGCAAAATTGCAGAAATTCACCTAATTTTGGCGTAAAACATCCAGTAATTTTCTTTGTTTTGGGGCAAAAAGGCAGAAATTCTTCTTATTTTGGGGCAAAAGGCAGAAATTCCCCTTATTTTAGGGCAAAATTGCAGAAATTTCCCTTATTTGGGGAAAAAAAACAGAAATTCCCTTTATTTTGGGGCAAAATTGCAAAAAATTCCTTTATTATGAAGAAAAATTGCAGAAATTTCTTTTATTTTAAGGCAAAATTGCAGAAATTTCACATATTTCAGAGAAAAAAAGCAAAATTTTTTCATATTTTGGGGCAAAAAGGCAGAAATTCCCATTATTTTGGGGCAAAAAGGCAGGAATTCACCTTATTCTGGGGTAAAATAGCAGACATTTCACATATTTCAGGGCAAAAAGTCAGAAATTCCCACTATTTGAGGGCATTAATGCAGAAATTCCTTTTATTTTGGGATAAAATTGCAGAAATTTCCCTTGTTTGGGGGCAAAAAGGCAGAAAAACCCCTTAATTTTGGGCAAAAAGGAAGAAATTCCCCGTATTTTAAAGCAAAATTGCAGAAATTTCCTAAATATTGGGGCAAAAATGCAGAAATTCCCTTTATTTGGGGCAAATCGGCAGAAGTTCCCCTTATTTTCGGGAAAAGAGGCAGAAATTCCCTGTATTTTGAAGCAAAATTGCAGAAACTCCCCTAATTTTGGGGCAAAAAGGCAGAAATTCCTTTTTTTTGAGACAAAAATACAGAAATTCTCCTTATTTCGGGGCAAAAATCAGAAATTTCCCTTATTTTGGGGCAAAATTTTAGAAATTTCTTTTATTTTGGTACAGAATTGCAGAAATTTTTCTTATTTTGTGGCAAAAAGACAGAAATTCCCCATATTTTGGTGCAAAAAGGCTGAAATTCCTATTATTTTGAGGTAAAATGCTGAAATTCCTCATATTTGGGGGTTAAAAGGCAGAAATTCCCCTCATTTTGGGGCAAAAAGGCACAAATTTCCCTTATTTTCGGGCAAAATAGCAGAAATTTCATTTATTTCAGGGCAAAAAGTCAGAAATTACTTTTATTTTGGGGCAGAAAGCAGAAATTTCTTTTATTTTGGTACAAAATTGAAGAAATTTTCCTTATTTTGGAAAAAAAAGTCAGAAATTCCCCATATTTTGGGCAAAAGGCAGAAATTCCCCTTATTTTGGGGTAAAATGGCTGAAATTCCCATTATTTTGGGGCAAAAAGGCAGAAATTCCCTTTACTTCGTGGCAAAAAGGCAGAAATTCCCATTAATTGGGGCAGAAAAGCAAAAATTTTCATTATTTAGGGGCAATAAGGCAGAAATTCCCCATATTTTGTGGCAAAAAGGCAGAAATTCCCCTTTTTTGAAGGTAAATACTGAAATTCCCCTTATTTTGGCAAAAAGGCAAAAATTCCCCTTATTTTGGGGCAAAATTGCAGAAATTTCACTTATTTCAGGGCAAAAATTCAGAAATTTGCCTTAATTTGGGGCAAAAAGCAGAAATTCTCCTAATTTTGGGGCCAAAAACAGAAATTCCCCTTATTTTGGTGTAAAATTGCGGAAATTTCAAATATTTCAGGGCAAAAAGGCAGAAATTCCACTTTATTTCGGGCAATAAGGCAAAAATTCCCCGTATTTTGGAGCAAAATTTCAGAAATTCCCCTTATATTGGTGCAAAAATGCAGAAATTCCTTTTATTTTCATTCAATAAGGCAAAAATACCCCGTATTTTGAAGCAAAATTGCACATATTTTCCTAATTTTGAGGGAAAATGCAGAAATTCACATTATTTTGGGGCAAAAAGACAGAAATTCTTATTTCAGGGCAAAAAGTCAGAAATTCCTCTTATTTTGGGGCAAAATTCCAAAAATTTCCTTTATTTTGGGACAAAATTGCAGAAATTTCACTTATTTCAGGGAAAAAAGGAAGAAATTTTTCTCATTTTGAGGCAAAAAGGCAGAAATTCCCTGTATTTTGGAGCAAAATTGCAGAAATTCCCCTAATTGTGGGGCAAAAAGGCAGAAATTCCCTATATGTTGGGGCAAAAAGACAGAAATTCTCCTTATTTTGGGGCAAAACTCAGAAATTCCACTTATTTTGGGGCAAAATTCCAGAAATTTTTCTTATTTTGGTCCAAAATTGCAGAAATTTCACTTATTTCAGGGAAAAAAGCAGACATTTTTCTTATTTTGAGGCAAAAAGGCAGAAATTACTTATATTTTGTGGCAAAAAAATGCAGAAATTCCCCTTATTTTGAGGTAAAAAGGCAGAAATTTTCTTTATTTTGGGGCAAAAATACAGAAATTCCCCTTATTTTGGGGCAAAACTGCAGAAATTTCAATTATTTTGGTGAAAAATTGTTGAAATTTAACTTATTTCAGGGCAAAAATTCGAAAATTCCCCTTATTTTTGGGCAAAAAGACAGAAATTCCATTTATTTTTGGAAAAACTCAGAAATTGCACTTATTTTGAGTCAAAGAGGCGGAAAATCCCCTTATTTTGGGGTAAAAATGAAGAAATTTCCCTTTTTATTGCAAAAAGGTATACATTCCCTTTATTTTCGGGCAAAAAGACAGAAATTCTCTGTATTTTGGAGCAAAATTGCAGAAATTCCCCTAATATTGGGGCAAAAAGGCAGATATTCCCCTCATTTTGGGGTAAAACTGCAGAAATTTCACTTATTTTGCGGCAAAATGGCAGAAATTCCCCTTATTTTCTGCGAAAAAGGCAGAAAATCTCCGTATTTTAGAGCAAAATTGCAGAAACTCCCCTAATTTTGGGTCAAAAAGGCAGAAATTCTCTTTTTTGGGGGGCAAAAATACAGAAATTCTCCTTATTTAGGGGCAAAAATCAGAAGTTTCCTTTATTTGGGGGCAAAATTTTAGAAATTTCTTTTATTTTGTTACAGAATTGCAGAAATTTTTCTTATTTTGTGGCAAAAAGGCAGAAATTTTTATATTTTGTTTCAAAAAGACTGAAATTCCCCTTATTTTGAGGTAAAATGCTGAAATTCCCCATATTTTGGGGTTAAAAGGCAGAAATTCCCCTCATTTTGGGGCAAAAAGGCACAAATTTCCCTTATTTTTGGGCAAAATTGCAGAAATTTCATTTATTTCAGGGCAAAAAGTCAGAAATTACTTTTATTTTGGGGCAGAAAGCAGAAATTTCTTTTATTTTGGTACAAAATTGAAGAAATTTTCCTTATTTTGGAACAAAAAGTCAGAAATTCCCCATATTTTGGGCAAAAGGCAGAAATTCCCCTTATTTTGGGGTAAAAAGGCTGAAATTCCCATTATTTTGGGGCAAAAACGCAGAAATTCCCTTTACTTTGTGGCAAAAATGCAGAAATTCCCATTAATTGGGGCAGAAACGCAAAAATTTTCATTATTTGGGGGCAATAAGGCAGAAATTCCCCATATTTTGTGGCAAAAAGGCAGAAATTCCCCTTATTTGAAGGTAAATACTGAAATTCCCCTTATTTTGGCAAAATGGCAAAAATTCCCCTTATTTTGGGGCAAAATTGCAGAAATTTCATTTATTTCAGGGCAAAAATTCAGAAATTTGCCTTAATTTGGAACAAAAAGCAGAAATTCTTCTAATTTTGGGACCAAAAACAGAAATTCCCCTTATTTTGGGGTAAAATTGCGGAAATTTCAAATATTTCAGGGCAAAAAGGCAGAAATTCCACTTTATTTCGGGCAATAAGGCAAAAATTCCCCGTATTTTGGAGCAAAATTTCAGAAATTCCCCTTATATTGGTGCAAAAATGCAGAAATTCCTTTTATTTTGGTGCAATAAGGCAAAAATACCCCATATTTTGAAGCAAAATTGCACATATTTTCCTAATTTTGAGGGAAAATGCAGAAATTCACATTATTTTGGGGCAAAAGACAGAAATTCTCCTTATTTCAAGGCAAAAAGTCAGAAATTCCTCTTATTTTGGGGCAAAATAACAAAAATTTCCTTTATTTTGGGACAAAATTGCAGAAATTTCACTTATTTCAGGGAAAAAAGGCAGAAATTTTTTTTATTTTGGGGCAAAAAGGCAGAAATTCCTTATAATTTGTGGCAAAAATGCAGAAATTCCCCTTATTTTGAGGTAAAAAGGCAGAAATTTCCCTTATTTTGGGGCAAAAATACAGAAATTCCCTTTATTTTGGGGCAAAATTGCAGAAATTTCAATTATTTTGGGGAAAAATTTTTGAAATTTAACATATTTCAGGGCAAAAATTCGGAAATTCCACTTATTTTGGGGCAAAAAACAGAAATTCCATTTAATTTTTAAAAAAAGTCAGAAATTGCACTTATTTTGAGTCAAAAAGGCGGAAAATCCCCTTTTTTGTGGTAAAAATGAAGAAATTTCCCTTTTTATGGCAAAATGGTATACATTCCCTTTATTTTCGGGCAAAAAGGCAGAAATTCTCTGTATTTTGGAGCAAAATTGCAGAAATTCCCCTAATATTGGGGCAAAAAGCAGAAATTCCCCTTATTTTGGGGTAAAACTGCAGAAATTTCACTTATTTTGCGGCAAAATGGCAGAAATTCCCCTTATTTTCTGCGAAAAATGCAGAAAATCCCCGTATTTTGGAGCAAAATTGCAGAAACTCCCCTAATTTTTGGGTAAAAACGCAGAAATTCCTTTCTTTGGGGGGCAAAAATACAGAAATTCTCCTTATTTCGGGGCAAAAATCAGAAATTTCCCTTATTTTGGGGCAAAATTTTAGAAATTTCTTTTATTTTGGTAAGGAATTGCAGAAATTTTTCTTATTTTGTGGCAAAAAGGCAGAAATTCCTCATATTTTGGTGCAAAAAGGCTGAAATTCCCCTTAATTTGAGGTAAAATGCTGAAATTCCCCATATTTTGGGGTTAAAAGGCAGAAATTCCCCTCATTTAGGGGCAAAAAGGCACAAATTTCCCTTATTTTTGGGCAAAATTGCAGACATTTCATTTATTTCAGGGCAAAAAGTCAGAACTTACTTTTATTTTGGGGCAGAAAGCAGAAATTTCTTTTATTTTGGTACAAAATTGAAGAAATTTTTCTTATTTTGGAACAAAAAGGCAGAAATTCCCCATATTTTGGGCAAAAGGCAGAAATTCCCCTTATTTTGGGGTAAAAGGCTGAAATTCCCATTATTTTGGGGCAAAAAGGCAGAAATTCCCTTTACTTTGTGGCAAAAAGGCAGAAATTCCCATTATTTGGGACAGAAAAGCAAAAATTTTCCTTATTTGGGGGCAATAAGGCAGAAATTCCACATATTTTGTGGCAAAAAGGCAGAAATTCCCCTTATTTGAAAGTAAAATGCTGAAATTCCCCTTATTTTGGCAAAAAAGCAGAAATTCCCCTTATTTTGGGGCAAAATTGCAGAAATTTCACTTATTTCAGGGCAAAAAGTCAGAAATTTGCCTTAATTTGGGGCAAAAAGCAGAAATTCTCCTAATTTTGGGGCCAAAAACAGAAATTCCTCTAATTTGGGGTAAAATTGCGGAAATTTCAAATATTTCAGGGCAAAAAGGCAGAAATTCCACTTTATTTTGGGCAATAAGAAAAAATTCCCCGTATTTTGGAGCAAAATTTCAGAAATTCCCCTTATATTGGTGCAAAAATGCAGAAATTCCTTTTATTTTGGTGCAATAAGGCAAAAATTCCCCGTATTTTGAAGCAAAATTGCACATATTCCCCTAATTTTGAGGGAAAATGCAGAAATTCACATTATTCTGGGGCAAAAAGACAGAAATTCTCCTTATTTCAGGGCAAAAAGTCAGAAATTCCCCATATTTTGGGGCAAAATTCCAGAAATTTCCTTTATTTTGGGACAAAATTGCAGTAATTTCAATTTTTTGGGCCAAAATTGCAGAAATTTCACTTATTTCATTGAAAAAAGGCAGAAATTTTTCTTATTTTGGGGCAAAAAGGCAGAAATTCCTTATATTTTGTGGCAAAAATGCAGAAATTCCCCTTATTTTGAGGTAAAAAGGCAGAAATTTCCCTTATTTTGGGGCAAAAATACAGAAATTTCCCTTATTTTGGGGCAAAATTGCAGAAATTTCAATTATTTTGGGGAAAATTTTTGAAATTTAACTTATTTCAGGGCAAAAAGTCGGAAATTCCCCTTATTTTGGGGCAAAAAGACAGAAATTCCATTTATTTTTGAAAAAAAGTCAGAAATTGCACTTATTTTGAGTCAAAAAGGCGGAAAATCCCCTTATTTTGGGGTAAAAATGAAAAAATTTCCCTTTTTATGGCAAAAAGGTATACATTCCCTTTATTTTCGGGCAAAAAGGCAGAAATTCTCTGTATTTTGGAGCAAAATTGCAGAAATTCCCCTAATATTGGGGCAAAAAGGCAGATATTCCCCTTATTTTGGGGTAAAACTGCAGAAATTTCACTTATTTTGCGGCAAAATGTCAGAAATTCCCCTTATTTTCTGCAAAAAAGGCAGAAAATCCCCGTATTTTAGAGCAAAATTGCAGAAACTCCTCTAATTTTGGGTCAAAAAGTCAGAAATTCCCTTTTTTGGGGGTAAAAATACAGAAATTCTCCTTATTTAGGGGCAAAAATCAGAAGTTTCCTTTATTTGGGGGCAAAATTTTAGAAATTTCTTTTATTTTGGTACAGAATTGCAGAAATTTTTCTTATTTTGTGGCAAAAAGGCAGAAATTCCCCATATTTTGGTGCAAAAAGGCTGAAATTCCTATTATTTTGAGGTAAAATGCTGAAATTCCTCATATATTGGGGTTAAAAGGCAGAAATTCCCCTCTTTTTGGGGCAAAAAGGCACAAATTTCTCTTATTTTCGGGCAAAATTTCAGAAATTTCATTTATTTCAGGGCAAAAAGTCAGAAATTACTTTTATTTTGGGGCAGAAAGCAGAAATTTCTTTTATTTTGGTACAAAATTGAAGAAATTTTCCTTATTTTGGAACAAAATGTCAGAAATTCCCCATATTTTGGGCAAAAGGCAGAAATTCCCCTTATTTTGGGGTAAAAAGGCTGAAATTCCCGTTATTTTGGGGCAAAAAGGCAGAAATTCCTCATATTTTGTGGCAAAAATGCGGAAATTCCCCTTATTTGAAGGTAAAATGCTGAAATTCCCCTTATTTTGGCAAAAAGGCAGAAATTCTCCTTATTTTGGAGCAAAATTGCAGAATTTTTACTTATTTCAGGGCAAAAAGTCAAAAATTTGCCTTAATTTGGGGCAAAAAGCAGAAATTCTCCAATTTTGGGGCCAAAAACAGAAATTCCCCTTATTCTGGGGTAAAATTGCGGAAATTTCAAATATTTCAGGGCAAAAAGGCAGAAATTCCACTTTATTTCTGGCAATAAGGCAAAAATTTCCCGTATTTTGAAGCAAAATTGCACATATTCCCCTAATTTTGAGGGAAAATGCAGAAATTCACATTATTTTGGGGCAAAAAGACAGAAATTCTCTTTATTTCAGGGCAAAAAGTCAGAAATTCCCCTTATTTTGGGGCAAAATTCCAGAAATTTTCTTTATTTTGGGACAAAATTGCAGAAATTTCAATTTTTTGGGCCAAAATTGCAGAAATTTCACTTATTTCAGGAAAAAAAGGCAGAAATTTTTCTTATTTTGGGGCAAAAAGCAGAAATTCCTTATATTTTGTGGCAAAAATGCAGAAATTCCCCTTATTTTGTGGTAAAAAGGCAAAAATTTCCCTTATTTTGGGGCAAAAATACAGAAATTTTCCTTATTTTGGGGCAAAATTGCAGAAATTTCAATTATTTTGGGGAAAAATTTTTGAAATTTAACTTATTTCAGGGCAAAAATTCGGAAATTCCCCTTATTTTGGGGCAAAAATACAGAAATTCCATTTATTTTTGGAAAAAAGTCAGAAATTGCACTTATTTTGAGTCAAAAAGGCGGAAAATCCCCTTATTTTGGGGTAAAAATGATGAAATTTCCCTTTTTATGGCAAAAAAGGTATATATTCCCTTTATTTTCAGGCAAAAAGGCATAAATTCTCTGTATTTTGGAGCAAAATTGCAGAATTTCCCCTAATATTGGGGCAAAAGGCAGAAATTACCCTTATTTTGGGGTAAAACTGCAGAAATTTCACTTATTTTGTTGCAAAATGGCAGAAATTCCCCTTATTTTCTTCGAAAAAGGCAGAAAATCCCCGTATTTTGGAGCAAAATTGCAGAAATTCACATAATTTTGGCGTAAAACATGCAGTAATTTTCTTGTTTTGGGGCAAAAAGGCAGAAATTCTCCTTATTTTGGGGCAAAAGGAAGAAATTCTCCTTATTTTAGGGCAAAATTGCAGAAATTTCCCTTATTTGGGGACAAAAAACAGAAATTCCCTTTATTTTGCGGCAAAATTGCAAAAAATTTTTTTATTATGGGGAAAAATTGCAGAAATTTCTTTTATTTTAAGGCAAAATTGCAGAAATTTCACATATTTCTGAGAAAAAAAGCAAAAATTTTTCATATTTTGGGGCAAAAATGCAGAAATTCCCCTTATTTTGGGGTAAAAAGGCTGAAATTCCCGTTATTTTGGGGCAAAAAGGCAGAAATTCCCCTTATTTGAAGGTAAAATGCTGAAATTCCCCTTATTTTGGCAAAAAGGCAGAAATTCTCCTTATTTTGGTGCAAAATTGCAGAAATTTCACTTATTTCAAGGCAAAAAGTCAGAAATTTGCCTTAATTTGGGGCAAAATCAGAAATTCTCCTAATTTTGGGGCCAAAAACAGAAATTCCCCTTATTTTGGGGTAAAAAGGATGAAATTCCCGTTATTTTGGGGCAAAAAGGCAGAAATTCCTCATATTTTGTGGCAAAAATGCGGAAATTCCCCTTATTTGAAGGTAAAATGCTGAAATTCCCCTTATTTTGGCAAAAAGGCAGAAATTCTCCTTATTTTGGAGCAAAATTGCAGAATTTTTACTTATTTCAGGGCAAAAAGTCAAAAATTTGCCTTAATTTGGGGCAAAAAGCAGAAATTCTCCAAATTTTGGGGCCAAAAACAGAAATTCCCCTTATTCTGGGGTAAAATTGCGGAAATTTCAAATATTTCAGGGCAAAAAGGCAGAAATTCCAGTTTATTTCTGGCAATAAGGCAAAAATTTCCCGTATTTTGAAGCAAAATTGCACATATTCCCCTAATTTTGAGGGAAAATGCAGAAATTCACATTATTTTGCGGCAAAAAGACAGAAATTCTCTTTATTTCAGGGCAAAAAGTCAGAAATTCCCCTTATTTTGGGGCAAAATTCCAGAAATTTTCTTTATTTTGGGACAAAATTGCAGAAATTTCAATTTTTTGGGCCAAAATTGCAGAAATTTCACTTATTTCAGGAAAAAAAGGCAGAAATTTTTCTTATTTTGGGGCAAAAAGCAGAAATTCCTTATATTTTGTGGCAAAAATGCAGAAATTCCCCTTATTTTGTGGTAAAAAGGCAAAAATTTCCCTTATTTTGGGGCAAAAATACAGAAATTTTCCTTATTTTGGGGCAAAATTGCAGAAATTTCAATTATTTTGGGGAAAAATTTTTGAAATTTAACTTATTTCAGGGCAAAAATTCGGAAATTCCCCTTATTTTGGGGCAAAAATACAGAAATTCCATTTATTTTTGGAAAAAAGTCAGAAATTGCACTTATTTTGAGTCAAAAAGGCGGAAAATCCCCTTATTTTGGGGTAAAAATGATGAAATTTCCCTTTTTATGGCAAAAAAGGTATATATTCCCTTTATTTTCAGGCAAAAAGGCATAAATTCTCTGTATTTTGGAGCAAAATTGCAGAATTTCCCCTAATATTGGGGCAAAAGGCAGAAATTACCCTTATTTTGGGGTAAAACTGCAGAAATTTCACTTATTTTGTTGCAAAATGGCAGAAATTCCCCTTATTTTCTTCGAAAAAGGCAGAAAATCCCCGTATTTTGGAGCAAAATTGCAGAAATTCACATAATTTTGGCGTAAAACATGCAGTAATTTTCTTGTTTTGGGGCAAAAAGGCAGAAATTCTCCTTATTTTGGGGCAAAAGGAAGAAATTCTCCTTATTTTAGGGCAAAATTGCAGAAATTTCCCTTATTTGGGGACAAAAAACAGAAATTCCCTTTATTTTGCGGCAAAATTGCAAAAAATTTTTTTATTATGGGGAAAAATTGCAGAAATTTCTTTTATTTAAAGGCAAAATTGCAGAAATTTCACATATTTCTGAGAAAAAAAGCAAAAATTTTTCATATTTTGGGGCAAAAATGCAGAAATTCCCCTTATTTTGGGGTAAAAAGGCTGAAATTCCCGTTATTTTGGGGCAAAAAGGCAGAAATTCCCCATATTTTGTGGCAAAAAGTCAGAAATTCCCCTTATTTGAAGGTAAAATGCTGAAATTCCCCTTATTTTGGCAAAAAGGCAGAAATTCTCCTTATTTTGGTGCAAAATTGCAGAAATTTCACTTATTTCAGGGCAAAAAGTCAGAAATTTGCCTTAATTTGGGGCAAAATCAGAAATTCTCCTAATTTTGGGGCCAAAAACAGAAATTCCCCTTATTTTGGGGTAAAATTGCAGAAATTTCAAATATTTAAGGGCAAAAAGGCAGAAATTCCACTTTATTTCTGGCAATAAGGCAAAAATTCCCCGTATTTTGGAGCAAAATTTCAGAAATTCCCCTTATATTGGTGCAAAAATGCAGAAATTTCTTTATTTTGGTTCAATAAGGCAAAAATTCCCCGTATTTTGAAGCAAAATTGCACATATTCCCATAATTTTGAGGGAAAATGCAGAAATTCACATTATTTTGGGGCAAAAAGACAGAAATTCTCTTTATTTCAGGGCAAAAAGTCAGAAATTCCCCTTATTTTGGGGCAAAATTCCAGAAATTTTCTTTATTTTGGGACAAAATTGCAGAAATTTCAATTTTTTGGGCCAAAATTGCAGAAATTTCACTTATTTCAGGAAAAAAAGGCAGAAATTTTTCTTATTTTGGGGCAAAAAGCAGAAATTCCTTATATTTTGTGGCAAAAATGCAGAAATTCCCCTTATTTTGTGGTAAAAAGGCAAAAATTTCTTTTATTTTGGGGCAAAAATACAGAAATTTTCCTTATTTTGGGGCAAAATTGCAGAAATTTCAATTATTTTGGGGAAAAATTTTTGAAATTTAACTTATTTCAGGGCAAAAATTCGGAAATTCCCCTTATTTTGGGGCAAAAATACAGAAATTCCATTTATTTTTGAAAAAAAGTCAGAAATTGCACTTATTTTGAGTCAAAAAGGCGGAAAATCCCCTTATTTTGGGGTAAAAATGATGAAATTTCCCTTTTTATGGCAAAAAAGGTATATATTCCCTTTATTTTCAGGCAAAAAGGCATAAATTCTCTGTATTTTGGAGCAAAATTGCAGAAATTCCCCTAATATTGGGGCAAAAGGCAGAAATTACCCTTATTTTGGGGTAAAACTGCAGAAATTTCACTTATTTTGTTGCAAAATGGCAGAAATTCCCCTTATTTTCTTCGAAAAAGGCAGAAAATCCCCGTATTTTGGAGCAAAAATTCAGAAATTCACATAATTTTGGCGTAAAACATGCAGTAATTTTCTTGTTTTGGGGCAAAAAGGCAGAAATTCTCCTTATTTTGGGGCAAAAGGAAGAAATTCTCCTTATTTTAGGGCAAAATTGCAGAAATTTCCCTTATTTGGGGACAAAAAACAGAAATTCCCTTTATTTTGCGGCAAAATTGCAAAAATTTTTTTATTATGGGGAAAAATAGCAGAAATTTCTTTAATTTTAAGGCAAAATTGCAGAAATTTCACATATTTCTGAGAAAAAAAGCAAAAATTTTTCATATTTTGGGGCAAAAATGCAGAAATTCCCCTTATTTTGGGGTAAAAAGGCTGAAATTCCCGTTATTTTGGGGCAAAAAGGCAGAAATTCCCCATATTTTGTGGCAAAAAGTCAGAAATTCCCCTTATTTGAAGGTAAAATGCTGAAATTCCCCTTATTTTGGCAAAAAGGCAGAAATTCTCCTTATTTTGGTGCAAAATTGCAGAAATTTCACTTATTTCAGGGCAAAAAGTCAGAAATTTGCCTTAATTTGGGGCAAAATCAGAAATTCTCCTAATTTTGGGGCCAAAAACAGAAATTCCCCTTATTTTGGGGTAAAATTGCAGAAATTTCAAATATTTAAGGGCAAAAAGGCAGAAATTCCACTTTATTTCTGGCAATAAGGCAAAAATTCCCCGTATTTTGGAGCAAAATTTCAGAAATTCCCCTTATATTGGTGCAAAAATGCAGAAATTTCTTTATTTTGGTTCAATAAGGCAAAAATTCCCCGTATTTTGAAGCAAAATTGCACATATTCCCCTAATTTTGAGGGAAAATGCAGAAATTCACATTATTTTGGGGCAAAAAGACAGAAATTCTCCTTATTTCTGGGCAAAAAGTCAGAAATTCCCCTTATTTTGGGGCAAAATTACAGAAATTTCCTTTATTTTGGGACAAAATTGCAGAAATTTTAATTTTTTGGGCCAAAATTGCAGAAATTTCACTTATTTCAGGGAAAAAAGGCAGAAATTTTTCTTATTTTGGGGCAAAAAGCAGAAATTCCTTATATTTTGTGGCAAAAATGCAGAAATTCCCCTTATTTTGAGGTAAAAAGGCAGAAATTTCTCTTATTTTGGGGCAAAAATACAGAAATTCCCATTACTTTGGGGAAATATTGCAGAAATTTCAATTATTTTAAGGAAAAATTTTTGAAATTTAACTTATTTCAGGGCAAAAAGTCGGAAATTCCCCTTATTTTGGGGCAAAAATACCGAAATTCCATTTATTTTTGGAAAAAAGTCAGAAATTGCACTTATTTTGAGTCAAAAAGGCGGAAAATCCCCTTATTTTGGGTGTAAAAATGAAAAAATTTCCCTTTTTATGGCAAAAAGTTATACATTCCCTTTATTTTTGGGCAAAAAGGCAGAAATTCTCTGTATTTTGGAGCAAAATTGCAGAAATTCCCCTAATATTGGGGCAAAAAGGTAGAAATTCCCCTCATTTTGGGGTAAAACTGCAGAAATTTCACTTATTTTGCGGCATAATGGCAGAAATTCCCCTTATTTTCTGCGAAAAAGGCAGAAAATCCCCGTATTTTGGAGCAAAATTACAGAAACTCCCCTAATTTTGGGTCAAAAAGGCAGAAATTCCCTTTTTTGGGGGGCAAAAATACAGAAATTCTCCTTATTTAGGGGCAAAAATCAGAAGTTCCCTTTATTTGGGGGCAAAATTTTAGAAATTTCTTTTATTTTGGTACAGAATTGCAGAAATTTTTCTTATTTTGTGGCAAAAATGCAGAAATTCCCCATATTGTGGTGCAAAAAGGCTGAAATTCCTATTATTTTGAGGTAAAATGCTGAAATTCCTCATATTTTGGGATTAAAAGGCAGAAATTCCCCTCTTTTTGGGGCAAAAAGGCACAAATTTCTCTTATTTTCGGGCAAAATTTCTGAAATTTCATTTATTTCAGGGCAAAATGTCAAAAATTACTTTTATTTTGGGGCAGAAAGCAGAAATTTCTTTTATTTTGGTACAAAATTGAAGAAATTTTCCTTATTTTGGAACAAAATGTCACAAATTCCCCATATTTTGGGCAAAAGGCAGAAATTCCCCTTAGTTTGGGGTAAAAAGGCTGAAATTCCCATTATTTTGGGGCAAAAAGGCAGAAATTCCTCATATTTTGTGGCAAAAATGCGGAAATTCCCCTTATTTGAAGGTAAAATGTTGAAATTCCCCTTATTTTGGCAAAAAGGCAGAAATTCTCCTTATTTTTGAGCAAAATTGCAGAATTTTCACTTATTTCAGGGCAAAAAGTCAAAAATTTGCCTTAATTTGGGGCAAAAAGCAGAAATTCTCCTAATTTTGGGGCCAAAAACAGAAATTCCCCTTATTCTGGGGTAAAATTGCGGAAATTTCAAATATTTCAGGGCAAAAAGGCAGAAATTCCACTTTATTTCTGGCAAAAAGGCAAAAATTCCCCGTATTTTGGAGCAAAATTTCAGAAATTCCCCTTATATTGGTGCAAAAATGCAGAAAATCCTTTATTTTGGTTCAATAAGGCAAAAATTCCCCGTATTTTGAAGCAAAATTGCACATATTCCCCTAATTTTGAGGGAAAATGCAGAAATTCACATTATTTTGGGGCAAAAAGACAGAAATTCTCTTTATTTCAGGGCAAAAAGTCAGAAATTCCCCTTATTTTGGGGCAAAATTACAGTAATTTCCTTTATTTTGGGACAAAATTGCAGAAATTTTAATTTTTTGGGCCAAAATTGCAGAAATTTCACTTATTTCAGGGAAAAAAGGCAGAAATTTTTCTTATTTTGGGGCAAAAAGCAGAAATTCCTTATATTTTGTGGCAAAAATGCAGAAATTCCCCTTATTTTGAGGTAAAAAGGCAGAAATTTCTCTTATTTTGGGGCAAAAATACAGAAATTCCCATTACTTTGGGGAAATATTGCAGAAATTTCAATTATTTTAAGGAAAAATTTTTGAAATTTAACTTATTTCAGGGCAAAAAGTCGGAAATTCCCCTTATTTTGGGGCAAAAATACCGAAATTCCATTTATTTTTGGAAAAAAGTCAGAAATTGCACTTATTTTGAGTCAAAAAGGCGGAAAATCCCCTTATTTTGGGTGTAAAAATGAAAAAATTTCCCTTTTTATGGCAAAAAGTTATACATTCCCTTTATTTTTGGGCAAAAAGGCAGAAATTCTCTGTATTTTGGAGCAAAATTGCAGAAATTCCCCTAATATTGGGGCAAAAAGGTAGAAATTCCCCTCATTTTGGGGTAAAACTGCAGAAATTTCACTTATTTCGCGGCATAATGGCAGAAATTCCCCTTATTTTCTGCGAAAAAGGCAGAAAATCCCCGTATTTTGGAGCAAAATTACAGAAACTCCCCTAATTTTGGGTCAAAAAGGCAGAAATTCCCTTTTTTGGGGGGCAAAAATACAGAAATTCTCCTTATTTAGGGGCAAAAATCAGAAGTTTCCTTTATTTGGGGGAAAAATTTTAGAAATTTCTTTTATTTTGGTACAGAATTGCAGAAATTTTTCTTATTTTGTGGCAAAAATGCTGAAATTCCCCATATTGTGGTGCAAAAAGGCTGAAATTCCTATTATTTTGAGGTAAAATGCTGAAATTCCTCATATTTTGGGGTTAAAAGGCAGAAATTCCCCTCTTTTTGGGGCAAAAAGGCACAAATTTCTCTTATTTTCGGGCAAAATTTCTGAAATTTCATTTATTTCAGGGCAAAATGTCAAAAATTACTTTTATTTTGGGGCAGAAAGCAGAAATTTCTTTTATTTTGGTACAAAATTGAAGAAATTTTCCTTATTTTGGAACAAAATGTCACAAATTCCCCATATTTTGGGCAAAAGGCAGAAATTCCCCTTAGTTTGGGGTAAAAAGGCTGAAATTCCCATTATTTTGGGGCAAAAAGGCAGAAATTCCTCATATTTTGTCGCAAAAAATGCGGAAATTCCCCTTATTTGAAGGTAAAATGTTGAAATTCCCCTTATTTTGGCAAAAAGGCAGAAATTCTCCTTATTTTTGAGCAAAATTGCAGAATTTTCACTTATTTCAGGGCAAAAAGTCAAAAATTTGCCTTAATTTGGGGCAAAAAGCAGAAATTCTCCTAATTTTGGGGCCAAAAACAGAAATTCCCCTTATTCTGGGGTAAAATTGTGGAAATTTCAAATATTTCAGGGCAAAAAGGCAGAAATTCCACTTTATTTCTGGCAAAAAGGCAAAAATTCCTCGTATTTTGGAGCAAAATTTCAGAAATTCCCCTTATATTGGTGCAAAAATGCAGAAAATCCTTTATTTTGGTTCAATAAGGCAAAAATTCCCCGTATTTTGAAGCAAAATTGCACATATTCCCCTAATTTTGAGGGAAAATGCAGAAATTCACATTATTTTGGGGCAAAAAGACAGAAATTCTCTTTATTTCAGGGCAAAAAGTCAGAAATTCCCCTTATTTTGGGGCAAAATTACAGTAATTTCCTTTATTTTGGGACAAAATTGCAGAAATTTTAATTTTTTGGGCCAAAATTGCAGAAATTTCACTTATTTCAGGGAAAAAAGGCAGAAATTTTTCTTATTTTGGGGCAAAAAGCAGAAATTCCTTATATTTTGTGGCAAAAATGCAGAAATTCCCCTTATTTTGAGGTAAAAAGGCAGAAATTTCTCTTATTTTGGGGCAAAAATACAGAAATTCCCATTACTTTGGGGAAAAATTGCAGAAATTTCAATTATTTTAAGGAAAAATTTTTGAAATTTAACTTATTTCAGGGCAAAAAGTCGGAAATTCCCCTTATTTTGGGGCAAAAATACCGAAATTCCATTTATTTTTGGAAAAAAGTCAGAAATTGCACTTATTTTGAGTCAAAAAGGCGGAAAATCCCCTTATTTTGGGTGTAAAAATGAAAAAATTTCCCTTTTTATGGCAAAAAGTTATACATTCCCTTTATTTTTGGGCAAAAAGGCAGAAATTCTCTGTATTTTGGAGCAAAATTGCAGAAATTCCCCTAATATTGGGGCAAAAAGGTAGAAATTCCCCTCATTTTGGGGTAAAACTGCAGAAATTTCACTTATTTTGCGGCATAATGGCAGAAATTCCCCTTATTTTCTGCGAAAAAGGCAGAAAATCCCCGTATTTTGGAGCAAAATTACAGAAACTCCCCTAATTTTGGGTCAAAAAGGCAGAAATTCCCTTTTTTGGGGGGCAAAAATACAGAAATTCTCCTTATTTAGGGGCAAAAATCAGAAGTTTCCTTTATTTCGGGGCAAAATTTTAGAAATTTCTTTTATTTTGGTACAGAATTGCAGAAATTTTTCTTATTTTGTGGCAAAAATGCAGAAATTCCCCATATTGTGGTGCAAAAAGGCTGAAATTCCTATTATTTTGAGGTAAAATGCTGAAATTCCTCATATTTTGGGATTAAAAGGCAGAAATTCCCCTCTTTTTGGGGCAAAAAGGCACAAATTTCTCTTATTTTCGGGCAAAATTTCTGAAATTTCATTTATTTCAGGGCAAAATGTCAAAAATTACTTTTATTTTGGGGCAGAAAGCAGAAATTTCTTTTATTTTGGTACAAAATTGAAGAAATTTTCCTTATTTTGGAACAAAATGTCACAAATTCCCCATATTTTGGGCAAAAGGCAGAAATTCCCCTTAGTTTGGGGTAAAAAGGCTGAAATTCCCATTATTTTGGGGCAAAAAGGCAGAAATTCCTCATATTTTGTGGCAAAAATGCGGAAATTCCCCTTATTTGAAGGTAAAATGTTGAAATTCCCCTTATTTTGGCAAAAAGGCAGAAATTCTCCTTATTTTTGAGCAAAATTGCAGAATTTTCACTTATTTCAGGGCAAAAAGTCAAAAATTTGCCTTAATTTGGGGCAAAAAGCAGAAATTCTCCTAATTTTGGGGCCAAAAACAGAAATTCCCCTTATTCTGGGGTAAAATTGCGGAAATTTCAAATATTTCAGAGCAAAAAGGCAGAAATTCCACTTTATTTCTGGCAAAAAGGCAAAAATTCCCCGTATTTTGGAGCAAAATTTCAGAAATTCCCCTTATATTGGTGCAAAAATGCAGAAAATCCTTTATTTTGGTTCAATAAGGCAAAAATTCCCCGTATTTTGAAGCAAAATTGCACATATTCCCCTAATTTTGAGGGAAAATGCAGAAATTCACATTATTTTGGGGCAAAAAGACAGAAATTCTCTTTATTTCAGGGCAAAAAGTCAGAAATTCCCCTTATTTTGGGGCAAAATTCCAGAAATTTTCTTTATTTTGGGACAAAATTGCATAAATTTCAATTTTTTGGGCCAAAATTGCAGAAATTTCACTTATTTCAGGAAAAAAAGGTAGAAATTTTTCTTATTTTGGGGCAAAAAGCAGAAATTCCCCTTATTTTGTGGCAAAAATGCAGAAATTCCCCTTATTTTGTGGTAAAAAGGCAGAAATTTCCCTTATTTTGGGGCAAAAATACAGAAATTCCCATTACTGTGGGGCAAAATTGCAGAAATTTCAATTATTTTAAGGAAAAATTTTTGAAATTTAACTTATTTCAGGGCAAAAAGTCGGAAATTCCCCTTATTTTGGGGCAAAAAGACAGAAATTCCATTTATTTTTGGAAAAAAGTCAGAAATTGCACTTATTTTGAGTCAAAAAGGCGGAAAATCCCCTTATTTTGGGGTAAAAATGAAGAAATTTCCCTTTTTATGGCAAAAAGGTATACATTCCCTTTATTTTCAGGCAAAAAGGCATAAATTCTCTGTATTTTGGAGCAAAATTGCAGAAATTCCCCTAATATTGGGGCAAAAGGCAGAAATTCCCCTTATTTTGGGGTAAAACTGCAGAAATTTCACTTATTTTGTGGCAAAATGGCAGAAATTCCCCTTATTTTCTGCGAAAAAGGCAGATAATCCCCGTATTTTGGAGCAAAATTGCAGAAATTCACCTAATTTTGGCGTAAAACATGCAGTAATTTTCTTTGTTTTGGGGTAAAAAGGCACAAATTCTCCTTATTTTGGGGCAAAAGGAAGAAATTCTCCTTATTTTAGGGCAAAATTGCAGAAATTTCCCTTATTTGGGGACAAAAAACAGAAATTCCCTTTATTTTGCGGCAAAATTGCAAATATTTTTTTTATTATGGGGAAAAATTGCAGAAATTTCTTTTATTTTAAGGCAAAATTGCAGAAATTTCACATATTTCAGAGAAAAAAAGCAAAAATTTTTCATATTTTGGGGCAAAAATGCAGAAATTCCCCTTATTTTTTGGTAAAAAGGCTGAAATCACCGTTATTTTGGGGCAAAAAGGCAGAAATTCCCCATATTTTGTGGCAAAAAGGCAGAAATTCCCCTTATTTGAAGGTAAAATGCTGAAATTCCCCTTATTTTGGCAAAAAGGCAGAAATTCTCCTTATTTTGGTGCAAAATTGCAGAAATTTCACTTATTTCAGGGCAAAAAGTCAGAAATTTGCCATAATTTGGGGCAAAATCAGAAATTATCCTAATTTTGGGGCCAAAAACAGAAATTCCCCTTATTTTGGGGTAAAATTGCAGAAATTTGAAATATTTCAGGGCAAAAAGGCAGAAATTCCACTTTATTTCTGGCAATAAGGCAAAAATTCCCCGTATTTTGGAGCAAAATTTCAGAAATTCCCCTTATATTGGTGCAAAAATGCAGAAATTCCTTTATTTTGGTTCAATAAGGCAAAAAATCCCAGTATTTTGAAGCAAAATTGCACATATTCCCCTAATTTTGAGGAAAAATGCAGAAATTCACATTATTTTGGGGCAAAAAGACAGAAATTCTCCTTATTTCAGGGCAAAAAGTCAGAAATTCCCCTTATTTTGGGGCAAAATTACAGAAATTTCCTATATTTTGGGACAAAATTGCAGAAATTTTAATTTTTTGGGCCAAAATTGCAGAAATTTCACTTATTTCAGGGAAAAAAGGCAGAAATTTTTCTTATTTTGGTGCAAAAAGCAGAAATTCCTTATATTTTGTGGCAAAAATGCACAAATTCCCCTTATTTTGAGGTAAAAAGGCAGAAATTTCCCTTATTTTGGGGCAAAAATACAGAAATTCCCCTTACTTTGGGGCAAAATTGCAGAAATTTCAATTATTTTAAGGAAAAATTTTTGAAATTTAACTTATTTCAGGGCAAAAAGTTGGAAATTCCCCTTATTTTGGGGCAAAAAGACAGAAATTCCATTTATTTTTGTAAAAAAGTCAGAAATTGCAATTATTTTGAGTCAAAAAGGCGGAAAATCCCCTTATTTTAGGGTAAAAATGAAGAAATTTCCCTTTTTATGGCAAAAAGGTATACATTCCTTTTATTTTCGGGCAAAAAGGCAGATATTCTCTGTATTTTGGAGCAAAATTGCAGAAATTCCCCTAACATTGGGGCAAAAAAGCAGAAATTCCCCTTATTTTGGGGTAAAACTGCAGAAATTTCACTTATTTTGCGGCAAAATGGCAGAAATTCCTTTTATTTTCTGCGAAAAAGGCACAAAATCCCCGTATTTTGGAGCAAAATTGCAGAAATTCACCTAATTTTGGCGTAAAAAATGCAGTAATTTTCTTTGTTTTGGAGCAAAAAGGCAGAAATTCTCCTTATTTTGGGGCAAAAGGAAGAAATTCCCCTTATTTTAGGGCAAAATTGCAGAAATTTCCCTTATTTGGGGACAAAAAACAGAAATCCCCTTTATTTTGGGGCAAAATTGCAAAAAAATTTTTTTATTATGGGGAAAAATTGCAGAAATTTCTTTTATTTTAAGGCAAAATTGCAGAAATTTCAAATATTTCAGAGAAAAAAAGCAAAAATTTTTCATATTTTGGGGCAAAAATGCAGAATTCCCATTATTTTGGGGCAAAAAGCAGAAATTCACCTTATTTTGGGGTAAAATTGCAGACATTTCACATATTTCAGGGCAAAAAAGCAGAAATTCCCATTATTTGAGGGCATAAAGGCAGAAATTCCTTTTATTTTGGGATAAAATTGCAGAAATTTCCCTTGTTTGGGGGCAAAAAGGCAGAAAATCCCCTTAATTTTGGGAAAAAGTCAGAAATTCCCCGTATTTTAAAGCAAAATTGCAGAAATTCCCTAAATATTGGGGCAAAAATGCAGAAATTCGCTTTATTTGGGGCAAATCGCCAGAAGTTCCCCTTATTTTCGGAAAAAGAGGCAGAAATTCTCTGTACTTTGAAGCAAAATTGCAGAAACTCCCCTAATTTTTGGGCAAAAACACAGAAATTCCTTTTTTTGGGGGCAAAAATACAGAAATTCTCCTTATTTTGAGGAAAAAATCAGAAATTTCCCTTATTTTGGGGCAAAATTTTAGAAATTTCTTTTATTTTGGTAAGGAATTGCAGAATTTTTTCTTATTTTGTTGCAAAAAGGCAGAAATTCCTCATATTTTGGTGCAAAAAGGCTGAAATTCCCCTTATTTTGAGGTAAAATGCTGAAATTCCCCATATTTTGGGGTTAAAAGGCAGAAATTCCCCTCATTTAGGGGCAAAAAGGCACAAATTTCCCTTATTTTTGTGCAAAATTGCAGAAATTTCATTTATTTCAGGGCAAAAAGTCAGAAATTACTTTTATTTTGGGGCAGAAAGCAGAAATTTCTTTTATTTTGGTACAAAATTGAAGAAATTTTCCTTATTTTGGAACAAAGAGGCAGAAATTCCCCATATTTTGGGCAAAAGGCAGAAATTCCCCTTATTTTGGGGTAAAAAGGCTGAAATTCCCATTATTTTGGGGCAAAAAGGCAGAAATTCCCTTTACTTTGTAGCAAAAAGGCAGAAATTCACATTAATTGTGGCAGAAAAGCTAAAATGTTCCTTATTTGGGGGCAATAAGGCAGAAATTCCCCATATTTTGTGGCAAAAAGGCAGAAATTCCCCTTATTTAAAAGTAAAATGCTGAATTTCCCCTTATTTTGGCAAAAAGGCAGAAATTCCCCTTATTTTGGGCAAAATTGCAGAAATTTCACTTATTTCAGGGCAAAAAGTCAGAAATTTGCCTTAATTTGGGGCAAAAAGCAGAAATTCTCCTAATTTTGGGGCCAAAAACAGAAATTCCCTTTATTTTGGGGTAAAATTGCGGAAATTTCAAATATTTCAGGGCAAAAAGGCAGAAATTCCACTTTATTTCTGGCAATAAGGCAAAAATTCCCCGTATTTTGGAGCAAAATTTCAGAAATTCCCCTTATATTGGTGCAAAAATGCAGAAATTCCTTTATTTTGTTTCAATAAGGCAAAAATTCCCCGTATTTTGAAGCAAAATTGCACATATTCCCCTAATTTTGAGGGAAAATTCAGAAATTCACATTATTTTGGGGCAAAAAGACAGAAATTCTCCTTATTTCAGGGCAAAAAGTCAGAAATTCCCCTTATTTTGGGGCAAAATTCCAGAAAATTCCTTTATTTTGGTGCAAAATAGCAGAAATCTCTCTAATTTTGGGGCAAAAATACAGAAATTTCACTTATTTCAGAGATAAAACGCAGAAATTTCTCTTATTTTAGGGCAAAAAGGCAGAAATTACTTTTATTTTGGTACAAATTTGCAGAAAATTTTTTTATTTTGGGGCAAAAATACAGAAATTCCCCATATTTTAGGGCAAAAAGGAAAGATTCCCCTTATTATTAGGTAAAAAGGCTGAAATTCCTTTTATTTTGGGGCAAAAAGACAGAAATTCCCCTTATTTTGTGGCAAAAAAGCAGATATTTCCCTTATTTTGAGGCAAAATTGGAGAAGTTTCACTTATTTCAGGGCATAATTCAAAAATTGCATTTATTTTGGGGCAAAAAAACAGAAATTCCGTTTATTTTTGGGTAAAAAGGCAGAAATTTCACTTACTTTGAGGTAAAAAGGCAGAAATTCCTCTTATTTTGGGGCAAAAATGAAGAAATTTCCCTTTTTTTGTGGCAAAAGGTATACATTCCCCTTATATTCGGGCAAAAAAGCAGAAATTCCCCGTATTTTGAAGCAAAATTGCATAAATACTCTCAATTTTTGGGCAAAAAGGCAGAAATTCTCCTTATTTTGGGGCAAAAAGACAGAAAATCTCCATTTTCAGGAGCAAACAGTCAGAAATTCCCGATATTGTGGGGCAAAATTGCAGAAATTTTTTTTACATTGAAGAAAAATAGCAGAAATTTCCCTTATTTAAAGGCAAAATTGCAGAAATTTCACTTATTTCAGGTTAATAAGTCAGAAATTCCCCTTATTTTGGGGCAAATTTGCAAAAATTTCCTTTACATTGGGGCAAAATTGCAGAAATTTTTCTTATTTTGTGGCAAATTGCAGATATTTTACTTATTTCAGGGTAATTAGTCAGAAATTACCCTTATTTTGGAGCAAAAAAGACAGAAATTCCTTTTGTTTTGGGGGAAAAAGACAGAAATTCCACTTATTTAGAGGCAAAAAGGCAGAAATTCCCCTTATTTTGAAGCAAAAAAGAAGAAATTTTTATTTTTATGGCAAAAAGGTATGCATTCCCATTATTTTCAGGCAAAAGGCAGAAATTCCCTGTATTTTGGAGCAAAATTGCAGAAATTCCCCCATTTTGGGGGCAAAAGGCAGAAATTCCCTTTATTTTGTGGCAAAAATCAGAAATTCCCCTTAATTTGGGGCAAAATTCCAGAAATTTCCTTTATTTTGGGCAAAATTGCAGGAATTTACCTTATTTTGGAGCAAAATTGCAGAAATTTTCCTTATTTGGTGCAAAATTGCAGAAATTTCACTTATTTTCAGGTAAAAAGGCTGAAATTTCCTTTATTTTGGGGCAAAAAGGGAGAAATTACCCTTATTTTGGGGCAAAATTTCAGAAATTTCCCTTATTATGGGGAAAAATTGCAGAAATTTCCCTTATTTTAGGACAAAATTGCAGAAATTTCACTTATTTCTGAGAAAAAAATCAAAAATTTTTCTTTTTTGGGAGCAAAAAGGCAGAAATTCCCATTATTTTGGGGCAAAAAGGCAGAAATTCATCTTATTTTGGGGTAAACTTGTAAAAATTTCACATATTTTAGAGCAAAAAGGTAGAAATTACCCTTATTTTGGGGCAAAATTGCATAAATTTCACTTATTTCAGGGTAATAAGTAAGAAATTCCCCTTATTTTGGGGCAAAAAGACAGAAATTCCCTTAGTTTTGAGGGAAAAAGACAGAAATTCCACTTATTTAGAGGTAAAAATGCAGAAATTCCCGTTATTTTGGAGCAAAAATGAAGAAATTTCCCTTTTTATGGCAAAAAGGTATGCATTCCCATTATTTTCGGGCAAAAAGGCAGAAATTCCCCGTATTTTGGAGCAAAATTGTAGAAATTCCCCTAATTTTGGGGCAAAAGGCAGAAATTCCCTTTATTTTGGGGCAAAAATCAGAAAATCCCCTTATTATGGGACAAAATTCCAGAAATTTTATTTTAGGGCAAAATTGCAGGAATTTACCTTATTTTGGGGCAAAATTGCAGAAATTTCCATTATTTGGGGTAAAATTGCAGAAATTTCACTAATTTTCAGGTAAAAAGGCTGAAATTTCTTTTATTTTGGGGCAAAAAGGGAGAAATTCCTCTTATTTTGGGGCAAAATTGCAGAAATTTCCCTTATTATGGGAAAAAATTGCAGAAATTGCCCTTATTTTAGGGTAAAATTGCAGAAATTTCACTTATTTCAGAGAAAAAACGCAAAATTTTTTCTTATTTTGGGACAAAAAGGCAGAAATTCCCATTATTTTGGGGCAAAAAGGCAGAAATTCACCTTACTTTGGGGTAAAATTGCAGAAATTTCACATATTTCAGGGCAAAAAGGCAGAAATTTCCCTTATTTTGGGGCAAAATTGCAGAAATTTCACTTATTTCAGGGTAATAATTCAGAAATTCCCTTTATTTTGGGGCAAAAAATACAGAAATTCCCTTTGTTTTGGGGGAAAAAGACAGAAATTCAACTTACTTAGTGGCAAAAAAGCCGAAATTCTTCTTATTTTGGAGCAAAAATGAAGAAATTTTCCTCTTTTATGGCAAAAACTTATGCATTTCCTCTATTTTCAGGCAAAATGCAGAAATTCCCCGTATTTTGGAGAAAAATTGCAGAAATTCCCCTAATTGTGGGGCAAAAAGGCAGAAATTCCCTATATGTTGGGGCAAAAAGATAGAAATTCTCGTTATTTTGGGGCAAAACTCAGAAATTCCCCTTATTTTGGGGCAAAATTCCAGAAATTTCCCTTATTTTGGTGCAAAATTGCAGAAATTTCACTTATTTTGGGGCAAAATTGCAGAAATTTCACTTATTTTAGGGAAAAAAGGCAGAAATTTTCCTTATTTTGGGGCAAAAATGCAGAAATTCCCCTTATTTTGAGGTAAAAAGGCTGAAATTCCCCTTATTTGGAGGCAAAAAGGCAGAAATTTCCCTTATTTTGGGGCAAAAAGACAGAAATTCCCCTTATTTTGTGGCAAAAATGAAGAAATTTCTTTTATTGTGGGGCAAAAATGAAGAAATTCTTTTTTTTTGTGGGAAAAGGTATACATTCCTCTTACTTTCGGGATTAAAAGCAGAATTTCCCCGTATTTTGAAGCAAAATTGCAGAAATTCTCATAATTTTCGGGCAAAAAGGCAGGAATTCTCCTTATTTTGGGGCAAAAATACAGAAAATCTCCTTTTTTCGGGAGCAAACAGTCAGAATTTCCCCTTATTTTGGGGCAAAATTGCAGAAATTTCCTTTACATTGGGGCAAAATTGCAGAAATTTCCCTTATTTTGAGGCAAAATTGCAGAAATTTCACTTATTTCAGGGTAATAAGTCAGTAATTCCACTTATTTTGGGGCAAAAAAGACAGAAATTCCCTTTGTTTTGGGGGAAAAAGACAGAAATTCCACTTATTTAAAGGCAAAAAGGAAGAAATTCCCCTTATTTTGAAGCAAAAATGAAGAAATTTCCCTTTTTATGTTAAAAAGGTTTGCATTCCCATTATTTTCGGGCAATAAGGCAGAAATTCCTCGTATTTTGGAGCAAAATTGCAGAAATTCCCCTAATTTTGAGGCAAAAGGCAGAAATTCCCTTTATTTTGGGGCAAAAATCAGAAATTCCCCTTATTTTGGGGCAAAATTCCAGAAATTTTCTTTATTTTGGGGAAAAATTGCAGGAATTTGCCTTATTTTGGTGAAAAATTGCAGAAATTTCTCTTATTTGAGGCAAAATTGCAGAAATTTCACTTATTTTCAGGTAAAAAGTCTGAAATTTTCTTTATTTTGGGGCAAAAAGAGAGAAAATCCCCTTATTTTGGGGCAAAATTGAGAAATTTCCCTTATTATGGGGAAAAATTGCAGAAATTTCCCTTATTTTAGGGCAAAATTGCAGAAATTTCACTTACTTCAGAAAAAAATTTTTTTTTCTTATTTTGGGGCAAAAAGGCAGAAATTCACCTTATTTTGGGGTAAAATTGCAGAAATTTCACATATTACAGGGCAAAAAGGTAGATATTTCCCATATTTTGGGGCAACATTGAAGAAATTTCACTTATTTCAGGGTAATAAGTCAGAAATTCCCCTTATTTTGGGGCAAAAAAACAGAAATTCCCTTTGTTTTGAGGGAAAAAACAGAAATTCCACTTATTTAGAGGTAAAAATGCAGAAATTCCCGTTATTTTGGAGCAAAAATGAAGAAATTTCCCTTCTTATGGCAAAAAGGTATGCATTCCCATTATTTTCGGGCAAAAAGGCAGAAATTCCCCGTATTTTGGGGCAAAAGGCAGAAATTCCCTTTATTTTGGGTCAAAAATCAGATAATCCCCTTATTATGGGACAAAATTCCAGAAATTTCCTTTATTTTAGGGCAAAATTGCAGGAATTTACCTTATTTTGGGGCAAAATTGCAGAAATTTCCATTATTTGGGGTAAAATTGCAGAAATTTCACTAATTTTCAGGTAAAAAGGCTGAAATTTCCTTTATTTTGGTAAAAAAGGGAGAAATTCCTCTTATTTTGGGGCAAAATTGCAGAAATTTCCCTTATTATGGGAAAACATTGCAGAAATTTCCCTTATTTTAGGGTAAAATTGCAGAAATTTCACTTATTTCAGAGAAAAAAAGCAAAAATTTTTCTCATTTTGGGACAAAAAGGCAGAAATTCCCATTATTTTGGGGCAAAAAGGCAGAAATTCACTTTACTTTGGGGTAAAATTGCAGAAATTTCACATATCTCAGGGCAAAAAGGCAGAAATTTCCCTTATTTTGGGGCAAAATTGCAGAAATTTCACTTATTTCAGGGTAATAAGTCAGAAATTCCCCTTATTTTGGGGCAAAAAATACAGAAATTCCCTTTGTTTTGGGGGAAAAAGACAGAAATTCAACTTATTTAGAGTCAAAAAAGCCGAAATTCTTCTTATTTTGGAGCAAAAATGAAGAAATTTTCCTCTTTTATGGCAAAAACTTATGCATTTCCTCTATTTTCAGGCAAAATGCAGAAATTCCCCCTATTTTGGAGCAAAATTGCAGAAATTCCCCTAATTCTGGGGCAAAAAGTCAGAAATTCCCTATATGTTGGGGCAAAAAGACAGAAATTCTCCTTATTTTGGAACAAAACTCAGAAATTTCCCTTATTTTGGGGCAAAATTCCAGAAATTTCCCTTATTTTGGGTCAAAATTGCAGAAATTTCACTTATATTGGGGCAAAATTGCACAAATTTCACTTATTTCAAGAAAAAAAGCCAGAAATTTTCTTTATTTTGGGGCAAAAATGCAGAAATTCCCTTTATTTTGAGGTAAAGGCTGAAATACCCCTTATTTGGGCGAAAAAATGCAAAATTTCCCTTATTTTGGGGCAAAAAAACAGAAATTCTCCTTATTTTGTTGCAAAAATGCAGAAATTTCTTTTATTTTGGGGCAAAATTGCAGAAATTTCACCTGTTTTATGGCATAATTCAAAAATTCCTTTTATTTTGGGGCAAAAACTGAGAAATTCTGTTTATTTTTGGGTAAAAAGGCAGAAATTTCACTTATTTTGAGGTAAAAAGGCAGAAATTCCCCTTATTTTCGGGCAAAAATGCAGAAATTCCCCGTATTTTGGAGCAAAATTGCAGAAATTCCCCTAATTGTGGGGCAAAAAGGCAGATATTCTCTATATGTTGGGGCAAAAAGATAGAAATTCTCCTTATTTTGGGGCAAAACTCAGAAATTCCCCTTATTTTGGGGCAAAATTCCAGAAATTTCCCTTATTTTGGTGCAAAATTGCAGAAATTTCACTTATTTTGGGGCAAAATTGCAGAAATTTCACTTATTTTAGGGAAAAAAGGCAGAAATTTTCCTTATTTTGGGGCAAAAATGCAGAAATTCCCATTATTTTGAGGTAAAAAGGCTGAAATTCCCTTTATTTGGAGGCAAAAAGGCAGAAATTTCCCTTATTTTGGGGCATAAAGACAGAAATTCCCTTTATTTTGTGGAAAAACTGCAGAAATTTCTTTTATTGTGGGGCAAAAATGAAGAAATTCCTTTTTTTTGTGGGAAAAGGTATACATTCCTCTTACTTTCGGAATTAAAAGCATAAATTCCCCGTATTTTGAAACAAAATTGCAGAAATTCTCATAATTTTCGGGCAAAAAGGCAGGAATTCTCCTTCTTTTGGGGCAAAAATACAGAAAATCTCCTTTTTTACGGGAGCAAACAGTCAGGATTTCCCCTTATTTTGGGGCAAAATTGCAGAAATTTCCTTTACATTGGGGCAAAATTGCAGAAATTTCCCTTATTTTGGGGCAAAATTGCAGAAATTTCACTTATTTCAGGGTAATAAATCAGTAATTCCACTTATTTTGGGGCAAAAAAGACAGAAATTCCCTTTGTTTTAGGGGAAAAAGACAGAAATTCCACTTATTTAAAGGTAAAAAGGAAGATATTCCCCTTATTTTGGAGCAAAAATGAAGAAATTGCCTTTTTTATGTTAAGAAGGTATGCATTCCCATTTTTTCGGGCAAAAAGGCAGAAATTCCCTTTATTTTGGGGCAAAAATCAGAAATTCCCCTTATTTTGGGGCAAAATTCCAGAAATTTCCTTTATTTTGGGGCAAAATTGCAGGAATTTGCCTTATTTTGGTGAAAAATTGCAGAAATTTCTCTTATTTGAGGCAAAATTGCAGAAATTTCACTTATTTTCAGGTAAAAAGTCTGAATTTTCTTTATTTTGGGGCAAAAAGGGAGAAAATCCCTTTATTTTGGGGCAAAATTGAGAAATTTCCCTTATTATGGGGAAAAATTGCAGAAATTTCCTTTTTTTTAGGGCAAAATTGCAGAAATTTCACTTACTTCAGAAAAAAAATTTTTTTTCTTATTTTGGGGCAAAAAGGCAGAAATTCACCTTATTTTGGGGTAAAATTGCAGAAATTTCACATATTTCAGGGCAAAAAGGCAGAAATTTCCCTTATTTTGGGGCAAAATTGCAGAAATTTCACTTATATCAGGGAAAAAAGGCAGAGATTTTCCTTATTTTGGGGCAAAAATGCAGATATTCCTCTTATTTTGAGGTAAAAAGGCTGAAATTCCTTTTATTTGGTTGCAAAAAGACAGAAATTCCCCTTATTTTGTGGCAAAAATGCAGAAATTTCCCTTATTTTAGGACAAAATTGCAGAAATTTCACTTATTTCAGAGAAAAAAATCAAAAATTTTTCTTTTTTTGGGGCAAAAATGCAGAAATTCCCATTATTTTGGGGCAAAAAAACAGAAATTCACTTATTTTGGGGTAAAATTGCAGAAATTTCACATATTTCAGGGCAAAAGGTAGAAATTTCCCTTATTTTGGGGCAAAATTGCAGAAATTTCACTTATTTCAGGGTAATAAGTCAGAAATTCCCCTTATTTTGGGGCAAAAAAACAGAAATTCCCTTTTTTTTGAGGGAAAAAGACAGAAATTCCACTTATTTAGAGGAAAAATGCAGTAATTCCTGTTATTTTGGAGCAAAAATGAAGAAATTTCCCTTTTTATGGCAAAAAGGTATGCATTCCCATTATTTTCGGGCAAAAAGGCAGAAATTCCCCGTATTTTGGAGCAAAATTGCAGAAATTCCCCTAATTTTGGGGCAAAATTGCAGAAATTTCACTTATTTCAGGGTAATAAGTCAGTAATTCCACTTATTTTGGGGCAAAAAAGACAGAAATTCCCTTTGTTTTGGGGGAAAAAAACAGAAATTCCACTTATTTAAAGGCAAAAAGGAAGATATTCCCCTTATTTTGGAGCAAAAATGAAGAAATTGCCCTTTTTATGTTAAGAAGGTATGCATTCCCATTTTTTCGGGCAAAAAGGCAGAAATTCCCTTTATTTTGGGGCAAAAATCAGAAATTCCCCTTATTTTGGGGCAAAATTCCAGAAATTTCCTTTATTTTGGGGCAAAATTGCAGGAATTTGCCTTATTTTGGTGAAAAATTGCAGAAATTTCTCTTATTTGAGGCAAAATTGCAGAAATTTCACTTATTTTCAGGTAAAAAGTCTGAATTTTCTTTATTTTGGGGCAAAAAGGGAGAAAATCCCCTTATTTTGGGGCAAAATTGAGAAATTATCCTTATTATGGGGAAAAATTGCAGAAATTTCCCCTTTTTTAGGGCAAAATTGCAGAAATTTCACTTACTTCAGAAAATAAAATTTTTTTCTTATTTTGGGGCAAAAAGGCAGAAATTCACCTTATTTTGGGGTAAAATTGCAGAAATTTCACATATTTCAGGGCAAAAAGGCAGAAATTTCCCTTATTTTGGGGCAAAATTGCAGAAATTTCACTTATATCAGGGAAAAAAGGCAGAGATTTTCCTTATTTTGGGGCAAAAATGCAGATATTCCTCTTATTTTGAGGTAAAAAGGCTGAAATTCCTTTTATTTGGTTGCAAAAAGACAGAAATTCCCCTTATTTTGTGGCAAAAATGCAGAAATTTCCCTTATTTTAGGACAAAATTGCAGAAATTTCACTTATTTCAGAGAAAAAAATCAAAAATTTTTCTTTTTTTGGGGCAAAAATGCAGAAATTCCCATTATTTTGGGGCAAAAAAACAGAAATTCACTTATTTTGGGGTAAAATTGCAGAAATTTCACATATTTCAGGGCAAAAGGTAGAAATTTCCCTTATTTTGGGGCAAAATTGCAGAAATTTCACTTATTTCAAGGTAATAAGTCAGAAATTCCCCTTATTTTGGGGCAAAAAAACAGAAATTCCCTTTTTTTTGAGGGAAAAAGACAGAAATTCCACTTATTTAGAGGAAAAATGCAGTAATTCCTGTTATTTTGGAGCAAAAATGAAGAATTTTCCATTTTTATGGCAAAAAGGTATGCATTCCCATTATTTTCGGGCAAAAAGGCAGAAATTCCCCGTATTTTGGAGCAAAATTGCAGAAATTCCCCTAATTTTGGGGCAAAAGGCAGAAATTCCCTTCATTTTGGGGCAAAAATCAGAAAATCCCCTTATTTTGGGGCAAAATTCCAGAAATTTCCTTTATTTTGGGGTAAAATTGCAGGAATTTACCTTATTTTGGGGCAAAATTGCAGAAATTTCCATTATTTGGTGTAAAATTGCAGAAATTTCACTTATTTTCAGGTAAAAAGGCTGAAATTTCCATTATTTTGGGGCAAAAGGTAAGAAATTCCTCTTATTTTGGGGCAAAATTGCAGAAATTTCCTTTATTATGGGGAAAAATTGCAGAAATTTCACTTATTTCAGAGAAAAAAAGCAAAAATTTTTCTTATTTTGGGACAAAAAGGCAGTAATTCCCATTATTTTGGTGCAAAAGGCAGAAATTCACCTTATTTTGGAGTAAAATTGCAGAAATTTCACATATTTCAGGGCAAAAAGGCAGAACTTTCCCTTATTTTGGGGCAAAATTGCAGAAATTTCACTTATTTCAGGGAAATAAGTCAGAAATTCCCCGTATTTTGGGGCTAAGAAACAGAAATTCCCTTTTTTGGGGGGAAAAAGACAGAAATTCAACTTATTTAGAGGTTAAAAAGCCGAAATTCTTCTTATTTTGTACCAAAAATGAAGAAATTTTTCTCTTTTATGGCAAAAACTTATGCATTTCCTCTATTTTCGGGCATAATGCAGAAATTCCCCGTATTTTGGAGCAAAATTGCAGAAATTCCCTTAATTCTGGGGCAAAATGGCAGAATTTTTCTATATGTTGGGGAAAAAAGACAGAAATTCTCTTTATTTTGGGGCAAAACTCAGAAATTCCCCTTATTTTGGGGCAAAATTCCAGAAATTTCTCTTATTTTGGGTCAAAATTGCAGAAATTTCACTTATTTTGGGGCAAAATTGCAGAAATTTCACTTATTTCAGGGAACAAAGGCAGAAATTTTCCTAATTTTGGGGCAAAAATGCAGAAATTCCCCTTATTTTGAGGTAAAAAGGCTGAAATTCCCATTATTTGGGGGCAAAAATGCAGAAATTTCCCTTATTTTGGGGCAAAAAAACAGAAATTCTCTTTATTTTGTGGCAAAAATGCAGAATTTTTTTTTATTTTGGGGCAAAATTGCAGAAATTTCATCTATTTCAGGGCATAATTCAAAAATTCCTTTTATTTTGAGACAAAAAGTCAGAAATTCCGTATATTTTTGGGTAAAAAGGCATAAATTTCACTTATTTTGAGGTAAAAAGGCAGAAAATCCTCTTATTTTGGGGCAAAAATGAAGAAATTTCCTTTTTTTGTAGCAAAAGGTATACATTCCCCTTACTTTCGGGATAAAAAGCAGAAATTCCCCGTATTTTGAAGCAAAATTGCAGAAATTCTCTCAATTTTCGTGCAAAAAGGCAGAAATTCTCCTTATTTTGGGGCAAAAAGACAGAAAATCTCCTTTTTCATGAGCAAACAGTCAGAAATTCCCCTTGTTTTGGGGAAAAATTGCAGAAATTTCCTTTACATTGGGGCAAAATTGCAGAAATTTCCCTTATTTTGGGGCAAAGTTGCAGAAATTTCACTTATTTCAGGGTAATAAGTCAGAAATTCCCCTTATTTTGGGGCAAAAAAGACAGAAATTCCCTTTGTTTGGGGGGAAAAACACAGAAATTCCACTTATTTAGAGGCAAAAAGGCAGAAATTCAATTTATTTTGGAGCAAAAATGAAGAAATTTCCCTTTTTATAGCAAAAAGGTATGCATTCCCATTATTTTCGGGCAAAAAGACAGAAATTCCCCGTATTTTGGAGCAAAATTGCAGAAATTCCCCTAATTGTGGGGCAAAAGGCAGAAATTACCTTTATTTTGGAGCCAAAATGAAGAAATTTCCCTTTTTATGGCAAAAAGTTATGCATTCCCATTATTTTCGGGCAAAAAGGCAGAAATTCCTTGTATTTTGGAGCAAAATTGCAGAAATTCCCCTAATTTTGGGGCAAAAGGCAGAAATTTTCTTTATTTTGGGGAAAAAAGACAGAAATTCCCTTTGTCTTGAGAAAAAAAGACAGAAATTCCACTTATTTAGAGGTAAAAATGCAGAAATTCCCGTTATTTTGGAGCAAAAATGAAGAAATTTCCCTTTTTATGGCAAAAAGGTATGCATTCCCATTATTTTCGGGCAAAAAGGCAGAAATTCCCCGTATTTTGGAGCAAAATTGCAGAAATTCCCCTAATTTTGGGGCAAAACGGAGAAATTCCCTTTATTTTGGGGCAAAAATCAGAAATTCTTCTTATTTTGGGGCAGAATTCCAGAAATTTTTTTTTTTTATTTTGGGGCAAAATTGCAGGAATTTATTTTATTTTGGGGCAAAATTGCAGAAATTTCACTTATTTTTAGGTAAAAAGGCTGAAATTTCCTATATTTTGGGGTAAAAAGGAAGAAATTCCTTTTATTTTAAGGCAAAATTACAGAAATTTCCTTTATTATGGGGAAAAATTGCAGAAATTTCCTTTATTTTAGGGCAAAATTGCAGAAATTTCACTTATTTCAGAGAAAAAAAGCAAAAATTTTTCTTATTTTGGGGCAAAAAGCCAGAAATTCCCATTATTTTTGGGCAAAAAGTCAGAAATTCACCTTATTTTTGGGTAAAAATGCAGAAATTTCACATATTTCAGGGCAAAAAGTCAAAAATTTCCCTTATTTTTGGGCAAAATTGCAGAAATTTCACTTATTTCAGAGAAAAAAACAAAAATTTTTCTTATTTTGGGGCAAATACTCAGAAATTCACCTTATTTTGGGGTAAAATTGCAGAAATTTCACATATTTCAGGGCAAAAAGGCAGAAATTTCCCTTATTTTGGGGCAAAATTGCAGAAACTTCACTTATATCAGGGAAAAAAGGCAGAAATTTTCCTTATTTTGGGGCAAAAATGCAGAAATTCCCCTTATTTTGAGGTAAAAAGGCTGAAATTCCCCTTATTTGGGGGCAAAAAGACAGAAATTCCCCTTATTTTATGGCAAAAATGCAGAAATTTCTTTTATTTTGGGGCAAATTTGCAGAAATTTCACTTATTTCAGGGCATAATTCAAAAATTCCTTTTATTTTGGGGCAAAAAGACAGAAATTCTGTTTATTTTGTGGTAAAAAGGCAGAAATTTCACTAATTTGGGGTAAAAAGGCAGAAATTCCTTTTTTTGGGGGGCAAAAATGAAAAAATTTCTTTTTTTTGTGGCAAAAGGTATACATTTCCCTTACTTTCGGGATAAATAGCAGAAATTCCCCGTATTTTGAAGCAAAATTGCATAAATTCTCTCAATTTTTGGGCAAAAAGAAGAAATTCTTTTTATTTTGAGGCAAAAAGACAGAAAATCTCCTTTTTCAGGAGCAAACAGTCAGAAATTCCCCATATTGTGGGGCAAAATTGCAGAAATTTTTTTTACATTGGGGCAAAATTGCAGAAATTTCCCTTATTTTAAGGCAAAATTGCAGAAATTTCACTTATTTCAGGTTAATAAGTCAGAAATTCCCCTTATTTTGGGGCAAAATTGCCAAAATTTCCTTTATATTGTGGCAAAATTGCAAAAATTTCTCTTATTTTGTAGCAAAATTGCAGAAATTTCACTTATTTCAGGGTAATAAGTCAGAAATTCCCCTTATTTTGGGGCCAACAAGACAGAAATTTCCTTTGTTTTGGGGGAAAAAGACAGAAATTCCACTTATTTAGAGGCAAAAAGGCAGAAATTCCCGTTATTTTGGAGCAAAAATGAAGAAATTTCCCTTTTTATGGCAAAAATGTATGCATTCCCATTATTTTCAGGCAAAAAGGCAGAAATTCCCTATATTTTGGAGCAAAATTGCAGAAATTCTTCTAATTTTGGGGCAAAAGGCAGAAATTCCCCTTATTTTGGGGCAAAATTCCAGAAATTTCCTTTATTTTGGGGCAAAATTGCAGGAATTTACCTTATTTTGGGGCAAAATTGCAGAAATTTCCCTTATTATGGGGAAAAATTGCAGAAATTTCCCTTATTTTAGGGCAAAATTGCAGAAATTTTATTATTTCAGAGAAAAAAATCAAAAATTTTTCTTTTTTTTTGGGCAAAAAAGTAGTAATTCCAATTATTTTGGGGAAAAAAGGCAGAAATTCACCTTATTTTGGGGTAAAATTGCAGAAATTTTACATATTTCAGGGCAAAAAGGTAAAAATTTCCCTTATTTTGGGGCAAAATTGCAGAAATTTCACTTATTTCAGGGTAATAATCAGAAATTTCCCTTATTTTGGGACACAAAAGACAGAAATTCCGTTTGTTTTGGGGGAAAAAGACAGAAATTCCACTTATTTAGAGGCTAAAAAGCCGAAATTCTTCTTATTTTGGAGCAAAAATGAAGAAATTTTCCTTTTTTATGTCAAAAACTTATGCATTTCCTCTATTTTCGGGCAAAATGCAGAAATTCCTTGTATTTTGAAGCAAAATTGCAGAAATTCCCCTAATTCTGGGGCAAAAAGGCAGAAATTCCCTATATGTTGGTGCAAAAAGACAGAAATTCTCCTTATTTTGGGGCATAACTCAGAAATTCCCCTTATTTTGGGGCAAAATTTCAGAAATTTTCCTTATTTTGGGGCAAAATTGCAGAAATTTCACTTATTTTGGGGCAAAATTGCAGAAATTTCACTTATTTCAGGGAAAAAAGGCAGAAAATTTCTATATTTTAGGGCAAAAATGCAGAAATTCCCCTTTTTTGAGGTAAAAAGGCTGAAATTCCTCTTATTTGGGGGCAAAAAGGCAGAAATTTCCCTTATTTTGGGGCAAAAAAACAGAAATTCCCCTTATTTTGTGGCAAAAATGCAGAAATTTCTTTTATTTTGGGGCAAAATTGCAGAAATTTCACATATTTCAGGGCATAATTCAAAAATTCTTTTTATTTTGGGGCAAAAACAGAAATTCCGTTTATTTTTGGGTAAAAAGTAAGAAATTTCACTTATTTTTAGGTAAAAAGGCTGAAATTCCTCTTATTTTGGGACAAAAATGAAGACATTTCCCTTTTTTTTTGAGGCAAAAGGTATACATTCCCCTTACTTTCGGGATAATAAGCAGAAATTCCCCGTATTTTGAAGCAAAATTGCAGAAATTATCTCAATTTTCGTCCAAAAAGGCAGAAATTCTCCTTATTTTGGGGCAAAAAGACAGAAAATCTCCTTTTTCGAAAGCAAACAGTTAGAAATTCCCCTTATTTTGGGGCAAAATTGCAGAAATTTCCTTTACATTGGGGCAAAATTGAAAAAATTTCCCTTATTTTGGGGCAAAGTTGGAGAAATTTCACTTATTTCAGGGTAATAAGTCAGAAATTCCCCTTTTTTTGGGGCAAAAAAGACAGAAATTCCCTTTGTTTTGGGGGAAAAAGACAGAAATTCCACTTATTTAAAGGCAAAAAGGAAGAAATTCCACTTATTTTGGAGCAAAAATGAAGAAATTTCCCTTTTTATGGCAAAAAGGTATGCATTCCCATTATTTTCGGGCAAAAAGGCAGAAATTCCCTGTATTTTGGAGCAAAATTGCAGAAATTCCCCTAATTTTGGGGCAAAAGGCAGAAATTCCCTTTATTTTGGGGCAAAAATCATAAATTCCCCTTATTTTGGGTCAAAATTCCAGAAATTTCCTTTATTTTGGGGCAAAATTGCAGGAATTTACCTTGTTTTGGGGCAAAATTGCAGAAATTTCACTTATTTCTGGTAAAAAGTTTGAAATTTCCTTTACTTTGGGGCAAAAAAGAAGAAATTCCTCTTATTTTGGGGCAAAATTTCAGAAATTTTACTTATTATGGGGAAAAATTGCAGAAATTTTCCATATTAGGGCAAAATTGCAGAAATTTCACTTATTTCAGAGAAAAAAAGCAAAATTTTTTTTATTTTTAAACAAAAAGGCAGAAATTCCCATTATTTTGGGCAAAAAGGCAGAAATTCACCTTATTTTGGGGTAAAATTGCAGAAATTTCACATATTTCAGGGCAAAAAGGCAGAAATTTCCCTTATTTTGGGGCAAAATTGCAGAAATTTCACTTATTTTAGGGTAATAAGTCAGAAATTCCCCTTATTTTGGGGAAAAATACAGAAATTCCCTTTGTTTTGGAGAAAAAAGACAGAAATTCCACTTATTTAGAGGCTAAAAAGCCGAAATTCTTCTTATTTTGGAGCAAAAATGAAGAAATTTTCCTCGTTTATTTCAAAAAGTTATGCATTCCCCTTATTTTCGGGCAAAAGGGCAGAAATTCCCTGTATTTTGGAGCAAAATTGCAGAAATTCCCCTAATAGTGGGGCAAAAAGGCAGAAATTCCCTATATGTTGGGGCGAAAACACAGAAATTCTCCTTATTTTGGGGCAAAACTCAGAAATTCCCCTTATTTTGGGGCAAAATTTCAGAAATTTCCCTTATTCTGGGGCAAAATTGCAGAAATTTCACTTATTTTGGGCAAAATTGCAGAAATTTCACTTATTTCAGGGTAAAAAAGGAATTTTGTTATTTTGGGGCAAAAAGGCAGAAATTCCCCTTATTTTGAGGGAAAAAGGCTGAAATTCCCCTTATTTGGGGTCAAAAAGGCAGAAATATCCTTTATTTTGGGGCAAAATTGCAGAAATTTCACTTATTACAGAGTAATAAGTCACAAATTCCCCTTAATTTGGGGCAAAAAAGACAGAAATTCCCTTTGTTTTGGGGGAAAAAGAAGAAATTCCACTTATTTAGAGGCAAGAAGGCAGAAATTCCCCTTATTTTGCAGCAAAAATGAAGAAATTTCCCTTTTTATGGCAAAAAGGTATGCATTCCCATTATTTTCGGGCAAAAAGGCAGAAATTCCCCATATTTTGCGGCAAAATTGCAGAAATTCCCCTAAATTTGGGGCAAAAGGCAGAAATTCCATTTATTTTGGGGCAAAAATCATAAATTCCCCTTATTTTGGGACAGAATTCAAGAAATTTTTTTTTTATTTTGGGGCAAAATTGCAGGAATTTACCTTATTATGGGACAAAATTGCAGAAATTTTTCTTATTTGGGGCAAAATTGCAGAAATTTCACTTATTTTCAGGTAAAAAGGCTGAAATTTCCTTTAGTTTGGGGCAAAAAGAAAGAAATTCCCCTTATTTTGGGGCAAAATTGCAGAAATTTCCCATATTTTTGGGAAAAATTGAAGAAATTTTCCTTATTTTAGAGCAAAATAGCAGCAATTTACTTATTTCAGAGAAAAAAAGCAAAAATTTTTCTTATTTTGTGGCAAAAATGCAGAAATTTCTTTTATTTTGGGGCAAAAATGAAGAAAATCCTTTTTTTGTGGGAAAAGGTATACATTCCTCATACTTTCGGGATTAATAGCAGAAATTCCCCGTATTTTGAAGCAAAATTGCAGAAATTCTCATAATTTTCAGGCAAAAAGGCAGAAATTCTCCTTATTTTGGGGCAAAAAGACAGAAAATCTCCTTTTTTCGGGAGCAAACAGTCAGAATTTCCCCTTATTTAGGGGCAAAATTGCAGAAATTTCGTTTACATTGGGGCAAAATTGCAGAAATTTTATTTTAGGGCAAAATTGCAGTAATTTCACTTATTTCAGGGTAATAAGTCAGTAATTTCCCTTATTTTGGGGCAAAAAAGACAGAAATTCCCTTTGTTTTGGGGGAAAAAGACAGAAATTCCATTTATTTAGAGGCAAAAAGGCAGAAATTCCCCTTATTTTGGAGTAAAATGAAGAAATTTCACTTTTTATGGCAAAAAGGTATGCATTCCCATTGTTTTCGGGCAAAAAGGCAGATATTCCCCGTATTTTGGAGCAAAATTGCAGAAATTTTCCTAATTTTGGGGCAAAAGGCAGAAATTCCCTTTATTTTGGGGCAAAAATCAGAAATTCCTAATATTTTGGGGCAAAATTCCAGAAATTTCCTTTATTTTGGGGCAAAATTGCAGGAATTTACCTTATTTTGGTGCAAAATTGCAGAAATTTCTCTTATTTGAGGCAAAATTGCAGAAATTTCACTTATTTTCAGGTAAAATGTCTGAAATTTTCTTTATTTTGGGGCAAAAAAAAGAAAATCCCCTTATTTTGGGGCAAAATTGCAGAAATATCCCTTATTATGGGGAAAAATTGCAGAAATTTCCCTTATTTTAGGACAAAATTGCAGAAATTTAACTTATTTCAGAGAAAAAATCAAAAATTTTTCTTATTTTGGGGCAAAAACTCAGAAATTCACCTTATTTTGAGGTAAAATTGCAGAAATTTCACATATTTCAGGGCAAAAAGGCAGAAATTTCCCTTATTTTGGGGCAAAATTGCAGAAACTTCACTTATATCAGGGAAAAAAGGCAGAAAATTTCCTTATTTTGGGGCAAAAATGCAGAAATTCCCCTTATTTTGAGGTAAAAAGGCTGAAATTCCCCTTATTTGGGGGCAAAAAGACAGAAATTCCCCTTATTTTGTGGCAAAAATGCAGAAATTTCTTTTATTTTGGGGCAAATTTGCAGAAATTTCACTTATTTCAGGGCATAATTCAAAAATTCCTTTTATTTTGGGGCAAAAAGACAGAAATTCTATTTATTTTGGGGTAAAAAGGCAGAAATTTCACTTATTTTGAGGTAAAAATGCAGAAATTCCTTTTTTTGGGGGGCAAAAATGAAGAAATTTCCCTTTTTTGTGGCAAAAGGTATACATTTCTCTTACTTTCGGGATAAAAAGCAGAAATTCCTTGTATTTTGAAGCAAAATTGCATAAATTCTCTCAATTTTTGGGCAAAAAGGCAGAAATTCTTTTTATTTTGAGGCAAAATGACAGAGAATCTCCTTTTTCAGGAGCAAACAGTCAGAAATTCCCCATATTGTGGGGCAAAATTGCAAAAATTTTTTTACATTGGGGAAAAATTGCAGAAATTTCCCTTATTTTAAGGCAAAATTGCAGAAATTTCACTCATTTCAGGTTAATAAGTCAGAAATTCCCCTTATTTTGGGGCAAAATTGCCAAAATTTCCTTTACATTGTGGCAAAATTGCAGAAATTTTTCTTATTTGTGGCAAAATTGAAGAAATTTCACTTATTTCAGGGTAATAAGTCAGAAATTCCCCTTATTTTGAGGCAAACAAGACAGAAATTCCCTTTGTTTTGGGGGAAAAAGACAGAAATTCCACTTATTTAGAGGCAAAAATGCAGAAATTCCCGTTATTTTGGAGCAAAAATGAAGAAATTTCCCTTTTTATGGCAAAAATGTATGCATTCCCATTATTTTCAGGCAAAAAGGCAGAAATTCCCTATATTTTGGAGCAAAATTGCAGAAATTATTCTAATTTTGGGGCAAAAGGCAGAAATTCCCCTTATTTTGGGGCAAAATTCCAGAAATTTCCTTTATTTTGGGGCAAAATTGCAGGAATTGACCTTATTTTGGGGAAAATTGCAGAAATTTCACTTATTTGGTGCAAAATTGCCGAAATTTTACTTATTTTCAGGTAAAAAGGCTGAAATTTATTTTGGGGCAAAAAGGGAGAAATTCCCCTTATTTTGGGGCAAAATTGCAGAAATTTCCCTTATTATGGGGAAAAATTGCACAAATATCCCTTATTTTAGGGCAAAATTGCAGAAATTTCACTTATTTCAGAGAAAAAAATCAAAATTTTTTCTTATTTTGGGGCAAAAATGTAGAATTTCCCATTATTTTGGGGCAAAAAGGCAGAAATTCACCTTATTTTGGGGTAAAATTGCAGAAATTTTACATATTTCAGGGCAAAAAGGTAAAAATTTCCCTTATTTTGGGGCAAAATTGCAGAAATTTCACTTATTTCATTGTAATAATCAGAAATTTCCCTTATTTTGGAACAGAAAAGACAGGAATTCCCTTTGTTTTGAGGGAAAAAGACAGAAATTCCAGTTATTTAGAGGCTAAAAAGCCGAAATTCTTCTTATTTTGGAGCAAAAATGAAGAAATTTTCCTTTTTTATGGCAAAAACTTATGCATTTCCTATATTTTCGGGCAAAATGCAGAAATTCCTTGTATTTTGAAGCAAAATTGCAGAAATTCCCCTAATTCTGGGGCAAAAAGGCAGAAATTCCTTATATGTTGAGGCAAAATTCCAGAAATTTCCCTTATTTTGGGGCAAAATTGCAGAAATTTCACTTATTTTGTGGCAAAATTGCAGAAATTTCACTTATTTCAGGGCATAATTCAAAAATTCCTTTTATTTTGGGGCAAAAAAACAGAAATTCCGTTTATTTTTGGGTAAAAAGTCAGAAATTTCACTTATTTTTAGGTAAAAAGGCTGAAATTCCTCTTATTTTGGGACAAAAATGAAGACATTTCCCTTTTTTTCTGGCAAAAGGTATACATTTCCCTTACTTTCTGGATAATAAGCAGAAATTCCCCGTATTTTGAAGCAAAATTGCAGAAATTCTCTCAATTTTTGTGCAAAAAGGCAGAAATTCTCCTTATTTTGGGGCAATAGACAGAAAATCTTCTTTTTCGGGAGCAAACAATTAGAAATTCCCCTAATTTTAAGGCAAAATTGCAGAAATTTCCTTTACATTGGGGCAAAATTGAAAAAATTTCCCTTATTTGGGGGCAAAGTTGCAGAAATTTCACTTATTTCAGGGTAATAAGTCAGAAATTCCCCTTTTTTGGGGGCAAAAAAGACAGATATTCCCTTTGTTTTGGGGGAAAAAGACAGAAATTCCACTTATTTAAAGGTAAAAAGGAAGAAATTCCACTTATTTTGGAGCAAAAATGAAGAAATTTTCCTTTTTATGGCAAAAAGGTATGCATTCCCATTATTTTCGGGCAAAAAGGCAGAAATTCCCTGTATTTTGGAGCAAAATTGCAGAAATTCCCCTAATTTTGGGGCAAAAGGCAGAAATACCCTTTATTTTGGGGCAAAAATCATAAATTCCCCTTATTTTGGGGCAAAATTCCAGAAATTTCCTTTATTTTGGGGCAAAATTGCAGGAATTTACCTTGTTTTGGGGCAAAATTGCAGAAATTTCCATTATTTGGGGCAAAATTGCAGAAATTTCACTTATTTCTAGTAAAAAGGCTGAAATTTCCTTTACTTTGGGGCAAAAAGGAAGAAATTCCTCTTATTTTGGGGCAAAATTTCAGAAATTTCCCTTATTATGGGGAAAAATTGCAGAAATTTCCCTTATTTTAGGGCAAAATTGCAGAAATTTCAATTATTTCAGAGAAAAAAAGCAAAATATTTTCTAATTTTGAAACAAAAAGGCAGAAATTCCCATTATTTTGGGGCAAAAAGGCAGAAATTCACCTTATTTTGGGGATAAATTGCAGAAATTTTACATATTTCAGGGCAAAAAGGCAGAAATTTCCCTTATTTTGGGGCAAAATTGCAGAAATTTCCTTTACATTCGGGCAAAATTGAAAAAATTTCCCTTATTTTGGGGTAACGTTGCAGAAACTTCACTTATTTCAGGGTAATAAGTATGAAATTCCCCATATTTTGGGGCAAAAACGACAGAAATTCCCTTTGTTTTGGGGTAAAAAGACAGAAATTCCACTTATTTAAAGGCAAAAAGGAAGAAATTCCACTTATTTTGGAGCAAAAAGGAAGAAATTTCCCTTTTTATGGCAAAAAGGTATGCATTCCCATTATTTTCGGGCAAAAAAGCAGAAATTCCCTGTATTTTGGAGCAAAATTGCAGAAATTCCCCTTTTTTGGGGGCAAAAGCAGAAATTCCCTTTATTTTGGAGCAAAAATCATAAATTCCCCTTATTTTGGGGCAAAATTCCAGAAATTTCCTTTATTTTGGGGCAAAATTGCAGGAATTTCCATTATTTGGGTCAAAATTGCAGAAATTTCACTTATTTCAGGTAAAAAGTCTGAAATTTCCTTTACTTTGGGGCAAAAAGCGAGAAATTCCTCTTATTTTGGGGCAAAATTTCAGAAATTTCCCTTATTATGGGTAAAAATTGCAGAAGTTTCTCTTATTTTAGAGCAAAATTGCAGAAATTTCACTTATTTCAGAGAAAAAAAGCAAAATTTTTTCTTATTTTGAAACAAAAAGGCAGAAATTCCCATTATTTTGGGGCAAAAAGGCAGAAATTCACCTTATTTAGGGGTAAAATTGCAGAAATTTCACATATTTCAGGGAAAAAAGGCAGAAATTTCCCTTATTTTGGGGCAAAATTGCAGAAATTTCACTTATTTTAGGGTAAAAAGTCAGAAATTCCCCTTATTTTGGGGAAAAATACAGAAATTCCCTTTGTTTTGGGGGAAAAAGACAGAAATTCCACTTATTTAGAGGCTAAAAAGCCGAAATTCTTCTTATTTTGGAGCAAAAATGAAGAAATTTTCCTCGTTTATTTCAAAAAGTTATGCATTCCCCTTATTTTCGGGCAAAAGGGCAGAGATTCCCTGTATTTTGGAGCAAAATTGCAGAAATTCCCCTAATAGTGGGGCAAAAAGGCAGAAATTCCCTATATGTTGGGGCGAAAACACAGAAATTCTCCTTATTTTGGGGCAAAACTCAGAAATTCCCCTTATTTTGGGACAAAATTCCAGAAATTTCCCTTATTCTGGGGCAAAATTGCAGAAATATCACTTATTTTGGGCAAAATTGCAGAAATTTCACTTATTTCAGGGTAAAAAAGGAATTTTTTTATTTTGGGGCAAAAAGGCAGAAATTCCCTTTATTTTGAGGTAAAAAGGCTGAAATTCCCCTTATTTGGGGTCAAAAAGGCAGAAATATCCTTTATTTTGGGGCAAAATTGCAGAAATTTCACTTATTACAGGGTAATAAGTCACAAATTCCCCTTAATTTGGGGCAAAAAAGACAGAAATTCCCTTTGTTTTGGGGGAAAAAGAAGAAATTCCACTTATTTAGAGGCAAGAAGGCAGAAATTCCAATTATTTTGCGGCAAAAATGAAGAAATTTCCCTTTTTATGGCAAAAAGGTATGCATTCCCATTATTTTTGGGCAAAAAGGCAGAAATTTCCCATATTTTGGGGCAAAATTGCAGAAATTCCCCTAAATTTGGGGCAAAAGGCAGAAATTCCCTTTATTTTGGGGAAAAAATCATAAATTCCCCTTATTTTGGGGAAAAATTCAAGAAATTTCCTTTATTTTGGGGCAAAATTGCAGGAATTTACCTTATTATGGGGCAAAATTGCAGAAATTTTTCTTATTTGGGGCAAAATTGCAGAAATTTCACTTATTTTCAGGTAAAAAGGCTGAAATTTCCTTTAGTTTGGGGCAAAAAGGGAGAAATTCCCCTTATTTTGGAGCAAAATTGCAGAAATTTCCCTTATTATTGGGAAAAATTGCAGAAATTTTTCTTATTTTAGAACAAAATTGCAGCAATTTCACTTATTTCAGAGAAAAAAAGCAAAAATTTTTCTTATTTTGGGGCAAAAAGGCAGAAATTCCTATTATTTTGGGGCAAAAAAGGAGAAATTCACCTTATTTTGAGGTAAAATTGCAGAAATTTAACAGATTTCAGGGAGAAAAAGCAGAAATTTCCCTTATTTTGGGGCAAAATTGCAGAAATTTCACTTATTTCAGGGTAATAAGTCAGAAATTCCCATTATTTTGGGCCAAAAAAAACCCAGAAATTCCCTTTGTTTTGGGGGAAAAAGACAGAAATTCCACTTATTGAGAAGCAAAAAGGCAGAAATTCCTTTTATTTTGGACCAAAAATGAAGAAATTTCCATTTTTTATGGCAAAAAGTTATGCATTCCTCTTATTTTCGTGCAAAAAGGCAGAAATTCCCCGTATTTTGTAGCAAAATTGAAGAAATTCCCCTAATTGTGGTGCAAAAAGGCAGAAATTCCCTATATGTTGGGACAAAAAAACAGAAATTCTCCTTATTTTGGGGCAAAACTCAGAAATTTCACTTATTTTGGGGCAATATTGCAGAAATTTCACTTACTTCAGGGAAAATAGGCAGAAATTTCCCTTATTTTGGGGCAAAAAGCAGAAATTCCTAATATTTTGTGGCAAAAATTCAGATAATCCCCTTAGTTTGAGGTAAAAACGGTGAAATTCCCCTTATTTGTGGGCAAAAAGGCAAAAATTTCCCTTATTTTGGGGCAAAATTGCAGAAACCTCACTTATTTCAGAGTAATAAGTCAGAAATTTTTCTTATTTTGGGGCAAAAAAGACAGAAAATCCCTTTGTTTTGGGGGAAAAAGACAGAAATTCCACTTATTTAGAGGCAAAAAAGCAGAAACTCCCCTTATTTTGAAGCAAAAATGAAGAAATTTCCCTTTTTTAAGGCAAAAAGGTATGCATTCTTCTTATTTTCGCTCAAAAAGGCAGAAATTTTACGTATATTGGAACAAAATTGCAAAAATTCCCCTAATTGTGGGGCAAAAATGCAGAAATTCCCTATATGTTGGGGCAAAAGACGGAAATTCTCCTTATTTTGGGGCAAAACTCAGAAATTCCACTTATTTTGGGGCAAAATTCCAGAAATTTCCCTTATTCTGGGGCAAAATTGCAGAAATATCATTTATTATGTGCAAAATTGCAGAAATTTCACTTATTTCAGGGAAAAAAGGAATTTTGTTATTTTGGGGAAAAAAAGGCAGAAATTCCCCTTATTTTGAGGTAAAAAGGCTGAAATTCCCCTTATTTGGGGGCAAAAAGGCAGAAATATTTCTTATTTTGTGGCAAAATTGCAGAAATTTTACTTATTACAGGGTAATAAGTCAGAAATTCCCCTTAATTTGGGGCAAAAAATACAGAAATTCCCTTTGTTTTGGGGTAAAAAGACAGAAATTCCACTTATTTAAAGGCAAAAAGGAAGAAATTATACTTATTTTGGAGCAAAAATGAAGAAATTTCCCTTTTTATGGCAAAAAGGTATGCATTCCCATTATTTTCGGGCAAAAAAGCAGAAATTCCCTGTATTTTGGAGCAAAATTGCAGAAATTCCCCTCCTTTTGGGGCAAAAGCAGAAATTCCCTTTATTTTGGGGCAAAAATCATAAATTCCATTTATATTGAGGCAAAATTCAAGAAATTTCCTTTATTTTGGGGCAAAATTGCAGGAATTTACCTTATTTTGGGGCAAAATTGCAGAAATTTTTTTTATTTGGGGCAAAATTGCAGAAATTTCACTTATTTTCAGGTAAAAAGGCTGAAATTTCCTTTAGTTTGGGGCTAAAAGGGAGAAATTCCCCTTATTTTGGGGCAAAATTGCAGAAATTTCCCTTATTATTGGGAAATATTGCAAAAATTTTCCTTATTTTAGAGCAAAATTGCAGCAATTTCACTTATTTCAGAGAAAAAAGAAAAAAATTTTTCTTATTTTGGGGCAAAAAGGCAGAAATTCCCATTATTTTGGGGCAAAAAGGCAGAAATTCACCTTATTTTGGGGTAAAATTGCAGTAGTTTCACATATTTCAGGGCAAAAAGGCAAAAATTTCCCTTATTTTGGGGCAAAATTGCAGAAATTTCACTTATTTCGGGGTAATAAGTCAGAAATTCCCCTTATTTTGGGGCAAAATACAGAAATTCCCTTTGTTTTGGGGGAAAAAGACAGAAATTCCAGTTATTTAGAGGCAAAAAACAAAATTCTTCTTATTTTGGAGCAAAAATAAAGAAATTTTTCTCGTTTATGGCAAAAGGTTATGCATTCCCCTTATTTTTGGGCAAAAAGGCAGAAATTCCCTGTATTTTGGAGCAAAATTGTAGAAATTCTCATAATTGTGGGGCGAAAAGGCAGAAATTCCCTCTATGTTGGGGCAAAAACACAGAAATTCTCCTTATTTTGGGGCAAAACTCAGAAATTCCCCTTATTTTGGGGCAAAATTCCAGAAATTTCCCTTATTTTGGGGCAAAATTGCAGAAATTTCACTTATTTTGGGGCAAAATTGCAGAAATTTCACTTATTTTGGGGCAAAATTGCAGAAATTTCAATTATTTTTAAGGAAAAAAGCCAGAAATTTTTCTTATTTTGGGGCAAAAATGCAGAAATTTACTTTATTTTGAGGTAAAAATGCTGTAATTCCCCTTATTTGGGGGCAAAACGCAGAAATTTCCTTTATTTTGGGGCAAAGAGACAGAAATTCCCCTTATTTTGTGGCAAAAATGCAAAAATTTCTTTTATTTTGGGGCAAAATTGCAGAAATTTCACATATTTCAGGGCATAATTCAAAAATTCCTTTTATTTTTGGGCAAAATGACAGAAATTCTGTTTATTTTTGTGTAAAAAGGCAGAAATTTCACGTATTTTGAGGTAAAAAGGCAGAAATTGCTCTAATTTTGGGGCAAAAATGAAGAAATTTCCCTTTTTTGTGGCAAAAGGTATACATTCCCCTTACTTTCGGGATAAAAAGCAGAAATTCCCCGTATTTTGAAGCAAAATTGCAGAAATTCTCTCATTTGTCGGGCAAAAAGGCAGAAATTCTCCTTATTTTGTGGTAAAAAGAGATAAAATCTCCTTTTTCGGGAGCAACCAGTCAGAAATTCCCCTAACTTTGGGGCAAAATTGCAGAAATTTCTTTTACATTGGGGCAAAATTGCAGAAATTTCCCTTATTTTGGGGCTAAATTGCAGAAATTTCACTTATTTAAGGGTAATAAGTCAAAAATTTCCTTTATTTTGAGGCAAAAAAGACAGAAAATCCCTTTGTTTTGGGGGAAAAAGACAGAAATTCCACATATTTAGAGGCAAAAGGCAGAAATTCCCCTTTTTTGGAGCAAAAATGAAGAAATTTCCCTTTTTATCGCAAAAATGTATGCATACCCATTATTTTCGGGCAAAAAGGCAGAAATTCCCCGTATTTTGGAGCAAAAGTGCAGAAATTCCCCTTATTTTTGGGCAAAAGGCAGAAATTCCCATTATTTTGGGGCAAAATTCCAGAAATTTCCTTTTTTTGGGGCAAAATTGCAGGAATTTACCTTATTTTGGGGCAAAATTGCAGAAATTTCCCTTATTTGGGGCAAAATTGCAGAAATTTCACTTATTTTCAGGTAAAAAGGCTGAAATTTCCTTTGTTTTAGTGCAAAAAGGATGAAATTCCCCTTATTTGGGGGCAAAATTGCAGAAATTTTTCTTATTATGTGAAAAAATTGCAAAAATTTCCCTTATTTTAGGGCAAAATTGCAGAAATTTCACTTATTTCAGAGAAAAAAAGCAAAAATTTTTCTTATTTTGGGGCAAAAAGGCAGAAATTCCTCTTATTTTGAGGTAAAAAGGCTGAAATTCCCCTTATTTGGGGGCAAAAAGGCAGAAATATCCCTTATTTTGGGGCAAATTGCAGCAATTTCACTTATTACAGGGTAATAAGTCAGGAATTCCCCTTAATTTGGGGCAAAAAAGACAGAAATTCCCTTTGTTTTGGGGGAAAAAGAAGAAATTCCACTTATTTAGAGGCAAGAAGGCAGAAATTCCCCTTATTTTGGAGCAAAAATGAAGAAGTTTCCCTTTTTATGGCAAAATGTATGCATTCCCATTATTTTCGGGCAAAAAGGCAGAAATTCCCCATATTTTGGGGCAAAATTGCAGAAATTCCCCTAAATTTGGGGCAAAAGGCTGAAATTCCCTTTATTTTGGGGCAAAAATCATAAATTCCCCTTATTTTGGGGCAAAATTCCAGAAATTTCCTTTATTTTGTGGCAAAATTGCAGGAATTTACAGTATCTTGGGGCAAAATTGCAGAAATTTTTCTTATTTGGGGCAAAATTGCAGAAATTTCACTTATTTTCAGGTAAAAATGCTGAAATTTCCTTTAGTTTGGGGAAAAGGGAGAAATTCCCCTTATTTTGGGGCAAAATTGCAGAAATTTCCCTTATTATTGGGAAAAATTGCAGAAATTTACTTTATTTTAGAGCAAAATTGCAGCAATTTCACTTATTTCAGAGAAAAAAAGCAAAAATTTTTCTTATTTTGGGGCAAAAAGGCAGAAATTCCCATTATTTTGGGGCAAAAAGGCAGAAATTGACCTTATTTTGGGGTAAAATTGCAGAAATTTCACATATTTTAGGGAAAACTGTAGAAATTTCCCTTATTTTGGGGCAAAATTGCAGAAATTTCACTTATTTCAGGGTAATAAGTCAGAAATTCCCCTTATTTTGGGGCAAAATACAGAAATTCCTTTGTTTTGGGGGAAAAAGACAGAAATTCCACTTATTTAGAGGCAAAGAAGCAGAAATTCTTCTTATTTTGGAGCAAAAATGAAGAATTTTTTCTCGTTTATGGCAAAAGGTTATGCATTCCCCTTATTTTTGGGCAAAAAGGCAGAAATTCCCTGTATTTTGGAGCAAAATTGCAGAAATTCCCCTAATTGTGGGGCAAAAAGGCAGAAATTCCCTATATGTTGGTGCAAAAACACAGAAATTCTCCTTATTTTGAGGCAAAACTCAGAAATTCCCCTTATTTTGGGGCAAAATTCCAGAAATTTCCCTTATTTTGGGGTAAAATTGCAGAAATTTCACTTATTTTGGGGCAAAATTGCAGAAATTTCAATTATTTTAAGGAAAAAAGCCAGAAATTTTTCTTATTTTGGTGCAAAAATGCAGAAATTCCCCTTATTTTGAGGTAAAATGCTGTAATTTCCCTTATTTGGGGGCAAAACGCAGAAATTTCCTTTATTTTGGGGCAAAGAGACAGAAATTCCCCTTATTTTGTGGCAAAAATGCAGAAATTTCTTTTATTTTGGGGCAAAATTGCAGAAATTTCACATATTTCAGGGCATAATTCAAAAATTCCTTTTATTTTGGGGCAAAATGACAGAAATTCCGTTTATTTTTGTGTAAAAAGGCAGAAATTTCAATTATTTTGAGGTAAAAAGGCAGAAATTGCTCTAATTTTGGGGCAAAAATGAAGAAATTTCCCTTTTTTGTGGCAAAAGGTATACATTCCCCTTACTTTCTGGATAAAAAGCAGAAATTCCCCGTATTTTGAAGCAAAATTGCAGAAATTCTCTCAATTTTCGGGCAAAAAGGCAGAAATTCTCCTTATTTTGGGGTAAAAAGACAGAAAATCTCCTTTTTCGGGAGCAAACCGTCAGAAATTCCCCTAATTTTGGGGCAAAATTGCAGAAATTTCCTTTACATTGGGGCAAAATTGCAGAAATTTCCCTTATTTTGGGGCTAAATTGCAGAAATTTCACTTATTTAAGGGTAATAAGTCAGAAATTTCCCTTATTTTGAGGCAAAAAAGACAGAAAATCCCTTTGTTTTGGAGGAAAAAGACAGAAATTCCACATATTTAGAGGCAAAAAGGCAGAAATTCCCCTATTTTTGGAGCAAAAATGAAGAAATTTCCCTTTTTATGGCAAAACGGTATGCATACCCATTATTTTCGGGAAAAAAAGGCAGAAATTCCCCGTATTTTGGAGCAAAAGTGCAGAAATTCCCCTTATTTTTGGGCAAAAGGCAGAAATTCCCATTATTTTGGGGCAAAATTCCAGAAATTTCCTTTTTTGGGGGCAAAATTGCAGGAATTTACCTTATTTTGGGGCAAATTGCAGAAATTTCCCTAATTTGGGGCAACATTGCAGAAATTTCACTTATTTTCAGGTAAAAAGGCTGAAATTTCCTTTGTTTTAGGGCAAAAAGAAAGAAATTCCCCTTATTTTAAGGCAAAATTGCAGAAATTTTTCTTATTATGTGAAAAAATTGCAAAAATTTCCTTTATTTTAGGGCAAAATTGCAGAAATTTCACTTATTTCAGAGAAAAAAAGCAAAAATTTATCTTATTTTTGGGCAAAAAGGCAGAAATTCCCCTTATTTTGAGGTAAAAAGTCTGAAATTCCCCTTATTTGGGGGCAAAAAGGCAGAAATATCCCTTTTTTGGGGGCAAAATTGCAGCAATTTCACTTATTACAGGGTAATAAGTCAGAAATTCCCCTTAATTTAGGGCAAAAAATACAGAAATTCCCTTTGTTTTGGAGGAAAAAGAAGAAATTCCACTTATTTAGAGGCAAGAGGGAGAAATTCCCCTTATTTTGGAGCAAAAATGAAGAAATTTCCCTTTTTATGGCAAAAAGGTATGCATTCCCATTATTTTTGGGCAAAAAGGCAGAAATTCCCATTATTTTGGGGCAAAATTCCAGAAATTTCCTTTTTTTGGGGCAAAATTGCAGGAATTTACCTTATTTTGGGGCAAAATTGCAGAAATTTCCCTTATTTGGGGCAAAATTGCAGAAATTTCACTTATTTTCAGGTAAAAAGGCTGAAATTTCCTTTGTTTTAGGGCAAAAAGGAAGAAATTCCCCTTATTTTGGGGCAAAATTGCAGAAATTTTTCTTATTATGTGAAAAAATTGCAAAAATTTCCCTTATTTTAGGACAAAATTGCAGAAATTTCACTTATTTCAGAGAAAAAAAGCAAAAATTTTTCTCATTTTGGGGCAAAAAGGTAGAAATTCCCCTTATTTTGAGGGAAAAAGGCTGAAATTCCCCTTATTTGGGGGCAAAAATGCAGAAATATCCCTTATTTTGGGGCAAAATTGCAGCAATTTCACTTATTACGGGGTAATAAGTCAGAAATTCCCCTTAATTTAGGGCAAAAAAGACAGAAATTCCCTTTGTTTTGGAGGAAAAAGAAGAAATTCCACTTATTTAGAGGCAATAAGGCAGAAATTCCCCTTATTTTAGAGCAAAAATGAAGAAATTTCTCTTTTTATGGCAAAGACGTATGCATTCCCATTATTTTTGGGCAAAAAGGCAGAAATTCCCCATATTTTGGGGCAAAATTGCAGAAATTCCCCTAAATTTGGGGCAAAAGGCAGAAATTCCCTTTATTTTGGGGCAAAAATCATAAATTCCCCTTATTTTGGGGCAAAATTCAAGAAATTTCCTTTATTTTGGGGCAAAATTGCAGGAATTTACCTTATTTTGGGGCAAAATTGCAGAAATTTTTCTTATTTGGGGCAAAATTGCAGAAATTTCACTTATTTTCAGGTAAAAAGGCTGAAATTTCCTTTAGTTTGGGGCAAAAAGGGAGAAATTCTCCTTTTTTTGGGGTAAAATTGCAGAAATTTCCCTTATTATTGGGAAAAATTGCAGAAATTATCCTTATTTTAGGGCGAAACTTCAGTAATTTCACTTATTTCAGAAAAAAAAGCAAAAATTTTTCTTATTTTGGGACAAAAAGGCAGAAATTCCCATTATTTTGGGGCAAAAAGGCAGAAATTCACCTTATTTTGGGGTAAAATTGCAGAAATTTCACATATTTCAGGGCAAAAATGTAGAAATTTCCCTTATTTTGGGGCATAATTGCAGAAATTTCACTTATTTCAGGGTAATAAGTCAGAAATTCCCCTTAATTTGGGGCAAAAAAGACAGAAATTGCCTTTGTTTGTGGAAAAAAGAAGAAATTCCACTTATTTAGAGGCAAGAAGGCAGAAATTCCCCTTATTTTGGAGCAAAAATGAAGAAATTTCCCTTTTTATGGCAAAAAGGTATGCATTCTCATTATTATCGGGCAAAAAGGCAGAAATTCCCCATATTTTGGGGCAAAATTGCAGAAATTCCCCTAAATTTGGGGCAAAAGGCAGAAATTCCCTATATGTTGGGGCAAAAAAGACAGAAATTCCCTTTGTTTTGGAGGAAAAAGGCAGAAATTCCACTTATTTAGAGGCAAAAAGGCAGAAATTCCCCTTATTTTGGAGTAAAAATGAAGAAATTTCCCTTTTTATGGCAAAAAGGTATGCATTCCCATTATTTTCGGGCAAAAAGGCAGAAATTCCCCGTATTTTCGAGCAAAATTGCAGAAATTCCCCTAATTTTGGGGCAAAAGTCAGAAATTCCCTTTATTTTGGGGCAAAAATCAGAAATTCCTCTTATTTTGGGGCAGAATTCCAGAAATTTTTTTTTTATTTTGGGGCAAAATTGCAGGAATTTATTTTATTTTGGGGCAAAATTGCAGAAATTTCACTTATTTTTAGGTAAAAAGGCTGAAATTTCCTTTATTTTGGGGTAAAAAGGAAGAAATTCCTTTTATTTTAAGGCAAAACTACAGAAATTTCCCTTATTATGGGGAAAAATTGCAAAAATTTCCTTTATTTTAGGGCAAAATTGCAGAAATTTCACTTATTTCAGAGAAAAAAGCAAAAATTTTTTTTATTTTGGAGCAAAAATGAAGAAATATTTCTCGTTTATTTCAAAAATTATGCATTCCCCTTATTTTCGGGCTAAAAGGCAGAAATTCCCTGTATTTTGGAGCAAAATTGCAGAAATTCCCCTAATTGTGGGGCAAAAAGGCAGAAATTCCCTATATGTTGGGGCAAAAAAAAGAAATTCTCCTTATTTTGGGGCAAAACTCAGAAATTCCCCTTATTTTGGGGCAAAATTCCAGAAATTTTCTTTATTTTGGGGCAAAATTGAAGAAATTTCACTTATTTTGGGGCAAAATTGCAGAAATTTCACTTATTTTAGGGAAAAAAGGCAGAAATTTTCCTTATTTTTGGGCAAAAATGCAGAAATTCCCCTTATTTTGAGGTAAAAAGTCTGAAATTCTTTTTATTTGGAGGCAAAAAGGCAGAAATTTCCCTTATTTTGGGGCAAAAAGACAGAAATTCCCCTTATTTTGTGGCAAAAATGCAGAAATTTCTTTTATTTTGGGGCAAAAATGAAGAAAATCCTTTTTTTGTGAGAAAAGGTATACATTCCTCTTACTTTCGGGATTAAAAGTAGAAATTTCCTGTATTTTGAAGCAAAATTGCAGAAATTCTCATAATTTTCGGGCAAAAAGGCAGAAATTCTCCTTATTTTGGGGCAAAAAGACAGAAAATCTCTTTTTTTTGGGAGCAAACAGTCAGAATTTCCCCTTATTTTGGGGCAAAATTGCAGAAATTTCATTTACATTGGGGCAAAATTGCAGAAATTTTCCTTATTTTGGGGCAAAATTGCAAAAATTTCACTTATTTCAAGGTAATAAATCATTAATTCCCCTTATTTTGGGGCAAAAAGACAGAAATTCCCATGTTTTGAGGGAAAAAGACAGAAATTCCATTTATTTAGAGGCAAAAGGCAGAAATTCCCCTTATTTTGGAGCAAAAATGAAGAAATTTCCCTTTTTATGGCAAAAAGTTATGCATTCCTATTATTTTCGGGCAAAAAGGCAGATATTCCCCGTATTTTAAAGCAAAATTGCAGAAATTCACCTAATTTTGGGGCAAAAGGCAGAAATTCCCTTTAGTTTGGGGCAAAAATCAGAAATTCCCCTTATTTTGGGGCAAAATTCCAGAAATTTCCTTTATTTTGGGGCAAAATTGCAGGAATTTACCTTATTTTGCTGCAAAATTGCAGAAATTTCTCTTATTTGAGGAAAAATTGCAGAAATTTCACTTATTTTCAGGTAAAAAGTCTGAAATTTTCTTTATTTTGAGGCAAAAAAGGAGAAAATCCCCTTATTTTGGGGCAAAATTGCAGAAATTTCTCTTATTATGGGAAAAAATTGCAGAAATTTCCCTTATTTTAGGGCAAAATTGCAGAAATTTCACTTATTTCAGAGAAAAAAACAAAAATTTTTCTTATTTTGGGGCAAAAACTCAGAAATTCACCTTATTTTGGGGTAAAATTACAGAAATTTCACATGTTTCAGGGCAAAAAGGCAGAAATTTCCCTTATTTTGGGGCAAAAATGCAGAAATTTCACTTATTTCAGGTTAATAAGTCAGAAATTCCCCTTATTTTGGGGCAAAATTTCCAAAATTTGCTTTACATTGTGGCAAAATTGCAAAAATCTCTCTTATTTTGTTGCAAAATTACAGAAATTTCACTTATTTCAATTTAGTAAGTCAGAAATTCCCCTTATTTTGGGGCAAAAAAGACAGAAATTCCCTTTGTTTTGGGGGAAAAAGACAGAAATTCCACTTATTTAGAGGCAAAAAGGCAGAAATTCCCATTATTTTGGAGCAAAAATGAGGAAATTTCCCTTTTTATGGCAAAAAAGTATGCATTCCCATTATTTTCAGACAAAAAGGCAAAAATTCCCTGTATTTTGGAGCAAAATTGCAGAAATATTTATAATTTTGGGGCAAAAGGCAGAAATTCCCCTTATTTTGGGGCAAAATTCCAGAAATTTCCTTTATTTTGGGGCAAAATTGCAGGAATTTCCCTTATTTTGGGGCAAAATTGCAGAAATTTCACCTATTTGGTGCAAAATTGCAGAAATTTTACTTATTTTCAGGTATAAAGGCTGAAATTTCCTTTATTTTGGGGCAATATGAGAGAAATTCCCCTTATTTTGGGGCAAAATTGCAGAAATTTCCCTTATTATGGGGAAAAATTGCAGAAATTTCCCTTATTTTAGGGCAAAATTGCAGAAATTTCACTTATTTCAGAGAAAAAAAGCAAAAATTTTTCTTTTTTTAGGGCAAAAAGGTAGAAATTCCCATTATTTTGGGGCAAAAAGGCAGAAATTCACCTTATTTTGGGGTAAAATTGCAGAAATTTCACATATTTCAGGGCAAAAAGGTAGAAATTTCCCTTATTTTGGGGCAAAATTGCAGAAATTTCACTTATTTCAGGGTAATAAGTCAGAAATTTCCCTTATTTTGGGACAAAAAAGACAAGAATTCCCTTTGTTTTGGGGGAAAAAGACAGAAATTCCACTAATTTAGAGGCTAAAAAGCCGAAATTCTTCTTATTTTGGAGCAAAAATGAAGAAATTTTCCTTTTTTATGGCAAAAACTTATGCATTTCCTCTATTTTCGGGCAAAATGCAGAAATTACTTGTATTTTGGAGCAAAATTGCAGAAATTCCCCTAATTCTGGGGTAAAAAGGCAGAAATTCCCTATATGTTGAGGCAAAAAGACAGAAATTCTCCTTTTTTTGGGGCAAAACTCAGAAATTCTCCTTATTTTGGGGCAAAATTCCAGAAATTTCCCTTATTTTGGGGCAAAATTGCAGAAATTTCACTTATTTTGGGGCAAAATTGCAGAAATTTCACTTATTTCAGGGAAAAAAGGCAGAAATTTTCCTTATTTTAGGGCAAAAATGCAGAAATTCCCCTTATTTTGAGGTAAAAATGCTGAAATTCCCCTTATTTGGGGGCAAAAAGGCAGAAATTTCCCTTATTTTGGGGCAAAAAAACACAAATTCTCCTTATTTTGTGGCAAAAATGCAGAAATTTCTTTTATTTTGGGGCAAAATTGCAGAAATTTCACATATTTCAGGGCATAATTCAAAAATTCCTTTTATTTTGGGGCAAAAAGACAGAAATTCCGTTTATTTTTGTTTAAAAAGGCAGAAATTTCACTTATTTTGAGGTAAAAAGGCAGAAATTGATCTAATTTTGGGGAAAAATGAAGAAATTTCCCTTTTTTGTGGCAAAAGGTATACATTCCCCTTACTTTCGGGATAATAAGCAGAAATTCCCCGTATTTTGAAGCAAAATTGCAGAAATTCTCTCAATTTTCATGCAAAAAGGCAGAAATTCTCCTTCTTTTGTTGCAAAAAGACAGAAAATCTCCTTTTTCGGGAGCAAACAGATAGAAATTCCCCTTATTTTGGGGCAAAATTGCAAAAATTTCACTTATTTCAGGGTAATAAGTCAGAAATTCTTCTTATTTTGGTGAAAAATACAGAAATTCCCTTTGTTTTGGGGGAAAAAGACAGAAATTCCACTTATTTAGAGGCTAAAAAGCCGAAATTCTTCTTATTTTGGAGCAAAAATGAAGAAATTTTCCTCGTTTATTTCAAAAAGTTATGCATTCCCCTTTTTTTCGGGAAAAAAGGCAGAAATTCCCTGTATTTTGGAGCAAAATTGCAGAAATTCCCATAATTGTGGGGCAAAAGGCAGAAATTCCCTATATGTTGGGGCGAAAACACAGAAATTCTCTTTATTTTGGGGCAAAATTCCAGAAATTTCCCTTATTCTGGGGCAAAATTGCAGAAATTTCACTTATTTTGAGCAAAATTGCAGAAATTTCACTTATTTCAGGGAAAAAAAGGAATTTTGTTATTTTGGGGGCAAAAAGGCAGAAATTCCACTTATTTTGAGGTAAAAAGGCTGAAATTCCCATTATTTGGGGGCAAAAAGGCAGAAATATCCCTTATTTTGGGGCAAAATTGCAGAAATTTCACTTATTACAGGGTAATAAGTCAGAAATTCCCCTTAATTTGGGGCAAAAAAGACAGAAGTTCCCTTTGTTTTGGGGGAAAAACAAGAAATTCCACTTATTTAGAGGCAAGAAGGCAGAAATTCCCCTTATTTTGGAGCAAAAATGAAGAAGTTTCCCTTTTTATGGCAAAAAGGTATGCATTCCCATTATTTTCGGGCAAAAAGGCAGAAATTCCCCTTATTTTGGGGCAAAATTCAAGAAATTTCCTTTATTTTGGGGCAAAATTGCAGGAATTTACCTTATTTTGGGGCAAAATTGCAGAAATTTTTCTTATTTGGGGCAAAATTGCAAAAATTTCACTTATTTTCAGGTAAAAAGCCTGAAATTTCCTTTAGTTTGGGGCAAAAAAAGAGAAATTTTCCTTATTTTCGGCAAAATTGCAGAAATTTCCCTTATTTTTGGGAAAAATTGCAAAAATTTTCCTTATTTTAGAGCAAAATTGCAGCAATTTTACTTATTTCTGAGAAAAAAAACAAAAATTTTTCTTATTTTGGGGCAAAAAGGCAGAAATTCCCATTATTTTGGGGCAAAAAGGCAGAAATTTACCTTATTTTGTGGTAAAATTGCAGAAATTTCACATATTTCAAGGCAAAAAGGCAGAAATTTCCCTTATTTTGGGGCAAAATTGCAGAAATTTCACTTATTTCAGGGTAATAAGTCAGAAATTCCCCTTATTTTGGGGCAAAATACAGAAATTTTCTTTGTTTTGGGGGAAAAAGACAGAAATTCCACTTATTTAGAGGCAAAAAAGCAGAAATTCTTCTTATTTTGGAGCAATAATGAAGAGATTTTTCTCATTTATGGCAAAAGGTTATGCATTCCCCTTATTTTTGGGCAAAAAGGCAGAAATTCCCTGTATTTTGGAGCAAAATTGCAGAAATTCCCCTAATTGTGGGGCAAAAAGGCAGAAATTCCCTATATGTTGGGGCAAAAACACAGAAATTCTTCTTTATTTTGGGGCAAAACTCAGAAATTCCCCTTATTTTGGGGCAAAATTCCAGAAATTTCCCTTATTTTGGGGCAAAATTGCAGAAATTTCACTAATTTGGGGCAAAATTGCAGAAATTTCAATTATTTTAAGGAAAAAAGCCAGAAATTTTTCTTATTTTGGGGCAAAAATGCAAAAATTCCCCTTATTTTGAGGTAAAAATGCTGTAATTCCCCTTATTTGGGGACAAAAAGGCAGAAATTTCCCTTATTTTGGGGCAAAGAGACAGAAATTCCCCTTATTTTGTGGGAAAAATGCAGAAATTTCTTTTATTTTGGGGCAAAATTGCAGAAATTTCACATATTTCAGGGCATAATTCAAAAATTCCTTTTATTTTGGGGCAAATCGACAGAAATTCCGTTTATTTTTGTGTAAAAAGGCAGAAATTTCACTTATTTTGAAGTAAAAAGGAAGAAATTGCTCTAATTTTGGGGCAAAAATGAAGAACTTTTCCTTTTTTGTGGCAAAAGGTATACATTCCCCTTACTTTCGGGATAAAAAGCAGAAATTCCCCGTATTTTGAAGCAAAATTGCAGAAATTCTCTCAATTTTCGGGCAAAAAGGCAGAAATTCTCCTTATTTTTTGGTAAAAAGACAGAAAATCTCCTTTTTCGGGAGCAAACAGTCAGAAATTCCCTTTATTTTGGGGCAAAAAAGACAAAAATTCCCTTTGTTTTGGGGGAAAAAGACAGAAATTCCACTTATTTAGAGGCAAAAAAGCAGAAATTCTTATTTTGGAGCAAAAATGAAGAAATTTTTCTCGTTTATTTCAAAAATTATGCATTCCCCTTATTTTCGGGGTAAAAGGCAGAAATTCCCTGTATTTTGGAGCAAAATTGCATAAATTCCCCTAATTGTGGGGCAAAAAGGCAGAAATTCCCTATATGTTGGGGCAAAAAGAAAGAAATTCTCCTTATTTTAAGGCAAAACTCAGAAATTCCCCTTATTTTGGGGCAAAATTCCAGAAATTTCCCTTATTTTGGGGCAAAATTGAAGAAATTTCACTTATTTTGGGGCAAAATTGCAGAAATTTCACTTATTTTAGGGAAAAAAGCCAGAGATTTTCCTTATTTTGGGGCAAAAATGCAGAAATTCCCCTTATTTTGAGGTAAAAAGTCCGAAATTCTTCTTATTTGGAGGCAAAAAGGCAGAAATTTCCCTTATTTTGGGGCAAAAAGACAGAAATTCCCCTTATTTTGTGGCAAAAATGCAGAAATTTCTTTTATTTTGGGGCAAAAATGAAGAAAATTTTATTTTTTGTGAGAAAAGGTATACATTCCTCTTACTTTCGGGATTAAAAGCAGAAATTTCCCATATTTTGAAGCAAAATTGCAGAAATTCTCATAATTTTTGGGCAAAAAGGCAGAAATTCTCCTTATTTTGGGTCAAAAAGACAGAAAATCTCCTTTTTTTGGGAGCAAACAGTCAGAATTTCTCCTTATTTTGGGGCAAAATTGCAGAAATTTCGTTTACATTGGGGCAAAATTGCAGAAATTTTCCTTATTTTGGGGCAAAATTGCAGAAATTTCACTTATTTCAGGGTAATAAATCAGTAATTCCCCTTATTTTCGGGCAAAAAAGACAGAAATTCCCTTTGTTTTGGGGGCAAAAGACAGAAATTCCATTTATTTAGTGGCAAAAAGGCAGAAATTCCCCTTATTTTGGAGCAAAAATGAAGAAATTTCCCTTTTTATGGCAAAAAGGTATGCATTCCCATTATTTTCAGGCAAAAAGGCAGAAATTCCCTGTATTTTAGAGCAAAATTGCAGAAATTCTTCTAATTTTGGGGCAAAAGGCAGAAATTCCCCTTATTTTGGGGCAAAATTCCAGAAATTTTCTTTATTTTGGGGCAAAATTGCAGGAATTTACCTTATTTTGGGTCAAAATTGCAGAAATTTCACCTATTTGGTGCAAAATTGCAGAAATATTACTTATTTTCAGGTATAAAGGCTGAAATTTCCTTTATTTTGGGGCAATAAGGGAGAAATTCCCCTTATTTTGGGGCAAAATTGCAGAAATTTCCCTTAGTATGGAGAAAAATTGCAGAAATTTCATATATTTTAGGGCAAAATTGCAGAAATTTCACTTATTTTAGAGAAAAAAAGCAAAAATTTTTCTTTTTTGGGGGCAAAAAGGTAGAAATTCCCATTATTTTGGGGCAAAAAGGCAGAAATCCACCTTATTTTGGGGTAAAATTTCAGAAATTTCACATATTTCAGGGCAAAAAGGTAGAAATTTCCCTTATTTTGGGGCAAAATTGCAGAAATTTCACTTATTTCAGGGTAATAAGTCAGAAATCTCCCTTATTTTGGGACAAAAAAGACAAAAATTCTCTTTGTTTTGGGGGAAAAAGACAGAAATTCCACTTATTTAGAGGCTAAAAAGCCGAAATTCTTCTTATTTTGGAGCAAAATGAAGAAATTTTTCTTTTTTATGGCAAAAACTTATGCATTTCCTCTATTTTCGGGAAAAATGCAGAAATTCCTTGTATTTTGGAGCAAAATTGAAGAAATTCCCCTAATTCTGGGGCAAAAAGGCAAAAATTCCCTATATGTTGGGGCAAAAAGACAGAAATTCTCCTTATTTTGGGGCAAAACTCAGAAATTCCCCTTATTTTGGGGCAAAATTCCAGAAATTTCCCTTATTTTTGGGCAAAATTGCAGAAATTTCACTCATTTTGGGGCAAAATTGCAGAAATTTCACTTATTTCAGGGAAAAAAGGCAGAAATTTTCCTTATTTTAGGGCAAAAATGCAGAAATTCCCCTTATTTTGAGGTAAAAAGGCTGAAATTCCCTTTATTTGGGGGCAAAAAGGCAGAAATTTCCATTATTTTGGGGCAAAAAAACACAAATTCTCCTTATTTTGTGGCAAAAATGCAGAAATTTCTTTTATTTTGGAGAAAAATTGCAGAAATTTCACATATTTCAGGGCATAATTCAAAAATTCCTTTTATTTTGGGGCAAAATGACAGAAATTCCGTTTATTTTTGTTTAAAAAGGCAGAAATTTCACTTATTTTGAGGTAAAAAGGCAGAAATTGCTCTAATTTTGGGGCAAAAATGAAGAAATTTCCCTTTTTTGTGGCAAAAGGTATACATTCCCCTTACTTTCGGGATAATAAGCAGAAATTCCGCGTATTTTGAAGCAAAATTGCAGAAATTCTCTCAATTTTCGGGCAAAAAGGCAGAAATTATCCTTCTTTTGGGGCAAAAAGACAGAAAATCTCCTTTTTCGGGAGCAAACATATAGAAATTCCCCTTATTTTGGAGCAAAATTGCAAAAATTACACTTATTTCAGGGTAATAAGTCAGAAATTCCCCTTATTTTGGTGAAAAATACAGAAATTCCCTTTGTTTTGGGGGAAAAAGACAGAATTTCCACTTATTTAGAGACTAAAAAGCCGAAATTCTTCTTATTTTGGAGCAAAAATGAAGAAATTTTCCTCGTTTATTTCAAAAAGTTATGCATTCCCCTTTTTTTCGGGCAAAAAGGCAGAAATTCCCTGTATTTTGGAGCAAAATTGCAGAAATTCCCATAATTGTGGGGCAAAAAGGCAGAAATTCCCTATATGTTGGGGCGAAAACACAGAAATTCTCTTTATTTTGGGGCAAAACTCAGAAATTCCACTTATTTTGGGGCAAAATTCCAGAAATTTCCCTTATTCTGGGGCAAAATTGCAGAAATTTCACTTATTTTGAGCAAAATTGCAGAAATTTCACTTATTTCAGGGAAAAAAAGGAATTTTGTTATTTTGGGGGCAAAAAGGCAGAAATTCCAATTATTTTGAGTGAAAAGGCTGAAATTCCCCTTATTTGGGGGCAAAAAGGCAGAAATATCCCTTATTTTGGGGCAAAATTGCAGAAATTTCACTTATTACAGGGTAATAAGTCAGAAATTCCTTTTAATTTGGGGCAAAAAAGCCAGAAGTTCCCTTTGTTTTGGGGGGAAAACAAGAAATTCCACTTATTTAGAGGCAAGAAGGCAGAAATTCCCCTTATTTTGGAGCAAAAATGAAGAAGTTTCCCTTTTTATGGCAAAAAGGTATGCATTCCCATTTTTTTCGGGCAAAAAGGCAGAAATTCCCCTTATTTTGGGGCAAAATTCAAGAAATTTCCTTTATTTTGGGGCAAAATTGCAGGAATTTACCTTATTTTGGGGCAAAATTGCAGAAATTTTTCTTATTTGGTGCAAAATTGCAGAAATTTCACTTATTTTCAGGTAAAAAGGCTGAAATTTCCTTTAGTTTGGGGCAAAAAGGGAGAAATTCCCCTTATTTTTGGGCAAAATTGCAGAAATTTCCCTTATTATTGGGAAAAATTGCAAAAATTTTCCTTATTTTAGAGCAAAATTGCAGCAATTTTACTTATTTCAGAGAAAAAAACAAAAATTTTTCTTATTTTGGGGCAAAAAGGCAGAAATTCCCATTATTTTGGGGCAAAAAGGCAGAAATTTACCTTATTTTGTGGTAAAATTGCAGAAATTTCACATATTTCAGTGCAAAAAGGCAGAAATTTCCCTTATTTTGGGGCAAAATTGCAGAAATTTCACTTATTTCAGGGTAATAAGTCAGAAATTCCCCTTATTTTGGGGCAAAATACAGAAATTCCCTTTGTTTTGGGGGAAAAAGACAGAAATTCCACTTATTTAGAGGCAAAAAAGCAGACATTCTTCTTATTTTGGAGCAAAAATGAAGAGATTTTTCTCGTTTATGGCAAAAGGTTATGCATTCCCCTTATTTTTGGGCAAAAAGGCAGAAATTCCCTGTATTTTGGAGCAAAATTGCAGAAATTCCCCTAATTGTGGGGCAAAAAGGCAGAATTTCCCTATATGTTTGGGCAAAAACACAAAAATTCTCCTTATTTTGGGGCAAAACTCAGAAATTCCCCTTATTTTGGGGCAAAATTCCAGAAATTTCCCTTATTTTGGGGCAACATTGCAGAAATTTCACTAATTTGGGGCAAAATTGCAGAAATTTCAATTATTTTAAGGAAAAAAGCCAGAAATTTTTCTTACTTTGGGGAAAAAATGCAGAAATTCCCCTTATTTTGAGGTAAAAATGCTGTAATTCCCCTTATTTGGGGACAAAAAGGCAGAAATTTCCCTTATTTTGGGGCAAAGAGACAGAAATTCCCCTTATTTTGTGGCAAAAATGCAGAAATTTCTTTTATTTTGGGGCAAAATTGCAGAAATTTCACATATTTCAGGGCATAATTCAAAAATTCCTTTTATTTTGGGGCAAAATGACAGAAATTCCGTTTATTTTTGTGTAAAAAGGCAGAAATTTCACTTATTTTGAAGTAAAAAGGAAAAAATTGCTCTAATTTTGGGGCAAAAATGAAGAAATTTCCCTTTTTTGTGGCAAAAGGTATACATTCCCCTTACTTTCCGGATAAAAAGCAGAAATTCCCCGCATTTTGAAGCAAAATTGCAGAAATTCTCTCAATTTTCGGGCAAAAAGGCAGAAATTCTTATTTTTTGGTAAAAAGACAGAAAATCTCCTTTTTCGGGAGCAAACAGTCAGAAATTCCCCTTATTTTGGGGCAAAAAAGACAGAAATTTCCTTTGTTTTGGGGGAAAAAGACAGAAATTCCACTTATTTAGAGGCAAAAAAGCAGAAATTCTTATTTTGGAGCAAAAATGAAGAAATTTTTCTCGTTTATTTCAAAAATTATGCATTCCCCTTATTTTCGGGGTAAAAGGCAGAAATTCCCTGTATTTTGGAGCAAAATTGCATAAATTCCCCTAATTGTGGGGCAAAAAGGCACAAATTCCCTATATGTTGGGGCAAAAAGAAAGAAATTCTCCTTATTTTGGGGCAAAACTCAGAAATTCCCCTTATTTTGGGGCAAAATTCCAGAAATTTCCCTTATTTTGGGGCAAAATTGAAGAAATTTCACTTATTTGGGGGCAAAATTGCAGAAATTTCACTTATTTTAGGGAAAAAAGCCAGAGATTTTCCTTATTTTGGGGCAAAAATGCAGAAATTCCCCTTATTTTGAGGTAAAAAGTCCGAAATTTTTCTTATTTGGAGGCAAAAAGGCAGAAATTTCCCTTATTTTGGGGCAAAAAGACAGAAATTCCCCTTATTTTGTGGCAAAAATGCAGAAATTTCTTTTATTTTGGGGCAAAAATGAAGAAAATCCTTTTTTTGTGAGAAAAGGTATACATTCCTCTTACTTTCGGGATTAAAAGAAGAAATTTCCCGTATTTTGAAGCAAAATTGCAGAAATTCTCATAATTTTTGGGCAAAAAGGCAGAAATTCTCCTTATTTTGGGTCAAAAAGACAGAAAATCTCCTTTTTTTGGGAGCAAACAGTCAGAATTTCTCCTTATTTTGGGGCAAAATTGCAGAAATTTCGTTTACATTGGGGCAAAATTGCAGAAATTTTCCTTATTTTGGGGCAAAATTGCAGAAATTTCACTTATTTCAGGGTAATAAATCAGTAATTCCCCTTATTTTGGGGCAAAAAAGACAGAAATTCCCTTTGTTTTGGGGGCAAAAGACAGAAATTCCATTTATTTAGAGGCAAAAAGGCAGAAATTCCCCTTATTTTGGAGGAAAAATGAAGAAATTTTTCTTTTTATGGCAAAAAGGTATGCATTCCCATTATTTTCGGGCAAAAAGGCAAACAATCCCCGTATTTTGGAGCAAAATTGCAGAAATTCCCCTAATTTTGGGGCAAAAGGCAGAAATTCCCTTTATTTTGGGGCAAAAATCAGAAATTCCCCTTATTTTGGGGCAAAATTCCAGAAATTTCCTTTATTTTGGAATAAAATTGCAGGAATTTACCTTATTTTGCTGCAAAATTGCAGAAATTTCACATATTTCAGGGCAAAAAGACTGAAATTTCCCTTATTTTGGGGCAAAAATGCAGAAATTTCACTTATATCAGGGAAAAAAGGCAGAAATTTTCCTTATTTTGTGGAAAAATGCAGAAATTCACCTTATTTTGAGGTAAAAAGGCTGAAATTCCCCTTATTTGGGGGCAAAAACACAGAAATTCCCCTTATTTTGTGGCACAAATGCAGAAATTTCTTTTATTTTGGGGCAAAATTGCAGAAATTTCACTTATTTCAGGGCATAATTCAAAAATTCCTTTTATTTTGGGGCAAAAAGACAGAAATTCTGTTTATTTTGGGGTAAAAAGGCAGAAATTTCACTTATTTTGAGGTAAAAAGGCAGAAATTCCTCTTTTTTGGGGGCAAAAATGAAGAAATTTCCCTTTTTTGTGGCAAAAGGTATACATTTCCTTTACTTTCGGGATAAAAAGCAGAAATTCCCCGTATTTTGAAGCAAAATTGCATAAATTCTCTCAATTTTTGGGCAAAAAGGCAGAAATTCTTTTTATTTTGAGGCAAAAAGACAGAAAATCTCCTTTTTCAGGAGCAAACAGTCAGAAATTCCCCATATTGTGGGGCAAAATTGCAGAATTTTTTTTTACATTGGGGCAAAATTGCAGAAATTTCCCTTATTTTAAGGCAAAATTGCAGAAATTTCACTTATTTCAGGTTAATAAGTCAGAAATTCCCCTTATTTTAGGGCAAAATTGCCAATATTTGCTTTACATTGGGGCAAATTTGAAGAAATTTCTCTTATTTTGTGGCAAAATTGCAGAAATTTCACTTATTTCAATTTAATAAGTCAGAAATTCCCCTTATTTTGGGGCAAACAAGACAGAAATTCCCTTTGTTTTGGGGGAAAAAGACAGAAATTCCACTTATTTAGAGGCAAAAAAGCAGAAATTCTTATTTTGGAGCAAAAATGAAGAAATTTTTCTCGTTTATTTCAAAAATTATGCATTCCCCTTATTTTCGGGGTAAAAGGCAGAAATTCCCTGTATTTTGGAGCAAAATTGCATAAATTCCCCTAATTGTGGGGCAAAAAGGCACAAATTCCCTATATGTTGGGGCAAAAAGAAAGAAATTCTCCTTATTTTGGGGCAAAACTCAGAAATTCCCCTTATTTTGGGGCAAAATTCCAGAAATTTCCCTTATTTTGGGGCAAAATTGAAGAAATTTCACTTATTTTGGGGCAAAATTGCAGAAATTTCACTTATTTTAGGGAAAAAAGCCAGAGATTTTCCTTATTTTGGGGCAAAAATGCAGAAATTCCCCTTATTTTGAGGTAAAAAGTCCGAAATTCTTCTTATTTGGAGGCAAAAAGGCAGAAATTTCCCTTATTTTGGGGCAAAAAGACAGAAATTCCCTTTTTTGTGGCAAAAATGCAGAAATTTCTTTTATTTTGGGGCAAAAATGAAGAAAATCCTTTTTTTGTGAGAAAAGGTATACATTCCTCTTACTTTCGGGATTAAAAGCAGAAATTTCCCGTATTTTGAACAAAATTGCAGAAATTCTCATAATTTTTGGGCAAAAAGGCAGAAATTCTCCTTATTTTGGGTCAAAAAGACAGAAAACCTCTTTTTTTTGGGAGCAAACAGTCAGATTTTCTCCTTATTTTGGGGCAAACTTGCAGAAATTTTGTTTACATTGGGGCAAAATTGCAGAAATTTTCCTTATTTTGGGGCAAAATTGCAGAAATTTCACTTATTTCAGGGTAATAAATCAGTAATTCCCCTTATTTTCGGGCAAAAAAGACAGAAATTCCCTTTGTTTTGGGGGCAAAAGACAGAAATTCCATTTATTTAGAGGCAAAAAGGCAGAAATTCCCCTTATTTTGGAGCAAAAATGAAGAAATTTCCCTTTTTATGGCAAAAAGGTATGCATTCCCATTATTTTCAGGCAAAAAGGCAGAAATTCCCTGTATTTTAGAGCAAAATTGCAGAAATTCTTCTAATTTTGGGGCAAAAGGCAGAAATTCCCCTTATTTTGGGGCAAAATTCCAGAAATTTTCTTTATTTTGGGGCAAAATTGCAGGAATTTACCTTATTTTGGGTCAAAATTGCAGAAATTTCACCTATTTGGTGCAAAATTGCAGAAATATTACTTATTTTCAGGTATAAAGGCTGAAATTTCCTTTATTTTGGGGCAATAAGGGAGAAATTCCCCTTATTTTGGGGCAAAATTGCAGAAATTTCCCTTATTATGGAGAAGAATTGCAGAAATTTCATATATTTTAGGGCAAAATTGCAGAAATTTCACTTATTTTAGAGAAAAAAAGCAAAAATTTTTCTTTTTTGGGGGCAAAAAGGTAGAAATTCCCATTATTTTGGGGCAAAAAGGCAGAAATCCACCTTATTTTGGGGTAAAATTGCAGAAATTTCACATATTTCAGGGCAAAAAGGTAGAAATTTCCCTTATTTTGGGGCAAAATTGCAGAAATTTCACTTATTTCAGGGTAATAAGTCAGAAATCTCCCTTATTTTGGGACAAAAAAGACAAAAATTCTCTTTGTTTTGGGGGAAAAAGACAGAAATTCCACTTATTTAGAGGCTAAAAAGCCGAAATTCTTCTTATTTTGGAGCAAAATGAAGAAATTTTTCTTTTTTATGGCAAAAACTTATGCATTTCCTCTATTTTCGGGCAAAATGCAGAAATTCCTTGTATTTTGGAGCAAAATTGCAGAAATTCTCCTAATTCTGGGGCAAAAAGGCAAAAATTCCCTATATGTTGGGGCAAAAAGACAGAAATTCTCCTTATTTTGGGGCAAAACTCAGAAATTCCCCTTATTTTGGGGCAAAATTCCAGAAATTTCCCTTATTTTTGGGCAAAATTGCAGAAATTTCACTCATTTTGGGGCAAAATTGCAGAAATTTCACTTATTTCAGGGAAAAAAGGCAGAAATTTTCCTTATTTTAGGGCAAAAATGCAGAAATTCCCCTTATTTTGAGGTAAAAAGGCTGAAATTCCCTTTATTTGGGGGCAAAAAGGCAGAAATTTCCATTATTTTGGGGCAAAAAAACACAAATTCTCCTTATTTTGTGGCAAAAATGCAGAAATTTCTTTTATTTTGGGGAAAAATTGCAGAAATTTCACATATTTCAGGGCATAATTCAAAAATTCCTTTTATTTTGGGGCAAAATGACAGAAATTCCGTTTATTTTTGTTTAAAAAGGCAGAAATTTCACTTATTTTGAGGTAAAAAGGCAGAAATTGCTCTAATTTTGGGGCAAAAATGAAGAAATTTCCCTTTTTTGTGGCAAAAGGTATACATTCCCCTTACTTTCGGGATAATAAGCAGAAATTCCGCGTATTTTGAAGCAAAATTGCAGAAATTCTCTCAATTTTCGGGCAAAAAGGCAGAAATTATCCTTCTTTTGGGGCAAAAAGACAGAAAATCTCCTTTTTCGGGAGCAAACAGATAGAAATTCCCCTTATTTTGGAGCAAAATTGCAAAAATTTCACTTATTTCAGGGTAATAAGTCAGAAATTCCCCTTATTTTGGTGAAAAATACAGAAATTCCCTTTGTTTTGGGGGAAAAAGACAGAAATTCCACTTATTTAGAGACTAAAAAGCCGAAATTCTTCTTATTTTGGAGCAAAAATGAAGAAATTTTCCTCGTTTATTTCAAAAAGTTATGCATTCCCCTTTTTTTCAGGCAAAAAGGCAGAAATTCCCTGTATTTTGGAGCAAAATTGCAGAAATTCCCATAATTGTGGGGCAAAAAGGCAGAAATTCCCTATATGTTGGGGCGAAAACACAGAAATTCTCTTTATTTTGGGGCAAAACTCAGAAATTCCACTTATTTTGGGGCAAAATTCCAGAAATTTCCCTTATTCTGGGGCAAAATTGCAGAAATTTCACTTATTTTGAGCAAAATTGCAGAAATTTCACTTATTTCAGGGAAAAAAAGGAATTTTATTATTTTGGGGGCAAAAAGGCAGAAATTCCACTTATTTTGAGTGAAAAGGCTGAAATTCCCCTTATTTGGGGGCAAAAAGGCAGAAATATCCCTTATTTTGGGGCAAAATTGCAGAAATTTCACTTATTACAGGGTAATAAGTCAGAAATTCCTTTTAATTTGGGGCAAAAAAGCCAGAAGTTCCCTTTGTTTTGGGGGGAAAACAAGAAATTCCACTTATTTAGAGGCAAGAAGGCAGAAATTCCCCTTATTTTGGAGCAAAAATGAAGAAGTTTCCCTTTTTATGGCAAAAAGGTATGCATTCCCATTTTTTTCGGGCAAAAAGGCAGAAATTCCCCTTATTTTGGGGCAAAATTCAAGAAATTTCCTTTATTTTGGGGCAAAATTGCAGGAATTTACCTTATTTTGGGGCAAAATTGCAGAAATTTTTCTTATTTGGTGCAAAATTGCAGAAATTTCACTTATTTTCAGGTAAAAAGGCTGAAATTTCCTTTAGTTTGGGGCAAAAAGGGAGAAATTCCCCTTATTTTTGGGCAAAATTGCAGAAATTTCCCTTATTATTGGGAAAAATTGCAAAAATTTTCCTTATTTTAGAGCAAAATTGAAGCAATTTTACTTATTTCAGAGAAAAAAACAAAAATTTTTCTTATTTTGGGGCAAAAAGGCAGAAATTCCCATTATTTTGGGGCAAAATGCAGAAATTTACCTTATTTTGTGGTAAAATTGCAGAAATTTCACATATTTCAGTGCAAAAAGGCAGAAATTTCCCTTATTTTGGGGCAAAATTGCAGAAATTTCACTTATTTCAGGGTAATAAGTCAGAAATTCCCCTTATTTTGGGGCAAAATACAGAAATTCCCTTTGTTTTGGGGGAAAAAGACAGAAATTCCACTTATTTAGAGGCAAAAAAGCAGACATTCTTCTTATTTTGGAGCAAAAATGAAGAGATTTTTCTCGTTTATGGCAAAAGGTTATGCATTCCCCTTATTTTTGGGCAAAAAGGCAGAAATTCCCTGTATTTTGGAGCAAAATTGCAGAAATTCCCCTAATTGTGGGGCAAAAAGGCAGAATTTCCCTATATGTTTGGGCAAAAACACAAAAATTCTCCTTATTTTGGGGCAAAACTCAGAAATTCCCCTTATTTTGGGGCAAAATTCCAGAAATTTCCCTTATTTTGGGGCAACATTGCAGAAATTTCACTAATTTGGGGCAAAATTGCAGAAATTTCAATTATTTTAAGGAAAAAAGCCAGAAATTTTTCTTACTTTGGGGAAAAAATGCAGAAATTCCCCTTATTTTGAGGTAAAAATGCTGTAATTCCCCTTATTTGGGGACAAAAAGGCAGAAATTTCCCTTATTTTGGGGCAAAGAGACAGAAATTCCCCTTATTTTGTGGCAAAAATGCAGAAATTTCTTTTATTTTGGGGCAAAATTGCAGAAATTTCACATATTTCAGGGCATAATTCAAAAATTCCTTTTATTTTGGGGCAAAATGACAGAAATTCCGTTTATTTTTGTGTAAAAAGGCAGAAATTTCACTTATTTTGAAGTAAAAAGGAAAAAATTGCTCTAATTTTGGGGCAAAAATGAAGAAATTTCCCTTTTTTGTGGCAAAAGGTATACATTCCCCTTACTTTCCGGATAAAAAGCAGAAATTCCCCGCATTTTGAAGCAAAATTGCAGAAATTCTCTCAATTTTCGGGCAAAAAGGCAGAAATTCTTATTTTTTGGTAAAAAGACAGAAAATCTCCTTTTTCGGGAGCAAACAGTCAGAAATTCCCCTTATTTTGGGGCAAAAAAGACAGAAATTTCCTTTGTTTTGGGGGAAAAAGACAGAAATTCCACTTATTTAGAGGCAAAAAAGCAGAAATTCTTATTTTGGAGCAAAAATGAAGAAATTTTTCTCGTTTATTTCAAAAATTATGCATTCCCCTTATTTTCGGGGTAAAAGGCAGAAATTCCCTGTATTTTGGAGCAAAATTGCATAAATTCCCCTAATTGTGGGGCAAAAAGGCACAAATTCCCTATATGTTGGGGCAAAAAGAAAGAAATTCTCCTTATTTTGGGGCAAAACTCAGAAATTCCCCTTATTTTGGGGCAAAATTCCAGAAATTTCCCTTATTTTGGGGCAAAATTGAAGAAATTTCACTTATTTGGGGGCAAAATTGCAGAAATTTCACTTATTTTAGGGAAAAAAGCCAGAGATTTTCCTTATTTTGGGGCAAAAATGCAGAAATTCCCCTTATTTTGAGGTAAAAAGTCCGAAATTTTTCTTATTTGGAGGCAAAAAGGCAGAAATTTCCCTTATTTTGGGGCAAAAAGACAGAAATTCCCCTTATTTTGTGGCAAAAATGCAGAAATTTCTTTTATTTTGGGGCAAAAATGAAGAAAATCCTTTTTTTGTGAGAAAAGGTATACATTCCTCTTACTTTCGGGATTAAAAGAAGAAATTTCCCGTATTTTGAAGCAAAATTGCAGAAATTCTCATAATTTTTGGGCAAAAGGCAGAAATTCTCCTTATTTTGGGTCAAAAAGACAGAAAATCTCCTTTTTTTGGGAGCAAACAGTCAGAATTTCTCCTTATTTTGGGGCAAAATTGCAGAAATTTCGTTTACATTGGGGCAAAATTGCAGAAATTTTCCTTATTTTGGGGCAAAATTGCAGAAATTTCACTTATTTCAGGGTAATAAATCAGTAATTCCCCTTATTTTGGGGCAAAAAAGAGAGAAATTCCCTTTGTTTTGGGGGCAAAAGACAGAAATTCCATTTATTTAGAGGCAAAAAGGCAGAAATTCCCCTTATTTTGGAGGAAAAATGAAGAAATTTTTCTTTTTATGGCAAAAAGGTATGCATTCCCATTATTTTCGGGCAAAAAGGCAAACAATCCCCGTATTTTGGAGCAAAATTGCAGAAATTCCCCTAATTTTGGGGCAAAAGGCAGAAATTCCCTTTATTTTGGGGCAAAAATCAGAAATTCCCCTTATTTTGGGGCAAAATTCCAGAAATTTCCTTTATTTTGGAATAAAATTGCAGGAATTTACCTTATTTTGCTGCAAAATTGCAGAAATTTCACATATTTCAGGGCAAAAAGACTGAAATTTCCCTTATTTTGGGGCAAAAATGCAGAAATTTCACTTATATCAGGGAAAAAAGGCAGAAATTTTCCTTATTTTGTGGAAAAATGCAGAAATTCACCTTATTTTGAGGTAAAAAGGCTGAAATTCCCCTTATTTGGGGGCAAAAACACAGAAATTCCCCTTATTTTGTGGCACAAATGCAGAAATTTCTTTTATTTTGGGGCAAAATTGCAGAAATTTCACTTATTTCAGGGCATAATTCAAAAATTCCTTTTATTTTGGGGCAAAAAGACAGAAATTCTGTTTATTTTGGGGTAAAAAGGCAGAAATTTCACTTATTTTGAGGTAAAAAGGCAGAAATTCCTCTTTTTTGGGGGCAAAAATGAAGAAATTTCCCTTTTTGGTGGCAAAAGGTATACATTTCCCTTACTTTCGGGATAAAAAGCAGAAATTCCCCGTATTTTGAAGCAAAATTGCATAAATTCTCTCAATTTTTGGGCAAAAAGGCAGAAATTCTTTTTATTTTGAGGCAAAAAGACAGAAAATCTCCTTTTTCAGGAGCAAACAGTCAGAAATTCCCCATATTGTGGGGCAAAATTGCAGAATTTTTTTTTACATTGGGGCAAAATTGCAGAAATTTCCCTTATTTTAAGGCAAAATTGCAGAAATTTCACTTATTTCAGGTTAATAAGTCAGAAATTCCCCTTATTTTAGGGCAAAATTGCCAATATTTGCTTTACATTGGGGCAAATTTGAAGAAATTTCTCTTATTTTGTGGCAAAATTGCAGAAATTTCACTTATTTCAATTTAATAAGTCAGAAATTCCCCTTATTTTGGGGCAAACAAGACAGAAATTCCCTTTGTTTTGGGGGAAAAAGACAGAAATTCCACTTATTTAGAGGCAAAAAAGCAGAAATTCTTATTTTGGAGCAAAAATGAAGAAATTTTTCTCGTTTATTTCAAAAATTATGCATTCCCCTTATTTTCGGGGTAAAAGGCAGAAATTCCCTGTATTTTGGAGCAAAATTGCATAAATTCCCCTAATTGTGGGGCAAAAAGGCACAAATTCCCTATATGTTGGGGCAAAAAGAAAGAAATTCTCCTTATTTTGGGGCAAAACTCAGAAATTCCCCTTATTTTGGGGCAAAATTCCAGAAATTTCCCTTATTTTGGGGCAAAATTGAAGAAATTTCACTTATTTTGGGGCAAAATTGCAGAAATTTCACTTATTTTAGGGAAAAAAGCCAGAGATTTTCCTTATTTTGGGGCAAAAATGCAGAAATTCCCCTTATTTTGAGGTAAAAAGTCCGAAATTCTTCTTATTTGGAGGCAAAAAGGCAGAAATTTCCCTTATTTTGGGGCAAAAAGACAGAAATTCCCTTTTTTGTGGCAAAAATGCAGAAATTTCTTTTATTTTGGGGCAAAAATGAAGAAAATCCTTTTTTTGTGAGAAAAGGTATACATTCCTCTTACTTTCGGGATTAAAAGCAGAAATTTCCCGTATTTTGAACAAAATTGCAGAAATTCTCATAATTTTTGGGCAAAAAGGCAGAAATTCTCCTTATTTTGGGTCAAAAAGACAGAAAATCTCCTTTTTTTGGGAGCAAACAGTCAGAATTTCTCCTTATTTTGGGGCAAACTTGCAGAAATTTTGTTTACATTGGGGCAAAATTGCAGAAATTTTCCTTATTTTGGGGCAAAATTGCAGAAATTTCACTTATTTCAGGGTAATAAATCAGTAATTCCCTTTATTTTGGGGCAAAAAAGACAGAAATTCCCTTTGTTTTGGGGGCAAAAGACAGAAATTCCATTTATTTAGAGGCAAAAAGGCAGAAATTTTCCTTATTTTGGAGCAAAAATGAAGAAATTTCCCTTTTTATGGCAAAAAGGTATGCATTCCCATTATTTTCAGGCAAAAAGGCAGAAATTCCCTGTATTTTAGAGCAAAATTGCAGAAATTCTTCTAATTTTGGGGCAAAAGGCAGAAATTCCCCTTATTTTGGGGCAAAATTCCAGAAATTTTCTTTATTTTGGGGCAAAATTGCAGGAATTTACTATATTTTGGGTCAAAATTGCAGAAATTTCACCTATTTGGTGCAAAATTGCAGAAATTTTACTTATTTTCAGGTATAAAGCCTGAAATTTCCTTTATTTTGGGGCAATAAGGGAGAAATTCCCCTTATTTTGGGGCAAAATTGCAGAAATTTCCCTTATTATGGGGAAAAATTGCAGAAATTTCCCTTATTTTAGAGCAAAATTGCAGCAATTTTACTTATTTGAGAGGAAAAAAACAAAAATTTTTCTTATTTTGGGGCAAAAAGGCAGAAATTCCCATTATTTTGGGGCAAAAAGGCAGAAATTTACCTTATTTTGTGGTAAAATTGCAGAAATTTCACATATTTCAGGGCAAAAAGGCAGAAATTTCCCTTATTTTGGGGCAAAATTGCAGAAATTTCACTTATTTCAGGGTAATAAGTCAGAAATTCCCCTTATTTTGGGGCAAAATACAGAAATTCCCTTTGTTTTGGGGGAAAAAGACAGAAATTCCACTTATTTAGAGGCAAAAAAGCAGAAATTCTTCTTATTTTGGAGCAAAAATGAAGAGATTTTTCTCGTTTATGGCAAAAGGTTATACATTCCCCTTATTTTTGGGCAAAAAGGCAGAAATTCCCTGTATTTTGGAGCAAAATTGCAGAAATTCCCCTAATTGTGGGGCAAAAAGGCAGAATTTCCCTATATGTTTGGGCAAAAACACAAAAATTCTCCTTATTTTGGGGCAAAACTCAGAAATTCCCCTTATTTTGGGGCAAAATTGCAGAAATTTCACATATTTCAGGGCATAATTCAAAAATTCCTTTTATTTTGGGGCAAAATGACAGAAATTCCGTTTATTTTTGTTTAAAAAGGCAGAAATTTCACTTATTTTGAGGTAAAAAGGCAGAAATTGCTCTAAGTTTGGGGCAAAATGAAGAAATTTCCCTTTTTTGTGGCAAAAAGTATACATTCCCCTTACTTTCGGGATAATAAGCAGAAATTCCCCGTATTTTGAAGCAAAGTTGCAGAAATTCTCTCAATTTTCGTGCAAAAAGGCAGAAATTCTCCTTCTTTTAAGGCAAAAAGACAGAAAATCTCCTTTTTCGGGAGCAAACAGATAGAAATTCTCCTTATTTTCAGGAAAAATTGCAAAAATTTCACTTATTTCAGGGTAATAAGTCAGAAATTCCCCTTATTTTGGTGAAAAATACAGAAATTCCCGTTTGTTTTGAGAGAAAAAGACAGAAATTCCACTTATTTAGAGGCTAAAAAGCCGAAATTCTTCTTATTTTGGAGCAAAAATGAAGAAATTTTCCTCGTTTATTTCAAAAAGTTATGCATTCCCCTTTTTTTTCGGTCAAAAAGGCAGAAATTCCCTGTATTTTGGAGCAAAATTGCAGAAATTCCCATAATTGTGGGGCAAAAAGAAAGAAATTCATTATATGTTGGGGCGAAAACACAGAAATTCTCTTTATTTTGGGGCAAAACTCAGAAATTCCACTTATTTTGGGGCAAAATTCCAGAAATTTCCCTTATTCTGGGGCAAAATTGCAGAAATTTCACTTATTTTGAGCAAAATTGCAGAAATTTCACTTATTTCAGGGAAAAAAAGGAATTTTGTTATTATGGGGCAAAAAGGCAGAAATTCCACTTATTTTGAGGTAAAAAGGCTGAAATTCCCCTTATTTGGGGGCAAAAAGGCAGAAATATCCCTTATTTTGGGGCAAAATTGCAGAAATTTCACTTATTACAGGGTAATAAGTCAGAAATTCCCCTTAATTTGGGGCAAAAAAGACAGAAGTTCTCTTTGTTTTGGGGGAAAAAACAAGAAATTCCACTTATTTAGAGGCAAGAAGGCAGAAATTCCCCTTATTTTGGAGCAAAAATGAAGAAGTTTCCCTTTTTATGGCAAAAAGGTATGCATTCCCATTATTTTCGGGCAAAAAGGCAGAAATTCCCCATATTTTGGGGCAAAATTGCAGAAATTCCCCTAAATTTGGGGCAAAAGGCAGAAATTCCCTTTATTTTGGGGCAAAAATCATGAATTCCCCTTATTTTGAGGCAAAATTCAAGAAATTTCCTTTATTTTGGGGCAAAATTGCAGGAATTTACCTTATTTTGGGGAAAAATTGCAGAAATTTTTCTTATTTGGGACAAAATTGCAGAAATTTCACTTATTTACAGGTAAAAAGGCTGCAATTTCCTTTAGTTTGGGGCAAAAAGGGAGAAATTCCCCTTATTTTTGGGGCAAAATTGCAGAAATTTCCCTTATTATTGGGAAAAATTGCAAAAATTTTCCTTATTTTAGAGCAAAATTGCAGCAATTTTACTTATTTCAGAGAAAAAAAGCAAAAATTTTTCTTATTTTGGGGCATAAAGGCAGAAATTCCCATTATTTTGGGGCAAAAATGAAGAAATTCACCTTATTTTGTGGTAAAATTGCAGAAATTTCACATATTTCAGGGCAAAAAGGCAGAAATTCCCCTTATTTTGGGGCAAAATACAGAAATTCCCTTTGTTTTGGGGGAAAAAGACAGAAATTCCACTTATTTAGAGGCAAAAAAGCACACATTCTTCTTATTTTGGAGCAAAAATGAAGAAATTTTTCTCGTTTATGGCAAAAGGTTATGCATTTCCCTTATTTTTGGGCAAAAAGGCAGAAATTCCCGGTATTTTGGAGCAAAATTGCAGAAATTCCCCTAATTGTGGGGCAAAAAAGCAGAAATTCCCTATATGTTGGGGCAAAACCACAGAAATTCTCCTTATTTTGGGGCAAAACTCAGAAATTCCCCTTATTTTGGGGCAAAATTCCAGAAATTTCTTTTATTTTGGGGCAAAATTGCAGAAATTTCACTAATTTGGTGCAAAATTGCAGAAATTTCAATTATTTTAAAGAAAAAAGCCAGAAATTTTTCTTATTTTGGGGCAAAAATGCAGAAATTCCCCTTATTTTGAGGTAAAAATGCTGTAATTCCCCTTATTTGGGGGCAAAAAGGCAGAAATTTCCCTTATTTTGGGGCAAAGAGACCGAAATTCCCCTTATTTTGTGGCAAAAATGCAGAAATTTCTTTTATTTTGGGGCAAAATTGCAGAAATTTCACATATTTCAGGGCATAATTCAAAAATTCCTTTTATTTTGGGGAAAAATGACAGAAATTCCATTTTTTTTGTGTAAAAAGGCAGAAATTTCACTTATTTTGAAGTAAAAAGGAAGAAATTGCTCTAATTTTGGGGCAAAAATGAAGAAATTTCCCTTTTTTGTGGCAAAAGGTATACATTCCCCTTACTTTCGGGATAATAAGCAGAAATTCCCCGTATTTTGAAGCAAAATTGCAGAAATTCTCTCAATTTTTGGGCAAAAAGGCAGAAATTCTCCTTATTTTTTGGTAAAGAAACAGAAAATCTCCTTTTTCGGGAGCAAACAGTCAGAAATTCCCCTAATTTTGGGGCAAAATTGCAGAAATTTCCTTTACATTGGGGCAAAATTGCAGAAATTTCCCTTATTTTGGGGCTAAATTGCAGAAATTTCACTTATTTCAGGGTAATAAGTCAGAAATTTCCCTTATTTTGAGGCAAAAAAAAGAGAAATTCCCTTTGTTTTGGGGGAAAAAGACAGAAATTCCACTTATATAGAGGCAAAAAGGAAGAAATTCCCTTTATTTTGGAGCAAAAATGAAGAAATTTCACTTTTTATGACAAAAAGGTATGCATTCCATTATTTTCGGGCAAAAAGGCAGAAACTCCCCGTATTTTGGAGCAAAAATGCAGAAATTCCCCTTATTTTTGGGCAAAAGGCAGAAATTCCGTTTATTTTGGTGCAAAAATCAGAAATTCCCATTATTTTGGGACAAAATTCCAGAAATTTCCTTTATTTTGGGGCAAAATTGCAGGAATTTACTTTATTTTGGGGCAAAATTGAAGAAATTTCCCTTATTTGGAGCAAAATTGCAGAAATTTCACTTATTTTCAGGTAAAAAGTCTGAAATTTCCTTTGTTTTGGGGCAAAAAGGAAGAAATTCCCCTTATTTTTGGGCAAAATTGCAGAAATTTTTCTTATTATGTAAAAAAATTGCAAAAATTTCCCTTATTTTAGGGCAAAATTGCAGAAATTTCACTTATTTCAGAGAAAAAAATCAAAAATTTTTCTTTTTTTGGGGCAAAAAGGCAGAAATTCCCATTAATTTGGAGCAAAATGCAGAAATTCACCTTATTTTGGGGTAAAATTGCAGAAATTTCACATATTTCAGGGCAAAAAGGTAGAAATTTCCCTTATTTTGGGGCAAAATTACAGAAATTTCACTTATTTCTGGGTAATAAGTCAGAAATTTCCCTTATTTTGGGACAAAAAAGACAGAAATTCCCTATGTTTTGGGGGAAAAAGACAGAAATTCCACTTATTTAGAGGCTAAAAAGCCGAAATTCTTCTTATTTTGGAGCAAAAATGAAGAAATTTTCCTCTTTTATGGCAAAAACTTATGCATTTCCTGTATTTTCGGGGAAAATGCAGAAATTCCCAGTATTTTGGAGCAAAATTCAAGAAATTTCCGTTATTTTGGGGCAAAATTGCAGAAATTTCACTTATTTTGGGGCAAAATTGCAGAAATTTCACTTATTTCAGGGAAAAAAGGCAGAAATTTTCCTTATTTTAGGGCAAAAATGCAGAAATTCCCCTTATTTTGAAGTAAAAAGGCTGAAATTCCCCTTATTTGGGGGCAAAAAGGCAGAAATTTCCCTTATTTTGGGGCAAAAAAACAGAAATTCTCCTTATTTTGTGGCAAAAATGCAGAAATTTCTTTTATTTTGGGGCAAAATTCCAGAAATTTCACATATTTCAGGGCATAATTCAAAAATTCCTTTTATTTTGGGGCAAAAAGACAGAAATTCCGTTTATTTTTGGGTAAAAAGGCAAAAATTTCACTTATTTTGAGGTAAAAAGGCTGAAATTCCTCTTATTTTGGGACAAAAATGAAGACATTTCCCTTTTTTTGTGGCAAAAGGTATACATTCCTCTTACTTTCAGGATAATAAACAGAAATTCCCCGTATTTTGAAGCAAAATTGCAGAAATTCTCTCAATTTTCGTGCAAAAAGGCAAAAATTCTCCTAATTTTGGGGCAAAACGACAGAAAATCTGCTTTTTCGGGAGCAAACAGTTAGAAATTCCCCTTATTTTGGGGCAAAATTGCAGAAATTTCCTTTACATTGGGGCAAAATTGAAAAAATTTCCCTTATTTTGGGGCAAAGTTGCAGAAATTTCACTTATTTCAGGGTAATAAGTAAGAAATTCCCCTTATTTTGGGGCAAAGAAGACAGAAATTCCCTTTGTTTTGGGGGAAAAAGACAGAAATTCCACTTATATAGAGGCAAAAAGGAAGAAATTCCCTTTATTTTGGAGCAAAAATGAAGAAATTTCACTTTTTATGACAAAAAGGTATGCATTCCATTATTTTCGGGCAAAAAGGCAGAAACTCCCCGTATTTTGGAGCAAAAATGCAGAAATTCTCCTTATTTTTGGGCAAAAGGCAGAAATTCCATTTATTTTGGGGCAAAAATCAGAAATTCCCATTATTTTGGGGCAAAATTCCAGAAATTTCCTTTATTTTGGGGCAAAATTGCAGGAATTTACCTTATTTTGGGGCAAAATTGCAGAAATTTCCCTTATTTGGAGCAAAATTGCAGAAATTTCACTTATTTTAAGGTAAAAAGTCTGAAATTTCCTTTGTTTTGGGGCAAAAAGGAAGAAATTCCCCTTATTTTGGGGCAAAATTGCAGAAATTTTTCTTATTATGTAAAAAAATTGCAAAAATTTCCCTTATTTTAGGGCAAAATTGCAGAAATTTCACTTATTTCAGAGAAAAAAATCAAAAATTTTTCTTTTTTGGGGGCAAAAATGCAGAAATTCCCATTAATTTGGAGCAAAAAGGCAGAAATTCACCTTATTTTGGGGTAAAATTTCAGAAATTTCACATATTTGAGGGCAAAAAGGTAGAAATTTCCCGTATTTTGGGGCAAAATTACAGAAATTTCACTTATTTCAGGGTAATAAGTCAGAAATTTCCCTTATTTTGGGACAAAAAAGACAGAAATTCCCTATGTTTTGGGGGAAAAAGACAGAAATTCCACTTATTTAGAGGCTAAAAAGCCGAAATTCTTCTTGTTTTGGAGCAAAAATGAAGAAATTTTCCTCTTTTATGGCAAAAACTTATGCATTTCCTGTATTTTCGGGGAAAATGCAGAAATTCCCCGTATTTTGGAGCAAAATTCCAGAAATTTCCGTTATTTTGGGGCAAAATTGCAGAAATTTCACTTATTTTGGGGCAAAATTGCAGAAATTTCACTTATTTCAGGGAAAAAAGGCAGAAATTTTCCTTATTTTAGGGCAAAAATGCAGAAATTCCCCTTATTTTGAAGTAAAAAGGCTGAAATTCCCCTTATTTGGGGGCAAAAAGGCAGAAATTTCCCTTATTTTGGGGCAAAAAAACAGAAATTCTCCTTATTTTGTGGCAAAAATGCAGAAATTTCTTTTATTTTGGGGCAAAATTCCAGAAATTTCACATATTTCAGGGCATAATTCAAAAATTCCTTTTATTTTGGGGCAAAAAGACAGAAATTCCGTTTATTTTTGGGTAAAAAGGCAGAAATTTCACTTATTTTGAGGTAAAAAGGCTGAAATTCCTCTTAGTTTGGGACAAAAATGAAGACATTTCCCTTTTTTTGTGGCAAAAGGTATACATTCCTCTTACTTTCAGGATAATAAACAGAAATTCCCCGTATTTTGAAGCAAAATTGCAGAAATTCTCTCAATTTTTGTGCAAAAAGGCAAAAATTCTCCTTATTTTGGGGCAAAACGACAGAAAATCTGCTTTTTCGGGAGCAAACAGTTAGAAATTCCCCTTATTTTGGGGCAAAATTGCAGAAATTTCCTTTACATTGGGGCAAAATTGAAAAAATTTCCCTTATTTTGGGGCAAAGTTGCAGAAATTTCACTTATTTCAGGGTAATAAGTAAGAAATTCCCCTTATTTTGGGGCAAAGAAGACAGAAATTCCCTTTGTTTTGGGGGAAAAAGACAGAAATTCCACTTATATAGAGGCAAAAAGGAAGAAATTCCCTTTATTTTGGAGCAAAAATGAAGAAATTTCACTTTTTATGACAAAAAGGTATGCATTCCATTATTTTCGGGCAAAAAGGCAGAAACTCCCCGTATTTTGGAGCAAAAATGCAGAAATTCTCCTTATTTTTGGGCAAAAGGCAGAAATTCCATTTATTTTGGGGCAAAAATCAGAAATTCCCATTATTTTGGGGCAAAATTCCAGAAATTTCCTTTATTTTGGGGCAAAATTCCAGAAATTTCACATATTTCAGGGCATAATTCAAAAATTCCTTTTATTTTGGGGCAAAAAGACAGAAATTCCGTTTATTTTTGGGTAAAAAGGCAAAAATTTCACTTATTTTGAGGTAAAAAGGCTGAAATTCCTCTTATTTTGGGACAAAAATGAAGACATTTCCCTTTTTTTGTGGCAAAAGGTATACGTTCCTCTTACTTTCAGGATAATAAACAGAAATTCCCCGTATTTTGAAGCAAAATTGCAGAAATTCTCTCAATTTTCGTGCAAAAAGGCCAAAATTCTCCTTATTTTGGGGCAAAACGACAGAAAATCTGCTTTTTCGGGAGCAAACAGTTAGAAATTCCCTTTATTTGGGGGCAAAGAGGCAGAAATATCCCTTATTTTGGGGTAAAATTGCAGGAATTTACCTTATTTTGGGGCAAAATTGCAGAAATTTTTCTTATTTGGGGCAAAATTGCAGAAATTTCACTTCTTTTGAGAAAAAAAGGCTGAAATTTCCTTTATTTTGGGGCAAAAAGGGAGAAATTCCCCTTATTTTGCGGCAAAATTGCTGAAATTTCCCTTATTATTGGGAAAAATTGCAGAAATTTTCCTTATTTTAGAGCAAAATTGCAGCAATTTCACTTATTTCGAAGAAAAAAAGCAAAAATTTTTCTTATTTTGGGGCAAAAAGGCAGAAATTCCCATTATTTTGGGGCAAAAAGGCAGAAATTCACCTTATTTTGGGGTAAAATTGCAGAAATTTCACTTATTTTGGGGCAAAAAGGCAGAAATTTCCTTATTTTGGGGCAAAATTGCAGAAATTTCACTTATTTCAGGGTAATAATTCAGAAATTCCCTTTATTTTGGGGCAAAATACAGAAATTCACTTATTTTCAGGTAAAAAGGCTGAAATTTCCTTTGTTTTGGGGCAAAAAGGAAGAAATTCCCCTTCTTTTGGGGCAAAATTGCAGAAATTTTTCTTATTATGTAAAAAAATTGCCAAAATTTCCCTTATTTTAGGGCAAAATTGCAGAAATTTCACTTATTTCAGAGAAAAAAAGCAAAAGTTTTTCTTATGTTGGGGCAAAAAGGCAGAAATTCACATTATTTTGGGGCAAAAAAGCAGAAATTCACTTTATTTTGAGGTAAAATTGCAGAAATTTCACATATTTCAGGGCAAAAAGGCAGAAATTTCCCTTATTTTGGGGAAAAATTGCAGAAATTTTTTTTATTTGGGGCAAAATTGCAGAAATTTCACTTATTTTCAGGTAAAAAGGCTTAAATTTTCTTTAGTTTGCGGCAAAAAGGGAGAAATTCCTATTATTTTGGGGCAAAATTGAAGAAATTTCCCTTATTATTGGAAAAAATTGCAGAAATTTTCCTTATTTAAAGCAAAATTGCAGCAATTTCACTTATTTCAGAGAAAAAAAGCAAAAATTTTTCTTATTTTGGGACAAAAAGGCAGAAATTCCCATTATTTTGGGGCAAAAAGGCAGAAATTCACCTTATTTTGGGGTAAAATTGCAGAAATTTCACATATTTCAGGGAAAAAGGCAGAAATTTCCTTTATTTTAAGGCAAAATTGCAGAAATTTCACTTATTTCAGGGTAATAAGTCAGAAATTCCCCTTATTTTGGGGCAAAATACAGAAATTTCCTTTGTTTTCGGGGAAAAACACAGAAATTCCACTTATTTGGAGGCAAAAAACAGAAATTCTTCTTATTTTGGAGCAAAAATGAAGATTTTTTCCTCGCTTATTGCAAAAGGTTATGCATTCCCCTTATTTTTGGGCAAAAAGGCAGAAATTCCCTGTATTTTGGAGCAAAATTGCAGAAATTCCCCTAATTGTGGGGCAAAAAGGCAGAAATTCCCTATATGTTGGGGCAAAAACACAGAAATTCTCCTTATTTTGGGGCAAAACTCAGAAATTCCCCTTATTTTGGGGCAAAATTCCAGAAATTTCCCTTATTTTGGGGCAAAATTGCAGAAATTTCACTTATTTTGGGGCAAAATTGCAGAAATTTCAATTATTTTGAGGAAAAAAGCCAGAGATTTTTCTTATTTTGGGGCAAAAATGCAGAAATTCCCCTTATTTTGGGGTAAAAATGCTGTAATTCCCCTTATTTGGGGGCAAAAATGCAGAAATTTCCATTATTTTGAGGCAAAGAGACAGAAATTCCCTTTATTTTGTGGCAAAAATGCAAAAATTTCTTTTATTTTGGGGCAAAATTGCAGAAATATCACATATTTCAGGGCATAATTCAAAAATTCCTTTTATTTTGGGGCAAAATGACAGAAATTCCGTTTTTTGTGTAAAAAGGCAGAAATTTCACTTATTTTGAGGTAAAAAGGAAGAAATTGCTCTAATTTTGGGGCAAAAATGAAGAATTTTTTTTTTTGTGGCAAAAGGTATATATTCCCCTTACTTTCGGGATAAAAAGCAGAAATTCTCCGTATTTTGAAGCAAAATTGCAGAAATTCTCTCAATTTTCGGGCAAAAAGGCAGAAATTCTCCTTATTTTGGGGTAAAAAGACAGAAAATCTCCTTTTTCGGGAGCAAACAGTCAGAAATTCCCCTAATTTTGGGGCAAAATTGCAGAAATTTCTTTTACATTGGGGCAAAATTGCAGAAATTTCCCTTATATTGGGGCGAAATTGCAGAAATTTCACATATTTCAGGGTAATAAGTCAGAAATTTCTTTTATTTTGAGGCAAAATAGACAGAAAATCCCTTTTTTTGGGGAAAAAAGACAGAAATTCCACTTATTTAGAGGCAAAAAGGCAGAAATTCCACTATTTTTGGAGCAAAAATGAAGAAATTTCCCTTATTATGGCAAAAAGGTATGCATTCCCATTATTTTCGGGCAAAAGTGCAGAAATTCCCCTTATTTTTGGGCAAAAGTCAGAAATTCCCATTATTTTGAGGCAAAATTCCAGAAATTTTCTTTTTTTGGGGCAAAATTGCAGGAATTTACCTTATTTTGGGGCAAAATTGCAGAAATTTCCCTTTTTGGGGCAAAATTGCAGAAATTTCACTTATTTTCAGGTAAAAAGGCTGAAATTTCCTTTGTTTTGGGGCAAAAAGGAAGAAATTCCCCATATTTTGGGGCAAAATTGCAGAAATTTTTCTTATGTGAAAAAATTTCAAAAATTTCCCTTATTTTAGGGCAAAATTGCAGAAATTTCACTTATTTCAGAGAAAAAAAGCAAAAATTTTTCTTATTATGGGGCAAAAAGGCAGAAATTTCCCTTATTTTGAGGTAAAAATGCTGAAATTCCCTTTATTTGGGGGCAAAAAGGCAGAAATATCCCTTATTCTGGGCAAAATTGCAGAAATTTCACTTATTACAGGGTAATAAGTCAGAAATTCCCCTTAATTTGGGGCAAAAAAGACAGAAATTCCCTTTGTTTTGGGGGAAAAAGAAGAAATTCCACTAATTTAGAGGCAAGAAGGCAGAAATTCCCCTTATTTTGGAGCAAAAATGAAGAAATTTCCCTTTTCATGGCAAAAAGGTATGCATTCCCATTATTTCCGGGCAAAAAGGCAGAAATTCCCCATATTTGGGGGCATAATTGCAGAAATTCCTGTAAATTTGGGGCAAAAGGCAAAAATTCCCTTTATTTTGAAGCAAAAATCATAAATTCCCCTTATTTTGGGGCAAAATACAAGAAATTTCCTTTATTTTGGGGCAAAATTGCAGGAATTTACCTTATTTTGGGGCAAAATTGTAGAAATTTTTCTTATTTGGGGAAAAATTGCAGAAATTTCACTTCTTTTGAGAAAAAAAGGCTGAAATTTCCTTTAGTTTGGGGCAAAAAAGGAGAAATTCCTTTTATTTTGCGGCAAAATTGCAGCAATTTCACTTATTTCAGAGAAAAAAAGCAAAAATTTTTCTTATTTTGGGGCAAAAAGGCAGAAATTCCCATTATTTTGTGGCAAAAAGGCAGAAATTCACCTTATTTTGGGGTAAAATTGCAGAAATTTCACATATTTCAGGGCAAAAAGGCAGAAATTTCCCTTATTTTGGGGCAAAATTGCAGAAATTTTACTTATTTCAGGGTAATAATTCAGAAATTCCCCTTATTTTGGGGCAAAATACAGAAATTCCCTTTGTTTTGGGGGAAAAAGACAGAAATTCCACTTATTTTGAGTCAAAAAAGCAGAAATTCTTTTTATTTTGGAGCAAAAATAAAGAAATTTTCCTCGTTTATGGCAAAAGGTTATGCATTCCCCTTATTATTGGGCAAAAAGCAGAAATTCCCTGTATTTTGGAGCAAAATATCAGAAATTCCCCTAATTGTGAAGCAAAAAGGCAGAAATTCCCTATATGTTGGGGCAAAAACACAGAAATTCTCCTTATTTTGGGGCAAAATTCCAGAAATTTCCCTTATTTTGGGGCAAAATTGCAGAAATTTCATTTTTTTGGGGCAAAATTGCAGGAATTTACCTTATTTTGGGGCAAAATTGCAGAAATTTCTTTTATTTGGAGCAAAATTGCAGATGTTTCACTTATTTTCAGGTAAATAGGATGAAATTTCCTTTGTTTTGGGGCAAAAAGGAAGAAATTCCCCTTATTTTGGGGCAAAATTGCAGAAATTTTTCTTATGTGAAAAAATTTCAAAAATTTCCCTTATTTTAGGGCAAAATTGCAGAAATTTCACTTATTTCAGAGGGAAAAAATCAAAAATTTTTCTTATTTTGGGACAAAACGGCAGAAATTCCCATTATTTTGGGGCAAAAAAGCAGAAATTCACCTTATTTTGAGGTAAAATTGCAGAAATTTCACATATTTCAGGGAAAAAAGGCAGAAATTTCCCTTATTTTCGGGCAAAATTGAAGAAATTTCACTTATTTCTGGGTAATAAGTCAGAAATTCCCCTTATTTTTTGGCAAAATAGACAGAAATTCCCTTTGTTTTGGGAACAAAAGACAGAAATTCCACTTATTGAGAAGCAAAAAGGCAGAAATTCCCCTTATTTTGGAGGAAAAATGAAGAAATTTCTCTTTTTTATTGCAAAAAGTTATGCATTCCCCTTATTTTCGTGCAAAAAGGCAGAAATTCCCTGTATTTTGGAGCAAAATTGCAGAAATTCCCCTAATTGTGGGGCAAAAAGGCAGAAATTTCCTATATGTTGGGGCAAAAAGACAGAAATTCTCCTTATTTTGGGGCAAAACTCAGAAATTCCACATATTTTGGGGCCAAATTTCAGAAAGTTCACTTACTTCAGAGAAAAAAGGCAGAAATTTTCTTTATTTTAGGGCAAAAATGTAGAAATTCGTAATATTTTGTGGCAAAAATGCAGAAATTCCCATTATTTTGAGGTAAAAAGGGTGAAATTCCCCTTATTTGTGGGCAAAAAGGCAAAAATTTCCCTTATTTTGGGGCAAAATTGCAGAACCTTCACTTATTTCAGAGTAATAAGTCAGAAATTTTTCTTATTTTGGGGTAAAAAAGACAGAAAATCCCTTTGTTTTGGGGAAAAAAGACAGAAATTCCACTTATTTAGAGGCAAAAAAGCAGAAATTCCCCTTATTTTGAAGCAAAAATGAAGAAATTTCCCTTTTTTAAGGAAAAAAGTTATGCATTCTTCTTATTTTCGGGCAAAAAGGCAGAAATTCCCCGTATTTTGGAGAAAAATTGCAAAAATTCCCCTAATTGTGGGGCAAAAATGCAGAAATTCCCTATATGTTGGGGCAAAAGACAGAAATTCTCCTTATTTTGGGGCAAAACTCAGAAATTCCACATATTTTGGGGCAAAATTGCAGAAATTTCACTTACTTCAGAGAAAAAAGGCAGAAATTTTTTTTATTTTAGGGCAAAAATGTAGAAATTCGTAATATTTTGTGGCAAAAATGCAGAAATTCCCATTATTTTGAGGTAAAAAGGGTGAAATTCCCCTTATTTGTGGGCAAAAAGGCAAAAATTTCCCTTATTTTGGGGCAAAATTGCAGAACCTTCACTTATTTCAGAGTAATAAGTCAGAAATTTTTCTTATTTTGGGGTAAAAAAGACAGAAAATCCCTTTGTTTTGGGGAAAAAAGAAGAAATTCCACTTATTTAGAGGCAAAATTCCAGAAATTTCCCTTATTCTGGGGCAAAATTGCAGAAATTTCACTTATTTTGGGCAAAATTGCAGAAATTTCACTTATTTCAGGAAAAAAAGAAATTTTGTTATTTTGGGGCAAAAAGGCAAAAATTCCTTTTATTTTGAGGTAAAAAGGCTGAAATTCCCCTTATTTGGGGGCAAAAAGGCAGAAATATCCCTTATTTTGAGGCAAAATTGCAGAAATTTCACTTATTACAGGGTAATAAGTCAGAATTTCCCCTTAATTTGTGGCAAAAAAGACAGAAATTCTCTTTGTTTTGGGGGAAAAAGAAGAAATTCCACTTATTTAGAGGCAAGAAGGCAGAAATTCCCCTTATTTTGGAGCAAAAATGAAGAAATTTCCCTTTTTATGGCAAAAAGGTATACATTCCCATTATTTTCGGGCAAAAAGGCAGATTCCCCGTATTTTGGAGCAAAATTGCAAAAATTCCCCTAAATTTGGGGCAAAAGGAAGAAATTTTCTTTATTTTGGGGCAAAAATCAGAAATACCCCTTATTTTGGGGCAAAATTCAAGAAATTTCCTTTATTTTGGCGCAAAATTGCAGGAATTTACCTTATTTTGGGGCAAAATTGAAGAAATTTTTCTTATTTGGGGCAAAATTGCAGAAATTTCACTTATTTTCATATAAAAAGGCTGAAATTTTCTTTATTTTGGGGCTAAAAGGGAGAAATTCCCCTTATTTTGGGGTAAAATTTCAGAATTTTCCCTTATTATTGGGAAAAATTGCAGAAATTTTCCTTATTTTAGGGCAAAATTGCAGCAATTTCACTTATTTCAGAGAAAGAAAGCAAAAATTTTTCTCTTTTTGAGGCAAAAATGCAGAAATTCCCATTATTTTGGGGCTAAAAGGCAGAAATTTACTTTATTTTGGGGTAAAATTGCAGAAATTAAACATATTTCAGGGCAAAAGGCAGAAATTTCCCTTATTTTGGGGCAAAATTGCAGAAATTTCACTTATTTCAGGGTAATAAGACAGAAATTCCCCTTATTTTGGGGCAAAATACAGAAATTCCCTTTTTTGGGGGGAAAAAGACAGAAATTCCACTTATTTAGAGGCAAAAGAGCAGAAATTCTCCTTATTTTGGGGCAAAGCTCAGAAATTCCACTTATTTTGGGGCAAAATTCCAGAAATTTCCCTTATTCTGGGGCAAAATTGCAAAAATTTCACTTATTTTGGGCAAAATTGCAGAAATTTCACTTATTTCAGGAAAAAAAAGAATTTTGTTATTTTGGGGCAAAAAGGCAAAAATTCCTTTTATTTTGAGGTAAAAAGGCTGAAATTCCCCTTATTTGGGGACAAAAAGGCAGAAATATCCCTTATTTTGAGGCAAAATTGCAGAAATTTCACTTATTACAGGGTAATAAGTCAGAAATTCCCTTTAATTTGTGGCAAAAAAGACAGAAATTCTCTTTGTTTTGGGGGAAAAAGAAGAAATTCCACTTATTTAGAGGCAAGAAGGCAGAAATTCCCCTTATTTTGGAGCAAAAATGAAGAAATTTCCCTTTTTATGGCAAAAAGGTATGCATTCCCATTATTTTCGGGCAAAAAGGCAGATTCCCAGTATTTTGGAGCAAAATTGTAGAAATTCCCCTAAATTTGGGGCAAAAGGAAGAAATTCCCTTTATTTTGGGGCAAAAATCAGAAATACCCCTTATTTTGGGGCAAAATTCAAGAAATTTCCTTTATTTTGGCGCAAAATTGCAGGAATTTACCTTATTTTGGGGCAAAATTGAAGAAATTTTTCTTATTTGGGGCAAAATTGCAGAAATTTTACTTATTTTCAGGTAAAAAGGCTGAAATTTCCTTTATTTTGGGGCCAAAAGGGAGAAATTCCCCTTATTTTGGGGTAAAATTTCAGAAATTTCCCTTATTATTGGGAAAAATTGCAGAAATTTTCCTTATTTTAGGGCAAAATTGCAGCAATTTCACTTATTTCAGAGAAAGAAAGCAAAAATTTTTCTCTTTTTGAGGCAAAAATGCAGAAATTCCCATTATTTTGGGGCCAAAAGGCAGAAATTTACTTTATTTTGGGGTAAAATTGCAGAAATTAAACATATTTCAGGGCAAAAGGCAGAAATTTCCCTTATTTTGGGGCAAAATTGCAGAAATTTCACTATTTCAGGGTAATAAGACAGAAATTCCCCTTATTTTGGGGCAAAATACAGAAATTCCCTTTTTTTGGGGGGAAAAAGACAGAAATTCCACTTATTTAGAGGCAAAAGAGCAGAAATTCTCCTTATTTTGGGGCAAAACTCAGAAATTCCACTTATTTTGGGGCAAAATTCCAGAAATTTCTCTTATTCTGGGGCAAAATTGCAAAAATTTCACTTATTTTGGGAAAAATTGCAGAAATTTCACTTATTTCAGGAAAAAAAGGAATTTTGTTATTTTGGGGCAAAAAGGCAAAAATTCCTTTTATTTTGAGGTAAAAAGGCTGAAATTCCCCTTATTTGGGGACAAAAAGGCAGAAATATCCCTTATTTTGAGGCAAAATTGCAGAAATTTCACTTATTACAGGGTAATAAGTCAGAAATTCCACTTAATTTGTGGCAAAAAAGACAGAAATTCTCTTTGTTTTGGGGGAAAAAGAAGAAATTCCACTTATTTAGAGGCAAGAAGGCAGAAATTCCCCTTATTTTGGAGCAAAAATGAAGAAATTTCCCTTTTTATGGCAAAAAGGTATGCATTCCCATTATTTTCGGGCAAAAAGGCAGATTCCCAGTATTTTGGAGCAAAATTGTAGAAATTCCCCTAAATTTGGGGCAAAAGGAAGAAATTCCCTTTATTTTGGGGCAAAAATCAGAAATACCCCTTATTTTGGGGAAAAATTCAAGAAATTTCTTTTATTTTGGCGCAAAATTGCAGGAATTTACCTTATTTTGGGGCAAAATTGAAGAAATTTTTCTTATTTGGGGCAAAATTGCAGAAATTTCACTTATTTTCAGGTAAAAAGTCTGAAATTTCCTTTATTTTGGGGCCAAAAGGGAGAAATTCCCCTTATTTTGTTGTAAAATTTCAGAAATTTCCCTTATTATTGTGAAAAATTGCAGAAATTTTCCTTATTTTAGGGCAAAATTGCAGCAATTTCACTTATTTCAGAGAAAAAAAGCAAAAATTTTTCTCTTTTTGGGGCAAAAAGGCAGAAATTCCCATTATTTTGGGGCAAAAAGGCAGAAATTCACTTTATTTTGGGGTAAAATTGCAGAAATTTCACATATTTCAGGGCAAAAAGGCAGAAATTTCCCTTATTTTGGGGCAAAATTGCAGAAATTTCACTTATTTCAGGGTAATAAGTCAGAAATTCCCCTTATTTTGGGGCAAAATACAGAAATTCCATTTGTTTGGGAGAAAAAGACAGGAATTCCACTTATTTAGAGGCAAAAAAGCAGAAATTCTTCTTATATTGGAGCAAAAATGAAGAAATTTTCTTCGTTTATGGCAAAAGGTTATGCATTCCCCTTATTTTCGGGCAAAAAAGGAGAAATTCCCTGTATTTTGGTGCAAAATTGCAGAAATTCCCCTAATTGTGGGGCAAAAAGGCAGAAATTCCCTATATGTTGGGCCAAAAACACAGAAATTCTCCTTATTTTGGGGCAAAACTCAGAAATTCCCCTTCTTTTGGGGTAAAATTCCAGAAATTTCCCTTATTTTGGGGCAAAATTGCAGAAATTTCATTTTTTGGGGCAAAATTGCAGGAATTTACCTTATTTTGGGGCACAATTGCAGAACTTTCTTTTATTTGGGGCAAAATTGCAGAAATTTCACTTATTTTCAGGTAAAAAGGCTGAAATTTCCTTTGTTTTGGGGCAAAAAGGAAGAAATTCCCCTAATTTTGGGGCAAAATTGCAGAAATTTTTCTTATGTGAAAAAATTTCAAAAATTTCCCTTATTTTAGGGCAAAATTGCAGAAATTTCACTTATTTCAGAGAAAAAAAGCAAAAATTTTTCTTATTTTGGGTCAAAAAGGCAGAAATTCCCATTATTTTGGGGCAAAAAAGCAGAAATTCACCTTATTTTGAGGTAAAATTGCAGAAAATTCACATATTTCAGGGAAAAAAGGCAGAAATTTCCCTTATTTTTGGGCAAAATTGAAGAAATTTCACTTATTTCTGGGTAATAAGTCAGAAATTCCCCTTATTTTTTGGCAAAAAAGACAGAAATTCCCTTTGTTTTGGGAACAAAAGACAGAAATTCCACTTATTGAGAAGCAAAAAGGCAGAAATTCCCCTTATTTTGGAGCAAAAATGAAGAAATTTCCCTTTTTTATGGCAAAAAGTTATGCATTCCCCTTATTTTCGTGCAAAAAGGCAGAAATTCCCTGTATTTTGGAGTAAAATTGCAGAAATTCCCCTAATTGTGGGGCAAAAAGGCAGAAATTCTCCTTATTTTGGGGCAAAACTCAGAAATTCCACATATTTTGGGGCAAAATTGCAGAAATTTCACTTACTTCAGAAAAAAAAGGCAAAAATTTTCTTTATTTTAGGGCAAAAATGTAGAAATTCCTAATATTTTGTGGCAAAAATGCAGAAATTCCCCTTATTTTGAGGTAAAAAGGGTGAAATTCCCCTTATTTGTGGGCAAAAAGGCAAAAATTTCCCTTATATTGGGGCAAAATTGCAGAACCTTCACTTATTTCAGAGTAATAAGTCAGAAATTTTTCTTATTTTTGGGTAAAAAAAACAGAAAAGACCTTTGTTTTGGGGGAAAAAGACAGAAATTCCACTTATTTAGAGGCAGAAAAGCAGAAATTCCCCTTATTTTGAAGCAAAAATGAAGAAATTTCCCTTTTTTAAGGAAAAAAGTTATGCATTCTTCTTATTTTCGGGCAAAAAGGCAGAAATTCTACGTATATTGGAGCAAAATTGCAAAAATTCCCCTAATTGTGGGGCAAAAATGCAGAAATTCCCTATATGTTGGGGCAAAAGACGGAGATTCTCCTTATTTTGGGGCAAAACTCAGAAATTCCACTTATTTTGGCGTAAAATTCTAGAAATTTCCCTTATTTTGGGGCAAAATTGCAGAAATTTCACTTATTTTGGGCAAAATTGCAGAAATTTCACTTATTTCAGGAAAAAAAGAAATTTTGTTATTTTGGGGCAAAAAGGCAAAAATTCCTTTTATTTTGAGGTAAAAAGGCTGAAATTCCCCTTATTTGGGGACAAAAAGGCAGAAATATCCCTTATTTTGAGGCAAAATTGCAGAAATTTCACTTTTTACTGGGTAATAAGTCAGAAATTCCCCTTAATTTGTGGCAAAAAAGACAGAAATTCTCTTTGTTTTGGGGGAAAAAGAAGAAATTCCACTTATTTAGAGGCAAGAAGGCAGAAATTCCCCTTATTTTGGAGCAAAAATGAAGAAATTTCCCTTTTTATGGCAAAAAGGTATACATTCCCATTATTTTCGGGCAACAAGGCAGATTCCCCGTATTTTGGAGCAAAATTGCAGAAATTACCCTAAATTTGGGGCAAAAGGAAGAAATTTTCTTTATTTTGGGGCAAAAATCAGAAATACCCCTTATTTTGGGGCAAAATTCAAGAAATTTCCTTTATTTTGGCGCAAAATTGCAGGAATTTACCTTATTTTGGGGCAAAATTGAAGAAATTTTTCTTATTTGGGGCAAAATTGCAGAAATTTTACTTATTTTCAGGTAAAAAGGCTGAAATTTCCTTTATTTTGGGGCCAAAAGGGAGAAATTCCCCTTATTTTGGGGTAAAATTTCAGAAATTTCCCTTATTATTGGGAAAAATTGCAGAAATTTTCCTTATTTTAGGGCAAAATTGCAGCAATTTCACTTATTTCAGAGAAAGAAAGCAAAAATTTTTCTTTTTGAGGCAAAAATACAGAAATTCCCATTATTTTGGGGCCAAAAGGCAGAAATTTACATTATTTTGGGGTAAAATTGCAGAAATTAAACATATTTCAGGGCAAAAGGCAGAAATTTCCCTTATTTTGGGGCAAAATTGCAGAAATTTCACTATTTCAGGGTAATAAGACAGAAATTCCCCTTATTTTGGGGCAAAATACAGAAATTCCCTTTTTTTGGGGGGAAAAAGACAGAAATTCCACTTATTTAGAGGCAAAAGAGCAGAAATTCTCCTTATTTTGGGGCAAAACTCAGAAATTCCACTTATTTTGGGGCAAAATTCCAGAAATTTCCCTTATTCTGGGGCAAAATTGCAAAAATTTCACTTATTTTGGGCAAAATTGCAGAAATTTCACTTATTTCAGGAAAAAAAGGAATTTTGTTATTTTGGGGCAAAAAGGCAAAAATTCCTTTTATTTTGAGGTAAAAAGGCTGAAATTCCCCTTATTTGGGGACAAAAAGGCAGAAATATCCCTTATTTTGAGGCAAAATTGCAGAAATTTCACTTATTACAGGGTAATAAGTCAGAAATTCCCCTTAATTTGTGGCAAAAAAGACAGAAATTCTCTTTGTTTTGGGGGAAAAAGAAGAAATTCCACTTATTTAGAGGCAAGAAGGCAGAAATTCCTCTTATTTTGGAGCAAAAATGAAGAAATTTCCCTTTTTATGGCAAAAAGGTATGCATTCCCATCATTTTCGGGCAAAAAGGCAGATTCCCAGTATTTTGGAGCAAAATTGTAGAAATTCCCCTAAATATGGGGCAAAAGGAAGAAATTCCCTTTATTTTGGGGCAAAAATCAGAAATACCCCTTATTTTGGGGAAAAATTCAAGAAATTTCTTTTATTTTGGCGCAAAATTGCAGGAATTTACCTTATTTTGGGGCAAAATTAAAGAAATTTTTCTTATTTGGGGCAAAATTGCAGAAATTTCACTTATTTTCAGGTAAAAAGTCTGAAATTTCCTTTATTTTGGGGCCAAAAGGGAGAAATTCCCCTTATTTTGTTGTAAAATTTCAGAAATTTCCCTTATTATTGGGAAAAATTGCAGAAATTTTCCTTATTTTAGGGCAAAATTGCAGCAATTTCACTTATTTCAGAGAAAAAAAGCAAAAATTTTTCTCTTTTTGGGGCAAAAAGGCAGAAATTCCCATTATTTTGGGGCAAAAAGGCAGATATTCACTTTATTTTGGGGTAAAATTGCAGAAATTTCACATATTTCAGGGCAAAAAGGCAGAAATTTCCCTTATTTTGGGGCAAAATTGCAGAAATTTCACTTATTTCAGGGTAATAAGTCAGAAATTCCCCTTATTTTGGGGCAAAATACAGAAATTCCCTTTGTTTGGGAGAAAAAGACAGAAATTCCACTTATTTAGAGGCAAAAAAGCAGAAATTCTTCTTATATTGGAGCAAAAATGAAGAAATTTTCTTCGTTTATGGCAAAAGGTTATGCATTCCCCTTATTTTTGGGCAAAAAAGCAGAAATTCCCTGTATTTTGGTGCAAAATTGCAGAAATTCCCCTAATTGTGGGGCAAAAAGGCAGAAATTCCCTATATGTTGGGCCAAAAACACAGAAATTCTCCTTATTTTGGGGCAAAACTCAGAAATTCCCCTTCTTTTGGGGCAAAATTCCAGAAATTTCCCTTATTTTGGGGCAAAATTGCAGAAATTTCATTTTTTGGGGCAAAATTGCAGGAATTTACCTTATTTTGGGGCACAATTGCAGAAATTTCTTTTATTTGGGGCAAAATTGCAGAAATTTCACTTATTTTCAGGTAAAAAGGCTGAAATTTCCTTTGTTTTGGGGCAAAAAGGAAGAAATTCCCCTTATTTTGGGGCAAAATTGAAGAAATTTTTCTTATGTGAAAAAATTTCAAAAATTTCCCTTATTTTAGGGCAAAATTGCAGAAATTTCACTTATTTCAGAGAAAAAAAGCAAAAATTTTTCTTATTTTGGGTCAAAAAGGCAGAAATTCCCATTATTTTGGAGCAAAAACAGAAATTCACCTTATTTTGAGGTAAAATTGCAGAAAATTCACATATTTAATGGAAAAAAGGCAGAAATTTCCCTTATTTTCGGGCAAAATTGAAGAAATTTCACTTATTTCTGGGTAATAAGTCAGAAATTCCCCTTATTTTTTGGCAAAAAAGACAGAAATTCCCTTTGTTTTGGGAACAAAAGACAGAAATTCCACTTATTGAGAAGCAAAAAGGCAGAAATTCCCCTTATTTTGGAGCAAAAATGAAGAAATTTCCCTTTTTTATGGCAAAAAGTTATGCATTCCCCTTATTTTCGTGCAAAAAGGCAGAAATTCCCTGTATTTTGGAGCAAAATTGCAGAAATTCCCCTAATTGTGGTTTAAAAAGGCAGAAATTCTCCTTATTTTGGGGCAAAACTCAGAAATTCCACATATTTTGGGGCAAAATTGCAGAAATTTCACTTACTTCAGAGAAAAAAGGCAGAAATTTTCTTTATTTTAGGGCAAAAATGTAGAAATTCCTAATATTTTGTGGCAAAAATGCAGAAATTCCCCTTATTTTGAGGTAAAAAGGGTGAAATTCCCCTTATTTGTGGGCAAAAAGGCAAAAATTTCCCTTATTTTGGGGCAAAATTGCAGAACCTTCACTTATTTCAGAGTAATAAGTCAGAAATTTTTCTTATTTTGGGGTAAAAAAGACAGAAAATCCCTTTGTTTTGGGGGAAAAAGACAGAAATTCCACTTATTTAGAGGCAGAAAAGCAGAAATTCCCCTTATTTTGAAGCAAAAATGAAGAAATTTCCCTTTTTTAAGAAAAAAAGTTATGCATTCTTCTTATTTTCGGGCAAAAAAGCACAAATTCCCCGTATTTTGGAGCAAAATTGCAAAAATTCCCCTAATTGTGGGGCAAAAATGCAGAAATTCCCTATATGTTGGGGCAAAAGACAGAAATTCTCCTTTTTTGGGGCAAAACTCAGAAATTCCACTTATTTTGGGGCAAAATTCCAGAAATTTCCCTTATTCTGGGGCAAAATTGCAGAAATTTCACTTATTTTGGGCAAAATTGCAGAAATTTCACTTATTTCAGGAAAAAAAGGAATTTTGTTATTTTGGGGCAAAAAGGCAAAAATTCCCCTTATTTTGTGGTAAAAAGGCTGAAATTCCCCTTATTTGGGGGCAAAAAGGCAGAAATATCCCTTATTTTGAGGCAAAATTGCAGAAATTTCACTTATTACAGGGTAATAAGTCAGAAATTCCCCTTAATTTGTAGCAAAAAAGACAGAAATTCTCTTTGTTTTGGGGGAAAAAGAAGAAATTCCACTTATTTAGAGGCAAGAAGGCAGAAAATCCCCTTATTTTGGAGCAAAAATGAAGAAATTTCCCTTTTTATGGCAAAAAGGTATGCATTCCCATTATTTTCGGGCAAAAAGGCAGATTCCCCGTATTTTGGAGCAAAATTGCAGAAATTCCCCTAAATTTGGGGCAAAAGGAAGAAATTTTCTTTATTTTGGGGCAAAAATCATAAATTCCCCTTATTTTGGGGCAAAATTCAAGAAATTTCCTTTATTTTGGCGCAAAATTGCAGGAATTTACCTTATTTTGGGGCAAAATTGAAGAAATTTTTCTTATTTGGGGCAAAATTGCAGAAATTTCACTTATTTTCTGGTGAAAAGGCTGAAATTTCCTTTATTTTGGGGCCAAAAGGGAGAAATTCCCCTTATTTTGGGGTAAAATTTCAGAAATTTCCCTTATTATTGGGAAAAATTGCAGAAATTTTCCTTATTTTAGGGCAAAATTGCAGCAATTTCACTTATTTCAGAGAAAAAAAGCAAAAATTTTTCTCTTTTTGAGGCAAAAAGGCAGAAATTCCCATTATTTTGGTGCAAAAAGGCAGAAATTCACTTTATTTTTGGGTAAAATTGCAGAAATTTCACATATTTCAGGGCAAAAAGGCAGAAATTTCCCTTATTTTGGGGCAAAATTGCAAAAATTTCACTTATTTCATGGTAATAAGTCAGAAATTCCCCTTATTTTGGGGCAAAATACAGAAATTCCCTTTTTTTGGGGAGAAAAAGACAGAAATTCCACATATTTAGAGGCAAAAAAAGCAGAAATTCTCCTTATTTTGGGGCAAAACTCAGAAATTCCAATTGTTTTGGGGCAAAATTCCAAAAATTTCCCTTATTCTGGGGCAAAATTGCAAAAATTTCACTTATTTTGGGCAAAAGTGCAGAAATTTCACTTATTTCAGGAAAAAAAGGAATTTTGTTATTTTGGGGCAAATAGGCAAAAATTCCCCTTATTTTGAGATAAAAAGGCTGAAATTCCCCTTATTTGGGGACAAAAAGGCAGAAATATCCCTTATTTTGAGGCAAAATTGCAGAAATTTCACTTATTACAGGGTAATAAGTCAGAAATTACCCTTAATTTGTGGCAAAAAAGACAGAAATTCTCTTTGTTTTGGGGGAAAAAGAAGAAATTCCACTTATTTAGAGGCAAGAAGGCAGAAATTCCCCTTATTTTGGAGCAAAAATGAAGAAATTTCCCTTTTTATGGCAAAAAGGTATGCATTCCCATTATTTTCTGGCAAAAAGGCAGATTCCCAGTATTTTGGAGCAAAATTGTAGAAATTCCCCTAAATTTGGGGCAAAAGGAAGAAATTCCCTTTATTTTGGGCCAAAAATCAGAAATACCCCTTATTTTGGGGAAAAATTCAAGAAATTTCTTTTATTTTGGCGCAAAATTGCAGGAATTTACCTTATTTTGGGGCAATATTGAAGAAATTTTTCTTATTTGGGGCAAAATTGCAAAAATTTCACTTATTTTCAGGTAAAAAGTCTGAAATTTCCTTTATTTTGGGGCCAAAAGGAGAAATTCCCCTTATTTTGTTGTAAAATTTCAGAAATTTCCCTTATTATTGGGAAAAATTGCAGAAATTTTCCTTATTTTAGGGCAAAATTGCAGCAATTTCACTTATTTCAGAGAAAAAAAGCAAAAATTTTTCTCTTTTTTGGGCAAAAAGGCAGAAATTCCCATTATTTTGGGGCAAAAAGGCAGAAATTCACTTTATTTTGGGGTAAAATTGCAGAAATTTCACATATTTCAGGGCAAAAAGGCAGAAATTTCCCTTATTTTTGGGCAAAATTGCAGAAATTTCACTTATTTCAGGGTAATAAGTCAGAACTTCCCCTTATTTTGGGGCAAAATACAGAAATTCTCTTTGTTTTGGGAGAAAAAGACAGAAATTCCACTTATTTAGAGGCAAAAAAGCCGAAATTCTTCTTATTTTGGAGCAAAAATGAAGAAATTTTCTTCGTTTATGGCAAAAGGTTATGCATTCCCCTTATTTTCGGGCAAAAAGGGAGAAATTCCCTGTATTTTGGAGCAAAATTGCAGAAATTCCCCTAATTGTGGGGCAAAAAGGCAGAAATTCCCTATATGTTGGGGCAAAAACACAGAAATTCTCCTTATTTTGGGGCAAAACTCAGAAATACCCCATCTTTTGGGGCAAAATTCCAGAAATTTCCCTTATTTTGGGGCAAAATTGCAGAAATTTCATTTTTTGGGGCAAAATTGCAGGAATTTACCTTATTTTGGGGCAAAATTGCAGAAATTTCTTTTATTTGGGGCAAAATTGCAGAAATTTCACTTATTTTCAGGTAAAAAGGCTGAAATTTCCTTTGTTTTGGAGCAAAAAGGAAGAAATTCCACTTATTTTGGGGCAAAATTGCAGAAATTTTTCTTATGTGAAAAAATTTCAAAAATTTCCCTTATTTTAGAGCAAAATTGCAGAAATTTCACTTATTTCAGAGAAAAAAGCAAAAATTTTTCTTATTTTGGGTCAAAAAGGCAGAAATTCCCATTATTTTGGGGCAAAAAAGCAGAAATTCACCTTATTTTGAGGTAAAATTGCCGAAAATTCACATATTTCAAGGAAAAAAGGCAGAAATTTCCCTTATTTTCGGGCAAAATTGAAGAAATTTCACTTATTTCTGGGTAATAAGTCAGAAATTCCCCTTATTTTTTGGCAAAAAAGACAGAAATTCCCTTTGTTTTGGGGGAAAAAGACAGAAATTCCACTTATTGAGAAGCAAAAAGGCAGAAATTCCCCTTATTTTAAGCAAAAATGAAGAAATTTCCCTTTTTTATGGCAAAAAGTTATGCATTCCCCTTATTTTCGTGCAAAAAGGCAGAAATTCCCTGTATTTTGGAGCAAAATTGCAGAAATTCCCCTAATTGTGGGGCAAAAAGGCAGAAATTCTCCTTATTTTGGGGCAAAACTCAGAAATTCCACATATTTTGGGGCAAAATTGCAGAAATTTCACTTACTTCAGGGAAAAAAGGCAGAAATTTTCTTTATTTTGGGGCATAAATGCAGAAATTCCTAAAATTTTGTGGCAAAAATGCAGAAATTCCCCTTATTTTGAGGTAAAAAGGGTGAAATTCCTCTTATTTGTGGGCAAAAAGGCAAAAATTTCCCTTATTTTGGGGCAAAATTTCAGAAATATCACTTATTTCAGGGTAATAAGTCAGAAATTTTTCTTATTTTGGGCAAAAAAGACAGAAAATCCCTTTGTTTTTGGGGAAAAAGACAGAAATTCCACTTATTTAGAGGCAAAAAAGCAGAAATTCCCCTTATTTTGAAGCAAAAATGAAGAAATTTCCCTTTTTTAAGGCAAAAAGGTATGCATTCTTCTCATTATCTTGCAAAAAGTCAGAAATTCCCCATATTTTGGAGCAAAATTGCAAAAATTCCCCTAATTGTGGGGCAAAAATGCAGAAATTCCCTATATGTTGGGGCAAAAAGACAGAAATTTTCTTTATTTTGGGGCAAAACTCAGAAATTCCACATATTTTGGGGCAAAATTCCAGAAATTTCCTTTATTCTGGGGCAAAATTGGAGAAATTTCACTTATTTTGGGCAAAATTGCAGAAATTTTACTTATTTCAGGGGAAAAAAAAAGAAATTTTGTTATTTGGGGCAAAAAGGGAGAAATTCCCCTTATTTTGAGGTAAAAAGGCTGAAATACCCCTTATTTGGGGGAAAAAAGGCAGAAATATCCCTTATTTTGGGGCAAAATTGCAGCAATTTCACTTATTTCAGGGTAATAAGTCAGAAATTCCCCTTAATTTGTGGCAAAAAAGACAGATATTCCCTTTGTTTTTGGGGAAAAAGACATAAATTCCACTTATTTAGAGGCAAAACGGCAGAAATTTCCCTTATTTTAAAGCAACAATGAAGAAATTTCCCTTTTTATGGCAAAAAGGTATGCATTCCAATTATTTTCGGGCAAAAAGGCAGAAATTCCCCGTATTTTGGAGCAAAATTGCAGAAATTCCCCTAAATTTGGGGCAAAAGGCAGAAATTCCCTTTATTTGGGACAAAAATCAGAAATACCCCTTATTTTGGGGCAAAATTCAAGAAATTTCCTTTATTTTGGGGCAAAATATCAGGAATTTACCTTATTTTGGGGCAAAATTGCAGAAAATTTTCTTATTTGAGGCAAAATTGCAGAAATTTCACTTATTTTTAGGTAAAAAGGCTGAAATTTCCTTTATTTTGGGGCAAAAAGGAAGAAATTCCCTGTATTTTGGGGCAAAATTGCAGAAATTTCCTTTATTATTGGGAAAAATTGCAGAATTTTTTTTTATTTTAGGACAAAATTGCAGAAATTTCACTTATTTCAGAGAAAAAAAGCAAGAATTTTTTTTTTATTTTGGGGCAAAAAGGCAGAAATTCCCATTATTTTGGGGCAAAAAGGCAGATATTCACCTTATTTTGGGGTAAAATTGCAGAAATTTCACATATTTCTGGGCAAAAAGTCAGAAATTTCCCTTATTTTGGGGCAAAATTGCAGAAATTTCACTTATTTCAGGGAAATAATTCAGAAATTCCACTTATATTGAGGCAAAAAAAAACAGAAATTCCCTTTGTTTTGAGGGAAAAATACAGAAATTCCACATATTTAGAGGCAAATAGGCAGAAATTTCCCTTTTTTTGGAGCAAAAATAAAGAAATTTTCCTTTTTTATGGCAAAAAGTTATGCATTCCCCTTTTTTCGGGCAGAAATCAGAAATTCCCCGTATTTTGGAGCAAAATTGCAGAAATTCCCCTAGTTGTAGGGCAAAAAGACAGAAATTCCCTATATGTTGGGGCAAAAAGACAGAAATTCTCTTTATTTTGGGGCAAAACTCATAAATTCCACTTATTTTGGCGTAAAATTCCAGAAGTTTCCCTTATTTTGGGGCAAAATTGCAGAAATTTCACTTATTTTGGGGAAAAATTGCAGAAATTTCACTTATTTCAGGGAAAAAAGGCAGAAATTTTTTTATTTTGGGGCAAAAAGCAAAAATTCCTAATATTTTGTGGCAAAAATGCAGAAATTCCCCTTATTTTGAGGTAAAAAGGCTGAAATTCCCCTTATTTGGCGGCAAAAAGTCAGAAATTTCCCTTATTTTGGGGCAAAATTGCAGAAATTTCACTTATTTCAGGGTAATAAGTCATAAATTTTGCTCATTTTGGGGCAAAAAAGAAAGAAAATCCCTTTTTTGGGGGGAAAAAGACAGAAATTCCACTTATTTAGAGGCAAAAAAGCGGAAATTCCCGTTATTTTGGAAAAAAATGAAGAAATTTCACTTTTTTAAGGCAAAAATGTATGCATTCTTCTTATATTCGGGCAAAAAGGAGGAAATTCCCATTATTTTGGGGCAAAAAACAGAAATTCACCTTATTTTGAGGTAAAATTGAAAAAATTTCCCTTATTTTGGGGCAAAATAGCAGAAATTTCACTTATTTCAGAGTAATAAGTCAGAAATTCCCCGTATTTTGGGGCAAAAAAGATAAAAATTACCTTTGTTTTGGGGGAAAAAGACAGAAATTCCACTTATTGAGAAGCAAAAAGGCAGTAATTCCCTTAATTTTGAAGCAAAAATGAAGAAATTTCCCTCGTTTATGGCAAAAAGTTATGCATTCCACTTATTTTTAGGCAAAATGGCAGAAATTCCCCGTATTTTGGAGCAAAATTGCAGAAATTCCCAAAATTGTGGTGCAAAAAGGCAGAAATTTCCTATATGTTGAGGCAAAAATACAGAAATTCTTCTTATTTTGGGGCAAAACTCAGAAATTCCACTTATTTTGGGGCAAAATTGCAGAAATTTCACTTACTTCAGGGAAAAAAGGCAGAAATTTTCCTTATTTTGGTGCAAAAAGGCAAAAATTTCCCTTATTTTGGGGCTAAATTGCAGAAATTACACTTATTTCAGGGTAATAAGTCAGAAAATTTTCTTATTTTGGGCAAAAAAGACAGAAAATCTTTTTGTTTTGGGGAAAAGAGCAGAAATTCCACTTATTTAGAGGAAAAAAAGCAGAAATTCCCCTTATTTTGAAGCAAAAATGAAGACATTTTTCTTTTTTAAGGCAAAAAGGTATGCATTCTTCTTATTATCTGGCAAAAAGGCAGAAATTCGCGGTATTTTGGAGCAAAATTGCAAAAATTCCCCTAATTCTGGTGCAAAAATGCAGAAATTTCTTATATGTTGGGGCAAAAAGACAGAAATTCTCCTTATTTTGCGGCAAAACTCAGAAATTCCACTTATTTTGGGGCAAAATTCCAGAAATTTCCCTTATTCTGGGGCAAAATTGCAGAAATTTCACTAATTTTGGACAAAATTGAAGGAATTTCACTTATTTCAGGGGAAAAAAAGAAATTTTGTTATTTTGGGGCAAAAAGGCAGAAATTCCCCTTATTTTGAGGTAAAAAGGCTGAAATTCCCCTTATTTGGGGGCAAAAAGGCAGAAATATCCTTTATTTTGCGGCAAAATTGCAGAAATTTTCTTATTTCAGGGTAATAAGTCAGAAATTCCCCTTAATTTTGGGCAAAAAAGACAGAAATTCCCTTTGTTTTTGGGGAAAAAGACAGAAATTCCACTTATTTAGAGGTAAAAAGGCAGAAATTTCTCTTATTTTGCAGCAACAATGAAAAAATTTCCCTTTTTGTGGCAAAAAGGAATGCAATCCCATTATTTTCGGGCAAAAAAGCAGAAATTCCCCGTATTTTGGAGCAAAATTGCAGAAATTCCCCTAAATTTGGGGCAAAAGGCAGAAATTCCCTTTATTTTGGGGCAAAAATCATAAATTCCCCTTATTTTGGGGCAAAATTCAAGAAATATCCTTTATTTTGGGGCAAAATTGCAGGAATTTACCTTATTTTGGGGCAAAATTGCAGAGATTTTTCTTATTTGGGGAAAAATTGCAGATATTTCACTTATTTTCAGGTAAAAAGGCTGAAATATCCTTTATTTTGGGGCAAAAAGGCAGAAATTCACCTTATTTTGGGGTAACATTGCAGAAATTTCACATATTCTGGGCAAAAAGTCAGAAATTTCCCTTATTTTGGGGCAAAATTGCAGAAATTTCACTTATTTCAGGGTAATAAGTCAGAAATTCCACTTATATTGAGGCAAAAAAGACAGAAATTCCCTTTGTTTTGAGGGATAAAGACAGAAATACCACTTATTTAGAGGCAAAAAGGCAGAAATTTCCCTTATTTTGGAGCAAAAATGAAGAAATTTCCCTTTTTTAAGGCAAAAAGGTATGCATTCTTCTTATTTTCGGGCAAAAAGGAAGAAATTCCTAGTATTTTGGAGCAAAATTGCAGAAATTCTCCTAATTGTGGGGCAAAAATGCAGAAATTCCCTATATGTTGGGGCAAAAAAACATAAATTCTTCTTATTTTGGGGCAAAACTCAGAAATTCCCCTTATTTTGGTGCAAAATTCCAGAAATTTACCTTATTCTAAAGCAAAATTGCAGAAATTTCACTTATTTTTGGGCAAAGTTGCAGAAATTTTACTTATTTCAGGGAAAAAAAGGCAGAAATTTTCCTTATTTTGGGGCAAAAAGGCAGAAATTACCCTTATTTTGAGGTAAAAAGGCTGAAATTCCCTTTATTTGGGGGAAAAGAGGCAGAAATTTCCCTTATTTTGGGGCAAAATTGCAGAAATTTCACTTATTTCAGGGTAATAAGTCAGAAATTCCCCTTATTTTGGGGCAAAAAAGAAAGAAATTCCCTTTGTATTGGAGGAAAAGACAGAAATTCCACTTATTTAGAGGCAAAAAGTCAGAAATTGCTTTTATTTTGGAGCAAAAATGAAGAAATTTACATTTTTATGGCAAAAAGTTATGCATTCCCCTTACTTTCGGGATAAAAAGCAGAAATTCCTTTTATTTTGAAGCAAAATTGCACAAATTCTCATAATTTTCGGGCAAAAAGTAAGAAATTCTCCTTATTTTGCGGCAAAAACAGAAAATATGCTTTTTTTTGGGAACAAACAGTCAGAAATTCCCTTTATTTTGGGGCAAAATTGCAGAAATTTCCTTTACATTGTGGCAAAATTGCAGAAATTTCCCTTATTTTGGGGCAAAATTGCAGAAATTTCACTTATTTCAGGGTAATGAGTCAGAAATTCCCTTTATTTTGGGGCAAAAAAGACAGAAATTCCCTTTGTATTGGGGGAAAAAGACAGAAATTCCACTTATTTAAAGGCAAAAAGGCAGAAATTCCCCTTATTTTGGAGCATAAATGAAGAAATTTCCCTTTTTTATGGCAAAAATTTATGCATTCCCTTTATTTTTGGGAAAAGGCAGAAATTCCCTGTATTTTGGAGCAAAATTGCAGAAATTCCCCTAATTGTGGGGCAAAAAGGCAGAAATTCCCTATATGTTGGGGAAAAAAGACAGAAACTCTCTTTATTTTGGGGCAAAACTCAGAAATTCCACTTATTTTGGGGCAAAATTCCCGAAATTTCCTTTATTTTGTGAAAATATTGCAGAAATTTCACTTATTTTAGGACAAAATTGGACAAATTTCACTTATTTCAAAAAAAAGGCAGAAATTTTCCTTATTTTTGGGCAAAAATGCAGAAATTCTTAATATTTTGTGGCAAAAATGCAGAAATTCTCTTTATTTTCAGGTAAAAATGCTGAAATTTTTTTTATTTGGGGGCAAAAAGGCAGAAATTTCCCTTATTTTGGGGCAAAAAGACAGAAATTTCTTTTATTTTGCGGCAAAATTGCAGAAATTTCACTTATTTCAGGGCATAATTCAATAATTCCTTTTATTATGGGGCAAAAAAATAGAAATTCCATTTATTTTTTGGTAAAAAGGCCGAAATTTCAGTTTTTTTGAGGTAAAAAGGCAGAAATTCCTCTTATTTTGTGGCAAAAATGAAGTAATTTCCCTTTTTTGTGGTAAAAGGTATACATTCCCCTTACATTCGGGATAAAAAGCAGAAATTCCCCGTATTTTGAAGGAAAATTGCAGAAATTCTCATAATTTTCAGGCAAAAAGGCAGAAATTCCCTAATTTTGGGGCAAAAGGCAGAAATTCCCTTTATTTTGGGGCAAAAATCAGAAATTCCCCTTCTTTTGGGGAAAAATTCAAGAAATTTCCTTTATTTTGGGGCAAAATTTCAGGAATTTACCTTATTTTGGGGCAAAATTGAAGAAATTTCCCTTATTTGGGGCAAAATTGCAGAAATTTCACTTATTTTCAGGTAAAAAGGCTGAAATTTCCTTTATTTTGGGGCAAAAAGGGAGAAATTCCCCTTATTTTGGAGCAAAATTGCAGAAATTTCCCTTATTATGTGGAAATATTGCAGAAATTTCCCTTAATTTAAGGCAAAATTGCAGAAATTTCACTTATTTCAGAGAAAAAAAGCAAAAATTTTTCTTATTTTGGCGCAAAAAGGCAGAAATTCCCATTATTTTGGGGCAAAAAAGACAGAAATTAAATTGGTTTTGGGGGAAAAAGACAGAAATTACACTTATTTAGAGGCAAAAAGGCAGAAATTCCCCTTATTTTGGAGCAAAAATGAAGAAATTCACCTTTTTATGGCAAAAAGGTATGCATTCCCCTTACTTTCGGGATAAAAGCAGAAATTCCTCGTATTTTGAAGCAAAATTGCAGAAATTCTCATAATTTTCGGGCTAAAAGGCAGAAATTCTCCTTATTTTGGGGCAAAAAGACAGAAAATCTCCTTTTTTTGGGAACAAACAGTCAGAAATTTCCCTTATTTTGAGGCAAAATTGCAGAAATTTTTTTTACATTGGGGCAAAATTTCAGAAATTTCCTTTATTTTGGGGCAAAATTGCAGAAATTTCACTTATTTCAGGGTAATAAGTCAGAAATTCTTCTTATGTTGGGGCAAAAAAGACAGAAATTCCCTTTGTTTTGGGGGAAAAAGACAGAAATTTCACTTATTTAGAGGCAAAAAGGAAGAAAATCTCTTTATTTTGTGCAAAAATGAAGAAATTCACCTTTTTATGGCAAAAAAGGTATGCATTCCCCTTACTTTCGGGATAAAAGCAGAAATTCCCCTTATTTTGAAGCAAAATTGCAGAAATTCTCATAATTTTCGGGCAAAAAGGCAGAAATTCTGCTTATTTTTTGGACAAAGAGAGAAAAATCTCTTTTTTTTGGGAACAAACAATCAGAAATTCCCCATATTTTGGGGTATAATTTCAGAAATTTCCTTTATTTTGGGGAAAAAATGCAGGAAATTACCTTATTTTGGGGCACAATTTCAGAAATTTCCCTTATTTGGTGCAAAATTGCAGAAATTTCCTTTATTATGGGGATATATTGCAGAAATTTCCCTTAATTTAAGGCAAAATTGCAGAAATTTCACTTATTTCAGAGGAAAAGAGCAAAAATTTTTCTTATTTTGGGGCAAAAAGGCAGAAATTCCCATTATTTTGGGGCAAAAAGGCAGAAATTCCCTTTGTTTTAGGGGAAAAAGACAGAAATTCCACTTATTTAGAGGCAAAAGGGCAAAAATTACCCTTATTTTGGAGCAAAAATGAAGAAATTTCCCTTTTTTATGGCATAAAGTTATGCATTCCCCTTATTTTCGGGCATAAAAGCAGAAATTCCCCGTATTTTGGAGCAAAATTGCAGAAATTCCCCTAATTGTGGGGCAAAAATGCAGATATTCTCTATATGTTGGGGCAAAAAGACAGAAATTCTCTTTATTTTGGGGCAAAACTCAGAAATTCCACTTATTTTGGGGCAAAATTCCAGAAATTCCCCTTATTTTGGGACAAAATTGCAGAAATTTCACTTATTTTAGCGCAAAATTGCAGAAATTTCACTTATTTCAGGGAAAAAGGCAGAAATTTTCCTTAATTTGGAGCAAAAAGGCAGAAATTCCTAATACTTTGTGGCAAAAATGCAGAAATTCCCCTTATTTTGAGGTGAAAAGGCTGAAATTCCCCTAATTTGCGGGAAAAAAGGCAGAAATTTCCCTTATTTTGGGACAAAATTGCAGAAATTTCAATTATTTCAGGGTAATAAGTCAGAAAGTTTCTTGATTTTGGGGCAAAAAGACAGAAAATCCCTTTGTTTTAGAGGAAAAACAGAAATTCCACTTATTTAGAGGCAAAAAAGCAGAAATTCCCCTTATTTTGGAGCAAAAATGAAGAAATTTCCCTTTTTTAAGGCAAAAAGTTATGCATTCCCCTTATTTTGGTGCAAAAAGGCAGAAATTCCCCGTATTTTGGAGCAAAATTGCAGAAATTCCCCTAATTGTGGTGCAAAAAGGCAGAAATTCCCTATAGTTGGGGCAAAAACAAAGAAATTCTCCTTATTTTGGGGCAAAACTCAGAAATTCCACTTATTTTGGGGCAAAATTGCAGAAATTTCACTTATTTCAGGGAAAAAAGGCAGAAATTCCTAATATTTTGTGGCAAAAATGCAGAAATTCCCCTTATTTTGAGGTAAAAAGGGTGAAATTCCCCTTATTTGTGGGCAAAAAGGCAAAAATTTCCCTTATTTGGGACAAAATTGCAGAACCTTCACTTATTTCAGAGTAATAAGTCAGAAATTTTTCTTATTTTGGGGCAAAAAAGAAAATCCCTTTTTTTGGGGAAAAAAAACAGAAATTCCACTTATTTAGAGGCAAAAAAGCAGAAATTCCCCTTATTTTGAAGCAAAAATGAAGAAATTTCCCTTTTTTAAGGAAAAAAGTTATGCATTCTTCTTATTTTCGGGCAAAAAGGCAGAAATTTCCCGTATTTTGGAGCAAAATTGCAAAAATTCCCCTAATTGAGGGGCAAAAATGCAGAAATTCCCTATATGTTGGGGCAAAAGACAGAAATTCTCCTTATTTTGGGGCAAAACTCAGAAATTCCACTTATTTTGGGGCAAAATTCCAGAAATTTCCCTTATTCTGGGGCAAAATTGCAGAAATTTCACTTATTTTGGGCAAAATTGCAGAAATTTCACTTATTTCAGGAAAAAAAGGAATTTTGTTATTTTGGGGCAAAAAGGCAAAAATTCCCCTTATTTTGAGGTAAAAAGGCTGAAATTCCCCTTATTTGGGGGCAAAAATGCAGAAATATCCCTTATTTTGAGGCAAAATTGCAGAAATTTCACTTATTACAGGGTAATAAGTCAGAAATTCCCCTTAATTTGTGGCAAAAAAGACAGAAATTCTCTTTGTTTTGGGGGAAAAAGAAGAAATTCCACTTATTTAGAGGCAAGAAGGCAGAAATTCCCCTTATTTTGGAGCAAAAATGAAGAAATTTCCCTTTTTATGGCAAAAAGGTATGCATTCCAATTATTTGCGGGCAAAAAGGCAGATTCCCCGTATTTTGGAGCAAAATTGCAGAAATTCCCCTAAATTTGGGGCAAAAGGAAAAAATTTTCTTTATTTTGGGGCGAAAATCATAAATTCCCCTTATTTTGGGGCAAAATTCAAGAAATTTCTTTTATTTTGGCGCAAAATTGCAGGAATTTACCTTATTTTGGGGCAAAATTGAAGAAATTTTTCTTATTTTAGGCAAAATTGCAGAAATTTCACTTATTTTCAGGTAAAAAGGCTGAAATTTCCTTTATTTTGGAGCCAAAAGGGAGAAATTCCCCTTATTTTGGGGTAAAATTTCAGAAATTTCCCTTATTATTGGGAAAAATTGCAGAAATTTTCCTTATTTTAGGGCAAAATTGCAGCAATTTCACTTATTTCAGAGAAAAAAAGCAAAAATTTTTCTCTTTTTGAGGCAAAAAGGCAGAAATTCCCATTATTTTGGGGCAAAAAGGCAGAAATTCACTTTATTTTGGGAAAAATTGCAGAAATTTCACATATTTCAGGGCAAAAAGGCAGAAATTTCCCTTATTTTTGGGCAAAATTGCAGAAATTTCACTTATTTCAGGGTAATAAGTCAGAACTTCCCCTTATTTTGGGGCAAAATACAGAAATTCCCTTTTTTGGGGGGGAAAAAGACAGAAATTCCACTTATTTAGAGGCAAAAAAGCAGAAATTCTTCTTATTTTGGAGCAAAAATGAAGAAATTTTCCTCGTTTATGGCAAAAGGTTATGCATTCCCATTATTTTCGGGCAAAAAGGCAGAAATTCCCTGTATTTTGGAGCAAAATTGCAGAAATTCCCCTAATTGTGGGGCAAAAAGGCAGAAATTCCCTATATGTTGGGGCAAAAAGACCGAAATTCTCCTTATTTTGGGGCAAAACTCAGAAATTCTTTTTATTTTGGGGCAAAATTCTAGAAATTTCCCTTATTTTGGGGCAAAATTGCAGAAATTTCACTTATTTTGCGGCAAAATTGCAGAAATTTCACTTATTTTAAGGAAAAAATGCAGAAATTTTCTTTATTTTGGGGCAAAAATGCAGAAATTCCCCTTATTTTGAGTTAAAAATGCTGAAATTCCCCTTATTTTGGTGCAAAAAGGCAGAAATTTCCCTTATTTTGGGGCAAAGAGACAGAAATTCCCCTTATTTTGTGGCAAAATTGCAGAAATTTCACATATTTCAGGGCATAATTTAAAAATTTCTTATATTTTGGGGCAAAATGACAGAAATTCCGTTTATTTTTGGGTAAAAAGGCAGAAATTTCACTTATTTTGAGGTAAAAAGGCAGAAATTGCTCTAATTTTGGGGCAAAAATGAAGAAATTTATCTTTTTTGTGGCAAAAGTTATACATTCCCCTTACTTTAGGGATAAAAAGCAGAAATTCCCCGTATTTTGAAGCAAAATTGCAGAAATTCTCTCAATTTGCGGGTAAAATGCAGAAATTCTCCTTATTTTGGGGCAAAAAGACAGAAAATCTCCTTTTTCGGGAGCAAACAGTCAGATATTCCCCTTATTTTGAGGCAAAATTGCAGAAATTTCCTTTACATTGTGGCAAAATTGCAGACATTTCCCTTATTTTGGGGCGAAATTGCAGAAATTTCACTTATTTTAGGGTAATAAGTCAGAAATTCCCCTTATTTTGAGGCAAAAAAGACAGAAACTCCCTTTGTTTTGGGGGAAAAAGACAGAAATTCCACTTATATAGAGGCAAAAAGGAAGAAATTCCCTTTATTTGGGAGCAAAAATGAAGAAATTTCACTTTTTATGGCAAAAGGTATGCATTCCCATTATTTTCGGGCAAAAAGGCAGAAATTCCCCGTATTTTGGAGCAAAAATGCAGAAATTCCCCTTATTTTTCGGCAAAAGGCAGAAATTCCGTTTATTTTGGGGCAAAAATCAGAAACTCCCATTATTTTGGGGCAAAATTCCAGAAATTTCCTTTATTTTGGGGCAAAATTGCAGGAATTTACCTTATTTTCGGGCAAAATTGCAGAAATTTCCCTTATTTGGGGCAAAATTGCAGAAATTTCACTTATTTTCAGGTAAAAAGGCTGAAATTTCCTTTGTTTTGGGGCAAAAAAGAAGAAATTCCCCTTATTTTGGGGCAAAATGCAGAATTTTTTCTTATTATGTAAAAAAATTGCAAAAATTTCCCTTATTTTAGGGCAAAATTGCAGAAATTTTATTATTTCAGAGAAAAAAAGCAAAAGTTTTTCTTATTTTGGGGCAAAAAGGCAGAAATTCCCAATATTTTGGGGCAAAAAAGCAGAAATTCACTTTATTTTGAGGTAAAATTGCAGAAATTTCACATATTTCAGGACAAAAAGGCAGAAATTTCCCTTATTTTGGGGCAAAATTGCAGAAATTTCACTTATTTCATGGCAATAAGTCAGAAATTCCCATTATTTTGGGGCAAAAAAGACAGAAATTCTCTTTGTTTTGGGGGAAAAAACAGACATTCCACTTATTGAGAAGCAAAAAGTCAGAAATTCCCCTTATTTTGGAGCATAAATGAAGAAATTTCCCTTTTTTATGGAAAAAAGTTATGCATTCCACTTATTTTCAGGCAAAATGGCAGAAATTCCCCGTATTTTGGAGCAAAATTGCAGAAATTCCCCGTATTTTGGAGCAAAATTGCAGAAATTCCCCTAATTGTGGTGCAAAAAGGCAGAAATTCCCTATATGTTGGGGCAAAAAGACAGAAATTCTCCTTATTTTGGAGAAAAACTCAGAAATTCCACGTATTTTGGGGCAAAATTGCAGAAATTTCACTTACTTCAGGTAAAAAAGGCAGAAATTTTCCTTATTTTGGGGCATAAATGCAGAAATTCCTAATATTTTGTGGCAAAAATGCAGAAATTCCCCTTATTTTGAGGTAAAAAGGGTGAAATTCCCCTTATTTGTGGGCAAAAAGGCAAAAATTTCCCTTATTTTGGGGCAAAATTGCAGAAATTTCACTTATTTCAGGGTAATAAGTCAGAAATTTTTCTTATTTTGAGGTAAAAAAGACAGAAAATCCCTTTGTTTTGGGGGAAAAAGACAGAAATTCCACTTATTTAGAGGCAAAAAAGCAGAAATTCCCCTTATTTTGAAGCAAAAATGAAGAAATTTCCCTTTTTTAAGGCAAAAAGGTATGCATTCTTCTCATTATCTTGCAAAAAGTCAGAAATCCCTCGTATTTTGGAGCAAAATTGCAAAAATTCCCCTAATTGTGGGGCAAAAATGCAGAAATTCCCTATATGTTGGGACAAAAAGACAGAAATTCTCTGTATTTTGGGGCAAAACTCAGAAATTCCACATATTTTGGGGAAAAATTCCAGAAATTTCCTTTATTCTGGGGCAAAATTGGAGAAATTTCACTTATTTTGGGCAAAATTGCAGAAATTTCACTTATATCAGGGGAAAAAAAAGAAATTTTGTTATTTTGGGGCAAAAAGGGAGAAATTCCTCTTATTTTGAGGTAAAAAGGTTGAAATTCCCCTTATTTGGGGGCAAAAAGGCAGAAATATCCCTTATTTTGGGGCAAAATTGCAGAAATTTCACATATTTCAGGGTAATAAGTCAGAAATTCCCCTTAATTTGGGGCAAAAAAGACAGATATTCCCTTTGTTTTGGGGGAAAAAGACATAAATACCACTTATTTAGAGGCAAAAAGGCAGAAATTTCCCTTATTTTAAAGCAACAATGAAGAAATTTCCCTTTTTATGGCAAAAAGGTATGCATTGCCATTATTTTCGGGCAAAAAGGCAGAAATTCCCCGTATTTTGGAGCAAAATTGCAGAAATTCCCCTAAATTTGGGGCAAAAGGCAGAAATTCCCTTTATTTGGGGAAAAATCAGAAATACCCCTTATTTTGGGGCAAAATTCAAGAAATTTCCTTTATTTTGGGGCAAAATTGCAGGAATTTACCTTATTTTGGGGCAAAATTGCAGAAATTTTTCTTATTTGGGGCAAAATTGCAGAAATTTCACTTATTTTTAGGTAAAAAGGCTGAAATTTCCTTTATTTTGGGGCAAAAAGGAAGAAATTCTATGTATTTTGGGGCAAAATTGCAGAAATTTCCTTTATTATTGGGAAAAATTGCAGAAATTTTTCTTATTTTAGGACAAAATTGCAGAAATTTCACTTATTTCAGAGAAAAAAAGCAAAAATTTTTCTTATTTTGGGGCAAAAAGTCAGAAATTCCCATTATTTTGGGGCAAAAGGGCAGAAATTCACCTTATTTTGGGAAAAAATTGCAGAAATTTCACATATTTCTGGGCAAAAAGTCAGAAATTTCCCTTATTTTGGGGCAAAATTGCAGAAATTTCACTTATTTTAGGGAAATAAGTCAGAAATTCCACTTATATTGAGGCAAAAAAGACAGAAATTCCCTTTGTTTTGAGGGAAAAAGACAGAAATTCCACTTATTTAGAGGCAAATAGGCAGAAATTTCCCTTATTTTGGAGCAAAAATGAAGAAATTTCCCTTTTTTATCGCAAAAAGTTATGCATTCCCCTTTTTTTTCGGGCAAAAAGGCAGAAATTCCCTGTATTTTGGAGCAAAATTGCAGAAATTCCCCTAGTTGTGGGGCAAAAAGATAGAAATTCCCTATATGTTGGGGCAAAAAGACAGAAATTCTCCTTATTTTGGGGCAAAACTCATAAATTCCACTTATTTTGGGGTAAAATTCCAGAAATTTCCCTTAATTTGGGGCAAAATTGCAGAAATTTCATTATTTTGGGGCAAAATTTCAGAAATTTAACTTATTTCAGGGAAAAAAGGCAGAAATTTTCTTTATTTTGGGGCAAAAAGCAAAAATTCCTAATATTTTGTGGCAAAAATGCAGAAATTCCCCTTATTTTGAGGTAAAAAGGCTGAAATTCCCCTTATTTGGCGGCAAAAAGTCAGAAATTTCCCTTATCTTGGGGCAAAATTGCAGAAATTTCACTTATTTCAGGGTAATAAGTCATAAATTTTGCTCATTTTGGGGCAAAAAAGAAAGAAAAGCCCTTTTTTGGAGGGAAAAAGACAGAAATTCCACTTATTTAGAGGCAAAAAAGCGGAAATTCCCGTTATTTGGGAAAAAATTGAAGAAATTTCCCTTTTTTAAGGCAAAAATGTATGCATTCTTCTTATTTTCGGGCAAAAAGGAGGAAATTCCCATTATTTTGGGGCAAAAAACAGAAATTCACCTTATTTTGAGGTATAATTGAAAAAATTTCCCTTATTTTGGGGCAAAATAGCAGAAATTTCACTTATTTCAGAGTAATAAGTCAGAAATTCCCCGTATTTTGTGGCAAAAAAGACAGAAATTACCTTTGTTTTGGAGGAAAAAGACAGAAATTCCACTTATTGAGAAGCAAAAAGGCAGAAATTCCCTTAATTTTGAAGCAAAAATGAAGAAATTTCCCTTGTTTATGGCAAAAAGTTATGCATTCCACTTATTTTCAGGCAAAATGGCAGAAATTCCCCGTATTTTGGAGCAAAATTGCAGAAATTCCCATAATTGTGGTGCAAAAAGGCAGAAATTTCCTATATGTTGAGGCAAAAATACAGAAATTCTTCTTATTTTGGGGCAAAACTCAGAAATTCCACTTATTTTGGAGCAAAATTGCAGAAATTTCACTTACTTTAAGGAAAAAAGGCAGAAATTTTCCATATTTTGGTGCAAAAAGGCAAAAATTTCCCTTATTTTGGGGCTAAATTGCAGAAATTTCACTTATTTCAGGGTAATAAGTCAGAAATTTTTCTTATTTTGGGCAAAAAGGACAGAAAATCTTTTTGTTTTGGGGGGAAAAGACAGAAATTCCACTTATTTAGAGGCAAAAAAGCAGAAATTTCCCTTATTTTGAAGCACAAATGAAGACATTTTTCTTTTTTAAGGCAAAAAGGTATGCATTCTTCTTATTATCTGGCAAAAAGGCAGAAATTCGCGGTATTTTGGAGCAAAATTGCAAAAATTCCCCTAATTCTGGTGCAAAAATGCAGAAATTCCCTATATGTTGGGGCAAAAAGACAGAAATTCTCCTTATTTTGGGGCAAAACTCAGAAATTCCACTTATTTTGGGGCAAAATTCCAGAAATTTCCCTTATTCTGGGGCAAAATTGCAGAAATTTCACTTATTTTGGACAAAATTGCAGAAATTTCACTTATTTCAGGGGAAAAAAAGAAATTTTGTTATTTTGGGGCAAAAAGGCAGAAATTCCCCTTATTTTGAGGTAAAAAGGCTGAAATTCCCCTTATTTGGCGGCAAAAAGTCTGAAATTTCCCTTATGTTGGGGCAAAATTGCAGAAATTTCACTTATTTCAGGGTAATAAGTCATAAATTTTGCTCATTTTGGGGCAAAAAAGAAAGAAAATCCCTTTTTTGGGGGGAAAAAGACAGAAATTCCACATATTTAGAGGCAAAAAAGCGGAAATTCCCGTTATTTTGGGAAAAAATGAAGAAATTTCACTTTTTTAAGGCAAAAATGTATGCATTCTTCTTATTTTCGGGCAAAAAGGAGGAAATTCCCATTATTTTGGGGCAAAAAACTGAAATTCACCTTATTTTGAAGTAAAATTAAAAAAATTTCCCTTATTTTGGGGCAAAATATCAGAAATTTCACTTATTTCAGAGTAATAAGTCAGAAATTCCCCGTATTTTGTGGCAAAAAAGACAGAAATTACCTTTGTTTTGGAGGAAAAAGACAGAAATTCCACTTATTGAGAAGCAAAAAGGCAGAAATTCCCTTAATTTTGAAGCAAAAATGAAGAAATTTCCCTTGTTTATGGCAAAAAGTTATGCATTCCACTTATTTTCAGGCAAAATGGCAGAAATTCCCCGTATTTTGGAGCAAAATTGCAGAAATTCCCATAATTGTGGTGCAAAAAGGCAGAAATTTCCTATATGTTGAGGCAAAAATACAGAAATTCTTCTTATTTTGGGGCAAAACTCAGAAATTCCACTTATTTTGGGGCCAAATTGCAGAAATTTCACTTACTACAGGGAAAAAAGGCAGAAATTTTCTTTATTTTGGTGCAAAAATGCAAAAATTTCCCTTATTTTGGGACTAAATTGCAGAAATTTCACTTATTTCAGGGTAATAAGTCAGAAATTTTTCTTATTTTGGGCAAAAAGGACAGAAAATCTTTTTGTTTTGGGGGAAAAAGACAGAAATTCCACTTATTTAGAGGCAAAAAAGCAGAAATTCCCCTTATTTTGAAGCAAAAATGAAGACATATTTCTTTTTTAAGGCAAAAAGGTATGCATTCTTCTTATTATCTGGCAAAAAGGCAGAAATTCGCGGTATTTTGAAGCAAAATTGCAAAAATTCCCCTAATTCTGGTGCAAAAATGCAGAAATTTCCTATATGTTGGGGCAAAAAGACAGAAATTCTCCTTATTTTGGGGCAAAACTCAGAAATTCCACTTATTTTGGGGCGAAATTCCAGAAATTTCCCTTATTCTGGGGCAAAATTGCAGAAATTTCACTTATTTTGGACAAAATTGCAGAAATTTCACTTATTTCAGGGGAAAAAAAGAAATTTTGTTATTTTGGGGCAAAAAGGCAGAAATTCCCCTTATTTTGAGGTAAAAAGGCTGAAATTCCCCTTATTTGGGGGCAAAAATGCAGAAATATCCCTTATTTTGTGGCAAAATTGCAGAAATTTTCTTATTTCAGGGTAATAAGTCAGAAATTCCCCTTAATTTGGGGCAAAAAAGAGAGAAATTCCCTTTGTTTTTGGGGAAAAAGACAGAAATTCCACTTATTTAGAGGTAAAAAGGCAGAAATTTCTCTTATTTTGCAGCAACAATGAAAAAATTTCCTTTTTTGTGGCAAAAAGGAATGCATTCCCATTATTTTCGGGCAAAAAGGCAGAAATTCCCCGTATTTTGGAGCAAAATTGCAGAAATTCCCCTAAATTTCGGGCAAAAGGATGAAATTCCCTTTATTTTGGGGCAAAAATCATAAATTCCCCTTATTTGGGGGCAAAATTCAAGAAATTTCCTTTATTTTGGGGCAAAATTGCAGGAATTTACCTTATTTTGGGGCAAAATTGCAGAGATTTTTCTTATTTGGGGAAAATTGCAGATATTTCACTTATTTTCAGGTAAAAATGCTGAAATATCCTTTATTTTGGGGCATAAAGGCAGAAATTCACCTTATTTTGGGGTAACATTGCAGAAATTTCACATATTCTGGGCAAAAAGTCAGAAATTTCCCTTATTTTGGGGCAAAATTGCAGAAATTTCACTTATTTCAGGGAAATAAGTCAGAAATTCCACTTATATTGAGGCAAAAAAGACAGAAATTCCCTTTGTTTTGAGGGATAAAGACAGAAATTCCACTTATTTAGAGGCAAAAAGGCAGAAATTTCCCTTATTTTGGAGCAAAAATGAAGAAATTTCCCTTTTTTAAGGCAAAAAGGTATGCATTCTTCTTATTTTCGGGCAAAAAGGCAGAAATTCCTCGTATTTTGGAGCAAAATTGCAGAAATTCTCCTAATTGTGGGGCAAAAATGCAGAAATTCTCTATTTGTTGGGGCAAAAAAACAGAAATTCTTCTTATTTTGGGGCAAAACTCAGAAATTCCCCTTATTTTGGGGCAAAATTCCAGAAATTTCCCTTATTCTAAAGCAAAATTGCAGAAATTTCACTTATTTTTGGGCAAAGTTGCAGAAATTTTACTTATTTCAGGGAAAAAAGGCAGAAATTTTCCTTATTTTGGGGCAAAAAGGCAGAAATTCCCCATATTTTCAGGTAAAAAGGCTAAAATTCCCTTTATTTGGAGGAAAAGAGGCAGAAATTTCCCTTATTTTGGGGCAAAATTGCAGAAATTTCACTTATTTCAAAGTAATAAGTCAGAAATTCCCCTTATTTGGGGCAAAAAAGAAAGAAATTCCCTTTGTATTGGAGGAAAAGACAGAAATTCCACTTATTTAGAGGCAAAAAGTCAGAAATTGCTTTTATTTTGGAGCAAAAATGAAGAAATTTACATTTTTATGGCAAAAAGTTATGCATTCCCCTTACTTTCGGGATAAAAAGCAGAAATTCCCCTTATTTTGAAGCAAAATTGCAGAAATTCTCATAATTTTCAGGAAAAAAGTAAGAAATTCTCCTTATTTTGCGGCAAAAACAGAAAATATGTTTTTTTTGGGAACAAACAGTCAGAAATTCCCTTTATTTTGGGGCAAAATTGCAGAAATTTCCTTTACATTGTGGCAAAATTGCAGAAACTTCCCTTATTTTGGGGCAAAATTGCAGAAATTTCACTTATTTCAGGGTAATAAGTCAGAAATTCCCCTTATTTTGGGGCAAAAAAGACAGAAATTCCCTTTGTTTTGGGTGAAAAAGACAGAAATTCCACTTATTTAAAGGCAAAAAGGCAGAAATTCCCCTTATTTTGGAGCAAAAATGAAGAAATTTCCCTTTTTTATGGCAAAAATTTATGCATTCCCTTTATTTTTGGGAAAAGGCAGAAATTCCCCGTATTTTGGAGCAAAATTGCAGAAATTCCCCTAATTGTGGGGCAAAAAGGCAGAAATTCCCTATATGTTGGGGAAAAAAGACAGAAACTCTCTTTATTTTGGGGCAAAACTCAGAAATTCCACTTATTTTGGGGCAAAATTCCAGAAATTTCCTTTATTTTGTGAAAATATTGCAGAAATTTCACTTATTTTAGGGCAAAATTGGAGAAATTTCACTTATTTCAAAAAAAAGGCAGAAATTTTCCTTATTTTGGGGCAAAAATGTAGAAATTCTTAATATTTTGTGGCAAAAATGCAGAAATTCTCTTTATTTTGAGGTAAAAATGCTGAAATTTTTTTTATTTGGGGGCAAAAAGGCAGAAATTTCCCTCATTTTGGGGCAAAAAGACAGAAATTTCTTTTATTTTGCGGCAAAATTGCAGAAATTTCACTTATTTCAGGGCATAATTCAATAATTCCTTTTATTTTGGGGCAAAAAAATAGAAATTCCATTTATTTTTTGGTAAAAAGGCAGAAATTTCACTTTTTTTGAGGTAAAAAGGCAGAAATTCCTCTTATTTTGGGGCAAAAATGAAGTAATTTCCCTTTTTTGTGGTAAAAGGTATACATTCCCCTTACATTCGGGATAAAAAGCAGAAATTCCCCGTATTTTGAAGCAAAATTGCAGAAATTCTCATAATTTTCGGGCAAAAAGGCAGAAATTCCCTAATTTTGGGGCAAAAGGCAGAAATTCCCTTTATTTTGTGGCAAAAATCAGAAATTCCCCTTCTTTTGGGGAAAAATTCAAGAAATTTCCTTTATTTTGGGGCAAAATTTCAGGAATTTACCTTATTTTGGGGCAAAAAGGGAGAAATTCCCCTTATTTTGGAGCAAAATTGCAGAAATTTCCCTTATTATGTGGAAATATTGCAGAAATTTCCCTTAATTTAAGGCAAAATTGCAGAAATTTCACTTATTTCAGAGAAAAAAAGCAAAAATTTTTCTTATTTTGGCGCAAAAAGGCAGAAATTCCCATTATTTTGGGGCAAAAAAGACAGAAATTAAATTGGTTTTGGGGGAAAAAGACAGAAATTACACTTATTTAGAGGCAAAAAGGCAGAAATTCCCCTTATTTTGGAGCAAAAATGAAGAAATTCACCTTTTTATGGCAAAAAGGTATGCATTCCCCTTACTTTCGGGATAAAAGCAGAAATTCCTCGTATTTTGAAGCAAAATTGCAGAAATTCTCATAATTTTCGGGCTAAAAGGCAGAAATTCTCCTTATTTTGGGGCAAAAAGACAGAAAATCTCCTTTTTTTGGGAACAAACAGTCAGAAATTTCCCTTATTTTGAGGCAAAATTGCAGAAATTTTTTTTACATTGGGGCAAAATTTCAGAAATTTCCTTTATTTTGGGGCAAAATTGCAGAAATTTCACTTATTTCAGGGTAATAAGTCAGAAATTCTTCTTATGTTGGGGCAAAAAAGACAGAAATTCCCTTTGTTTTGGGGGAAAAAGACAGAAATTTCACTTATTTAGAGGCAAAAAGGAAGAAAATCTCTTTATTTTGTGCAAAAATGAAGAAATTCACCTTTTTATGGCAAAAAGGTATGCATTCCCCTTTCTTTCGAGATAAAAGCAGAAATTCCCCTTATTTTGAAGCAAAATTGCAGAAATTCTCATAATTTTCGGGCAAAAAGGCAGAAATTCTGCTTATTTTTTGGACAAAGAGAGAAAATCTCTTTTTTATGGGAATAAACAATCAGAAATTCCCCATATTTTGGGGTATAATTTCAGAAATTTCCTTTATTTTGGGGAAAAATGCAGGAATTTACCTTACTTTGGGGCACAATTTTAGAAATTTCCCTTATTTGGTGCAAAATTGCAGAAATTTCCTTTATTATGGGCATATATTGCAGAAATTTCCCTTAATTTAAGGCAAAATTGCAGAAATTTCACTTATTTCAGAGAAAAAGAGCAAAAATTTTTCTTATTTTGGGGCAAAAAGCCCGAAATTCCCTTTGTTTTGGGGGAAAAAGACAGAAATTCCACTTATTTAGAGGCAAAAAAGCAGAAATTCTTCTTATTTTGGAGCAAAAATGAAGAAATTTCCCTTTTTTATGGCATAAAGTTATGCATTCCCCTTATTTTCGGGCATAAAGGCAGAAATTCCCCGTATTTTGGAGCAAAATTGCAGAAATTCCCCTAATTGTGGGGCAAAAATGCAGATATTCTCTATATGTTGGGGAAAAAAAGACAGAAATTCCCCTTATTTTGGGGCAAAACTCAGAAATTCCACTTATTTTGGGGCAAAATTCCAGAAATTCCCCTTATTTTGGGACAAAATTGCAGAAATTTCACTTATTTTAGGGCAAAATTGTAGAAATTTCACTTATTTCAGGGAAAAAGGCAGAAATTTTCCTTATTTTGGAGCAAAAAGGCAGAAATTCCTAATACTTTGTGGCAAAAATGCAGAAATTCCCCTTATTTTGAGGTGAAAAGGCTGAAATTCCTTTAATTTGCGGGAAAAAAGGCAGAAATTTCCCTTATTTTGGGGCAAAATTGCAGAAATTTCAATTATTTCAGGGTAATAAGTCAGAAAATTTCTTGATTTTGGGGCAAAAAAGACAGAAAATCCCTTTCTTTTAGAGGAGAAACAGAAATTCCACTTATTTAGAGGCAAAAAAGCAGAAATTCCCCTTATTTTGGAGCAAAAATGAAGAAATTTCCCTTTTTTAAGGCAAAAAGTTATGCATTCCCCTTTTTTTCGTGCAAAAAGGCAGAAATTCCCCGTATTTTGGAGCAAAATTGCAGAAATTCCCCTAATTGTGGTGCAAAAAGGCAGAAATTCCCTATATGTTGGGGCAAAAACACAGAAATTCTCTTTATTTTGGGGCAAAACTCAGAAATTCCACTTATTTTGGGGCAAAATTGCAGAAATTTCACTTACTTCAGGGAAAAAAGGCAGAAATTCCTAATATTTTGTGGCAAAAATGCAGAAATTCCCCTTATTTTGAGGTAAAAAGGGTGAAATTCCCCTTATTTTTGGGCAAAAAGGCAAAAATTTCCCTTATTTTGGGGCAAAATTGCAGAAACTTCACTTATTTCAGAGTAATAAGTCAAAAATTTTTCTTATTTTGGGGCAAAAAAGAAAATCCCTTTGTTTTGGGGAAAAAAGACAGAAATTCCAATTATTTAGAGGCAAAAAAGCAGAAATTCTCCTTATTTTGAAGCAAAAATGAAGAAATTTCACTTTTTTAAGGCAAAAGGGTATGCATTCTTCTTATTTTCGGGCAAAAAGGCAGAAATTCCTCGTATTTTGGAGCAAAATTGCAAAAATTCCCTTAATTGTGGGGCAAAAATGCTGAAATTCCCTATATGTTGGGGCAAAAGACAGAAATTCTCCTTATTTTGGGGCAAAACTCAGAAATTCCACTTATTTTGGGGCAAAATTCCAGAAATTTCCCTAATTCTGGGGCAAAATTGCAGAAATTTCACTTATTTTGGGCAAAATTTCACAAATTTCACTTATTTCAGGGGAAAAAAGGAATTTTGTTATTTTGGTGCAAAAAGGCAGAAATTCTCCTTATTTTGAGGTAAAAAGGCTAAAATTCCCCTTATTTGGGGGCAAAGAGGCAGAAATATCCCTTAATTTGGGCCAAAATTGCAGAAATTTCACTTATTACAGGGTAATAAATCAGAAATTCTCCTTAATTTTGGGCAAAAAAGACAGAAATTCCCTTTGTTTTGGGGCAAAAAGAAGAAATTCCACTTATTTAGAGGCAAGAAGGCAGAAATTCCCCTTATTTTGGAGCAAAAATGAAGAAATTTTCCTTTTTATGGCAAAAAGGTATGCATTCCCATTATTTTCGGGCAAAAAGGCAGATTCCCCGTATTTTGGAGCAAAATTGCAGAAATTCCTCTAAATTTGGGGCAAAAGGCAGAAATTCCCTTTATTTCGGGGCAAAAATCATAAATTCCCCTTATTTTGGGGCAAAATTCAAGAAATTTCTTTTATTTTGAGGCAAAATTGAAGGAATTTACCTTATTTTGGGGCACAACTGCAGAAATTTTTCTTATTTGGGGCAAAATTGCAGAAATTTCACTTATTTTCAGGTAAAAAGGCTGAAATTTCCTTTATTTTGGGGCAAAAACGCAGAAATTCCCATTTTTTTGGGGCAAAAAAGGAGAAATTCACCTTATTTTTAGGTAAAATTGCAGAAATTTCATATATTTCAGGGCAAAAAGGTAGAAATTTCCCTAATTTGAGGCAAAATTGCAGAAATTTCACTTATTTCAGGGTAATAAGTCAGAGATTCCCCTTATTTTGGGCCAAAAAACCCAGAAATTCCCTTTGTTTTGGGGGAAAAAGAAAGAAATTCCACTTATTGAGAAGCAAAAAGGCAGAAATTCCCCTTATTTTGGAGCAAAAAATGAAGAAATTTCCCTTTTTTTATGGCAAAAAGTTATGCATTCCCCTTATTTTCGTGCAAAAAGGCAGAAATTCCCCGTATTTTGGAGCAGAATTGCAGAAATTCCCCTAATTGTGGTGCAAAAAGGCAGAAATTCCCTATATGTTGGGGCAAAAACACAGAAATTCTCATTATTTTGGGTCAAAACTAAGAAATTCCACTTATTTTGGGGAAAATTGCAGAAATTTCACTTACTTCAGGGAAAAAAGGCAGAAATTCCTAATATTTTGTGGCAAAAATGCAGAAATTCCCCTTATTTTGAGGTAAAAAGGTGAAATTCCCCTTATTTGTGGGCAAAAAGGCAAAAATTTCCCTTATTTTGGGGCAAAATTGCAGAAACTTCACTTATTTCAGAGTAATAAGTCAGAAATTTTTTTTACTTTGGGGCAAAAAAGACAGAAAATCCCCTTGTTTTGGGGAAAAAAGACAGAAATTCCACTTATTTAGAGGCAAAAAAAGCAGAAATTCCCCTTATTTTGAAGCAAAAATGAAGAAATTTCCCTTTTTTAAGGCAAAAAGGTATGCATTCTTCTTATTTTCGGGCAAAAAGGCAGAAATTCCCCGTATTTTAGAGCAATATTGCAAAAATTCCCCTAATTGTGGGGCAAAAATGCAGAAATTCCCTATATGTTGGGGCAAAAGAGAGAAATTCTTATTTTGGGGCAAAACTCAGAAATTCCACTTATTTTGGGGCAAAATTCCAGAAATTTCCCTTATTCTGGGGCAAAATTGCAGAAATTTAACTTATTTTATTCAAAATTGCAGAAATTTCACTTATTTCAGGGAAAAAAAGGAATTTTGTTAATTTGGGGCAAAAAGGCAGAAATTCCCATTATTTTGAGGTAAAAATGCTGAAATTCCCCTTATTTGGGGGCAAAAAGGAAGAAATATCCCTTATTTTGGGGCAAAATTGCAGAAATTTCACTTATTACAGGGTAATAAGTCAGAAATTCTCTTTAATTTGGGGCAAAAAAGACAGAAATTCCCTTTGTTTTGGGGCAAAAAGAAGAAATTCCACTTATTTAGAGGCAAGAAGGCAGAAATTCCCCTTATTTTGGAGCAAAAATGAAGAAATTTCCCTTTTTATGGCAAAAAGGTATGCATTCCCATTATTTTCGGGCAAAAAGGCAGAAATTCCTCGTATTTTGGAGCAAAATTGCAGAAATTCCCCTAAATTTGGGGCAAAAGGCAGAAATTCCCTATATTTTGGGGCAAGAATCATAAATTCCCCTTATTTTGGGGCAAAATTCAAGAAATTTCTTTTATTTTGAGGAAAAATTGAAGGAATTTACCTTATTTTGGGGCACAATTGCAGAAATTTTTCTTATTTGCGGCAAAATTGCAGAAATTTCACTTATTTTCATGTAAAAAGGCTGAAATTTCCTTTATTTTGGGTCAAAAAGGGAGAAATTTCCCTTATTTTGGGGCAAAATTGCAGAAATTTTTCTTATTATTGGGAAAAATTGCAGCAATTTTCCTTATTTTAGGGCAAAATTGCAGCAATTTCACTTATTTCAGAGAAAAAAGTAAAAATTTTTCTTATTTTGGGGCAAAAAAAAGAAATTCCCATTATTTTGGGGCAAAAAGGCAAAAATTCACCTTATTTTGGGGTAAAATTGCAGACATTTCACATATTTCAGAGCAAAAAGGCAGAAATTTCCCTTATTTTGGGGCAAAATTGCAGAAATTTCACTTATTTCAGGGTAATAAGTCAGAAATTCCCCTTATTTTGGGGCAAAAAAATACAGAAATTCCCTTTGTTTTGGGGGAAAAAGACAGAAATTCCACTTATTTAGAGGCAAAAAAGCAGAAATTCTTCTCATTCTGGAGCAAAAATGAAGAAATTTTCCTCGTTTATGGAAAAAGGTTATGCATTCCCCTTATTTTCGGGCAAAAAGGCAGAAATTCCCTGTGTTTTGGAGCAAAATTGCAGAAATTCCCCTAATTGTGGGGCAAAAAGTCAGAAATTCCCTATATGTTGGGGCAAAAACACAGAAATTCTCCTTATTTTTGGGGCAAAATTCAGAAATTTCCCTTATTTTGGGGCAAAATTCCAGAAATTTCCCTTATTTTGGGGCAAAATTGAAGAAATTTCACTTAATTTGGTGCAAAATTGCAGAAATTTCAATTATTTAAAAAAAAGGCAGAAATTTTTCTTATTTTGGGGCAAAAATGCAGAAATTCCCCTTATTTTGAGTAAAAATGCTGAAATTCCCCTTATTTGGGGGCAAAAAGGCAGAAATTTCCCTTATTTTGGGGCAAAGAGAAAGAAATTCCCCTTATTTTGTGGCAAAAATGCAGAAATTTCTTTTATTTTGGGGCAAAATTGCAGAAATTTCACATATTTCAGGGCATAATTCAAAAATTCCTTTTATTTTGGGGCAAAATGACAGAAATTCCGTTTATTTTTGGGTAAAATGCCAGAGATTTCACTTATTTTGAGGTAAAAAGGCAGAAATTGCTCTAATTTTGGGGCAAAAATGAAGAAATTTCCCTTTTTGTGGCAAAAGGTGTACATTCCCCTTATTTTCGCGATAAAAAGCAGAAATTCCCCATATTTTGAAGCAAAATTGCAGAAATTCTCTCAATTTTCGGGCAAAAAGGCAGAAATTCTCCTTACTTTGGGGCAAAAAGACATAAAATCTTCTTTTTCGGGAGCACACAGTCAGAAATTCCCCTTATTTTGAAGCAAAATTGCAGAAATTTTCTTTACATTGGGGCAAAATTGCAGAAATTTCCCTTATTTTGGGGCGAAATTGCAGAAATTTCACTTATTTCAGGGTAATAAGTCAGAAATTTACCTTATTTTGAGGCAAAAAAGACAGAAATTCCCTTTGTTTTGAAGTAAAAATACAGAAATTCCACTTATATAGAGGCAAAAAAGAAGAAATTCCCTTTATTTTGGAGCAAAAATGAAGAAATTTCACTTTTTATGGCAAAAAGGTATGCTTTCCCATTATTTTCGGGCAAAAAGGCAGAAATTCCTTGTATATTGGAGCAAAAATGCAGAAATTCCCCTTTATTTAGGCAAAAGGCAGAAATTCCCTTTATTTTGGGGCAAAAATCAGAAATTCCCATTATTTTGGGGCAAAATTCCAGAAATTTCCTTTATTTTGGGGCAAAATTGCAGGAATTTACCTTATTTTGGGGCAAAATTGTAGAAATTTCCCTTATTTTGGGCAAAATTGCAGAAATTTCACTTATTTTCAGGTAAAAAGGCTGAAATTTCCTTTGTTTTGGTGCTAAAAGGAAGAAATTCCCCTTATTTTGGGGCAAAATTGCAGAAATTTTTCTTATTATGTGAAAAAATTGCAAAAATTTCCCTTATTTTAGGGCAAAATTGCAGAAATTTCACTTATTTCATAGAAAAATCAAAAATTTTTCTTATTTTTGGTCAAAAAGGCAGAATTTCCCATTATTTTGGGGCCAAAAGGCAGAAATTCACCTTATTTTGGGGCAAAAAGGCAGAAATTCACCTTATTTTGGGGTAAAATTGAGGAATTTCATATATTTCAGGGCAAAAAGACAGAAATTTCCCTTATTTTGGGGCAAAATTGCAGAAATTTCACTTATTTCAAGGTAATAAGTCAGAAATTTTCTTTATTTTGGGGCAAAAATACAGAAATTACCTTTTTTGAGAGGGAAAAAAACAGAAATTCCACTTATTTAGAGGCAAAAAAGCAGAAATTCTCCTTAGTTTGGAGCAAAAATGAAGAAATTTCCATTTTTTAAGGCAAAAAGGTATGCATTCCCCTTATTTTCGGGCAAAAAGGCAGAAATTCACCGTATTTTGGAGCAAAATTGCAGAAATTCCTCCAATTTCGGGGCAAAAGGCAGAAATTCTCTTTATTTTTGGGCAAAAATCAGAAATTCCCCTTAATTTGGGCCAAAAGTCCAGAAATTTCCTTTATTTTGGGGCAAAATTGCAGAAATTTAACTTATTTATGGGCAAAATTGCAGAAATTTCAGTTATTTCAGAGAAAAAAAGCAAAAATTTTTTTTATTTTTGGGCAAAAAGGCAGAAATTCCCATTATTTTGGGGCAAAAAGGCAGAAATTCACCTTATTTTGGGGTAAAATTGCAGAAATTTCACAGCAAAAAGACAGAAATTTCCCTTATTTTGGGTCAAAATTGCAGAAATTTCACTTATTTCAGGGTAATAAGTCCGAAATTTTCTTTATTTTGGGGCAAAAATACAGAAATTACCTTTTTTGGGGGGGAAAAATACAGAAATTCCATTTATTTAGATGCAAAAATTAAGAATTTTCCCTTTTTTTTATAGCAAAAAGGTATGCATTCCCCTTATTTTCGGGCAATAAAGGCAGAAATTCACCGTATTTTGGAGCAAAATTGCAGAAATTCCCCTAATTTTAGGGCAAAAGCAGAAATTCTCTTTATTTTGGGGCAAAAATCAGAAATTCCCCTTACTTTCGGGCAAAATTCCAGAAATTTCCTTTATTTTGGGGCAAAATTGCAGAAATTTATCTTATTTATGGGCAAAATTGCAGAATTTTCACTTATTTCAGGGAAAAAAGGCAGAAATTTTCTTTATTTTGGGGCAAAAAGGCACAAATTCCTAATATTTTGTGGCAAAAATGCTGAAATTCCCCTTATTTTGAGGTAAAAAGGCTGAAATTTCCCGTATTTGGGGGCAAAAAGGCAGAAATTTTTTTTATTTTGGGGCAAAATAGCAGGAATTTACTTTATTTTGGGGCAAAATTGCCGAAATTTCACTTATTTCAGGGTAATAAGTCAAAAATTTTCCTTATTTTATGGCAAAAAAGACAGAAATTCTCTTTGTTTTTGGGGAAAAAGTCAGAAATTCCACTTATTTAGAGGAAAAAAGGCAGAAATTCCCCTCATTTTGGAGCAAAAATGAAGAAATTTCTTTTTTTATGGCAAAAAGGTATGCATTCCCCTTATTTTCGGGGAAAAGGGCAGAAATTCCCCGTATTTTGGAGCAAAATTTCAGAAAATCCCCTAATTATGGGGCAAAAAGGCAGAAATTCTCTATATGTTAAGGTAAAAATACAGAAATTCTTTTTATTTGGGGGCAAAACTCAGAAATTCCACTTATTTAGAAGAAAAATGGCAGAAATTCCTCTTATTTTGGAGCAAAAATGAAGAAATTTCCCTTTTTTATGGCAAAAAGGTATGCATTCTCTTTATTTTCGGGCAAAAAGGCAGAAATTCCCTGTATTTTGGAGCAAAATTGCAGAAATTCCCCTAATTTTGGGGCAAAAGGCAGAAATTCCCCTTATTTTTGGGTAAAATTGCAGAAATTTCAAATATTTCGGGGCAAAATGGTAGAAATTCCCCTTATTTTGGGGCAAAAAGATGAAATCCATAATTTTTGGCTAAAATTGAAGAAATTTCACTTATTTCGGGACAAAAAGGCAAAAATTCCACTTAATTTCGGGCAAAAAGGCAGAAATTCCCTTTATTTTGGAGCAAAATTGCAGAAATTCCCTTAATATTGGTGCAAAAATGCAGAAATTCCCTTTATTTTGGGGCAAAAAGGCAGAAATTCCCCATATTTTGGTGCAAAAAGGCTGAAATTCCCCTTATTTTGAGGTCAAATGCTGAAATTCCTCATATTTTGGGGCAAAAGGCAGAAATTCCCCTCATTTTGGGGCAAAAAGGCACAAATTTCCCTTATTTTCGGGCAAAATTGCTGAAATTTCACTTATTTCAGAGTAAAAAGTCAGAAATTCCCCTTATTTTGAAGCAAAAAGCAGAAATTTCTTTTATTATGGTACAAAATTGAAGAAATTTTCCTTATTTTGGAACAAAAAGGCAGTAATTCCCCATATTTTGGGGCAAAAGGCAGAAATTCTTCTTATTTTGAGGTAAAATGCAGAAATTCCCCTTATTTAGAGGTAAAATGCAGAAATTATCCAAATATTGGGGGAAAATGCAGAAATTTTTTTTATTTTGGTGCTAAAAGGCAGAAATTTGCCATATTTTGAAGCAAAATTGCAGAAATTCTCATAATTTTCAGGCAAAAAGTCAGGAATTCTTCTTATTTTGGGGCAAAAAGACAGAAAATCTCTTTTTTTAGGGGGCAAAAAGTCAGAAATTCCCTTTATTTTGGGGTAAAATTGCAGAAATTTCACTTATTTCAGAAAAAATGCAGAAATTTTCTTATTTTGGGGCAAAAAGGCAGAAATTTCTATTATTTTGGTACAAAATTGCAGAAATTTTTCTTATTTTGGGACAAAAAGGCAGAAATTCCCCATATTTTGAGGCAAAAAGGCTGAAATTCCCCTTATTTTCGGGCAAAAATCAGAAATTCCCCTTATGTTGGGGCAAAAAGACAGAAATTTCGTTTATTATTGGGGAAAAGGCAGAAATTGCACTTATTTTGAGAAAAAGGCGGAAAATTTCCTTATTTTCTGGCAAAAATGAAGAAATTTCCTTTTTTTATGGCAAAAAGGTATACATTCCATATTTTTGGGCAAAAAGTCAGAAAATCTCCGTATTTTGGAGCAAAATTGCAGAAATGCCCCTAATATTGGGGCAAAAAGGCAGAAATTCCCTATATGTTGGGGCAAAAAGAAAGAAATTCTTTTTATTTTGGGCCAAAACTCAGAAATTCCACTTATTTAGAGGCAAAATGGCACAAATTCCTCTTATTTTGGAGCAAAAATAAAAAAAATTCCCTTTTTTATGGCAAAAAGGTATGCATTCTCCTTATTTTCAGGCAAAGAGGCAGAAATTCCTTGTATTTTGGAGCAAAATTGCAGAAATTCCCCTAATTTGGGGCAAAAGGCCGAAATTCCCCTTAGTTTGGGGTAAAATTGCAGAAATTTCAAATATTTCAGGCAAAATGGCAGAAATTCCCCTTATTTTGGGGCAAAAAGATGAAATCCATAATTTTTGGTTAAAATTGAAGAAATTACACTTATTTCGGGACAAAAAGGCAGAAATTCCACTTAATTTCGGGCAAAAAGGCAGAAATGACCTGTATTTGGGAGCAAAATTGCAGAAATTCCCCTAATATTGGTGCAAAAATGCAGAAATTCCCTTTATTTTGGGGCAAAAAGGCAGAAATTCTTCATATTTTGGTGCAAAAAGGCTGAAATTCCCCTTATTTTGAGGGAAAATGCTGAAATTCCCCATATTTTGGGGCAAAAGGCAGAAATTCCCCTCATTTTTGGGCAAAAAGGCACAAATTTCCCTTATTTTCGGGCAAAATTGCAGAAATTTCATTTATTTCAGGGTAAAAAGTCAGAAATTCCCCTTATTTTGGGGCAAAAAGCAGAAATTTCTTTTATTATGGTACAAAATTGAAGAAATTTTCCTTATTTTGGAACAAAAAGGCAGAAATTCCCCATATTTTGGGGCAAAAGGCAGAAATTCTTCTTATTTTGAGGTAAAATGCAGAAATTCCCCGTATTTTAAAGCAAAATTGCAGAAATTCTCATAATTTTCAGGCAAAAAGGCAGAAATTCTCCTTATTTTTGGGCAAAAAGACAGAAAATCTTCTTTTTTAGGAGGCAAAACGTCAGAAATTCCCCTTATTTTGGGGCAAAATTGCAGAAATTTCCTTTACATTTGGACAAAATTGCAGAAATTTCCCTTATTTTGGAGCAAAATTGCAGAAATTTCACTTATTTCAGAAAAAATGCAGAAATTTTCTTATTTTGTGGCAAAAAGGCAGAAATTTCTATTATTTTGGTACAAAATTGCAGAAATTTTTCTTATTTTGGGACAAAAAGGCAGAAATTCCCCATATTTTGGGGCAAAAAGGCTGAAATTCCCCTTATTTTCGGGCAAAAATCAGAAATTCCCCTTATGTTGGGGCAAAAAGAAAGAAATTTCGTTTATTTTTTGGAAAAGGCAGAAATTGCACTTATTTTGAGTCAAAAAGGTGGAAAATTTCCTTATTTTCGGGCAAAAATGAAGAAATTTCTTTTTTTTATGGCAAAAAGGTATACATTCCCTTTATTTTCGGGCAAAAAGGCAGAAATTCCCCGTATTTTGGAGCAAAATTGCAGAAATTCCCCTAATTGTGGGGCAAAAAGGCAGAAATTCCCTATATGTTGGGGCAAAAAGACAGAAATTCTCTTTATTTTAGGGCAAAACTCAGAAATTTCACTTATTTTAGGGCAAAATTGCAGAAATTTCAGTTATTTCAGAGAAAAAATGCAAAATTTTTTTTTATTTTGGGGCAAAAACGCAGAAATTCCCCTTATTTTGGGGTAAAATTGCAGAAATTTCACATATTTCAGGGCAAAAAGACAGAAATTTTCCTTATTTTGGGGCAAAATTGCAGAAAATTCACTTATTTCAGGGTAATAATTCAGAAATTTTCCTTATTTTGGGGCAAAAAAGACAGAAATTCCCTTTGTTTTCGAGGAAAAAGACAGAAATTCCACTTATTTAGAGGCAAAAAGGTAGAAATTCCCCTTATTTTGGAGCAAAAATGAAGAAATTTCCCTTTTTTATGGCAAAAAAGTATGCATTCCCCTTATTTTCGGGCAAAAATCAGAAATTCCCCGTATTTTGGAGTAAAAATGCAGAAATTCGCCTAATTTTGGGGAAAAAGGCAGAAATTCCCCTTATTTTGTGGTAAAATTGCAGAAATTTCAAATATTTCAGGGCAAAATGGAGGAAATTCCCATTATTTTGGGGCAAAAAGATGAAATCCATAATTTTTGGCTAAAATGGAGGAAATTTCACTTATTTCGGGACAAAAAGGCAGAAATTCCACTTAATTTTGGGCAAAAAGGCAGAAATGACCTGTATTTTGGAGCAAAATTGCAGAAATTCCCTTAATATTGGTGCAAAAATGCAGAAATTCCCTTTATTTTGGGGCAAAAAGGCAGAAATTCCCCATATTTTGGTGCAAAAAGGCTGAAATTCCCCTTATTTTGAGGTCAAATGCTGAAATTCCTCATATTTTGGGGCAAAAGGCAGAAATTCCCCTCATTTTGGGGTAAAAAGGCACAAATTTCCCTTATTTTCGGGCAAAATTGCTGAAATTTCACTTATTTCAGAGTAAAAAGTCAGAAATTCCCCTTATTTTGAAGCAAAAAGCAGAAATTTCTTTTATTATGGTACAAAATTGAAGAAATTTTCCTTATTTTGGAACAAAAAGGCAGTAATTCCCCATATTTTGGGGCAAAAGGCAGAAATTCTTCTTATTTTGAGGTAAAATGCAGAAATTCCCCTTATTTAGAGGTAAAATGCAGAAATTATCCAAATATTGGGGGAAAATGCAGAAATTTTTTTTATTTTGGTGCTAAAAGGCAGAAATTTGCCATATTTTGAAGCAAAATTGCAGAAATTCTCATAATTTTCAGGCAAAAAGTCAGGAATTCTTCTTATTTTGGGGCAAAAAGACAGAAAATCTCTTTTTTTAGGGGGCAAAAAGTCAGAAATTCCCTTTATTTTGGGGTAAAATTGCAGAAATTTCACTTATTTCAGAAAAAATGCAGAAATTTTCTTATTTTGGGGCAAAAAGGCAGAAATTTCTATTATTTTGGTACAAAATTGAAGAAATTTTTCTTATTTTGGGACAAAAAGGCAGAAATTCCCCATATTTTGAGGCAAAAAGGCTGAAATTCCCCTTATTTTCGGGCAAAAATCAGAAATTCCCCTTATGTTGGGGCAAAAAGACAGAAATTTCGTTTATTATTGGGGAAAAGGCAGAAATTGCACTTATTTTGAGAAAAAGGCGGAAAATTTCCTTATTTTCTGGCAAAAATGAAGAAATTTCCTTTTTTTATGGCAAAAAGGTATACATTCCATATTTTTGGGCAAAAAGTCAGAAAATCTCCGTATTTTGGAGCAAAATTGCAGAAATGCCCCTAATATTGGGGCAAAAAGGCAGAAATTCCCTATATGTTGGGGCAAAAAGAAAGAAATTCTTTTTATTTTGGGCCAAAACTCAGAAATTCCACTTATTTAGAGGCAAAATGGCACAAATTCCTCTTATTTTGGAGCAAAAATAAAAAAAATTCCCTTTTTTATGGCAAAAAGGTATGCATTCTCCTTATTTTCAGGCAAAGAGGCAGAAATTCCTTGTATTTTGGAGCAAAATTGCAGAAATTCCCCTAATTTGGGGCAAAAGGCCGAAATTCCCCTTAGTTTGGGGTAAAATTGCAGAAATTTCAAATATTTCAGGCAAAATGGCAGAAATTCCCCTTATTTTGTGGCAAAAAGTTGAAATCCATAATTTTTGGTTAAAATTGAAGAAATTACACTTATTTCGGGACAAAAAGGCAGAAATTCCACTTAATTTCGGGCAAAAAGGCAGAAATGACCTGTATTTGGGAGCAAAATTGCAGAAATTCCCCTAATATTGGTGCAAAAATGCAGAAATTCCCTTTATTTTGGGGCAAAAAGGCAGAAATTCTTCATATTTTGGTGCAAAAAGGCTGAAATTCCCCTTATTTTGAGGGAAAATGCTGAAATTCCCCATATTTTGGGGCAAAAGGCAGAAATTCCCCTCATTTTTGGGCAAAAAGGCACAAATTTCCCTTATTTTCGGGCAAAATTGCAGAAATTTCATTTATTTCAGGGTAAAAAGTCAGAAATTCCCCTTATTTTGGGGCAAAAAGCAGAAATTTCTTTTATTATGGTACAAAATTGAAGAAATTTTCCTTATTTTGGAACAAAAAGGCAGAAATTCCCCATATTTTGGGGCAAAAGGCAGAAATTCTTCTTATTTTGAGGTAAAATGCAGAAATTCCCCGTATTTTAAAGCAAAATTGCAGAAATTCTCATAATTTTCAGGCAAAAAGGCAGAAATTCTCCTTATTTTTGGGCAAAAAGACAGAAAATCTTCTTTTTTAGGAGGCAAAACGTCAGAAATTCCCCTTATTTTGGGGCAAAACTGCAGAAATTTCCTTTACATTTGGACAAAATTGCAGAAATTTCCCTTATTTTGGAGCAAAATTGCAGAAATTTCACTTATTTCAGAAAAAATGCAGAAATTTTCTTATTTTGTGGCAAAAAGGCAGAAATTTCTATTATTTTGGTACAAAATTGCAGAAATTTTTCTTATTTTGGGGCAAAAAGGCAGAAATTCCCCATATTTTGGGGCAAAAAGCCTGAAATTCCCCTTATTTTCGGGCAAAAATCAGAAATTCCCCTTATGTTGGGGCAAAAAGAAAGAAATTTCGTTTATTTTTTGGAAAAGGCAGAAATTGCACTTATTTTGAGTCAAAAAGGTGGAAAATTTCCTTATTTTCGGGCAAAAATGAAGAAATTTCTTTTTTTATGGCAAAAAGGTATACATTCCCTTTATTTTCGGGCAAAAAGGCAGAAATTCCCCGTATTTTGGAGCAAAATTGCAGAAATTCCCCTAATTGTGGGGCAAAAAGGCAGAAATTCCCTATATGTTGGGGCAAAAAGACAGAAATTCTCTTTATTTTAGGGCAAAACTCAGAAATTTCACTTATTTTAGGGCAAAATTGCAGAAATTTCAGTTATTTCAGAGAAAAAATGCAAAAATTTTTTTTATTTTGGGGCAAAAAGGCAGAAATTCCCCTTATTTTGGGGTAAAATTGCAGAAATTTCACATATTTCAGGGCAAAAAGACAGAAATTTTCCTTATTTTGGGGCAAAATTGCAGAAAATTCACTTATTTCAGGGTAATAAATCAGAAATTTTCCTTATTTTGGGGCAAAAAAGACAGAAATTCCCTTTGTTTTCGAGGAAAAAGACAGAAATTCCACTTATTTAGAGGCAAAAAGGTAGAAATTCCCCTTATTTTGGAGCAAAAATGAAGAAATTTCCCTTTTTTATGGCAAAAAAGTATGCATTCCCCTTATTTTCGGGCAAAAATAAGAAATTCCCCGTATTTTGGAGTAAAAATGCAGAAATTCGCCTAATTTTGGGGAAAAAGGCAGAAATTCCCCTTATTTTGTGGTAAAATTGCAGAAATTTCAAATATTTCAGGGCAAAATGGAGGAAATTCCCATTATTTTGGGGCAAAAAGATGAAATCCATAATTTTTGGCTAAAATGGAGGAAATTTCACTTATTTCGGGACAAAAAGGCAGAAATTCCACTTAATTTTGGGCAAAAAGGCAGAAATGACCTGTATTTTGGAGCAAAATTGCAGAAATTCCCTTAATATTGGTGCAAAAATGCAGAAATTCCCTTTATTTTGGGGCAAAAAAGCAGAAATTCTACATATTTTGGTGCAAAAAGGCTGAAATTCCCCTTATTTTGAGGTAAAATCCTAAAATTCCCCATATTTTGGGGCAAAAGGCAGAAATTCCCCTCATTTTGGGGCAAAAAGGCACAAATTTCCCTTATTTTCGGGCAAAATTGCAGAAATTTCATTTATTTCAGGGTAAACAGTCAGAAATTCCCCTTATTTTGGGGCAAAAAGCAGAAATTTCTTTGATTATGGTACAAAATTGAAGAAATTTTCCTTATTTTGAAACAAAAAGGCAGAAATTCCCCATATTTTGGGGCAAAAGGCAGAAATTCTTCTTATTTTGAGGTAAAATGCAGAAATTCCCTTTATTTAAAGGTAAAATGCTGAAATTCCCCAAATATTCGGCGGAAATGCAGAAATTCCCTTTATTTTGGGGCTAAAAAGCAGAAATTCCCCATATTTTGAAGCAAAATTGCAGAAATTCTCATAATTTTCAGGCAAATAGGCAGAAATTCTCCTTATTTTGGGGCAAAAAGACAGAAAATCTCCTTTTTTCGGGGGCAAAAAGTCAGAAATTCCCCTTATTTTGGGGCAAAATTGCAGAAATTTATTTTACATTTGGGCAAAATTGCAGAAATTTCCCTTATTTTGGGTCTAAATTGCAGAAATTTCACTTATATCAGAAAAAATGCAAAAATTTTATTATTTTGGGGCAAAAAGGCAGAAATTTCTATTATTTTGTTACAAAATTGCAGAAATTTGTCTTATTTTGGGGCAAAAGGCAGAAATTCCCCATATTTTGGGGCAAAAAGGCTCAAATTCCCCTTATTTTCGGGCAAAAAGTCAGAAATTCCTCTTATGTTGGGGAAAAAAGACAGAAATTTCGTTTATTTTTGGGAAAAAGGCAGAAATTGCACTTATTTTGAGTCAAAAAGGCGGAAAATTTTCTTATTTTCGGGCAAAAATGAAGAAATTTCCCTTTTTTATGGCAAAAAGGTATACATTCCCTTTATTTTCGGGCAAAAAGGCAGAAATTCTCCATATTTTGGAGCACAATTGCAGAAATTCCCCTAATTGTGGGGCAAAAAGGCAGTAATTCCCCATATTTTTGGGCAAAAAGACAGAAATTCTCCTTATTTTGGGGCAAAACTCAGAAATTTCACTTGTTTTAGGGCAAAATTGCAGAAATTTCAGTTATTTCAGAGAATAAAGGCAAAAATTTTTCTTATTTTGGGGCAAAAATGCAGAAATTCCCATTATTTTGGGGCAAAAAGACAGAAATTCACCTAATTTTGGGGTAAATTTGCAGAAATTTCACATATTTCAGGGCAAAAAGGCAGAAATTTACCTTATTTTGGGGCAAAATTGCAGAAATTTCACTTATTTCAGGGTAATAAGTCAGAAATTTTCTATATTTCGGGGCAAAAAAGACAGAAATTACCTTTTTTTGGGGGGAAAAAGACAGAAATTCCACTTATTTTCAGGAAAAAGGCAGAAATTCCCCTTTTTTTGGAGCAAAAATGAAGAAATTTCGCTTTTTCATGGCAAAAAGGTATGCATTTCCCTTATTTTCGGGCAAAAGCAGAAATTCCCCGTATTTGGAACAAATTTGCAGAAAATCCCCTAATTTTGGGGCAAAAGGCAGAAATTCCCTTTATTTTGGGGCAAAAATCAGAAATTTTCATTACTTTTGGGCAAAATTGCAGAAATTTCACTTATTTAGGGAAAAAATTGCAGAATTTTAACTTATTTCAGGGAAAAAAGCAAAATTTTTTTTTATTTTGGGGCAAAAAGGCAGAAATTCCTAATATTTTGTGGCAAAAATGCAGAAATTCCCATTTTTTTGAGGTATAAAGGCTGAAATTTAACTTATTTGGGGGCAAAAAGGCAGAAATTTTTTTTATTTTGGGGCAAAATTGCAGGAATTTACTTTATTTTGGGGCAAAATTGCAGAAATTTCACTTATTTCAGGGTAATAAGTCAGAAATTTTCCTTAATTTGTGGCAAAAAAGACAGAAATGCCCTTTGTTTTGGGGGAAAAAGACAGAAATTCCACTTATTTAGAGGCAAAAAGGCAGAACTTCCACTTATTTTGGAGCAAAAATGAAAAAATTTTCCTTTTTTATGGCAAAAAGGTATGCATTCCCCTTATTTTCGGGCAAAAATGCAGAAATTCCCCGTATTTTGAAGCAAAATTGCAGAAATTCCCCTAATTTTGGGGCAAAAAGGCAGAAATTCTCTATATTTTGGGGCAAAAGGACAGAAATTCTTTTTATTTTGGGGCAAAACTCAGAAATTCCACTTATTAAGAGGCAAAATGGCAGAAATTCCTCTTATTTTGGAGCCAAAATGAAGAAATTTCCTTTTTTTATGGCAAAAAGTTATGCATTCCCCTTATTTTCGGGCAAAAAGGCAGAAATTCCTTGTATTTTGGAGCAAAATTGCAGAAATTCCCCTAATTTTGGGGCAAAAGGCAGAAATTCCCCTTATTTTGGGGTAAAGTTGCAGAAATTTCAAATATTCAGGGCAAAATGGCAGAAATTCCCCTTATTTTGGGGCAAAGAGATGAAATCCATAATTTTTGGCTAAAATTGAAGAAATTTCACTTATTTCGGGACAAAAAGGCAGAAATTCCACTTAATTTCGGGCAAAAAGGCAGAAATGACCCGTATTTTGGAGCAAAATTGCAGAAATTCCCCTAATATTGGTGCAAAAATGCAGAAATTCCCTTTATTTTGGGGCAAAAAGGCAGAATTTCTCCATATTTTGGTGCAAAAAGGCTAAAATTTCCTTTATTTTGAGGTAAAATCCTAAAATTCCCCATAATTTGGGGCAAAAGGCAGAAATTCCCCTCATTTTGGGGCAAAAAGGCACAAATTTACCTAATTTTCGGGCAAAATTGCAGAAATTTCATTTATTTCAGGGTAAAATGTCAGAAATTTCCCTTATTTTGGGGCAAAAAACAGAAATTTCTTTTTTTATGGTACAAAATTGAAGATATTTTTCTTATTTTAGAACAAAAAGGCAGAAATTCCCCATATTTTGGGACAAAAGGCAGAAATTCTTTTTATTTTGAGGTAAAATGCAGAAATTCCTGTTATTTAGAGGTAAAATGCAGAAATTCCCCAAATATTGGGGGAAAATGCAGAAATTCCCTTTATTTTGTGCCTAAAAGGCAGAAATTCCCTGTATTTTGAAGCAAAATTGCAGAAATTCTCATAATTTTCAGACAAAAAGGCAGAAATTCTCATTATTTTGGGGTAGAAAGACAGAAAATCTCCTATTTCGGGGACAAAAAGTCAGAAATTCCCCTTATTTTGGGGCAAAATGGCAGAAATTTCCCTTATTTTGGGGAAAAATTGCAAATATTTCACTTATTTCAGAAAAAATGAAGAAATTTTTTTATTTTGGTGCCAAAAGGCAGAAATTTCTACTATTTTGGTACAAAATTGCAGAAATTTTTCTTCTTTTATGCCAAAAAGGCAGAAATTCCCCATATTTTGGGGCAAAAAAGCAGAAATACCCCTTATTTTGAGGTTAAAAAGCTGAAATTCCCCTTATTTTCGGGCAAAAAGTCAGAAATTCACCTTATGTTTGGGCAAAAATACAGAAATTTTGTTTATTGTTTGGGAAAAGGCAGAAATTGCACTTATTTTGAGTCAAAAAGGTGGAAAATTTCCTTATTTTCTGGCAAAAATGAAGAAATTTCACTTTTTTATGGCAAAAAGGTGTACATTCTCTTTATTTTTCGGGCAAAAAGGCAGAAATTCCCCGTATTTTGGAGCAAAATTGCAGAAATTCCCATAATTGTGGGGCAAAAAGGCAGAAATTCCCTATATGTTTGGGCAAAAAGACAGAAATTCTCCTTATTTTGGGGCAAAACTCAGAAATTTCACTTATTTTAGGGCAAAATTGCAGAAATTTCAGTTATTTCAGAGAAAAAAAGCAAAAATTTTTCTTATTTTGGGGCAAAAAGGCAGAAATTCCCATTATTTTGGGGCAAAATCAGAAATTCACCTTATTTTGGGGTAAAATTGCAGAAATTTCACATATTATAGGGCAAAAAGGCAGAAATTTCCCTTATTTTGGGGTAAAATTGCAGAAATTTCACTTATTTCAGGGTAATAAGTCAGAAATTTTCGTTATTTTGGGGCAAAAAAGACAGAAATTCCCTTCTTTTTGGGGGAAAAAGACAGAAATTCCACTTATTTAGAGGCTAAAATGCAGAAATTCCCCTTATTTTGAAGCAAAAATGAAGAAATTTCTCTTTTTTATGGCAAAAAGGTATGAATTCCCCTTATTTCCGAGCAAAAAGAAGGAAATTCCCTGTATTTTGGAGCAAAATTGCAGAAATTCCACTAATTTTGAGGCAAAAGGCAGAAATTCCCTTTATTTTGGGGCAAAAATCAGAAATTCCCCCTAGTTTGGGGCAAAATTCCAGAAATTTTTTTTATTTTGGGGCAAAATTGCAGGAATTTACATTATTTTGGGGCAAAATTGCAGAAATTTCCCTTATTTCGGGCAAAATTACAGAAATTTCACTCATTTTCAGGTAAAAAGGCTGAAATTTCCTTTATTTTGGGGAAAAAGAGAGAAATTTCCCTTATTTTGGGGCAAAATTGCAGAAATTTTCCTTATTTTGGGGCAAAAAGGCAGAAATTCTTTATATTTTGTGGCACAAAGGCAGAAATTTCCCTTATTTTGAGGTAATAAGGCTGAAATTCCCTTTATTTTGGGGGAAAAAGGCAGAAATTTTCATTATTTTGGGGTAAAATTGCAGAAATTTCAAATATTTCAGGGCAAAAAGGCAGAAATTCCCCTTATTTTGGGGTAACATTGCAGAAATTTCAAATATTTCAGGGCAAAATGGCAGAAATTCCCCTTATTTTGGGGCAAAATTATGAAATCCATAATTTTTGGCTAAAATTGAGGAAATTTCACTTATTTCAGGACAAAAAGGCAGAATTTTCACTTAATTTCGGCCAAAAAGGCAGAAATTCCCCGTATTTTGGAGCAAAATTGCAGAAATTCCCCTAATTTTGAGGCAAAAGGCAGAAATTCCCTTTATTTTGGGGCAAAAATCAGAAATTCCCCTTACTTTGGGGCAAAATTCCAGAAATTTCCTTTATTTTGTGGCAAAATTGCAGGAATTTACATTATTTTGCGGCAAAATTGCAGAAATTTCCCTTATTTCGGGCAAAATTACAGAAATTTCACTTATTTCCAGGTAAAAAGGTTGAAATTTCCTTTATTTTGGGGAAAAAAGGAGAAATTTCCCTTATTTTGGGGCAAAATTGCAGAAATTTTCCTTATTTTGGGCTAAAAGGCAGAAATTCTTTATATTTTGTGGCAAATAGGCAGAAATTTCCCTTATTTTGAGGTAATAAGGCTGAAATTCCCTTTATTTTGGGGGAAAAATGCAGAAATTCCCCTTATTTTGGGGTAAAATTGCAGAAATTTCAAATATTTCAGGGCAAAATGGCAGAAATTCCCCTTATTTTGGGGCAAAAAGATGAAATCCATAATTTTTGGCTAAAATTGAGGAAATTTCACTTATTTCGGGACAAAAAGGCAGAAATTCCACTTAATTTTGGCCAAAAAGGCAGAAATGACCCGTATTTTGGAGCAAAATTGCAGAAATTCCCTTAATATTGGTGCAAAAATGCAGAAATTCCCTTTATTTTGGGGCAAAAAAGCAGAAATTCTCCATATTTTGGTGCAAAAAGGCTGAAATTCCCCTTATTTTGAGGTAAAATCCTAAAATTCCCCATATTTTGGGGCAAAAGGCAGAAATTCCCCTCATTTTGGGACAAAAAGGCACAAATTTCCCATATTTTCGGGCAAAATTGCAGAAATTATATTTATTTCAGTGTAAAAAGTCAGAAATTCCCCTTATTTTGGGGCAAAAAGCAGAAATTTTTTTGATTATGGTACAAAATTGAAGAAATTTTCCTTATTTTGAAACAAAAAGGCAGAAATTCCCCATATTTTGGGGCAAAAGGCAGAAATTCTTCTTATTTTGAGGTAAAATGCAGAAATTCCCCTTATTTAGAGGTAAAATGCTGAAATTCCCCAAATATTGGGCGGAAATGCAGAAATTCCCTTTATTTTGGGGCCAAATGCAGAAATTCCCCGTATTTTGAAGCAAAATTGCTGAAATTCTCATAATTTTTAGGCAAAAAGGCAGAAATTCTTCTTATTTTGCGGCAAAAAGACAGAAAATCTCCTTTTTTCGGGGGCAAAAAGTCAGAAATTCCCCTTATTTTGGGGCAAAATTGCAGAAATTTCCTTTACATTTGGGCAAAATTGCAGAAATTTATCTTATTTTGGGTCAAAATTGCAGAAATTTCACTTATATCAGAAAAAATGCAGAAATTTTCTTATTTTGGGGCAAAAAGGCAGAAATTTCTATTATTTTGTTACAAAATTGCAGAAATTTTTCTTAATTTGGGGCAAAAAGGCAGAAATTCCCCATATTTTGGGGCCAAAATGCTGAAATTCCCTTTATTTTCGGGCAAAAAGTCAGAAATTTCTTTATGTTGGGGAAAAAAATCAGAAATTTCGTTTATTTTTGGGGAAAAGGCAAAAATGTACTTATTTTGAGTCAAAAAGGCGGAAAATTTCCTTATTTTCGGGCAAAAATAAAGAAATTTCCATTTTTTATGGCAAAAAGTAATACATTCCCTTTATTTTCGGGCAAAAAAGCAGAAATTCTCCGTATTTTGGAGCAAAATTGCAGAAATTCCCCTTATATTGGTGCAAAAATTCAGAAATTCCCTTTATTTTTGGGCAAAAAAGCAGAAATTCTCCATATTTTGGTGCAAAAAGGCTGAAATTCCCCTTCTTTTGAGGTAAAATGCTAAAATTCCCCATATTTTGGGGCAAATTGGCAGAAATTCCCCATATGTTGGGGCAAAAAGACAGAAATTCTCCTTATTTTGGGGCAAAACTCAGAAATTTCACTTGTTTTACGGCAAAATTGCAGAAATTTCAGTTATTTCTGAGAAAAAAAGCAAAAATTTTTTCTTATTTTGGGGCAAAAATGCAGAAATTCCCCTTATTTTGGAGCAAAAAGACAGAAATTCACCTAATTTTGGGGTAAATTTGCAGAAATTTCACATATGTCAGGGCAAGAAGGCAGAAATTTCCCTTATTTTGGGGCAAAATTGCAGAAATTTCACTTATTTAAGGGTAATAAGTCAGAAATTTTCTATATTTCAGGGCAAAAAAGACAGAAATTACCTATTTTTGGAGGGAAAAAGACAGAAATTCCACTTATTTTGAGGCAAAAAGGCAGAAATTCCCCTTATTTTGGAGCAAAAATGAAGAAATTTCGCTTTTTCATGGCAAAAAGTTATGCATTCCCCTTATTTTCGGGCAAAAAGGCAGAAATTCCCCTCATTTTGGGACAAAAAGGCTCAAATTTCCCATATATTTGGGCAAAATTGCAGAAATTTCATTTATTTCAGGGTAAAAAGTCAGAAATTCCCCTTATTTTGGGGCAAAAAGCAGAAATTTCTTTGATTATGGTAAAAAATTGAAGAAATTTTCCTTATTTTGAAACAAAAAGGCAGAAATTCCCCATATTTTTGGGCAAAAGGCAGAAATTCTTCTTATTTTGAGGTAAAATGCAGAAATTCCCCTTATTTAGAGGTAAAATGCTGAAATTCCCCAAATATTGGACGGAAATGCAGAAATTCCCTTTATTTTGGGGCCAAAAAGCAGAAATTCCCCGTATTTTGAAGCAAAATTGCTGAAATTCTCATAATTTTAGGCAAAAATACAGAAAATCTCCTTTTTTCGGGGGCAAAAAGTCAGAAATTCCCCTTATTTTGGGGCAAAAAGCAGAAATTTCTTTGATTATGGTACAAAATTGAAGAAATTTTCCTTATTTTGAAACAAAAAGGCAGAAATTCCCCATATTTTTGGGCAAAAGGCAGAAATTCTTCTTATTTTGAGGTAAAATGCAGAAATTCCCCTTATTTAGAGGTAAAATGCTGAAATTCCCCAAATATTGGGCGGAAATGCAGAAATTCCCTTTATTTTGGGGCCAAAAAGCAGAAATTCCCCGTATTTTGAAGCAAAATTGCTGAAATTCTCATAATTTTTAGGCAAAAATACAGAAAATCTCCTTTTTTCGGGGGCAAAAAGTCAGAAATTCCCCTTATTTTGGGGCAAAATTGCAGAAATTTCCTTTACATTTGGGCAAAATTGCAGAAATTTCCCTTATTTTGGGGCAAAATTGCAGAAATTTCACTTACATCAGAAAAAATGCAGAAATTTTATTATTTTGGGGCAAAAAGGCAGAAATTTCTATTATTTTGTTACAAAATTGCAGAAATTTTTCTTAATTTGGGGCAAAAAGGCAGAAATTCCCCATATTTTGGGGCCAAAATGCTGAAATTCCCTTTATTTTCGGGCAAAAAGTCAGAAATTTCTTTATGTTGGGGAAAAAAATCAGAAATTTCGTTTATTTTTGGGGAAAAGGCAAAAATGCACTTATTTTGAGTCAAAAAGGCGGAAAATTTCCTTATTTTCGGGCAAAAATAAAGAAATTTCCATTTTTTATGGCAAAAAGTAATACATTCCCTTTATTTTCGGGCAAAAAAGCAGAAATTCTCCGTATTTTGGAGCAAAATTGCAGAAATTCCCCTTATATTGGTGCAAAAATACAGAAATTCCCTTTATTTTTGGGCAAAAAAGCAGAAATTCTCCATATTTTGGTGCAAAAAGGCTGAAATTCCCCTTCTTTTGAGGTAAAATGCTAAAATTCCCCATATTTTGGGGCAAATTGGCAGAAATTCCCCATATGTTGGGGCAAAAAGACAGAAATTCTCCTTATTTTGGGGCAAAACTCAGAAATTTCACTTGTTTTACGGCAAAATTGCAGAAATTTCAGTTATTTCTGAGAAAAAAAGCAAAAATTTTTTCTTATTTTGGGGCAAAAATGCAGAAATTCCCCTTATTTTGGAGCAAAAAGACAGAAATTCACCTAATTTTGGGGTAAATTTGCAGAAATTTCACATATGTCAGGGCAAGAAGGCAGAAATTTCCCTTATTTTGGGGCAAAATTGCAGAAATTTCACTTATTTAAGGGTAATAAGTCAGAAATTTTCTATATTTCAGGGCAAAAAAGACAGAAATTACCTATTTTTGGAGGGAAAAAGACAGAAATTCCACTTATTTTGAGGCAAAAAGGCAGAAATTCCCCTTATTTTGGAGCAAAAATGAAGAAATTTCGCTTTTTCATGGCAAAAAGTTATGCATTCCCCTTATTTTCGGGCAAAAAGGCAGAAATTCCCCTCATTTTGGGACAAAAAGGCTCAAATTTCCCATATATTTGGGCAAAATTGCAGAAATTTCATTTATTTCAGGGTAAAAAGTCAGAAATTCCCCTTATTTTGGGGCAAAAAGCAGAAATTTCTTTGATTATGGTACAAAATTGAAGAAATTTTCCTTATTTTGAAACAAAAAGGCAGAAATTCCCCATATTTTTGGGCAAAAGGCAGAAATTCTTCTTATTTTGAGGTAAAATGCAGAAATTCCCCTTATTTAGAGGTAAAATGCTGAAATTCCCCAAATATTGGACGGAAATGCAGAAATTCCCTTTATTTTGGGGCCATAAAGCAGAAATTCCCCGTATTTTGAAGCAAAATTGCTGAAATTCTCATAATTTTTAGGCAAAAATACAGAAAATCTCCTTTTTTCGGGGGCAAAAAGTCAGAAATTCCCCTTATTTTGGGGCAAAAAGCAGAAATTTCTTTGATTATGGTACAAAATTGAAGAAATTTTCCTTATTTTGAAACAAAAAGGCAGAAATTCCCCATATTTTTGGGCAAAAGGCAGAAATTCTTCTTATTTTGAGGTAAAATGCAGAAATTCCCCTTATTTAGAGGTAAAATGCTGAAATTCCCCAAATATTGGGCGGAAATGCAGAAATTCCCTTTATTTTGGGGCCAAAAAGCAGAAATTCCCCGTATTTTGAAGCAAAATTGCTGAAATTCTCATAATTTTTAGGCAAAAATACAGAAAATCTCCTTTTTTCGGGGGCAAAAAGTCAGAAATTCCCCTTATTTTGGGGCAAAATTGCAGAAATTTCCTTTACATTTGGGCAAAATTGCAGAAATTTCCCTTATTTTGGGGCAAAATTGCAGAAATTTCACTTATATCAGAAAAAATGCAGAAATTTTATTATTTTGGGGCAAAAAGGCAGAAATTTCTATTATTTTGTTACAAAATTGCAGAAATTTTTCTTATTTTGGGGCAAAAAGGCAGAAATTCCCCATATTTTGGGGCCAAAAGGCTGAATTCCCCTTATTTTCGGGCAAAATGTCAGAAATTTCCCTTATGTTGGGGAAAAATTCAGAAATTTCGTTTATTTTTGGGGAAAAGGCAAAAAATGCACTTATTTTGAGTCAAAAAGGCAGAAAATTTCCTTATTTTCGGGCAAAAATAAAGAAATTTCCCTTTTTTATGGCAAAAAGGTATACATTCCCTTTATTTTCGGGCAGAAAATCAGAAATTATCCATATTTTTGGAGCAAAATTGCAGAAATTCCCCTAATATTGGTGCAAAAATACAGAAATTCCCTTTATTTTGGGGCAAAAAAGCAGAAATTCTCCATATTTTGGTGCAAAAAGGCTGAAATTCCCCTTCTTTTGAGGTAAAATGCTAAAATTCCCCATATTTTGGGGCAAATTGGCAGAAATTCCCCATATGTAGGGGCAGAAAGACAGAAATTCTCCTTATTTTGGGGCAAAACTCAGAAATTTCACTTGTTTTATGGCAAAATTGCAGAAATTTCAGTTATTTCAGAGAAAAAAAGCAAAAATTTTTTCTTATTTTGGGGCAAAAATGCAGAAATTCCCCTTATTTTGGAGCAAAAAGGCAGAAATTCACCTAATTTTGGCGTAAATTTGCAGAAATTTCACATATGTCAGGGCAAGAAGGCAGAAATTTCCCTTATTTTGGGGCAAAATTGCAGAAATTTCACTTATTTAAGGGTAATAAGTCAGAAATTTTCTTTATTTCGGGGCAAAAAAGACAGAAATTACCCATTTTTGGGGGGAAAAAGGCAGAAATTCCCCTTATTTTGGAGCAAAAATGAAGAAATTTTGCTTTTTCATGGCAAAAAGTTATGCATTCCCCTTATTTTCGGGCAAAAAGGCAGAAATTCCCCTCATTTTGGGACAAAAAAGCACAAATTTCCCATATTTTCGGGCAAAATTGCAGAAATTTCATTTATTTCAGGGTAAAAAGTCAGAAATTCCCCTTATTTTGGGGCAAAAAGCAGAAATTTCTTTGATTATCGTACAAAATTGAAGAAATTTTCCTTATTTTGAAACAAAAAGGCAGAAATTCCCCATATTTTTGGGCAAAAGGCAGAAATTCTTCTTATTTTGAGGTAAAATGCAGAAATTCCCCTTATTTAGAGGTAAAATGCTGAAATTCCCCAAATATTGGACGGAAATGCAGAAATTCCCTTTATTTTGGGGCCAAAAAGCAGAAATTCCCCGTATTTTGAAGCAAAATTGCTGAAATTCTCATAATTTTTAGGCAAAAATACAGAAAATCTCCTTTTTTCGGGGGCAAAAAGTCAGAAATTCCCCTTATTTTGGGGCAAAATTGCAGAAATTTCCTTTACATTTGGGCAAAATTGCAGAAATTTCCCTTATTTTGGGTCAAAATTGCAGAATTTCACTTATATCAGAAAAAATGCAGAAATTTTATTATTTTGGGGCAAAAAGGCACAATTTCTATTATTTTGTTACAAAATTGCAGAAATTTTTCTTATTTTGGGGCAAAAAGTCAGAAATTCTCCATATTTTGGGGCCAAAAGGATGAAATTCCCTTTATTTTCGGGCAAAATGTCAGACATTTCCCTTATGTTGGGGAAAAAAATCAGAAATTTCGTTTATTTTTGGGGAAAAGGCAAAAATGCACTTATTTTGAGTCAAAAAGGCAGAAAATTTCCTTATTTTCGGGCAAAAATAAAGAAATTTCCCTTTTTTATGGCAAAAAGGTATACATTCCCTTTATTTTCAGGCAAAAAAGCAGAAATTCTCCGTATTTTGGAGCAAAATTGCAGAAATTCCCCTAATATTGGTGCAAAAATACAGAAATTCCCTTTATTTTGGGGCAAAAAAGCAGAAGTTCTCCATATTTTGGTGCAAAAAGGCTGAAATTCCCCTTCTTTTGAGGTAAAATGCTAAAATTCCCCATATTTTGGGGCAAATTGGCAGAAATTCCCCATATGTAGGGGCAAAACGACAGAAATTCTCCTTATTTTGGGGCAAAACTCAGAAATTTCACTTGTTTTATGGCAAAATTGCAGAAATTTCAGTTATTTCAGAGAAAAAAAGCAAAAATTTTTTCTTATTTTGGGGCAAAAATGCAGAAATTCCCTTTATTTTGGAGCAAAAAGGCAGAAATTCACCTACTTTTGGGGTAAATTTGCAGAAATTTCACATATGTCAGGGCAAGAAGGCAGAAATTTCCCTTATTTTGGGGCAAAATTGCAGAAATTTCACTTATTAAAGGGTAATAAGTCAGAAATTTTCTTTATTTCGGGGCAAAAAAGACAGAAATTACCTATTTTTGGGGGAAAAAGACAGAAATTCCACTTATTTTGAGGCAAAAAGGCAGAAATTCCCCTTATTTTGGAGCAAAAATGAAGAAATTTCGCTTTTTCATGGCAAAAAGTTATGCATTCCCCTTATTTTCGGGCAAAAAAGCAGAAATTCCCCGTATTTGGAACAAAATTGCAGAAATTACCCTAATTTTGGGGCAAAAGGCAGATATTCCCTTTATTTTAAGGCAAAAATCAGAAATTCCCCTTACTTTTGGGCAAAATTCCAGAAATTTCACAAATTTAGGGGCAAAATTGCGGAAATTTCACTTATTTCAGGGAAAAAAGCAGAAATTTTCCTTATTTTGGGGCAAAAATGCAGAAATTCCTAATATTTTGTGGCAAAAATGCAGAAATTTTCCTTATTTTGAGGTATAAAGGCTGAAATTTCCCTTATTTGGGGGCAAAAAGGCAGAAATTTTTTTTATTTTGTGGCAAAATTGCAGGAATTTACCTTATTTAGGGGCAAAATTGCATAAATTTCACTTATTTCAGTGTAATAAGTCAGAAAATTTCCTTAATTTGTGGCAAAAAAGACAGACATTTTCTTTGTTAGGGGAAAAAGACAGAAATTCCACTTATTTAGAGGCAAGAAGGCAGAAATTCCCCTTATTTTGGAGCAAAAATGAAGAAATTTTCCTTTTTTATTGCAAAAAGGTATGCATTCCCATTATTTTCTGTCAAAAAGGCAGAAATTCCCCTTATTTTGGAGCAAAATTGCAGAAATTCCCCTAATTTTGGGGCTAAAAGGAAGAAATTCTCTATATTTTGGGGCAAAATGACAGAAATTCTTTTTATTTTGGGGCAAAACTCAGAAATTCCACTTATTTAGAGGCAAAATGGCAGAAATTCCTCTTATTTTGGAGCAAAAATGAAGAAATTTCCCTTTTTTATGGCAAAAAGTTATGCATTCCCTTTATTTCGGGCAAAAAGGCAGAAATTCCCCGTATTTTGGAGCAAAATTGCAGAAATTCCTTTAATTTTGGGGCAAAAGGCAGAAATTCCCCTTATTTTGGGGTAAAATTGAAGAAATTTCAAATATTTCAGAGCAAAATGGCAGAAATTCCCCTTATATTTGGGGCAAAAAGATGAAATCCATAATTTTTACTAAAATTGAAGAAATTTCACTTGTTTCGGGACAAAAAGGCAGAAATTCCACTTAATTTCGGGCAAAAAGGCAGAAATGACCCGTATTTTGAAGCAAAATTGCAGAAATTCCCCTAATATTGGTGCAAAAATGCAGAAATTCCCTTTATTTTTGGGCAAAAAAGCAGAAATTCTCCATATTTTGGTGCAAAAAGCCTGAAATTCCCCTTATTTTGAGGTAAAATCCTAAAATTCCCCATATTTTGGGGCAAAAGGCAGAAATTTCCCTCATTTTGGGGCAAAAAGGCACAAATTTCTCTTATTTTCGGGCAAAATTGCTGAAATTTCATTTATTTTAGGGTAAAAAGTCAGAAATTCCACTTATTTTGGGGCAAAAAGCAGAAATTTCTTTGATTATGGTACAAAATTGAAGAAATTTTCCTTATTTTGAAACAAAAAGGCAGAAATTCCCCATATTTTGGGGCAAAAGGCAGAAATTCTTCTTATTTTGAGGTAAAATGCAGAAATTCACCTTATTTAGAGGTAATATGCTGAAATTCTCCAATTATTGGGCGGAAATGCAGAAATTCCCTTTATTTTGAGGCTAAAAAGCAGCAATTCCCCGTATTTTGAAGCAAAATTGCAGAAATTCTCATAATTTTCAGGCAAAAAGGCAGGAATTCTTCTTATTTTGGGGCAGAAAGACAGAAAATCTCATTTTTTCGGGGGCAAAAAATCAGAAATTCCCCTTATTTTGGGGCAAAATTGCAGAAATTTCCTTTACATTTGGGCAAAATTGCAGAAATTTCCCTTATTTTGGGTCAAAATTGCAGAAATTTCACTTATATAAGAAAAAATGCAGAAATTTTCTAATTTTGGGGCAAAAAAACAGAAATTTCTATTATTTTGTTACAAAATTGCAGAAATTTTTCTTATTTTGGGGCAAAAAGGCAGAAATTCCCCATATTTTGGGGCAAAAAGGCTGAAATTCCCTTTATTTTCGGGCAAAAAGTCAGAAATTCTCCTTATGTTGGGGAAAAAAGACAGAAATTTCGTTTATTTTTGGGGAAAAGGCAGAAATGCACTTATTTTGAGTCAAAAAGTCGGAAAATTTCCTTATTTTCGGGCAAAAATGAAGAAATTTCCCTTTTTTATGGCAAAAAGGTATACATTCCCTTTATTTTCGGGCAAAAAGGGAGAAATTCTCCATATTTTGGAGCAAAATTGCAAAAATTCCCCTAATTGTGGGGCAAAAAGGCAGAAATTCCCCATATGTTGGGGCAAAAAGACAGAAATTCTCCTTATTTTGGGGCAAAACTCATAAATTTCACTTGTTTTAGGGCAAAATTGCAGAAATTTCAGTTATTTCAGAGAAAAAAAGCAAAAATTTTTTTTTATTTTGGGGCAAAAAGGCAGAAATTCCTAATATTTTGTGGCAAAAATGCAGAAATTTCCCTTATTTTGAGGTATAAAGGCTGAAATTTCCCTTATTTGGGGCCAAAAAGGCAGAAATTTTTTTTATTTTGGGGAAAAATTGCAGGAATTTACTTTATTTTTGGGCACAATTGCAGAAATTTCATATATTTCAGGGTAATAAGTCAGAAATTTTTTTTAATTTGTGGCAAAAAAGACAGAAATTCCCTTTGTTTTGGGGGAAAAAGACAGAAATTCCACTTATTAAGAGGCAAAAAGGCAGAAATTCCTTTTATTTTGGAGCAAAAATGAAGAAATTTTCCTTTTTTATGGCAAAAAGGTATGCATTCCCCTTATTTTCGGGCAAAAATGCAGAAATTCCCCGTATTTTGGAGCAAAATTGCAGAAATTCCCCTAATTTCGGGGCAAAAAGGCAGAAATTCTCTATATTTTGGGGCAAAAAGACAGAAATTCTTTTTATTTTGGGGCAAAACTCAGAAATTCCACTTATTTAGAGGCAAAATGGCAAAAATTCCTCTTATTTTGGAGCAAAAATGAAGAAATTTCCTTTTTTATGGCAAAAAGGTATGCATTCTCCTTATTTTCGGGAAAAAAGGCAGAAATTCCCCGTATTTTGGAGCAAAATTGCAGAAATTCCCCTAATTTTGGGGCAAAAGGCAGAAATTCCCCTTATTTTGTGGTAAAATTGAAGAAATTTCAAATATTTCAGGGCAAAATGGCAGAAATTCCCCTTATTTTGGGGCAAAAATGACATCCATAATTTTTACTAAAATTGAAGAAATTTCACTTATTTCGGGACAAAAAGGCAGAAATTCCACTTAATTTTGGGCAAAAAGGCAGAAATGACCCATATTTTGGAGCAAAATTGCAGAAATTCCCCTAATATTGGTGCAAAAGTGCAGAAATTCCCTTTATTTTGGGGCAAAAATGCAGAAATTCTCATAATTTTCAGACAAAAAGGCAGAAATTCTCCTCATTTTGAAGCAAAAAGACAGAAAATCTCCTTTTTCGGGGGCAAAAAGTCAGAAATTCTCATTATTTTAAGGCAAAATTTCAGAAATTTCCTTTACTTTGGGGCAAAATTGCAGAAATTTCCCTTATTTTGGGGCAAAATTGCAAAAATTTCACTTATTTCAGAAAAAATGAAGAAATTTTCTTATTTTGGGGCAAAAAGGCAGAAATTTCTACTATTTTGGTACAAAATTGCAGAAATTTTTATTTTATGCCAAAAAGGCAGAAATTCCCCATATTTTGGGGCAAAAAGGCAGAAATTCCCCTTATTTTTAGGTTAAAAGGCTGAAATTCCCCTTATTTTCGGGCAAAAAGTCAGAAATTCCCCTTATGTTTGGGCAAAAATACAGAAATTTCATTTATTTTTTGGGAAAAGGCAGAAATTGCACTTATTTTGAGTCAAAAAGGTGGAAAATTTCCTTATTTTCTGGCAAAAATGAAGAAATTTCCATTTTTTATGGCAAAAAGGTGTACATTCTCTTTATTATCGGGCAAAAAGGCAGAAATTCCCCGTATTTTGGAGCAAAATTGCAGAAATTCCCCTAATTGTGGGGCAAAAAGGCAGAAATTCCCTATATGTTGGGGCAAAAAGACAGAAATTCTCATTATTTTGGGGCAAAACTAAGAAATTTCACTTATTTTAGGGCAAAATTGCAGAAATTTCAGTTATTTCAGAGAAAAAAAGCAAAAATTTTTCTTATTTTGGGGCAAAAAGGCAGAAATTCCCATTATTTTGGGGCAAAATCAGAAATTCACCTTATTTTGGGGTAAAATTGCAGAAATTTCACATATTTCAGGGCAAAAAGGCAGAAATTTCCCTTATTTTGGGGCAAAATTGTAGAAATTTCACCTATTTCAGGGTAATAAGTCAGAAATTTTTGTTATTTTGGGGCAAAAAAGACAGAAATTCCCTTTCTTTTGGGGGAAAAAGACAGAAATTCCACTTATTTAAAGGCAGAAAAGCAGAAATTCCCCTTATTTTGGAGCAAAAATGAAGAAATTTCTCTTTTTTATGACAAAAAGGTATGCATTCCCCTTATTTTCAGGCAAAAAGGCAGAAATTCCCCGTATTTTGGAGCAAAATTGCAGAAATTCCCCTAGTTTTGGGGCAAAAGGCAGAAATTCCTCTTACTTTGGGGCAAAATTTCAGAAATTTCCTTTATTTTGCGGCAAAATTGCAGAAATTTACCTTATTTAGGGGCAAAATTGCAGAAACTTCCCTTATTTCGGGCAAAATTACAAAAATTTCACTTATTTTCAGGTAAAAAGTCTGAAATTTCCTTTATTTTGGGGAAAAAGGGAGAAATTTCCCTTATTTTGGGGCAAAATTGCAGAAATTTTCCTTATTTTGGGGCAAAACGGCAGAAATTCCTTATATTTTGTGGCAAAAAGGCAGAAATTTCCCTTTTTTGAAGTAATAAGGCTGAAATTCCCTTTATTTTGGGGGAAAAAGGCAGAAATTCCCCTTATTTTGGGGTATAATTGCAGAAATTTCAAATATTTCAGGGCAAAATGGGAGAAATTCCCCTTATTTTGGGGCAAAAAATGAAATCCCTAATTTTTGGCTAAAATTGAAGAAATTTCACTTATTTCGTTACAAATAGGCAGAAATTCCACTTAATTTCGGGCAAAAAGGCAGAAATGACCCGTATTTTGGAGCAAAATTGCAAAAATTCCCCTAATATTGGTGCAAAAATGCAGAAATTCCCTTTATTTGGGGGCAAAAAGGCAGAAATTCTCCATATTTTGGTGCAAAAATGCTGAAATTCCCCTTATTTTGAGGTAAAATTCTGAAATTCCCCATATTTTGGGGCAAAGGCAGAAATTCCCCTTATTTTGAAGCAAAAAGGCACAAATTTCCCTTAATTTCGGGCAAAATAGCAGAAATTTCATTTATTTCGGGGCAAAAATTCAGAAATTCCCATTATTTTGGGGCAAAAAGCAGAAATTTCTTTTATTATGGTACAAAATTGAAGAAATTATTTTTATTTTGGAACAAAAAGGCAGAAATTCTCTATATTTTGGGGCAAAAGTCAGAAATTTTTTTTATTTTGAGGTTAAATGCAGAAATTCCCCTTATTTAGAGGTAAAATGCTGAAATTCCCCAAATATTGTGGGAAAATGCAGAAATTTTCTTTATTTTTGGGATAAAAGGCAGAAATTCCCCGTATTTTGAAGCAAAATTGCAGAAATTCTCATAATATTCAGGCAAAAAGGCAGAAATTCTCCTTATTTTGGGGCAAAAAGACAGAAAATCTCTTTTTTCGGGAGGAAAAAGTCAGAAATTCCCCTTATTTTGGGGCAAAATTGCAGAAATTTCCTTTACATTTGGGCAAAATTCCAGAAATTTCCCTTATTTTGGGGCAAAATTGCAGAAATTTCACTTATTTCAGAAAAAGGCAGAAATTTTCTTATTGTGGGGCAAAAAGGCAGAAATTTTTTTTATTTTGGTTCAAAATTGCAGAAATTATTCTTATTTGGGGGCAAAAAGGCAGAAATTCCTCATATTTTGGGGCAAATTGCAGAAATTCCCCTTATTTTGAGGTAAAAAGGCTGAAATTCTCCTTATTGTCGGGCAAAAAGTAAGAAATTCCCCTCATATTGGGGCAAAAAGACAAAAATTTCTTTATTTTCGGGAAAAAGGCAGAAATTGCACGTATTTTGAGTAATTAAAAATGCGAAAAATCCCCTTATTTTGAAGCAAAAATGAAGAAATTTTCCTTTTTTATGGCAAAAAGTTATACATTCCCTTTATTTTCGGGCAAAAAGTCAGAAATTCCCCGTTTTTTGGAGCAAAATTGCAGAAATTCCCCTAATTTTGGGGCAAAAAGGCAGAAATTCGCCTTATTTTTCGGTAAAACTGCAGAAATTTCACTTATTTCGCGGCAAAATGGCACAAATTCCCCATATTTTCGGCGAAAAAGGCAGAAAGTCCCCGTATTTTGGGGCAAAATTGCAGAAATTTACATAATTTTGGGGTAAAAAATACAGTAATTTTATTTATTTTGGGGCAAAAGGCAGAAACTCCTCTTATTTTAAAGAAAAATTGCAGAAATTTCCCTTATTTAGGGGCAAAAAACAGAAATTTCCTTTATTTTGGGGCAAAAAGGCAGAAATTCACCTTATTTTGGGTTAAAATTGCAAATATTTCACATATTTCAGGGCAAAAAGGCAGAAATTTCCCTTATTTTGGGGCAAAATTGCAGAAATTTCACTTATTTCAGGGTAATAAGTCAGAAATTTTCCTTATTTTGAGGTAAAAAAGACAGAAATTCCTATAGTTTTGGGGGAAAAAGACAGAAATTCCACTTATTTAGAGGCTAAAAGGCAGAAATTCCCCTTATTTTGGAGCAAAAATGAAGACATTTTCCATTTTTATGGAAAAAAATATGCATTCCCCTTATTTTCAGAAAAAAGGCAGAAATTCCCCGTATTTTGGAGCAAAATTGCAGAAAATCCCCTAATTGTGGGGAAAAAAGGCAGAAATTCTCTATATGTTTGGGCAAAATACAGAAACTCTCCTTATTTTGGGGCAAAACTCAGAAATTCCACTTATTTAGAGGCAAAATGGCAGAAATTGCTTTTATTTTGGAGTAAAAATTAAGAAATTTACCTTTTTTATGGCAAAAAGTTATGCATTCCCCTTATTTTCGGGCAAAAAGGCAGAAATGCCCCGTATTTTAAAGCAAAATTGCAGAAATTCCCCTAATTTTGGGGCAAAAGGCAGAAATTCCCATTATTTTCGAGTAAAATTGCAGAAATTTAAAATATTTCAGGGCAAAATGGCAGAAATTCCCCTTATTTTGAGGCAAAAGGATGAAATCCCTAATTTTTGGCTAAAATTGAATAAATTTCAATTATTTCGGGACAAAAAGGCAGAAATTCCACTTAATTTCAGGCAAAAAGGCAGAAATGACCTGTATTTTGGAGCAAAATTGCAGAAATTCCCCTAATATTGGTGCAAAAATGCAGAAATTCTTTTTATTTTGGGGCAAAAATGCAGAAATCCTCCATATTTTGGTGCAAAAAGGCTGAAATTCCCCTCATTTTGAGGAAAAATGCTGAAATTCCCCATATTTTGGGGCAAAGGCAGAAATTCCCCTTATTTTGAAGCAAAAAGGCACAAATTTCCCTTATTTTCAGGCAAAATAGCACAAATTTCATTTATTTCAGGGCAAAAATTCAGAAATTCCCCTTATTTTGGGGCAAAAAGTAGAAATTTCTTTTATTATGGTACAAAATTGAAGAAATTTTCCTTATTTTGGAACTAAAAGGCAGAAATTCCCCATATTTTTGGGCAAAAGGCAGAAATTCTTCTTATTTTGAGGTAAAATGCAGAAATTTCCTTTATTTACAGGTAAAATGCAGAAATTACCCAAATATTGGGGGAAAATGCAGAAATTCCCTTTATTTTGGAAATAAAAGGCAGAAATTTCCCGTATTTTGAAGCAAAATTGCAGAATTTCTCATAATTTTTCGGCAAAAAGGCAGAAATTCTCCTTATTTTGGAATAAAAAGACAGAAAATTTCCTTTTTTCGGGAGCAAAAAGTCAGAAATTCCCCTTATTTTGGGGCAAAATTGCAGAAATTTCCTTTACATTTGAGCAGAATTGCAGAAATTTCCCTTATTTTGGGGCAAAATTGCAAAGATTTCACTTATTACAGAAAAAAAGGTAGAAATTTTCTTATTTTGGGGCAAAAAGGCAGAAATTCCCCTTATTTTGAGGTAAAAAGGCTAAAATTTCCCTTATTTTCAGGCAAAAAGTCAGAAATTCTCCTTATTTTGGGTCAAAAAGACAGAAATTTTGTTTATTTTTGGGGAAAAGGCAGAAATTTCACTTATTTCACGGCAAAGTGGCATAAATTCCCCTTATTTTCGGCGAAAAAGGCAGAAAATCCCCGTATTTTGGAGCAAAATTGCAGAAATTCACTTATTTTGTGGTAAAAAATACAGTAATTTTCTTTATTTTGGGGCAAAAAGGCAGATATTCTCCTTATTTTGGGGCAAAAGGCAGAAATTCCTCTTATTTTAGGGCCAAATTGCAGAAATTTTCCTTATTTGTGGTCAAAAAACAGAAATTCCCATTATTTTGAGGCAAAATTGCAGAAATTTCCCATATTATGGGGAAAAAATTGCAGAAATTTCCTTTATTTTAGGGCAAAATTGCAGAAATTTCACTTATTTCAGAGAAAAAAAGCAAAAATTTTTCTTATTTTGGGGCAAAAAGGCAGAAAATCCCATTATTTTGGGGCAAAAAGGCAGAAATTCACCATATTTTGGGTTAAAATTGCAGATATTTCACATATTTCAGGGCAAAAAGGCAGAAATTTCCCTTATTAGGGGGAAAATTGCAGAAATTTCACTTATTTCATGGTAATAAGTCAGAAATTTTCCTTATTTTTGGGCAAAAAAGACAGAAATTCCCTTAGTTTTGGGGGAAAAAGACAGAAATTCCACTTATTTAGAGGCAAAAAGGCAGAAATTCCCCTTATTTTGGAGCAAAAATGAAGACATTTCCCTTTTTTATGGCAAAAAAGTATGCATTCCCCTTATTTTCGGGCAAAAAGGCAGAAATTCCCCGTATTTTGGAGCAAAAGCGCAGAAAATCTCCTAATTGTGGGGCAAAAAGGCAGAAATTCTCCATATGTTGGGGCAAAATACAGAAATTCTCCTTATTTTGAGGCAAAACTCAGAAATTCCACTTATTTTGGGGCAAAATTCATGAAATTTTTCTTATTTTAGGGCAAAATTGCAGAAATTTCACTTACTTTGTGGCAAAATTGCAGAAATTTCACTTATTTCAGAAAAAAAGGCAGAAATTTTCTTTTTTGGAGTAAAAAGTCAGAAATTCCTAATATTTTGTGGCAAAAATGCAGAAATTCCCCTTATTTTGAGGTAAAAATGCTGAAATTCCCCTTATTTGGGGGCAAAAAGGTAGAAATTTCCCTTATTTTGGGGCAAAATTGCAGAAATTTCACTTATTATGGGGCAAAATTGCCGAAATTTCACTTATTTCAGGGGAAAAAAGCAGAATTTTTCTTATTTTGGGGCAAAAAGGCAGAAATTTCCCATATTTTGGGGCAAAAATACAGAAATAACCATTATTTTGAGGTAAAAAGGCTGAAATTCCTTTTATTTGGGGGCAAAAAAGCAGATATTTTCCTTATTTTGGGGAAAAATTGCAGAAATTTCACTTATTTAAGGGTAATATGCCAGAAATTTTTCTTATTTGGGGGCAAAAAAGACAAAAATTCTCCTTATTTTGGGGCAAAACTCAGAAATTCCACTTATTTTGGGGAAAAATTTCAGTAATTTCACTTATTTTGGGGCCAAATTGCAGAAATTTCACTTATTTTGGGGCAAAATTGCAGAAATTTCACTTATTTTGAGGTAAACAGGCTGAAATTCCCCTTATTTGGGGGCCAAAAGGCAGAAATTTCCCTTATTTTGGGGGAAAATTGCAGAAATTTCACTTATTTCAGGGTAATAAGTCAGAAATTTTTTTTATTTTGGGGCAAAAAAAAAAGAAATTCCCTTTGTTTGGGGGAAAGACAGAAATTCCACTTATTTAGAGGAAAAAAAGCAGAAATTCCCCTTATTTTGTTGCAAAAATGAAGAAATTTCCCTTTTTTATGGCAAAAAGGTATGCATTCTTCTTATTTTCTGGCAAAAAGGCAGAACTTCCCCGTATTTTGGAGCAAAATTGCCGAAATTCCCCTAATTGTGGGGCAAACAGGCAGAAATTCCCTATATGTTTGTGCAAAAAAACAGAAATTTTCCTTATTTTTGGGCAAAACTCATAAATTCCACTTATTTTGGGGCAAAATTCCAGAAATTTCCCTTATTTTGGGGCAAAATTGCAGAAATTTCACTTATTTTGTGGCAAAATTGCAGAAATTTCTCTTATTTCAGGGAAAATAACAGAAATTTTCTTGTTTTGTGGGAAAAGGCAGAAATTTCTTTTATTTTGGTACAAAATTGTAGAAATTTTTCTTATTTTGGGCAGAGGCAGAAATTTCCCATATTTTGTGGCAAAAATGCAGAAATTCCTCTTATTTTGAGGTAAAAAGGCTGAAATTCCCCTTATTTTGGGGCAAAAAGTCAGAAATTCTTCTTATTTTGGGTCAAAATGCAGACATTTCCCTTATTTTGGGGAAAAATTTTAGAAATTTAACTTATTTCAGGGCAAAAATCAGAAATTCCCGTTATTTGGGGGCAAAAAGACAGAAATTCCGTATATTTTTGTGAAAATTCAGAAATTGCACTTATTTTGAGTCAAAAAGGCGGCAAATCCCCTTATTTTGGGGTAAAAATGAAGAAATTTCTCTTTTTTATGGCAAAAAGTATACATTCCCTCTATTTTCAGGCAAAAAGGCAGAAATTCCCCTTATTTTGGAGCAAAAGTGCAGAAAATCTCCTAATTGTGGGGCAAAAAGGCAGAAATTCTCTATATGTTGGGGCAAAATACAGAAATTCTTTTTATTTTGGGGCAAAACTCAGAAATTCCACTTATTTAGAGGCAAAATGGCAGAAATTCCTCTTATTTTGGAGCAAAAATGAAGAAATTTCCCTTTTTTATTGCACAAAGGTATGCATTCCCCTTATTTTTGGGCAAAAAGACAGAAATTCCCCGTTTTTTGGAGCAAAATTGCAGAAAATCCCCTAATTGTGGGGAAAAAAGGCAGAAATTCTCTATATGTTGGGGCAAAATACAGAAATTCTCCTTATTTTGGGGCAAAACTCAGAAATTCCACTTATTTAGAGGCAAAATGGCAGAAATTCCTCTTATTTTGGAGCAAAAATGAAGAAATTTCCCTATTTATTGCAAAAAGTTATGCATTCCCCTTATTTTCGGGCAAAAAAGCAGAAATTCCCCGTATTTTGGAGCAAAATTGCAGAAAATCCCCTAATTGTGGGGCAAAAAGGCAGAAATTCTCTATATGTTGGGGCAAAATACAGAAATTCTCCTTATTTTGGGGCAAAACTCAGAAATTCCACTTATTTAGAGGCAAAATGGCAGAAATTCCTCTTATTTTGGAGCAAAAATAAAGAAATTTCCCTTTTTAATGGCAAAAGGTATGCATTCCCCTTATTTTCGGGCTTAAAAGCAGAAATTCCCCGTATTTTGGAGCAAAATTGCAGAAATTCCCCTAATTTTGGGGCAAAAGGCAGAAATTCCCTTTATTTTTGGGCAAAAATCAGAAGTTCCCCTTATTTTGGGCAAAATTTCAGAAATTTCCTTTATTTTGGGGCAAAATTGCAGGAATTTACCTTATTTTGGGGCAAAATTGCAGAAAATTCCCTTATTTGGGGCAAAATTGCAGAAATTTCACTTATTTTCAGGTAAAAAGTGTAAAAAAGTTGCAGAAATTTTCCTTATTTTGGTGCAAAAATGCAGAAATTCCTTATATTTTATGGCAAAAACGCAGAAATTTTTCTTATTTTGAGGTAATAAGGCTGAAATTCCCCTTATTTTGGGGCAAAAAGGCAGAAATTTCCCTTATTTCGGGGTAAAATTGCAGAAATTTGAAATATTTTAGGGCAAAATGGCAGAAATTCCCCTTATTTTGGGGCAAAAAATGAAATCCCTAATTTTTGGCTAAAATTGAAGAAATTTCACTTATTTCGGGACAAAAAGGCAGAAATTCCACTTACTTTCGGGCAAAAAGGCAGAAATGACCCGTATTTTGGAGCAAAATTGAAGAAATTTCCGTAATATTGGTGCAAAAATGCAGAAATTCCCTCTATTTTGGGGCAAAAAGGCAGAAATTCTCCATATTTTGGTGCAAAAAGGCTCAAATTCCCCTTATTTTGAGGTAAAATGCTGAAATTCCCCATATTTTTGGGCAAAGGCAGAACTTTTCCTTATTTTGGGGCAAAATGGCACAAATTTCCCTTATTTTTGGGCAAAATAGCAGAAATTTCATTTATTTCAGGGCAAAAAGTAAGACATTCCCCTTATTTTGGTGCAAAAAGCAGAAATTTCTTTTATTATGGTACAAAATTGAAGAAATTTTCCTTATTTTGGAACAAAAAGGCAGAAATTCCCCATATTTTGGGGCAAAAGGCAGAAATTCTTCTTATTTTGAGGTAAAATGCAGAAATTCCCCTTATTTAGAGGTAAAATGCAGAAATTCCCTTTATTTTGGGGCTAAAAGGGAGAAATTCCCTGTATTTTGGGGCAAAATTGCCGAAATTCCCCTAATTTGGGGACAAAAGGCAGAAATTCCCCTTACTTTGGGGTAAAATTGAAAAAATTTCAAATATTTCAGGGCAAAATGGCAGAAATTCCCCTTATTTTGGGGCAAAAAGATGAAATCCATAATTTTTGGCTGAAATTGAAGAAATTTCACTTATTTCGGGACAAAAAGGCAGAAATTCCACTTAATTTCGGGCAAAAAGGCAGAAATGACCCGTATTTTGGAGCAAAATTGCAGAAATTGCCCTAATATTTGTGCAAAAATGCAGAAATTCCCTTCATTTTGGGGCAAAAAGGCAGAAATTCTCCATATTTTTGTGCAAAAAGGCTGAAATTTCCCTTATTTTGAGGTAAAATGCTGAAATTCCCCATATTTTGGGGCAAAAGGCAGAAATTCCCCTTATTTTGGGGCACAAAGGCACAAATTTCCCTTATTTTCGGACAAAATTGCAGAAATTTCATTTATTTCAGGGCAAAAATTCAGAAATTCTCCTTATTTTGGGGCAAAAAGCAGAAATTTCTTTTATTATGGTTCAAAATTGAAGAAATTTTACTTATTTTGAAACAAAAAGTCAGAAATTCCCCATATTTTGGGGCAAAAGGCAGAAATTCTTCTTATTTTGAGGTAAAATGCAGAAATTGTTTTTTTTAGAGTAAAAATGCAGAAATTCCCTTTATTTTGGGGCTAAAAAGCAGAAATTTCCTGTATTTTGTGGCAAAATTGCAGAAATTTTCATAATTTTCGGCCAAAAAAAAAGAAATTCTTCTTATTTTGGGGCAAAAAGACAGAAAATCGCCTTTTTTTGGGAGCAAAAAGTCAGAAATTCCCTTTATTTTGGGGCAAAATTGCAGAAATTTCCTTTACATTTGGGCAAAATTGCAGAACTTTCCCTTAATTTGGGGCAAAATTGCAGAACTTTAACTTATTTCAGAAAAAAGGCAGTATTTTCTTATTTTGGGGCAAAAAGGCAGAAATTTCTTTTATTTTGGTATAAAATTGCAGAAATTTTTCTTATTTTGGGGCAAAAAGGCAGAGATTCTCCATATTTTGGGGCAAAAAGGTGGAAATTCCCCTTATTTTGAGGTAAAAAGGCTGAAATTCCCTTTATTTTCGGGCAAAAAGTCAGAAATTCCTTTTATTTTGGGGCAAAAAGACAGAAATTTCGTTTATTTTTGGGAAAAAGGCAGAAATTGCACTTATTTTGAGTAAAAAAGGCGGAAAATCCCCTTATTTTGGGGCAAAAAAGAAGAAATTTCCCTTTTTTATGGCAAAAGGTATACATTCCCTTTATTTTCGGGCAAAAAAGTAGAAATTCCCTATATTTTGGAGCAAAATTGCAGAAATTTCTTTAATTTTGAGAAAAAAAGGCAGAAATTCCCCTTATTTTGGGGTAAAACTTCAGAAATTTCACTTATTTCGCGGCAAAATGGAAGAAATTTCCTTTATTTTGGGCGAAAAAGGCAGAAAATCTCCATATTTAGGAGCAAAATTGCAGAAATTCACCTAATTTTGGGGTAAAAAATACAGTAATTTTCTTTATTTTGGGGCAAAAAGGCAGATATTCTCCTTATTTTGGGGCAAAAGGCAGAAATTCCCCTTATTTTACGGCAAAATTGCAGAAATTTCTCTTATTTGGGGGCAAAAAAGAGAAATTCCCCTTATTTGGGGCAAAATTGCAGAAATTTCCCTTATTATGGGGAAAAATTGCAGATATTTCCATTATTTTAGGGCAAAATTGCAGAAATTTCACTTATTTCAGAGAAAAAAAGCAAAAATTTTTCTTATTTTGGGGCAAAAAGGCAGAAATTCCCATTATTTTGGGGCAAAAGGGCAGAAATTCACCTTATTTTGGGTTAAAATTGCAAAAATGTCACATATTTCAGGGCAAAAAGGCAGAAATTTCTTTTATTTTGGGGCAAAATTGGAGAAATTTCACTTATTTCAGGGTAATAAGTCAGAAATTTTCCTTATTTTGGGGCAAAAAACAAACAGAAATTCTTTTTGTTTTGGGGGAAAAAGACAGAAATTCCACTTATTTAGAGGCAAAAAGGCAGAAATTTTCCTTATTTTGGAGCAAAAATGAAGAAATTTCTCTTTTTTATGGCAAAAAGTTATGCATTCCCCTTATTTTCGGGCAAAAAGTCAAAAATTCCCCGTATTTTGGAGCAAAATTTCAGAAAATTTCCTAATTGTGGTGGAAAACGGCAGAAATTCTCTCTATGTTGAAGCAAAAAGACAGAAATTCTTTTTATTTTGGGGCAAAACTAAGAAATTCCACTTATTTAGAGTCAAAATGGCAGATATTCCTCTTATTTTGGAGCAAAAATGAAGAAATTTCCCTTTTTTATGGCAAAATGTATGCATTCTCTTTATTTTCGTGCAAAAAGGCAGAAATTCCCCGTATTTTAGGGTAAAATTGCAGAAATTTCAAATATTTCAGGGCAATATGGCAAAAATTCCCCTTATTTTGGGGCAAAAAGTTGAAATCCATAATTTTTGGCTAAAATTGAGAAAATTTCACTTATTTCCGGAAAAAAGGCAGAAATTCTACTTAATTTTGGGCAAAAAGGCAGAAATGACCCGTATTTTCGAGGAAAATTACAGAAATTCCGCTAATATTGGTGCAAAAATGCAGAAATTCCCTTTATTTTGGGGCAAAAAGCAGAAATTCTTCATATTTTGGTGCAAAAAGGCTGAAATTCCCCATATTTTGAGGTAAAATGCTGAAATTCCCCATATTTTTGGGCAAAAGGCAAAAATTCCCCACATTTTGGGGCAAAAAGGCACAAATTTCCCTTATTTTCGGGCAAAATTGCAGAAATTTAATTTATTTCAGGGTAAAAAGTCAGAAATTCCCATTATTTTGGGGCAAAAAGCAGAAATTTTTTATTATGGTACAAAATTGAAGAAATTTTTCTTATTTTGGAACAAAAAGGCAGAAGTTCCCCATATTTTGTGGCAAAAGGCAGAAATTCTTCTTATTTTGAGGTAAAATGCAGAAATTCCCCTTATTTAGAGGTAAAATGCAGAAATTCCCCAAATATTGGGGGAAAATGCAGAAATTTCCTTTATTTTGAGGCTAAAAGGCAAAAATTCCCCGTATTTTGAAGCAAATTTGCAGAAATTCTCATAATTTTCAGGCAAAAAGGCAGAAATTCTCCTTATTTTGGGGCAAAAGACAGAAAATCTCCTTTTTTTGGGGGCAAAAAGTCAGAAATTCCCCTTATTTTGGGGCAAAATTGCAGAAATTTCCTTTACATTTGGGCAAAATTGCAGAAATTTTTCTTATTTTGGGGCAAAATTGCAGAAGTTTCACTTATTTTAGAAAAAATGCAGAAATTTTCTTATTTTGGGGCAAAAAGGCAGAAATTTCTTTTATTTTGGTACAAAATTGCAGAAATTATTCTTATTTTGGGGCAAAAAGGCAGAAATTCCCCATATTTTGGGGCAAAAAGGCTGAAATTCCCCTTATTTTCAGGCAAAAATTCAAATATTCCCCTTATGTGTGGGCAAAAAGACAGAAATTTCGTTTATTTTTAGGGTAAAGGCAGAAATTGCACTTATTTTGAGTCAAAAAGGTGGAAAATTTCCTTATTTTCGGGAAATAATGAAGAAATTTCCCTTCTTTATGGCAAAAGGGTATACATTCCCTTTATTTTCAGGCAAAAATTTAGAAATTCCCCATATTTTGTAGCAAAATTGCAGATATTCCCCTAATTGTGGGGCAAATAGGCAGAAATTCCCAATATGTTGGGGCAAAAAGACAGAAATTCTCTTTATTTTGGGGCAAAACTCAGAAATTTCACTTATTTTAGGACAAAATTGCAAAAATTTCAGTTATTTCAGAGAAAAAAAGCAAAAATTTTTCTTATTTTGGGGCAAAAAGGCAGAAATTCCCATTATTTTGGGGCAAAAAGGCAGAAATTCACCTTATTTTGGGGTAAAATTTAGGAATTTCACATATTTCAGGGCAAAAAGAAAGAAATTTCCCTTATTTTGGGGCAAAATTGCAGAAATTTCAATTATTTCAGGGTAATAAGTCAGAAATTTTCTTTATTTTGGGGCAAAAATACAGAAATTACCTTTTTTGGGGGGGGAAATACAGAAATTCCACTTATTTAGAGGCAAAAAGGCAGAAATTCTCCTTATTTTCGAGCAAAAATGAAGAAATTTCCCTTTTTTAAGGCAAAAAGGTATTTATTCCCCTTATCTTCGGGCAAAAAGGCAGAAATTCACCGTATTTTGGAGCAAAATTGCAGAAATTCCCCTAATTTTGGGGCAAAAGACAGAAATTCTCTTTATTTTTGGGCAAAAATCAGAAATTCCTTTAACTTTGGGGCAAAATTCCAGAAATTTCCTTTATTTTGGGGCAAAATTGCAGATTTTTAACTTATTTATGGGCAAAATTGCAGAATTTTCACTTATTTCAGGGAAAAAAGGCAGAAATTTTTCTTATTTTGTGGCAAAAACGCACAAATTCCTAATATTCTGTGGCAAAAATGCAGAAATTCCTCTTATTTTGAGGTAAAAAGGCTAAAATTTCCCGTATTTGGGGGCAAAAAGGCAGAATTTTTTTTATTTTGGGGCAAAATTGCAGGAATTTACTTTATTTTGGGACAAAATTGCAGAAATTTCACTTATTTCAGGGTAATAAGTCAAAAATTTTCCTTATTTTAAGGCAAAAAAGACAGAAATTCTCTTTGTTGTTGGGGGAAAAGTCAGAAATTCCACTTATTTAGAGGAAAAAAGGCAGAAATTCCCCTTATTTTTGAGCAAAAATAAAGAAATTTCCCTTTTTTTTGGCAAAAAAGTATGCATTCCCCTTATTTTCGGGCAAAAAGGCAGAAATTCCCCGTATTCTTGAGCAAAAGTGCAGAAAATACCATAATTGTGGGGCAAATAGGTAGAAATTCTCTATATGTTGGGGCAAAATAGAGAAATTCTCCTTATTTTGGGGCAAAACTCAGAAATTTCACTTATTTTAGGGCAAAATTGCAGAAATTTCAGTTATTTCAGAGAAAAAAAGTAAAAATTTTTCTTATTTTGGGGCAAAAAGGCAGAAATTCACCTTATTTTGGGGTAAAATTGCAGAAATTTCATGGCAAAAAGACAGAAATTTCCCTAATTTTGGGGCAAAATTGCAGAAATTTCACTTATTTCAGTGTAATAAGTCAGAAATTTTCTTTATTTTGGGGCAAAAATACAGAAATTACCTTTTTTGGGATGGAAAATACAGAAATTCCACTTATTTAGAGGCAAAAAGGCAGAAATTCCCCTTATTTTTGAGCAAAAATGAAGAAATTTCCCTTTTTTATGGCAAAAAGGTATGCATTCCCCTTATTTTCGGGCAAAAAGGCTGAAATTCCCCGTATTTTGGAGCAAAATTTCAGAAAATCCCCTAATTGTGGGGCAAAAAGGCAGAAATTCTCTATATGTTGGGGCAAAAATACAGAAATTCTTTTTATTTTGGGGCAAAACTAAGAAATTCCACTTATTTAGAGGTAAAATGGCAGAAATTCCTCTTATTTTGGAGCAAAAATGAAGAAATTTCCCTTTTTTATGGCAAAAAGTTATGCATTCTCTTTATTTTCGGGCAAAAAGGCAAAAATTCCCTGTATTTTGGAGCAAAATTGCAGAAAGTCCCATAATTTTGGGGCAAAAGGCAGAAAATCCCCTTATTTTGGGGTAAAATTGCAGAAATTTCAAATATTTCAGGGCAAAATGGCAGAAATTCCCCTTATTTTGGGGCAAAAAGATGAAATCCCTAATTTTTGGCTAAAATTGAAGAAATTTCACTTATTTCGGGACAAAAAGGCAGAAATTCCCCTTAATTTCGGGCAAAAAGGCAGAAATTCCCCTTATTTTGGAGCAAAATTGCAGAAATTCCCTTAATATTGGTGCAAAAATGCAGAAATTCCTATTATTTTGGGGCAAAATTGCAGAAATTTCCTTTTCATTTGGGCAAAATTGCAGAAATTTCTCTTATTTCAGAAAAAAAGCAGAAATTTTCTTATTTTGGGGCAAAAAGGCAGAAATTTCTTTTATTTTGGTACAAAATTGCAGAAATGATTCTTATTTTGGGGCAAAAATGCAGAAATTCCCCATATTTTGGGGCAAAAAGGCTGAAATTCCCCTTATTTTCAGGCAAAAATTCAGATATTCCCCTTATGTGTGGGCCAAAAGACAGAAATTTTGTTTATTTTTGGGGTAAAGGCAGAAATTGCACTTATTTTGAGTCAAAAAGAAGGAAAATTTCCTTATTTTCGGGCAAAAATGAAGAAATTTTCCTTTTTTATGGCAAAAAGGTATACATTCCCTTTATTTTCGGGCAAAAATGCAGAAATTCCCCGTATTTTGGAGCAAAATTGCAGAAATTCCTCTAATTGTGGAGCAAATAGGCAGAAATTCCCTATATGTTGGGGCAAAAAGACCGAAATTCTCCTTATTTTGGGGCAAAACTCAGAAATTTCACATATTTTAGGGCAAAATTGCAGAAATTTCAGTTATTTCAGAGAAAAAAAGTAAAAATTTTTCTAATTTTGGGGCAAAAAGGCAGAAATTCCCATTATTTTGGGGCAAAAAAGCAGAAATTCACCTTATTTTGGGGTAAAATTGCAGAAATTTCACGGCAAAAAGACAGAAATTTCCCTAATTTTAGGGCAAAATTGCAGAAATTTCACTTATTTCAGGGTAATAAGTCAGAAATTTTCTTTATTTTGGGGCAAAAATACAGAAATTACCTTTTTTGGGGTGGAAAATACAGAAATTCCACTTATTTAGAGGCAAAAAGGCAGAAATTCCCCTTATTTTGGAGCAAAATGAAGAAATTTCCCTTTTTTAAGGCAAAAAGGTATGCATTCCCCTTATTTTCGGGCAAAAAGGCAGAAATTCACCGTATTTTGGAGCAAAATTGCAGAAATTCCCCTAATTTTGAGGAAAAAGGCAGAAATTCTTTTTATTTTTTGGCAAAAATCAGAAATTTCCCTTACTGCGGGGCAAAATTCCAGAAATTTTCTTTATTTTGGGGCAATATTGCAGAAATTTAACTTATTTATGGGCAAAATTGCAGAATTTTCACTTATTACAGGGAAAAAAGGCAGAAATTTTTCTTATTTTAGGGCAAAAATTAAGAAATTTCCCTTTTTTATGGCAAAAAGGTATACATTCCTTTCTTTTTCGGGCAAAAAGGCAGAAATTCCCTTTATTTTGGGGTAAAAATGCAGAAATTTTACTTATTTCACAGCAAAGTGGCAGAAATTCCCCTTATTTTTGGCGAAAAAGGCAGAAAATACCTGTATTGTGGAGCAAAATTGCAGAAATTCACTTATTTTGGGGAAAAAATACAGTAATTTTCTTTATTTTGGGGCAAAAAGGCAGATATTCTCCTTATTTTGGGGCAAAAGGCAGAAATTCCCATTATTTTAGGGCAAAATTGCAGAAATTTTCTTTATTTGGGGCCAAAAAACAGAAATTCCCCTTATTTTGGGGCAAAATTGCAGAAATTTCCCATATTATGGGGAAAAATTGCAGAAATTTCCCTTATTTTAAGGCAAAATTGCAGAAATTTCACTTATTTCAGAGAAAAAAAGCAAAAATTTTTCTTATTTTGGTACAAAATAGCAGAAATTCCAATTATTTTGTAGCAAAAAGGCAGAAATTCACCTTATTTTGGGTTAAAATTGCAAATATTTCACATATTTCAGGGCAAAATGCAGAAATTTACCTTATTTTGAGGCAAAATTGCAGAAATTTCTCTTATTTCAGGGTAATAAGTCAGAAATTTTTCTTATTTTGAGGCAAAAAAGAAAGAAATTCCCTTAGTTTTGGGGGAAAAAGACAGAAATTCCACTTATTTAGAGGCAAAAAGGCAGAAATTTCCCTTATTTTGGAGCAAAAATTAAGACAATTCCCATTTTTATGGCAAAAATTATGCATTCCCATTATTTTCGGGCAAAAAGACAGAAATTCCCCGTTTTTTGGAGCAAAATTGCAGAAAATCCCCTAATTGTGGGGAAAAAAGGCAGAAATTCTCTATATGTTGGGGCAAAATACAGAAATTCTCCTTATTTTGGGGCAAAACTCCGAAATTCCACTTATTTAGAGGCAAAATGGCAGAAATTCCTCTTATTTTGGAGCAAAAATGAAGAAATTTCCCTTTTTTATGGCAATAAGGTATTCATTCCCTTTATTTTCGGGCAAAAAGGCAGAAATTCCCCGTATTTTGGAACAAAATTGCAGAAATTCCCCTAATTTTGGGACAAAAGGCAGAAATTCCCCTTATTTTGGAGTAAAATTGCAGAAATTTCAAATATTTCAAGCCAAATGGCAGAAATTCCCCTTATTTTGGGGCAAAAAGATGAAATCCCTAATTTTTGGCTAAGATTGAAGAAATTTCACTTATTTCGGGACAAAAAGGCAGAAATTCCACTTAATTTCGGGCAAAAAGGCAGAAATGACCCGTATTTTGGAGCAAAATTGCAGTAATTCCTTTAATATTGGTGCAAAAATGCAGAAATTCCCTTTATTTTGGGGCAAAAAGGCAGAAATTCTCCATACTTTGGTGCAAAAAGGCTAAAATTCCCCTTATTTTGAGGTCAAATGCTGAAATTCCACATATTTTGGGGCAGAAGGCAGAAATTCCCCTCATTTTGGGGTAAAAAAGGCACAAATTTCCCTTATTTTCGGGCAAAATTGCTGAAATTTCATTTATTTCAGTGTAAAAAGTCAGAAATTCCCCTTATTTTGAAGCAAAAAGCAGAAATTTATTTTATTATGGTACAAAATTGAAGAAATTTTCCTTATTTTGGAACAAAAAGGCAGAAATTCTCCATATTTTGGGGCAAAAGGCAGAAATTCTTTTTATTTTGAGGTAAAATGCAGAAATTTCCCTTATTTAGAGGTAAAATGCAGAAATTTACCAAATATTGGGGGAAAACGAAGAAATTCCCTTTATTTTGGTGCTAAAAAACAGAAATTCCCCATATTTTGAAGCAAAATCGCAGAAATTCTCATAAATTTCAGGCAAAAAGGCAGAAATTCTCCTTATTTTGGGGCAAAAAGACAGAAAATCTCCTTTTTTAGAGGGCAAAAAGTCAGAAATTCCCCTTATTTTGGGGCAAAATTGCAGAAATTTCATTTATATTTGGGCAAAATTGCAGAAATTTCCCTTATTTTGGGGCAAAATTGCAGAAATTTAACTTATTTCAGAAAAAATGCAGAAATTTTCTTATTTTGTGGCAAAAAAGCAGAAATTTCTATTATTTTGGTACAAAATTGCAGAAATTTTTCTAATTATGGCAAAAAGGCTGAAATTCCCCTTATTTTCGGGCAAAAAACAGAAATTCCCCTTGTGTTGGGGCACAAAGAAAGAAATTTCGTTTATTTTTGGGGAAAAGGCAAAATTGCATTTATTTTGACTCAAAAAGGCGGAAAATTTCTTATTTTCGGGCAAAAATGAAGAAATTTTCCTTTTTTATGGCAAAAAGTTATACATTCCCTTTATTTTTGGGCAAAAAGGCAAAAAATTCCCCGTATTTTGGAGCAAAATTGCAGAAATTCCCCTAATTGTGGGGCAAAAAGGCAGAAATTCCCTATATGTTGGGGCAAAAAGAGAGAAATTCTCTTTATTTTAGAGCAAAACTCAGATATTTTAATTATTTTAGGGCAAAATTGCAGAAATTTCAGTTATTTCAGAGAAAAAATGCAAAAATTTTTCTTATTTTGGGGCAAAAAGGCAGAAATTCCCATTATTTTGGGGCAAAAGGCAGAAATTCCCCTTATTTTGGGGTAAAATTGCAGAAATTTCACATATTTCAGGGCAAAAAGTCAGAAATTCCCCTTATTTTGGGGCAAAATTGCAGAAATTTCCTTTACATTTAGGAAAAATTGCAGAAATTTCCCTTATTTTGGGTCAAAATTGCAGAAATTTCACTTATATCAGAAAAAATGCAGAAATTTTCATATTTTGGGACAAAAAGGCAGAAATTTCTATTATTTGTTACAAAATTGCAGAAATTTTTCTTATTTTGGGGCAAAAAGGCAGAAATTCCCCATATTTTGGGGCAAAAGGGCTGAAATTCCCCATATTTTTGGGCAAAAAGTCAGAAATTCCCCTTATGTTGGGGAAAAAAACAGAAATTTCGTTTATTTTTGGGGAAAAGGCAGAAATTGCACTTATTTTGAGTCAAAAAGGCGAAAAATTTCCTTAATTTCAGGCAAAAATGACGAAATTTCCCTTTTTTATGGCAAAAAGGTATACATTCCCTTTATTTTCGGGCAAAATGCAGAAATTCTCCGTATTTTGGAGCAAAATTGCAGAAATTCCCCTAATTGTGGGGCAAAAAGGCAGAAATTCCCCATATGTTGGGGCAAAAAGACAGAAATTCTCCTTTTTTGGGGGCAAAACTCAGAAATTTCACTTGTTTTAGAGCAAAATTGCAGAAATTTCTGTTATTTCAGAGAAAAAAAGCAAAATTTTTTCTTATTTTGGGGCAAAAATGCAGAAATTCCCATTATTTTGAGGCAAAAAGGCAGAAAATCACCTAATTTTGGGGTAAATTTGCAGAAATTTCACATATTTCAGGGCAAAAAGGCAGAAATTTCCCTTATTTTGGGGTAAAATTGCAGAAATTTCACTTATTTCAGGGTAATAAGTCAGAAATTTTCTTTATTTTGGGACAAAAAAGACAGAAATTACCTTTTTTTGAGGGGAAAAAGACAGAAATTCCACTTATTTTGAGGCAAAAAGGCAGAAATTCCTCTTATTTTGGAGCAAAAATGAAGAAATTTCGCTTTTTCATGGCAAAAAGGTATGCATTCCCCTTATTTTCAGACAAAAAGGCAAAAATTCCTCATATTTGGAACAAAATTGCAGAAAATCCCCTAATTTTAGGGCAAAAGGCAGAACTTCCCTTTATTTTGGGGCAAAAATCAGAAATTCCCCTTACTTTTGGGTAAAATTGCATAAATTTAACTTATTTATGGGCAAAATTGCAGAATTTTCATTTATTTCAGGGAAAAAAGGCAGAAATTTTCCTTATTTTGGGGCAAAAAGGCACAAATTCCTAATATTTTGTGGCAAAAAATGCAGAAATTCCCCTTATTTTGAGGTAAAAAGGCTGAAATTTCCCGTATTTGGGGGCAAAAAGGCAGAAATTTTTTTATTTTAGGGCAAAATTGCAAAAATTTACATTATTTTGAGGCAAAATTGCAGAAATTTCACTTATTTCAGGGTAATAAGTCAAAAATTTTTAATATTTTAGGGCAAAAAAGACAGAAATTCTCTTTGTTTTTGGGGAAAAAGTCAGAAATTCCACTTATTTATAAGAAAAAAGGCAGAAATTCCCCTCATTTTGGAGCAAAAATGAAGAAATTTCACTTTTTTATGGCAAAAAGGTATGCATTCTCCTTATTTTCTGGCAAAAGGGCAGAAATTCCCCGTATTTTGGAGGAAAATTTCAGAAAATCCCCTAATTGTGGGGCAAAAAGGCAGAAATTCTCTCTATGTTGGGGTAAAAATACAGAAATTCTTTATATTTGGGGGCAAAACTCAGAAATTCCACTTATTTAGAGGCAAAATGGCAGAAATTCCTCTTATTTTGGAGGAAAAATGAAGAAATTTCCCTTTTTTATGGCAAAAAGCTATGCATTCTCTTTATTTTCGGGCAAAAAAGCAGAAATTCCCTGTATTTTGGAGCAAAATTGCAGAAATTACCCTAATTTTGGGGCAAAAGGCAGAAATTTCCCTTATTTTGGGGTAAAATTGCAGAAATTTCAAATATTTCAGGGCTAAATTGCAGAAATTCTTTTTATTTGGGGGCAAAAAGATGAAATCCATAATTTTTGGCTAAAATTGAAGAAATTTCACGTATTTCGGGAGAAAAAGGCAGAAATTCCACTTAATTTCGGGCAAAAAGGCAGAAATTCTTATTATTTTGGAGCAAAATTGCAGAAATTCTCTTAATATTGGTGCAAAAATGCAGAAATTCCCTTTATTTTGGGGCAAAAAGGCAGAAATTCTCCATATTTTGGTGCAAAAAGGCTGAAATTCCCCTTATTTTGAGGTAAAATGCTGAAATTCCCCATATTTTGGGGCAAAAGGTAGAAATTCCCCTCATTTTGGGGCAAAAAGGCACAAATTTTCCTTATTTTCGGGCAAAATTGCTGAAATTTCATTTATTTCAGAGTAAAAAGTCAGAAATTCTCCTTATATTGTAGTAAAAACAGAAATTTCTTATATTATGGTACAAAATTGAAGAAATTTTCCGTATTTTGGAACAAAAAGGCAGAAATTCCACATATTTTGGGGCAAAAGGCAGAAATTATTTTTATTTTGAGGTAAAATGCAGAAATTCCCCTTATTTAGAGGTAAAATGCAGAAATTCCCCAAATATTGGGGGAAAATACAGAAAATCCCTTTATTTTGGCGCTAAAAGGCAGAAATTCCCTGTATTTTGAAGCAAAATTGCAGAAATTCTCATAATTTTCAGGCAAAAAGGCAGGAATTCTCCTTATTTTGGGGCAAAAAGACAGAAAATCTCCTTTTTTAGGGGGCAAAAAGTCAGAAATTCCCCTTATTTTGGGGCAAAATTGCAGAAATTTCCTTTACATTTGGGCAAAATTGCAGAAATTTCCCTTATTTTGGGGTAAAATTGCAAAAATTTCACTTATTTCAGAAAAAATGCAGAAATTTTCTTATTTTGGGGCAAAAAGGCAGAAATTTCTATTATTTTGGTACAAAATTGCAGAAATTTTTCTTATTTTGGGACAAAAATGCAGAAATTCCCCATATTTTGAGGCAAAAAGGCTGAAATTCCCCTTATTTTCGGGCAAAAATCAGAAATTCCCCTAATGTTGGGGCAAAAAAACAGAAATTTCGTTTATTATTGGGGAAAAGGCAGAAATTGCACTTATTTTGAGTCAAAAAGGCGGAAAATTTCCTTATTTTCTGGCAAAAATGAAGAAATTTCCCTTTTTTATGGCAAAAAGGTATACATTCCCTATATTTTTGGGCAAAAAGGCAGAAATTCTCCGTATTTTGGAGCAAAATTGCAGAAATGCCCCGAATTGTGGGGCAAAAAGGCAGAAATTCCCTATATGTTGCTGCAAAAAGACAGAAATTCTTTTTATTTTGGGGCAAAACTCAGAAATTCCACTTATTTAGAGGCAAAATGGCACAAATTCCTCTTATTTTGAAGCAAAAATGAAAAAATTTCCCTTTTGTATGGCAAAAAGGTTTGCATTCTCCTTATTTTCGGGCAAAGAGGCAGAAATTCCGTGTATTTTGGAGCAAAATTGCAGAAATTCCCCTAATTTTGGGGCAAAAGGCAAAAATTCCCCTTATTTTGGGGTAAAATTGCAGAAATTTCAAATATTTCAGGCAAACTGGCAGAAATTCCCCTTATTTTGGGGCAAAAAGATGAAATCCATAATTTTTGGTTAAAATTGAAGAAATTACACTTATTTCGGGACAAAAAGGCAGATATTCCACTTAATTTCGGGCTTAAAGGCAGAAAAGACCCGTATTTTGGAGCAAAATTGCAGAAATTCCCCTAATATTGGTGCAAAAATTCAGAAATTCTCTTTATTTTGGGGCAAAAATGCAGAAATTCTTCATATTTTGTTGCAAAAAGGCTGAAATTCCCCTTATTTTGAGGTAAAATCCTGAAATTCCCCATATTATGGGGCAAAAGGCAGAAATTCCCCTCATTTTGGGGCAAAAAGGCACAAATTTCCCTTATTTTCGGGCAAAATTGCAGAAATTTCATTTATTTCAGAGTAAAAAGTCAGAAATTCCCCTTATTTTGGGGCAAAAAGTAGAACTTTCTTTTATTATGGTACAAAATTGAAGAAATTTTCCTTATTTTGGAACAAAAAGGCAGAAACTCCCCATAATTTGAGGCAAAAGGCAGAAATTCTTATTTTGAGGTAAAATGCAGAAATTCCCCTTATTTAGAGGTAAAATGAAGAAATTCCGAAAATATTGGGGGAAAATGCAGAAATTCCCTTTATTTTGGGGCTAAAAGGCAGAAATTCCCTGTATTTTGAAGCAAAATTGCAGAAATTCTCATAATTTTCAGACAAAAAGGCAGAAATTCTCCTTATTTTGGGGGCAAAAAGACAGAAAATCTCCTTTTTCGGGGGCAAAAAGTCAGAAATTCCCCTTATTTTGGGGCAAAATTGCAGAAATTTCCTTTACATTGGGGCAAAATTGCAGAAATTTCCCTTATTTTGGGGCAAAATTGCAAAAATTTCACTTATTTCAGAAAAAATGAAGAAAGTTTCTTCTTTTGGGGCAAAAAGGCAGAAATTTCTACTATTTTGGTACAAAATTGCAGAAATTTTTCTTCTTTTATGCCAAAAAGGCAGAAATTCCCAATATTTTGGGGCAAAAAGGCAGAAATTCCCCTTATGTTTGGGCAAAAAGACAGAAATTTCGTTGATTTTTTGGGAAAAGGCAGAAATTGCACTTATTTTGAGTCAAAAAGGCAGAAAATTTCCTCTTATTTTGGAGAAAAAATGAAGAAATTTCCCTTTTTTATGGCAAAAGGTGTACATTCTCTTTATTTTCGGGCAAAAAGGCAGAAATTCCGCGTATTTTGGAGCAAAATTGCAGAAATTCCCCTAATTGTGGGGCAAAAAGGCAGAAATTCCTTATATGTTGGGAAAAAAGACAGAAATTCTCCTTATTTTGGGGCAAAACTCAGAAATTTCACTTATTTTAGGGCAAAATTGCAGAAATTTCAGTTATTTCAGAGAAAAAAAGCAAAAATTTTTCTTATTTTGGGGCAAAAAGGCAGAAATTCCCATTATTTTGGGGCAAAATCAGAAATTCACCTTATTTTGGAATAAAATTGCAGAAATTTCACATATTTCAGGGCAAAAAAGCAGAAATTTCCCTTATTTTGTAGCAAAATTGCAGAAATTTCACTTATTTCAGGGTAATAAGTCAGAAATTTTCGTTATTTTTGGGCAAAAAAGACAGAAATTCCCTTTGTTTTGGGGGAAAAAGACAGAAATTCCACTTATTTAGGGGAAAAAATCAGAAATTCCCCTTATTTTGGAGCAAAAGTGAAGAAATTTCTCTTTTTTATGGCAAAAGGTATGCATACCCCTTATTTTCGAGCAAAAAGGAAGAAATTCCCCGTATTTTGGAGCAAAATTGCAGAAATTCCCCTAATTTTGGGGCAAAAGGCAGAAATTCCCTTTATTTTGGGGCAAAAATCAGAAATTCCCCTTATTTTGGGGCAAAATTCCAGAAATTTCCTTTATTTTGGTGCAAAATTGCAGGAATTTACATTATTTTGGGGCAAAATTGCAGAAATTTTCCTTATTTCGGGCAAAATTACAAAAATTTCACTTATTTTCAGGTAAAAAGGCTGAAATTTCCTTTATTTTGGGGAAAAAGGGAGAAATTTCTCTTATTTTGGGGCAAAATTGCAGAAATTTTCCTTATTTTGGGGCAAAAAGGCAGAAATTCCTTATATTTTGTGGCAAATATAAGGCAGAAATTCCCCTTATTTTGAGGTAAAGAGCCTGAAATTCCCTTTATGTTTGGGGAAAAAGGCAGAAAATCCCATTATTTTGAGGCAAAAAGCAGAAATTTCTTTTATTATGGACAAAATTGAAGAAATTTTCGTTATTTTGGAACAAAAAGGCAGAAAATCCCCATATTTTTGGGCAAAAGGCGGAAATTTTTTTTATTTTGAGGTTAAATGCAGATATTCCCCTTATTAAGAGGTAAAACGCTGAAATTCCCCAAATATTGTTGGAAAATGCAGAAATTCCCTTTAGTTTTGGGATAAAAGGCAGAAATTCCCCGTATTTTGAAGCAAAATTGCAGAAATTCTCATAATTTTCGGGCGAAAAGGCAGAAATTCTCCTTATTTTGGGGCAAAAAGACAGAAAATCTCCTTTTTCGGGAGGAAAAAGTCAGAAATTCCCCTTATTTTGGGGCAAAATTGCAGAAATTTCCTTTACATTTGGGCAAAATTGCAGAAATTTCCCTTATTTTGGGGCAAAATTGCAGAAATTTCACTTATTTCAGAAAAAGGCAGAAATTTTCTTATTGTGGGGCAAAAAGGCAGAAATTTCTTTTATTTTGGTTCAAAATTGCAGAAATTATTCTTATTTTGGGGCAAAAAGGCAGAAATTACTCATATTTTGGGGCAAAATGCGGAAATTCCTCTTATTTTTAGGTAAAAAGGCTGAAATTCCCCTTATTGTCGGGCAAAAAGTCAGAAATTCCCCTTATATTGGGGCAAAAAGACAGAAATTTCGTTTATTTTCGGGAAAAAGGCAGAAATTGCACGTATTTTGAGTAATTAAAAATGTGAAAAATCCCCTTATTTTGGGGCAAAAATGAAGAAATTTCCCTTTTTTATGGCAAAAAGGTATACATTCCCTTTATTTTCGGGTAAAAAGGCAGAAATTCCCGGTTTTTTGGAGCAAAATTGCAGAAATTCACCTAATTTTGGGGCAAAATGGCACAAATTCCCCTTATTTTCGGCGAAAAAGGCAGAAAATCCTCGTATTTTGGAGCAAAATTGCAGAAATTCACATAATTTTGGGATAAAATACAGTAATTTTCTTTATTTTGGGGCAAAAGGCAGAAACTCCCCTTATTTTAGGGCAAAATTGCAGAAATTTCCCTTATTTAGGGGCAAAAAACACAAATTTCCTTTATTTTGGGGCAAAATTGCAGAAATTTCCCTTATTTTAGGGCAAAATTGCAGAAATTTCACTTATTTCAGAGAAAAAAAGCAAAAATTTTTCTTATTTTGGGACAAAATGGCAGAAATTCCCATTATTTTGGGGCAAAAAGGCCGAAATTCACCTTATTTTGGGTTAAAATTGCAGATATTTGACATATTTCAAAGCAAAAAGGCAGAAATTTCCCTTATTTTAGGGCAAAATTGCAGAAATTTTACTTATTTCTGGGTAATAAGTCAGAAATTCTCTTTATTTTGGGCCAAAATCAGAAATTCCACTTATTTTGGGGCAAAATTGCAGAAATTTCACTTATTTTGGAGTAAAAAAATACAGTAATTTTCTTTTTTTGGGGGCAAAAAGGCAGATATTCTCCTTATTTTGGGGCAAAAGGCAGAAATTCCCCTTATATTAGGGCAAAATTGCAGAAATTTTCCTTATTTGGGGGCAAAAAACAGAAATTCCCCTTATTTTGGGTCAAAATTGCAGAAATTTCCATTATTATGGGAAAAAATTGCAGAAATTTCTCTCATTTTAGAGCAAAATTGCAGAAATTTCACTTATTTCAGAGAAAAAAAGCAAAAATTTTTCTTATTTTGGGACAAAATAGCAGAAATTCCAATTATTTTGTGGCAAAAGGCAGAAATTCTCTTTATTTTGGGTTAAAATTGCAAATATTTCACATATTTCAGGGCAAAAAGACAGAAATTTACCTTATTTTTGGGCAAAATTGGAGAAATTTCACTTATTTCAGGGTAATAAGTCAGAAATTGTCCTTATTTTGGGCCAAAAAAGAAAGAAATTCCCTTAGTTTGGGGGGAAAAAGACAGAAATTCCACTTATTTAGAGGCAAAAAGTGAGAAAATCCCCTTATTTTGAAGCAACAATGAAGAAATTTCCCTTTTTAATTGCAAAAAGATATGCATTCTCCTTATTTTCGGGCAAAAAGGCAGAAATTCCCCGTATTTTGGAGCAAAATTGCAGAAAATCCCCTAATTGTGGGGCAAAAGGCAGAAATTCTCTATATGTTGGGGCAAAATACAGAAATTCTCTTTATTTTGGGGCAAAACTCAGAAATTCCACTTATTTAGAGGAAAAATGGCAGAATTTCCTCTTATTTTGGAGCAAAAATGAAGAAATTTCCCTTTTTTATGGCAAAAAGGTATGCATTCCCCTTATTTTCGGGCAAAAAGGCAGAAATTCCCCGTATTTTGGAGCAAAATTGCAGAAATTCCCCTAATTTTGGGACAAAAGGCAGAAATTCCCCTTATTTTGGAGTAAAATTGCAGATATTTCAAATATTTCAGGGCAAAATGACAGAAATTCCTCTTATTTTGGGGCAAAAAGATGAAATCCCTAATTTTTGGCTATAATTGAAGAAATTTCACTTATTTCGGGACAAAAAGGCAGAAATTCCACTTAATTTCGGGCAAAAAGGCAGAAATGACCCGTATTTTGGAGCAAAATTGCAGAAATTCCCCTAATATTGGTGCAAAAATGCAGAAATTCCATTTATTTTGGGGCAAAAAGGCAAAAATTCTCCATATTTTGTTGCAAAAATTCTGAAATTCCCCTTATTTTGAGGTAAAATGCTGAAATTCCACATATTTTGGGGCAAAGGCAGAAATTCCCTTTATTTTGAAGCAATAAGGCACAAATTTCCCTTATTTTCGGGCAAAATAGTAGAAATTTCATTTATTTCAAAGCAAAAATTCAGAAATTCCCCTTATTTTGGGGCAAAAAGTAGAAATTTCTTTTATTATGGTACAAAATTGAAGAAATTTTCCTTATTTTGGAACAAAAAGGCAGAAATTCCCCATAATTTGGGGCAAAACGCAGAAATTCTTCTTATTTTGATGTAAAATGCAGAAATTCCCTTTATTTAGAGGTAAAATGCAGAAATTACCCAAATATTGGGGGAAAATGCAGAAATTCCCTTTATTTTGGGAATAAAAGGCAGAAATTCCCCGTATTTTGAAGCAAAATTGCAGAAATTCTCATAATTTTCGGGCAAAAAGTCAGAAATTCACCTTATTTTGGGGCAAAATTGCAGAAATTTCCTTTACATTTGAGCAAAATTGCAGAAATTTCCCTTATTTTGGGGCAAAATTGCAAAAATTTCACTTATTACAGAAAAAAGGTAGAAATTTTCTTATTTCGTGGCAGAAAGACAGAAATTCCCCTTATTTTGGGGTAAAAAGGCTAAAATTTCCCTTATTTTCGGGCAAAAAGTCAGAAATTCCCCTTATTTTGGGGCAAAAATACAGAAATTTCGTTTATTTTTGGTGAAAAGGCAAAAATTTCACTTATTTCACGGTAAAGTGGCAGAAATTCCCCTTATTTTCGGCGAAAAAGGCAGAAAATCCCCGTAGTTTGGAGCAAAATTGCAGAAATTCACTTATTTTGTGGTAAAAAATACAGTAATTTTCTTTATTTTGGGGCAAAAAGGCAGATATTCTCCTTATTTTGGGGCAAAAGGCAGAAATTCCTCTTATTTTAGAGCAAAATTGCAGAAATTTCCTTTATTTGGGGGCAAAAACAGAAATTCCCATTATTTTGGGGCAAGATTGCAGAAATTTCCCATATTATGGGGAAAAATTGCAGAAATTTCCCTTATTTTAGGGCAAAATTGCAGAAATTTCACTTATTTCAGAGAAAAAAAGTAAAAATTTTTCTTATTTTGGGACAAAAAGTCAGAAATTCCCATTATTTTGGGGCAAAAAGGCAGAAATTCACCATATTTTGGGTTAAAAATGCAGATATTTCACATATTTCAGGGCAAAAAGGCAGAAATTTCCCTTATTAGGGGAAAAATTGCAGAAATTTCACTTATTTCAGGGTAATAAGTCAGAAATTTTCCTTATTTTTGGGCAAAAAAGACAGAAATTCCCTTCGTTTTGGGGGAAAAAGACAGAAATTCCACTTATTTAGAGGCAAAAAGGCAGAAATTCCCCTTATTTTGGAGCAAAAATGAAGACATTTCCCTTTTTTATGGCAAAAAAGGATGCATTCCACTTATTTTCGGGCAAAAAGGCAGAAATTCCCCGTATTTTTGAGCAAAAGTGCAGAAAATACCCTAATTGTGGGGCAAATAGGCAGAAATTCTCTATATGTTGGGGCAAAATAGAGAAATTCTCCTTATTTTGAGGCAAAGCTCAGAAATTCCACTTATTTAGAGGCAAAATGGCAGAAATTCCTCGTATTTTGGAGCAAAAATGAAGAAATTTCCCTTTTTTATTGCAAAAAGGTATGCATTCCCCTTATTTTCGGGCAAAAAAGCAGAAATTCCCCGTATTTTGGAGCAAAATTGCAGAAAATCCCCTAATTGTGGGGCAAAAAGGCAAAAATTCTCTATATGTTGGGGCAAAATACAGAAATTCTCCTTATTTTGGGGCAAAACTCAGAAATTCCACTTATTTAGAGGCAAAATGGCAGAAATTCCTCGTATTTTGGAGCAAAAATGAAGAAATTTCCCTTTTTAATGGCAAAAGGTATGCATTCCCCTTATTTTCGGGCTAAAAAGCAGAAATTCCCCGAATTTTGGAGCAAAATTGCAGAAATTCCCCTAATTGTGGGGCAAAAAGGCAGAAATTCCCTATATGTTAGGGCAAAAATACAGAAATTCTCCTTATTTTGGGGCAAAACTCAGAAATTCAACTTATTTTGGGGCAAAATTCATGAAATTTCCCTTATTTTAGGGCAAAATTGCAGAAATTTCACTTACTTTGGGGCAAAATTGCAGAAATTTCACTTATTTCAGGGAAAAAAGGCAGAAATTTTCTTTTTTGAAGTAAAAAGTCAGAAATTCCTAATATTTTGTGGCAAAAATGCAGAAATTTCCCTTATTTTGAGGTAAAAATGCTGAAATTCCCTTTATTTGGGTCAAAAAGGCAGAAATTTCCCTTATTTTGGTGCAAAATTGCAGAAATTTCACTTATTTCAGGGTAATAAGTCAGAAATTTTCCTTATTTTTGGGCCAAAAAGACAGAAATTCCCTTTATTTTGGGGGAAAAAAACAGAAATTCCACTTATTTAGAGGCAAAAAAGAAGAAATTCCCCTTATTTTGGAGCAAAAATGAAGAAATTTCCCTTTTTAATGGCAAAAAGTTATGCATTCTTCTAATTTTCGAGCAAAAAGCAGAAATTCTCTGTATTTTGGAGCAAAATTGCAGAAATTCCCGTAATTGTGTTGCAAAAAGGCAGAAATTCTCTATATGTTGGGGCAAAAAGACATAAATTCTCCTTATTTTGGGGCAAAACTCAGAAATTCCACTTATTTTGGTGCAAAATTTCAAAAATTTCCCCTATTTTGGGACAAAATTGCAGAAATTTCCCTTATTTTGAGGTAAACAGAAGGAAATTCCCCTTATTTGGGAGCCAAAAGGCAGAAATTTCCCTTATTTTGGGGGAAAATTGCAGAAATTTCACTTATTTCAGGGTAATAAGTCAGAATTTTTTCTTATTTTGGGGCAAAAAAGACAGAAATTCCCTTTGTTTTGGGGGAAAAAGACAGAAATTCCACTTATTTAGAGGCAAAAAAGCAGAAATTCCCCTTATTTTGGAGCAAAAATGAAGAAATTTCCCTTTTTTATGGCAAGAAGTTATGCATTCTTCTTATTTTCTGGCAAAAAGGAAGAAATTCTCCGTATTTTAGAGCAAAATTGCCGAAATTCCCCTAATTGTGGGGCAAAAAGGCAGAAATTCCGTATATGTTTGAGCAAAAAGACAGAAATTCTCCTTATTTGGGGCAAAACTCATAAATTCCACTTATTTTGGGGCAAAATTCCAGAAATTTCCCTTATTTTGGGGCAAAATTGCAGAAATTTCACTTATTTTGTGGCAAAATTGCAGAAATTTCTCTTATTTCAGGGAAAAAAACAGAAATTTTCTTATTTGGGGAAAAAGGCAGAAATTTCTTTTATTTTGATACAAAATTGTAGAAATTTTTCTTATTTTGGGCAAGAAGGCAGAAATTTCCCATATTTTGTGGCAAAAATGCAAAAATTCTCCTTATTTTGAGGTAAAAAGGCTGAAATTCCCCTTATTTTGGGGCAAAAAGTCAGAAATTCTTCTTATTTTGGGTCAAAAAGCAGACATTTCCCTTATTTTGGGGAAAAATTTTAGAAATTTAACTTATTTTAGGGCAAAAATCAGAAATTCCCGTTATTTTGGGGCAAAAAGACAGAAATTCCGTATATTTTTGGGAAAATCCAGAAATTGCACTTATTTTGGGTCAAAAAGGTGGCAAATCCCCTTATTTTGGGGTAAAAATGAAGAAATTACCCTTTTTTATGGCAAAAGGTATACATTCCCTCTATTTTCGGGCAAAAAGGCAGAAATTCCCTGTATTTTGGAGCAAAATTGCAGAAATTCCCATAATTTTGGGGCAAAAATGCAGAGCTTCCCCTTATTTTGGGGTAAAACTGCAGAAATTTCACTTATTTCGCGGAAAAATGGCAAAAATTCCCTTTATTTTCGGCGAAAAAGTGAGAAAATCCCCGTATTTTGAGACAAAATTGCAGAAATTCACCTAATTTTGGGTTAAACATGCAGAAATTTTCTTTATTTCGGGGCAAAAAGGCAGAAATTCCTTTTATTTTGGGGCAAAAGGCAGAAATTCCCCTTATTTGTGGCAAAATCGCAGAAATTTCCCTTATTTGGCGACAAAAAACAGAAATTCCTTTTATTTTGGGGCAAAATTGCAGAAAATTCCTTTATTATAAGAAAAAATTGCAGAAATTTCTTTTCTTTTGGGGCAAAATTGCAGAAATTTTACTTATTTCAGGGCATAATTCAAAAATTCCTTTTATTTTTGGGCAAAAAGACAGAAATTCCATTTATTTTTGGGTAAAAAGGCAGAAATTTCACTTATTTTGAAGAAATAAGTCAGAAATTCCTCTTATTTTGGGGCAAAAATGAAGAAATATCCCTTTTTTGTGGCAAAAGGTATACATACCCATTATTTTCGGGCAAAAAAGCAGAAATACCCAGTATTTTGGAGCTAAATTGCAGAAATTCCCCTAATTGTGGGGCAAAAATGAAGAAATTCCCTATATGTTGGGGCAAAAAAACAGAAATTCTCCTTATTTTCGAGGAAAACTCAGAAATTCCACTTATTTTGGGGCAAAATTGCAAAAATTTCCTTTATTTTGGGGCAAAATTGCAGAAATTTCACTTATTTTGGGTCAAAATTGCAGAAATTTCACATATTTCAGGGTAAAGAAGCAGAAATTTTCCGTATTTTGGAGCACAATGGCAGAAATTCTTAATATTTTGTGGCAAAAAATGCAGAAATTCCCTTTATTTTGAGGTAAAAAGTCTGAAATTCCCCTTACTTGGGGGCAAAAATGCAGAAATTTCTTTTATTTTGGGGCAAAAACACAGAAATTCCCTTTATTTTGTGGCAAAAAGGCAGAAATTTTTTTTTATTTTGGGGCAAAATTGCAGAAATTTCACTTATTTCAGGGCATAATTCAATTTTTTTTTTATTTTGAGGCAAAAATCAGAAATTCCGTTTATTTTGGGGTAAAAAGGCAGTAATATCACTTATTTTGAAGTAAAAAGGCAGAAATTCTTCTTATTATGGGGCAAAAATCAAGAAATTTTTTTTTTTTGAGGCAAAAGGTATATATTCCTTTTATTTTCGGGCTAAAAGGCAGAAATTCCCCGTATTTTGGAGCAAAATTGCAGAAATTCCCCTAAATGTGGGACAAATAAGCAGAAATTTCCTATATGTTAAGGAAAAAAGACAGGAATTCTCCTTATTTTGGGGAAAAAATTCAGAAATTCCATTTATTTTGGGGCAAAATTCCAGAAATTTCCCTTATTTTTGGGCAAAATTGAAGAAATTTCACTTATTTTGGGGTAAAATTGCAGAAATTTCACTTATTTCAGGGAAAAAAGGCAGAAATTTTCCTTATTTTGGGGCAAAAAGACAGAAATTCCTAATATTTTGTGGCAAAAATGCAGAAATTCCTTTTATTTTGAGGTAAAAAGGCTGAAATTCCCCTTATTTGTGGGCAAAACGGCAGAAATTTCCCTTATTTTGTGGCAAAATTGCAGAAATTTCACTTATTTCAGGGCATAAGTCCGAAATTTTCCTTATTTTGTGGCAGAAAAGACAGAAATTCCCTTTGTTTTGGGGGAAAAAGACAGAAATTCCACTTATTTAGAGGCAAAAAGTCAGAAATTCCCCTTATTTTGGAGCAAAAATAAAGAAATTTCCCTTTTATATGGCAAAAAGTTATGCATTCTTCTTATTTTCGGGCAAAAAGGCAGAAATTCCCCGTATTTTGGAGCAAAATTGCAGAAATTCCCCTAATTGTGGGGCAAAAAGGCAGAAAATCCCTATGTGTTCGCGCAAAAAGACAGAAATTCTCCTTTTTTTGGGGCAAAACTCAGAAATTCCACTTATTTTGGGGCAAAATTTCAGAAATTTCCCTTATTTTAGGGCAAAATTGAAGAAATTTCACTTATTTTGGGGCAAAATTGCAGAAATTTCACTTATTTCAGAAAAAAATGCAGAAATTTTCTTATTTTGGGGAAAAGGCAGAGATTTCTTTTATTTTGGTACAAAATTGCAGAAATTTTTCTTAATTTGGGGCAAAGAGGCAGAAATTTCCTATAGTTTGGGCCAAAAAAGCAGAAATTCCTCTTATTTTGAGGTAAAAATGCTGAAATTCCCTGTATTTGGGGGCAAAAAGGCAGAAATTTCCCTTATTTTGTGGCAAAATTGCAGAAATTTCACTTATTTCAGGGTAATAAGTCAGAAATTTTCCTATTTTGTGGCAATAAAGACAGAAATTTTCTTTGTTTTGGGGGAAAATACAGAAATTACACTTATTTAGAGGCAAAAAAGCAGAAATTCCCCTTATTTTGGAGCAAAAATGAAGAAATTTTCTTTTTTTGTGGCAAAAGGTATACATTCCCCTTATTTTCGGGCTAAAAAGCAGAAATTCCCCATATTTTAAAGTAAAATTGCAGAAATTCCCCTAATTGTGGGGCAAAAAGGCAGAAATTCCTTATATGTTAGTGCAAAAATCAGAAATTCTCCTTATTTTGGGGCAAAATCAAAAATTCCACTTATTTTGGGGCAAAATTGCAGAAATTTCACTTATTTTAAGGCAAAATTGCAGAAATTTCACTTATTTCAGGAAAAAAGGCAGAATTTTTTCTTATTTTAGGGCAAAAGGGCAGAAATTCCTAATATTTTGTGGCAAAAAAATGCAGAAATTCTCCTTATTTTGAGGTAAAAAAGCTGAAATTCCCCTTATTTGTGGGCAAAAAGGCAGAAATTTCTCTTATTTGTGGGAAAAAAAGCAGAAATTTCCCTTATTTTGGGGCAAAATTGCAGAAATTTCACTTATTTCAGGGTAATAAGAAAGAAATTTTCCTTATTTTGGGGCAAAAAAGACAGAAATTCCCTTTGTTTTGGGGGAAAAAGACAGAAATTCCACTTATTTAGAGGCAAAAAAGCAGAAATTCCCCTTATTTTGGAGCAAAAATGAAGAAATTTCCATTTTTTATGGCAAAAAGTATGCATTCTTCTTATTTTCGGGCAAAAAAGCAGAAATTCCTCGTACTTAGGAGCAAAATTGCAGAAATTCCCATAATTGTGTGGCAAAAAGGCAGAAATTCTCTCTATGTTGGGGCAAAAAGACAGAAATTCTCCTTATTGTGGGGCAAAGCTCAGAAATTCCACTTATTTTGGGGCAAAATTTCAGAAATTTCCTTTATTTTTGGGCAAAATTGCAGAAATTTCACTTATTTTGGGCAAAAAGTCAGAAATTTCCCAAATTTTTGGGGCAAAAATGCAGAAATTCCCATTATTTTGAGGTAAAAAGGCTGAAATTCTCGCTATTTTGGGGCAAAAAAGCAGAAATTCCCCCTATTTGGGGGCAAAAGGCAGACATTTCCCTTATTTTGGGGAAAAATTTTAGAAATTTAACTTTTTTAAGGGCAAAAAGTCAGAAATTCCCCTTATTTTGGGGCAAAAAGACAGAAATTCCGTTTATTTTTTGGGAAAAGTCAGAAATTGCACTTATTTTGAGTGAAAAAGGCGGAAAATCCCCTTATTTTGGGGTAAAAATGAAGAAATTTCCCTTTTTTATGGCAAAAAGGTATACATTCCCTTTATTTTCGAGTAAAAGGCAGAAATTCCCAGTATTTTGGAGCAAAATTGCAGAAATTCTCCTAATTTTATGGCAAAAATGCAGGGCTTCCTCTTTATTTTGGGGTAAAACTTCAGAAATTTCACTTATTTCGCGGCAAAATTGCAGAAATTCCCTTTATTTTCGGCAAAAAAGGCAGAAAATCCCCGTATTTTGGAGCAAAATTGAAGAAATTCACCTAAATTTGGGGTAAAACATGCAGTAATTTTCTTTATTTTGGGGCAAAAAGGCAGAAATTCTTTTTATTTTGGGGCAAAAGGCAGAAATTCCCCTTATTTTAGGGCAAAATTGCAGAAATTTCTCTTAATTGGGGACAAAAAACAGAAATTCCCTTTATTTTGGGGCAAAATTGCAGAAAATTACTTTATTATGGGGAAAAATTGCAGAAATTTTATTTTATTTTATGGCAAAATTGTAGAAATTTCACTTATTTCAGAGAAAAAAAGCAAAAATTTTTTTATTTTAGGGCAAAAATTCAGAAATTCCCATTATTTTGGGGCAAAAACGCAGAAATTCACCTTATTTTGGGGTAAAATTGCAGACATTTCACATATTTCAGGGCAAAAAGGCAGAAATTCCCCTTTTTTGGAAGCAAAATGGCAGAAATTCCCCGTAATTTGGAGAAAAATTGCAGAAATTTCCCTTGTTTGGGGGCAAAAAGGCAGAAAATCTCTTTAATTTCGGGCAAAAAGGCAGAAATTCCCTGTATTTGGAGCAATATTGCAGAAATTTCCCTAATATTGGGGCAAAAATGCAAAAATTCCGTTTATTTGGGACAAATCGGCAGAAGTTCCCCTTATTTTCGGGAAAAGAGGCAGAAATTCCCTGTATTTATAGCAAAATTGCAGATACTCTCCTTTTTTGGGGCAAAAAGGCAGAAATTCCCTTTATTTTGGGGCAAAAATGCAGAAATTCTTTTTATTTTGGGGCAAAAATCAGAAATTTACCTTATTTTGGGGCAAAATTTTAGAAATTTCTTCTATTTTGGAACAGAATTGCAGAAATTTTTCTTATTTTGTGGCAAAAAGACAGAAATTTTCCATATTTTGGTGCAAAAAGGCTGAAATTCCCATTATTTTGAGGTAAAATGCTGAAATTCCCCATATTTTGGGGCAAAAAGGCAGAAATTACCCTCATTTTGGGGCAAAGATGCAAAAATTTCCCCTTTTTTCGGGCAAATTGCAGAAATTTCATTTATTTCAGGGCAAAAAGTTAGAAATTACTTTTATTTTGGGGCAAAAAGCAGAAATTTCTTTTATTTTGGTACAAAATTGAAGAAATTTTCCTTATTTTGGAACAAAAAGTCAGAAATTCCCTATATTTTGAAGAAAAGGCATAAATTCCCCTTATTTTGAGGTAAAAAGGCTGAAATTCTCGTTATTCTGGGGCAAAAAGGCAGAAATTCCCCATATTTTGAAGCAAAATTGCACATATTCCCCTAATTTTGAGGAAAAATGCAGAAATTCACATTATTTTGGGGCAAAAAGACAGAAATTCTCCTTATTTCAGGGCAAAACGTCAGAAATTCCCCTTATATTGGGGCAAAATTGCAGAAATCTTTTTTATTTTGGGTCAAAATTACAGAAATTTCACTTATTTCAGGGAAAAAACGCAGAAATTCCCTTTATTTTGGGGCAAAAACACAGAAATTCCCCTTATTTTGTTGCAAAAATGCAGAATTTTTCCTTATTTTGGGGATAAATTGTAGAAATTTCACTTATTTCAGAGAAAATTCAAAAATTCCTTTAATTTTGGGGCAAAAAAACAGAAATTCCTTTTATTTTAGGGTAAAAAGTCAGAAATTTTACTTATTTTGAGGTAAAAAGGCCAAAATTCCTTTTATCGTGGGGCAAAAATGAAGAAATTTCCGTTTTTTGTGGCAAAAGGTATACATTCCCCTTATTTTTGGGCTAAAAAGTAGAAATTCCCCGTATTTTGAAGCAAAATTGCAGAAATTCTTCTAATTGTGGAGCAAAAATGCAGAAATTCCCTATATGTTGGGGCAAAAAGACAGAAATTCTCCTTACTTTGGGGCAAAACTCAGAAATTCCTCTTATTTTGGGGCTAAATTGCAGAAATTTCCCTTATTTTGGGGCAAAATTGCAGAAATTTCACTTATTTCAGGGTAATAAGAAAGAAATTTTCTTTTTTTGGGGCAAAAAAGACAGAAATTCCCTTTGTTTTGGGGGAAAAAGACAGAAATTCCACTTATTTAGAGGCAAAAAAGCAGAAATTCCCCTTATTTTGGAGCAAAAATGAAGAAATTTCCATTTTTTATGGCAAAAAGTTATGCATTCTTCTTATTTTCGGGCAAAAAAGCAGAAATTCCTCGTATTTAGGAGCAAAATTGCAGAAATTCCCCTAATTGTGGGGCAAAAAGGCAGAAATTCTCTCTATGTTGGGGCAAAAAGACAGAAATTCTCCTTATTGTGGGGCAAAGCTCAGAAATTCCACTTATTTTGGGGCAAAATTTCAGAAATTTCCTTTATTTTTGGGCAAAATTGCAGAAATTTCACTTATTTTGGGCAAAAAGTCAGAAATTTCCCAAATTTTTGAGGCAAAAATGCAGAAATTCCCCTTATTTTGAGGTAAAAAGGCTGAAATTCTCGCTATTTTGGGGCAAAAAAGCAGAAATTCCCCTTATTTTGGGGCAAAAGGCAGACATTTCCCTTATTTTGGGGAAAAATTTTAGAAATTTAACTTTTTTAAGGGCAAAAAGTCAGAAATTCCCCTTATTTTGGGGCAAAAATACAGAAATTCCGTTTATTTTTTGGGAAAAGTCAGAAATTGCACTTATTTTGAGTCAAAAAGGCGGAAAATCCCCTTATTTTGGGGTAAAAATGAAGAAATTTCCCTTTTTTATGGCAAAAAGGTATACATTCCCTTTATTTTCGGGCAAAAAGACAGAGATTCCCAGTATTTTGGAGCAAAATTGCAGAAATTCCCCTAATTTTAAGGCAAAAATGCAGGGCTTCCCCTTTATTTTGGGGTAAAACTGCAGAAATTTCACTTATTTCGCGGCAAAATTGCAGAAATTCCCTTTATTTTCGGCGAAAAAGGCAGAAAATCCCCGTATTTTGGAGCAAAATCGAAGAAATTCACCTAATTTTGGGGTAAAACATGCAGTAATTTTCTTTATTTTGGGGCAAAAGGCGGAAATTCCCCTTATTTTAGGGCAAAATTGCAGAAATTTCTCTTATTTGGGAACAAAAAACAGAAATTCCCTTTATTTTGGGGCAAAATTGCAGAAAATTACTTTATTATGGGGAAAAATTGCAGAAATTTTATTTTATTTTATGGCAAAATTGTAGAAATTTCACTTATTTCAGAGAAAAAAAGCAAAAATTTTTCTTATTTTAGGGCTAAAATGCAGAAATTCCCATTATTTTGGGGCAAAAACGCAGAAATTCACCTTATTTTGGGGTAAAATTGCAGACATTTCACATATTTCAGGGCAAAAAGGCAGAAATTCCCCTTTTTTGGGGGCAAAATTGCAGAAATTCCCCTTAATTTGGGAAAAAATTGCAGAAATTTCCTTTGTTTGGGGGCAAAAAGGCAGAAAATCTCTTTAATTTCAGGCAAAAAAGCAGAAATTCCCTGTATTTTGGAGCAATATTGCAGAAATTCCCCTAATATTGGGGCAAAAATGGAGAAATTCCCTTTATTTGGGGCAAATCGGCAGAAGTTCCCCTTATTTTTGGGAAAAGAGGCAGAAATTCCTTGTATTTATAGCAAAATTGCAGATACTCTCCTAATTTTGGGGCAAAAAGGCAGAAATTCCCTTTATTTTGGGGCAAAAATGCATAAATTCTTCTTATTTCGGGGCAAAAATCAGAAATTTACCTTATTTTGGGGCAAAATTTTAGAAATTTCTTCTATTTTGGAACAGAATTGCAGAAATTTTTCTTATTTTGTGGCAAAAAGGCAGAAATTTTCCATATAATGGTGCAAAAATGCTGAAATTCCCATTATTTTGAGGTAAAATGCTGAAATTCCCCATATTTCGGGGCAAAAAGGCAGAAATTCCCCTCATTTTGGGGCAATAAGGCAAAAATTTCCTTTTTTTTCGGGCAAATTGCAGAAATTTCATTTATTTCAGGGCAAAAAGTCAGAAATTACTTTTATTTTGGGGCAAAAAGCAGAAATTTCTTTTATTTTGTCACAAAATTGAAGAAATTTTCCTTATTTTGGAACAAAAAGTCAGAAATTTCCCCATATTTTGGGCAAAAGGCAGAAATTCCCCTTATTTTGAGGTAAAAGTGCTGAAATTCCCATTATTTTGTGGCAAAAATGCAGAAATTCCCTTTACTTTGTGGCAAAAAGGCAGAAATTCCCGTTAATTGGGGCAGAAAAGCAAAAATTTTTCTTATTTGAGGGCAATAAGGTAGAAATTCCCCATATTTTGTGGCAAAATGACAGAAATTCCCCTTATTTATAGGTAAAATGCTGAAATTCCCCTTATTTTGTCAAAAGGCAGAAATTCCCATTATTTTGTGGCAAAATTGCAGAAATTTCACTTATTTCAGGGCAAAAAGTCATAAATTTGCCTTATTTTGGGGCAAATAGCAGAAATTCTTCTAATTTTGGGGCCAAAACAGAAATTCCTTTTATATTGGGGTAACATTGTGGAAATTTCAAATATTTCTGAAAAAAAGGCAGAAATTCCAATTTATTTCGGGCAATAAGGCAGAAATTCCCCGTATTTTGGAGCAAAATTTCAGAAATTCCCCTTATATTGGTGCAAAAAGGCAGAAATTCCCCATATTTTGAAGCAAAATTGCACATATTCCCCTAATTTTGAGGAAAAATGCAGAAATTCACATTATTTTGGGGCAAAAAGACAGAAATTCTCCTTATTTCAGGGCAAAAAGTCAGAAATTCCCCTTATTTTGGGGCAAAATTCCAGAAATTTCCTTTATTTTGGGGCAAAATTGCAGAAATCTCCTTTATTTTGGGTCAAAATTACAGAAATTTCACTTATTTCAGGGAAAAAACGCAGAATTTCCCCTTATTTTGGGGCAAAAACACAGAAATTCCCCTTATTTTGTGGCAAAAATGCAGAATTTTCCCTTATTTTGGGGCAAAATTGTAGAAATTTCACTTATTTCAGGGCAAAATTCAAAAATTTCTTTTATTTTGGGCAAAAAAACTGAAAATCCGTTTATTTTAGGGTAAAAAGTCAGAAATTTCACTTATTTTGAGGTAAAAAGGCCAAAATTCCTTTTATTGTGGGGCAAAAATGAAGAAATTTCCCTTTTTTGTGGCAAAAGGTATACATTCCCCTATTTTTGGGCTAAAAAGTAGAAATTCCCCATATTTTGAAGCAAAATTGCAGAAATTCCCCTAATTGTGGGCCAAAAAGGCAGAAATTCCCTATATGTTGGGGCAAAGAGACAGAAATTCTCCTTACTTTGTGGCAAAACTCAGAAATTCCTCTTATTTTGGGGCTAAATTGCAGAAATTTCCCTTATTTTTGTGCAAAATTGCAGAAATTTCACTTATTTCAGGGAAAAAAGGCAGAAATTTTTCGTATTTTGGAGCACAATTGCAGATATTCTTAATATTTTGTGGCAAAAATGCAGAATTTCCCCATATTTTGAGGTAAAAAGGCTGAAATTCCCCTTATTTGGGGGCAAAAAGGCAGAAATTTCGCTTATTTTGGGGCAAAAAGACAGAAATTCCCTTTATTTCGTGGCAAAAATGCGGAAATTTCTTTTATTTTGAGGCAATATTGCAGAAATTTCACATATTTCAGGGCATAATTCAAAAATTCCTTTTATTTTGGTTCAAAAAGACAGAAATTCCATTTATTTTTGGGTAAAAAGGCAGAAATTTCACATATTTTGAGGTAAAAAAGCAGAAATTCCTCTTATTTTGGGGCAAAAATGAAGAAATTTCTTTTTTTTTGTGTGGCAAAAGGTATACATTCTTCTTATTTTTGTGCTAAAAAGTAGAAATTCCTCGTATTTTGGAGCAAAATTGCAGAAATTCCCCTAATTGTGGGGCAAAAAGGCAGAAATTTCCTATATGTTTGGGCAAAGAGACAGAAATTCTCCTTATTTTGGGGAAAAACTCAGAAATTCCACTTATTTTGGGGCAAAATTCCAGAAATTTCACCTATTTTAAGGCAAAATTGCAGAAATTTCAAATATTTTGGGGCAAAATTGCAGAAATTTCACTTATTCAGTGTAATAAGTCAGAAATTTTCCTTATTTTTGGGCAAAAAAGACAAAAATTCCCTTTGTTTTGGGGGAAAAAGACAGTAATTCCACTTATTTAGAGGCAAAAAAGCAGAAATTCCCCTTATTTTGGAGCAAAAATGAAGAAATTTCCCTTTTTTTATGGCAAAAAGGTATGCATTCTTCTTATTTTCGGGCAAATAGGCAGAAATTCCTCGTATTTTGGAGCAAAATTGCAGAAATTCCTCTAATTGTGGGGCAAAAAGGCAGAAATTCCCTATATCTTGGGGCAAAAAAACCAGAAATTCTTCTGTTTTGGGGGCAAAACTCAGAAATTCCACTTATTTTGGGGCAAAATTCCAGGAATTTCCCTTATTTTAAAGCAAAATTAGAGAAATTTAACTTATTTTGGGGCAAAATTGCAGAAATTCCCCTAATATTGGGGCAAAAATGCAGAAATTTCACATATTACAGGGCAAAATTCAAAAATTCCTTTTATTTTGGGGCAAAAAGACAGAAATTCCGATTATTTTAGGGTAAAAAGGCAGAAATTTTACTTATTTTGAGATAAAAAGGCCAAAATTCCTCTTATTGTGGGGCAAAAATGAAGAAATTTCCCTTTTTTGTAGCAAAAGGTATACATTCCCCTTATTTTCGGGCTAAAAAGTAGAAATTCCCCGTATTTTGAAGCAAAATTGCAGAAATTCCCCTAATTGTGGGGCAAAAAGGCAGAAATTCCCTATATGTTGGGGCAAAAGACAGAAATTCTCCTTACTTTGGGGCAAAAATCAGAAATTCCTCTTATTTTGGGGCTAAATTGCAGAAATTTCACTTATTTTGGTGTAAAATTGCAGAAATTTCACTTATTTCAGGGAAAGAAAGCAGAAATTTTTTGTACTTTGGAGCACAATTGCAGATATTCTTAATATTTTGTGGGAAAAATGCAGAAATTCCCCATATTTTGAGGTTAAAATGCTGAAAATCCCCTTATTTGGGGGCAAAAAGGCAGAAATTTCGCTTATTTTGGGGCAAAAAGACAGAAATTCCCCTTATTTCGTGGCAAAAAGGTGGAAATTTCTTTTCTTTTGAGGCAAAATTGCAGAAATTTCACTTATTTCAGGGCATAATTCAAAAATTCCTTTTATTTTGGGGGCAAAAAGACAGAAATTCCGTTTATTTTGGGGTAAAAAGGCAGAAATTTCACTTATTTTGAGGTAAAACGGCAGAAATTCCTCTTATTTTGGGGCAAAAATGAAGAAATTTCTCTTTTTTTGTGGCAAAAGGTATACATTCCCCTTATTTTCGTGCTAAAAAGTAGAAATTCCCCGTATTTTGGAGCAAAATTGCAGAAATTCCCCTCATTGTGGGGCAAAAAGGCAGAAATTTCCTATATGTTTGAGTAAAAAGACAAAAATTCTTTTTTTTTGGGCAAAACTCAGAAATTCCACTTATTTTGGGGCAAAATTCCAGAAATTTCACCTATTTTAAGGCAAAATAGCAGAAATTTCACTTATTTTGGTGCAAAATTGCAGAAATTTCACTTATTTCAGAAAAAAAAGCAGAAATTTTCTTATTTGGAACAAAAAGGAAGAAATTTCTTTTATTTTGGTAAAAAATTGCAGAAATTTTTTTTATTTTGGGGCAAAAAGGCAGAAATTTCCCATATTTTGGGACAAAAATGCAGAAATTCCCCTTATTTTGAGGTAAAAATGCTGAAATTCCCCTTATTTGGGGCAAAATATCAGAAATTTCACTTATTTTCGGGCAAAATTTCAGAAATTTCACTTATTTCAGAGAAAAAAGGCAGAAATTTTCTTTATTTTGGGCAAAAAGTAAGAAATTCCTAAAATTTTGTGGCAAAAAATGCAGAATTTCCCCTTATTTTGAGGTGAAAAGGCTGAAATTCCTCTTATTTGGGGGCAAAAAAAGCAGAAATTTCACTTATTTTAAGGCAAAATTGCAGAAATTTCACTTATATCAGGGAAAAAAGGGAGAAATTTTCCTTATTTTGGGGCAAAAAGTCAGAAATTCCTAATAATTTGTGGCAAAAATGCAGAAATTCCCCTTATTTTGAGGCAAAAAGGCTGAAATTCCCCTTATTTGGGGGCAAAAATGCATAAATTTCCCTTATTTCGTGGCAAAATTGCAAAAATTTCACTTAATTAAGGGTAATAAGTCAGAAATTTTCCTTATTTTGGGGCAAAAAAGACAGAAATTCCCTTTGTTTAGGGGGAAAAAGACAGAAATTCCACTTATTTAGAGGCAAAAAGGCAGACATTTTCCTCATTTTGGTGCAAAAATGAAGAAATTTCCCTTTTTTTATGGCAAAAAGGTATGCATTCTTCTTATTTTCGGGCAAAAAGGCAGAAATTCCTTGTATTTTGGAGCAAAATTGCAGAAATTCCCCTAATTGTGGGGCAAAAATGCAGAAATTCCCCATATGTTAGGGCAAAAATACAGAAATTCTCCTTATTTTGGGGCAAAACTCAGAAATTCCACATATTTTGGGGCAAAATTGCAGAAATTTCAATTATTTAGGGGCAAAATTGCAGAAATTTCACTTATTTTGGGGCAAAATTTCAGAAATTTCACCTATTTCAGGGAAAAAAGTCAGAAATTTTCCTTATTTTGGAGCAAAAAGGCAGAAATTCTTAATATTTTGTGGCAAAAATGCAGAAATTCTCCTTACTTTGAGGTAAAAAAGCTGAAATTTTCTTTATTTGGGGGAAAAAAAGGCAGAAATTTCCATTATTTTGTGGCAAAATTGAAGAAATTTCACTTATTTCAGGGTAATAAGTCAAAAATTTTCCTTATTTTGGGGCAAAAAAGACAGAAATTCCCTTTGTTTTGGGGGAAAAAGACAGAAATTCCACTTATTTAGAGGCAAAAAAGCAGAAATTCCCCTCATTTTGGAGAAAAATTGCAGAAATTTCCTTTTTTATGGCAAAAAGTTATGCATTCTTCTTATTTTCAGGCAAAAAGGCAGAAATTCCCTGTATTTTGGAGCTATATTGCAGAAATTCCTTTAATTGTGAGGTAAAATCGCAGAAATTCCCTATATGTTGGGGCAAAAAAAAAAAGAAATTCTCCTTATTTTGGGGCAAAACTCAGAAATTCCACTCATTTTGAGGCAAAATTCCAGAAATTTCCCATATTTTGGGGCAAAATTGCAGAAAATTCACTTATTTCAGAAAAAAGCAGAAATTTTCTTATTTTGGGGCAAAAAGGCAGAAATTTCCTATATTTTGGGGCAAAAATGCAGAAATTCCCTTTTTTTGAGGAAAAAAGTCTGAAATTCCCCTTATTTGGGGGCAAAAAAGGTAGAAATTCTCCGTATTTTGGAGCAAAATTGCAGAAATTCCCCTAATTGTTGGGCAAAAAGGAAGAAATTCCCTATATGTTGGGGCAAAAAGACAGAAATTCTCCTTATTTTGGGGCAAAACTCAGAAATTAAACTTATTTTGAAGCAAAATTCGAGAAATTTCTTTTATTTTTGGGCATAATTGCAGAAATTTCACTTATTTTGGGGCAAAATTGCAGAAATTTCACTTATTTCAGAAAAAAAGCAGAAATTTTCTAATTTTGGGGCAAAAAGGCAGAAGTTTCTTTTATTTTGGTACAAAATTGCAGAAATTTTTCTTATATTGGGGCAAAAAGGAAGAAATTTCCCATATTTTGGGGCAAAAAGACAGAAATTTTCTTTACTTTGGGGCAAAACTCAGAAATTCCTAATATTTTGGAGCTAAATTGCAGAAATTTCCCTTATTTTGGGCAAAATTGCAGAAATTTCACTAATTTCAGGGAAAAAAGGCAGAAATTTTTCGTATTTTGTAGCACAATGGCAGAAATTCTTAATATTTTGTGGCAAAAATGCAGAAATTCCCCATATTTTGAGGTAAAAAGGCTGAAATTCCCCTTATTTGGAAGCAAAAATGCAGAAATTTCCCTTATTTTGTGGCATAAAGACAGAAATTCCCCTTATTTTGTGGCAAAAAGGCGGAAATTTCATTTATTTTGGGGCAAAAATGCAGAAATTACACTTATTTCAGGGCATAATTCAAAAATTCCTTTTATTTTGGGGCAAAAAGACAGAAATTTCATTTATTTTTGGATAAAAAGGCAGAAATTTCACTTATTTTGAGGTAAAAAGGCAGAAATTCCTCTTATTTTGAAGCAAAAATTAAAAAATTTCTTTTTTTGTGGCAAAAGGTATACATTCCCCTTATTTTCGGGCTAAAAAGTAGAAATTCCCCGTATTTTGGAGCAAAATTGCAGAAATTCCCCTAATTGTGGGGCAAAAAGGCAGAAATTTCCTATATGTTGGGGCAAAAATACAGAAATTCTCTTTATTTTGGGGCAAAACTCAGAAACTCCACTTATTTTGGGGCAAAATTCCAGAAATTTCCCTTATTTTGGGGCAAAATTGCAGTAATTTCACTTATTTTGGAACAAAATTGCAGAAATTTCACTTATTTAAGAAAAAAAGCAGAAATTTTCTTATTTTGGGGCAAAAAGGCAGAAATTTCTTTTATTTTGGTACAAAATTGCAGAAATTTTTCTTATTTTGGGGCAAAAAGGCAGAAATTTCCTATATTTTGGGGCAAAAATGCAGAAATTCCCCTAATTGTGGGGCAAAAATTTAGAAATTCTCTATTTGTTGGGGCAAAAAGACAGAAATTCTCCTTACTTTGGGGCAAAACTCAGAAATTCCTATATTTTTGGGGCAAAATTGCAGAAATTTCGCTTATTTTGGGGCAAAATTGCAGAAATTTCACGAATTTCAGGGAAAAAAGGCAGAAATTTTTCGTATTTTGGAGCACATGGCAGAAATTCTTAATATTTTGTGGCAAAAAGGCAGAAAATCCCCATAATTTGAGGTAAAAAAACTGAAATTCCCCTTATTTGGGAGCATAAATGCAGAAATTTCCCTTATTTTGTGGCAAAAAGACAGAAATTCCCCTTATTTTATGGCAAAAAGGCGGAAATTTCATTTATTTTGGGGCAAAATTGCAGAAATTTCACTTATTTCAGCGCATAATTCAAAAATTCCTTTAATTTTGGGGCAAAAAGACAGAAATTCTGTTTATTTTTGGGTAAAAAGGCAGAAATTTCACTTATTTTGAAGTAAAAAGTCAGAAATTCCTCTTATTTTGGGGCAAAAATGAAGAAATTTCTTTTTTTTTTTTGTGGCAAAAGGTATACATTCCCCTTATTTTCGGGCTAAAAAGTAGAAATTCCCCGTATTTTGGAGCAAAATTGCAGAAATTACCCTAATTGTGGGGCAAAAAGGCAGAAATTTCTTATATGTTGGGGCAAAAAGACAGAAATTCTCTTTATTTTGGGGCAAAACTCAAAACTCTACTTATTTTGGAGCAAAATTCCAGAAATTTCACCTATTTTGGGGCAAAATTGCAGAAATTTCACTTATTTTGGTGCAAAATTGCAGAAATTTCACTTACTTCAGAAAAAAAAGCAGAAATTATCTTATTTGGAAACAAAAAGGCAGAAATTTCTTTTATTTTGGTACAAAATTGCAAAAATTTTTCTTATTTTAAGGCAAAAAGGCAGAAATTTCCCATATTTTTGGGGAAAAATGCAGAAATTCCCCTTATTTTGAGGTAAAAATGCTGAAATTCACCTTATTTGGGGGCAAAAAGGCAGAAATTTCACATATTTTGGGGCAAAATTGCAGAATTTTCACTTATTTCAGGGAAAAAAGGCAGAAATTTTCCTTATTTTGGGGCAAAAAGGCAGAAATTCCTAATATTTTGTGGCAAAAATGCAGAAATTCCCCTTATTTTGAGGTAAAAAGGCTGAAATTCCTCTTATTTGGGGGCAAAAATGCATAAATTTCCCTTATTTCGTGGCAAAATTGCAAAAATTTCACTTATTTCAGGGTAACAAGTCAGAAAGTTTCCTTATTTTGGGGCAAAAAAGACAGAAATTTCCTTCGTTTTGGGGGAAAAAGACAGAAATTCCACTTATTTAGAGGCAAAAATGAAGAAATTCCCCTTATTTGGAGCAAAAATGAAGAAATTTTCCTTTTTTATGGCAAAAAGGTATGCATTCTTCTTATTTTCGGGCAAATAGGCAGAAATTCCCCGTACTTTGGAGCAGAATTGCAGAAATTCCCCTATTTGTGGGGCAAAAGGCAGAAATTCCCTATATGTTGGGGCAAAAAGACAGAAATTCTTCTTATTTTGGGGCAAAACGCAGAAATTCCACTTATTTTGGGGCAAAATTCCAGGAATTTCCCTTATTTTAAGGGAAAATTAGAGAAATTTCACTTATTTTGGGGCAAAATTTCAGAAATTTTACTTATTTCAGAAAAAAAAGCAGAAATTTTCTTATTTTGGGGCAAAAAGGCAGAATTTCCTAAAATTTGTGGCAAAAATGCAGAAATTCCCCTTATTTTGAGGTAAATAGGCTGAAATTCCTCTTATTTTGGGGCAAAAAGGCAGAAATTTTCCTTATTTTGCAGCAAAATTGCAGAAATTTCACTTATTTCAGGGTAATAAGTCAGAAATTTTCTTTATTTTGGGGCAAAAAAACAGGAATTCCCTTTTTTTTCAAGGTAAAAAACAGAAATTCCACTTATTTAGAGAAAAAAAGCAGAAATTCCCCTTATTTTAGAGCAAAAATGAAGAAATTTCTCTTTTTTATGGCAAAAAGGTATGCATTATTCTTATTTTCGTGCAAAAAGGCAGAAATTCACCGTATTTTGGAGCAAAATTGCAAAAATTCCCCTAATTGTGGGGCAAAAAGGCAGAAATTCCCTATATGTTAGGGTAAAAAGACAGAAATTCTCCTTATTTTGGGGCAAAACTCAGAAATTCCACTTATTTTGGGGCAAAATTGCAGAATTTTCCCTTATTTTTGGGCAAAATTGCAGAAATTTCACTTATTTTAGGGCAAAATTGCAGAAATTTCACTTGTTTCAGGGATAAAAGGCAGAAATTTTCCTTATTTTGGGGCAAAAACGACGAAATTCTTAATATTTTGTGGCAAAAATGCAGAAATTCCCCTTATTTTGAGGTAAAATCCTGAAATTCCCCTTATTTGGGTTCAAAAAGTCAGAAATTTCTCTTATTTTGGGGCAAAATTGCAGAAATTTCACTTATTTCAGTGTAATAATGCAGAAATTTTCCTTATTTTGGGGCAAGAAAGACAGAAATTCCCTTTGTTTTGGGGGAAAAAGACAGAAATTCCACATATTTAGAGGCATAAAAGCAGAAATTCCCCTTATTTTGGAGCAAAATTGCAGAAATTTTCCTTTTTTATTGCAAAAAGGTATGCATTCTACTTATTTTCGGGCAAAAAAGCAGAAATTCCTTGTATTTTGGAGCAAAATTGCAGAAATTCTTCTAATTGTTGGGCAAAAAGGAAGAAATTTCCTATATGTTGGGGCAAAAAGACAGAAATTCTCCTTATTTTGGGGCAAAACAGAAATTCCACTTATTTTGAGGCAAAATTCCAGAAATTTCACTTATTTTGGAGCAAAATTGCAGAAATTTCACTTATTTCAGAAAAAAAGCAGAAATTTTCTAATTTTGGGGCAAAAACTCAGAAGTTTCTTTTATTTTGGTACAAAATTGCAGAAATTTTTCTTATATTTGGGCAAAAAGGAAGAAATTTCCCATATTTTGGGGCAAAAAGACAGAAATTTTCTTTACTTTGGGGCAAAACTCAGAAATTCCTATTATTTTGGTGCTAAATTGCAGAAATTTCCCTTATTTTGGGCAAAATTGCAGAAATTTCACTAATTTCAGGGAAAAAAGGCAGAAATTTTTCGTATTTTGTAGCACAATGGCAGAAATTCTTAATATTTTGTGGCAAAAATGCAGAAATTCCCCATATTTTGAGGTAAAAAGGCTGAAATTCCCCTTATTTGGAAGCAAAAATGCAGAAATTTCCCTTATTTTGTGGCATAAAGACAGAAATTCCCCTTATTTTGTGGCAAAAAGGCGGAAATTTCATTTATTTTGGGGCAAAATTTCAGAAATTTCACTTATTTCAGGGCATAATTCAAAAATTCCTTTTATTTTGGGGCAAAAAGACAGAAATTTCGTTTATTTTTAGGTAAAAAGGCAGAAATTTCACTTATTTTGAGGTAAAAAGGCAAAAATTCCTCTTATTTTGAAGCAAAAATGAAAAAATTTCTTTTTTTGTGGCAAAAGGTATACATTACCCTTATTTTCGGGCTAAAAAGTAGAAATTCCCCGTATTTTGAGCAAAATTGTAGAAATTCCCCTAATTGTGGGGCAAAAAGGCAGAAATTTCCTATATGTTGGGGCAAAAATACAGAAATTCTCTTTATTTTGGGGCAAAACTCAGAAACTCCACTTATTTTGGGGCAAAATTCCAGAAATTTTCCTTATTTTGGGGCAAAAATGCAGAAATTTCACTTATTTTGGGGCAAAATTGCAGAAATTTCACTTATTTCAGAAAAAAAGCAGAAATTTTCTTATTTTGGGCCAAAAAGGCAGAAATTTCTTTTATTTTGGTACAAAATTGCAGAAATTTTTCTTATTTTGGGGCAAAAAGGCAGAAATTTCCTATATTTTGGGGCAAAAATGAAGAAATTCCCCTAATTGTGGGGCAAAAATTCAGAAATTCTCTATATCTTGGGGCAAAAAGACAGAAATTCTCCTTACTTTGGGGCAAAACTCAAAAATTCCTATATTTTTAGGGCAAAATTGCAGAAATTTCCCTTATTTTGGGGCAAAATTGCAGAAATTTCACGAATTTCAGGGAAAAAAGGCAAAATTTTTTCGTATTTTGGAGCACATGTCAGAAATTCTTAATATTTTGTGGCAAAAAGGGAGAAATTCCCCATATTTTGAGGTTAAAAGGCTGAAATTCCCCTTATTTGGGAGCATAAAGGCAGAAATTTCCCTTATTTTGTGGCAAAAAGACAGAAATTCCCCTTATTTTGTCGCAAAAAGGAGGAAATTTCATTTATTTTGGGGCAAAATTGCAAAAATTTCACTTATTTCAGCGCATAATTCAAAAATTCCTTTAATTTTGGGGCAAAAAGAGAGAAATTCTATTTATTTTTGGGTAAAAAGGCAGAAATTTCACTTATTTTGAGGTAAAAAGTCAGAAATTCCTTTTATTTTGGGGCAAAAATGAAGAAATTTCTTTTTTTTGTGGCAAAAGGTATACATTCCCCTTATTTTCGGGCTAAAAAGTAGAAATTCCCCGTATTTTGGAGCAAAATTGCAGAAATTACCCTAATTGTGGGGCAAAAAGTCAGAAATTTCCTATATGTTGGGGCAAAAAGACAGAAATTCTCTTTATTTTGGGGCAAAACTCAAAACTCTACTTATTTTGGGGCAAAATTCCAGAAATTTCACCTATTTTGGGGCAAAATTGCAGAAATTTAACTTATTTTGGGGCAAAATTGCAGAAATTTCACTTATTTCAGGGAAAAAGGCAGAAATTTTCCTTATTTTGGGGCAAAAAGGCAGAAATTCCTAATATTTTGTGGCAAAAATGCAGAAATTCCCCTTATTTTGAGGTAAAAAGGCTGAAATTCCTCTTATTTGGGGGTAAAAATGCATAAATTTCCCTTATTTCGTGGCAAAATTGCAAAAATTTCACTTATTTCAGGGTAACAAGTCAGAAAGTTTCCTTATTTTGGGGCAAAAAAGACAGAAATTTCCTTTTTTTGGGGGGAAAAATACAGAAATTCCAATTATTTAGAGGCAAAAAAGCAGAAATTCCCCTTATTTTGGAGCAAAAATGAAGAAATTTTCCTTTTTTATGGCAAAAAGGTATGCATTCTTCTTATTTTCGGGCAAATAGGCAGAAATTCCCCGTATTTTGGAGCAGAATTGCAGAAATTCCCCTAATTGTGGGGCAAAAGGCAGAAATTCCCTATATGTTGGGGCAAAATTCCAGGAATTTCCCTTATTTTAAGGGAAAATTGGAGAAATTTCACTTATTTTGGGGCAAAATTTCAGAAATTTTACTTATTTCAGAAAAAAAAGCAGAAATTTTCTTATTTTGGGGCAAAAAGGCAGAAATTCCTAAAATTTGTGGCAAAAATGCAGAAATTCCCCTTATTTTGAGGTAAATAGGCTGAAATTCCTCTTATTTTGGGGCAAAAAGGCAGAAATTTTCCTTATTTTGCAGCAAAATTGCAGAAATTTCACTTATTTCAGGGTAATAAGTCAGAAATTTTCCTTATTTTGGGGCAAAAAAGACAGGAATTCCTTTTTTTTCAAGGTAAAAGACAGAAAATCCACTTATTTAGAGACAAAAAAGCAGAAATTCCCCGTATTTTGGAGCAAAAATGAAGAAATTTCTCTTTTTTATGGCAAAAAGGTATGCATTATTCTTATTTTCGGGCAAAAAGGCAGAAATTCACCGTATTTTGGAGCAAAATTGCAAAAATTCCCCTAATTGTGGAGCAAAGAGGCAGAAATTTCCTATATGTTGGGGCAAAAATACAGAAATTCTCTTTATTTTGGGGCAAAACTCAGAAACTCCACTTATTTTGGGGAAAAATTCCAGAAATTTCCCTAATTGTGGGGCAAAATTGCAGAAATTTCACTTATTTTGGGGCAAAATTGCAGAAATTTCACTTATTTCAGAAAAAAAGCAGAAATTTTCTTATTTTGGGCCAAAAAGGCAGAAATTTTTTTTATTTTGGTACAAAATTGCAGAAATTTTTCTTATCTTGGGGCAAAAAAACAGAAATTTCCTATATTTTGGGGCAAAAATGCAGAAATTCCCCTAATTGTGGGGCAAAAATTCAGAAATTCTCTATATCTTGGGGCAAAAAGACAGAAATTCTCTTTACTTTGGGGCAAAACTCAGAAATTCCTATATTTTTGGGGCAAAATTGCAGAAATTTCCCTTATTTTGGGGCAAAATTGCAGAAATTTCACGAATATCAGGGAAAAAAGGCAGAATTTTTTCGTATTTTGGAGCACATGTCAGAAATTCTTAATATTTTGTGGCAAAAAGGGAGATATTCCCTATATTTTGAGGTAAAAAGGCTGAAATTCCCCTTATTTGGGAGCATAAAGGCAGAAATTTCCCTTATTTTGTGGCAAAAAGACAGAAATTCCCCTTATTTTGTCGCAAAAAGGCGGAAATTTCATTTATTTTGGGGCAAAATTGCAAAAATTTCACTTATTTCAGCGCATAATTCAAAAATTCCTTTAATTTTGGGGCAAAAAGACAGAAATTCTGTTTATTTTTGGGTAAAAAGGCAGAAATTTCACTTATTTTGAGGTAAAAAGTCAGAAATTTCTCTTATTTTGGGGCAAAAATGAAGACATTTCTTTTTTTTGTGGCAAAAGGTATACATTCCCCTTATTTTCGGGCTAAAAAGTAGAAATTCCCCGTATTTTGGAGCAAAATTGCAGAAATTACCCTAATTGTGGGGCAAAAAGGCAGAAATTTCCTATATGTTGTGGCAAAAAGACAGAAATTCTCTTTATTTTGGGGCAAAACTCAAAACTCTACTTATTTTGGGGCAAAATTCCAGAAATTTCACCTATTTTGGGGCAAAATTGCAGAAATTTCACTTATTTTGGGGCAAAATTGCAGAAATTTCACTTATTTCAGAAAAAAAAGCAGAAATTTTCTTATTTGGAAACAAATAGGTAGAAATTTCTTTTATTTTGTTACAAAATTGCAAAAATTTTTCTTATTTTGAAGCAAAAAGGCAGAAATTTCCCATATTTTTGGGGAAAAATGCAGAAATTCCCCTTATGTTGAGGTAAAAATGCTGAAATTCCCCTTATTTGGGAGCAAAAAGGCAGAAATTTCACATATTTTGGGGCAAAATTGCAGATTTTTCACATATTTCAGGGAAAAAAGGCAGAAATTTTCCTTATTTTGGGGCAAAAAGGCAGAAATTCCTAATATTTTGTGGCAAAAATGCAGAAATTCTCCTTATTTTGAGGTAAAAAGGCTAAAATTCCCCTTATTTGGGGGCAAAAATGCATAAATTTCCCTTATTTCGTGGCAAAATTGCAAAAATTTCACTTATTTCAGGGTAACAAGTGAGAAAGTTTCCTTATTTTGGGGCAAAAAAGACAGAAATTTCCTTTGTTTTGGGGGAAAAATACAGAAATTCCACTTATTTAGAGGCAAAAAAGCAGAAATTCCCCTTATTTTGGAGCAAAAATGAAGAAATTTTACTTTTTTATGGCAAAAAGGTATGCATTCTTCTTATTTTCGGGCAAATAGGCAGAAATTCCCCGTATTTTGGAGCAGAATTGCAGAAATTCCCCTAATTGTGGGGCAAAAGGCAGAAATTCCCTATATGTTGGGGCAAAAAGACAGAAATTCTTCTTATTTTGGGGCAAAACGCAGAAATTCCACTTATTTTGGGGCAAAATTCCAGGAATTTCCCTTATTTTAAGGGAAAATTAGAGGAATTTCACTTATTTTGGGGCAAAATTTCAGAAATTTTACTTATTTCAGAAAAAAAAGCAGAAATTTTCTTATTTTGGGGCAAAAAGGCAGAAATTCCTAAAATTTGTGGCAAAAATGCAGAAATTCCCCTTATTTTGAGGTAAATAGGCTGAAATTCCTCTTATTTTGGGGCAAAAAGGCAGAAATTTTCCTTATTTTGCAGCAAAATTGCAGAAATTTCACTTATTTCAGGGTAATAAGTCACAAATTTTCCTTATTTTGGGGCAAAAAAGACAGGAATTCCCTTTTTTTCAAGGTAAAATACAGAAATTCCACTTATTTAGAGACAAAAAAGCAGAAATTCCCCTTATTTTGGAGCAAAAATGAAGAAATTTCTCTTTTTTATGGCAAAAAGGTATGCATTATTTTTATTTTCGGGCAAAAAGGCAGAAATTAACCGTATTTTGGAGCAAAATTGCAAAAATTCCCCTAATTGTGGGGCAAAAAGGCAGAAATTCCCTATATGTTAGGGTAAAAAGACAGAAATTCTCCTTATTTTGGGGCAAAACTCAGAAATTCCACTTATTTTGGGGCAAAATTGCAGAATTTTCTTTTATTTTTGGGCAAAATTGCAGAAATTTCACTTATTTTAGGGAAAAATTGCAGAAATTTCACTTGTTTCAGGGAAAAAAGGCAGAAATTTTCTTTATTTTGGGGCAAAAACGCAGAAATTCTTAATATTTTGTGGCAAAAATGCAGAAATTCCCCTTATTTTGAGGTAAAATCCTGAAATTCCCCTTATTTGGGGGCAAAAAGTCAGAAATTTCTCTTATTTTGGGGCAAAATTGCAGAAATTTCACTTATTTCAGTGTAATAATGCAGAAATTATCCTTATTTTGGGGCAAGAAAGACAGAAATTCCCTTTGTTTTTGGGGAAAAAAACAGAAATTCCACATATTTAGAGGCATAAAAACAGAAATTCCCCTTATTTTGTAGCAAAATTGCAGAAATTTTCCTTTTTTATGGCAAAAAGGTATGCATTCTACTTATTTTCGGGCAAAAAAGCAGAAATTTTTTGTATTTTGGAGCAAAATTGCAGAAATTTCCCTAATTGTTGGGCAAAAAGGCAGAAATTTCCTATATGTTGGGGCAAAAAGACAGAAATTCTCCTTATTTTGGGGCAAAACAGAAATTCCACTTATTTTGAGGCAAAATTCCAGAAATTTCCCTTATTTTGGGGCAAAATTCCAGAAATTTCACTTATTTTGGAGCAAAATTGCAGAAATTTCACTTATTTCAGAAAAATAAGCAGAAATTTTCTTATTTTGGGGCAAAAAGGCAGAAATTTCTTTTATTTTGGTACAAAAATGCAGAAATTTTTTTTATTTTGGGGCAAACAGGCAGAAATTTCCTATATTTTGGGGCAATAATGCAGAAATTCCCATTATTTTGAGGTAAAAAGGCTGAAATTCCCTTTAATTTGGGGCAAAAAGGCAAAAATTTCCTTTATTTTGGTGCAAAATTGCAGAAATTTCACTTATTTCAGGGTAATAAGTAAGAAATTTTTATTATTTTGGGGCAAATGGACAGTAATTCTCTTTGTTTTGGAAGAAAAAGACAGAAATTCTACTTATTTATAGGCAAAAAGCAGAAATTCCCCTTATTTTGTGGCAAAATTGCAGAAATTTCAATTATTTCAGGGTAATAAGTCAGAAATTTATCTTATTTTGTGGCAAAAAAACAGAAATTCTCTTTTTTTGGGGGGAAAAATACAGAAATTCCACTTTTTTAGAGGTAAAAAAGCAGAAATTCTTTTTATTTTCAAGCAAAAATGAAGAAATTTCCTTTTTGTGGCAAAAGTTATACATTCCCCTTATTTCCAGGCTAAAAAGCAGAAATTTCCTTTATTTTGGAGCAAAATTGCAGAAATTGCCCTAATTGTGGGGAAATAAGGCAGAAATTCCCTATATGGTAGGGCAAAAAGAAAGAAATTCTCCTCATTTTGGGGCAAAACTCAGAAATTCCACTTATTTTGGGGCCAAATTCCAGAAATTTCCCTTTTTTTAGGGCAAAATTGCAAAAATTTCACTTATTTTGGGGCAAAATTGCAGAAATTTCACTTATTTCAGGGAAAAATGGCAGAAATTTTCCTTAATTTGAGGCAAAAAGGCAGAAATTCTTAATATTTTGTGGCAAAAATGCAGAAATTTCCCTTATTTTGAGGTAAAAAGGCTGAAATTCCCCTTATTTGGAGGTAAAAAGGCAGAAATTTCCCTTATTTTGGGGCAAAATTGCAGAAATTTCACGTATTTCAGGGTAATAATTCAGAAATTTTCCTTATTTTGTGGCAAAAAAACAGGAATTCCATTTGTTTGGGGGACAAAAGACAGAAATTCCACTTATTTAGAGGTAAAAAAGCAGAAATTCCCTTTATTTTGGAGCAAAAATGAAGAAATTTCCCTTTTTAATGGAAAAAGGGTATGCATTCTTCTTATTTTCGGGCAAAAAGGCAGAAATTCCCCGTATTTTGGAGCAAAATTGCAGAAATTCCCCTAATTGTGGGGCAAAAAAAAAAAGAAATACCCTATATGTTGGGGCAAAAAGACAGAAATTCTCCTTATTTTGGGGCAAAACTCAGAAATTCCACTTATTTTAGGGCAAAATTCCAAAAATTTCCCTTATTTTTGGGCATAATTGTAGAAATTTCACTTATTTTGGGGTAAATTTGAAGAAATTTCACTTATTTCAGAAAAAAGAGCAGAAATTTTCTTATTTTGGGGCAGAATTTTTTTTTATTTTGGTACAAAATTGCAGAAATTTTTCTTATTGGGGCAAAAAGCCAGAAATTTCCCATATTTTGGGGCAAAAATGCAGAAAATCCTCTAATTGTGGGGCAAAAATGCAGAAATTCCCTATATGTTGGGGCAAAAATACAGAAATTCTCCTTACTTTGGGGCAAAACTCAGAAATTCCTTTTATTTTGGGGCTAAATTGCAGAAATTTCCCTTATTTTGGGGCAATATTGTAGAAATTCCACTTAATTCAGGGAAAAAAGGCAGAAATTTTTCGTATTTTGGAGCACAATGTCAGAAATTCTTAATATTTTGTGGCAACTATGCAGAAATTCCCCATATTTTGAGGTAAAAATGCAGAAATTCCCCTTATTTGGGGGCATAAAGGCAGAAATTTCCCTTATTTTGTGGCAATAAGACAGAAATTCCCCTTATTTTCTGGCTAAAAGGCGGAAATTTCTTTTATTTTGAGTCAAAATTGCAGAAATTTCACTTATTTCAGGGCATAATTCAAAAATTCCTTTTATTTTAGGGCAAAAAGACAGAAATTCTGTTTATTTTTGGGTAAAAAGGCAGAAATTTCACTTATTTTGAGGTAAAAAGGCAGAAATTCCTCTTATTTTGGGGCAAAAATGAAGAAATTTCTTTTTTTTGTGACAAAAGGTATACATTCCCCTTATTTTCGGGCTAAAAAGTTGAAATTCCCCGTATTTTGGAGCAAAATTGCAGAAATTACCCTAATTGTTGGGCAAAAAGTCAGAAATTTCCTATATGTTGGGGCAAAAAGACAGAAATTCTTCTTATTTTGGGGCAAAACTCTAAAATTCCACTTATTTTGGGGCAAAATTCAAGAAATTTCACCTATTTTGTGGCAAAATTGCAGAAATTTCACTTATTTTAGGGCAAAATTTCAGAAATTTCACTTATTTCAGGAAAAAAAGCAGAAATTTTCTTATTTGGATGCAAAAAGGCAGAAATTTCTTTTATTTTGCTACAAAATTGCAGAAATTTTTCTTATTTTAAGGCAAAAAAGAAGAAATGTCCCATATTTTGGGGCAAAAATACAGAAATTCCCCTTATTTTGAGGTAAAAATGCTGAAATTCCCCTTATTTGGGGGCACAAAACAGAAATTTCACTTATTTTGGGGCAAAATTGCATAAATTTCACTTATTTCAGGGAAAAAAGGCAGAAATTTTTTCTTATTTTGGGCAAAAAGGCAGAAATTTCTAATATTTTGTGGCAAAAATGCAGAAATTCCCCTTATTTTGAGGTAAAAAGGCTGAAATTCCTCTTATTTGGGGGCAAAAAAGCAGAAATTTTCCTTATTTTGGGGCAAAAAAGACAGAAATTCCCTTTGTTTTGGCGGAAAAAGACAGAAATTCCACTTATTTAGAGGCAAAAAAACAGAAATTCCGCATATTATGGAGCAAAAGTGACGAAAATTTCTTTTTTTATGGCCATAAGTTATGCATTCTTCTTATTTTCGGGCAAATAGGAAGAAATTCCCCGAATTATGGAGCAAAATTTCAGAAATTCTCCTAATTGTGGGGCAAAAGCAGAAATTCCCTATATGTTGGGGCAAAAAGACAGAAATTCTCTTTATTTTGGGACAAAACTTAGAAATTCCACTTATTTTGGGGCAAATTTCCAAAATTTACCTTATTTTGGGGCAAAATTGCAGAAATTTCACTTATTTTGAGGCAAAATTGCAGAAATTTCACTTATTTCAGGGAAAAAAGGCAGAAATTTTCTTTATTTTGTGGCAAAAATGCAGAAATTCCCCTTATTTTGAGGTAAAAAGGCTGAAATTCCTTTTATTTGGGGGCAAAAAGGCAGAAATTTCCCTTATTTTGGGGCAAAATTGCAGAAATTTCACTTACTTTAGGGTAATAAGTCAGAAATTTTTCTTATTTTGGGGCAAAAAAGACAGAAATTTCATTAGTTTTGGGGGAAAAAGACAGAAATTCCACTTATTTAGAGGCAAAATAGCAGAAATTCCACTTATTTTGGAGCAAAAATGAAGAAATTTTCCTATTTTATGGCAAAAAGGTATGCATTCTTCTAATTTTCGGGCAAATAGGCAGAAATACACCGTATTTTGGAGCAAAATTGCAGATATTCCCCTAATTGTGGGGCAAAAAGTCAGAAATTCCCTATATGTTGGGGCAAAAAGACAGAAATTCTCCTTATTTTGGGGCAAAACGCAGAAATTCCACTTATTTTGGGGCAAAATTCCAGGAATTTTCCTTATTTTAAGGCAAAATTAGAGAAATTTCACTTATTTTGGGGCAAAATTTCAGAAATTTCACTTATTTCAGGAAAAAGGCAGAAATTTTATTATTTTGGGGCAAAAAGGCAGAAATTCCTAATATTTTGTGGCAAAAATGCAGAAATTCCCCTTATTTTGAGGTAAATATGCTGAAATTCCCCTTATTTTGGGCCAAAAATGCAGAAATTTCACTTATTTTGGGGCAAAATTTCATAAATTTCACTTATTTCAGGAAAAAAAGGCAGAAATTTTCCTTATTTTGGGAAAAAAAAGTCAGGAATTCCCTTTGTTTTGGAGGAAAAAGACAGAGATTCCACTTATTTAGAGGCAAAAAAGCAGAAATTCCCCTTATTTTGGAGCAAAAATGAAGAAATTTCGCTTTTTTATAGCAAAAACTTATGCATTCTTTTTCTGGCAAAAAGGCAGAAATTCCCCATAATGGAGGAAAATTGCAGAAATTACCCTAATTGTGGGGCAAAAAGGCAGAAATTCCCTATACGTTAGGGCAAAAAGACAGAAATTCTCCTTATTTTGGGGCAAAACTCAGAAATTCCACTTATTTTGGGGTAAAATTCCAGAAATTTCCCTTATTTGGGGGCAAAATAGCAGAAATTTGACTTATTTCAGAAAAAAAGCAGAAATTTTCTTATTTTGGGGCAAAAAGGAAGAAATTTCTTTTATTTTGGTACAAAATTGAAGTAATTTTTCTTATTTTGGGGAAAACAGGAAGAAATTTCCCATATTTTGGGGCAAAAATGCAGAAAGTCCCATTATTTTGAGGTAAAAAGGCTGAAATTCCCCTTATTTTGGGGCAAAAAGGCAGAAATTTTCCTTATTTTGGGGCAAAATTGCAGAAATTTCACTTATTTCAGGGTAACAATCAGAAATTTTTATTATTTTGGGGAAAATGGACAGAAATTTTCTCTGTTTTGGGGGAAAAAGACAGAAATTCTACATATTTAGAGGCAAAAAAGCAGAAATTCCCCTTATTTTGGAGCAAAAATGAAGAAATTTCTTTTTTTTATGGCAAAAAGTAGTGCATTCTTCTTATTTTTGGGCAAAAATGCAGAAATTCCCCGTATTTTGGAGCAAAATTGCAGAAATTCCCCTAATTGTGGGGCAAAAAGGCAGATATGCTCTATATGTTGGGGCAAAAAGACAGAAATTCTCAATTTGGGGCAAAACTCAGAAATTCCACTTATTTTGGGGCAAAATTCCAGAATTTTTTCTTATTTTGGGGCAAAATTGCAGAAATTTCACTTATTTTGGGGCAAAATTGCAAAAATTTCACTTATTTCAGAGAAAAAAGCAGAAATTTTTTTATTTTGGAACAAAATTGCAGAAATTTTTCTTATTTTGGGTTAAAAAGTCAGAAATTTTCAATATTTTGGGGCAAAAATGCAGAAATTCTTCTTATTTTGAGGTAAAAAGGCTGAAATTCCCCTTATTTGGGTGCAAAAAGGCAGAAATTTCCCTTATTTTGTGGCAAAATTGCAGAAATTTCACTTATTTCAGGGTAATAAGTCAGAAATTTTCCTTATTTTGGGGCAAAAAATAAAGAAATTTTTTTGGGGGGGGGGAAAGACAGAAATTCCACATTTTTAGAGGCAAAAAAGCAGAAATTCCTTTTATTTTCGAGCAAAAATCAAGAAATTTCCCTTTTTTGTGGCAAAAGGTATACATTCCCCATATTTTCAGGCTAAAAAGCAGAAATTCTCTGTATTTTGGAGCAAAATTACAGAAATTCCCCTAATTGTGGGGCAATAGGGCAGAAATTCCCTATATGTTAGGGCAAAAAGACAAAAATTCTCCTTATTTTGGGGCAAAACTCAGAAATTCCATTTATTTTGGGGCAAAATTCCAGAAATTTCCCTTATTTTGGGGCAAAATTGCAGATATTTCACTTATTTTGGGGAATAATTTCAGAAATTTCACTTATTTCAGGGAAATAAGGCAGAAATTTTTCTTATTTTGGGGCAAAAAGGCAGAAATTCCTAAAGTTTGTGGCAAAAATGCAGAAATTCCCCTTATTTTGAGGTAAAAAAGCTGAAATTCCCCTTATTTGGGGGCAAAAAGGCAGAAATTTCCTTTATTTTGTGGCAAAATTGCAGAAATTTCACTTATTTCAGGGTAATAAGACAGAAATTTTCCATATTTTGGGGCAAAACTCAGAAATTCCACTCATTTTGGGGAAAAATTTCAGGAATTTTCCTTATTTTGGGGCAAAAATGAAGAAATTTGACTTATTTCAGACAAAAAGCAGAAATTTTCTTATTTTGGGGCAAAAAGGCAGAAATTTCTTTTATTTTGGTACAAAATTGCAGAATTTTTTTATATTTTGGGGCAAAAAACCAGAAATTTCCTATATTTTGTGGCAAAAATGCAGAAATTCCCCTTATTTTGTGATAAAAAGGCTAAAATTCCCCTTATTTGGGGGCAAAAAGGCAGAAATTTCCCTTATTTTCGGGCAAAATTGCAGAAATTTCACTTATTTCAGGGTATTAAGTCAGAAATTTTCCTTATTTTGGGGCAAGAAAGACAGAAATTCCCTTTGTTTTGGGGAAAAAGACAGAAATTCCACGTATTTAAAGGCATAAAAATAGAAATTCCCCTTATTTTGGAGCAAAATTGCAGAAATTTTCCTTTTTTATGGCAAAAATATATGCATTCTACTTATTTTCGGGCAAAAAAGCAGAAATTCCTTGTATTTTGGAGCAAAATTGCAGAAATTTCCCTAATTGTTGGGCAAAAAGGCAGAAATTTCCTATATGTTGGGGCAAAAAGACAGAAATTCTCCTTATTTTGGGGCAAAACAGAAATTCCACTTATTTTGAGGCAAAATTCCAGAAATTTCCCTTATTTTGGGGCAAAATTCCAGAAATTTCACTTATTTTGGAGCAAAATTGCAGAAATTTCACTTATTTCAGAAAAATAAGCAGAAATTTTCTTATTTTGGCAAAAAAAGGTAGAAATTTCTTTTATTTTGGTACAAAATTGCAGAAATTTTTTTATTTTGGGGCAAACAGGCAGAAATTTCCTATATTTTGGGGCAAAAATGCAGAAATTCCCATTATTTGGAGGTAAAAAGCCTGAAATTCCCTTTATTTTGAGGCAAAAAGGCAAAAATTTCCTTTATTTTAGTGCAAAATTGCAGAAATTTCACTTATTTCAGGGTAATAAGTAAGAAATTTTTATTATTTTGGGGCAAATGGACAGAAATTTTCTCTGTTTTGGGGGAAAAAGACAGAAATTCTACATATTTAGAGGCAAAAAAGCAGAAATTCCCCTTATTTTGGAGCAAAAATGAAGAAATTTCTTTTTTTTATGTCAAAAAGTAGTGCATTTTTCTTATTTTTGGGCAAAAATGCAGAAATTCCCCGTATTTTGGAGCAAAATTGCAGAAATTCCCCTAATTGTGGGGCAAAAAGGCAGATATGCTCTATATGTTGGGGCAAAAAGACAGAAATTCTCATTTTGGGGCAAAACTCAGAAATTCCACTTATTTTGGGGCAAAATTCCAGAATTTTTTTTTATTTTATGGCAAAATTGCAGAAATTTCACTTATTTTGGGGCAAAATTGCAAAAATTTCACTTATTTCAGAGAAAAAAGCAGAAATTTTTTTATTTTGGAACAAAATTGCAGAAATTTTTCTTATTTTGGGGTAAAAAGTCAGAAATTTTCAATATTTTCGGGCAAAAATGCAGAAATTCTTCTTATTTTGAGGTAAAAAGGCTGAAATTCCCCTTATTTGGGTGCAAAAAGGCAGAAATTTCCCTTATTTTGTGGCAAAATTGCAGAAATTTCACTTATTTCAGGGTAATATGTCAGAAATTTTCTTTATTTTGGGGCAAAAAATAAAGAAATTTTTTTTGGGGGGGGGAAGACAGAAATTCCACATTTTTAGAGGCAAAAAAGCAGAAATTCCTTTTATTTTCGAGCAAAAATCAAGAAATTTCCCTTTTTTGTGGCAAAAGGTATACATTCCTCATATTTTCAGGCTAAAAAGCAGAAATTCCCTGTATTTTGGAGCAAAATTACAGAAATTCCCCTAATTGTGGGGCAATAGGGCAGAAATTCCCTATATGTTAGGGCAAAAAGACAAAAATTCTCCTTATTTTGGGGCAAAACTCAGAAATTCCACTTATTTTGGGGCAAAATTCCAGAAATTTCCCTTATTTTGGGGCAAAATTGCAGATATTTCACTTATTTTGGGGAATAATTGCAGAAATTTCACTTATTTCAGGGAAAAAAGGCAGAAATTTTTCTTATTTTGGGGCAAAAAGGCAGAAATTCCTAAAGTTTGTGGCAAAAATGCAGAAATTCCCCTTATTTTGAGGTATAAAAGCTGAAATTCCCCTTATTTGGGGGCAAAAAGGCAGAAATTTCCTTAATTTTGTGGCAAAATTGCAAAAATTTCACTTATTTCAGGGTAATAAGACAGAAATTTTCCATATTTTGGGGCAAAACTCAGAAATTCCACTTATTTTGGGGAAAAATTTCAGGAATTTTCCTTATTTTGGGGCAAAAATGAAGAAATTTGACTTATTTCAGACAAAAAGCAGAAATTTTCTTATTTTGGGGCAAAAAGGCAGAAATTTCTTTTATTTTAGTACAAAATTGCAGAATTTTTTTATATTTTGGGGCAAAAAAACAGAAATTTCCTATATTTTGTGGCAAAAATGCAGAAATTCCCCTTATTTTGAGATAAAAAGGCTAAAATTCCCCTTATTTGGGGGCAAAAAGGCAGAAATTTCCCTTATTTTCGGGCAAAATTGCAGAAATTTCACTTATTTCAGGGTATTAAGTCAGAAATTTTTCTTATTTTGGGGCAAGAAAGACAGAAATTCCCTTTGTTTTGGGGAAAAAGACAGAAATTCCACTTATTTAGAGGCATAAAATCAGAAATTCCACTTATTTTGGAGCAAAATTGCAGAAATTTTCCTTTTTTATGGCAAAAATATATGCATTCTACTTATTTTCGGGCAAAAAAGCAGAAATTCCTTGTATTTTGGAGCAAAATTGCAGAAATTTCCCTAATTGTTGGGCAAAAAGGCAGAAATTTCCTATATGTTGGGGCAAAAAGACAGAAATTCTCCTTATTTTGGGGCAAAACAGAAATTCCACTTATTTTGAGGCAAAATTCCAGAAATTTCCCTTATTTTGGGGCAAAATTCCAGAAATTTTACTTATTTTGGAGCAAAATTGCAGAAATTTCACTTATTTCAGAAAAATAAGCAGAAATTTTCTTATTTTGGGGCAAAAAGGCAGAAATTTCTTTTATTTTGGTACAAAATTGCAGAAATTTTTTTATTTTGGGGCAAACAGGCAGAAATTTCCTATATTTTGGGGCAAAAATGCAGGAATTCCCATTATTTTGAGGTAAAAATGCTGAAATTTTCTTTATTTTGGGGCAAAAAGGCAAAAATTTCCTTTATTTTTGTGCAAAATTGCAGAAATTTCACTTATTTCAGGGTAATAAGTAAGAAATTTTTATTATTTTGGGGCAAATGGACAGAAATTCTCTTTGTTTTGGAAGAAAAAGACAGAAATTCTACTTATTTATAGGCAAAAAGCAGAAATTCCCCTTATTTTGGGGCAAAATTGCAGAAATTTCAATTATTTCAGGGTAATAAGTCAGAAATTTATCTTATTTTGGGGCAAAAAAAACAGAAATTCTTTTTTTTGGGGGGGGAAAATACAGAAATTCCACTTTTTTAGAGGTAAAAAGCAGAAATTCCTTTTATTTTGAAGCAAAAATGAAGAAATTTTCTTTTTGTGGCAAAAGTTATACATTCCCCTTATTTCCAGGCTAAAAAGCAGAAATTTCCTTTATTTTGGAGCAAAATTGCAGAAATTGCCCTAATTGTGGGGAAATAAGGCAGAAATTCCCTATATTGTAGGGCAAAAAGAAAGAAATTCTCCTCATTTTTGGGCAAAACTCAGAAATTCCACTTATTTTGGGGCCAAATTCCTGAAATTTCCCTTATTTTAGGGCAAAATTGCAGAAATTTCACTTATTTTGGGGCAAAATTGCAGAAATTTCACTTATTTCAGGGAAAAACGGCAGAAATTTTCCTTAATTTGGGGCAAAAAGGGAGAAATTTTTAATATTTTGTGGCAAAAATGCAGAAATTTCCCTTATTTTGAGGTAAAAAGGCTGAAATTCCCCTTATTTGGAGGCAAAAAGGCAGAAATTTCTTTTATTTTGGGGCAAAATTGCAGAAATTTCACTTATTACAGGGTAATAAATCAGAAATTTTCCTTATTTTGTGGCAAAAAAACAGGAATACCATTTGTTTGGGGGACAAAAGACAGAAATTCTACTTATTTAGAGGTAAAAAAGCAGAAATTCCCCTTATTTTGGAGCAAAAATGAAGAAATTTCCCTTTTTTATGGAAAAAAGGTATGCATTCTTCTTATTTTCGGGCAAAAAGGCAGAAATTCCCCGTATTTTGGAGCAAAATTGAAGAAATTCCCCTAATTGTGGGGCAAAAACAAAGAAATTCCCTATATGTTGGGGCAAAAATACAGAAATTCTCCTTACTTTGGGGCAAAACTCAGAAATTCCTTTTATTTTGGGGCTAAATTGCAGAAATTTCCCTTATTTTGGGGCAATATTGTAGAAATTCCACTTAATTCAGAGAAAAAAGGCAGAAATTTTTCGTATTTTGGAGCACAATGTCAGAAATTCTTAATATTTTGTGGCAACTATGCAGAAATTCCCCATATTTTGAGGTAAAAATGCAGAAATTCCCCTTATTTGGGGGCAAAAAGGCAGAAATTTCCCTTATTTTGTGGCAAAAAGACAGAAATTCCCCTTATTTTGTCGCAAAAAGGCGGAAATTTCTTTTATTTTGGGGCAAAATTGCAGAAATTTCACATATTTCAGCGCATAACTCAAAAATTCCTTTAATTTTGGGGCAAAAAGACAGAAATTCTGTTTATTTTTGGGTAAAAAGGCAGAAATTTCACTTATTTTGAGGTAAAAAGGCAGAAATTCCTCTTATTTTGGGGCAAAAATGAAGAAATTTCCTTTTTCTGTGGCAAAAGGTATACATTCCCCTTATTTTCGGGCTTAAAAGTAGAAATTCCCCGTATTTTGGAGCAAAATTGCAGAAATTACCCTAATTGTGGGGCAAAAAGTCAGAAATTTCCTATATGTTGGGGCAAAAAGGCAGAAATTCTCTTTATTTTGGCGCAAAACTCAGAAATTCCACTTATTTTGGGGCAAAATTCCAGAAATTTCACTTATTTTGGGGCATAATTGCACAAATTTCACTTATTTTAGGGCAAAATTTCAGAAATTTCACTTATTTCAGGAAAAAAAGCAGAAATTTTCTTATTTGGAAGCAAAAAGGCAGAAATTTCTTTTATTTTGCTACAAAATTGCAGAAATTTTTCTTATTTTAAGGCAAAAAAGAAGAAATTTCCCATATTTTGGGGCAAAAATGCAGAAATTCCCCTTATTTTGAGGTAAAAATGCTGAAATTCCCCTTATTTGGGGGCACAAAAGCAGAAATTTCACTTATTTTGGGGCAAAATTGCAGAAATTTCACTTATTTCAGGGAAAAAAGGCAGAAATTTCTAATATTTTGTGGCAAAAATGCAGAAATTCCCCTTATTTTGAGGTAAAAAGGCTGAAATTCCTCTTATTTGGGGGCAAAAAAGCAGAAATTTTCCTTATTTTGGGGCAAAAAAGACAGAAATTCCCTTTGTTTTGGGGGAAAAAGACAGAAATTCCACTTATTTAGAGGCAAAAAAACAGAAATTCCGCATATTCTGGAGCAAAAGTGACGAAATTTTCTTTTTATATGGCCATAAGTTATGCATTCTTCTTATTTTCAGGCAAATAGGAAGAAATTCCCCGAATTATGGAGTAAAATTTCAGAAATTCTCCTAATTGTGGGGCAAAAGCAGAAATTCCCTATATGTTGGGGCAAAAAGACAGAAATTCTCTTTATTTTGGGGCAAAACTCAGAAATTCCACTTATTTTGGGGCAAAATTCCAAAAATTTCCCTTATTTTGGGGCAAAATTGCAGAAATTTCACTTATTTTGAGGCAAAATTGCAGAAATTTCACTTATTTCAGGGAAAAAAGGCAGAAATTTTCCTTATTTTGCGGCAAAAAGGCAGAAATTCCTAAGATTTTGTGGCAAAAATGCAGAAATTCCCCTTATTTTGAGGTAAAAAGGCTGAAATTCCTTTTATTTGGGGGCAAAAAGGCAGAAATTTCCCTTATTTTGGGGCAAAATTGCAGAAATTTCACTTACTTTAGGGTAATAAGTCAGAAATTTTTCTTATTTTGGGGCAAAAAAGACAGAAATTTCATTAGTTTTGGGGGAAAAAGACAGAAATTCCACTTATTTAGAGGCAAAAAAGCAGAAATTCCACTTATTTTGGAGCAAAAATGAAGAAATTTTCCTATTTTATGGCAAAAAGGTATGCATTCTTCTTATTTTCGGGCAAATAGGCAGAAATACTCCGTATTTTGGAGCAAAATTGCAGAAATTCCCCTAATTGTGGGGCAAAAAGTCAGAAATTCCCTATATGTTGGGGCAAAAAGACAGAAATTCTCCATATTTTGGGGCAAAACGCACTAATTCCACTTATTTTAGGGGCAAAATTCCAGGAATTTTCCTTATTTTAAGGCAAAATTAGAGAAATTTCACTTATTTTGGGGCAAAATTTCAGAAATTTCACTTATTTCAGGAAAAAAGCAGAAATTTTATTATTTTGGGGCAAAAAGGCAGAAATTCCTAATATTTTGTGGAAAAAATGCAGAAATTCCCCTTATTTTGAGGTAAATATGCTGAAATTCCCCTTATTTTGGGCCAAAAAGGCAGAAATTTCACTTATTTTGGGGCAAAATTTCATAAATTTCACTTATTTCAGGGAAAAAAGGCAGAAATTTTCCTTATTTTGGGACAAAAAAGTCAGGAATTCCCTTTGTTTTGGAGGAAAAAGACAGAGATTCCACTTATTTAGAGGCAAAAAAGCAGAAATTCCCCTTATTTTGGAGCAAAAATGAAGAAATTTCGCTTTTTTATGGCCAAAACTTATGCATTCTTTTTCGGGCAAAAAGGCAGAAATTCCCCATAATGGAGGAAAATTGCAGAAATTATCCTAATTGTGGGGCAAAAAGGCAGAAATTCCCTATACGTTAGGGCAAAAAGACAGAAATTCTCCTTAGTTTGGGGCAAAACTCAGAAATTCCACTTATTTTGGGGCAAAATTGCAGAAATTTTCCTTATTTTGGGGCAAAATAGAAGAAATTTGACTTATTTCAGAAAAAAAGCAGAAATTTTCTTATTTTGGGGCAAAAAGGCAGAAATTTCTTTTCTTTTGGTACAAAATTGAAGTAATTTTTCTTATTTTGGGGAAAACAGGCAGAAATTTCCCATATTTTGGGGCAAAAATGCAGAAAGTCCCATTATTTTGAGGTAAAAAGGCTGAAATTCCCCTTATTTTGGGGCAAAAAGGCAGAAATTTCCCTTATTTTGGGGCAAAATTGCAGAAATTTCACTTATTTCAGGGTAACAATCAGAAATTTTTATTATTTTGGGGAAAATGGACAGAAATTTTCTCTGTTTTGGGGGAAAAAGACAGAAATTCTACATATTTAGAGGCAAAAAAGCAGAAATTCCCCTTATTTTGGAGCAAAAATGAAGAAATTTCTTTTTTTTATGGCAAAAAGTAGTGCATTCTTCTTATTTTTGGGCAAAAATGCAGAAATTCCTCGTATTTTGGAGCAAAATTGCAGAAATTCCCCTAATTGTGGGGCAAAAAGGCAGATATGCTCTATATGTTGGGGCAAAAAAACAGAAATTCTCATTTTGGGGCAAAACTCAGAAATTCCACTTATTTTGGGGCAAAATTCCAGAATTTTTTCTTATTTTGGGGCAAAATTGCAGAAATTTCACTTATTTTGGGGCAAAATTGCAAAAATTTTACTTATTTCAGAGAAAAAAGCAGAAATTTTTTTATTTTGGAACAAAATTGAAGAAATTTTTATTTTGGGGTAAAAAGTCAGAAATTTACAATATTTTGGGGCAAAAATGCAGAAATTCTTCTTATTTTGAGGTAAAAAGGCTGAAATTCCCCTTATTTGGGTGCAAAAAGGCAGAAATTTCCCTTATTTTGTGGCAAAATTGCAGAAATTTCACTTATTTCAGGGTAATAAGTCAGAAATTTTCCTTATTTTGGGGCAATAAATAAAGAAATTTTTTTTTGGGGTTGGGGAAAAGACAGAAATTCCACATTTTTAGAGGCAAAAAAGCAGAAATTCCTTTTATTTTCGAGCAAAAATGAAGAAATTTCCCTTTTTTGTGACAAAAGGTATACATTCCCCATATTTTCAGGCTAAAAAGCAGAAATTCCCTGTATTTTGGAGCAAAATTACAGAAATTCCCCTAATTGTGGGGCAATAGGGCAGAAATTCCCTATATGTTAGGGCAAAAAGACAGAAATTCTCCTTATTTTGGGGCAAAACTCAGAAATTCCACTTATTTTGGGGCAAAATTCCAGAAATTTCCCTTATTTTGGGGCAAAATTGCAGATATTTCACTTATTTTGGGGAATAATTGCAGAAATTTCACTTATTTCAGGGAAAAAAGGCAGACATTTTTCTTATTTTGGGGCAAAAAGGCAGAAATTCCTAAATTTTGTGGCAAAAATGCAGAAATTCCCCTTATTTTGAGGTAAAAAAGCTGAAATTCCCCTTATTTGGGGGCAAAAAGGCAGAAATTTCCTTTATTTTGTGGCAAAATTGCAGAAATTTCACTTATTTCAGGGTAATAAGATAGAAATTTTCCATATTTTGGGGCAAAACTCAGAAATTCCACTTATTTTGGGGAAAACTTTCAGGAATTTTCCTTATTTTGGGGCAAAAATGAAGAAATTTGACTTATTTCAGACAAAAAGCAGAAATTTTCTTATTTTGGGGCAAAAAGGCAGAAATTTCTTTTATTTTGGTACAAAATTGCAGAATTTTTTTATATTTTGGAGCAAAAAAACAGAAATTTTCTATATTTTGTGGCAAAAATGCAGAAATTCCCCTTATGTTGAGATAAAAAGGCTAAAATTCCCCTTATTTGGGGGCAAAAAGGCAGAAATTTCCCTTATTTTCGGGCAAAATTGCAGAAATTTCACTTATTTCAGGGTATTAAGTCAGAAATTTTCCTTATTTTGGGGCAAAAAGACAGAAATTCCCTTTGTTTTGGGGGAAAAAGACAGAAATTATATTTATTTAGAGGCAAAAATGCAAAAATTCCCCTTATTTTGGAGCAAAAATGAAGAAATTTCCCTTTTTTATGGAAAAAAGGTATGCATTCTTCTTATTTTCAGGCAAAAAAGCAGAAATTCCCTGTATTTAAAGCAAAATTGCAGAAATTCCCCTAATTGTGGGGCAAAAAGACAGAAATTCTCCTTATTTTGGGGCAAAAGACAGAAATTCCACTTATTTTGGGTCAAAATTCGAGAAATTTCCCTTATTTTGAGGCAAAATTGCAGAAATTTCAATTATTTTGGGGCAAAATTGCAGAAATTTCACTTATTTCAGTAAAAAAGCAGAAATTTTTTTATTTTGGGGCAAAAAGGCAGTAATTTCTTTTATTTTGGTACAAAATTGCAGAAATTTTTCTTATTTTGGGGCAAAAAGGCAGAAATTTCCCATATTTTGGGGCAAAAATGAGGAAATTCCCCTTATTTTGAGGTAAAAATGCTGAATTTCCCCTTATTTGGGGGCAAAAAGGCAGAAATTTCACTTATTTTGGGGCAAAATTGCAGAAATTTCACTTATTTCAGGGAAAAAAACAGAAATTTTTCTTATTTTTGGGCAAAAAGGCAGAAATTCCTAATATTTTGTGGCAAAAATGCAGAAATTCCCCTTATTTTGAGGTAAAAATGCAGAAATTCCCTTTATTTGGGGGCAAAAAGGCAGAAATTTCCCTTATTTTGGGGCAAAATTGCAGAAATTTCACTTATTTCAGAGTATTAAGTCAGAAATTTTCTTTATTTTGGGGCAAAAAAAAAGAAATTTCCTTTGTTTTGGGGGAAAAAGACAGAAATTCCACTTATTTAGAGGCAAAAACGCAGAAATTCTCCTTATTTTGGAGCAAAAATGAAGAAATTTCCCTTTTTTAAGGCAAAAAGGTATGCATTCTTCTTATTTTCAGGCAAAAAGGCAGAAATTCCCCGTATTTTAAAGCAAAATTGCAGAAATTCCCCTAATTGTGGGGCAAAAAGACAGAAATTCTCCTTATTTTGGGGCAAAAGACAGAAATTCCACTTATTTTGGGGCAAAATTCCAGAAATTTCCATTATTTTGAGTCAAAATTGCAGAAATTTCAATTATTTTGGGGCAAAATTGCAGAAATTTCACTTATTTCATAAAAAAGCAGAAATTTTCTTATTTTGAATCAAAAATGCAAAAATTTCCCATATTTTGTGGCAAAAATGCAGAAATTCCCCTTATTTTGAGGTAAAATTGTGAAATTCCCCTTATTTCGGAGCAAAAAGGCAGAAATTTCCCTTATTTTGAGGCAAAATTGCAGAAATTTCACTTATTTTAGGGTAATAAGTCAGAAATTTTCCTTATTTTAGGGCAAAAAAGACAGAAATTCCATTTGTTTTGGGGGGAAAGACTGAAATTCCACTTATTTAGAGGCAAAAAAGCAGAAATTCTTCTTTTTTATGGCAAAAAGGTATGCATTCCTCTTATTTTTGGGCAAAATGGCAGAAATTCCCTGTATTTTGTAGCAAAATTGCAGAAATTCCCCTAATTGTGGGGCAAAAAGGCAGAAATTCCCTATATGTTGGGGCAAAAAGACAGAAATAATCCTTCTTTTGGGGCAAAACTCAGAAATTCCACTTATTTTTGGGCAAAAATCCAGAAATTTCACTTATTTTGGGGCAAAATTGCAGAAATTTAACTTGTTTTTGGGCAAAATTGCAGAAATTTCACTTATTTCAGAAAAGAAAAAGCAGAAATTTTCTTATTTGGGGGCAAAAAGGCAGAAATTTCTATTATTTTGGTACAAAATTGCAGAAATTTTTCTAATTTTGGGGCAAAAGGGCAGAAATTTCCCATATTTTGGGGCTAAAATGCAGAAATTCCCCTTATTTTGAGGTAAAAAGACTGAAATTCCACTTATTTGGGGACAAAAAGGCAGAAATTTCACTTATTTTTGGGTAAAATTGCAGAAGTTTCACTTATTTCAGAGAAAAAAGGCAGAAATTTTCCTTATTTTTGGGCAAAAAGGCAGAAATTCCTAATATTTTGTGGCAATAATGCAGAAATTCCCCTTATTTTGAGGTAAAAAGGCTGAAATTCCCCTTATTTGGAAGTAAAAAGGCAGAAATTTCCCTTATTTTGGGGCAAAATTACAGAAATTTCACATATTTCAGGGTAATAAGTCAGAAATTTTACTTATTTTTGGGCAAAAAAGACAGGAATTCCCTTTGTTTTTGGCGAAAAAGACAGAAATTCCTCTTATTTGGAGGCAAAAAAGCAGAAATTCCCCTTATTTTGGAGCAAAAATGAAGAAATTTCCATTTTTTATGGCAAAAAGTTATGCATTCTTCTTATTTTCAGGCAAAAAGCAGAAATTCCATGTATTTTAAAGCAAAATTGCAGAAATTCCCCTAATTGTGGGGCAAAAAGACAGAAATTCTCCATATTTGGGGGCAAAAGATAGAAATTCCACTTATTTTGGGGCAAAATTCGAGAAATTTCCCTTATTTTGAGGCAAAATTGCAGAAATTTCAATTATTTTGTGGCAAAATTGCAGAAATTTCACTTATTTCAGAAAAAAGCAGAAATTTTCTTATTTTGGGGCAAAAAGGCAGAAATTTCTTTTATTTTGGTACAAAATTGCAGAAATTTTTTTTATTTTGGGGCAAAAAGGCAGAAATATCCCATATTTTGCAGCAAAAATGCAGAAATTCACCTTATTTTGAAGTAAAAAGGCTGAAATTCCCATATTTGGGGGCAAAAAGGCAGAATTTTCCCTTATGTTCGGGCAAAGTTGCAGAAATTTCACTTATTTCAGGGTAATAAGTCAGAAATTTTTTTAATTTTGGGGCAAATAAGACAGAAATTTTTTTTGTTTTTGTGGAAAAAGACAGAAATTCCACTTATTTAGCGGCAAAAGCTGAAATTCCCCTTATTTTGGAGCAAAATTGCAGAAATTCACCTAAATGTGGGGCAAAAAGGCAGAAATTTTCTATATGTTGGGGCAAAAAGACAGAAATAATCCTTATTTTAGAGCAAAACTCAGAAATTCCACTTATTTTTGGGCAAATATTCAGAAATTTCACTTATTTTGGGGCAAAATTGCAGAAATTTCACTTATTTTGGGGCAAAATTGCAGAAATTTCACTTATTTCAGGGAAAAAAACAGAAATTTTCCTAATTTTTGGGCAAAAAGGCAGAAATTCCTAATATTTTGTGGCAAAAATGCAGAAATTCCTCTTATTTTGAGGTAAAAAGGCTGAAATTCCCTTTATTTGGGGGCAAAAAGGCAGAAATTTCCCTTATTTTGGGGCAAAATTGCAGAAATTTCACTTATTTCAGAGTAATAAGTCAGAAATTTTCCTTATTTTGGGGCAAAAAAGACACAAATTCCCTTTGTTTTGGGGAAAAAAACAGAAATTCCACTTATTTAGAGGCAAAAAAGCAGAAATTCTCTTTATTTTGGAGCAAAAATAAAGAAATTTCCCTTTTTTATGGCAAAAAGGTATGCATTCTTCTTATTTTCAGGCAAAAATGCAGAAATTCCCCGTATTTTAAAGCAAAATTGTAGAAATTTCCCTAATTGTGGGGCAAAAAGACAGAAATTCTCCTTATTTTGGGGCATAAGACAGAAATTCCACATATTTCGGGGCAAAATTCCAGAAATTTTCCTTATTTTGAGTCAAAATTGCAGAAATTTCAATTATTTTGGGGCAAAATTGCAGAAATTTCACTTATTTCATAAAAAAAAGCAGAAATTTTCTTATTTTGGGTCAAAAATTCAAAAATTTCCTATATTTTGCAGCAAAAAATGCAGAAATTCCCCTTATTTTGAGGTAAAATCGTGAAATTCCCCTTATTTCGGAGCAAAAAGGCAGAAATTTCCCTTACTTTGGGGCAAAATTGCAGAAATTTCACTTATTTCATGGTAATTAGTCAGAAATTTTCCTTATTTTAGGGGCAAAAAAGACAGAAATTCCATTTGTTCTGGGGGAAAAAGACTGAAATTCCACTTATTTAGAGGCAAAAAAAGCAGAAATTCCAATTTTTTATGGCAAAAAAGTATGCATTCCTCTTATTTTTGGGCAAAATGGCAGAAATTCCCTGTATTTTGTAGCAAAATTGCAGAAATTCCCCTAATTGTGGGGCAAAAAGGCAGAAATTCCCTATATGTTGGGGCAAAAAGACAAAAATAATCCATATTTTGGGGCAAAACTGACAAATTCCACTTATTTTTGGGCAAAAATCCAGAAATTTCACTTATTTTGGGGCAAAATTGCAGAAATTTAAATTGTTTTTGGGCAAAATTGCAGAAATTTCACTTATTTCAGAAAAAAGCAGAAATTTTCTTATTTTGGGGCAAAAAGGCAGAAATTTCTTTTATTTTGGTACAAAATTGCAGAAATTTTTTTTATTTTGGGGCAAAAAGGCAGAAATATCCCATATTTTGCAGCAAAAATGCAGAAATTTCCCTTATTTTGAGGTAAAAAGGCTGAAATTCCCATATTTGGGGGCAAAAAGGCAGAATTTTCTCTTATTTTCGGGCAAAGTTGCAGAAATTTCACTTATTTCAGGGTAATAAGTCAGTAAGTTTTTTAATTTTGGGGCAAATAAGACAGAAATTTTTTTTGTTTTTGTGGAAAAAGACAGAAATTCTACTTATTTAGCGGCAAAAGCTGAAATTCCCCTTATTTTGGAGCAAAATTGCAGAAATTCCCCTAAATGTGGGGCAAAAAGGCAGAAATTTTCTATATGTTGGGACAAAAAGACAGAAATAATCCGTATTTTAGAGCAAAACTCAGAAATTCCACTTATTTTTGGGCAAATATTCACAAATTTCACTTATTTTGGGGCAAAATTGCAGAAATTTCACTTATTTCAGGGAAAAAACAGAAATTTTCCTTATTTTTGGGCAAAAAGGCAGAAATTCCTAATATTTTGTGGCAAAAATGCAGAAATTCCTCTTATTTTGAGGTAAAAAGGCTGAAATTCCCTTTATTTGGGGGCAAAAAGGCAGAAATTTCCCTTATTTTGGGGCAAAATTGCAGAAATTTCACTTATTTCAGAGTAATAAGTCAGAAATTTTCCTTATTTTGGGGCAAAAAAGACACAAATTCCCTTTGTTTTGGGGGAAAAAGTCAGAAATTCCACTTATTTAGAGGCAAAAAAGCAGAAATTCTCTTTATTTTGGAGCAAAAATAAAGAAATTTCCCTTTTTTATGGCAAAAAGGTATGCATTCTTCTTATTTTCAGGCATAAATGCAAAAATTCCCCGTATTTTAAAGCAAAATTGTAGAAATTTCCCTAATTGTGGGCCAAAAAGACAGAAATTCTCCTTATTTTGGGGCAAAAGACAGAAATTCCACCTATTTCGGGGCAAAATTCCAGAAATTTTCCTTATTTTGAGTCAAAATTGCAGAAATTTCAATTATTTTGGGGCAAAATTGCAGAAATTTCACTTATTTCATAAAAAAAGCAGAAATTTTCTTATTTTGGGTCAAAAATTCAAAAATTTCCCATATTTTGCAGCAAAAATGCAGAAATTCCCCTTATTTTGAGGTAAAATCGTGAAATTCCCCTTATTTCGGAGCAAAAAGGCAGAAATTTCCCTTACTTTGGGGCAAAATTGCAGAAATTTCACTTATTTCAGGGTAATTAGTCAGAAATTTTCCTTATTTTGGGGCAAAAAAGACAGAAATTCCATTTGTTCTGGGGGAAAAAGACTGAAATTCCACTTATTTAGAGGCAAAAAAGCAGAAATTCCAATTTTTTATGGCAAAAAAGTATGCATTCCTCTTATTTTTGGGCAAAATGGCAGAAATTCCCTGTATTTTGTAGCAAAATTGCAGAAATTCCCCTAATTGTGGGGCAAAAAGGCAGAAATTCCCTATATGTTGGGGCAAAAAGACAAAAATAATCCATATTTTGGGGCAAAACTGACAAATTCCACTTATTTTTGGGCAAAAATCCAGAAATTTCACTTATTTTGGGGCAAAATTGCAGAAATTTAAATTGTTTTTGGGCAAAATTGCAGAAATTTCACTTATTTCAGAAAAGAAAAAGCAGAAATTTTCTTATTTGGGATCAAAAAGGCAGAAATTTCTATTATTTTGGTACAAAATTGCAGAAATTTTTCTAATTTTGGGGACAAAATAGAGAAATTTCCCATATTTTGAAGCAAAAATGCAGAAATTCCTCTTATTTTGAGGTAAAAACGCTGAAATTCCCCTTATTTGGGGGCAAAAAGACAGAAATTTCCCTTATTTTGGGGCAAAATTGCAGAAATTTCACTTATTTCAGGGTAATAAGTCAGAAATTTTCTTTATTTTGGGGCAAAAAAGACAGGAATTTTCTTGTTTTGGGGGAAAAAGACAGAAATTCCACTTATTTAGAGGCAAAAAAGCAGAAATTCCTCTTATTTTGGAGAAAATGAAGAAATTTCCCTTTTTTATGTAAAAAAGGTATGCATTCTTCTTATTTTCAGGCAAAAAAGCTGAAATTCCCTGTATTTTAAAGCAAAATTGCAGAAATTCCCCTAATTGTGGGGCAAAAAGACAGAAATTCTCCTTATTTTGGGGCAAAAGACAGAAATTCCACTTATTTTGGGGCAAAATTCGAGAAATTTCCCTTATTTTGAGGCAAAATTGCAGAAATTTCAATTATTTTGGGGCAAAATTGCAGAAATTTCACTTATTTCAGAAAAAAGAAGAAATTTTCTTATTTTGGGGCAAAAAGGCAGAAATTTCTTTTATTTTGGTACAAAATTGCAGAAATTTTTCTTATTTTGGGGCAAAAAGGCAGAAATATCCCATATTTTGCAGCAAAAATGCAGAAATTCACCTTATTTTGAGGTAAAAAGGCTGAATTTCCCCTTATTTGGGGGCAAAAAGGCAGAAATTTCACTTATTTTGGGGCAAAATTGCAGAAATTTCACTTATTTCAGGGAAAAAAAACAGAAATTTTTCTTATTTTTGGGCAAAAAGGCTGAAATACCTAATATTTTGTGGCAAAATTCAGAAATTCCCCTTATTTTGAAGTAAAAAGGCTGAAATTCCCTTTATTTGGGGGCAAAAAGGCAGAAATTTCCCTTATTTTCGGGCAAAATTGCAGAAATTTCACTTATTTCAGAGTAATAAGTCAGAAATTTTCCTTATTTTGGGGCAAAAAAGACAGAAATTCTTTCTGTTTTGGGGACAAAAGACAGAAATTCGACTTATTTTGGGGCAAAATACAAGAAATTTTTCTTATTTTGAGTCAAAATTGCAGAAATTTCAATTCTTTTGGGGCAAAATTGCAGAAATTTCACTTATTTCATAAAAAAAGCAGAAATTTTCTTATATTGGGTCAAAAATGCAAAAATTTCTCATATTTTGCGGCAAAAATGCAGAAATTCCCCTTATTTTGAGGTAAAATGGTGAAATTCCCCTTATTTCGGAGCAAAAGGCAGAAATTTCCCTTATTTTGGGGCAAAATTGCAGAAATTTCACTTATTTCAGGGTAATAAGTCAGAAATTTTCCTTATTTTGGGGCAAAAAATACAGGAATTTTCTTCGTTTTGGGGGAAAAAGACAGAAATTCCACATATTTAGAGGGAAAAAAGCAGAAATTCCCCTTATTTTGGAGCAAAAATGAAGAAATTTCCCTTTTTTATGGCAAAAAGGTATGCATTCTTCTTATTTTCAGGCAAAAAAGCTGAAATTCCCTGTATTTTAAAGCAAAATTGCAGAAATTCCCCTAATTGTGTGGCAAAAAGACAGAAATTCTCCTTTTTTGGGGGCTAAAGACATAAATTCCACTTATTTTGGGAAAAAATTCGAGAAATTTTCCTGATTTTGAGGCAAAATTGCAGAAATTTCAATTATTTTGTGGCAAAATTGCAGAAATTTCACTTATTTCAGAAAAAAGCAGAAATTTTCTTATTTTGGGTCAAATAGGCAGAAATTTCTTTTATTTTGTTCTAAAATTGCAGAAATTTTTCTTATTTTGGGGCAAAGAGGCAGAAATTTCCCATATTTTGCAGCAAAAATGCAGAAATTCCCCTTATTTTGAGGTAAAAAGGCTGAAATTCCCCTTATTTGGGGGCAAAAAGGCAGAATTTTCCCTTATTTTCAGGAAAAATTGCAGAAATTTCACTTATTTCAGGGTAATAAGTCAGAAATTTTGTTATTTTGGGGCAAAAAAGACAGAAAAATTTTTTTTGTTTTTGTGGAAAAAGACAGAAATTCCACTTATTTAGCGGCAAAAGCTGAAATTCCTCTTATTTTGGAGCAAAATTGCAGAAATTCCCCTAAATGTGGGGCAAAAAGGCAGAAATTTTCTATAGGTTGGGGAAAAAAGACAGAAATAATCCTTATTTTAGAGAAAAACTCAGAAATTCCACTTATTTTTGGGCAAATATTCAGAAATTTCACTTATTTTGGGGCAAAATTGCAGAAATTTCACTTATTTTGGGGCAAAATTGCAGAAAGTTCACTTGTTTTAGAAAAAAAGCAGAAATTTTCTTATTTGGGGGCAAAAAGGCAAAATTTTCTATTATTTTGATACAAAATTGCAAAAATTTTTCTTATTTTGGGGCAAACAGGCAGAAATTTCCCATATTTTGGGTCAAAAATGCAGAAATTCCCCTTATTTTGAGGTAAAAATGCTGAATTTTTCCTTATTTGGGTGCAAAAAGGCAGAAATTTCACTTATTTTGGGGCAAAATTGCAGAAATTTCACTTATTTCAGGGAAAAAAGGCAGAAATTTTCCTTATTTTTGGGCAAAAAGGCAGAAATTCCTAATATTTTGTGGCAAAAATGCAGAAATTCCCCATATTTTGAGGTAAAAAGGCTGAAATTCCCCTTATTTGGGGGCAAAAAGGAGATGTTTCCCTTATTTTGGGGCAAAATTGCAGAAATTTAACTTATTTCAGGGTAATAAGTCAGAAATTTTCCTTATTTTGGGGCAAAAAAGACAGAAATTCCCTTTGTTTTGGGGGAAAAAGACAAAAATTCCACTTATTTAGAGGCAAAAGCAGAAATTCCCCTTATTTTGGAGCAAAAATGAAGAAATTTCCCTTTTTTATGGCAAAAAGGTATGCATTCTTCTTATTTTCAGGCAAAAAGGCAGAAATTCCCCATATTTTAAAGAAAATTGTAGAAATTTCCCTAATTGTGGGGCAAAAAGACAGAAATTCTTCTTATATTGGGGCAAAAGACAGAAATTCTACTTATTTTGGGGCAAAATTCCAGAAATTTCCCTTATTTTGATGCAAAATTGCAGAAATTTCAATTATTTTGGGGCAAAATTGCAGAAATTTCACTTATTTCAGAAAAAAAGCAAAAATTTTCTTATTTTGGGTCAAAAATGCAGAAATTTCCCATATTTTGTGGCAAAAATGCAGAAATTCCCCTTATTTTGAGGTAAAAAGGCTGAATTTCCCCCTATTTGGGGGCAAAAAGGCAGAAATTTCCCTTATTTTGGGGCACAATTACAGACATTTCACTTATTTCAGGGTAATAAGTCAGAAATTTTCCTTATTGTGGGGCAAAAAAAGACAGAAATTCCCTTTGTTTTGGGGGAAAAAGACAAAAATTCCACTTATTTATAGGCAAAAGCAGAAATTCCCCTTATTTTGGAGCAAAAATTAAGAAATTTCCATTTTTTTATGGCAAAAAGGTATGCATTCTTCTTATTTTCAGGCAAAAAGGCAGAAATTCCCCATATTTTAAAGAAAATTGTAGAAATTTCCCTAATTGTGGGGCAAAAAGACAGAAATTCTCCTTATTTTGGGGCAAAAGACAGAAATTCTACTTATTTTGGGGCAAAATTCCAGAAATTTCCCTTATTTTGAGGCAAAATTGGAGAAATTTTACTTATTTCAGGGTAATAAGTCAGAAATTTTCCTTATTGTGGGGCAAAAAAGACAGAAATTCCATTTGTTTTTGGGAAAAAGAAAGAAGTTCCACTTATTTAGAGGCAAAAAAGCAGAAATTCCCCTTTTTTATGGCAAAAAGGTATGCATTCCTCTTATTTTTGGGCAAAATGGCAGAAATTCTCCGTATTTTGTAGCAAAATTACAGAAATTCCCCTAATTGTGGGGCAAAAAGGCAGAAATTCCCTATATGTAGGGGCAAAAAGACAGAAATTCTCCTTATTTTGGGGCGAAACTCAGAAATTCCACTTATTTTTGGGCAAAATTTCAGAAATTTTTCTTATTTTGGGGCAAAAAGGAAGAAATGCCTAATATTTTGTGGCAAAAATGCAGAAATTACCCATATTTTGAGGTAAAAAGGCTGAAATTCCCTTTATTTGGGGGCAAAAAGGCAGAAATTTCTCTTATTTTGGGGCAAAATTGCAGAAATTTCATTTATTTCAGGGTAATAAGTCAGAAATTTTTCTTATTTTGGGGCAAAAAAGACAGGAATTCCCTTTGTTTTTGGGGAAAAGACAGAAATTCCACTTATTTAGAGGCAAAAAAGCAGAAATTCCCCTTATTTTGGAGCAAAAATGAAGAAATTTCCCTTTTTTATGGCAAAAAGTTATGCATTCTTCTTATTTTCAGGCAAAAAGGCAGAAATTCCCTGTATTTTAAAGCAAAATGTGGAAATTTCCCTAATTGTGGGGCAAAAAGACAGAAATTCTCCTTACTTTAGGGCAAAAGACAGAAATTCCACTTATTTTGGGGCAAAATTCCAGAAATTTCCCTTATTTTGAGGAACAATTGCATAAATTTGAATTATTTTGGGGCAAAATTGCAGAAATTTTACTTATTTCAGAAAAAAAGCAAAAATTTTCTTATTTTGGGACAAAAATGCAGAAATTTCCCATATTTTGCAGCAAAAATGCAGAAATTCACCTTAATTTGAGGTTAAAAGGCTGAATTTCCCCTTATTTGGGGGAAAAAAGGCAGAATTTTTCCCTTATTTTGGGGCAAAATTGCAGAAATTTCCCTTATTTCTGGGTAATAAGTCAGAAATTTTCCTTATTTTTGGGCAAAAAAGACACAAATTCCCTTTGTTTTGGGGGAAAAAGACAGAAATTCCACTTATTTAGCGGCAAAAAAGCAAAAATTACCCTTATTTTGGAGCAAAATTGCAGAAATTCCCCTAAATGTGGGGCAAAAAGCAGAAATTTTCTATATGTTGGGGCAAAAAGACAGAAATAATCCTTATTTTGGGGCAAAACTCAAAAATTGCACTTATTTTTGGGCAAATATTCAGAAATTTCACTTATTTTGGGGCAAAATTGCAGAAATTTCACTTGTTTCAGAAAAAAAAGCAGAAATTTTCTTATTTGGGGGCAAAAAGGCAGAAATTTCTATTATTTTGGTACAAAATTGTAGAAATTTTTCTTACTTTTGGGCAAAAAGGCAGAAATTTCCCATATTTTGTGGCAAAAATGCAGAAATTCCCCTTATTTTGAGGTAAAAAGGCTGAAATTCCTCTTATTTGGGGGCAAAAAGGCAGAAATTTCACTTATTTTGGGGCAAAATTGCAGAAATTTTACTTATTTAAGGGAAAAAATGCAGAAATTTTCATTATTTTTGGGCAAAAAGGCAGAAATTCCTAATATTTTGTGGCAAAAATGCAGAAATTCCCCTTATTTTGAGTTAAATGGTGAAATTCCAATTATTTCGGGGCAAAAAGGCAGAAATTTCCCTTATTTTGGGGCAAAATTGCAGAAATTTCACTTATTTCAGAATAATAAGTCAGAAATTTTCCTTATTTTGTGGCAAAAAAACATAAATTCCATTTGTTTTGGGGGAAAAAGACAGAAATTCCACATATTTTGGAGCAAAAATGAAGAAATTTCCCTTTTTTGTAGCAAAAAGGTATGCATTCTTCTTATTTTTGGGCAAAATGGCAAAAATTCCCCGTATTTTGTAGCAAAATTGCAGAAATTCCCCTAATTGTGGGGCAAAAAGGCAGAAATTCCCTATATGTTGGGGCAAAAAGACAGAAATTCTCCTTATTTTGGGGCAAAACTCAGAAATTCCACTTATTTTGGGGCATAATTCCAGAAATTTCCCTTATTTTGGGGCAAAACTGCAGAAATTTAACTTATTTTGGGGCAAAATTGCATAAATTTTACTTATTTCAGGGTAAGAAGTCAGAAATTTCACTTACTTTGAGGTAAAAAGGCCAAAATTCCTTTTATTGTGGGGCAAAAATGAAGAAATTTCCCTTTTTTGTGGCAAAAGGTATACATTCCCCTTATTTTCGGGCTAAAAAGTAGAAATTCCCCGTATTTTGAAGCAAAATTGCAGAAATTCCCCTCATTGTGGGGCAAAAAGGCAGAAATTTCCTATATGTTTGAGTAAAAAGACAAAAATTCTTTTTTTTTGGGCAAAACTCAGAAATTCCACTTATTTTGGGGCAAAATTCCAGAAATTTCACCTATTTTAAGGCAAAATAGCAGAAATTTCACTTATTTTGGTGCAAAATTGCAGAAATTTAACTTATTTCAGAAAAAAAAAGCAGAAATTTTCTTATTTGGAACAAAAAGGAAGAAATTTCTTTTATTTTGGTAAAAAATTGCAGAAATTTTTTTTATTTTGGGGCAAAAAGGCAGAAATTTCCCATATTTTGGGACAAAAATGCAGAAATTCCCCTTATTTTGAGGTAAAAATGCTGAAATTCCCCTTATTTGGGGCAAAATATCAGAAATTTCACTTATTTTCGGGCAAAATTTCAGAAATTTCACTTATTTCAGAGAAAAAAGGCAGAAATTTTCTTTATTTTGGGCAAAAAGTAAGAAATTCCTAAAATTTTGTGGCAAAAAATGCAGAATTTCCCCTTATTTTGAGGTGAAAAGGCTGAAATTCCTCTTATTTGGGGGCAAAAAAGCAGAAATTTCACTTATTTTAAGGCAAAATTGCAGAAATTTCACTTATATCAGGGAAAAAAGGGAGAAATTTTCCTTATTTTGGGGCAAAAAGTCAGAAATTCCTAATAATTTGTGGCAAAAATGCAGAAATTCCCCTTATTTTGAGGCAAAAAGGCTGAAATTCCCCTTATTTGGGGGCAAAAATGCATAAATTTCCCTTATTTCGTGGCAAAATTGCAAAAATTTCACTTAATTAAGGGTAATAAGTCAGAAATTTTCCTTATTTTGGGGCAAAAAAGACAGAAATTCCCTTTGTTTAGGGGGAAAAAGACAGAAATTCCACTTATTTAGAGGCAAAAAGGCAGACATTTTCCTCATTTTGGTGCAAAAATGAAGAAATTTCCCTTTTTTTATGGCAAAAAGGTATGCATTCTTCTTATTTTCGGGCAAAAAGGCAGAAATTCCTTGTATTTTGGAGCAAAATTGCAGAAATTCCCCTAATTGTGGGGCAAAAATGCAGAAATTCCCCATATGTTAGGGCAAAAATACAGAAATTCTCCTTATTTTGGGGCAAAACTCAGAAATTCCACATATTTTGGGGCAAAATTGCAGAAATTTCAATTATTTAGGGGCAAAATTGCAGAAATTTCACTTATTTTGGGGCAAAATTTCAGAAATTTCACCTATTTCAGGGAAAAAAGTCAGAAATTTTCCTTATTTTGGAGCAAAAAGGCAGAAATTCTTAATATTTTGTGGCAAAAATGCAGAAATTCTCCTTACTTTGAGGTAAAAAAGCTGAAATTTTCTTTATTTGGGGGAAAAAAAGGCAGAAATTTCCATTATTTTGTGGCAAAATTGAAGAAATTTCACTTATTTCAGGGTAATAAGTCAAAAATTTTCCTTATTTTGGGGCAAAAAAGACAGAAATTCCCTTTGTTTTGGGGGAAAAAGACAGAAATTCCACTTATTTAGAGGCAAAAAAGCAGAAATTCCCCTTATTTTGGAGCAAAAATGAAGAAATTTCCCTTTTTTATGGCAAAAAGGTATGCATTCTTCTTATTTTCAGGCAAAAAGGCAGAAATTCCCCGTATTTTAAAGCAAAATTGTAGAAATTTCCCTAATTGTGGGGCAAAAAGACAGAAATTATTTTTATTTTGGGGCAAAAGACAGAAATTCCACTTATTTTGGGGCAAAATTCGAGAAATTTACCTTATTTTGAGGCAAAATTGCAGAAATTTCAATTATTTTGGGGCAAAATTGCAGAAATTTCACTTATTTCAAAAAAAAAGCATAAATTTTATTATTTTTGGGCAAAAATGCAGAAATTTCCCATATTTTGCAGCAAAAATGCAGAAATTCCCCTTATTTTGAGGTAAAAAGGCTGAAATTCCCCTTATTTGGGGGCAAAAAGGCAGAATTTTCCCTTATTTTCGGGCAAAATTGCAGAAATTTAAGTTATTTCAGGGAAAAGGCAGAAATTTTTCTTATTTTGTGGCAAAAAGCACAGAAATTCCCTTTGTTTTTGTGGAAAAAGTCAGAAATTCCACTTATTTAGTGGCAAAAAGGCAGAAATTCCCCTTATTTTGGAGCAAAATTGCAGAAATTCCCCTAAATGTGGGGCAAAAAAGCAGAAATTTTCTATATGTTGGGGCAAAAAGACAGAAATTCTCCTTATTTTGGGGCAAAACTAAGAAATTCCACATATTTTGAGGCAAAATTCCAGAAATTTCCTTTATTTTGGGGCAAAATTGCAGAAATTTCACTTATTTTGGGGCAAAATTGCAGAAATTTCACTTATTTCAGGGAAAAGGCAGAAATTTTCCTAATTTTGGGGCAAAAAGGCAGAAATTCCTAATATTTTGTGGCAAAAATGCAGAAATTCCCCTTATTTTGAGGTAAAAATGCTGTAATTCCCCTTATTTGGGGGCAAAAAGGCAGAAATTTCCCTTATTTGGGGGCAAAATTGCTGAAATTTCACTTATTTCAGGGTAATAAGTCTGAAATTTTCCTTATTTTGGGGCAAAAATGACAGAAATTCCCTTTGTTTTGTGGGAAAAAGACAGAAATTCCACTTATTTAGAGGCAAAAAAGCAGAAATTCCTCTTATTTTGGAGCAAAAATGAAGAAATTTCCCTTTCTTATGGCAAAAAGGTATGCATTCTTCTTATTTTCAGACAAAAATGCAGAAATTCCCCGTATTTTAAAGCAAAATTGCAGAAATTCCCCTAATTGTGGGGCAAAAAGACCGAAATTCTCCTTATTTTGTGGCAAAACTCAGAAATTCCACTTATTTTGGTGCAAAATTGCAGAAATTTCAATTTTTTTGGGGCAAAATTGCAGAAATTTCAATTATTTTGGGGCAAAATTGCAGAAATTTAACTTATTCAGAAAAAAAGCAGAAATTTTTTTATTTTGGGGCAAAAAGGCAAAATTTCTTTTATTTTAGTACAAAATTGCAGAAATTTTTCTTATTTTGGGTAAAAAGGCAGAAATTTCCCATATTTTGCGGCAAAAATGAAGAAATTCCCCTTATTTTGAGGTAAAAAGGCTGAAATTCCCCTTATTTGGGGGCAAAAAGGCAGAATATTCCCATATTTTTGGGCAAAATTGCAGAAATTTCACTTATTTCACGGTAATAAGTCAGAAATTTTCCTTATTTTGGGGCAAAAAAAGCAGAAATTCCCTTTGTTTTGGTAGAAAAAGGCACAAATTCCACTTATTTAGTGGCAAAAAAGCAGAAATTCCCCTTATTTTGGAGCAAAATTGCAGATATTCCCCTAAATGTGGGGCAAAAAGGCAGAAATTCCCTATATGTTGGGGCAAAAAGACAGACATAATCCAATTTTGGAGCAAAACTTAGAAATTCCACTTATTTTTGGGCAAATATCCAGAAATTTCACTTATTTTGGGGCAAAATTGCAGAAATTTCACTTATTTTGGGGCAAAATTGCAAAAATTTCACTTATTTCAGAAAAAAAAGCAGAAATTTTCTTATTTTGGGGCAAAAAGGCAGAAATTTCCCATATTTTGGGGCAAAAATGCAGAAATTTCTTTTATTTTGAGGTAAAAATTCTGAATTTCCCTTTATTTGGGGGCAAAAAGGCAGAAATTTCACTTATTTTGGGGCTAAATTGCAGAAATTTCACTTATTTCAGGGAAAAAAGGCAAAAATTTTCCTTTTTTAGGCAAAAATGCAGAAATTCCTAATATTTTGTGGCAAAAATGCAGAAATTCCCCTTATTTTGAGGTAAAAGCCTGAAATTCCCCTTATTTGGGGGCAAAAAGGCAGAAATTTCCCTTATTTTGGGGCAAAATTGCAGAAATTTCACTTATTTAAGGGTAATAAGTCAGAAATTTTCCTTATTTTGGGGCAAAAAATACAGAAATTCCCTTTGTTTTGGGGGAAAAAGACAGAAATTCCACTTATTTAGAGGGAAAAAAGCAGTAATTCCCCTTATTTTGGAGCAAATATGAAGAAATTTCCTTTATTTTGAGGTAAAAAGGCTGAAATTCCCCTTATTTGGGGGCAAAAAGGCAGAAATTCCTTGTATTTTGGAGCAAAATTGCAGAACTTCCCCTAATTGTGGGGCAAATAGGCAGAAATTCCCTATATTTTAGGGCAAAAATAAGAAATTTTCCTTATTTTGGGGAAAAACTCAGAAATTCCACTTATTTTGGAAAAAAATTCCAGAAATTTCCCTTACTTTGGGGCAAAATTGTAGAAATTTCACTTATTTTGAGGCAAAATTGCAGAAATTTCACATATTTTAGGGAAAAAAGGCAGAAATTTTCCTTATTTTGAGGCAAAAATGCAGAAATTCCTAATATTTTGTGGCAAAAATGCAGAAATTCCCCTTATTTTGAGGTAAAAAGTCTGAAATTCCCCTTATTTGTGGGCAAAAATGCAGAATTTTCCCTTATTTTGGTGCAAAATTGCAGAAATTTCACTTAATTCAATGTATTAAGTCAGAAATTTTCTTTATTTTGGGCCAAAAATACAGAAATTCCCTGTGTTTTGTGGGAAAAAGACAGAAATTCCACTTATTTAGAGGCAAAAATCAGAAATTCCCCTTAATATGGAGCAAAAACGAAGAAATTTCCCTTTTTTATGGCAAAAAGTTATGCATTCTTCTTATTTTCGGGCAAAAAGGCAGAAATTCCCCATATTTTGGAGCAAAATTGCAGAAATTCCCCTAATTGTGAGGTAAAAAGGCAGAAATTGCCTATATGTTGGGGCAAAAAGAGAGAAATTCTCCTTATTTTAAGGCAAAACTCAGAAATTTCACTTATTTTGGGGTAAAATTGCAGAAATTTCACTTATTTCAGGAAAAAAAAGCAGAAATTTTCTTATTTTGGGGCAAAAAGACAGAAATTTCTTTTATTTTGTTACAAAATTGCATAAATTTTTCTTATTTTGGGGCAAAAAGGCAGAAATTTCCCTTATTTTGGGGCAAATATGCTGAAATTCCCCTTATTTTGTGGTAAAAAGGCAGAAATTCCTTTTATTTGGGGGCAAAAAGGCAAAAATTTCCCTTATTTTGGGGCAAAATTGCAGAAATTTCACTTATTTCAGGGTAATAAGTCAGAAATTTTCTTTATTTTAGGGAAAAAATACAGAAATTCCTTTTATTTTGGGGGAAAAAGACAGAAATCTACTTATTTAGAGGCAAAAAAGCAGAAATTCCCCATATTTTGGAGCAAAATTGCAGAAATTCTCCTAAATGTGGGCAAAAAGACAGAAATTCCCTATATGTTTGGGCAAAAAGACAGAAATTCTTCTTATTTTGGGGCAAAACTCAGAAATTCCACTTATTTTTGAGAAAATTTCAGAAATTTCACATATTTGGGGCAAAATTGCAGAAATTTCACTTATTTTGGGGCAGAATTGCAGAAATTTCACTTATTTCAGAAAAAAAAATGCAGAAATTTTCTTATTTGGGGTCAAAAAGGCAGAAATTTCTATTAATTTGCTACAAAATTGCAGAAATTTTTTTTATTTTGGAACAAAAAGGCAGAAATTTCCCATATTTTGGGGCAAAAATGCAGACATTCCCCTTATTTTGAGGTAAAAAGGCTGAAATTCCCCTTTTTTGGGGGCAAAAAGAAAGAAATTTCACTTATTATCGGGCATAATTATAGAAATTTCACTTATTTCAGGGAAAAAAGGCAGAAATTTTCCTTATTTTTGGCAAAAAGGCAGAAATTTCTAATATTTTGTGGCAAAAATGCAGAAATTCTCCTTATTTTAAGGTAAAAATGCTGAAATTCCCCTTATTTGGGGGCAAAAAGGCAGAAATTTTTCTTATTTTGGGGCAAAATTGCAGAAATTTCACTTATGTCAGGGTAATAAGTCAGAATTTTTCCTTATTTTGGGGCAAAAAAGACAGAAATTCCCTTTGTTTTAAAGGAAAAAGACAGAAATTCGACTTATTTAGAGGCAAAAAAGCAGAAATTCCCCTTATTTTGGAGCAATAATGAGGAAATTTCCCTTTTTTAAGGCAAAAATGTATGCATTCTTCTTATTTTTGGGCAAAAAGGCAGAAATTCCCCTAATTGTGGGGAAAAAGGAAGAAATTCCCTATATGTTGGGGCAAAAAGACAGAAATTCTCCTTATTTTGGGGCAAAACTAAGAAATTCCACTTATTTTGGGGTAAAATTCCAGAAATTTCCCTTATTTTGGGGCAAAATTGCAGAAATTTCACTTATTTTGGCGCATAAATGCAGAAATTTCACTCATTTAAAAAAAAAGGCAAAAATTTTCTTTATTTTGGGGCAAAAACGCAGAAATTCTTAATATTTTGTGGCAAAAATGCAGAAATTCCCCTTATTTTGAGGTAAAAAGGCTGAAATTCCCCTTATTTTGGGTCAAAAAGGCAGAAATTTCCATTATTTTGGGGCAAAATTGCAGAAATTTCACTTATTTCAGGGTAATAAGTCAGAAATTTTCCTTATTTTGGAACAAAAAATACAGGAATTTTCTTCTTTTTGGGGGAAAAAGACAGAAATTCCACTTATTTAGAGGCAAAAAAGCAGAAATTTTCTTTATTTTGGAGCAAAAATGAATAAATTTCCATTTTTTATGGCAAAAAGGTATGCATTCTTCTTATTTTCGGGCAAAAAGGCAAAAATTTCCCTTATTTTGGAGCAAAATTGCAGAAATTCCCCTAATTGTAGGGCAAAAAGGCAGAAATTCTTTATATGTTAGGGCAAATAAAGAAATTCTCCTTATTTTGGGGCAAAACTCAGAAATTCCACTTATTTTGCGCCAAAATTCCAGAAATTTCCCTTATTTTGGGGCAAAGTTGCAGAAATTTCACTTATTTCAGGGAAAAAAGTCAGAAATTTTCTTATTTTGGGGCAAAAATGCAGAAACTCCTAATATTTTGTGGCAAAAATGCAGAAATTCTTCTTATTTTGAGGTAAAAAGGCTGAAATTCCCCTTCTTTGGGGGCAAAAAGGCAGAATTTTCCCTTAATTTGGGGCAAAATTGCAGAAATTCCTCTAATTGTGGGGCAAAAAGGCAGAAATTCCCTATATGTTAGGGCAAAAAGAAGAAATTCTCCTTATTTTGGAGCAAAACTCAGAAATTCCACTTATTTTGGGGCAAAATTGCAGAAATTTCACTTATTTTGGGGCAAAATTGCAGAAATTTCAATTATTTCAGGGAAAAAAGGCAGATATTTTTCTTATTTTGGGGCAAAAATGCAGAAATTCCTAGTATTTTGTGGCAAAAAGGCAGAAATTCCCTTTATTTTGAGGTAAAAAGGCTGAAATTCCCCTTATTTGGGGGCAAAAAGGCAGAATTTTCCCTTATTTTGGGGCAAAATTGCAGAAATTTCACTTATTTCAGGGTAATAAGTCAGAAATTTTCCTTATTTTGGGGCAAAAAAACAGAAATTCCCTTTGTTTTTGGGGAAAAAAACAGAAATTCCACTTATTTACAGGCAAAAAAGCAGAAATTCCCCTTAATATGGAGCAAAAATGAAGAAATTTCCCTTTTTTATGGCAAAAAGTTATGCACTCTTCCTATTTTCGGGCAAAAAGGCAATAATTCCCCGTATTTTGGAGCAAAATTGCAGAAATTCCCCTAATTGAAGGGCAAAAAGGCAGAAATTCCCTATATGTTAGGGCAAAAAGAAGAAATTCTCCTTATTTTGGGGCAAAACTCAGAAATTCCACTTATTTTGGGGCAAAATTCCAGAAATTTCCCTTATTTAGGGGCAAAATTGCAGAAATTTCACTTATTTCAGAGAAAAAAAGGCAGAAATTTTCCTTATTTTGGGGCAAAAATGCAGAAATTCCTAATATTTTGTAGCAAAAATGCAGAAAATCCTTTTATTTTGAGGTAAAAAGGCTGAAATTCCCCTTATTTGGGGGCAAAAAGGCAGAATTTTGCCTTTTTTTGGGGCAAAATTGCAGATATTTCACTTATTTCAGGGAAATAAGTCAGAAATTTTCCTGATTTGGGGGCAAAAAAGACAGAAATTCCCTTTGTTTTGTGGGAAAAAGACAGAAATTCCACTTATTTACAGGCAAAAAAGCAGAAATTCTCCTTAATATGGAGCAAAAATGAAGAAATTTTCCTTTTTTATGGCAAAAAGTTATGCATTCTTTTTATTTTCGGGCAAAAAGGCAGAAATTCCCCGTATTTTGGAGCAAAATTGCAGAAATTCCCCTAATTGTTGGGTAAAATGGCAGAAATTCCCTATATGTTGGGGCAAAAAGATAGAAATTCTCCTTATTTTAAGGCAAAACTCAGAATTTTCACTTATTTTGGAGCAAAATTGCAGAAATTTCACTTATTTCAGGAAAAAAAGCAGAAATTTTCTTATTTTGGGGCAAAAAGGCAGAAATTTCTTTTATTTTGGTACAAAATTGCAGAAATTTTTCTTATTTTGGGGCAAAAAGGCAGAAATTTTCCTTATTTTGGGGCAAATATGCAGAAATTCCCCTTATTTTGAGGTAAAGAGGCTGAAATTCCCCTTATTTGTGGGCAAAAGGGCAAAATTTCTCTTATTTTGGTTCTAAATTGCAGAAATTTCACTTATTTCATGGTAATAAGCTAGAAATTTTCCTTATTTTGGGGAAAAAATTCAGAAATTTCCTTTGTTTTGTGGGAAAAAGACAGAAATTCCACTTATTTAGAGGCAAAAATGCAGAAATTCTCCTTATTTTGGAGCAAAATTGCAGAAATTCCTCTAATTGTGGGGAAAAAAGGCAGAAATTCCCTATATGTTGGGGCAAAAAGACAGAAATTCTCCTTATTTTTGGGCAAAACTCAGAAATTCCACTTATATTTGGGGAAAATTTGAGAAATTTCACATATTTTGGGGCAAAATTGCAGAAATTTCACTTATTTTGGGGCAAAATTGCAGAAATTTCACTTATTTCAGGGTAATAAGTCAGAAATTTTCCTTATTTTGGGGCAAAAAAGACAGAAATTCCCTTTGTTTTGGGGGAAAAAGACAGAAATTCCACTTATTTAGAGGTAAAAAAGCAGAAATGACCCTTATTTTGGAGCAATAATGAAGAAATTTCCCTTTTTTATGGCAAAAAGTTATGCATTCTTCTTATTTTCAGGCAAAAATGCAGATATTCCCTGTATTTTGGAGCAAAATTAAAGAAATTCCCCTAATTGTGGGGCAAAAAGGCATAAATCCCTTTATGTTGGGGCAAAAAGACAGAAATTCTCCTTATTTTGGGGCAAAACTCAGCAATTCCACTTATTTTGGGGCAAAATTCAAGAAATTTCCCTTATTTTGGGGCAAAATTGCAGAAATTTCACTTATTTTGGGGCAAAATTGCAGAAATTTCACTTATTTCAGGGAAAAAAGGCAAAAATTTTACTTATTTTGTGGCAAAAACGCAGAAATTCCTAATATTTTGTGGCAAAAATGCAGAAATTCCCCTTATTTTGAGGTAAAAAGTCTGAAATTCCCCTTATTTTGGGGCAAAAAGTCAGAAATTTCCATTATTTTGGGGCAAAATTGCAGAAATTTCACTTATTTCAGAATAATAAGTGAGAAATTTTCCTTATTTTGGGGCAAAAAAGACTGGAATTCCCTTTGTTTTGGGGGAAAAAGACAGAAATTCCACTTATTTAGAGGCAAAAAAAGAGATATTTACCTTATTTTAGAGCAAAAATGAAGAAATTTCCCTTTTTTATGGCAAAACAGGTATGCATTCTTCTTATTTTCAGGCAAAAAGGCAGAAATTCCCCATATTTTGGAGCAAAATTGCAAAAATTCCCCTAATTGTAGGGCAAAAATGCAGAAATTCCCTATATGTTAGAACAAAAAGAAGAAATTCTCCTTATTTTTGGGCAAAACTAAGAAATTCCACTTATTTTGTGGCAAAATTCCAGAAATTTCCCTTATTTTGGGCAAAATTGCAGAAATTTCACTTATTTTGGGGCAAAATTGCAGAAATTTCACTTATTTCAGGGAAATAAGTCAGAAATTTTCCTGATTTGGGGGCAAAAAAGACAGAAATTCCCTTTGTTTTGGGGGAAAAAGACAGAAATTCCACTTATTTACAGGCAAAAAAGCAGAAATTCTCCTTAATATGGAGCAAAAATGAAGAAATTTTCCTTTTTTATGGCAAAAAGTTATGCATTCTTTTTATTTTCGGGCAAAAAGGCAGAAATTCCCCGTATTTTGGAGCAAAATTGCAGAAATTCCCCTAATTGTTGGGTAAAATGGCAGAAATTCCCTATATGTTGGGGCAAAAAGATAGAAATTCACCTTATTTTAAGGCAAAACTCAGAATTTTCACTTATTTTGGAGCAAAATTGCAGAAATTTCACTTATTTCAGGAAAAAAAGCAGAAATTTTCTTATTTTGGGGCAAAAAGGCAGAAATTTCTTTTATTTTGGTACAAAATTGCAGAAATTTTTCTTATTTTGGGGCAAAAAGGCAGAAATTTTCCTTATTTTGGGGCAAATATGCAGAAATTCCCCTTATTTTGAGGTAAAGAGGCTGAAATTCCCCTTATTTGTGGGCAAAAGGGCAAAATTTCTCTTATTTTGGTTCTAAATTGCAGAAATTTCACTTATTTCATGGTAATAAGCTAGAAATTTTCCTTATTTTGGGGAAAAAATTCAGAAATTTCCTTTGTTTTGTGGGAAAAAGACAGAAATTCCATTTATTTAGAGGCAAAAATGCAGAAATTCTCCTTATTTTGGAGCAAAATTGCAGAAATTCCTCTAATTGTGGGGAAAAAAGGCAGAAATTCCCTATATGTTGGGGCAAAAAGACAGAAATTCTCCTTATTTTTGGGCAAAACTCAGAAATTCCACTTATATTTGGGGAAAATTTGAGAAATTTCACATATTTTGGGGCAAAATTGCAGAAATTTCACTTATTTTGGGGCAAAATTGCAGAAATTTCACTTATTTCAGGGTAATAAGTCAGAAATTTTCCTTATTTTGGGGCAAAAAAGACAGAAATTCCCTTTGTTTTGGGGGAAAAAGACAGAAATTCCACTTATTTAGAGGTAAAAAAGCAGAAATGACCCTTATTTTGGAGCAATAATGAAGAAATTTCCCTTTTTTATGGCAAAAAGTTATGCATTCTTCTTATTTTCAGGCAAAAATGCAGATATTCCCTGTATTTTGGAGCAAAATTAAAGAAATTCCCCTAATTGTGGGGCAAAAAGGCATAAATCCCTTTATGTTGGGGCAAAAAGACAGAAATTCTCCTTATTTTGGGGCAAAACTCAGCAATTCCACTTATTTTGGGGCAAAATTCAAGAAATTTCCCTTATTTTGGGGCAAAATTGCAGAAATTTCACTTATTTTGGGGCAAAATTGCAGAAATTTCACTTATTTCAGGGAAAAAAGGCAAAAATTTTACTTATTTTGTGGCAAAAACGCAGAAATTCCTAATATTTTGTGGCAAAAATGCAGAAATTCCCCTTATTTTGAGGTAAAAAGTCTGAAATTCCCCTTATTTTGGGGCAAAAAGTCAGAAATTTCCATTATTTTGGGGCAAAATTGCAGAAATTTCACTTATTTCAGAATAATAAGTGAGAAATTTTCCTTATTTTGGGGCAAAAAAGACTGGAATTCCCTTTGTTTTGGGGGAAAAAGACAGAAATTCCACTTATTTAGAGGCAAAAAAAGAGATATTTACCTTATTTTTGAGCAAAAATGAAGAAATTTCCCTTTTTTATGGCAAAACAGGTATGCATTCTTCTTATTTTCAGGCAAAAAGGCAGAAATTCCCCATATTTTGGAGCAAAATTGCAAAAATTCCCCTAATTGTAGGGCAAAAATGCAGAAATTCCCTATATGTTAGAACAAAAAGAAGAAATTCTCCTTATTTTTGGGCAAAACTAAGAAATTCCACTTATTTTGTGGCAAAATTCCAGAAATTTCCCTTATTTTGGGCAAAATTGCAGAAATTTCACTTATTTTGGGGCAAAATTGCAGAAATTTCACTTATTTCAGGGAAAAAGGCAGAAATTTTCCTTATTTTGGGGCAAAAAGGCAGACATTTCTAATATTTTGTGGGAAAAATGCAGAAATTCCTTTTATTTTGAGGTAAAAAGGCTGAAATTCCCCTTATTTGGGGGCGAAAAGGCAGAATTTTCCCTTATTTTGTGGCAAAATTGCAGAAATTTCACTTATTTCAGGGTAATAAGTCAGAAATTTTCCTTATTTTGGGGTAAAAAGACAGAAATTCCCTTTGTTTTGGGGGAAAAAGACAGAAATTCCACTTATTTAGAAGCAAAAAAGAAAAAATTTCCCTTATTTTGGAGCAAAATTGCAGAAATTCTCCTAATTGTGGGGCAAAAAGGCAGAAATTCCCTATATGTTGGGGCAAAAAGACAGAAATTCTCCTTATTTTAGGGCATAACTCAGAAATTCCACTTATTTTCGGAAAAAAAATTTCAGAAATTTCACATATTTTGGGGCAAAATTGCAGAAATTTCACTTATTTGGGGGCAAAAATACAGAAATTCCCCTTTTTTTAGGTAAAATGGATGAAATTCCCCTTATTTGGGGGCAAAAATGTAAGAAATTTCACTTATTTTGTGGCAAAAATGCATAAATTCCCCTTATTTGGAGGTAAAAAGGCTGAAATTCCCCTTATTTGGGGCAAAAATGCAGAAATTTCCCTTATTTTGGGGCAAAATTGCAGAAATTTCACTTATATCAGGGTAATATGTCAGAAATTTTCCTTATTTTGGGGCAAAAAAGACAGGAATTCCTTTTTTTTTTTTGTGGGAAAAAGACAGAAATTCCACTTATTTAGAGGCAAAAAAGCAGAAATTCCGCTTATTTTGGAGCAATAATGAAGAAATTTCCTTTTTTTATGTCAAAAATGTATGCATTCTTCTTATTTTTGGGCAAAAAAAAAATTCCCCATATTTTGTAGCAAAATTGCAGAAATTCCCCTAATTTTGCCCCAAAAGTCAGAAATTCCCTATATGTTGGGGCAAAAAGACAGAAATTCTCCTTATTTTGGGGCAAAACTCAGAAATTCCACTTATTTAGGGCAAAATTCCAGAGATTTCCCTTATTTTGGGGCAAAATTGCAGAAATTTCACTTATTTGGGGGCAAAATTTCAGAAATTTCACTTATTTCAGGGAAAAAAGGCAGAAATTTTCCTTATTTTGGGGTAAAAACGCAGAAATTCCTAATATTTTGTGGCAAAAATGCAGAAATTCCCCTTATTTTGAGGTAAAAATGCTAAAATTCCCCTTATTTGGTGGTAAAAAGGCAGAATTTTTATTATTTTGGGGCAAAATTGCAGAAATTTCACTTATTTCAGGGTAATAAGTCAGAAATTTTCCTTATTTTTAGGCAAAAAAGACAGAAATTCCCTTTGTTTTGGGAGAAAAAGACAGAAATTCCACTTATTTAGAGGCAAAAAAGCAGAAATTCCCCTTATTTTGGAGCAATAATGAAGAAATTTCCTTTTTTATGGCAAAAATGTATGCATTCTTCTTATTTTTGGGCAAAAAGGCAGAAATTCCCCATATTTTGTAGCAAAATTGCAGAAAGTCCCCTAATTGTGGGGCAAAAAAGCAGAAATTCCCTATATGTTGGGGCGAAATGACAGAAATTCTCCTTATTTTGGGGCAAAACTCAGAAATTCCACTTATTTTGGGGCAAAATTACAGAAATTTCTCTTATTTTGGGGCAAAATTGCAGAAATTTCACTTATTTTGGGGCAAAATTGCAGAAATTTCACTTATTTCAGAGAAAAAGGGCAGAAGTTTTCCTTATTTTGGGGCAAAAACGCAGAAATTCCTAATATTTTTTGGCAAAAATGCAGAAATTCCGCTTATTTTGAGGTAAAAAGTCTAAAATTCCCCTATTTGTGGGCAAAAGGCAGAATTTTCCCTTATTTTGGGGCAAAATTGCAGAAATTTCACTTATTTCAGGGTAATAAGTCAGAAATTTTCCTTATTTTTGGGCAAAAAAGACAGAAATTCCTTTTATTTTGGGAGGAAAAGACAGAAATTCCACTTATTTAGAGGCAAAAAAGCAGAAATTCCCCTTAATATGGAGCAAAAATGAAGAAATTTCCCCTTTTTATGGCAAAAAGTTATGCATTCTTCTTATTTTCGGGCAAAAAGGCAGAAATTCCCCGTATTTTCGAGCAAAATTGCAGAAATTCCCCTAATTGTGGGGTAAAAAATAAGAAATTCACTATATGTTGGGGCAAAAAGACAGAAATTCTCCTTATTTTAAGGCAAAACTCAGAAATTTCACTTATTTTGGGGCAAAATTGCAGAAATTTCACTTATTTCAGGAAAAAAAGCAGAAATTTTCTTATTTTGGGGCAAAAAGGCAGAAATTTCTTTTATTTTGGTACAAAATTGCAGAAATTTTTTTATTTTGGGGCAAAAAAGCAGAAATTTCCCTTATTTTGGGGCAAATATGCAGAAATTCCCCTTATTTTGAGGGAAAAAGGCTGAAATTCCCCTTATTTCGGGGCAAAAAGGCAGAAATTTCCTTTATTTTGGGGCAAAATTGCAGAAATTTCACTTATTTCAGGGTAATAATTCAGAAATTTTCCTTATTTTGGGGAAGAAATACAGAAATTCCCTTTGTTTTGAGGGAAAAAGACAGAAATTCCACTTATTTAGAGGCAAAAAAGCAGAAATTTTTTTTTAATTTTGGGGTAAAATTGCAGAAATTTCACTTATTTTCGGGCAAAATTGCAGAAATTTCACTTATTTCAGAAAAAAGAAATTCACAAATTTTCTTATTTGGAGGCAAAAAGGCAGAAATTTCTATTATTTTGCTACAAAATTGCAGAAATTTTTCTTATTGTGGGGCAAAAAGGCAGAAATTTCCCATATTTTGGGGCAAAAATGCAAAAATTTCCCTTATTTTGAGGTAAAAAGCCTGAAATTTCCCTTATTTGGGGGCAAAAAGGAAGAAATTTCACTTATTTTGGGGCAAAATTGCAGAAATTTCTCTTATTTCAGGGCAAAAAGGCAGAAATTTTCCTTATTTTGGGGCAAAAAGGCAGAAATTCCTAATATTTTGTGACAAAAATGCAGAAATTCCCCTTATTTTGAGGTAAAAAGGCTGCAATTCCCCTTATTTGGGGGCAAAAAGGCAAAAATTTCCCTTATTTTGGGGCAAAATTGCATAAATTTCACTTATTTCAAGGAAAAAAGGCAGAAATTTTTTTTATTTTGGGGCAAAAAAGACAGAAATTCCCTTTGTTTTGGGGGAAAAAGACAAAAATTCCACTTATTTATAGGCATAAAACAGAAATTCCCCTTATTTTGTAGCAAAAATGAAGAAATTTCCGTTTTTTATGGTAAAAAGGTATGCATTCTTCTTATTTTCGGGCAAAATGCAGAAATTCTTCGTATTTTGGAGCAAATTTGGAGAAATTTCCCTAACTGTGGGGCAAAAAGGCAGATATTCCCTATATGTTAGGGCAAAAAGAAGAAATTCTCCTTATTTTGGGGCAAAACTCAGAAATTCCACTTATTTTGGGGCAAAATTCCAGAAATTTCCTTTATTTTGGGGCAAAATTGCAGAAATTTCATTTATTTTGGGGCAAAATTGCAGAAATTTCACTTATTTAAGGGAAAAAAGGCAGAAATTTTTTTTATTTTGGGGCAAAAAGGCAGAAATTCTTATATTTTGTGGCAAAACTGCAGAAATTCCCCTTATTTTGAAGTAAAAAGGCTGAAATTCCCCTTATTTGGGAGCAAAAAGTAAGAAATTTCCCTTATTTTGGGGCAAAATTGCAGAAATTTCACTTACGTCAGCGTAATAAGTCAGGAATTTCCTTATTTTGGTGCAAAAAAGACAGAAATTCCCTTTGTTTTGGGGGAAAAAGAAAAAATTCCACTTATTTAGAGGCAAAAATGCAGAAATTCCCCTTATTTTGGAGCAAAAATGAAGAAATTTCCCTTTTTTTATCGCAAAAAGGTATGCATTCTTCTTATTTTCGGGCAAAAAAGCAGAAATTCCTCGTATTTTGGAGCAAAATTTCAGAAATTACCCTAATTGTGGGGCAAAAAAGCGGAAATTCCCTATATGTTGGGGCAAAAAGACAGAAATTCTCCTTATTTTGGGGCAAAACTCAGAAATTCCACTTATTTTGAGGCAAAATTGCAGAAATTTTTCTTATTTCAGAAAAAAAGCAGAAATTTTCTTATTTTGGGGCAAAAAGGCAGAAATTTCTTTTATTTTGGTACAAAATTGCAGAAATTTTTCTTATTTTGGGGCAAAAAGGCAGAAATTTCCCTTATTTTGGGCAAAAATTCAGAAATTCCCCTTATTTTGAGGTAAAAAGGCTGAATTTCCCATTATTTGGGGGCAAAAAGGCAGAAATTTCTCTTATTTTGGGGAAAAATTGCAGAAATTTCACTTATTTCAGGGTAATAAGTAAGAAATTTTCTTTATTTTGGAACAAAAAAGACAGAAATTCCCTTTGTTTTAGGGGAAAAAGACAGATATTCCACTTATTTAGAGTCAAAAAGGCAGAAATACCCCTTATTTTGGAGCAAAAATGAAGATATTTCCCTTTTTTTATGGCAAAAAGGTATGCATTCATCTTATTTTCAGGCAAAAAGGCAGAAATTCCCTGTATTTTGAGCAACATTGCAGAAATTCCCCTAATTGTGGGGCAAAAAGGCAGAAATTCCCTATATGTTGGGGCAAAAAGACAGACATTCTTCTTATTTTGGGGCAAAACTCAGAAATTCCACTTATTTTGGGGCAAAATTCCAGAAATTTCCCATATTTTGGGGCAACATTGAAGAAATTTCACTTATTTTGGGGCAAAATTTCAGAAATTTCACTTATTTCAGGGAAAAAAAGCAGAAATTTTTTTATTTTGGGGCAAAAAGGCAGAAATTTCCCATATTTTGAAGAAAAATGCAGAAATTCCCCTTATTTTGAGGTAAAAATGCTGACATTCCCCTTATTTGGGTGCAAAAACGCAGAAATTTCTCTTATTTTGAGGCAAAATTGCAGAAATTTCACTTATTTCAGGGTAATAAATCAGAAATTTTCTTTATTTTGGGGCAAGAAAGACAGAAATTCTATTTGTTTTCGGGGAAAAAACAGAAATTCGAATTATTTAGAGGAAAAAAAAAAGAAATTCTTCTTATTTTGGAGCAAAAATGAAAAAATTTTACTTTTTTATGGCAAAAAGGTATGCATTCTTCTTATTTTCAGACAAAAAGGCAGAAATTCCCCGTATTTTGGAGCAAAATTGCAGAAATTCCTCTAATTGTGGGGCAAAAAGGAAGAAATTCCTTATATGTTGGGGCAAAAAGACAGAAATTCTCCTTATTTTGTGGCAAAACTCAGAAATTTCACTTATTTTGGGAAAAAATTGCAGAAATTTCAGTTATTTCAGAAAAAAAAAGCAGAAATTTTCTTATTTTGGGCAAAAAGGCAGAAATTTCCCATATTTTGGGGCAAAAATGCAGAAATTCCCCTTATTATGGGGTAAAAAGTCTGAAATTCCCTTATTCGGGGGCAAAAAAAGCAGAAATTTCACTTATTTAAAGAAAAAAAGTCAGAAATTTTCCTTATTTTGGGGCAAAAAGACAGAAATTCCTTTTGTTTTAGAGAAAAAAGACAGAAATTCCACTTATTTAGAGGCAAAAAAGCAGAAATTCCCCTTATTTTGAGGTAAAAAGGCTGAAATTCCCCTTATTTGGAGGCAAAAAGGCAGAAATTTCCTTTATTTTGAGGCAAAATTGCAGAAATTTCACTTATTTCAAGGTAATAAGTCAAAAATTTTCCTTATTTTGGGGCAAAAAAGACAGAAATTCCCTTTGTTTTGGGGGAAAAAGACAGAAATTCTACTTATTTAGGGGCAAATGCAGAAATTCCCTTTATTTTGGAGCAAAAATGAAGAAATTTCCCTTTTTTATGGCAAAAAGGTATGCATTCTTCTTATTTTCGGACAAAAAGGCAGAAATTCCCCGTATTTTGGAGCAAAATTGCAGAAATTCCCCTAATTGTGGGGCAAAAAGGCAGAAATTCCCTATATGTTGGGGCAAAAGGACAGAAATTCTCCTTATTTTGTGGCAAAACTCAGAAATACCACTTATTTTGAGGCAAAATTCCAGAAATTTCCCTTATTTTGTGGAAAAATTGCAGAAATTTCACTTATTTTGGGCAAAATTGCAGAAATTTCACTTATTTCAGAAAAAAAGCAGAATTTTTTTATTTTGGGGCAAAAAGGCAGAAATTTCTTTTATTTTGGTACAAAATTAAAGAAATTTTTCGTATTTTGGGGCAAAAACGTAGAAATTTCCCATATTTTGGGGCAAAACTGCAGAAATTTCCCTTTTTTTGACGTAAAAAGGCTGAAATTCCCCTTATTTGGGGGCAAAAAGGGAGAAATTTTTCTTATTTTGAGGCAAAATTGCATCAATTTCACTTATTTCGGGGTAATAAGTCAGAAATTTTCCTTATCTTGGGGCAAAAAATACAGAAATTCCCTTTGTTTTGGGGGGAAAAGACAGAAATTCCACTTATTTTGGGGCAAAATTCCAGAAATTTCACTTATTTTGGGGCAAAATTTCAGAAATTTCACTTTTTTCAGAAAAAGAAGTAGAAATTTTTCTATTTGGAAGCAAAAAGGCAGAAATTTCTTTTATTTTGGTACAAAATTGCAGAAATTTTTCTTATTTTGGGGCAAAAAGGCAGAAATTTCCCATATTTTGGGGCAAAAATGCAGAAATTCCCCTTATTTTGAGGTAAAAAGGCTAAAATTCCCCTTATTTGGGCACAAAAAGGCAGAAATTTCACTTATTTTGGGCCAAACTTGCGGAAATTTCACTTATTTCAGGGAAAAAAGGCAGAAATTTTCCTCATTTTGGGGCAAAAAGGCAGAAATTCCTAATATATTGTGGCAAAAATGCAGAAATTCCCTTTATTTTGAGGTAAAAACGGTGAAATTCCCCTTATTTGGGGATAAAAAGGCCGAAATTTTGCTTATTTTGGGGCAAAATTGCAGAAATTTCACTTATTTCAGGGTAATAAGTAAGAAATTTTCCATATTTTGGGGCAAAAAAGACAGAAATTCCCTTTGTTTTGGGAAAAAAAGACAGAAATACCACTTATTAAGAGGCAAAAAAGCAGAAATTTTCCTTATTTTGGAGCAAAAATGAAGAAATTTCTCTTTTTTATGGCAAAAAGGTATGCATTCTTCTTATTTTCAGGGAAAAAGGCAGAAATTCCCCGTATTTTAGAGCAAAATTGCAGAAATTCCCCTAATTGTCGGGCAAAAAGGTAGAAATTCCCTATATGTTGGGGCAAAAAGACAGAAATTCTCCTTATTTTGGGGCGAAACTCAAAAATTCCACTTATTTGGGGCAAAATTCCAGAAATTTACCTTATTTTAGAACAAAATTGCAGAAATTTCACTTATTTTGGGGCAAAATTGCAGAAATTTCACTTATTTCAGGGAAAAAAGGCAGAAATTTTCCTTATTTTGGGGCAAAAAGCAGAAATTCCTAATATTTTGTGGCAAAAATGCAGAAATTCCGCTTATTTTGAGGTAAAAAGGCTGAAATTACCCTTATTTGGGGGCAAAAAGGCAGTAATTTCCCTTATTTTGGGGCAAAATTGAAGAAATTTCAGTTATTTCAGGGTAATAAGTAAGAAATTTTTTTTATTTTGGAAGAAAAAAGACAGAAATTCCCTTTGTTTTGGGGGAAAAAGACAGAAATTCCACTTATTTAGAGTCAAAAAGGCAGAAATTCCCCTTATTTTGAAGCAAAAATGAAGAAATTTCCCTTTTTTATGGCAAAAAGGTATGCATTCTTCTTATTTTCAGGCAAAAAGGCAGAAATTCCCTGTATTTTGAGCAACATTGCAGAAATTCCCCTAATTGTGGGCCAAAAAGGCAGAAATTCCCTATATGTTGGGGCAAAAAGACAGACATTCTTCTTATTTTGGGGCAAAACTCAGAAATTCCACTTATTTTGGGGCAAAATTCCAGAAATTTCCCATATTTTGGGACCAAATTGCAGAAATTTCACTTATGTTGGGGCAAAATTTCAGAAATTTCACTTATTTCAGGGAAAAAAAGCAGAATTTTTTTTATTTTGGGGCAAAAAGGCAGAAATTTCCCATATTTTGAAGCAAAAATGCAGAAATTCCCCTTATTTTGAGGTAAAAAGGCTGAAATTCCCCTTATTTGGGGGCAAAAAGGGAGAAATTTTTCTTATTTTGAGGCAAAATACAGAAATTTCACTTATTTCAGGGTTATAAGTCAGAAATTTTCCTTATCTTGGGGCAAAAAATACAGAAATTCCCTTTGTTTTGGGGGAAAAAGACAGAAATTCCACTTATTTAGAGGCAAAAAAGCAGAAATTCCCCTTATTTTGAGGTAAAAAGGCTGAAATTCCCCTTATTTGGGGGCAAAAACCAGAAATTTCATTTATTTTGAGGCAAAATTGCAGAAATTTCACTTATTTCAGGGTAATAAGTCAGAAATTTTCCTTATTTTGGGGCAAAAAAGACAGAAATTCCCTTTGTTTTGGGGGAAAAAGTCAGAAATTCCACTTATTTAGAGGCAAATGCAGAAATTCCCCTTATTTTGGAGCAAAAATGAAGAAATTTCCCTTTTTTATGGCAAAAAGGTATGCATTCTTCTTATTTTCGGACAAAAAGGCAGAAATTCCCCGTATTTTGGAGCAAAATTGCAGAAATTCCCCTAATTGTGGGGCAAAAAGGCAGAAATTCCCTATATGTTGGGGCAAAAGGACAGAAATTCTCCTTATTTTGTGGCAAAACTCAGAAATACCACTTATTTTAAGGCAAAATTCCAGAAATTTTTCTTATTTTGTGGAAAAATTGCAGAAATTTCACTTATTTTGGGCAAAATTGCAGAAATTTCACTTATTTCAGAAAAAAAGCAGAATTTTTTTTATTTTGGGGCAAAAAGGCAGAAATTTCTTTTATTTTGGTACAAAATTGAAGAAATTTTTCTTATTTTGGGGCAAAAACGCAGAAATTTCCCATATTTTGGGGCAAAACTGCAGAAATTTCCCTTTTTTTGATGTAAAAAGGCTGAAATTCCCCTCATTTGGGGGCAAAAAGGGAGAAATTTTTCTTATTTTGAGGCAAAATTGCAGCAATTTCACTTATTTCAGGGTAATAAGTCAGAAATTTTCCTTATCTTGGGGCAAAATATACAGAGATTCCCTTTGTTTTGGGGGAAAAAGACAGAAATTCCACTTATTTTGGGGCAAAATTCCAGAAATTTCACTTATTTTGGGGCAAAATTGTAGAAATTTCACTTATTTTGGGGCAAAATTTCAGAAATTTCACTTTTTTCAGAAAAAAAGTAGAAATTTTTCTATTTGGAAGCAAAAAGGCAGAAATTTATTTTGGTACAAAATTGCAGAAATTTTTCTTATTTTGGGACAAAAAGGCAGAAATTTCCCATATTTTAGGGCAAAAATGCAGAAATTCCCCTTATTTTGAGGGAAAAAGGCTAAAATTCCCCTTATTTGGGGGCAAAAAGGCAGAAATTTCACTTATTTTGGGCAAACTTGCGGAAATTTCACTTATTTCAGGAAAAAAAAGGCAGAAATTTTCCTTATTTTGGGGTAAAAAGGCAGAAATTCCTAATATTTTGTGGCAAAAATGCAGAAATTCCCTTTATTTTGAGGTAAAAAGGGTGAAATTCCCCTTATTTGGGGGTAAAAATGCCGAAATTTCGCTTATTTTGGGGCAAAATTGCAGAAATTTCACTTATTTCAGGGTAATAAGTAAGAAATTTTCCATATTTTGGGGCAAAAAAGACAGAAATTCCCTTTGTTTTGGGGAAAAAAGACAGAAATACCACTTATTTAGAGGCAAAAAAGCAGAAATTTTCTTTATTTTGGAGCAAAAATGAAGAAATTTCCATTTTTTATGGCAAAAAGGTATGCATTCTTCTTATTTTCGGGCAAAAAGGCAGAAATTCCCCGTATTTTGGAGCAAAATTGCAGAAATTCCCCTAATTGTCGGGCAAAAAGGTAGAAATTCCCTATATGTTGGGGCAAAAAGACAGAAATTCTCCTTATTTTGGGGCGAAACTCAGAAATTCCACTTATTTGGGGCAAAATTCCACAAATTTACCTTATTTTAGAACAAAATTGCAGAAATTTCACTTATTTTGGGGCAAAATTGCAGAAATTTCACTTATTTCAGGGAAAAAAGGCAAAAATTTTCCTTATTTTGGGGCAAAAAGCAGAAATTCCCAATATTTTGTGGCAAAAATGCAGAAATTCCCCTTATTTTGAGGTAAAAAGGCTGAAATTACCCTTATTTGGGGGCAAAAAGGCAGTAATTTCCCTTATTTTGGGGCAAAATTGAAGAGATTTCAGTTATTTCAGGGTAATAAGTAAGAAATTTTTTTTTATTTTGGAAGAAAAAAGACAGAAATTCCCTTTGTTTTGGGGGAAAAAGACAGAAATTCCACTTATTTAGAGTCAAAAAGGCAGAAATTCCCCTTATTTTGAAGCAAAAATGAAGAAATTTCCCTTTTTTATGGCAAAAAGGTATGCATTCTTCTTATTTTCAGGCAAAAAGGCAGAAATTCCCTGTATTTTGAGCAACATTGCAGAAATTCCCCTAATTGTGGGGCAAAAAGGCAGAAATTCCCTATATGTTGGGGCAAAAAGACAGACATTCTTCTTATTTGGGGGCAAAACTGAGTAATTCCACTTATTTTGGGGCAAAATTCCAGAAATTTCCCATATTTTGGGGCCAAATTGCAGAAATTTCACTTATTTTGGGGCAAAATTTCAGAAATTTCACTTATTTCAGGGAAAAAAAGCAGAAATTTTTTTATTATGGGGCAAAAATGCAGAAATTTCCCATATTTTGAAGCAAAAATGCAGAAATTCCCCTTATTTTGAGGTAAAAAGGCTGAAATTCCCCTTATTTGGGGGCAAAAAGGCAGAAATTTCCTTTATTTTGAGGCAAAATTGCAGAAATTTCACTTATTTCAGGGTAATAAGTCAGAAATTTTCCTTATTTTGGGGCAAAAAAGACAGAAATTCCCTTTGTTTTGGGGGAAAAAGACAGAAAATCCACTTATTTAGAGGCAAATGCAGAAATTCCCCTTATTTTGGAGCAAAAATTAAGAAATTTCCCTTTTTTATGGCAAAAAGGTATGCATTCTTCTTATTTTCGGACAAAAAGGCAGAAATTCCCCGTATTTTGGAGCAAAATTGCAGAAATTCCCCTAATTGTGGGGCAAAAAGGCAGAAATTCCCTATATGTTGGGGCAAAAGGACAGAAATTCTCCTTATTTTGTGGCAAAACTCAGAAATACCACTTATTTTGAGGCAAAATTCCAGAAATTTTTCTTATTTTGTGGAAAAATTGCAGAAATTTCACTTATTTTGGGCAAAATTGCAGAAATTTCACTTATTTCAGAAAAAAAGCAGAATTTTTTTTATTTTGGGGCAAAAAGGCAGAAATTTCTTTTATTTTGGTATAAAATTGAAGAAATTTTTCTTATTTTGGGGCAAAAACGCAGAAATTTCCCATATTTTGGGGCAAAACTGCAGAAATTTCCCTTTTTTTGACGTAAAGAGGCTGAAATTCCCCTTATTTGGGGGCAAAAAGGGAGAAATTTTTCTTATTTTGAGGCAAAATTGCAGCAATTTCACTTATTTCAGGGTAATAAGTCAGAAATTTTCCTTATCTTGGGGCAAAAAATACAGAGATTCCCTTTGTTTTGGGGGAAAAAGACAGAAATTCCACTTATTTTGGGGCAATATTCCAGAAATTTCACTTATTTTGGGGCAATATTGTAGAAATTTCACTTATTTTGGGGCAAAATTTCAGAAATTTCACTTTTTTCAGAAAAAAAGTAGAAATTTTTCTATTTGGAAACAAAAAGGCAGAAATTTCTTTTATTTTGGTACAAAATTGCAGAAATTTTTCTTATTTTGGGACAAAAAGGCAGAAATTTCCCATATTTTAGGGCAAAAATGCAGAAATTCCCCTTATTTTGAGGGAAAAAGGCTAAAATTCCCCTTATTTGGGGGCAAAAAGGCAGAAATTTCACTTATTTTGGGCAAACTTGCGGAAATTTCACTTATTTCAGGAAAAAAAAGGCAGAAATTTTTCTTATTTTGGGGTAAAAAGGCAGAAATTCCTAATATTTTGTGGCAAAAATGCAGAAATTCCCTTTATTTTGAGGTAAAAAGGGTTAAATTCCCCTTATTTGCGGGTAAAAATGCCGAAATTTCGCTTATTTTGGGGCAAAATTGCAGAAATTTCACTTATTTCAGGGTAATAAGTAAGAAATTTTCCATATTTTGGGGCAAAAAAGACAGAAATTCCCTTTGTTTTGGGGGAAAAAGACAGAAATACCACTTATTTAGAGGCAAAAAAGCAGAAATTTTCCTTATTTTGGAGCAAAAATGAAGAAATTTCCCTTTTTTATGGCAAAAAGGTATGCATTCTTCTTATTTTCGGGCAAAAAGGCAGAAATTCCCCGTATTTTGGAGCAAAATTGCAGAAATTCCCCTAATTGTCGGGCAAAAAGGTAGAAATTCCCTATATGTTGGGGCAAAAAGACAGAAATTCTCCTTATTTTGGGGCGAAACTCAGAAATTCCACTTATTTGGGGCAAAATTCCAGAAATTTACCTTATTTTAGAACAAAATTGCAGAAATTTCACTTATTTTGGGGCAAAATTGCAGAAATTTCACTTATTTCAGGGAAAAAAGGCAGAAATTTTCCTTATTTTGGGGCAAAAAGCAGAAATTCCTAATATTTTGTGGCAAAAATGCAGAAATTCCCCTTATTTTGAGGTAAAAAGGCTGAAATTACCCTTATTTGGGGGCAAAAAGGCAGTAATTTCCCTATTTTGTGGCAAAATTGAAGAGATTTCAGTTATTTCAGGGTAATAAGTAAGAATTTTTTTTTTATTTTGGAAGAAAAAAGACAGAAATTCCCTTTGTTTTGGGGGAAAAAGACAGAAATTCCACTTATTTAGAGTCAAAAAGGCTGAAATTCCCCTTATTTTGAAGCAAAAATGAAGAAATTTCACTTTTTTATGGCAAAAAGGTATGCATTCTTCTTATTTTCAGGCAAAAAGGCAGAAATTCCCTGTATTTTGAGCAACATTGCAGAAATTCCCCTAATTGTGGGGCAAAAAGGCAGAATATCCCTATATGTTGGGGCAAAAAGACAGACATTCTTCTTATTTTGGGGCAAAACTGAGAAATTCCACTTATTTTGGGGCAAAATTCCAGAAATTTTCCATATTTTGGGGCCAAATTGCAGAAATTTCACTTATTTTGGGGCAAAATTTCAGAAATTTCACTTATTTCAGGGAAAAAAAGCAAAAATTTTTTTTATTTTGGGGCAAAAAGGCAGAAATTTCCCATATTTTGAAGCAAAAATTCAGAAATTCCCCTTATTTTGAGGTAAAAAGGCTGAAATTCCCCTTATTTGGGGGCAAAAAGGCAGAAATTTCCTTTATTTTGAGGCAAAATTGCAGAAATTTCACTTATTTCAGGGTAATAAGTCAGAAATTTTCCTTATTTTGGGGCAAAAAAGACAGAAATTCCCTTTGTTTTGGGGGAAAAAGACAGAAATTCCACTTATTTAGAGGCAAATGCAGAAATTCCCCTTATTTTGGAGCAAAAATTAAGAAATTTCCCTTTTTTATGGCAAAAAGGTATGCATTCTTCTTATTTTCGGACGAAAAGGCAGAAATTCCCCGTATTTTGGAGCAAAATTGCAGAAATTCCCCTAATTGTGGGGCAAAAAGGCAGAAATTCCCTATATGTTGGGGCAAAAGGACAGAAATTCTCCTTATTTTGTGGCAAAACTCAGAAATACCACTTATTTTGAGGCAAAATTCCAGAAATTTTTCTTATTTTGTGGAAAAATTGCAGAAATTTCACTTATTTTGGGCAAAATTGCAGAAATTTCACTTATTTCAGAAAAAAAGCAGATTTTTTTTTATTTTGGGGCAAAAAGGCAGAAATTTCTTTTATTTTGGTATAAAATTGAAGAAATTTTTCTTATTTTGGGGCAAAAACGCAGAAATTTCCCATATTTTGGGGCAAAACTGCAGAAATTTCCCTTTTTTTGACGTAAAAAGGCTGAAATTCCCCTTATTTGGGGGCAAAAAGGGAGAAATTTTTCTTATTTTGAGGCAAAATTGCAGCAATTTCACTTATTTCAGGGTAATAAGTCAGAAATTTTCCTTATCTTGGGGCAAAAAATACAGAGATTCCCTTTGTTTTGGGGGAAAAAGACAGAAATTCCACTTATTTTGGGGCAATATTCCAGAAATTTCACTTATTTTGGGGCAATATTGTAGAAATTTCACTTATTTTGGGGCAAAATTTCAGAAATTTCACTTTTTTCAGAAAAAAAGTAGAAATTTTTCTATTTGGAAGCAAAAAGGCAGAAATTTCTTTTATTTTGGTACAAAATTGCAGAAATTTTTCTTATTTTGGGACAAAAAGGCAGAAATTTCCCATATTTTAGGGCAAAAATGCAGAAATTCCCCTTATTTTGAGGGAAAAAGGCTAAAATTCCCCTTATTTGGGGGCAAAAAGGCAGAAATTTCACTTATTTTGGGCAAACTTGCGGAAATTTCACTTATTTCAGGAAAAAAAAGGCAGAAATTTTTCTTATTTTGGGGTAAAAAGGCAGAAATTCCTAATATTTTGTGGCAAAAATGCAGAAATTCCCTTTATTTTGAGGTAAAAAGGGTGAAATTCCCCTTATTTGCGGGTAAAAATGCTGAAATTTCGCTTATTTTGGGGCAAAATTGCAGAAATTTCACTTATTTCAGGGTAATAAGTAAGAAATTTTCCATATTTTGGGGCAAAAAAGACAGAAATTCCCTTTGTTTTGGGGGAAAAAGACAGAAATACCACTTATTTAGAGGCAAAAAAGCAGAAATTTTCCTTATTTTGGAGCAAAAATGAAGAAATTTCCCTTTTTTATGGCAAAAAGGTATGCATTCTTCTTATTTTCGGGCAAAAAGGCAGAAATTCCCCGTATTTTGGAGCAAAATTGCAGAAATTCCCCTAATTGTCGGGCAAAAAGGTAGAAAATCCCTATATGTTGGGGCAAAAAGACAGAAATTCTCCTTATTTTGGGGCGAAACTCAGAAATTCCACTTATTTGGGGCAAAATTCCAGAAATTTACCTTATTTTAGAACAAAATTGCAGAAATTTCACTTATTTTGGGGCAAAATTGCAGAAATTTCACTTATTTCAGGGAAAAAAGGCAGAAATTTTCCTTATTTTGGGGCAAAAAGCAGAAATTCCTAATATTTTGTGGCAAAAATGCAGAAATTCCCCTTATTTTGAGGTAAAAAGGCTGAAATTACCCTTATTTGGGGGCAAAAAGGCAGTAATTTCCCTTATTTTGGGGCAAAATTGAAGAGATTTCAGTTATTTCAGGGTAATAAGTAAGAATTTTTTTTTTATTTTGGAAGAAAAAAGACAGAAATTCCCTTTGTTTTGGGGGAAAAAGACAGAAATTCCACTTATTTAGAGTCAAAAAGGCTGAAATTCCCCTTATTTTGAAGCAAAAATGAAGAAATTTCACTTTTTTATGGCAAAAAGGTATGCATTCTTCTTATTTTCAGGCAAAAAGGCAGAAATTCCCTGTATTTTGAGCAACATTGCAGAAATTCCCCTAATTGTGGGGCAAAAAGGCAGAATATCCCTATATGTTGGGGCAAAAAGACAGACATTCTTCTTATTTTGGGGCAAAACTGAGAAATTCCACTTATTTTGGGGCAAAATTCCAGAAATTTTCCATATTTTGGGGCCAAATTGCAGAAATTTCACTTATTTTGGGGCAAAATTTCAGAAATTTCACTTATTTCAGGGTAATAAGTCAGAAATTTTCCTTATTTTGGGGCAAAAAAGACAGAAATTCCCTTTGTTTTGGGGGAAAAAGACAGAAATTCCACTTATTTAGAGGCAAATGCAGAAATTCCCCTTATTTTGGAGCAAAAATTAAGAAATTTCCCTTTTTTATGGCAAAAAGGTATGCATTCTTCTTATTTTCGGACAAAAAGGCAGAAATTCCCCGTATTTTGGAGCAAAATTGCAGAAATTCCCCTAATTGTGGGGCAAAAAGGCAGAAATTCCCTATATGTTGGGACAAAAGGACAGAAATTCTCCTTATTTTGTGGCAAAACTCAGAAATACCACTTATTTTGAGGCAAAATTCCAGAAATTTCCCTTATTTTGTGGAAAAATTGCAGAAATTTCACTTATTTTGGGCAAAATTGCAGAAATTTCACTTATTTCAGAAAAAAAGCAGAATTTTTTTTATTTTGGGGCAAAAAGGCAGAAATTTCTTTTATTTTGGTACAAAATTGAAGAAATTTTTCTTATTTTGGGGCAAAAACGCAGAAATTTCCCATATTTTGGGGCAAAACTGCAGAAATTTCCCTTTTTTTGACGTAAAAAGGCTGAAATTCCCCTTATTTGGGGGCAAAAAGGGAGAAATTTTTCTTATTTTGAGGCAAAATTGCAGCAATTTCACTTATTTCAGGGTAATAAGTCAGAAATTTTCCTTATCTTGGGGCAAAAAATACAGAAATTCCCTTTGTTTTGGGGGAAAAAGACAGAAATTCCACTTATTTTGGGGCAAAATTCCAGAAATTTCACTTATTTTGGGGCAAATTTGTAGAAATTTCACTTATTTTGGGGCAAAATTTCAGAAATTTCACTTTTTTCAGAAAAAAAAGTAGAAATTTTTCTATTTGGAAGCAAAAAGGCAGAAATTTCTTTTATTTTGGTACAAAATTGCAGAAATTTTTCTTATTTTGGGGCAAAAAGGCAGAAATTTCCCATATTTTAGGGCAAAAATGCAGAAATTCACCTTATTTTGAGGTAAAAAGGCTAAAATTCCGCTTATTTGCGGGCAAAAAGGCAGAAATTTCACTTATTTTGGGCCAAACTTGCGGAAATTTCACTTATTTCAGGGAAAAAAAGGCAGAAATTTTCCTTATTTTGGGGTAAAAAGGCAGAAATTCCTAATATTTTGTGGCAAAAATGCAGAAATTCCCTTTATTTTGATGTAAAAAGGTGAAATTCCCCTTATTTGGGGGTAAAAATGCCGAAATTTCGCTTATTTTGGGGCAAAATTGCAGAAATTTCACTTACTTCAGGGTAATAAGTCAGAAATTTTCCATATTTTGGGGAAAAAAAGACAGAAATTCCCTTTGTTTTGGGGGAAAAAGACAGAAATACCACTTATTTAGAGGCAAAAAAGCAGAAATTTTTTTTTATTTTGGAGCAAAAATGAAGAAATTTCCCTTTTTTATGGCAAAAAGGTGTGCATTCTTCTTATTTTCGGGCAAAAAGGCAGAAATTCCCCGTATTTTGGAGCAAAATTGCAGAAATTCCCCTAATTGTCGGGCAAAAATGTAGAAATTCCCTATATGTTGGGGCAAAAAGACAGAAATTCTCCGTATTTTGGGGCGAAACTCAGAAATTCCACTTATTTGGGGCAAAATTCCAGAAATTTACCTTATTTTAGAACAAAATTGCAGAAATTTCACTTATTTTGGGGCAAAATTGCAGAAATTTCACTTATTTCAGGGAAAAAAGGCAGAAATTTTCCTTATTTTGGGGCAAAAAGCAGAAATTCCTAATATTTTGTGGCAAAAATGCAGAAATTCCCCTTATTTTGAGGTAAAAAGGCTGAAATTACCCTTATTTGGGGGCAAAAAGGCAGTAATTTCCCTTATTTTGGGGCAAAATTGAAGAAATTTCAGTTATTTCAGGGTAATAAGTAAGAAATTTTTTTTTGGAAGAAAAAAGACAGAAATTCCCTTTGTTTTGGGGGAAAAAGACAGAAATTCCACTTATTTAGAGTTAAAAAGGCAGAAATTCCCCTTATTTTGAAGCAAAAATGAAGAAATTTCCCTTTTTTATGGCAAAAAGGTATGCATTCTTCTTATTTTCAGGCAAAAAGGCAGAAATTCCCTGTATTTTGAGCAACATTGCAGAAATTCCCCTAATTGTGGGGCAAAAAGGCAGAAAATCCCTATATGTTGGGGCAAAAAGACAGACATTCTTCTTATTTTGGGGCAAAACTGAGAAATTCCACTTATTTTGGGGCAAAATTCCAGAATTTTCCCATATTTTGGGGCCAAATTGCAGAAATTTCACTTATTTTGGGGCAAAATTTTAGAAATTTCACTTATTTCAGGGAAAAAAAGCAGAAATTTTTTTTATTTTGGGGCAAAAATGCAGAAATTTCCCATATTTTGAAGCAAAAATGCAGAAATTCCCCTTATTTTGAGGTAAAAAGGCTGAAATTCCCCTTATTTGGGGGCAAAAAGGCAGAAATTTCCTTTATTTTGAGGCAAAATTGCAGAAATTTCACTTATTTCAGGGTAATAAGTCAGAAATTTTCCTTATTTTGGGGCAAAGAAGACAGAAATTCCCTTTGTTTTGGGGGAAAAAGACAGAAATTCCACTTATTTAGAGGCAAATGCAGAAATTCCCCTTATTTTGGAGCAAAAATGAAGAAATTTCCCTTTTTTATGGCAAAAAGGTATGCATTCTTCTTATTTTCGGACAAAAAGGCAGAAATTCCCCGTATTTTGGAGCAAAATTGCAGAAATTCCTCTAATTGTGGGGCAAAAAGGCAGAAATTCCCTATATGTTGGGGCAAAAGGACAGAAATTCTCCTTATTTTGTTGCAAAACTCAGAAATACCACTTATTTTGAGGCAAAATATCAGAAATTCCCTTATTTTGTGGAAAAATTGCAGAAATTTCACTTATTTTGGGCAAAATTGCAGAAATTTCACTTATTTCACAAAAAAAGCAGAATTTTTTTTATTTTGGGGCAAAAAGGCAGAAATTTCTTTTATTTTGGTACAAAATTGAAGAAATTTTTCTTATTTTGGGGCAAAAACGCAGAAATTTCCCATATTTTGGGGCAAAACTGCAGAAATTTCCCTTTTTTTGACGTAAAAAGGCTGAAATTCCCCTTATTTGGGGGCAAAAAGGGAGAAATTTTTTTTATTTTGAGGCAAAATTGCAGCAATTTCACTTATTTCAGGGTAATAAGTCAGAAATTTTCCTTATCTTGGGGCAAAAAATACAGAAATTCCCTTTGTTTTGGGGGAAAAAGACAGAAATTCCACTTATTTTGGGGCAAAATTCCAGAAATTTCACTTATTTTGGGGCAAATTTGTAGAAATTTCACTTATTTTGGGGCAAAATTTCAGAAATTTCACTTTTTTCAGAAAAAAAAGTAGAAATTTTTCTATTTGGAAGCAAAAAGGCAGAAATTTCTTTTATTTTGGTACAAAATTGCAGAAATTTTTCTTATTTTGGGGCAAAAAGGCAGAAATTTCCCATATTTTAGGGAAAAAATGCAGAAATTCCCCTTATTTTGAGGTAAAAGCTAAAATTCCACTTATTTGGGGGCAAAAAGGCAGATTTCACTTATTTTGGGCCAAGCTTGCGGAAATTTCACTTATTTCGGGAAAAAAAAGGCAGAAATTTTCCTTATTTTGGGGCAAAAAGCAGAAATTCCTAATATTTTGTGGCAAAAATGCAGAAATTCCCTTTATTTTGAGGTAAAAAGGGTGAAATTCCCCTTATTTGGGGGTAAAAATGCCGAAATTTCGCTTATTTTGGGGCAAAATTGCAGAAATTTCACTTATTTAAGGGTAATAAGTAAGAAATTTTCCTTATTTAAGGGTAAAAAAGACAGAAATTCCCTTTGTTTTGGTGGAAAAAAACAGAAATACCACTTATTTAGAGGCAAAAAAGCAGAAATTTTCCTTATTTTGGAGCAAAAATGAAGAAATTTCCCTTTTTTATGGCAAAAAGGTATGCATTCTTCTTATTTTCGGGCAAAAAGGCAGAAATTCCCCGTATTTTGGAGCAAAATTGCAGAAATTCCCCTAATTGTCGGGCAAAAAGGTAGAAATTCCCTATATGTTGGGGCAAAAAGACAGAAATTCTCCTTCTTTTGGGGCGAAACTCAGAAATTCCACTTATTTGGGGAAAAATTCCAGAAATTTACCTTATTTTAGAACAAAATTGCAGAAATTTCACTTATTTTGGGGCAAAATTGCAGAAATTTCACTTATTTCAGGGAAAAAAGGCAGAAATTTTCCTTATTTTGGGGCAAAAAGCAGAAATTCCTAATATTTTGTGGCAAAAATGCAGAAATTCCCCTTATTTTGAGGTAAAAAGGCTGAAATTACCCTTATTTGGGGGCAAAAGGCAGTAATTTCCCTTATTTTGGGGCAAAATTGAAGAAATTTCAGTTATTTCAGGGTAATAAGTAAGAAATTTTTTTTATTTTGGAAGAAAAAAGACAGAAATTCCCTTTGTTTTGGGGGAAAAAGACAGAAATTCCACTTATTTAGAGTCAAAAAGGCAGAAATTCCCCTTATTTTGAAGCAAAAATGAACAAATTTCCCTTTTTTATGGCAAAAAGGTATGCATTCTTCTTATTTTCAGGCAAAAAGGCAGAAATTCCCTGTATTTTGAGCAACATTGCAGAAATTCCCCTAATTGTGGGGCAAAAAGGCAGAAATTCCCTATATGTTGGGGCAAAAAGACAGACATTCTTCTTATTTGGGGGCAAAACTGAGTAATTCCACTTATTTTGGGGCAAAATTCCAGAAATTTCCCATATTTTGGGGCCAAATTGCAGAAATTTCACTTATTTTGGGGCAAAATTTCAGAAATTTCACTTATTTTAGGGAAAAAAAGCAGAAATTTTTTTATTTTGGGGCAAAAAGGCAGAAATTTCCCATATTTTGAAGCAAAAATGCAGAAATTCCCCTTATTTTGAGGTAAAAAGGCTGAAATTCCCCTTATTTGGGGGCAAAAAGGCAGAAATTTCCTTTATTTTGAGGCAAAATTGCAGAAATTTCACTTATTTCAGGGTAATAAGTCAGAAATTTTCCTTATTTTGGGGCAAAAAAGACAGAAATTCTTTTTGTTTTGGGGAAAAAGACAGAAATTCCACTTATTTAGAGGCAAATGCAGAAATTCCCCTTATTTTGGAGCAAAAATTAAGAAATTTCCCTTTTTTATGGCAAAAAGGTATGCATTCTTCTTATTTTCGGACAAAAAGGCAGAAATTCCCCGTATTTTGGAGCAAAATTGCAGAAATTCCCCTAATTGTGGGGCAAAAAGGCAGAAATTCCCTATATGTTGGGGCAAAAGGACAGAAATTCTCCTTATTTTGTGGCTAAACTCAGAAATACCACTTATTTTGAGGCAAAATTCCAGAAATTTCCCTTATTTTGTGGAAAAATTGCAGAAATTTTACTTATTTTGGGCAAAATTGCAGAAATTTCACTTATTTCAGAAAAAAAGCAGAATTTTTTTTATTTTGGGGCAAAAAGGCAGAAATTTCTTTTATTTTGGTACAAAATTGAAGAAATTTTTCTTATTTTGGGGCAAAAACGCAGAAATTTCCAATATTTTGAGGTAAAAAGGCTGAAATTACCCTTATTTGGGGGCAAAAGGCAGTAATTTCCCTTATTTTGGGGCAAAATTGAAGAAATTTCAGTTATTTCAGGGTAATAAGTAAGAAATTTTTTTTACTTTGGAAGAAAAAAGACAGAAATTCCCTTTGTTTTGGGGGAAAAAGACAGAAATTCCACTTATTTAGAGTCAAAAAGGCAGAAATTCCCCTTATTTTGAAGCAAAAATGAACAAATTTCCCTTTTTTATGGCAAAAAGGTATGCATTCTTCTTATTTTCAGGCAAAAAGGCAGAAATTCCCTGTATTTTGAGCAACATTGCAGAAATTCCCCTAATTGTGGGGCAAAAAGGCAGAAATTCCCTATATGTTGGGGCAAAAAGACAGACATTCTTCTTATTTGGGGGCAAAACTGAGTAATTCCACTTATTTTGGGGCAAAATTCCAGAAATTTCCCATATTTTGGGGCCAAATTGCAGAAATTTCACTTATTTTGGGGCAAAATTTCAGAAATTTCACTTATTTTAGGGAAAAAAAGCAGAAATTTTTTTATTTTGGGGCAAAAAGGCAGAAATTTCCCATATTTTGAAGCAAAAATGCAGAAATTCCCCTTATTTTGAGGTAAAAAGGCTGAAATTCCCCTTATTTGGGGGCAAAAAGGCAGAAATTTCCTTTATTTTGAGGCAAAATTGCAGAAATTTCACTTATTTCAGGGTAATAAGTCAGAAATTTTCCTTATTTTGGGGCAAAAAAGACAGAAATTCTTTTTGTTTTGGGGGAAAAAGACAGAAATTCCACTTATTTAGAGGCAAATGCAGAAATTCCCCTTATTTTGGAGCAAAAATTAAGAAATTTCCCTTTTTTATGGCAAAAAGGTATGCATTCTTCTTATTTTCGGACAAAAAGGCAGAAATTCCCCGTATTTTGGAGCAAAATTGCAGAAATTCCCCTAATTGTGGGGCAAAAAGGCAGAAATTCCCTATATGTTGGGGCAAAAGGACAGAAATTCTCCTTATTTTGTGGCAAAACTCAGAAATACCACTTATTTTGAGGCAAAATTCCAGAAATTCCTTTATTTTGTGGAAAAATTGCAGAAATTTCACTTATTTTGGGCAAAATTGCAGAAATTTCACTTATTTCAGAAAAAAAGCAGAATTTTTTTTATTTTGGGGCAAAAAGGCAGAAATTTCTTTTATTTTGGTACAAAATTGAAGAAATTTTTCTTATTTTGGGGCAAAAACGCAGAAATTTCCCATATTTTGGGGCAAAACTGCAGAAATTTCCCTTTTTTTGACGTAAAAAGGCTGAAATTCCCCTTATTTGGGGGCAAAAAGGGAGAAATTTTTTTTATTTTGAGGCAAAATTGCAGCAATTTCACTTATTTCAGGGTAATAAGTCAGAAATTTTCCTTATCTTGGGGCAAAAAATACAGAAATTCCCTTTGTTTTGGGGGAAAAAGACAGAAATTCCACTTATTTTGGGGCAAAATTCCAGAAATTTCACTTATTTTGGGGCAAATTTGTAGAAATTTCACTTATTTTGGGGCAAAATTTCAGAAATTTCACTTCTTTCAGAAAAAAAAGTAGAAATTTTTCTATTTGGAAGCAAAAAGGCAGAAATTTCTTTTATTTTGGTACAAAATTGCAGAAATTTTTCTTATTTTGGGGCAAAAAGGCAGAAATTTCCCATATTTTAGGGCAAAAATGCAGAAATTCCCCTTATTTTGAGGTAAAAGCTAAAATTCCACTTATTTGGGGGCAAAAAGGCAGAAATTTCACTTATTTTGGGCCAAACTTGCGGAAATTTCACTTATTTCAGGGAAAAAAAGGCAGAAATTTTCCTTAATTTGGTGCAAAAAGGCAGAAATTCCTAATATTTTGTTGCAAAAATGCAGAAATTCCCTTTATTTTGAGGTAAAAAGGGTGAAATTCCCCTTATTTTGGGGTAAAAATGCCGAAATTTCGCTTATTTTGGTGCAAAATTGCAGAAATTTCACTTATTTCAGGGTAATAAGTAAGAAATTTTCCATATTTTGGGGCATAAAAGACAGAAAATCCCTTTGTTTTGGGGGAAAAAGACAGAAATACCACTTATTTAGAGGCAAAAAAGCAGAAATTTTCCTTATTTTGGAGCAAAAATGAAGAAATTTCCCTTTTTTATGGCAAAAAGGTATGCATTCTTCTTATTTTCGGGCAAAAAGGCAGAAATTCCCCGTATTTTGGAGCAAAATTGCAGAAATTCCCCTAATTGTTGGGCAAAAAGGTAGAAATTCCCTATATGTTGGGGCAAAAAGACAGAAATTCTCCTTCTTTTGGGGCGAAACTCAGAAATTCCACTTATTTGGGGCAAAATTCCAGAAATTTACCTTATTTTAGAACAAAATTGCAGAAATTTCACTTATTTTGGGGCAAAATTGCAGAAATTTCACTTATTTCAGGGAAAAAAGGCAGAAATTTTCCTTATTTTGGGGCAAAAAGCAGAAATTCCTAATATTTTGTGGCAAAAATGCAGAAATTCCCCTTATTTTGAGGTAAAAAGGCTGAAATTACCCTTATTTGGGGGCAAAAGGCAGTAATTTCCCTTATTTTGGGGCAAAATTGAAGAAATTTCAGTTATTTCAGGGTAATAAGTAAGAAATTTTTTTTATTTTGGAAGAAAAAAGACAGAAATTCCCTTTGTTTTGGGGGAAAAAGACAGAAATTCCACTTATTTAGAGTCAAAAAGGCAGAAATTCCCCTTATTTTGAAGCAAAAATGAAGAAATTTCCCTTTTTTATGGCAAAAAGGTATGCATTCTTCTTATTTTCAGGCAAAAAGGCAGAAATTCCCTGTATTTTGAGCAACATTGCAGAAATTCCCCTAATTGTGGGGCAAAAAGGCAGAAATTCCCTATATGTTGGGGCAAAAAGACAGACATTCTTCTTATTTGGGGGCAAAACTGAGTAATTCCACTTATTTTGGGGCAAAATTCCAGAAATTTCCCATATTTTGGGGCCAAATTGCAGAAATTTCACTTATTTTGGGGCAAAATTTCAGAAATTTCACTTATTTTAGGGAAAAAAAGCAGAAATTTTTTTATTTTGGGGCAAAAAGGCAGAAATTTCCCATATTTTGAAGCAAAAATGCAGAAATTCCCCTTATTTTGAGGTAAAAAGGCTGAAATTCCCCTTATTTGGGGGCAAAAAGGCAGAAATTTCCTTTATTTTGAGGCAAAATTGCAGAAATTTCACTTATTTCAGGGTAATAAGTCAGAAATTTTCCTTATTTTGGGGCAAAAAAGACAGAAATTCTTTTTGTTTTGGGGGAAAAAGACAGAAATTCCACTTATTTAGAGGCAAATGCAGAAATTCCCCTTATTTTGGAGCAAAAATTAAGAAATTTCCCTTTTTTATGGCAAAAAGGTATGCATTCTTCTTATTTTCGGACAAAAAGGCAGAAATTCCCCGTATTTTGGAGCAAAATTGCAGAAATTCCCCTAATTGTGGGGCAAAAAGGCAGAAATTCCCTATATGTTGGGGCAAAAGGACAGAAATTCTCCTTATTTTGTGGCAAAACTCAGAAATACCACTTATTTTGAGGCAAAATTCCAGAAATTCCTTTATTTTGTGGAAAAATTGCAGAAATTTCACTTATTTTGGGCAAAATTGCAGAAATTTCACTTATTTCAGAAAAAAAGCAGAATTTTTTTTATTTTGGGGCAAAAAGGCAGAAATTTCTTTTATTTTGGTACAAAATTGAAGAAATTTTTCTTATTTTGGGGCAAAAACGCAGAAATTTCCCATATTTTGGGGCAAAACTGCAGAAATTTCCCTTTTTTTGACGTAAAAAGGCTGAAATTCCCCTTATTTGGGGGCAAAAAGGGAGAAATTTTTTTTATTTTGAGGCAAAATTGCAGCAATTTCACTTATTTCAGGGTAATAAGTCAGAAATTTTCCTTATCTTGGGGCAAAAAATACAGAAATTCCCTTTGTTTTGGGGGAAAAAGACAGAAATTCCACTTATTTTGGGGCAAAATTCCAGAAATTTCACTTATTTTGGGGCAAATTTGTAGAAATTTCACTTATTTTGGGGCAAAATTTCAGAAATTTCACTTCTTTCAGAAAAAAAAGTAGAAATTTTTCTATTTGGAAGCAAAAAGGCAGAAATTTCTTTTATTTTGGTACAAAATTGCAGAAATTTTTCTTATTTTGGGGCAAAAAGGCAGAAATTTCCCATATTTTAGGGCAAAAATGCAGAAATTCCCCTTATTTTGAGGTAAAAGCTAAAATTCCACTTATTTGGGGGCAAAAAGGCAGAAATTTCACTTATTTTGGGCCAAACTTGCGGAAATTTCACTTATTTCAGGGAAAAAAAGGCAGAAATTTTCCTTAATTTGGTGCAAAAAGGCAGAAATTCCTAATATTTTGTTGCAAAAATGCAGAAATTCCCTTTATTTTGAGGTAAAAAGGGTGAAATTCCCCTTATTTTGGGGTAAAAATGCCGAAATTTCGCTTATTTTGGTGCAAAATTGCAGAAATTTCACTTATTTCAGGGTAATAAGTAAGAAATTTTCCATATTTTGGGGCATAAAAGACAGAAAATCCCTTTGTTTTGGGGGAAAAAGACAGAAATACCACTTATTTAGAGGCAAAAAAGCAGAAATTTTCCTTATTTTGGAGCAAAAATGAAGAAATTTCCCTTTTTTATGGCAAAAAGGTATGCATTCTTCTTATTTTCGGGCAAAAAGGCAGAAATTCCCCGTATTTTGGAGCAAAATTGCAGAAATTCCCCTAATTGTTGGGCAAAAAGGTAGAAATTCCCTATATGTTGGGGCAAAAAGACAGAAATTCTCCTTCTTTTGGGGCGAAACTCAGAAATTCCACTTATTTGGGGCAAAATTCCAGAAATTTACCTTATTTTAGAACAAAATTGCAGAAATTTCACTTATTTTGGGGCAAAATTGCAGAAATTTCACTTATTTCAGGGAAAAAAGGCAGAAATTTTCCTTATTTTGGGGCAAAAAGCAGAAATTCCTAATATTTTGTGGCAAAAATGCAGAAATTCCCCTTATTTTGAGGTAAAAAGGCTGAAATTACCCTTATTTGGGGGCAAAAGGCAGTAATTTCCCTTATTTTGGGGCAAAATTGAAGAAATTTCAGTTATTTCAGGGTAATAAGTAAGAAATTTTTTTTATTTTGGAAGAAAAAAGACAGAAATTCCCTTTGTTTTGGGGGAAAAAGACAGAAATTCCACTTATTTAGAGTCAAAAAGGCAGAAATTCCCCTTATTTTGAAGCAAAAATGAAGAAATTTCCCTTTTTTATGGCAAAAAGGTATGCATTCTTCTTATTTTCAGGCAAAAAGGCAGAAATTCCCTGTATTTTGAGCAACATTGCAGAAATTACCCTAATTGTGGGGCAAAAAGGCAGAAATTCCCTATATGTTGGGGCAAAAAGACAGACATTCTTCTTATTTGGGGGCAAAACTGAGTAATTCCACTTATTTTGGGGCAAAATTCCAGAAATTTCCCATATTTTGGGGCCAAATTGCAGAAATTTCACTTATTTTGGGGCAAAATTTCAGAAATTTCACTTATTTTAGGGAAAAAAAGCAGAAATTTTTTTATTTTGGGGCAAAAAGGCAGAAATTTCCCATATTTTGAAGCAAAAATGCAGAAATTCCCCTTATTTTGAGGTAAAAAGGCTGAAATTCCCCTTATTTGGGGGCAAAAAGGCAGAAATTTCCTTTATTTTGAGGCAAAATTGCAGAAATTTCACTTATTTCAGGGTAATAAGTCAGAAATTTTCCTTATTTTGGGGCAAAAAAGACAGAAATTCTTTTTGTTTTGGGGGAAAAAGACAGATATTCCACTTATTTAGAGGCAAATGCAGAAATTCCCCTTATTTTGGAGCAAAAATTAAGAAATTTCCCTTTTTTATGGCAAAAAGGTATGCATTCTTCTTATTTTCGGACAAAAAGGCAGAAATTCCCCGTATTTTGGAGCAAAATTGCAGAAATTCCCCTAATTGTGGGGCAAAAAGGCAGAAATTCCCTATATGTTGGGGCAAAAGGACAGAAATTCTCCTTATTTTGTGGCTAAACTCAGAAATACCACTTATTTTGAGGCAAAATTCCAGAAATTTCCCTTATTTTGTGGAAAAATTGCAGAAATTTTACTTATTTTGGGCAAAATTGCAGAAATTTCACTTATTTCAGAAAAAAAGCAGAATTTTTTTTATTTTGGGGCAAAAAGGCAGAAATTTCTTTTATTTTGGTACAAAATTGAAGAAATTTTTCTTATTTTGGGGCAAAAACGCAGAAATTTCCAATATTTTGAGGTAAAAAGGCTGAAATTACCCTTATTTGGGGGCAAAAGGCAGTAATTTCCCTTATTTTGGGGCAAAATTGAAGAAATTTCAGTTATTTCAGGGTAATAAGTAAGAAATTTTTTTTATTTTGGAAGAAAAAAGACAGAAATTCCCTTTGTTTTGGGGGAAAAAGACAGAAATTCCACTTATTTAGAGTCAAAAAGGCAGAAATTCCCCTTATTTTGAAGCAAAAATGAAGAAATTTCCCTTTTTTATGGCAAAAAGGTATGCATTCTTCTTATTTTCAGGCAAAAAGGCAGAAATTCCCTGTATTTTGAGCAACATTGCAGAAATTCCCCTAATTGTGGGGCAAAAAGGCAGAAATTCCCTATATGTTGGGGCAAAAAGACAGACATTCTTCTTATTTAGGGGCAAAACTGAGTAATTCCACTTATTTTGGGGCAAAATTCCAGAAATTTCCCATATTTTGGGGCCAAATTGCAGAAATTTCACTTATTTTGGGGCAAAATTTCAGAAATTTCACTTATTTTAGGGAAAAAAAGCAGAAATTTTTTTATTTTGGGGCAAAAAGGCAGAAATTTCCCATATTTTGAAGCAAAAATGCAGAAATTCCCCTTATTTTGAGGTAAAAAGGCTGAAATTCCCCTTATTTGGGGGCAAAAAGGCAGAAATTTCCTTTATTTTGAGGCAAAATTGCAGAAATTTCACTTATTTCAGGGTAATAAGTCAGAAATTTTCCTTATTTTGGGGCAAAAAAGACAGAAATTCTTTTTGTTTTGGGGGAAAAAGACAGAAATTCCACTTATTTAGAGGCAAATGCAGAAATTCCCCTTATTTTGGAGCAAAAATTAAGAAATTTCCCTTTTTTATGGCAAAAAGGTATGCATTCTTCTTATTTTCGGACAAAAAGGCAGAAATTCCCCGTATTTTGGAGCAAAATTGCAGAAATTCCCCTAATTGTGGGGCAAAAAGGCAGAAATTCCCTATATGTTGGGGCAAAAGGACAGAAATTCTCCTTATTTTGTGGCTAAACTCAGAAATACCACTTATTTTGAGGCAAAATTCCAGAAATTTCCCTTATTTTGTGGAAAAATTGCAGAAATTTTACTTATTTTGGGCAAAATTGCAGAAATTTCACTTATTTCAGAAAAAAAGCAGAATTTTTTTTATTTTGGGGCAAAAAGGCAGAAATTTCTTTTATTTTGGTACAAAATTGAAGAAATTTTTCTTATTTTGGGGCAAAAACGCAGAAATTTCCAATATTTTGGGGCAAAACTGCAGAAATTTCCCTTTTTTTGACGTAAAAAGGCTGAAATTCCCCTTATTTGGGGGCAAAAAGGGAGAAAGTTTTCTTATTTTGAGGCAAAATTGCAGCAATTTCACTTATTTCAGGATAATAAGTCAGAAATTTTCCTTATCTTGGGGCAAAAAATACAGAAATTCCCTTTGTTTTGGGGGAAAAAGACAGAAATTCCACTTATTTTGGGACAAAATTCCAGAAATTTCACTTATTTTGGGGCAAATTTGTAGAAATTTCACTTATTTTGGGGCAAAATTTCAGAAATTTCACTTCTTTCAGAAAAAAAATTAGAAATTTTTCTATTTGGAAGCAAAAAGGCAGAAATTTCTTTTATTTTGGTACAAAATTGCAGAAATTTTTCTTATTTTGGGGCAAAAAGGCAGAAATTTCCCATATTTTAGGGCAAAAATGCAGAAATTCCCCTTATTTTGAGGTAAAAGCTAAAATTCCACTTATTTGGGGGCAAAAAGGCAGAAATTTCACTTATTTTGGGCCAAACTTGCGGAAATTTCACTTATTTCAGGGAAAAAAAGGCAGAAATTTTCCTTAATTTGGGGCAAAAAGGCAGAAATTCCTAATATTTTTTTGCAAAAATGCAGAAATTCCCTTTATTTTGAGGTAAAAAGGGTGAAATTCCCCTTATTTGGGGGTAAAAATGCCGAAATTTCGCTTATTTTGGTGCAAAATTGCAGAAATTTCACTTATTTCAGGGTAATAAGTAAGAAATTTTCCATATTTTGGGGCAAAAAAGACAGAAAATCCCTTTGTTTTGGGGGAAAAAGACAGAAATACCACTTATTTAGAGGCAAAAAAGCAGAAATTTTCCTTATTTTGGAGCAAAAATGAAGAAATTTCCCTTTTTTATGGCAAAAAGGTATGCATTCTTCTTATTTTCGGGCAAAAAGGCAGAAATTCCCCGTATTTTGGAGCAAAATTGCAGAAATTCCCCTAATTGTCGGGCAAAAAGGTAGAAATTCCCTATATGTTGGGGCAAAAAGACAGAAATTCTCCTTATTTTGGGGCGAAACTCAGAAATTCAACTTATTTGGGGCAAAATTCCAGAAATTTACCTTATTTTAGAACAAAATTGCAGAAATTTCACTTATTTGGGGGCAAAATTGCAGAAATTTCACTTATTTCAGGGAAAAAAGGCAGAAATTTTCCTTAATTTGGGGCAAAAAGCAGAAATTCCTAATATTTTGTGGCAAAAATGCAGAAATTCCCCTTATTTTGAGGAAAAAAGGCTGAAATTACCCTTATTTGGGGGCAAAAGGCAGTAATTTCCCTTATTTTGGGGCAAAATTGAAGAAATTTCAGTTATTTCAGGGTAATAAGTAAGAAATTTTTTTTATTTTGGAAGAAAAAAGACAGAAATTCCCTTTGTTTTGGGAGAAAAAGACAGAAATTCCACTTACTTAGAGTCAAAAAGGCAGAAATTCCCCTTATTTTGAAGCAAAAATGAAGAAATTTCCCTTTTTTATGGCAAAAAGGTATGCATTCTTCTTATTTTCAGGCAAAAAGGCAGAAATTCCCTGTATTTTGAGCAACATTGCAGAAATTCCCCTAATTGTGGGGCAAAAAGGCAGAAATTCCCTATATGTTGGGGCAAAAAGACAGACATTCTTCTTATTTGGGGGCAAAACTGAGTAATTCCACTTATTTTGGGGCAAAATTCCAGAAATTTCCCATATTTTGGGGCCAAATTGCAGAAATTTCACTTATTTTGGGGCAAAATTTCAGAAATTTCACTTATTTTAGGGAAAAAAAGCAGAAATTTTTTTATTTTGGGGCAAAAAGGCAGAAATTTCCCATATTTTGAAGCAAAAATGCAGAAATTCCCCTTATTTTGAGGTAAAAAGGCTGAAATTCCCCTTATTTGGGGGCAAAAAGGCAGAAATTTCCTTTATTTTGAGGCAAAATTGCAGAAATTTCACTTATTTCAGGGTAATAAGTCAGAAATTTTCCTTATTTTGGGGCAAAAAAGACAGAAATTCTTTTTGTTTTGGGGAAAAAGACAGAAATTCCACTTATTTAGAGGCAAATGCAGAAATTCCCCTTATTTTGGAGCAAAAATTAAGAAATTTCCCTTTTTTATGGCAAAAAGGTATGCATTCTTCTTATTTTCGGACAAAAAGGCAGAAATTCCCCGTATTTTGGAGCAAAATTGCAGAAATTCCCCTAATTGTGGGGCAAAAAGGCAGAAATTCCCTATATGTTGGGGCAAAAGGACAGAAATTCTCCTTATTTTGTGGCTAAACTCAGAAATACCACTTATTTTGAGGCAAAATTCCAGAAATTTCCCTTATTTTGTGGAAAAATTGCAGAAATTTTACTTATTTTGGGCAAAATTGCAGAAATTTCACTTATTTCAGAAAAAAAGCAGAATTTTTTTTATTTTGGGGCAAAAAGGCAGAAATTTCTTTTATTTTGGTACAAAATTGAAGAAATTTTTCTTATTTTGGGGCAAAAACGCAGAAATTTCCAATATTTTGAGGTAAAAAGGCTGAAATTACCCTTATTTGGGGGCAAAAGGCAGTAATTTCCCTTATTTTGGGGCAAAATTGAAGAAATTTCAGTTATTTCAGGGTAATAAGTAAGAAATTTTTTTTATTTTGGAAGAAAAAAGACAGAAATTCCCTTTGTTTTGGGGGAAAAAGACAGAAATTCCACTTATTTAGAGTCAAAAAGGCAGAAATTCCCCTTATTTTGAAGCAAAAATGAAGAAATTTCCCTTTTTTATGGCAAAAAGGTATGCATTCTTCTTATTTTCAGGCAAAAAGGCAGAAATTCCCTGTATTTTGAGCAACATTGCAGAAATTCCCCTAATTGTGGGGCAAAAAGGCAGAAATTCCCTATATGTTGGGGCAAAAAGACAGACATTCTTCTTATTTGGGGGCAAAACTGAGTAATTCCACTTATTTTGGGGCAAAATTCCAGAAATTTCCCATATTTTGGGGCCAAATTGCAGAAATTTCACTTATTTTCGGGCAAAATTTCAGAAATTTCACTTATTTTAGGGAAAAAAAGCAGAAATTTTTTTATTTTGGGGCAAAAAGGCAGAAATTTCCCATATTTTGAAGCAAAAATGCAGAAATTCCCCTTATTTTGAGGTAAAAAGGCTGAAATTCCCCTTATTTGGGGGCAAAAAGGCAGAAATTTCCTTTATTTTGAGGCAAAATTGCAGAAATTTCACTTATTTCAGGGTAATAAGTCAGAAATTTTCCTTATTTTGGGGCAAAAAAGACAGAAATTCTTTTTGTTTTGGGGGAAAAAGACAGAAATTCCACTTATTTAGAGGCAAATGCAGAAATTCCCCTTATTTTGGAGCAAAAATTAAGAAATTTCCCTTTTTTATGGCAAAGAGGTATGCATTCTTCTTATTTTCGGACAAAAAGGCAGAAATTCCCCGTATTTTGGAGCAAAATTGCAGAAATTCCCCTAATTGTGGGGCAAAAAGGCAGAAATTCCCTATATGTTGGGGCAAAAGGACAGAAATTCTCCTTATTTTGTGGCTAAACTCAGAAATACCACTTATTTTGAGGCAAAATTCCAGAAATTTCCCTTATTTTGTGGAAAAATTGCAGAAATTTTACTTATTTTGGGCAAAATTGCAGAAATTTCACTTATTTCAGAAAAAAAGCAGAATTTTTTTTATTTTGGGGCAAAAAGGCAGAAATTTCTTTTATTTTGGTACAAAATTGAAGAAATTTTTCTTATTTTGGGGCAAAAACGCAGAAATTTCCAATATTTTGAGGTAAAAAGGCTGAAATTACCCTTATTTGGGGGCAAAAGGCAGTAATTTCCCTTATTTTGGGGCAAAATTGAAGAAATTTCAGTTATTTCAGGGTAATAAGTAAGAAATTTTTTTTATTTTGGAAGAAAAAAGACAGAAATTCCCTTTGTTTTGGGGGAAAAAGACAGAAATTCCACTTATTTAGAGTCAAAAAGGCAGAAATTCCCCTTATTTTGAAGCAAAAATGAAGAAATTTCCCTTTTTTATGGCAAAAAGGTATGCATTCTTCTTATTTTCAGGCAAAAAGGCAGAAATTCCCTGTATTTTGAGCAACATTGCAGAAATTCCCCTAATTGTGGGGCAAAAAGGCAGAAATTCCCTATATGTTGGGGCAAAAAGACAGACATTCTTCTTATTTGGGGGCAAAACTGAGTAATTCCACTTATTTTGGGGCAAAATTCCAGAAATTTCCCATATTTTGGGGCCAAATTGCAGAAATTTCACTTATTTTGGGGCAAAATTTCAGAAATTTCACTTATTTTAGGGAAAAAAAGCAGAAATTTTTTTATTTTGGGGCAAAAAGGCAGAAATTTCCCATATTTTGAAGCAAAAATGCAGAAATTCCCCTTATTTTGAGGTAAAAAGGCTGAAATTCCCCTTATTTGGGGGCAAAAAGGCAGAAATTTCCTTTATTTTGAGGCAAAATTGCAGAAATTTCACTTATTTCAGGGTAATAAGTCAGAAATTTTCCTTATTTTGGGGCAAAAAAGACAGAAATTCTTTTTGTTTTGGGGGAAAAAGACAGAAATTCCACTTATTTAGAGGCAAATGCAGAAATTCCCCTTATTTTGGAGCAAAAATTAAGAAATTTCCCTTTTTTATGGCAAAAAGGTATGCATTCTTCTTATTTTCGGACAAAAAGGCAGAAATTCCCCGTATTTTGGAGCAAAATTGCAGAAATTCCCCTAATTGTGGGGCAAAAAGGCAGAAATTCCCTATATGTTGGGGCAAAAGGACAGAAATTCTCCTTATTTTGTGGCTAAACTCAGAAATACCACTTATTTTGAGGCAAAATTCCAGAAATTTCCCTTATTTTGTGGAAAAATTGCAGAAATTTTACTTATTTTGGGCAAAATTGCAGAAATTTCACTTATTTCAGAAAAAAAGCAGATTTTTTTTTATTTTGGGGCAAAAAGGCAGAAATTTCTTTTATTTTGGTACAAAATTGAAGAAATTTTTCTTATTTTGGGGCAAAAACGCAGAAATTTCCAATATTTTGAGGTAAAAAGGCTGAAATTACCCTTATTTGGGGGCAAAAGGCAGTAATTTCCCTTATTTTGGGGCAAAATTGAAGAAATTTCAGTTATTTCAGGGTAATAAGTAAGAAATTTTTTTTATTTTGGAAGAAAAAAGACAGAAATTCCCTTTGTTTTGGGGGAAAAAGACAGAAATTCCACTTATTTAGAGTCAAAAAGGCAGAAATTCCCCTTATTTTGAAGCAAAAATGAACAAATTTCCCTTTTTTATGGCAAAAAGGTATGCATTCTTCTTATTTTCAGGCAAAAAGGCAGAAATTCCCTGTATTTTGAGCAACATTGCAGAAATTCCCCTAATTGTGGGGCAAAAAGGCAGAAATTCCCTATATGTTGGGGCAAAAAGACAGACATTCTTCTTATTTGGGGGCAAAACTGAGTAATTCCACTTATTTTGGGGCAAAATTCCAGAAATTTCCCATATTTTGGGGCCAAATTGCAGAAATTTCACTTATTTTGGGGCAAAATTTCAGAAATTTCACTTATTTTAGGGAAAAAAAGCAGAAATTTTTTTATTTTGGGGCAAAAAGGCAGAAATTTCCCATATTTTGAAGCAAAAATGCAGAAATTCCCCTTATTTTGAGGTAAAAAGGCTGAAATTCCCCTTATTTGGGGGCAAAAAGGCAGAAATTTCCTTTATTTTGAGGCAAAATTGCAGAAATTTCACTTATTTCAGGGTAATAAGTCAGAAATTTTCCTTATTTTGGGGCAAAAAAGACAGAAATTCTTTTTGTTTTGGGGGAAAAAGACAGAAATTCCACTTATTTAGAGGCAAATGCAGAAATTCCCCTTATTTTGGAGCAAAAATTAAGAAATTTCCCTTTTTTATGGCAAAAAGGTATGCATTCTTCTTATTTTCGGACAAAAAGGCAGAAATTCCCCGTATTTTGGAGCAAAATTGCAGAAATTCCCCTAATTGTGGGGCAAAAAGGCAGAAATTCCCTATATGTTGGGGCAAAAGGACAGAAATTCTCCTTATTTTGTGGCTAAACTCAGAAATACCACTTATTTTGAGGCAAAATTCCAGAAATTTCCCTTATTTTGTGGAAAAATTGCAGAAATTTTACTTATTTTGGGCAAAATTGCAGAAATTTCACTTATTTCAGAAAAAAAGCAGATTTTTTTTTATTTTGGGGCAAAAAGGCAGAAATTTCTTTTATTTTGGTACAAAATTGAAGAAATTTTTCTTATTTTGGGGCAAAAACGCAGAAATTTCCAATATTTTGGGGCAAAACTGCAGAAATTTCCATTTTTTTGACGTAAAAAGGCTGAAATTCCCCTTATTTGGGGGCAAAAAGGGAGAAATTTTTCTTATTTTGAGGCAAAATTGCAGCAATTTCACTTATTTCAGGGTAATAAGTCAGAAATTTTCCTTATCTTGGGGCAAAAAATACAGAAATTCCCTTTGTTTTGGGGGAAAAAGACAGAAATTCCACTTATTTTGGGGCAAAATTCCAGAAATTTCACTTATTTTGGGGCAAATTTGTAGAAATTTCACTTATTTTGGGGCAAAATTTCAGAAATTTCACTTCTTTCAGAAAAAAAAGTAGAAATTTTTCTATTTGGAAGCAAAAAGGCAGAAATTTCTTTTATTTTGGTACAAAATTGCAGAAATTTTTCTTATTTTGGGGCAAAAAGGCAGAAATTTCCCATATTTTAGGGCAAAAATGCAGAAATTCCCCTTATTTTGAGGTAAAAGCTAAAATTCCACTTATTTGGGGGCAAAAAGGCAGAAATTTCACTTATTTTGGGCCAAACTTGCGGAAATTTCACTTATTTCAGGGAAAAAAAGGCAGAAATTTTCCTTAATTTGGGGCAAAAAGGCAGAAATTCCTAATATTTTGTTACAAAAATGCAGAAATTCCCTTTATTTTGAGGTAAAAAGGGTGAAATTCCCCTTATTTGGGGGTAAAAATGCCAAAATTTCGCTTATTTTGGGGCAAAATTGCAGAAATTTCACTTATTTCAGGGTAATAAGTAAGAAATTTTCCATATTTTGGGGCAAAAAAGACAGAAATTCCCTTTGTTTTGGGGGAAAAAGACAGAAATACCACTTATTTAGAGGCAAAAAAGCAGAAATTTTCCTTATTTTGGAGCAAAAATGAAGAAATTTCCCTTTTTTATGGCAAAAAGGTATGCATTCTTCTTATTTTCGGGCAAAAAGGCAGAAATTCCCCGTATTTTGGAGCAAAATTGCAGAAATTCCCCTAATAGTCGGGCAAAAAGGTAGAAATTCCCTATATGTTGGTGCAAAAAGACAGAAATTCTCCTTCTTTTGGGGCGAAACTCAGAAATTCCACTTATTTGGGGCAAAATTCCAGAAATTTACCTTATTTTAGAACAAAATTGCAGAAATTTCACTTATTTTGGGGCAAAATTGCAGAAATTTCACTTATTTCAGGGAAAAAAGGCAGAAATTTTCCTTATTTTGGGGCACAAAGCAGAAATTCCTAATATTTTGTGGCAAAAATGCAGAAATTCCCCTTATTTTGAGGTAAAAAGGCTGAAATTACCCTTATTTGGGGGCAAAAAGGCAGTAATTTCCCTTATTTTGGGGCAAAATTGAAGAAATTTCAGTTATTTCAGGGTAATAAGTAAGAAATTTTTTTTATTTTGGAAGAAAAAAGACAGAAATTCTCTTTGTTTGGGGGAAAAATACAGAAATTCCACTAATTTAGAGTCAAAAAGGCAGAAATTCCCCTTATTTTGAAGCAAAAATGAAGAAATTTCCCTTTTTTATGGCAAAAAGTTATGCATTCTTCTTATTTTCAGGCAAAAAGGCAGAAATTCCCTGTATTTTGAGCAACATTGCAGAAATTCCCCTAATTGTGGGGCTAAAAGGCAGAAATTCCCTATATGTTGGGGCAAAAAGACAGACATTCTTCTTATTTGGGGGCAAAACTGAGTAATTCCACTTATTTTGGGGCAAAATTCCAGAAATTTCCCATATTTTGGGGCCATATTGCAGAAATTTCACTTATTTTGGGGCAAAATTTCAGAAATTTCACTTATTTCAGGGAAAAAAAGCAGAAATTTTTTTATTTTGGGGCAAAAAGGCAGAAATTTCCCATATTTTGAAGCAAAAATGCAGAAATTCCCCTTATATTGAGGTAAAAAGGCTGAAATTCCCCTTATTTCGGGGCAAAAAGGCAGAAATTTCCTTTATTTTGAGGCAAAATTGCAGAAATTTCACTTATTTCAGGGTAATAAGTCAGAAATTTTCCTTATTTTGGGGCAAAAAAGACAGAAATTCCCTTTGTTTTGGGGGAAAAAGACAGAAATTCCACTTATTTAGAGGCAAATGCAGAAATTCCCCTTATTTTGGAGCAAAAATGAAGAAATTTCCCTTTTTTATGGCAAAAAGGTATGCATTCTTCTTATTTTCGGACAAAAAGGCAGAAATTCCCCGTATTTTGGAGCAAAATTGCAGAAATTCCCCTAATTGTGGGGCAAAAAGGCAGAAATTCCCTATATGTTGGGGCAAAAGGACAGAAATTCTCCTTATTTTGTGGCTAAACTCAGAAATACCACTTATTTTGAGGCAAAATTCCAGAAATTTCCCTTATTTTGTGGAAAAATTGCAGAAATTTTACTTATTTTGGGCAAAATTGCAGAAATTTCACTTATTTCAGAAAAAAAGCAGAATTTTTTTTATTTTGGGGCAAAAAGGCAGAAATTTCTTAATATTTTGGTACAAAATTGAAGAAATTTTTCTTATTTTGGGGCAAAAACGCAGAAATTTCCCATATTTTGGGGCAAAACTGCAGAAATTTCCCTTTTTTTGACGTAAAAAGGCTGAAATTCCCCTTATTTGGGGGCAAAAAGGGAGAAATTTTTCTTATTTTGAGGCAAAATTGCAGCAATTTCACTTATTTCAGGGTAATAAGTCAGAAATTTTCCTTATCTTGGGGCAAAAAATACAGAAATTCCCTTTGTTTTGGGGGAAAAAGACAGAAATTCCACTTATTTTGGGGCAAAATTCCAGAAATTTCACTTATTTTGGGGCAAATTTGTAGAAATTTCACTTATTTTGGGGCAAAATTTCAGAAATTTCACTTTTTTCAGAAAAAAAGGTAGAAAATTTTCTATTTGGAAGCAAAAAGGCAGAAATTTCTTTTATTTTGGTACAAAATTGCAGAAATTTTTCTTATTTTGGGGCAAAAAGGCAGAAATTTCCCATATTTTATGGCAAAAATGCAGAAATTCCCCTTATTTTCAGGTAAAAAGGCTAAAATTCCCCTTATTTGGGGGCAAAAAGGCAGAAATTTCACTTATTTTGGGCCAAACTTGCGGAAATTTCACTTATTTCAGGGAAAAAAGGCAGAAATTTTTCTTATTTTGGGGTAAAAAGGCAGAAATTCCTAATATTTTGTGGCAAAAATGCAGAAATTCCCTTTATTTTGAGGTAAAAAGGGTGAAATTCCCCTTATTTGGGGGTAAAAATGCCGAAATTTCGCTTATTTTGGGGCAAAATTGCAGAAATTTCACTTATTTCAGGGTAATAAGTAAAAAATTTTCCATATTTTGGGGCAAAAAAGACAGAAATTCCCTTTGTTTTGGGGGAAAAAGACAGAAATACCACATATTTAGAGGCAAAAAAGCAGAAATTTTCTTTATTTTGGAGCGAAAATGAAGAAATTTCCCTTTTTTATGGCAAAAAGGTATGCATTCTTCTTATTTTCGGGCAAAAAGGCAGAAATTCCCCGTATTTTGGAGCAAAATTGCAGAAATTCCCCTAATTGTCGGGCAAAAAGGTAGAAATTCCCTATATGTTGGGGCAAAAAGACAGAAATTCTCCTTATTTTGGGGCGAAACTCAGAAATTCAACTTATTTGGGGCAAAATTCCAGAAATTTACCTTATTTTAGAACAAAATTGCAGAAATTTCACTTATTTGGGGGCAAAATTGCAGAAATTTCACTTATTTCAGGGAAAAAAGGCAGAAATTTTCCTTAATTTGGGGCAAAAAGCAGAAATTCCTAATATTTTGTGGCAAAAATGCAGAAATTCCCCTTATTTTGAGGAAAAAAGGCTGAAATTACCCTTATTTGGGGGCAAAAGGCAGTAATTTCCCTTATTTTGGGGCAAAATTGAAGAAATTTCAGTTATTTCAGGGTAATAAGTAAGAAATTTTTTTTATTTTGGAAGAAAAAAGACAGAAATTCCCTTTGTTTTGGGAGAAAAAGACAGAAATTCCACTTACTTAGAGTCAAAAAGGCAGAAATTCCCCTTATTTTGAAGCAAAAATGAAGAAATTTCCCTTTTTTATGGCAAAAAGGTATGCATTCTTCTTATTTTCAGGCAAAAAGGCAGAAATTCCCTGTATTTTGAGCAACATTGCAGAAATTCCCCTAATTGTGGGGCAAAAAGGCAGAAATTCCCTATATGTTGGGGCAAAAAGACAGACATTCTTCTTATTTGGGGGCAAAACTGAGTAATTCCACTTATTTTGGGGCAAAATTCCAGAAATTTCCCATATTTTGGGGCCAAATTGCAGAAATTTCACTTATTTTGGGGCAAAATTTCAGAAATTTCACTTATTTTAGGGAAAAAAAGCAGAAATTTTTTTATTTTGGGGCAAAAAGGCAGAAATTTCCCATATTTTGAAGCAAAAATGCAGAAATTCCCCTTATTTTGAGGTAAAAAGGCTGAAATTCCCCTTATTTGGGGGCAAAAAGGCAGAAATTTCCTTTATTTTGAGGCAAAATTGCAGAAATTTCACTTATTTCAGGGTAATAAGTCAGAAATTTTCCTTATTTTGGGGCAAAAAAGACAGAAATTCTTTTTGTTTTGGGGAAAAAGACAGAAATTCCACTTATTTAGAGGCAAATGCAGAAATTCCCCTTATTTTGGAGCAAAAATTAAGAAATTTCCCTTTTTTATGGCAAAAAGGTATGCATTCTTCTTATTTTCGGACAAAAAGGCAGAAATTCCCCGTATTTTGGAGCAAAATTGCAGAAATTCCCCTAATTGTGGGGCAAAAAGGCAGAAATTCCCTATATGTTGGGGCAAAAGGACAGAAATTCTCCTTATTTTGTGGCTAAACTCAGAAATACCACTTATTTTGAGGCAAAATTCCAGAAATTTCCCTTATTTTGTGGAAAAATTGCAGAAATTTTACTTATTTTGGGCAAAATTGCAGAAATTTCACTTATTTCAGAAAAAAAGCAGAATTTTTTTTATTTTGGGGCAAAAAGGCAGAAATTTCTTTTATTTTGGTACAAAATTGAAGAAATTTTTCTTATTTTGGGGCAAAAACGCAGAAATTTCCAATATTTTGAGGTAAAAAGGCTGAAATTACCCTTATTTGGGGGCAAAAGGCAGTAATTTCCCTTATTTTGGGGCAAAATTGAAGAAATTTCAGTTATTTCAGGGTAATAAGTAAGAAATTTTTTTTATTTTGGAAGAAAAAAGACAGAAATTCCCTTTGTTTTGGGGGAAAAAGACAGAAATTCCACTTATTTAGAGTCAAAAAGGCAGAAATTCCCCTTATTTTGAAGCAAAAATGAAGAAATTTCCCTTTTTTATGGCAAAAAGGTATGCATTCTTCTTATTTTCAGGCAAAAAGGCAGAAATTCCCTGTATTTTGAGCAACATTGCAGAAATTCCCCTAATTGTGGGGCAAAAAGGCAGAAATTCCCTATATGTTGGGGCAAAAAGACAGACATTCTTCTTATTTGGGGGCAAAACTGAGTAATTCCACTTATTTTGGGGCAAAATTCCAGAAATTTCCCATATTTTGGGGCCAAATTGCAGAAATTTCACTTATTTTCGGGCAAAATTTCAGAAATTTCACTTATTTTAGGGAAAAAAAGCAGAAATTTTTTTATTTTGGGGCAAAAAGGCAGAAATTTCCCATATTTTGAAGCAAAAATGCAGAAATTCCCCTTATTTTGAGGTAAAAAGGCTGAAATTCCCCTTATTTGGGGGCAAAAAGGCAGAAATTTCCTTTATTTTGAGGCAAAATTGCAGAAATTTCACTTATTTCAGGGTAATAAGTCAGAAATTTTCCTTATTTTGGGGCAAAAAAGACAGAAATTCTTTTTGTTTTGGGGGAAAAAGACAGAAATTCCACTTATTTAGAGGCAAATGCAGAAATTCCCCTTATTTTGGAGCAAAAATTAAGAAATTTCCCTTTTTTATGGCAAAGAGGTATGCATTCTTCTTATTTTCGGACAAAAAGGCAGAAATTCCCCGTATTTTGGAGCAAAATTGCAGAAATTCCCCTAATTGTGGGGCAAAAAGGCAGAAATTCCCTATATGTTGGGGCAAAAGGACAGAAATTCTCCTTATTTTGTGGCTAAACTCAGAAATACCACTTATTTTGAGGCAAAATTCCAGAAATTTCCCTTATTTTGTGGAAAAATTGCAGAAATTTTACTTATTTTGGGCAAAATTGCAGAAATTTCACTTATTTCAGAAAAAAAGCAGAATTTTTTTTATTTTGGGGCAAAAAGGCAGAAATTTCTTTTATTTTGGTACAAAATTGAAGAAATTTTTCTTATTTTGGGGCAAAAACGCAGAAATTTCCAATATTTTGAGGTAAAAAGGCTGAAATTACCCTTATTTGGGGGCAAAAGGCAGTAATTTCCCTTATTTTGGGGCAAAATTGAAGAAATTTCAGTTATTTCAGGGTAATAAGTAAGAAATTTTTTTTATTTTGGAAGAAAAAAGACAGAAATTCCCTTTGTTTTGGGGGAAAAAGACAGAAATTCCACTTATTTAGAGTCAAAAAGGCAGAAATTCCCCTTATTTTGAAGCAAAAATGAAGAAATTTCCCTTTTTTATGGCAAAAAGGTATGCATTCTTCTTATTTTCAGGCAAAAAGGCAGAAATTCCCTGTATTTTGAGCAACATTGCAGAAATTCCCCTAATTGTGGGGCAAAAAGGCAGAAATTCCCTATATGTTGGGGCAAAAAGACAGACATTCTTCTTATTTGGGGGCAAAACTGAGTAATTCCACTTATTTTGGGGCAAAATTCCAGAAATTTCCCATATTTTGGGGCCAAATTGCAGAAATTTCACTTATTTTGGGGCAAAATTTCAGAAATTTCACTTATTTTAGGGAAAAAAAGCAGAAATTTTTTTATTTTGGGGCAAAAAGGCAGAAATTTCCCATATTTTGAAGCAAAAATGCAGAAATTCCCCTTATTTTGAGGTAAAAAGGCTGAAATTCCCCTTATTTGGGGGCAAAAAGGCAGAAATTTCCTTTATTTTGAGGCAAAATTGCAGAAATTTCACTTATTTCAGGGTAATAAGTCAGAAATTTTCCTTATTTTGGGGCAAAAAAGACAGAAATTCTTTTTGTTTTGGGGGAAAAAGACAGAAATTCCACTTATTTAGAGGCAAATGCAGAAATTCCCCTTATTTTGGAGCAAAAATTAAGAAATTTCCCTTTTTTATGGCAAAAAGGTATGCATTCTTCTTATTTTCGGACAAAAAGGCAGAAATTCCCCGTATTTTGGAGCAAAATTGCAGAAATTCCCCTAATTGTGGGGCAAAAAGGCAGAAATTCCCTATATGTTGGGGCAAAAGGACAGAAATTCTCCTTATTTTGTGGCTAAACTCAGAAATACCACTTATTTTGAGACAAAATTCCAGAAATTTCCCTTATTTTGTGGAAAAATTGCAGAAATTTTACTTATTTTGGGCAAAATTGCAGAAATTTCACTTATTTCAGAAAAAAAGCAGATTTTTTTTTATTTTGGGGCAAAAAGGCAGAAATTTCTTTTATTTTGGTACAAAATTGAAGAAATTTTTCTTATTTTGGGGCAAAAACGCAGAAATTTCCAATATTTTGAGGTAAAAAGGCTGAAATTACCCTTATTTGGGGGCAAAAGGCAGTAATTTCCCTTATTTTGGGGCAAAATTGAAGAAATTTCAGTTATTTCAGGGTAATAAGTAAGAAATTTTTTTTATTTTGGAAGAAAAAAGACAGAAATTCCCTTTGTTTTGGGGGAAAAAGACAGAAATTCCACTTATTTAGAGTCAAAAAGGCAGAAATTCCCCTTATTTTGAAGCAAAAATGAACAAATTTCCCTTTTTTATGGCAAAAAGGTATGCATTCTTCTTATTTTCAGGCAAAAAGGCAGAAATTCCCTGTATTTTGAGCAACATTGCAGAAATTCCCCTAATTGTGGGGCAAAAAGGCAGAAATTCCCTATATGTTGGGGCAAAAAGACAGACATTCTTCTTATTTGGGGGCAAAACTGAGTAATTCCACTTATTTTGGGGCAAAATTCCAGAAATTTCCCATATTTTGGGGCCAAATTGCAGAAATTTCACTTATTTTGGGGCAAAATTTCAGAAATTTCACTTATTTTAGGGAAAAAAAGCAGAAATTTTTTTATTTTGGGGCAAAAAGGCAGAAATTTCCCATATTTTGAAGCAAAAATGCAGAAATTCCCCTTATTTTGAGGTAAAAAGGCTGAAATTCCCCTTATTTGGGGGCAAAAAGGCAGAAATTTCCTTTATTTTGAGGCAAAATTGCAGAAATTTCACTTATTTCAGGGTAATAAGTCAGAAATTTTCCTTATTTTGGGGCAAAAAAGACAGAAATTCTTTTTGTTTTGGGGGAAAAAGACAGAAATTCCACTTATTTAGAGGCAAATGCAGAAATTCCCCTTATTTTGGAGCAAAAATTAAGAAATTTCCCTTTTTTATGGCAAAAAGGTATGCATTCTTCTTATTTTCGGACAAAAAGGCAGAAATTCCCCGTATTTTGGAGCAAAATTGCAGAAATTCCCCTAATTGTGGGGCAAAAAGGCAGAAATTCCCTATATGTTGGGGCAAAAGGACAGAAATTCTCCTTATTTTGTGGCTAAACTCAGAAATACCACTTATTTTGAGGCAAAATTCCAGAAATTTCCCTTATTTTGTGGAAAAATTGCAGAAATTTTACTTATTTTGGGCAAAATTGCAGAAATTTCACTTATTTCAGAAAAAAAGCAGATTTTTTTTTATTTTGGGGCAAAAAGGCAGAAATTTCTTTTATTTTGGTACAAAATTGAAGAAATTTTTCTTATTTTGGGGCAAAAACGCAGAAATTTCCAATATTTTGGGGCAAAACTGCAGAAATTTCCATTTTTTTGACGTAAAAAGGCTGAAATTCCCCTTATTTGGGGGCAAAAAGGGAGAAATTTTTCTTATTTTGAGGCAAAATTGCAGCAATTTCACTTATTTCAGGGTAATAAGTCAGAAATTTTCCTTATCTTGGGGCAAAAAATACAGAAATTCCCTTTGTTTTGGGGGAAAAAGACAGAAATTCCACTTATTTTGGGGCAAAATTCCAGAAATTTCACTTATTTTGGGGCAAATTTGTAGAAATTTCACTTATTTTGGGGCAAAATTTCAGAAATTTCACTTCTTTCAGAAAAAAAAGTAGAAATTTTTCTATTTGGAAGCAAAAAGGCAGAAATTTCTTTTATTTTGGTACAAAATTGCAGAAATTTTTCTTATTTTGGGGCAAAAAGGCAGAAATTTCCCATATTTTAGGGCAAAAATGCAGAAATTCCCCTTATTTTGAGGTAAAAGCTAAAATTCCACTTATTTGGGGGCAAAAAGGCAGAAATTTCACTTATTTTGGGCCAAACTTGCGGAAATTTCACTTATTTCAGGGAAAAAAAGGCAGAAATTTTCCTTAATTTGGGGCAAAAAGGCAGAAATTCCTAATATTTTGTTACAAAAATGCAGAAATTCCCTTTATTTTGAGGTAAAAAGGGTGAAATTCCCCTTATTTGGGGGTAAAAATGCCAAAATTTCGCTTATTTTGGGGCAAAATTGCAGAAATTTCACTTATTTCAGGGTAATAAGTAAGAAATTTTCCATATTTTGGGGCAAAAAAGACAGAAATTCCCTTTGTTTTGGGGGAAAAAGACAGAAATACCACTTATTTAGAGGCAAAAAAGCAGAAATTTTCCTTATTTTGGAGCAAAAATGAAGAAATTTCCCTTTTTTATGGCAAAAAGGTATGCATTCTTCTTATTTTCGGGCAAAAAGGCAGAAATTCCCCGTATTTTGGAGCAAAATTGCAGAAATTCCCCTAATAGTCGGGCAAAAAGGTAGAAATTCCCTATATGTTGGTGCAAAAAGACAGAAATTCTCCTTCTTTTGGGGCGAAACTCAGAAATTCCACTTATTTGGGGCAAAATTCCAGAAATTTACCTTATTTTAGAACAAAATTGCAGAAATTTCACTTATTTTGGGGCAAAATTGCAGAAATTTCACTTATTTCAGGGAAAAAAGGCAGAAATTTTCCTTATTTTGGGGCACAAAGCAGAAATTCCTAATATTTTGTGGCAAAAATGCAGAAATTCCCCTTATTTTGAGGTAAAAAGGCTGAAATTACCCTTATTTGGGGGCAAAAAGGCAGTAATTTCCCTTATTTTGGGGCAAAATTGAAGAAATTTCAGTTATTTCAGGGTAATAAGTAAGAAATTTTTTTTATTTTGGAAGAAAAAAGACAGAAATTCTCTTTGTTTGGGGGAAAAATACAGAAATTCCACTAATTTAGAGTCAAAAAGGCAGAAATTCCCCTTATTTTGAAGCAAAAATGAAGAAATTTCCCTTTTTTATGGCAAAAAGTTATGCATTCTTCTTATTTTCAGGCAAAAAGGCAGAAATTCCCTGTATTTTGAGCAACATTGCAGAAATTCCCCTAATTGTGGGGCTAAAAGGCAGAAATTCCCTATATGTTGGGGCAAAAAGACAGACATTCTTCTTATTTGGGGGCAAAACTGAGTAATTCCACTTATTTTGGGGCAAAATTCCAGAAATTTCCCATATTTTGGGGCCATATTGCAGAAATTTCACTTATTTTGGGGCAAAATTTCAGAAATTTCACTTATTTCAGGGAAAAAAAGCAGAAATTTTTTTATTTTGGGGCAAAAAGGCAGAAATTTCCCATATTTTGAAGCAAAAATGCAGAAATTCCCCTTATATTGAGGTAAAAAGGCTGAAATTCCCCTTATTTCGGGGCAAAAAGGCAGAAATTTCCTTTATTTTGAGGCAAAATTGCAGAAATTTCACTTATTTCAGGGTAATAAGTCAGAAATTTTCCTTATTTTGGGGCAAAAAAGACAGAAATTCCCTTTGTTTTGGGGGAAAAAGACAGAAATTCCACTTATTTAGAGGCAAATGCAGAAATTCCCCTTATTTTGGAGCAAAAATGAAGAAATTTCCCTTTTTTATGGCAAAAAGGTATGCATTCTTCTTATTTTCGGACAAAAAGGCAGAAATTCCCCGTATTTTGGAGCAAAATTGCAGAAATTCCCCTAATTGTGGGGCAAAAAGGCAGAAATTCCCTATATGTTGGGGCAAAAGGACAGAAATTCTCCTTATTTTGTGGCTAAACTCAGAAATACCACTTATTTTGAGGCAAAATTCCAGAAATTTCCCTTATTTTGTGGAAAAATTGCAGAAATTTTACTTATTTTGGGCAAAATTGCAGAAATTTCACTTATTTCAGAAAAAAAGCAGAATTTTTTTTATTTTGGGGCAAAAAGGCAGAAATTTCTTAATATTTTGGTACAAAATTGAAGAAATTTTTCTTATTTTGGGGCAAAAACGCAGAAATTTCCCATATTTTGGGGCAAAACTGCAGAAATTTCCCTTTTTTTGACGTAAAAAGGCTGAAATTCCCCTTATTTGGGGGCAAAAAGGGAGAAATTTTTCTTATTTTGAGGCAAAATTGCAGCAATTTCACTTATTTCAGGGTAATAAGTCAGAAATTTTCCTTATCTTGGGGCAAAAAATACAGAAATTCCCTTTGTTTTGGGGGAAAAAGACAGAAATTCCACTTATTTTGGGGCAAAATTCCAGAAATTTCACTTATTTTGGGGCAAATTTGTAGAAATTTCACTTATTTTGGGGCAAAATTTCAGAAATTTCACTTTTTTCAGAAAAAAAGGTAGAAAATTTTCTATTTGGAAGCAAAAAGGCAGAAATTTCTTTTATTTTGGTACAAAATTGCAGAAATTTTTCTTATTTTGGGGCAAAAAGGCAGAAATTTCCCATATTTTATGGCAAAAATGCAGAAATTCCCCTTATTTTCAGGTAAAAAGGCTAAAATTCCCCTTATTTGGGGGCAAAAAGGCAGAAATTTCACTTATTTTGGGCCAAACTTGCGGAAATTTCACTTATTTCAGGGAAAAAAGGCAGAAATTTTTCTTATTTTGGGGTAAAAAGGCAGAAATTCCTAATATTTTGTGGCAAAAATGCAGAAATTCCCTTTATTTTGAGGTAAAAAGGGTGAAATTCCCCTTATTTGGGGGTAAAAATGCCGAAATTTCGCTTATTTTGGGGCAAAATTGCAGAAATTTCACTTATTTCAGGGTAATAAGTAAAAAATTTTCCATATTTTGGGGCAAAAAAGACAGAAATTCCCTTTGTTTTGGGGGAAAAAGACAGAAATACCACATATTTAGAGGCAAAAAAGCAGAAATTTTCTTTATTTTGGAGCGAAAATGAAGAAATTTCCCTTTTTTATGGCAAAAAGGTATGCATTCTTCTTATTTTCGGGCAAAAAGGCAGAAATTCCCCGTATTTTGGAGCAAAATTGCAGAAATTCCCCTAATTGTCGGGCAAAAAGGTAGAAATTCCCTATATGTTGGGGCAAAAAGACAGAAATTCTCCTTATTTTGGGGCGAAACTCAGAAATTCCACTTATTTGGGGCAAAATTCCAGAAATTTACCTTATTTTAGAACAAAATTGCAGAAATTTCACTTATTTTGGGGCAAAATTGCAGAAATTTCACTTATTTCAGGGAAAAAAGGCAGAAATTTTCCTTATTTTGGGGCAAAAAGCAGAAATTCCTAATATTTTGTGGCAAAAATGCAGAAATTCCCCTTATTTTGAGGTAAAAAGGCTGAAATTACCCTTATTTGGGGGCAAAAAGGCAGTAATTTCCCTTATTTTGGGGCAAAATTGAAGAAATTTCAGTTATTTCAGGGTAATAAGTAGGAAATTTTTTTTTATTTTGGAAGAAAAAAGACAGAAATTCCCTTTCTTTTGGGGGAAAAAGACAGAAATTCCACTTATTTAGAGTCAAAAATGCAGAAATTCCCCTTATTTTGAAGCAAAAATGAAGAAATTTCCCTTTTTTATGGCAAAAAGGTATGCATTCTTCTTATTTTCAGGCAAAAAGGCAGAAATTCCCTGTATTTTGTGCAACATTGCAGAAATTCCCCTAATTGTGGGGTAAAAAGGCAGAAATTCCCTATATGTTGGGGCAAAAAGACAGACATTCTTCTTATTTTGGGGCAAAACTGAGAAATTCCACTTATTTTGGGGAAATATTCCAGAAATTTCCCATATTTTGGGGCCAAATTGCAGAAATTTCACTTATTTTGGGGCAAAATTTCAGAAATTTCACTTATTTCAGGGAAAAAAAGCAGAATTTTTTTTTATTTTGGGGCAAAAAGGCAGAAATTTCTCATATTTTGAAGCAAAAATGCAGAAATTCCTCTTATTTTGAGGTAAAAAGGCTGAAATTCCCCTTATTTGGGGGCAAAAAGGCAGAAATTTCCTTTATTTTGAGGCAAAATTGCAGAAATTTCACTTATTTCAGTGTAATAAGTCAGAAATTTTCATTATTTTGGGGCAAAAAAGACAGAAATTCCCTTTGATTTGGGGGAAAAAGACAGAAATTCCACTTATTTAGAGGCAAGTGCAGAAATTCCCCTTATTTTGGAGCAAAAATGAAAAAATTTCCCTTTTTTATGGCAAAAAGGTATGCATTCTTCTTATTTTCGGACAAAAAGGCAGAAATTCCCCGTATTTTGGAGCAAAATTGCAGAAATTCCCCTAATTGTGGGGCAAAAAGGCAGAAATTCCCTATATGTTGGGGCAAAAGGACAGAAATTCTCCTTATTTTGTGGCAAAACTCAGAAATACCACTTATTTTGAGGCAAAATTCCAGAAATTCCCTTATTTTGTGGAAAAATTGCAGAAATTTCACTTATTTTGGGCAAAATTGCAGAAATTTCACTTATTTCAGAAAAAAGCAGAATTTTTTTTATTTTGGGGCAAAAAGGCAGAAATTTCTTTTATTTTGGTACAAAATTGAAGAAATTTTTCTTATTTTGGAGCAAAAACGCAGAAATTTCCCATATTTTGGGGCAAAACTGCAGAAATTTCCCTTTTTTGACGTAAATAGGCTGAAATTCCCCTTATTTGGGGGCAAAAAGGGAGAAATTTTTCTTATTTTGAGGCAAAATTGCAGCAATTTCACTTATTTCAGGGTAATAAGTCAGAAATTTTCCTTATCTTGGGGCAAAAAATACAGAAATTCCCTTTGTTTTGGGGGAAAAAGACAGAAATTCCACTTATTTTGGGGCAAAATTCCAGAAATTTCACTTATTTTGGGGCAAATTTGTAGAAATTTCACTTATTTTGGGGCAAAATTTCAGAAATTTCACTTTTTTCAGAAAAAAAAGTAGAAATTTTTCTATTTGGAAGCAAAAAGGCAGAAATTTCTTTTATTTTGGTACAAAATTGCAGAAATTTTTCTTATTTTGGGGCAAAAAGGCAGAAATTTCCCATATTTTAGGGCAAAAATGCAGAAATTCCCCTTATTTTGAGGTAAAAGCTAAAATTCCACTTATTTGGGGGCAAAAAGGCAGAAATTTCACTTATTTTGGGCCAAACTTGCGGAAATTTCACTTATTTCAGGGAAAAAAAGGCAGAAATTTTCCTTAATTTGGGGCAAAAAGGCAGAAATTCCTAATATTTTGTGGCAAAAATGCAGAAATTCCCTTTATTTTGAGGTAAAAAGGGTGAAATTCCCCTTATTTGGGGGTAAAAATGCCGAAATTTCGCTTATTTTGGAGCAAAATTGCAGAAATTTCACTTATTTCAGGGTAATAACTAAGAAATTTTCCATATTTTGTGGCAAAAAAGACAGAAATTCCCTTTGTTTTGGGGGAAAAAGACAGAAATACCACTTATTTAGAGGCAAAAAGCAGAAATTTTCTTTATTATGGAGCAAAAATGAAGAAATTTCCCTTTTTTATGGCAAAAAGGTATGCATTCTTCTTATTTTCGGGCAAAAAGGCAGAAATTCCCCGTATTTTAGAGCAAAATTGCAGAAATTCCCCTAATTGTCGGGCAAAAAGGTAGAAATTCCCTATATGTTGGGGCAAAAAGACAGAAATTCTCCTTCTTTTGGGGCGAAACTCAGAAATTCCACTTATTTGGTGCAAAATTCCAGAAATTTACCTTATTTTAGAACAAAATTGCAGAAATTTCACTTATTTTGGGGCAAAATTGCAGAAATTTCACTTATTTCAGGGAAAAAAGGCAGAAATTTTCCTTATTTTGGGGCAAAAAGCAGAAATTCCTAATATTTTTTGGCAAAAATGCAGAAATTTCCCTTATTTTGAGGTAAAAAGGCTGAAATTACCCTTATTTGGGGGCAAAAAGGCAGTAATTTCCCTTATTTTGGGGCAAAATTGAAGAAATTTCAGTTATTTCAGGGTAATAAGTAAGAAATTTTTTTTTATTTTGGAAGAAAAAAGACAGAAATTCCCTTTGTTTTGGGGGAAAAAGACAGAAATTCCACATATTTAGAGTCAAAAAGGCAGAAATTCCCCTTATTTTGAAGCAAAAATGAAGAAATTTCCCTTTTTTATGGCAAAAAGGTATGCATTCTTCTTATTTTCAGGCAAAAAGGCAGAAATTCCCTGTATTTTTAGCAACATTGCAGAAATTCTCCTAATTGTGGGGAAAAAAGGCAGAAATTCCCTATATGTTGGGGCAAAAAGACAGACATTCTTCTTATTTTGGGGCAAAACTGAGTAATTCCACTTATTTTGGGGCAAAATTCCAGAAATTTCCCATATTTGGGGCCAAATAGCAGAAATTTCACTTATTTTGGGTTAAAATTTCAGAAATTTCACTTATTTCAGGGAAAAAAAGCAGAAATTTTTTTATTTTGGGGCAAAAATGCAGAAATTTCCCATATTTTGTAGCAAAAATGCAGAAATTCCCCTTATTTTGAGGTAAAAAGGCTGAAATTCCTCTTATTTGGGGGCAAAAAGGCAGAAATTTCCTTTATTTTGAGGCAAAATTGCAGAAATTTCACTTATTTCAGGGTAATAAATCAGAAATTTTCCTTATTTTGGGGCAAAAAAGACAGAAATTCCCTTTGTTTTTGGGGAAAAAGACAGAAATTCCACTTATTTAGAGGCAAATGCAGAAATTCCCCTTATTTTGGAGCAAAAATGAAGAAATTTCCATTTTTTATGGCAAAAAGGTATGCATTCTTCTTATTTTCAGGCAAAAAGGCAGAAATTCCCTGTATTTTGGAGCAAAATTGCAGAAATTCCCCTAATTGTGGGGCAGAAAGGCAGAAATTCCCTATATGTTGGGGCAAAAGGACAGAAATTCTCCTTATTTTGTGGCAAAACTCAGAAATACCACTTATTTTGAGGCAAAATTCCAGAAATTCCCTTATTTTGTGGAAAAATTGCAGAAATTTCACTTATTTTGGGCAAAATTGCAGAAATTTCACTTATTTCAGAAAAAAAGCAGAATTTTTTTTATTTTGGGGCAAAAAGGCAGAAATTTCTTTTATTTTGGTACAAAATTGACGAAATTTTTCTTACTTTGGGGCAAAAACGCAGAAATTTCCCATATTTTGGGGCAAAACTGCAGAAATTTCCCTTTTTTTGACGTAAAAAGGCTGAAATTCTCCTTATTTGGGGGCAAAAAGGGAGAAATTTTTCTTATTTTGAGGCAAAATTGCAGCAATTTCACTTATTTCAGGGTAATAAGTCAGAAATTTTCCTTATCTTGGGGCAAAAAATACAGAAATTCCCTTTGTTTTGGGGGAAAAAGACAGAAATTCCACTTATTTTGGGGCAAAATTACAGAAATTTCACTTATTTTGGGGCAAAATTGTAGAAATTTCACTTATTTTGGGGCAAAATTTCAGAAATTTCACTTTTTTCAGAAAAAAAAGTAGAAATTTTTCTATTTGGAAGCAAAAAGGCAGAAATTTCTTTTATTTTGGTACAAAATTGCAGAAATTTTTCTTATTTTGGGGCAAAAAGGCAGAAATTTCCCATATTTTATGGCAAAAATGCAGAAATTCCCCTTATTTTGAGGTAAAAAGGCTAAAATTCCCCTTATTTGGGGGCAAAAAGGCAGAAATTTCACTTATTTTGGGCCAAACTTGCGGAAATTTCACTTATTTCAGGGAAAAAAAGGCAGAAATTTTCTTTAATTTGGGGCAAAAAGGCAGAAATTCCTAATATTTTGTGGCAAAAAAGCAGAAATTCCCTTTATTTTGAGGTAAAAAGGGTGAAATTCCCCTTATTTGGGGGTAAAAATGCCGAAATTTCGCTTATTTTGGGGCAAAATTGCAGAAATTTCACTTATTTCAGGGTAATAAGTAAGAAATTTTCCATATTTTGGGGCAAAAAAGACAGAAATTCCCTTTGTTTTGGGGGAAAAAGACAGAAATACCACTTATTTAGAGGCAAAAAAGCAGAAATTTTCCTTATTTTGGAGCAAAAATGAAGAAATTTCCCTTTTTTATGGCAAAAAGGTATGCATTCTTCTTATTTTCGGGCAAAAAGGCAGAAATTCCCCGTATTTTGGAGCAAAATTGCAGAAATTCCCCTAATTGTCGGGCAAAAAGGTAAAAATTTTCTATATGTTGGGGCAAAAAGACAGAAACTCTCCTTATTTTGGGGCGAAACTCAGAAATTCCACTTATTTGGGGCAAAATTCCAGAAATTTACCTTATTTTAGAACAAAATTGCAGAAATTTCACTAATTTTGGGGCAAAATTGCAGAAATTTCACTTATTTCAGGGAAAAAAGGCAGAAATTTTCCTTATTTTGGGGCAAAAAGCAGAAATTCCTAATATTTTGTGGCAAAAATGCAGAAATTCCCCTTATTTTGAGGTAAAAAGGCTGAAATTACCCTTATTTGGGGGCAAAAAGGCAGTAATTTCCCTTATTTTGGGGCAAAATTGAAGAAATTTCAGTTATTTCAGGGTAATAAGTAAGAAATTTTTTTTATTTTGGAAGAAAAAAGACAGAAATTCCCTTTGTTTTGGGGGAAAAAGACAGAAATTCCACTTATTTAGAGTCAAAAAGGCAGAAATTCCCCTTATTTTGAAGCAAAAATGAAGAAATTTCCCTTTTTTATGGCAAAAAGGTATGCATTCTTCTTATTTTCAGGCAAAAAGGCAGAAATTCCCTGTATTTTGAGCAACATTGCAGAAATTCCCCTAATTGTGGGGCAAAAAGGCAGAAATTCCCTATATGTTGGGGCAAAAAGACAGACATTCTTCTTATTTTGGGGCAAAACTGAGAAATTCCACTTATTTTGGGGCAAAATTCCAGAAATTTCCCATATTTTGGGGCCAAATTGCAGAAATTTCACTTATTTTGGGCCAAAATTTCAGAAATTTCACTTATTTCAGAAATAAAATGCAGAAATTTTTTTATTTTGGGGCAAAAAGGCAGAAATTTCCCATATTTTGAAGCAAAAATGCAGAAATTCCCCTTATTTTGAGGTAAAAAGGCTGAAATTCCCCTTATTTGGGGGCAAAAAGGCAGAAATTTCCTTTATTTTGAGGCAAAATTGCAGAAATTTCACTTATTTCAGGGTAATAAGTCAGAAATTTTCCTTATTTTGGGGCAAAAAAGACAGAAATTCCCTTTGTTTTGGGGGAAAAAGACAGAAATTCCACTTATTTAGAGGCAAATGCAGAAATTCCCCTTATTTTGGAGCAAAAATGAAGAAATTTCCCTTTTTTATGGCAAAAAGGTATGCATTCTTCTTATTTTCGGACAAAAAGGCAGAAATTCCCCGTATTTTGGAGCAAAATTGCAGAAATTCCGCTAATTGTGGGGCAAAAAGGCAGAAATTCCCTATATGTTGGGGCAAAAGGACAGAAATTCTCCTTATTTTGTGGCAAAACTCAGAAATACCACTTATTTTGAGGCAAAATTCCAGAAATTTCCCTTATTTTGTGGAAAAATTGCAGAAATTTCACTTATTTTGGGCAAAATTGCAGAAATTTCACTTTTTTCAGAAAAAAGCAGAATTTTTTTTATTTTGGGGCAAAAAGGCAGAAATTTCTTTTATTTTGGTACAAAATTGAAGAAATTTTTCTTATTTTGGGGCAAAAACGCAGAAATTTCCCATATTTTGGGGCAAAACTGCAGAAATTTCCCTTTTTTTGACGTAAAAAGGCTGAAATTCCCCTTATTTGGGGGCAAAAAGGGAGAAATTTTTCTTATTTTGAGGCAAAATTGCAGCAATTTCACTTATTTCAGGGTAATAAGTCAGAAATTTTCCTTATCTTGGGGCAAAAAATACAGAAATTCCCTTTGTTTTGGGGGAAAAAGACAGAAATTCCACTTATTTTGGGGTAAAATTCCAGAAATTTCACTTATTTTGGGGCAAAATTGTAAAAATTTAACTTATTTTGGGGCAAAATTTCAGAAATTTCACTTTTTTCAAAAAAAAAAGAAGAAATTTTTCTATTTGGAAGCAAAAAGGCAGAAATTTCTTTTATTTTGGTACAAAATTGCAGAAATTTTTCTTATTTTGGGGCAAAAAGGCATAAATTTCCCATATTTTAGGGCAAAAATGCCGAAATTCTCTTTATTTTGAGGTAAAAAGACTAAAATTCCCCTTATTTGGGGGCAAAAAGGCAGAAATTTCACTTATTTTGGCCAAACTTGCCGAAATTTCACTTATTTCAGGAAAAAAAAGGCAGAAATTTTCCTTATTTTGGGGCAAAAAGGCAGAAATTCCTAATATTTTGTGGCAAAAATGCAGAAATTCCCCTTATTTTGAGGTAAAAAGGCTGAAATTCCCCTTATTTTGGGGCAAAAAGGCAGAAATTTCCCTTATTTTGGGGCAAAATTGCAAACATTTAACTTATTTCAGGGTAATAAGTCAGAAATTTTCCATATTTTGGGGCAAAAAAGACAGAAATTCCCTTTGTTTTGGGGGAAAAAGACAGAAATACCACTTATTTAGAGGCAAAAAAACAGAAATTTTCCTTATTTTGGAGCAAAAATGAAGAAATTTCCCTTTTTTATGGCAAAAAGGTATGCATTCTTATTATTTTCGGGCAAAAAGTCAGAAATTCCCCGTATTTTGGAGCAAAATTGCAGAAATTCCCCTAATTGTCGGGCAAAAAGGTAAAAATTCCCTATATGTCGGGGCAAAAAGACAGAAATTCTCCTTATTTTGGGGCGAAACTCAGAAATTCCACTTATTTGGGGCAAAATTCCAGAAATTTACCTTATTTTAGAACAAAATTGCAGAAATTTCACTTATTTTGGGGCAAAATTGCAGAAATTTCACTTATTTCAGGGGAAAAAGGCAGAAATTTTTCTTATTTTGGGGCAAAAAGCAGAGATTCCTAATATTATGTGGCAAAAATGCAGAAATTCCCCTTATTTTGAGGTAAAAAGGGTGAAATTACCCTTATTTGGGGGCAAAAAGGCAGTAATTTCCCTTATTTTGGGGCAAAATTGAAGAAATTTCAGTTATTTCAGGGTAATAAGTAAGAAATTTTTTTTTATTTTGGAAGAAAAAAGACAGAAATTCCCTTTGTTTTGGGGAAAAAGACAGAAATTCCACTTATTTAGGGTCAAAAAGGCAGAAATTCCCCTTATTTTGAAGCAAAAATGAAGAAATTTCCCTTTTTTATGGCAAAAAGGTATGCATTCTTCTTATTTTCAGGCAAAAAGGCAGAAATTTTCTGTATTTTGAGCAACATTGCAGAAATTCATCTAATTGTGGGGCAAAAAGGCAGAAATTCCCTATATGTTTGGGCAAAAAGACAGACATTCTTCTTATTTTGGGGCAAAACTGAGAAATTCCACTTATTTTGGGGCAAAATTCCAGAAATTTCCCATATTTTGGGGCCAAATTGCAGAAATTTCACTTATTTTGGGGCAAAATTTCAGAAATTTCACTTATTTCAGGGAAAAAAAGCAGAAATTTTTTTATTTTGGGGCAAAAAGGCAGAAATTTCCCATATTTTTAAGCAAAAATGCAGAAATTCCCCTTATTTTGAGGTAAAAAGGCTGAAATTCCCCTATTTGGGGGCAAAAAGGCAGAAATTTCCTTTATTTTGAGGCAAAATTGCAGAAATTTCACTTATTTCAGGGTAATAAGTCAGAAATTTTCCTTATTTTGGGGCAAAAAAGACAGAAATTCCCTTTGTTTTGGGGGAAAAAGACAGAAATTCCACTTATTTAGAGGCAAATGCAGAAATTCCCCTTATTTTGGAGCAAAAATTAAGAAATTTCCCTTTTTTATGGCAAAAAGGTATGCATTCTTCTTATTTTCGGATAAAAAGGCAGAAATTCCCTGTATTTTGGAGCAAAATTGCAGAAATTCCGCTAATTGTGGGGCAAAAAGGCAGAAATTCCCTATATGTTGGGGCAAAAGGACAGAAATTCTCCTTATTTTGTGGCAAAACTCAGAAATACCACTTATTTTGAGGCAAAATTCCAGAAATTTCCCTTATTTTGTAAAAAAATTGCAGAAATTTCACTTATTTTGGGCAAAATTGCAGAAATTTCACTTATTTCAGAAAAAAAGCAGAATTTTTTTTATTTTGGGGCAAAAAGGCAGAAATTTCTTTTATTTTGGTACAAAATTGACGAAATTTTTCTTATTTTGGGGCAAAAACGCAGAAATTTCCCATATTTTGGGGCAAAACTGCAGAAATTTCCCTTTTTTTGACGTAAAAAGGCTGAAATTCCCCTTATTTGGGGGCAAAAAGGGAGAAATTTTTCTTATTTTGAGGCAAAATTGCAGCAATTTCACTTATTTCAGGGTAATAAGTCAGAAATTTTCCTTATCTTGGGGCAAAAAATACAGAAATTCCCTTTGTTTTAGGGGAAAAAGACAGAAATTCCACTTATTTTGGGGCAAAATTCCAGAAATTTCACTTATTTTGGGGCAAATTTGTAGAAATTTCACTTATTTTGGGGCAAAATTTCAGAAATTTCACTTTTTTCAGAAAAAAAAGTAGAAATTTTTCTATTTGGAAGCAAAAAGGCAGAAATTTCTTTTATTTTGGTACAAAATTGCAGAAATTTTTCTTATTTTGGGGCAAAAAGGCAGAAATTTCCCATATTTTAGGGCAAAAATGCAGAAATTCTCCTTATTTTGAGGTAAAAAGGCTAAAATTCCCCTTATTTGGGGGCAAAAAGGCAGAAATTTCACTTATTTTGGCCAAACTTGTGGAAATTTCACTTATTTCAGGGAAAAAAAGGCAGAAATTTTCCTTATTTTGGGGCAAAAAGGCAGAAATTCCAAATATTTTGTGGCAAAAATGCAGAAATTCTCTTTATTTTGAGGTAAAAAGGGTGAAATTCCCCTTATTTGGGGGTAAAAATGCCGAAATTTCGCTTATTTTGGGGCAAAATTGCAGAAATTTCACTTATTTCAGGGTAATAAGTAAGAAATTTTCCATATTTTGGGGCAAAAAAGACAGAAATTCCCTTTGTTTTGGGGGAAAAAGACAGAAATACCACTTATTTAGAGGCAAAAAAGCAGAAATTTTCCTTATTTTGGAGCAAAAATGAAGAAATTTCCCTTTTTTATGGCAAAAAGGTATGCATTCTTCTTATTTTCGGGCAAAAAGGCAGAAATTCCCCATATTTTGGAGCAAAATTGCAGAAATTCCCCTAATTTTCGGGCAAAAAGGTAGACATTCCCTATATGTTGGGGCAAAAAGACAGAAATTCTCCTTATTTTGGGGCGAAACTCAGAAATTCCACTTATTTGGGGAAAAATTCCAGAAATTTACCTTATTTTAGAACAAAATTGCAGAAATTTCACTTATTTTGGGGCAAAATTGCAGAAATTTCACTTATTTCAGGGAAAAAAGGCAGAAATTTTCCTTATTTTGGGGCAAAAAGCAGAAATTCCTAATATTTTGTGGCAAAAATGCAGAAATTCCCCTTATTTTGAGGTAAAAAGGGTGAAATTACCCTTATTTGGAGGCAAAAAGGCAGTAATTTCCCTTATTTTGGGGCAAAATTGAAGAAATTTCAGTTATTTCAGGGTAATAAGTAAGAATTTTTTTTTATTTTGGAAGAAAAAAGACAGAAATTCCCTTTGTTTTGGGGGAAAAAGACAGAAATTCCACTTATTTAGAGTCAAAAAGGCAGAAATTCCCCTTATTTTGAAGCAAAAATGAAGAAATTTCCCTTTTTTATGGCAAAAAGGTATGCATTCTTCTTATTTTCAGGCAAAAAGGCAGAAATTCCCTGTATTTTGAGCAACATTGCAGAAATTCCCCTAATTGTGGGGCAAAAAGGCAGAAATTCCCTATATGTTGGGGCAAAAAGACAGACATTCTTCTTATTTTGGGGCAAAACTGAGAAATTCCACTTATTTTGTGGCAAAATTCCAGAAATTTCCCATATTTTGGGGCCAAATTGCAGAAATTTCACTTATTTTGGGGCAAAATTTCAGAAATTTCACTTATTTCAGGGAAAAAAAGCAGAAATTTTTTTATTTTGGGGCAAAAATGCAGAAATTTCCCATATTTTGAAGCAAAAATGCAGAAATTCCCCTTATTTTGAGGTAAAAAGGCTGAAATTCCCCTTATTTGGGGGCAAAAAGGCAGAAATTTCCTTTATTTTGAGGCAAAATTGCAGAAATTTCACTTATTTCAGGGTAATAAGTCAGAAATTTTCCTTATTTTGGGGCAAAAAAGACAGAAATTCCCTTTGTTTGGGGGGAAAAAGACAGAAATTACACTTATTTAGAGGCAAATGCAGAAATTCCCCTTATTTTGGAGCAAAAATTAAGAAATTTCCCTTTTTTATGGCAAAAAGGTATGCATTCTTCTTATTTTCGGATAAAAAGGCAGAAATTCCCCGTATTTTGGAGCAAAATTGCAGAAATTCCGCTAATTGTGGGGCAAAAAGGCAGAAATTCCCTATATGTTGGGACAAAAGGACAGAAATTCTCCTTATTTTGTGGCAAAACTCAGAAATACCACTTATTTTGAGGCAAAATTCCAGAAATTTCCCTTATTTTGTGGAAAAATTGCAGAAATTTCACTTATTTTGGGCAAAATTGCAGAAATTTCACTTATTTCAGAAAAAAAGCAGAATTTTTTTTTATTTTGGGGCAAAAAGGCAGAAATTTCTTTTATTTTGGTACAAAATTGAAGAAATTTTTCTTATTTTGGGGCAAAAACGCAGAAATTTCCCATATTTTGGGGCAAAACTGCAGAAATTTCCCTCTTTTTGACGAAAAAGGCTGAAATTCCCCTTATTTGGGGGCAAAAAGCGAGAAATTTTTCTTATTTTGAGGCAAAATTGCAGCAATTTCACTTATTTCAGGGTAATAAGTCAGAAATTTTCCTTATCTTGGTGCAAAAAATACAGAAATTCCCTTTTTTTTAGGGGAAAAAGACAGAAATTCCACTTATTTTGGGGCAAAATTCCAGAAATTTCACTTATTTTGGGGCAAAATTGTAGAAATTTCACTTATTTTGGGGCAAAATTTCAGAAATTTCAATTTTTTCAGAAAAAAAAGTAGAAATTTTTCTATTTGGAAGCAAAAAGGCAGAAATTTCTTTTATTTTGGTACAAAATTGCAGAAATTTTTCTTATTTTGGGGCAAAAAGGCAGAAATTTCCCATATTTAGGGCAAAAATGCAGAAATTCTCCTTATTTTGAGGTAAAAAGGCTAATATTCCCCTTAATTGGGGGCAAAAAGGCAGAAATTTCACTTATTTTGGCCAAACTTGCGGAAATTTCACTTATTTCAGGGAAAAAAAGGCAGAAATTTTCCTTATTTTGGGGAAAAAAGGCAGAAATTCCTAATATTTTGTGGCAAAAATGCAGAAATTCTCTTTATTTTGAGGTAAAAAGGGTGAAATTCCCCTTATTTGGGGATAAATTTGCCGAAATTTCGCTTATTTTGGGGCAAATTTGCAGAAATTTCACTTATTTCAGGGTAATAAGTAAGAAATTTTCCATATTTTGGGGCAAAAAAGACAGAAATTCCCTTTGTTTTGGGGGAAAAAGACAGAAATGCCACTTATTTAGAGGCAAAAAAGCAGAAATTTTTTTTATTTTGGAGCAAAAATGAAGAAATTTCACTTTTTTATGGCAAAAAGGTATGCATTCTTCTTATTTTCGGGCAAAAAGGCAGAAATTCCTCGTATTTTGGAGCAAAATTGCAGATATTCCCCTAATTTTCGGGCAAAAAGGTAGAAATTCCCTATATGTTGGGGCAAAAAGACAGAAATTCTCCTTATTTTGGGGCGAAACTCAGAAATTCCACTTATTTGGGGCAAAATTCCAGAAATTTACCTTATTTTAGAACAAAATTGCAGAAATTTCACTTATTTTGGGGAAAAATTGCAGAAATTTCACTTATTTCAGGGAAAAAAGGCAGAAATTTTCCTTATTTTGGGGCAAAAAGCAGAAATTCCTAATATTTTGTGGCAAAAATGCAGAAATTCTCCATATTTTGAGGTAAAAAGGCTGAAATTACCCTTATTTGGGGGCAAAAAGGCAGTAATTTCCCTTATTTTGGGGCAAAATTGAAGAAATTTCAGTTATTTCAGGGTAATAAGTAAGAATTTTTTTTTATTTTGGAAGAAAAAAGACAGAAATTCCCTTTGTTTTGGGGGAAAAAGACAGAAATTCCACTTATTTAGAGTCAAAAAGGCAGAAATTCCCCTTATTTTGAAGCAAAAATGAAGAAATTTCCCTTTTTTATGGCAAAAAGGTATGCATTCTTCTTATTTTCAGGCAAAAAGGCAGAAATTCCCTGTATTTTGAGCAACATTGCAGAAATTCCCCTAATTGTGGGGCAAAAAGGCAGAAATTCCCTATATGTTGGGGCAAAAAGACAGACATTCTTCTTATTTTGGGGCAAAACTGAGAAATTCCACTTATTTTGTGGCAAAATTCCAGAAATTTCCCATATTTTGGGGCCAAATTGCAGAAATTTCACTTATTTTGGGGCAAAATTTCAGAAATTTCACTTATTTCAGGGAAAAAAAGCAGAAATTTTTTTATTTTGGGGCAAAAATGCAGAAATTTCCCATATTTTGAAGCAAAAATGCAGAAATTCCCCTTATTTTGAGGTAAAAAGGCTGAAATTCCCCTTATTTGGGGGCAAAAAGGCAGAAATTTCCTTTATTTTGAGGCAAAATTGCAGAAATTTCACTTATTTCAGGGTAATAAGTCAGAAATTTTCCTTATTTTGGGGCAAAAAAGACAGAAATTCCCTTTGTTTGGGGGGAAAAAGACAGAAATTACACTTATTTAGAGGCAAATGCAGAAATTCCCCTTATTTTGGAGCAAAAATTAAGAAATTTCCCTTTTTTATGGCAAAAAGGTATGCATTCTTCTTATTTTCGGATAAAAAGGCAGAAATTCCCCGTATTTTGGAGCAAAATTGCAGAAATTCCGCTAATTGTGGGGCAAAAAGGCAGAAATTCCCTATATGTTGGGACAAAAGGACAGAAATTCTCCTTATTTTGTGGCAAAACTCAGAAATACCACTTATTTTGAGGCAAAATTCCAGAAATTTCCCTTATTTTGTGGAAAAATTGCAGAAATTTCACTTATTTTGGGCAAAATTGCAGAAATTTCACTTATTTCAGAAAAAAAGCAGAATTTTTTTTTATTTTGGGGCAAAAAGGCAGAAATTTCTTTTATTTTGGTACAAAATTGAAGAAATTTTTCTTATTTTGGGGCAAAAACGCAGAAATTTCCCATATTTTGGGGCAAAACTGCAGAAATTTCCCTCTTTTTGACGAAAAAGGCTGAAATTCCCCTTATTTGGGGGCAAAAAGCGAGAAATTTTTCTTATTTTGAGGCAAAATTGCAGCAATTTCACTTATTTCAGGGTAATAAGTCAGAAATTTTCCTTATCTTGGTGCAAAAAATACAGAAATTCCCTTTTTTTTAGGGGAAAAAGACAGAAATTCCACTTATTTTGGGGCAAAATTCCAGAAATTTCACTTATTTTGGGGCAAAATTGTAGAAATTTCACTTATTTTGGGGCAAAATTTCAGAAATTTCAATTTTTTCAGAAAAAAAAGTAGAAATTTTTCTATTTGGAAGCAAAAAGGCAGAAATTTCTTTTATTTTGGTACAAAATTGCAGAAATTTTTCTTATTTTGGGGCAAAAAGGCAGAAATTTCCCATATTTAGGGCAAAAATGCAGAAATTCTCCTTATTTTGAGGTAAAAAGGCTAATATTCCCCTTAATTGGGGGCAAAAAGGCAGAAATTTCACTTATTTTGGCCAAACTTGCGGAAATTTCACTTATTTCAGGGAAAAAAAGGCAGAAATTTTCCTTATTTTGGGGAAAAAAGGCAGAAATTCCTAATATTTTGTGGCAAAAATGCAGAAATTCTCTTTATTTTGAGGTAAAAAGGGTGAAATTCCCCTTATTTGGGGATAAATTTGCCGAAATTTCGCTTATTTTGGGGCAAATTTGCAGAAATTTCACTTATTTCAGGGTAATAAGTAAGAAATTTTCCATATTTTGGGGCAAAAAAGACAGAAATTCCCTTTGTTTTGGGGGAAAAAGACAGAAATGCCACTTATTTAGAGGCAAAAAAGCAGAAATTTTTTTTATTTTGGAGCAAAAATGAAGAAATTTCACTTTTTTATGGCAAAAAGGTATGCATTCTTCTTATTTTCGGGCAAAAAGGCAGAAATTCCTCGTATTTTGGAGCAAAATTGCAGATATTCCCCTAATTTTCGGGCAAAAAGGTAGAAATTCCCTATATGTTGGGGCAAAAAGACAGAAATTCTCCTTATTTTGGGGCGAAACTCAGAAATTCCACTTATTTGGGGCAAAATTCCAGAAATTTACCTTATTTTAGAACAAAATTGCAGAAATTTCACTTATTTTGGGGAAAAATTGCAGAAATTTCACTTATTTCAGGGAAAAAAGGCAGAAATTTTCCTTATTTTGGGGCAAAAAGCAGAAATTCCTAATATTTTGTGGCAAAAATGCAGAAATTCTCCATATTTTGAGGTAAAAAGGCTGAAATTACCCTTATTTGGGGGCAAAAAGGCAGTAATTTCCCTTATTTTGGGGCAAAATTGAAGAAATTTCAGTTATTTCAGGGTAATAAGTAAGAATTTTTTTTTATTTTGGAAGAAAAAAGACAGAAATTCCCTTTGTTTTGGGGGAAAAAGACAGAAATTCCACTTATTTAGAGTCAAAAAGGCAGAAATTCCCCTTATTTTGAAGCAAAAATGAAGAAATTTCCCTTTTTTATGGAAAAAGGTATGCATTCTTCTTATTTTCAGGCAAAAAGGCAGAAATTCCCTGTATTTTGAGCAACATTGCAGAAATTCCCCTAATTGTGGGGCAAAAAGGCAGAAATTCCCTATATGTTGGGGCAAAAAGACAGACATTCTTCTTATTTTGGGTCAAAACTGAGAAATTCTACTTATTTTGAGGCAAAATTCCAGAAATTTCCCATATTTTGGGGCCAAATTGCAGAAATTTCACTTATTTTGGGGCAAAATTTCAGAAATTTCACTTATTTCAGGAAAAAAAAGCAGAAATTTTTTTATTTTGGGGCAAAAAGGCAGAAATTTCCCATATTTTGAAGCAAAAATGCAGAAATTCCCCTTATTTTGAGGTAAAAAGGCTGAAATTCCCCTTATTTGGGGGCAAAAAGGCAGAAATTTCCTTTATTTTGGGGCAAAATTGCAGAAATTTCACTTATTTCAGGGTAATAAGTCAGAAATTTTCCTTATTTTGGGGCAAAAAAGACAGAGATTCCCTTTTTTTGGGGGGGAAAAAGACAGAAATTCCACTTATTTAGAGGCAAATGCAGAAATTCCCCTTATTTTGGAGCAAAAATGAAGAAATTTCCCCTTTTTATGGCAAAAAGGTATGCATTCTTCTTATTTTCGGACAAAAAGGCAGAAATTCCCCGTATTTTGGAGCAAAATTGCAGAAATTCCCCTAATTGTGGTGCAAAAATGCAGAAATTCCCTATATGTTGGGGCAAAAAGAGAGAAATTCTCCTTATTTTGTGGCAAAACTCAGAAATACCACTTATTTTGAGGCAAAATTCCAGAAATTTCCTTCATTTTGGGGCAAAATTGCAGAAATTTCACTTATTTTGGGCAAAATTGCAGAAATTTCAATTATTTCAGAAAAAAAGCAGAATTTTTTTATTTTGGGGGAAAAAGGCAGAAATTTCTTTTATTTTGGTACAAAATTGAAGAAATTTTTCTTATTTTGGGGCAAAAACGCAGAAAGTTCCCATATTTTGGGGCAAAAATGCAGAAATTTCCCTTTTTTTGACGTAAAAAGGCTGAAATTCCCCTTATTTGGGGGCAAAAAGTGAGAAATTTTTCTTATTTTGAGACAAAATACAGCAATTTCACTTATTTCAGGGTGATAAGTCAGAAATTTTCCTTATCTTGGGGCAAAAAATACAGAAATTCCCTTTGTTTTGGGGGAAAAAGACAGAAATTCCACTTATTTAGAGGCAAAAATGCAGAAATTCCCCTTATTTTGAAGCAAAAATGAAGATTTCCCATTTTTGTGGCAAAAGGTATACATTCCCCTTATTTTCGGGCTAAAAAGCAAAAATTCCCCGTATTTTGGAGCAAAATTCTAGAAATTCCCCTAATTGTGGGGCAAAAAGGCAGAAATTCCCTATATGTTAGGGCAAAAAGACAGAAATTCTCCTTATTTTGGGGCAAAACTAAGAAATTCCACTTATTTTGGTGCAAAATTTCAGAGATGTCCCTTATTTTGGGGCAAAATTGCAGAAATTTCACTTATTTCAGGTAAAAAAGGCAGAAATTTTCCTTATTTTGGGGCAAAAAGGCAGTAATTCCTAATATTTTGTTGCAAAAATGCAGAAATTCTCCTTATTTTGAGGTAGAAGGGTGAAATTCCTCTTATTTGGGGGCAAAAGGGCAGAAATTTCCCTTATTTTGGGGAAAATTGCAGAAATTTCACTTATTTCAGGGTAATAAGTCAGAAAATTTCTTTATTTTGTTGCAAAAAAGACAGAAATTTTCTTTGTTTTGGGGGAAAAAGAAAGAAACTCCACATATTTAGAGGCAAAAAGCAGAAATTCCCCTTATTTTGGAGCAAAATTACAGAAATTTCCCTTTTTTATGGCAAAAAGGTATGCATTCTTCTTATTTTCTGGCAAAAAGGCAGAAATTCTCTGTATTTTGGAACAAAATTGCAGAAATTAACCTAATTGTGGGGCAAAAAGGCAGAAATTCCCTATATGTTGGGGCAAAAAGACAGAAATTCTCCTTATTTTGGGGCAAAACTCAGAAATTCCACATATTTTGTGGCAAAATTCCAGAAATTTCCCTTATTTTGGGGCATAATTGCAGAAATTGCACTTATTTTGGGACAAAATTGGAGAAATTTCACTTATTTCAGAGAAAAAAGGCAGAAATTTTCCTTATTTTGGGGCAAAAAGGCAGAAATTTCCCATATTTTGGTACAAAATTGCAGAAATTTTTTCTTATTTTTGGCAAAAAGGCAAAAATTTCCCATATTTTGGGGAAAAAAATGCAGAAATTCCCCTTATTTTGAGGTAAAATGCTGAAATTCCCCTTATTTGTGGTTAAAAAACAGAAATTTCTCTAATTTTGGGGCAAAATTGCAGAAACTTCACTTATTTCAGGGTAATAAGTCAGAAATTTTCCTTATTTTGGGGCAAAAAAGACAGAAATTCCCTTTGTTTTGGGGGAAACTGACAGAAATTCCACTTATTTAGAGGCATAAAAGCAAAAATTCCCCTAATTTTAGACAAAAATGAAGAAAATTCCCTTTTTTATGGCAAAAAGGTATGCATTATTATTATTTTCGGACAAAAAAGGCAGAAATTCCCCATATTTTAGAGCAAAATTGCCAAAATTCCCCTAATTGTGGTGCAAAAATGCAGTAATTCCCTATATGTTGGGGCAAAAAGACAGAAATTCTCCTTATTTTAGGGCAAAACTCAGAAATTTAAATTATTTTGGGGCAAAATTGCAGAAATTTCACTTATTTCAGAAAAAAAAAGCAGAAATTTTCTTATTTTGGGGCCATAAGGCAGAAATTTCATTTATTTTGTTACAAAATGCAGAATTTTTTTTATTTTGGGGCAAAAAGGCAGAAATTTCCCATATTTTGGGGTAAAAATGCAGAAATTTCTCTTATTTTGAGGTAAAAGGCTGAAATTCCCGTTATTTGGGGGCAAAAAGGCAGAAATTTCTCTTATTTTTGGGCAAAATTGCAGAAATTTCACTTATTTCAGGGTAATAAGTTAGAAATTTAACTTATTTTGTAGCCAAAAAACAGAAATAACCTTTGTTTTTGGGGGAAAAAGACAGAAATTCCACTTTTTTAGAGGCAAAAAAGCAGAAATTCCCCTTATTTTGGAGCAAAAATGAAGAAATTTCAGTTATTAAGGGCAAAAAGGTATGCATTCTTCTTATTTTTGGGCAAAAAGGCAGAAATTCCCCTTATTTTAGAGCAAAATTGCAGAAATTTCCCAAATTGTGGGGCAAAAATGCAGAAATTCCCAATATGTTGAGGCAAAAATACAGAAATTCCCTTTGTTTTGGGGAAAAAAGACAGAAATTCCACTTATTATGGGGCAAAATTCCAGAAATTTCACTTATTTTGGGGCAAAATTGTAGAAATTTCACTTATTTTGGGGCAAAATTTCAGAAATTTCACTTTTTTCAGAAAAAAAAGTAGAAATTTTTTTATTTGGAAGCAAAATGGCAGAAATTTCTTTTATTTTGGTACAAAATTGCAGAAATTTTTCTTAGTTTGGGGCAAAAAGGCAGAAATTTCCCATATTTTGGGGCAAAAATGCAGAAATTCCCCTTATTTTGAGGTAAAAAGGCTAAAATTCCCCTTATTTGGGGGCAAAAAGGAAGAAATTTCACTTATTTTGGGCCAAAATTGCAGAAATTTCACTTATTTCAGGGAAAAAAGGCAGAAATTTTCCTTATTTTGGGGCAAAAATTCAGAAATTCCTAATATTTTGTGTCAAAAATGCAGAAATTCCCTTTATTTTGAGGTAGAAACGGTGAAATTCCCCTTATTTGGGGGTAAAAAGGCCGAAATTTTCCTTATTTTGGGGCAAAATTGCAGAAATTTCACTTATTTCAGGGTAATAAGTAAGAAATTTTCCATATTTTGGGGCAAAAAAGACAGAAATTCCCTCTGTTTTGGGGGAAAAAAACAGAAATTACACTTATTTAGAGGCAAAAAAGCAGAAATTTTCCTTATTTTGGAGCAAAAATGAAGAAATTTCCCTTTTTTATGGCAAAAAGGTATGCATTCTTCTTATTTTCGGGCAAAAAGGCAGAAATTCCCCGTATTTTGGAGCAAAATTGCAGAAATTCCCCTAATTGTCGGGCAAAAAGGTAGAAATTCCCTATATGTTGGAGCAAAAAGACAGAAATTCTCCTTATTTTGGGGCAAAACTCAGAAATTCCATTTATTTGGGGCAAAATTCCAGAAATTTACCTTATTTTCGGGCAAAATTGCAGAAATTTCACTTCTTTTGGGGCAAAATTGCAAAAATTTCACTTATTTCAGTGAAAAAAGGTAGAAATTTTCCTTATTTTGGAGCAAAAAACAGAAATTCCTAATATTTTGTGGCAAAAAATGCAGAAATTCCCCTTATTTTGAGGTAAAAAGGCTGAAATTCCCCTTATTTGGGGGCAAAAAGGCAGTAATTTCCCTTATTTTGGGGCAAAATTGCAGAAATTTCACTTATTTCAGGGTAATAAGTAAGAAATTTTCCTTATTTTGGAACAAAAAAGACAGAAATTCCCTTTGTTTTGGGGGAAAAAGACAGAAATTCCACTTATTTGGAGTCAAAAAGGCAAAAATTCCCCTTATTTTGGAGCAAAAATGAAGAAATTTCCCTTTTTTATGGCAAAAAGGTATGCATTTTTCTTATTTTCAGGCAAAAAGGCAGAAATTCCCCGTATTTTGAGCAACATTGCAGAAATTCCCCTAATTGTGTGGCAAAAAGGCAGAAATTCCCTATATGTTTGGGCAAAAAGACAGACATTCTTCTTATTTTGTAGCAAAACTATGAAATTTCACTTATTTGGGGGCAAAATTTCAGAAATTTCCATATTTTGGGGCCAAATTGCAGAAATTTCACTTATTTTGGGGCAAAATTTCAGAAATTTCACTTATTTCAAGGAAAAAAAGCAAAAATTTTCTTATTTTGGGGCAAAAAGGCAGAAATTTCCCATATTTTGAAGCAAAAATGCAGAAATTTTCCGTATTTTGAGGTAAAAAGGCTGAAATTCCCCTTATTTGGGGGCAAAAAGGCAGAAATTTCTCTTATTTTGAGGCAAAATTGCCGAAATTTCATTACTTCAGGGTAATAAATCAGAAATTTTCTTTATTTTGGGGCAAAAAATAAAGAAATTCCCTTTGTTTTGGGGGAAAAAACAGAAATTCGAATTATTTAGAGTAAGAAAGCATAAATTCTTCTTATTTTAGAGCAAAAATGAAAAAATTTCCTTTTTTTATGGCAAAAAGGTATGCATTCTTCTTATTTTCAGACAAAAAGGCAGAAATTCCTCGTATTTTGGAGCAAAATTGCAGAAATTCCCCTTATTGTGGCGCAAAAAGGCAGAAATTTATTATATGTTGGGCCAAAAAAACAGAAATTCTCCTATTTTATGGCAAAACTCAGAAATTTCACTTATTTTCGGGTAAAATTGCAGAAATTTCAGTTATTTCAGAAAAAAAAGCAGAAATTTTCTTATTTTGGGGCAAAAAGGCAGAAATTTCTTTTATTTTGGTACAAAATTGCAGAAATTGTTCTTATTTTGGGGCAAAAAGGCAGAAATTTCTTTTATTTTGGTGCAAAAATGCAGAAATTCCTTTTATTTTGGGGTAAAAAGTCTGAAATTCCCTTATTTGGAGGCAAAAAAGAAGAAATTTCACTTATTTTGGGGCAAAATTGCAGAAATTTCACTTATTTCAGGGAAAAAAGTCAGAAATTTTCCTTATTTTGGGCCAAAGAGACAGAAATTCCTTTTGTTTTGGGGAAAAAAGACAGAAATTCCACTTATTTAGAGGCAAAAAAGCAGAAAATCTTCTCATTTTGAAGCAAAAATGAAGAAATTTCCCTTTTTTATGGCAAAAAGGTATGAATTCTACTTATTTTCGGGCAAAAAGGCAGAAATTCCCCGTATTTTGGAGCAAAATTGAAGAAATTCCCCTAATTGTGGGGCAACAAGGCAGAAATTCCCTATATGTTGGGGCAAAAAGGCAGAAATTCTCCTTATTTTGGGGCAAAACTCAGAAATACCACTTATTTTGGGGCAAAATTCCAGAAATTTCCCTTATTTTGGGGAAAAATTGCTGAAATTTCACTTATTTTGGGCAAAATTGCAGAAATTTCACTTATTTCAGAAAAAAAGCAGAAATTTTTTATTTTGGGGCAAAAGGCAGAAATTTCTTTTATTTTGGTACAAAATTGAAGAAATTTTTTTTATTTTGGGGCAAAAACGCAGAAATTTCCCATATTTTGGGGCAAAAATGCAGAAATTTTCCTTATTTTGACGTAAAAAGGATGAAATTCCCATTATTTGGGGGCAAAGAGAGAGAAACTTTTTTTATTTTGAGGCAAAATTGCAGCAATTTCACTTATTTCAGGGTAATAAGTCAGAAATTTTCCTTATCTTGGGGCAAAAAATACAGAAATTTCCTTTGTTTTGGGGGAAAAAGACAGTAATTACACTTATTTAGAGGCAAAAAAAAAATTTTCCTTATTTTGGAGCAAAAATGAAGAAATTTCCCTTTTTTATGGCAAAAAGGTATGCATTCTTCTTATTTTCGGGCAAAAAGGCAGAAATGCCCCGTATTTTGGAGCAAAATTGCAGAAATTCCCCTAATTGTCGGGCAAAAAGGTAGAAATTCCCTATATGTTGGGGCAAAAAGACAGAAATTCTCCTTATTTTGGGGCAAAACTCAGAAATTCCACTTATTTGGGGCAAAATTCCAGAAATTTACCTTATTTTATGGCAAAATTGCAGAAATTTCACATATTTTGGGGCAAAATTGCAGAAATTTCACTTATTTCAGGGAAAAAAGGCAGAAATTTTCCTTATTTTGGGGCAAAAAACAGAAATTCCTACTACTTTGTGGCAAAAATGCAGAAATTCCCTTTATTTTGAGGTAAAAAGGCTGAAATTTCCCTTATTTGGGGGCAAAAAGGCAGTAATTTCCCTTATTTTAGGGCAAAATTGCAGATATTTCACTTATTTCAGGGTAATAAGTAAGAAATTTTCCTTATTTTGGAACAAAAAAGACAGAAATTCCCTTTGTTTTAGGGGAAAAAGACAGAAATTCCTCTTATTTAGAGTCAAAAAGGCAGAAATTCCCTTTATTTTGGAGCAAAAATGAAGAAATTTCCCTTTTTTATGGCAAAAAGGTATGCATTCTTCTTATTTTCAGACAAAAAGGCAGAAATTCCCCGTATTTTGAGCAACATTGCAGAAATTCCCCTAATTGTGGGGCAAAAAGGCAGAAATTCCCTATATGTTGGGGCAAAAAGACAGACATTCTTCTTATTTTGGGGCAAAACTGAGAAATTCCACTTATTTTGGGGCAAAATTCCAGAAATTTCCCATATTTTGGGGCCAAATTGCAGAAATTTCACTTATTTCAAGGAAAAAAAGCAAAAATTTTCTTATTTTGGGGCAAAAAGGCAGAAATTTCCCATATTTTGAAGCAAAAATGCAGAAATTCCCCTTATTTTGAGGTAAAAAGGCTGAAATTCCCCTTATTTGGGGGCAAAAAGGCAGAAATTTCTCTTATTTTGAGGCAAAATTGCAGAAATTTCACTTATTTCAGGGTAAGAAATCAGAAATTTTTTTTTATTTTGTGGCAAAAAAGACAGAAATTCTCTTTGTTTTGGGGGAAAAAACAGAAATCCGAATTATTTAGAGAAAAAAAGCAGAAATTCTTCTTATTTTGGAGCAAAAATGAAAAATTTTCTCTTTTTTATGGCAAAAAGGTATGCATTCTTCTTATTTTCAGACAAAAAGGCAGAAATTCCCCGTATTTTGGTGCAAAATTGCAGAAATTTTCCTAATTGTGGGGCAAAAAAGCAGAAATTCCTTATGTTGGGGCAAAAAAACAGAAATTCTCTTTATTTTGTGGCAAAACTCAGATATTTCACTTATTTTGGGGCAAAATTGCAAAAATTTCAGTTATTTTAGAAAAAAAAGCAGAAATTTTCTTATTTTGGGGCAAAAATGCAGAAATTTCTTTTATTTTGGTACAAAATTGCAGAAATTTTCCTTATTTTGGGGCAAAAAGGAAGAAATTTCCCATATTTTGGGGCAAAAATGCAAAAATTCCTCTTATTTTGGGGTAAAAACTCTGAAATTCCCTTATTTGGGGGCAAAAAATCAGAAATTTAACTTATTTTGGGTCAAAATTGCAAAAATTTCACTTATTTCAGGGAAAAAAGTCAGAAATTTTCCTTATATTGGGGCAAAAAGACAGAAATTCCTTTTGTTTTTGGGAAAAAAGACAGAAATTCCACTTATTTAGAGGCAAAAAAGCAGAAATTCCCATTTTGGAGCAAAAATGAAGAAATTTCCCTTTTTATGGCAAAAAGGTATGCATTTTTCTTATTTACGGGCAAAAAGGCAGAAATTCCCCATATTTTGGAGCAAAATTGCAGAAATTCCCCTAATTGTGGGGCAAAAAGGCAGAAATTCCCTCTATGTTGGGTCAAAAAGACAGAAATTCTCCTTATTTTGGGGCAAAACTCAGAAATACCACTTATTTTGGGGCAAAATTCCAGAAATTCCCCTTATTTTGGGGCAAAATTGCAGAAATTTCACTTATTTTGGAGCAAAAATTAAGAAATTTCACTTATTTCAGAATAAAACAGAAATTTTTTTATTTTGGGGCAAAAAGGCAGAAATTTCTTGTATTTTGGTACAAAATTGAAGAAATTTTTCTTATTTTGGGGCAAAAACGCAGAAATTTCCCATATTTTGGGGCAAAAATGCAGAAATTTTTCTTATTTTGACGTAAAAAGACTGAAATTCCCCTTATTTGGCGGCAAAAAGGGAGAAATTTTTCTTATTTTGAGGCAAAATTTCAGCAATTTCACTTATTTAAGGGTAATAAATCAGAAATTTTCCTTATCTTGGGGCAAAAAATACAGAAATTCTTTTTGTTTTGGGGGAAAAAGACAGAAATTCCACTTATTTAGAGGCAAAAAAGAAGAAATTCCCTTATTTTGGAGCAAAAATGAAGAAATTTCATTTTTTTGTGGCAAAAGGTATACATTCCCCTAATTTTCGGGCTAAAAAGCAGAAATTCCCCGTATTTTGGAGCAAAATTCTAGAAATTCCCCTAATTGTGGGGTAAAAAGGCAGAAATTCCCTATATGTTAGGGCAAAAAGACAGAAATTCTCCTTATTTTGGTGCAAAACTCAGAAATTCCACTTATTTTGGGGCAAAATTCCAGAGATTTCCCTTATTTTGGGACAAAATTGCAGAAATTTCACTTATTTTGGGGCAAAATTGCAGAAATTTCATTTATTTCAGGGAAAAAATGCAGAAATTTTCCTTATTTTGGGGCAAAAAGGCAGAAATTCCTAATATTTTGTTGCAAAAATGCAAAATTCCCCTTATTTTGAGGTAAAAGGGAGAAATTCCCCTTATTTGGGGGCAAAAAGACTAAAATTTCCCTTATTTTGTGGCAAAATTGCAGAAATTTCCCTTATTTCAGAGTAATAAGTCAGAAAATTTCCTTATTTTGTTGCAAAAAAGACAGAAATTCCTTTTGTTTTGGGGGAAAAAGAGAGAAATTCGACATATGTATAGGCAAAAAGCAGAAATTCCCCTTATTTTGGAGCAAAATTACAGAAATTTCCCTTTTTTATCGCAAAAAGGTATGCATTCTTCTTATTTTCGGGCAAAAAGGCAGAAATTCCCTATATGTTGGGGCAAAAACACAGAAATTCTCCTTATTTTGGGGCAAAACTCAGAAATTCCACTTATTTTGGGGCAAAATTCCAGAAATTTCCCTTATTTTGGGGCAAAATTGCAGAAATTTCACTTATTTTGGGACAAAATTGGAGAAATTTCACTTATTTCAGGGAAAAAAGGCAGAAATTTTCCTTATTTTGGGGCAAAAAGGCAGAAATTTCCCATATTTTGGTACAAAATTGCAGAAATTTTTCTTATTTTGGGCAAAAAGTCAGAAATTTCCCATATTTTGGGGCAAAAATGCAGAAATTTCCTTTATTTTGAGGTAAAAAGGCTGAAATTCCCCTTATTTGAGGGTAAAAAAGCAGAAATTTCCCTTACTTTTGTGCAAATTTGTAGAAATTTCACTTATTTCAGGGTAATAATTCAGAAATTTTCCTTATTTTGGGGCAAAAAAGACAGAAATACCCTTTGTTTTGGGGGAAAAAGACAGAAATTCCACTTATTTAGAGGCATAAAAGCAGAAATTCTCCTCATTTTGGACAAAAATGAAGAAATTTCCCTTTTTTATGGCAAAAAGGTATGCATTCTTATTATTTTCGGACAAAAAAGGCAGAAATTCCCCGTATTTTGGAGCAAAATTGCAGAAATTCCCCAAATTGTGGGGCAAAAATGCAGTAATTCCCTATATGTTGGGGCAAAAAGACAGAAATTCTCCTTATTTTAGGGCAAAACTCAGAAATTTAACTTATTTTGGGGCAAAATTGCAGAAATTTCACTTATTTCAGAAAAAAAAGCAGAAATTTTCTTATTTTGGGGCCAAAAGCCTGAAATTTCTTTTATTTTGTAACAAAATTGCAGAATTTTTTTTTATTTTGGGGCAAAAATGCAGAAATTTCCCATATTTTGGGGCAATAATGCAGAAATTTCTCTTATTTTGAAGTAAAAGGCTGAAATTCCCCTTATTTGGGGGCAAAAAGGCAGAAATTTCTCTTATTTGGGGCAAAATTGCAGAAATTTCACTTATTTCAGGGTAATAAGTCAGAAATTTTTCTTATTTTGGGGCCAAAAAACAGAAATAAACTTTGTTTTGGGGGAAAAGGACAGAAATTCCACTTTTTTAGAGGCAAAAAAGCAGAAATTCCCTTTATTTTGGAGCAAAAATAAAGAAATTTCACCTTTTAAATGCAAAAAGGTATGCATTCTTCTTATTTTTGGGCAAAAAAGCAGAAATTCCCCTTATTTTGGAGCAAAATTGCAGAAATTTTCCAAATTGTGGGGCAAAAATGCAGAAATTCTCCTTATTTTGGGGGAAAACACAGAAATTCCACTTATTTTGGAGCAAAATTCCAAAAATTTCACTTATTTTTGGGAAAAAGGCTGAAATTTCTTTCATTTTGTTACAAAATTTTAGAAATTTTTCTTATTTTGTAGCAAAAATCAGAAATTTCCCATATTATGGGGCAAAAATGCAGAAATTCCCCTTATTTTGAGATAAAAAAGCTGAAATTCCCCTTAATTGGGGGCAAACAGGCAGAAATTTCCTTATTTTGTGACAAAATTGAAAAAATTTCACTTATTTAAGGGTAATAAGTCAGAAATTTTCCTTATTTTGGGACAAAAGGCAGAAATTCCTAATATTTTGTGGCAAAAATGCAGAAATTCCCCTTATTTTGAGATAAAAAGGCTGAAATTCCCCTTATTTGGGGGCAAAAAGCGAGAAATTTTTCTTATTTTGAGGCAAAATTGCAGCAATTTCACTTATTTCAGGGTAATAAGTCAGAAATTTTCCTTATCTTGGTGCAAAAAATACAGAAATTCCCTTTGTTTTAGGGGAAAAAGACAGAAATTCCACTTATTTTGGGGCAAAATTCCAGAAATTTCACTTATTTTGGGGCAAAATTGTAGAAATTTCACTTATTTTGGGGCAAAATTTCAGAAATTTCAATTTTTTCAGAAAAAAAAGTAGAAATTTTTCTATTTGGAAGCAAAAAGGCAGAAATTTCTTTTATTTTGGTACAAAATTGCAGAAATTTTTCTTATTTTGGGGCAAAAAGGCAGAAATTTCCCATATTTAGGGCAAAAATGCAGAAATTCTCCTTATTTTGAGGTAAAAAGGCTAATATTCCCCTTAATTGGGGGCAAAAAGGCAGAAATTTCACTTATTTTGGCCAAACTTGCGGAAATTTCACTTATTTCAGGGAAAAAAAGGCAGAAATTTTCCTTATTTTGGGGAAAAAAGGCAGAAATTCCTAATATTTTGTGGCAAAAATGCAGAAATTCTCTTTATTTTGAGGTAAAAAGGGTGAAATTCCCCTTATTTGGGGGTAAAAATGCCGAAATTTCGCTTATTTTGGGGCAAATTTGCAGAAATTTCACTTATTTCAGGGTAATAAGTAAGAAATTTTCCATATTTTGGGGCAAAAAAGAAAGAAATTCCCTTTGTTTTGGGGGAAAAAGACAGAAATGCCACTTATTTAGAGGCAAAAAAGCAGAAATTTTTTTTATTTTGGAGCAAAAATGAAGAAATTTCCCTTTTTTATGGCAAAAAGGTATGCATTCTTCTTATTTTCGGGCAAAAAGGCAGAAATTCCTCGTATTTTGGAGCAAAATTGCAGATATTCCCCTAATTTTCGGGCAAAAAGGTAGAAATTCCCTATATGTTGGGGCAAAAAGACAGAAATTCTCCTTATTTTGGGGTGAAACTCAGAAATTCCACTTATTTGGGGCAAAATTCCAGAAATTTACCTTATTTTAGAACAAAATTGCAGAAATTTCACTTATTTTGGGGAAAAATTGCAGAAATTTCACTTATTTCAGGGAAAAAAGGCAGAAATTTTCCTTATTTTGGGGCAAAAAGCAGAAATTCCTAATATTTTGTGGCAAAAATGCAGAAATTCCCCATATTTTGAGGTAAAAAGGCTGAAATTACCCTTATTTGGGGGCAAAAAGGCAGTAATTTCCCTTATTTTGGGGCAAAATTGAAGAAATTTCAGTTATTTCAGGGTAATAAGTAAGAATTTTTTTTTATTTTGGAAGAAAAAAGACAGAAATTCCCTTTGTTTTGGGGGAAAAATACAGAAATTCCACTTATTTAGAGTCAAAAAGGCAGAAATTCCCCTTATTTTGAAGCAAAAATGAAGAAATTTCCCTTTTTTATGGAAAAAGGTATGCATTCTTCTTATTTTCAGGCAAAAAGGCAGAAATTCCCTGTATTTTGAGCAACATTGCAGAAATTCCCCTAATTGTGGGGCAAAAAGGCAGAAATTCCCTATATGTTGGGGCAAAAAGACAGACATTCTTCTTATTTTGGGTCAAAACTGAGAAATTCTACTTATTTTGAGGCAAAATTCCAGAAATTTCCCATATTTTGGGGCCAAATTGCAGAAATTTCACTTATTTTGGGGCAAAATTTCAGAAATTTCACTTATTTCAGGAAAAAAAAGCAGAAATTTTTTTATTTTGGGGCAAAAAGGCAGAAATTTCCCATATTTTGAAGCAAAAATGCAGAAATTCCCCTTATTTTGAGGTAAAAAGGCTGAAATTCCCCTTATTTGGGGGCAAAAAGGCAGAAATTTCCTTTATTTTGGGGCAAAATTGCAGAAATTTCACTTATTTCAGGGTAATAAGTCAGAAATTTTCCTTATTTTGGGGCAAAAAAGACAGAAATTCCCTTTTTTTGGGGGGGAAAAAGACAGAAATTCCACTTATTTAGAGGCAAATGCAGAAATTCCCCTTATTTTGGAGCAAAAATGAAGAAATTTCCCCTTTTTATGGCAAAAAGGTATGCATTCTTCTTATTTTCGGACAAAAAGGCAGAAATTCCCCGTATTTTGGAGCAAAATTGCAGAAATTCCCCTAATTGTGGTGCAAAAATGCAGAAATTCCCTATATGTTGGGGCAAAAAGAGAGAAATTCTCCTTATTTTGTGGCAAAACTCAGAAATACCACTTATTTTGAGGCAAAATTCCAGAAATTTCCTTCATTTTGGGGCAAAATTGCAGAAATTTCACTTATTTTGGGCAAAATTGCAGAAATTTCAATTATTTCAGAAAAAAAGCAGAATTTTTTTATTTTGGGGGAAAAAGGCAGAAATTTCTTTTATTTTGGTACAAAATTGAAGAAATTTTTCTTATTTTGGGGCAAAAACGCAGAAAGTTCCCATATTTTGGGGCAAAAATGCAGAAATTTCCCTTTTTTTGACGTAAAAAGGCTGAAATTCCCCTTATTTGGGGGCAAAAAGTGAGAAATTTTTCTTATTTTGAGACAAAATACAGCAATTTCACTTATTTCAGGGTGATAAGTCAGAAATTTTCCTTATCTTGGGGCAAAAAATACAGAAATTCCCTTTGTTTTGGGGGAAAAAGACAGAAATTCCACTTATTTAGAGGCAAAAATGCAGAAATTCCCCTTATTTTGAAGCAAAAATGAAGATTTCCCATTTTTGTGGCAAAAGGTATACATTCCCCTTATTTTCGGGCTAAAAAGCAAAAATTCCCCGTATTTTGGAGCAAAATTCTAGAAATTCCCCTAATTGTGGGGCAAAAAGGCAGAAATTCCCTATATGTTAGGGCAAAAAGACAGAAATTCTCCTTATTTTGGGGCAAAACTAAGAAATTCCACTTATTTTGGTGCAAAATTTCAGAGATGTCCCTTATTTTGGGGCAAAATTGCAGAAATTTCACTTATTTCAGGTAAAAAAGGCAGAAATTTTCCTTATTTTGGGGCAAAAAGGCAGTAATTCCTAATATTTTGTTGCAAAAATGCAGAAATTCTCCTTATTTTGAGGTAGAAGGGTGAAATTCCTCTTATTTGGGGGCAAAAGGGCAGAAATTTCCCTTATTTTGGGGAAAATTGCAGAAATTTCACTTATTTCAGGGTAATAAGTCAGAAAATTTCTTTATTTTGTTGCAAAAAAGACAGAAATTTTCTTTGTTTTGGGGGAAAAAGAAAGAAACTCCACATATTTAGAGGCAAAAAGCAGAAATTCCCCTTATTTTGGAGCAAAATTACAGAAATTTCCCTTTTTTATGGCAAAAAGGTATGCATTCTTCTTATTTTCTGGCAAAAAAGGCAGAAATTCTCTGTATTTTGGAACAAAATTGCAGAAATTAACCTAATTGTGGGGCAAAAAGGCAGAAATTCCCTATATGTTGGGGCAAAAAGACAGAAATTCTCCTTATTTTGGGGCAAAACTCAGAAATTCCACATATTTTGTGGCAAAATTCCAGAAATTTCCCTTATTTTGGGGCATAATTGCAGAAATTGCACTTATTTTGGGACAAAATTGGAGAAATTTCACTTATTTCAGAGAAAAAAGGCAGAAATTTTCCTTATTTTGGGGCAAAAAGGCAGAAATTTCCCATATTTTGGTACAAAATTGCAGAAATTTTTTCTTATTTTTGGCAAAAAGGCAAAAATTTCCCATATTTTGGGGAAAAAAATGCAGAAATTCCCCTTATTTTGAGGTAAAATGCTGAAATTCCCCTTATTTGTGGTTAAAAAACAGAAATTTCTCTAATTTTGGGGCAAAATTGCAGAAACTTCACTTATTTCAGGGTAATAAGTCAGAAATTTTCCTTATTTTGGGGCAAAAAAGACAGAAATTCCCTTTGTTTTGGGGGAAACTGACAGAAATTCCACTTATTTAGAGGCATAAAAGCAAAAATTCCCCTAATTTTAGACAAAAATGAAGAAAATTCCCTTTTTTATGGCAAAAAGGTATGCATTATTATTATTTTCGGACAAAAAAGGCAGAAATTCCCCATATTTTAGAGCAAAATTGCCAAAATTCCCCTAATTGTGGTGCAAAAATGCAGTAATTCCCTATATGTTGGGGCAAAAAGACAGAAATTCTCCTTATTTTAGGGCAAAACTCAGAAATTTAAATTATTTTGGGGCAAAATTGCAGAAATTTCACTTATTTCAGAAAAAAAAAGCAGAAATTTTCTTATTTTGGGGCCATAAGGCAGAAATTTCATTTATTTTGTTACAAAATGCAGAATTTTTTTTATTTTGGGGCAAAAAGGCAGAAATTTCCCATATTTTGGGGTAAAAATGCAGAAATTTCTCTTATTTTGAGGTAAAAGGCTGAAATTCCCGTTATTTGGGGGCAAAAAGGCAGAAATTTCTCTTATTTTTGGGCAAAATTGCAGAAATTTCACTTATTTCAGGGTAATAAGTTAGAAATTTAACTTATTTTGTAGCCAAAAAACAGAAATAACCTTTGTTTTTGGGGGAAAAAGACAGAAATTCCACTTTTTTAGAGGCAAAAAAGCAGAAATTCCCCTTATTTTGGAGCAAAAATGAAGAAATTTCAGTTATTAAGGGCAAAAAGGTATGCATTCTTCTTATTTTTGGGCAAAAAGGCAGAAATTCCCCTTATTTTAGAGCAAAATTGCAGAAATTTCCCAAATTGTGGGGCAAAAATGCAGAAATTCCCAATATGTTGAGGCAAAAATACAGAAATTCCCTTTGTTTTGGGGAAAAAAGACAGAAATTCCACTTATTATGGGGCAAAATTCCAGAAATTTCACTTATTTTGGGGCAAAATTGTAGAAATTTCACTTATTTTGGGGCAAAATTTCAGAAATTTCACTTTTTTCAGAAAAAAAAGTAGAAATTTTTTTATTTGGAAGCAAAATGGCAGAAATTTCTTTTATTTTGGTACAAAATTGCAGAAATTTTTCTTAGTTTGGGGCAAAAAGGCAGAAATTTCCCATATTTTGGGGCAAAAATGCAGAAATTCCCCTTATTTTGAGGTAAAAAGGCTAAAATTCCCCTTATTTGGGGGCAAAAAGGAAGAAATTTCACTTATTTTGGGCCAAAATTGCAGAAATTTCACTTATTTCAGGGAAAAAAGGCAGAAATTTTCCTTATTTTGGGGCAAAAATTCAGAAATTCCTAATATTTTGTGTCAAAAATGCAGAAATTCCCTTTATTTTGAGGTAGAAACGGTGAAATTCCCCTTATTTGGGGGTAAAAAGGCCGAAATTTTCCTTATTTTGGGGCAAAATTGCAGAAATTTCACTTATTTCAGGGTAATAAGTAAGAAATTTTCCATATTTTGGGGCAAAAAAGACAGAAATTCCCTCTGTTTTGGGGGAAAAAAACAGAAATTACACTTATTTAGAGGCAAAAAAGCAGAAATTTTCCTTATTTTGGAGCAAAAATGAAGAAATTTCCCTTTTTTATGGCAAAAAGGTATGCATTCTTCTTATTTTCGGGCAAAAAGGCAGAAATTCCCCGTATTTTGGAGCAAAATTGCAGAAATTCCCCTAATTGTCGGGCAAAAAGGTAGAAATTCCCTATATGTTGGAGCAAAAAGACAGAAATTCTCCTTATTTTGGGGCAAAACTCAGAAATTCCATTTATTTGGGGCAAAATTCCAGAAATTTACCTTATTTTCGGGCAAAATTGCAGAAATTTCACTTCTTTTGGGGCAAAATTGCAAAAATTTCACTTATTTCAGTGAAAAAAGGTAGAAATTTTCCTTATTTTGGAGCAAAAAACAGAAATTCCTAATATTTTGTGGCAAAAAATGCAGAAATTCCCCTTATTTTGAGGTAAAAAGGCTGAAATTCCCCTTATTTGGGGGCAAAAAGGCAGTAATTTCCCTTATTTTGGGGCAAAATTGCAGAAATTTCACTTATTTCAGGGTAATAAGTAAGAAATTTTCCTTATTTTGGAACAAAAAAGACAGAAATTCCCTTTGTTTTGGGGGAAAAAGACAGAAATTCCACTTATTTGGAGTCAAAAAGGCAAAAATTCCCCTTATTTTGGAGCAAAAATGAAGAAATTTCCCTTTTTTATGGCAAAAAGGTATGCATTTTTCTTATTTTCAGGCAAAAAGGCAGAAATTCCCCGTATTTTGAGCAACATTGCAGAAATTCCCCTAATTGTGTGGCAAAAAGGCAGAAATTCCCTATATGTTTGGGCAAAAAGACAGACATTCTTCTTATTTTGTAGCAAAACTATGAAATTTCACTTATTTGGGGGCAAAATTTCAGAAATTTCCATATTTTGGGGCCAAATTGCAGAAATTTCACTTATTTTGGGGCAAAATTTCAGAAATTTCACTTATTTCAAGGAAAAAAAGCAAAAATTTTCTTATTTTGGGGCAAAAAGGCAGAAATTTCCCATATTTTGAAGCAAAAATGCAGAAATTTTCCGTATTTTGAGGTAAAAAGGCTGAAATTCCCCTTATTTGGGGGCAAAAAGGCAGAAATTTCTCTTATTTTGAGGCAAAATTGCCGAAATTTCATTACTTCAGGGTAATAAATCAGAAATTTTCTTTATTTTGGGGCAAAAAATAAAGAAATTCCCTTTGTTTTGGGGGAAAAAACAGAAATTCGAATTATTTAGAGTAAGAAAGCATAAATTCTTCTTATTTTAGAGCAAAAATGAAAAAATTTCCTTTTTTTATGGCAAAAAGGTATGCATTCTTCTTATTTTCAGACAAAAAGGCAGAAATTCCTCGTATTTTGGAGCAAAATTGCAGAAATTCCCCTTATTGTGGCGCAAAAAGGCAGAAATTTATTATATGTTGGGCCAAAAAAACAGAAATTCTCCTATTTTATGGCAAAACTCAGAAATTTCACTTATTTTCGGGTAAAATTGCAGAAATTTCAGTTATTTCAGAAAAAAAAGCAGAAATTTTCTTATTTTGGGGCAAAAAGGCAGAAATTTCTTTTATTTTGGTACAAAATTGCAGAAATTGTTCTTATTTTGGGGCAAAAAGGCAGAAATTTCTTTTATTTTGGTGCAAAAATGCAGAAATTCCTTTTATTTTGGGGTAAAAAGTCTGAAATTCCCTTATTTGGAGGCAAAAAAGAAGAAATTTCACTTATTTTGGGGCAAAATTGCAGAAATTTCACTTATTTCAGGGAAAAAAGTCAGAAATTTTCCTTATTTTGGGCCAAAGAGACAGAAATTCCTTTTGTTTTGGGGAAAAAAGACAGAAATTCCACTTATTTAGAGGCAAAAAAGCAGAAAATCTTCTCATTTTGAAGCAAAAATGAAGAAATTTCCCTTTTTTATGGCAAAAAGGTATGAATTCTACTTATTTTCGGGCAAAAAGGCAGAAATTCCCCGTATTTTGGAGCAAAATTGAAGAAATTCCCCTAATTGTGGGGCAACAAGGCAGAAATTCCCTATATGTTGGGGCAAAAAGGCAGAAATTCTCCTTATTTTGGGGCAAAACTCAGAAATACCACTTATTTTGGGGCAAAATTCCAGAAATTTCCCTTATTTTGGGGAAAAATTGCTGAAATTTCACTTATTTTGGGCAAAATTGCAGAAATTTCACTTATTTCAGAAAAAAAGCAGAAATTTTTTATTTTGAGGCAAAAGGCAGAAATTTCTTTTATTTTGGTACAAAATTGAAGAAATTTTTTTTATTTTGGGGCAAAAACGCAGAAATTTCCCATATTTTGGGGCAAAAATGCAGAAATTTTCCTTATTTTGACGTAAAAAGGATGAAATTCCCATTATTTGGGGGCAAAGAGAGAGAAACTTTTTTTATTTTGAGGCAAAATTGCAGCAATTTCACTTATTTCAGGGTAATAAGTCAGAAATTTTCCTTATCTTGGGGCAAAAAATACAGAAATTTCCTTTGTTTTGGGGGAAAAAGACAGTAATTACACTTATTTAGAGGCAAAAAAAAAATTTTCCTTATTTTGGAGCAAAAATGAAGAAATTTCCCTTTTTTATGGCAAAAAGGTATGCATTCTTCTTATTTTCGGGCAAAAAGGCAGAAATGCCCCGTATTTTGGAGCAAAATTGCAGAAATTCTCCTAATTGTCGGGCAAAAAGGTAGAAATTCCCTATATGTTGGGGCAAAAAGACAGAAATTCTCCTTATTTTGGGGCAAAACTCAGAAATTCCACTTATTTGGGGCAAAATTCCAGAAATTTACCTTATTTTATGGCAAAATTGCAGAAATTTCACATATTTTGGGGCAAAATTGCAGAAATTTCACTTATTTCAGGGAAAAAAGGCAGAAATTTTCCTTATTTTGGGGCAAAAAACAGAAATTCCTACTACTTTGTGGCAAAAATGCAGAAATTCCCTTTATTTTGAGGTAAAAAGGCTGAAATTTCCCTTATTTGGGGGCAAAAAGGCAGTAATTTCCCTTATTTTAGGGCAAAATTGCAGAAATTTCACTTATTTCAGGGTAATAAGTAAGAAATTTTCCTTATTTTGGAACAAAAAAGACAGAAATTCCCTTTGTTTTAGGGGAAAAAGACAGAAATTCCTCTTATTTAGAGTCAAAAAGGCAGAAATTCCCTTTATTTTGGAGCAAAAATGAAGAAATTTCCCTTTTTTATGGCAAAAAGGTATGCATTCTTCTTATTTTCAGACAAAAAGGCAGAAATTCCCCGTATTTTGAGCAACATTGCAGAAATTCTTCTAATTGTGGGGCAAAAAGGCAGAAATTCCCTATATGTTGGGGCAAAAAGACAGACATTCTTCTTATTTTGGGGCAAAACTGAGAAATTCCACTTATTTTGGGGCAAAATTCCAGAAATTTCCCATATTTTGGGGCCAAATTGCAGAAATTTCACTTATTTCAAGGAAAAAAAGCAAAAATTTTCTTATTTTGGGGCAAAAAGGCAGAAATTTCCCATATTTTGAAGCAAAAATGCAGAAATTCCCCTTATTTTGAGGTAAAAAGGCTGAAATTCCCCTTATTTGGGGGCAAAAAGGCAGAAATTTCTCTTATTTTGAGGCAAAATTGCAGAAATTTCACTTATTTCAGGGTAAGAAATCAGAAATTTTTTTTTATTTTGTGGCAAAAAAGACAGAAATTCTCTTTGTTTTGGGGGAAAAAACAGAAATCCGAATTATTTAGAGAAAAAAAGCAGAAATTCTTCTTATTTTGGAGCAAAAATGAAAAATTTTCTCTTTTTTATGGCAAAAAGGTATGCATTCTTCTTATTTTCAGACAAAAAGGCAGAAATTCCCCGTATTTTGGTGCAAAATTGCAGAAATTTTCCTAATTGTGGGGCAAAAAAGCAGAAATTCCTTATGTTGGGGCAAAAAAACAGAAATTCTCTTTATTTTGTGGCAAAACTCAGATATTTCACTTATTTTGGGGCAAAATTGCAAAAATTTCAGTTATTTTAGAAAAAAAAGCAGAAATTTTCTTATTTTGGGGCAAAAATGCAGAAATTTCTTTTATTTTGGTACAAAATTGCAGAAATTTTCCTTATTTTGGGGCAAAAAGGAAGAAATTTCCCATATTTTGGGGCAAAAATGCAAAAATTCCTCTTATTTTGGGGTAAAAACTCTGAAATTCCCTTATTTGGGGGCAAAAAATCAGAAATTTAACTTATTTTGGGTCAAAATTGCAAAAATTTCACTTATTTCAGGGAAAAAAGTCAGAAATTTTCCTTATATTGGGGCAAAAAGACAGAAATTCCTTTTGTTTTTGGGAAAAAAGACAGAAATTCCACTTATTTAGAGGCAAAAAAGCAGAAATTCCCATTTTGGAGCAAAAATGAAGAAATTTCCCTTTTTATGGCAAAAAGGTATGCATTTTTCTTATTTACGGGCAAAAAGGCAGAAATTCCCCGTATTTTGGAGCAAAATTGCAGAAATTCCCCTAATTGTGGGGCAAAAAGGCAGAAATTCCCTCTATGTTGGGTCAAAAAGACAGAAATTCTCCTTATTTTGGGGCAAAACTCAGAAATACCACTTATTTTGGGGCAAAATTCCAGAAATTCCCCTTATTTTGGGGCAAAATTGCAGAAATTTCACTTATTTTGGAGCAAAAATGAAGAAATTTCACTTATTTCAGAATAAAACAGAAATTTTTTTATTTTGGGGCAAAAAGGCAGAAATTTCTTGTATTTTGGTACAAAATTGAAGAAATTTTTCTTATTTTGGGGCAAAAACGCAGAAATTTCCCATATTTTGGGGCAAAAATGCAGAAATTTTTCTTATTTTGACGTAAAAAGACTGAAATTCCCCTTATTTGGCGGCAAAAAGGGAGAAATTTTTCTTATTTTGAGGCAAAATTTCAGCAATTTCACTTATTTAAGGGTAATAAATCAGAAATTTTCCTTATCTTGGGGCAAAAAATACAGAAATTCTTTTTGTTTTGGGGGAAAAAGACAGAAATTCCACTTATTTAGAGGCAAAAAAGAAGAAATTCCCTTATTTTGGAGCAAAAATGAAGAAATTTCATTTTTTTGTGGCAAAAGGTATACATTCCCCTAATTTTCGGGCTAAAAAGCAGAAATTCCCCGTATTTTGGAGCAAAATTCTAGAAATTCCCCTAATTGTGGGGTAAAAAGGCAGAAATTCCCTATATGTTAGGGCAAAAAGACAGAAATTCTCCTTATTTTGGTGCAAAACTCAGAAATTCCACTTATTTTGGGGCAAAATTCCAGAGATTTCCCTTATTTTGGGACAAAATTGCAGAAATTTCACTTATTTTGGGGCAAAATTGCAGAAATTTCATTTATTTCAGGGAAAAAATGCAGAAATTTTCCTTATTTTGGGGCAAAAAGGCAGAAATTCCTAATATTTTGTTGCAAAAATGCAAAATTCCCCTTATTTTGAGGTAAAAGGGAGAAATTCCCCTTATTTGGGGGCAAAAAGACTAAAATTTCCCTTATTTTGTGGCAAAATTGCAGAAATTTCCCTTATTTCAGAGTAATAAGTCAGAAAATTTCCTTATTTTGTTGCAAAAAAGACAGAAATTCCTTTTGTTTTGGGGGAAAAAGAGAGAAATTCGACATATGTATAGGCAAAAAGCAGAAATTCCCCTTATTTTGGAGCAAAATTACAGAAATTTCCCTTTTTTATCGCAAAAAGGTATGCATTCTTCTTATTTTCGGGCAAAAAGGCAGAAATTCCCTATATGTTGGGGCAAAAACACAGAAATTCTCCTTATTTTGGGGCAAAACTCAGAAATTCCACTTATTTTGGGGCAAAATTCCAGAAATTTCCCTTATTTTGGGGCAAAATTGCAGAAATTTCACTTATTTTGGGACAAAATTGGAGAAATTTCACTTATTTCAGGGAAAAAAGATAGAAATTTTCCTTATTTTGGGGCAAAAAGGCAGAAATTTCCCATATTTTGGTACAAAATTGCAGAAATTTTTCTTATTTTGGGCAAAAAGTCAGAAATTTCCCATATTTTGGGGCAAAAATGCAGAAATTTCCTTTATTTTGAGGTAAAAAGGCTGAAATTCCCCTTATTTGAGGGTAAAAAAGCAGAAATTTCCCTTACTTTTGTGCAAATTTGTAGAAATTTCACTTATTTCAGGGTAATAATTCAGAAATTTTCCTTATTTTGGGGCAAAAAAGACAGAAATACCCTTTGTTTTGGGGGAAAAAGACAGAAATTCCACTTATTTAGAGGCATAAAAGCAGAAATTCTCCTCATTTTGGACAAAAATGAAGAAATTTCCCTTTTTTATGGCAAAAAGGTATGCATTCTTATTATTTTCGGACAAAAAAGGCAGAAATTCCCCGTATTTTGGAGCAAAATTGCAGAAATTCCCCAAATTGTGGGGCAAAAATGCAGTAATTCCCTATATGTTGGGGCAAAAAGACAGAAATTCTCCTTATTTTAGGGCAAAACTCAGAAATTTAACTTATTTTGGGGCAAAATTGCAGAAATTTCACTTATTTCAGAAAAAAAAGCAGAAATTTTCTTATTTTGGGGCCAAAAGCCTGAAATTTCTTTTATTTTGTAACAAAATTGCAGAATTTTTTTTATTTTGGGGCAAAAATGCAGAAATTTCCCATATTTTGGGGCAATAATGCAGAAATTTCTCTTATTTTGAAGTAAAAGGCTGAAATTCCCCTTATTTGGGGGCAAAAAGGCATAAATTTCTCTTATTTGGGGCAAAATTGCAGAAATTTCACTTATTTCAGGGTAATAAGTCAGAAATTTTTCTTATTTTGGGGCCAAAAAACAGAAATAAACTTTGTTTTGGGGGAAAAGGACAGAAATTCCACTTTTTTAGAGGCAAAAAAGCAGAAATTCCCTTTATTTTGGAGCAAAAATAAAGAAATTTCACCTTTTAAAGGCAAAAAGGTATGCATTCTTCTTATTTTTGGGCAAAAAAGCAGAAATTCCCCTTATTTTGGAGCAAAATTGCAGAAATTTTCCAAATTGTGTGGCAAAAATGCAGAAATTCTCCTTATTTTGGGGGAAAACACAGAAATTCCACTTATTTTGGAGCAAAATTCCAAAAATTTCACTTATTTTTGGGCAAAAAGGCTGAAATTTCTTTCATTTTGTTACAAAATTTTAGAAATTTTTCTTATTTTGTAGCAAAAATCAGAAATTTCCCATATTATGGGGCAAAAATGCAGAAATTCCCCTTATTTTGAGATAAAAAAGCTGAAATTCCCCTTAATTGGGGGCAAACAGGCAGAAATTTCCTTATTTTGTGACAAAATTGAAAAAATTTCACTTATTTAAGGGTAATAAGTCAGAAATTTTCCTTATTTTGGGACAAAAGGCAGAAATTCCTAATATTTTGTGGCAAAAATGCAGAAATTCCCCTTATTTTGAGATAAAAAGGCTGAAATTCCCCTTATTTGGGGGCAAAAAGGCAGAAATTTCCATTATTTTGGGGCAAAATTGCAGAAATTTCACTTATTTTAGGGTAATAAGTCAGAAATTTTCCTTAGTTTGGGCAAAATAGACAGAAATTCCCTTTGCTTTGGGAAAAAAATACATAAATTCCACTAATTTAGAGGCAAAAAAGCAGAAATTACCCTTATTTTGGGGCAAAATTGCAGAAATTTCACTTACTTCAGGGTAATAAGTCAGAAATTTTTTTTATTTTGGGGCAAAAAATACAAAAATTACCTTTGTTTTGGGGGAAAAAGACAGAAATTCCACTTATTAAGAGGCAAAAAAGCAGAAATTCCCTTTATTTTGGAGGAAAAATGAAGAAATTTCCCTTTTTTATGGCAAAAAGTTATGTATTCTTCTTTTTTCGGGCAAAAGGCAGAAATTCCCCGTACTTTGGACCAAATTTGCAGAAATTCCCCTAATTGTGGGGCAAAAAGGCAGAAATTCCCTATATGTTGGGGCAAAAAGACAGAAATTCTCCTTATTTTGGGGTAGAACTCAGAAATTCCACTTATTTTGGGGCAGAATTCCAGAGATTTCCCTTATTTTCAGGCAAAATTGCAGAAATTTCTTTTATTTTGGTACAAAATTTCAGAAATTTTTCTTATTTTGGAGCAAAAAAGCAGAAATTTCCCATATTTTGGGGCAAAAATGCAGAAATTCCTTTTATTTTGAGGAAAAAGGCTGAAATTCCCCTAAATTGGGGGCAAAAAGTCAGAAATTTCCTTATTTTAGGGCAAAATTGCAAAAATTTCACTTATTACAGGGTAATAAGTAAGAAATTTTCCTTATTTTGGGGCAAAAAGGCAGAAATTCCTAATATTTTGTCGCAAAAATGCAGAAATTCCCCTTATTTTGAGGTAAAATGGCTGAAATTAACTTTATTTGGGGGCCAAAAGGCAGAAATTACTTTTATTTTGTTACAAAATTGCAGAATTTTTTTTATTTTGGGGCAAAAAGGCAGAAATTTCCCATATTTTGGGGCAAAAATGCAGTAATTTCTCTTATTTTGATGTAAAAGGCTGAAATTCCCCTTATTTGGGGGCAAAAAGGCAGAAATTTCTCTTATTTTGGGGCAAAATTGCAGAAATTTCACTTATTTTAGGGTAATAAGTCAGAAATTTTCCTTATTTTGGGGCCAAAAATCAGAAATAACCTTTGTTTTGGGGGAAAAAGACAGTAATTCCACTTTTTTAGAGGCAGAAAAGCAGAAATTCCCCTTAATTTGGGGCAAAAATGAAGAAGTTTCACTTATTAAGGGCAAAAAGGTCTGCATTCTTCTTATTTTTGGGCAAAAAAGCAGAAAGTCCCCTTATTTTGGAGCAAAATTGCAGAAATTTCCCAAATTGTGGGGCAAAAATGCAGAAATTCCCAATATGTTGGGGCAAAAATACAGAAATTCTCCTTATTTTGGGGCAAAACTCAGAAATTCCACTTATTTTGGGGCATAATTCCAATAATTTCCCTTATTTTGGGGCAAAATTGCAGAAATTCACTTATTTTGGGCAAAATTGCAGAAAATTCACTTATTTCAGAAAAAAAGCAGAAATTTTTTTATTTTGGGGCAAAATTGCAGAAATTTCACTTATTTCAGGGTAATAAGTCAGAAATTTTCCTTATTTTGGGGCAAAAAGGCAGAAATTCCTAATATTTTGTGGCACAAATGCAAAAATTCCCCTTATTTTGAGGTAAAAAGGCTGAAATTCCCCTTATTTGGGTGCAAAAAGGCAGAAATTTCCATTATTTTGGGCCACAATTGCAGAAATTTCACTTATTTCAGGGTAATAAGTCAGGAATTTTCCTTATTTTGGGGCAAAAAAGAAAGAAATTCCCTTTGTTTTGGGGGAAAAAGACAGAAATTCCACTTATTTAGATGCAAAAAAGGAGAAATTCCCCTTATTTTGGAGCAATAATGAAGAAATTTCACTTTTTTATGGCAAAAAGCTATGCATTCTTCTTATTTTTGGGCAAAAAAGCAGAAATTCTCCATATTTTGGAGCAAAATTGCAGAAATTCTTCTAATTGTGGGGCAAAAATGCAGAAATTCACTATATGTTAAGGCAAAAAGACAGAAATTCTCTTTATTTTGGGGCAAAACTCAGAAATTCCTCTTATTTTGGAGCGAAATTCCAGAAATTTCACTTATTTTGGGGCAAAAAGGCAGAAATTTCTATTATTTTGGTACAAAATTGTAGAAATTTTTCTTATTTTGTAGCAAAAAGGCAGAAATTTCCCATATTTTAGGGCAAAAATGCAGAAATTCCCCTTATTTTGAGGAAAAAGCCTGAAATTCCCCTTAATTGGGGGCAAACAGGCAGAAATTTCCTTATTTTGTGGCAAAATTGCAAAAATTTCACTTACTTCAGGGTAATAAGTCCGAAATTTTTCTTATTTTGGGGCAAAAAGGCAGAAATTCCTAATATTTTGTGGCAAAATGCAGAAATTCCCCTTATTTTGAGATAAAAAGGCTGAAATTCCCCTTATTTGGGGGCAAAAAGGCAGAAATTTCCATTATTTTGGGGCAAAATTGCAGAAATTTCACTTATTTTAGGGTAATAAGTCAGAAATTTTCCTTATTTTGGGCAAAAAAGACAGAATTTCCCTTTGTTTTGGAGGAAAATACATGAATTCCACTTATTTAGAGGCAAAAAAGCAGAAATTCTCCTTATTATGGGGCAAAATTGCAGAAATTTCACTTACTTCAGGGTAATAAGTCAGAAATTTTCCTTATTTTGTGGCAAAAAATACAGAAATTACCTTTGTTTTGGGGGAAAAAGACAGAAATACCACTTATTTAGAGGCAAAAAAGCAGAAATTTTCCTTATTTTGGAGCAAAAATGAAGAAATTTCCCTTTTTTATGGCAAAAAGGTATGCATTCTTCTTATTTTCGGGCAAAAAGGAAGAAATTCCCCGTATTTTGGAGCAAAATTGCAGAAATTCCCCTATTGTGGGGCAAAAAGTCAGAAATTCCCTATATGTTGGGGCAAAAAGACAGAAATTCTCCTAATTTTGGGGCAGAACTCAGAAATTCCACTTATTTTGGGGCAAAATTCTAAAGATTTCCCTTATTTTTGGGCAAAATTGCAGAAATTTCACTTATTTCAAAAAAAAGCAGAAATTTTCTTATTTTGGGGCAAGAAGGCAGAAATTTCTTTTATTTTGGTAAAAAATTGCAGAAATTTTTCTTATATTGGAGCAAAAAAGCAGAAATTTCCCATATTTTGGGGCAAAAATGCCGAAATTCCCCTTATTTTGATGAAAAAGGCTGAAATTCCCCTTAATTGGAAGCAAAAAGTCAGAAATTTCCTTATTTTGGGGCAAAATTGCAAAAATTTCACTTAATTCAGGGTAATAAGTAAGAAATTTTCCTTATTTTGGGGCAAAAAGGCAGAAATTCCTAATATTTTGTGGCACAAATGCAAAAATTCCCCTTATTTTGAGGTAAAAAGGCTGAAATTCCCATTATTTGGGGGCAAAAATGCAGAAATTTCCCTTATTTTGGGGCAAAATTGCAGAAATTTCACTTATTTCAGGATAATAAGTCAGAAATTTTCCTTATTTTGGGCAAAAAAGACAGAAATTCCCTTTGTTTTGGGGGAAAATTACATAAATTCCACTTATTTAGAGGCAAAAAAGCAGAAATTCCCCTTATTTAGGAGCAAAAATGAAGAAATTTCCCTTTTTTATGGCAAAAAGGTATGCATTCTTCTTATTTTCGGGCAAAAAGGCAGAAATTCCCCGTCTTTTGGAGCAAAATTGCAGGAATTCCCCTAATTGTGTGGCAAAAATGCAGAAATTCCCTATATGTTAAGGCAAAAAGACAGAAATTCTCTTTATTTTGGGACAAAACTCAGAAATTCCTCTTATTTTGGAGCAAAATTCCAGAAATTTCACTTATTTTGGGGCAAAACGGCAGTAATTTCTATTATTTTGGTACAAAATTGTAGAAATTTTTCTTATTTTGTAGCAAAAAGGCAGAAATTTCCCATATTTTAGGGCAAAAATGCAGAAATTCCCCTTATTTTGAGGAAAAAGCCTGAAATTCCCCTTAATTGGGGGCAAACAGGCAGAAATTTCCTTATTTTGTGGCAAAATTGCAAAAATTTCACTTACTTCAGGGTAATAAGTCAGAAATTTTTCTTATTTTGGGGCAAAATGGCAGAAATTCCTAATATTTTGTGGCAAAATGCAGAAATTCCCCTTATTTTGAGATAAAAAGGCTGAAATTCCCCTTATTTGGGGGCAAAAAGGCAGAAATTTCCATTATTTTGGGGCAAAATTGCAGAAATTTCACTTATTTTAGGGTAATAAGTCAGAAATTTTTCTTATTTTGGGCAAAAAAGACAGAATTTCCCTTTGTTTTGTGGGAAAAATACATAAATTCCACTTATTTAGAGGCAAAAAAGCAGAAATTCTCCTTATTTTGGGGCAAAATTGCAGAAATTTCACTTACTTCAGGGTAATAAGTCAGAAATTTTCCTTATTTTGTGGCAAAAAATACAGAAATTACCTTTGTTTTCGGGGAAAAAAACAGAAATTCCACTTATTTAGAGGCAAAAAAGCAGAAATTCCCCTTATTTTGGAGCAAAAATGAAGAAATTTCCCTTTTTTATGGCAAACAGTTATGCATTCTTCTTATTTTCAGGAAAAAAGGCAGAAATTCCCCGTATTTTGGAGCAAAATTGCAGAAATTCCCCTAATTGTGGGGCAAAAAGGCAGAAATTCCCTATATGTTGGGGCAAAAAGACAGAAATTCTCCTAATTTTGGGGCAGAACTCAGAAATTCCACTTATTTTGGGGCAAAATTCTAAAGATTTCCCTTATTTTTGGGCAAAATTGCAGAAATTTCACTTATTTCAAAAAAAAGCAGAAATTTTCTTATTTTGGGGCAAGAAGGCAGAAATTTCTTTTATTTTGGTAAAAAATTGCAGAAATTTTTCTTATTTTGGAGCAAAAAAGCAGAAATTTCCCATATTTTGGGGCAAAAATGCCGAAATTCCCCTTATTTTGATGAAAAAGGCTGAAATTCCCCTTAATTGGAAGCAAAAAGTCAGAAATTTCCTTATTTTGGGGCAAAATTGCAAAAATTTCACTTAATTCAGGGTAATAAGTAAGAAATTTTCCATATTTTGGGGCAAAAAGGCAGAAATTCCTAATATTTTGTGGCACAAATGCAAAAATTCCCCTTATTTTGAGGTAAAAAGGCTGAAATTCCTATTATTTGGGGGCAAAAAAGCAGAAATTTCCCTTATTTTGGGGCAAAATTGCAGAAATTTCACTTATTTCAGGATAATAAGTCAGAAATTTTCCTTATTTTGGGCAAAAAAGACAGAAATTCCCTTTGTTTTGGGGGAAAAATACATAAATTCCACTTATTTAGAGGCAAAAAAGCAGAAATTCCCCTTATTTAGGAGCAAAAATGAAGAAATTTCCCTTTTTTATGGCAAAAAGGTATGCATTCTTCTTATTTTCAGGCAAAAAAGCAGAAATTCCCCGTATTATGGAGCAAAATTGCAGGAATTCCCCTAATTGTGGGGCAAAAAGGCAGAAATTCCCTATATGTTAAGGCAAAAAAACAGAAATTCTCTTTATTTTGGGACAAAACTCAGAAATTCCTCTTATTTTGGAGCAAAATTCCAGAAATTTCACTTATTTTGGGGCAAAAAGGCAGTAATTTCTATTATTTTGGTACAAAATTGTAGAAATTTTTCTTATTTTGCAGGAAAAAAAGCAGAAATTTCCCATATTTTGGGGCAAAATTGCAGATATTTCACTTATTTCAGGGTAATAAGTCAGAAATTTTTCTTATTTTGGGGCAAAAAGGCAGAAATTCCTAATATTTTGTGGCAAAAATGCAGAAATGTTACTTATTTTGAGGTAAAAAGGCTGAAATTCCCCTTATTTGAAGGTAAAAAGGCAGAAATTTCCCAAATTTTGGGGCAAAATTGCAGAAATTTTACTTATTTCAGGGTAATAAATCAGAAATTTCCCTTATTTTGGGGCAAAAAAGACAGAAATTCCTTTTGTTTTGGGGGAAAAAACAGAAATTCCAATTATTTAGAGGAAAAAAGCAGAAATTCCTCTTATTTTGGAGCAAAAATGAAAAAATTTCACTTTTTTATGGCAAAAAGGTATGCATTCTTATTTTCGGACAAAAAGGCAGAAATTCCTCGAATTATAGAGCAAAATTGCATAAATTCCCCTAATTGTGGGGCAAAAAGGCAGAAATTCCTTATATGTTTTGGAAAAATAACAGAAATTCTCTTTATTTTGTAGCAAAACTCAGAAATTTCACTTATTTTGGGGCAAAATTGCAGAAATTTCAGTTATTTCAGAAAAAAAAGCAGAAATTTTCTTATTTTAAGGCAAAAAGGCAGAAATTTCTTTTATTTTGGTACAAAATTGCAGAATTTTTTCTTATTTTGGGGCAAAAAGGCAGAAATTTCCCATATTTTGGGGCAAAAATGCAGAAATTCTTCTTATTTTGGAGCAAAAATAAAGAAATTTCTCTTTTTATGGCAAAAAGGTATGCATTCTACTTATTTTCGTGCAAAAAGGCAGAAATTCCCCGTATTTTGGAGCAAAATTGCAGAAATTCCCCTAATTGTGGGGCAACAAGGCAGAAATTCCCTATATGTTGGGGCAAAAATACAGAAATTCTCATTATTTTGGGGCAAAACTCAAAAATTCCACATATTTGGGGGCAAAATTCCATAAATTTCCCTTATTTTGGAACAAAATTGCAGAAATTTCACTTATTTGGGGGCAAAATTTCAGAAATTTCAAATATTTCAGGGAAAAAAGGCAGTAATTTTCTTTATTTTGAAGCAAAAAGGCTGTAATTCCTAATATTTTGTGGCAAAAATGCAGAAATTCCTTTTACTTTTAGGTAAAAAGGCTGAAATTTCCCATATTTGGGGGCAAAAAAACAGAAATTTCCCTTATTTTGGGGCAAAATTGCAGAAATTTCACTTATTTCAGGGTAATAAGTCAGAAATTTTTTTAATTTTGGGGCAAAAAAGACAGAATTTCCCTTTGTTTTGGGGCAAAAAGACAGAAATTCTACTTATTTAGAGGCAAAAAAGCAGAAATTTTCCTTATATTGGAGCAAAAATGAAGAAATTTCCCTTTTTTATGGAAAAAAGGTATGCATTCTTCTTATTTTCGGACAAAAAGGCAGAAATTCCCCATATTTTGGAGCAAAATTGCAGAAATTCCCCTAATTGTGGGTCAAAAAGGCAGAAATTTCCTATATGTTGGGGCAAAAAGACAGAAATTCTCCTTATTTTGGGGCAAAACTCAGAAATTCCACTTATTTTGGGGCAAAATTCCAGAAATTTCCCTTATTTTGGGGCAAAATTGCAGAAATTTCACTTATTTTGGGACAAAATTGGAGAAATTTCACTTATTTCAGGGAAAAAAGGCAGAAATTTTCTTTATTTTGGGGCAAAAGGGCTGAAATTCCTAATATTTTGTGGCAAAATGCAGAAATTCCCCTTACTTTTAGGTAAAAAGGCTGAAATTCCCCATATTTGGGGGAAAAGGGCAGAAATTTCCCTTATTTTGGGGCAAAATTGCAGAAATTTCACTTATTTCAGGGTAATAAGTCAGAAATTTTTTTTATTTAGGGCAAAAAAGACAAAAATTCCCTTTGTTTTGGGGGAAAAAGACAGAAATTATACTTATTTAGAGGCAAAAAAAGCAGAAATTCCCTTTATTTTGAAGCAAAAATGAAGAAATTTCCATTTTTTATGGCAAAAAGTTATGCATTCTTCTTATTTTCGGACAAAAAGGCAGAAATTCCCCGTATTTTGGAGCAAAATTGCAGAAATTCCTTTAAAGGTGGGGCAAAAAGGCAGAAATTCCCTATATGTTGGGGCAAAAGGACAGAAATTCTCCTTATTTTGGGGCAAAACTCAGAAATACCACTTATTTTGGAGCAAAATTCCAGAAATTTCCCTTATTTTGGAACAAAATTGCAGAAATTTCACTTATTTTGGGCAAAATTGAAGAAATTTCACTTATTTTAGAACAAATGCAGAAATTTTCTTATTTTGGGACAAAAAGGCAGAATTTTTTTTTATTTTGGTACAAAATTGCCGAAATTTTTCTTATTTTGGGGCTAAAACGCAGAAATTTCCCATATTTTGGGGCAAAAATGCAGAAATTTCCCTTATTTTGAGGTAAATAGGCTGAAATTCCCCTTATTTGGGGGTAAAAAGGCAGCAAAAATTGCAGCAATTTCACTTATTTAAGGGTAATAAGTCAGAAATTTTCCTTATTTTGGGGCCAAAAAACAGAAATTCTTTTTGTTTGGGGGGAAAAGACAGAAATTCCACTTTTTTAGAGGCAAAAAAGCAGAAATTCCCCTTATTTTGGAGCAAAAATGAAGAAATATCACTTTTTAAGGGCAAAAAGGTATGCATTCTTCTTATTTTTGGGCAAAAAGGCCAAAATCCCCCTTATTTTGGAGCAAAATTGCAGAAATTTCCCAAATTGTGGGACAGAAAGGCAGAAATTCCCAATAAGTTGGGGCAAAAAGACAGAAATTCTCCTTATTTTAGGGCCAAACTCAGAAATTCCACTTATTTTGGAGCAAAGTTCCAGAAATTTCACTTATTTTGGGGCAAAATTGCAGAAATTACACTTATTTTGTGGCAAAATTGCAGAAATTTCACTTATTTCAAAAAAAATGAAATTTTCTTAATTTGGGGCAAAAAGGCAGAAATTTTTTTATTTTGGTACATAATTGCAGAAATTTTTCTTATTTTGGAGTAAAAAGGCAGAAATTTCCTATATTTTGGGGCAAAAATGCAGAAATTCCCCTTATTTTGAGGAAAAAAGGCTGAAATTCCCCTTAATTGGGGGCAAAAAGGCAGAAATTTCCTTATTTTGTGGCAAAATTGAAAAATTTCACTTATTTCAGGGTAATAAGTCAGAAATTTTCTTTATTTTGGGGCAAAAAGACAGAAAATTCCCTTTGTTTTTGGGGAAAAAGACAGAAATTCCACTTTTTGAGAGGCAAAAAACCAGAACTTCTTTTTATTTTGGAGCAAAAATGAAGAAATTTCTCTTTTTTGTGGCAAAAGGTATACATTCCCCTTATTTTCAGGCTAAAAAGCAGAAATCCTTTGTATTTTGGAGCAAAATTGCAGAAATTCCCCTAATTGTGGGGCAAAAAGGCAGAAATTCCCTATATGTTAGGGCAAAAAACAGAAATTCTCCTTATTTTGGGGCAAAACTCAGAAATTCCACTTGTTTTGGGGCAAAATTGCAGAAATTTCCCATATTTTGGGGCAAAATTGCAGAAATTTCACTTATTTTGGGACAAAATTGGAGAAATTTCACTTATTTCAGGGAAAAAAGGCAGAAATTTTCCTTATTTTGGGGCAAAAAGACAGAAACTTCCCATATTTTGGTACAAAATTGCAGAAATTTTTCTTATTTTGGGCAAAAAGACAGAAATTTCCCATATTTTGGGGCAAAAATGCAGAAATTCCCCTTATTTTGAGGTAAAAAGGCTGAAATTCTCTTTATTTGGGGGTAAAAAGGCAGAAATTTCCCTTATTTTGAGGCAAAATTGCAGAAATTTCACTTATTTCAGGGTAATAAGTCAGAAATTTTCCTTATTTTGAAGCAAAAAAGACAGAAAATCCTTTTGTTTTGGGGGAAAAAGACAGAAATTCCACTTATTTAGAGGCATAAAAGCAGAAATTCCCCTCATTTTGGAGCAAAAATGAAGAAATTTCCCTTTTTTATGGCAAAAAGGTATGCATTCTTATTATTTTCGGAGAAAAAAAGGCAGAAATTCCCCGTATTTTGGAGCAAAATTGCAGAAATTCCACTAATTGTGGGGCAAAAAGGCAGAAATTCCCTATATGTTGGGGCAAAAAACAGAAATTCTCCTAATTTTAGGGCAAAACGCAGAAATTTAACGTATTTTGGGGCAAAATTGCAGAAATTTCACTTATTTCAGAACAAAAAGCAGAAATTTTTTTATTTTGAGGCCAAAAGGCAGAAATTTCTTTTATTTTGTTACAAAATTGCAGAATTTTTTCTTATTTTGGGGCAAAAAGGCAGAAATTTCCCATATTTTGAGGCAAAAATGCAGAAATTTCTCTTATTTTGAGGTAAAAGGCTGAAATTCCCCTAATTTGGGGGAAAAAAGGCAGAAATTTCTCTTATTTTGGGGCAAAATTGCAAAAATTTCACTTATTTCAGGGTAATAAGTCAGAAATTTTCCTTATTTTGGGGCCAAAAAACAGAAATTCCCTTTGTTTTGGGGGGTAAAGAAAGAAATTCCACTTTTTTAGAGGCAAAAAGCAGAAATTCCCCTTATTTTGGAGCAAAAATGAAGAAATATCAATTTTAAGGACAAAAAGGTATTCATTCTTCTTATTTTTGGGCAAAAAGGCCAAAATTCCCCTTATTTTGGAGCAAAATTGGAGAAATTTCCCAAATTGTGGGACAGAAAGGCAGAAATTTCCTATATGTTGGGGCAAAAAGACAGAAATTCTCCTTATTAGGGCAAAACTCAGAAATTCCACTTATTTTGGAGCAAAATTCCAGAAATTTCACTTATTTTGGGGCAAAATTGCAGAAATTACACTTATTTTGTGGCAAAATTGCAGAAATTTCACTTATTTCAAAAAAAAAATGAAATTTTCTTATTTTGGGGCAAAAAGGCAGAAATTTTTTTTATTTTGGTACAAAATTGCAGAAATTTTTCTTATTTTGGAATAAAAAGGCAGAAATTTCCTATATTTTGGGGCAAAAATGCAGAAATTCTTCTTATTTTGAGGAAAAAGGCTGAAATTCCCCTTAATTGGGGGCAAAAAGGCAGAAATTTCTTTATTTTGGGACGAAATTGAAAAATTTCACTTATTTCAGGGTAATAAGTCAGAAATTTTCTTTATTTTGGGGCAAAAAGACAGAAATTCCCTTTGTTTTGGGGGAAAAAGACAGAAATTCCTCATTTTAGAGGCAAAAAGCAGAAATTCCCCTTATTTTGGAGCAAAAATGAAGAAATTTCTCTCTTTTGTGGCAAAAGGTATACATTCCTCTTATTTTCAGGCTAAAAAGCAGAAATTCTTTGTATTTTGGAGCAAAATTGCAGAAATTCCCCTAATTGTGGGGCAAAAAGGCAGAAATTCCATATATGTTAGGGCAAAAAACAGAAATTCTCCTTATTTTGGGGCAAAACTCAGAAATTCCATTTATTTTGGGGCAAAATTCCAGAAATTTCCCATATTTTGGGGCAAAATTGCAGATATTTCACTTATTTTTGGGAAAAATTGCAGAAATTTCACTTATTTCAGGGAAAAAAGGCAGAAATTTTCCTTATTTTGGGGCAAAACACAGAAATTCCTAATATTTTGTGGCAAAAATGCAGAAATTCCCCTTATTTTGAGGTAAAAAGGCTGAAATTACCCTTATTTGGGGGCAAAAAGGCAGAAATTTCCCTTATTTTGGGGCAAAATTGCAGAAATTTCACTTATTTCAGAATATTAAGTCAGAAATTTTCCTTATTTTGGTGCAAAAAAGACAGAAATTCCCTTTGTTTTGGGGGAAAAAGACAGAAATTCCACATATTTCGAGGCAAAAAAGCAGAAATTCCTTTTATTTTGGAGCAAAATTACAGAAAAATCCCTTTTTTATGGCAAAAAGGTATGCATTCTTCTTATTTTCGGGCAAAAAGGCAGAAATTCCCTGTATTCTGGAGCAAAATTGCAGAAATTAACCTAATTGTGGGGCAAAAAGGCAGAAATTCCCTATATGTTGGGGCAAAAAGACAGAAATTTTTCTTATTTTGGGGCAAAACTCAGAAATTCCACTTATTTTGGGGCAAAATTCCAGAAATTTCCTTTATTTTGGGGCAAAATTGCAGAAATTTCACTTATTTTGGGGCAAAATTGGAGAAATTTCACTTATTTCAGGGAAAAAAAGCAGAAATTTTCTTATTTTGGGGCATAAAGGCAGAAATTTCCCATATTGTGGTACAAAATTGCCGAAATTTTTCTTATTTTGGGCAAAAAGGCAGAAATTTCCCATATTTTGGGGGAAAATTCAGAAATTCTCTCATTTTGAGGTAAAAAGGCTGAAATTCCCCTTATTTGGAGGTAAAAAGGCAGAAATTTCTCTTATTTTGGGGCAAAATTGCAGAAATTTCACTTATTTTAGGGCAAAAAGTCAGAAATTTGCCTTATTTTGTGGCAAAAAGCAGAAATTCCCCTAATTTTGGGGCCAAAAACAGAAATTCCCCTTATTTTGGGGTAAAATTGCAGAAATTTCAAATATTTAAGTGCAAAAAGGCAGAAATTCCACTTAATTTTAGGCAATAAGGCAGAAATTTTCTGTATTTTGGAGCAAAATCTAAGAAATTCCCTTTATATTGGTGCAAAAATGGAGAAATTCCCATTATTTTGGTGTAATAAGGAAGAAATTCCCTGTGTTTGGAAGCAAAATTGCACAAATTCCCCTAATTTTGAGGGAAAATGCAGAAATTCAAATTATTTTGGGGCAAAAAGACAGAAATTCTCCTTATTTCAGGGCATAACGTCAGAAATTCCCCTTATTTTGGGGCAAAATTGCAGAAATATCCCTTATTTTGTGGCAAAATTGCAGAAATTTTTCTTATTTTGGGCAAAATTGCAGAAATTTCACTTATTTCAGGGAAAGAAGGCAGGACTTTCTCTTATTTTGGGGCAAAAAGGCAGAAATTTCTGTTATTTTGGTACAAAATTGCAGAAATTTTCTTTATTTTGGGGCTAAAATGCAGAAATTCCCCTTATTTTGTGGCAAAAATGCAGAAATTTCCCTTATTTTGGGGCAAAATTGCAGAAATTCCCTTTATTTTGGTGCAATAAGGCAGAAATTCCCCATATTTTGAAGCAAAATTGCACAAATTCCCCAAATTTTGAGAGAAAATGCAGAAATTCACATTATTTTGGGGCAAAAAGAAAGAAATTCTCCTTATTTCACGGCAAAAAGTCAGAAATTCCCCTTATTTTTGGGCAAAATTGCAGAAATTTCCCTTATTTTGTGGAAAAATTGCAGAAATTTTTCTTATTATGGGCAAAATTGCAGAAATTTCACTTATTTCAGGGAAAGAAGGCAGGAATTTCTTTTATTTTGGGGCAAAAAGGCAGAAATTTCTTTTATTTTGGTACAAAATTGAAGAAATTTTCTTTATTTTGAGGCAAAAATGCAGAAATTCCCCATATTTTGGGGCAAAAATGCAGATATTCCCCTTATTATGAGGTAAAAAGGCTGAAATTCCTTTTATTTTGGGGCAAAAAGACAGAAATTTCCCTTATTTTGTGGCTGAAAGGCAGAAATTTCTCTTATTTTGGGGCAAAATTGCAGAAATTTCCTTTATTTTCGGGCAAAATTTTAGAAATTTCTTTTATTTTGGTACAGAATTGCAGAAATTTTTCTTATTTTGTGGCAAAAAGGCTGAAATTCCTCATATTTTGGTGCAAAAAAGCTGAAATTCCCCCTATATTGAGGTAAAAAGGCTGAAATTCCTTTTATTTGAGGGTAAAAAGGCAGTAATTTCCCTTATTTTGGGGCAAAATTGCAGAAATTTCACTTATTTCAGGGTAATAAGTCAGAAGTTTTCCTTATTTTGGGGCAAAAAAGACTGAAATTCCCTTTGTTTTGGGGGAAAAAGACAGAAATTCCACTTATTTAGAGGCATAAAAGCAGAAATTCCCCTCATTTTGGAGCATAAATGAAGAAATTTCCATTTTTTTTGGCAAAATGGTATGCATTCTTATTATTTTCGGACAAAAAATGCAGAAATTCCCCGTATTTTGCAGCAAAATTGCAGAAATTCCCCTAATTGTGCGGCAAAAAGGCAGAAATTCCCTATATGTAGTGGCAAAAAGACAGAAATTCTCCTTATTTTAGGGCAAAACTCAGAAATTTAACTTATTTTGGGGCAAAATTGCAGAAATTTCACTTATTTCAGAAAAAAAGCAGAAATTTTCTTATTTTGGGGCCAAAAGTCAGAAATTTCTTTTATTTTGTAACAAAATTGCAGAATTTTTTCTTATTTTGGGGCAAAAAGAAGGAAATTTCCCATATTTTGGGGCAAAAATTCAGAAATTTCTCTTATTTTGAGGTAAAAGGCTGAAATTCCCCTTATTTGAGGGCAAAATTCAGAAATTTCTCTTATTTTGGGGCAAAATTGCTGGAATTTCACTTATTTAAGGGTAATAAGTCAGAAATTTTCCTTATTTTGGGGCCAAAAAACAGAAATTCCCTTTGTTTTGGGGGAAAAAGACAGAAATTTTACTTTTTTAGAGGCAAAAAAGCAGAAATTCCCCTTATTTTAGAGCAAAAATGAAGAAATTTCACTTTTTAAGGGCATAAAGGTATGCATTCTTCTTATTTTTGGGCAAAAAGGACGAAATTCTCTTTATTTTGGAGCAAAATTGCAGAAATTTCCCAAATTGTGGGACAAAAAGGCAGAAATTCACTAAATGTTGGGGCAAAAAGACAGAAATTCCCCTTATTTTTGGGCAAAACTCAGAAATTCCACTTATTTTGGAGCAAAATTCCAGAAATTTCACTTATTTTGGGGCAAAATTGCAGAAATTACATTTATTTTGGGGCAAAATTGCAGAAATTTCACTTATTTCAAAAAAAAATGAAATTTTCTTATTTTGGGGCAAAAAGGCAGAAATTTTTTTTATTTTGGTACAAAATTGCAGAACTTTTTCTTATTTTGGAGTAAAAAAGCAGAAATTTCCCATATTTTGTGGCAAAAATGCAGAAATTCCCCTTTTTGAGGAAAAAGGCTGAAATTCCCCTTAATTGGTGACAAAAAGGCAGAAATTTCCTTATTTTGGGGCAAAATTGCAAAAATATCACTAATTTCAGGGTAATAAGTCAGAAATTTTCCTTATTTTGGGGCAAAAAGACAGAAATACCCTTTGTTTTTGGGGAAAAAAGGAAGAAATTCCACTTTTATAGAGGCAAAAAAGGAGAAATTTCTTTTATTTTGGAGCAAAAATGAAGAAATTTCTCTTTTTTGTGGCAAAAGGTATACATTCCCCTTATTTTCAGGCTAAAAAGCAGAAATTCTTTGTATTTTGGAGCAAAATTGCAGGAATTCCCCTAATTGTGGGGCAAAAAGGCAGAAATTCCCTATATGTTAGGGCAAAAATCAGAAATTCTTCTTATTTTGGGGCAAAACTCAGAAATTCCACTTATTTTGGGGCAAAATTCCAGAAATTTCACTTATTTTGGGACAAAATTGCAGAAATATCACTTATTTTGGGGCAAAATTGCAGAAATTTCACTTATTTCAGTGAAAAAAATGCAGAAATTATCCTTATTTTGGGGCAAAAAGGCAGAAATTCCTAATATTTTGTGGCAAAAATGCAGAAATTCCTTTTATTTTGAGGTCAAAAGGGTGAAATTCCCCTTATTTGGGGGCAAAGAGGCAGAAATTTCCCTTATTTTGGGGAAAAATTGCAGAAATTTCACTTATTTCAGAATAATAAGTCAGAAATTTTCCTTATTTTCGGCAAAAAAGACAGAAATTCCCTTTGTTTTGGGGGTAAAATACATAAATTCCACTTATTTAGAGGCAAAAAAAGCAGAATTTCCCCTTATTTTGGGCCAAAATTGCAGAAATTTTACTTACTTCAGGGTAATAAGTCAGAAATTTTTTTATTTTGGGGCAAAAAAGACAGAAATTACATTTGTTTTGGGGGAAAAGAACAGAAATTCCACTTATTTAGAGGCAAAAAAGCAGAAATTCCCCTTATTTTGGAGCAAAAATGAAGAAATTTCTCTTTTTCATGGCAAAAAGTTATGCATTCTTCTTATTTTCGGGCAAAAAGGCAGAAATTCCCCTAATTGTGGGGCAAAAAGGCAGAAATTCCCTATATGTTGGGGCAAAAAGACAGAAATTCTCCTTATTTGGGGGAAAAACTCAGAAATTCCACTTATTTTGGAGCAAAATTCCAGAGATTTCCTTTATTTTGGGGCAAAATTGCAGAAATTTCACTTATTTTGGGGCAAAATTGCAGAAATTTCACTTATTTCAGGAAAAAAGGCAGAAATTTTCCTTATTTTGGGGCAAAAAGGCAGAAATTCCTATTATTTTGTGGCAAAAATGCAGAAATTCCCCTTATTTTGAGGTAAAAGTGTGAAATTCCCCTTATTTGTGGGCAAAAAGGCAGAAATTTCCCTTATGTTGGGGCAAAATTGCAGATATTTCACTTATTTCAGGGTAATAAGTCAGAAAATTTCCTTATTTTGGTGCAAAAAAGACAGAAATTCCTTTTGTTTTGGGGGAAAAAGACAGAAATTCCACATATTTAGAGGCAAAAAAGCAGAAATTCCTCTTATTTTGGAGCAAAATTACAGAAATTTGACTTTTTTATGGCAAAAAGGTATGCATTCTTATTTTCGGGCAAAAATGCAGAAATTCCCCGTATTTTGGAGCAAAATTGCAGAAATTAACCTAATTGTGGGACAAAAAGGCAGAAATTCCCTATATGTTGGGGCAAAAAGACAGAAATTCTCCTTATTTTGGGGGCAAAACTCAGAAATTCCACTTATTTTGGGGCAAAATTTCAGAAATTTTTTTTATTTTGGGGCAAAATTGCAGAAATTTCATTTATTTTGGGGCAAAATTGGAGAAATTTCACTTATTTCAGGGAAAAAAGCAGAAATTTTCATATTTTGGGGCAAAAAGACAGATAATTCCCATATTTTGGTACAAAATTGCAGAAATTTTTCTTATTTTGGGCAAAAAGGCATAAATTTCTAATATTTTGAGGCAAAAATGCAGAAATTCTCCTTATTTTGAGGTAAAAAGGCTGAAATTCCCCTTATTTGGAGGTAAAAAGGCAGAAATTTCTCTTATTTTGGGGCAAAATTGCAGAAATTTCACTTATTTTAGGGCAAAAAGTCAGAAATTTGCCTTATTTTGTGGAAAAAAGCAGAAATTCCCCTAATTTTGGGGCCAAAAACAGAAATTCCCCTTATTTTGGGGTAAAATTGCAGAAATTTCAAATATTTCAGTGCAAAAAGGCAGAAATTCCACTTAATTTTAGGCAATATGGCAGAAATTTTCTGTATTTTGGAGCAAAATCTCAGAAATTCCCCTTATATTGGTGCAAAAATGGAGAAATTCCCATTATTTTGGTGTAATAAGGAAGAAATTCCCTGTGTTTGGAAGCAAAATTGCACAAATTCCCCTAATTTTGAGGGAAAATGCAGAAATTCAAATTATTTTGGGGCAAAAAGACAGAAATTCTACTTATTTCAGGGCATAACGTCAGAAATTCCCCTTATTTTGGGGCAAAATTGCAGAAATATCCCTTATTTTGTGGCAAAATTGCAGAAATTTTTTTTTATTTTGGGCAAAATTGCAGAAATTTCACTTATTTCAGGGAAAGAAGGCAAGAATTTCTCTTATTTTGGGGCAAAAAGGCAGAAATTTCTTTTATTTTGGTACAAAATTGCAGAAATTTTCTTTATTTTGGGGCAAAAATGCAGAAATTCCCCTTATTTTGTGGCAAAAATGCAGAAATTTCCCTTATTTTGGGGCATAATTGTAGAAATTCCCTTTATTTTGGTGCAATAAGGCAGAAATTCCCCATATTTTGAAGCAAAATTGCACAAATTCCCCAAATTTTGAGAGAAAATTCAGAAATTCACATTATTTTGGGGCAAAAAAAAGAAATTCTCCTTATTTCACGGCAAAAAGTCAGAAATTCCCCTTATTTTGGGGCAAAATTGCAGAAATTTCCCTTATTTTGTGGAAAAATTGCAGAAATTTTTCTTATTATGGGCAAAATTGCAGAAATTTCACTTATTTCAGGGAAAGAAGGCAGGAATTTCTTTTATTTTGGGGCAAAAAGGCAGAAATTTCTTTTATTTTGGTACAAAATTGAAGAAATTTTATTTATTTTGAGGCAAAAATGCAGAAATTCCCCATATTTTGGGGCAAAAAGGCAGAGATTCCCCTTATTATGAGGTAAAAAGGCTGAAATTCCTTTTATTTTGGGGCAAAAAGACAGAAATTTCCCTTATTTTGTGGCTGAAAGGCAGAAATTTCCCTTATTTTGGGGCAAAATTGCAGAAATTTCCTTTATTTTCGGGCAAAATTTTAGAAATTTCTTTTATTTTGGTACAGAATTGCAGAAATTTTTCTTATTTTGTGGCAAAAAGGCAGAAATTCCTCATATTTTGGTGCAAAAAAGCTGAAATTCCCCTTATTTTGAGGTAAAATGCTAAAATTCCCCATATTATCGTGCAAAAAGGCAGAAATTCCCTACATTTTGGGGCAAAAAGGCACAAATTTCCCTTATTTTCGGGCAAAATTGCACAAATTTCATTTATTTCTGGGCAAAAAGTCAGAAATTCCTTTTATTTTGGGGCAAAAAGCAGAAATTTCTTTTATTTTGGTACAAAGTTGAAGAAATCTTTCTTATTTTAGAACAAAAAGGCAGAAATTCCCCATATTTTGGGGCAAAAGGCAGAAATTCCCCTTATTTTGAGGTAAAAAGGCAGAAATTCCCCTTGTTTTGGGGCAAAAAGGCAGAAATTCCCTTTGTTTTGTGGCAAAAAGGCAGAAAGTCTTTTTAATTGGGGCAGAAAAGCAGAAACTTTCCTTATTTGGGTGCAATAATGCAGAAATTCCCCATATTTTGTGGCAAAAAGGCAGAAATTCCCCTTATTTGGAGGTAAAATGCTGAAATTCCCCTTATTTTGGGCAAAAGGCAGAAATTCTCCTTATTTTGGGGCAATATTGCAGAAATTTCACTTATTTTAGGGCAAAAAGTCAGAAATTTGCCTTATTTTGTGGCAAAAAGCAGAAATTCCCCTAATTTTGGGGCCAAAAACAGAAATTCCCCTTATTTTGGGGTAAAATTGCAGAAATTTCAAATATTTCAGTGCAAAAAGGCAGAAATTCCACTTAATTTTAGGCAATAAGGCAGAAATTTTCTGTATTTTGGAGCAAAATCTCAGAAATTCCCCTTATATTGTTGCAAAAATGCAGAAATTCCCATTATTTTGGTGTAATAAGGCAGAAATTCCCCGTGTTTTGAAGCAAAATTGCACAAATTCCTCTAATTTTGAGGGAAAATGCAGAAATTCAAATTATTTTGGGGCAAAAAGACAGAAATTCTCCTTATTTCAGAGCATAACTTCAGAAATTCCCCTTATTTTGGGGCAAAATTGCAGAAATATCCCTTATTTTGTGGCAAAATTGTAGAAATTTTTCTTATTTTGGGGAAAATTGCAGAAATTTCACTTATTTCAGGGAAAGAAGTTAGGAATTTCTCTTATTTTGGGGTAAAAGGGCAGAAATTTCTTTTATTTTGGTACAAAATTGCAGAAATTTTCTTTATTTTGGGGCAAAAATGCAGAAATTCCCCTGATTTTGTGGCAAAAAGGCAAAAATTTCCCTCATTTTGTGGCAAAATTGCAGAAATTTCACTTATTTCAAGGCAAAATTCAAAAATTCCTTTTATTTTGGGGCAAAAAGACAGAAATTCCGTTTATTTTTGGGTAAAAAGGCAGAAATTTCACTTATTTTGAGGTAAAAAAGGCAGAAATTACTCTTATTTTGGAGCTAAAATGAAGAAATTTCCCTTTTTTGTGGCAAAATTGCAGAAATTTTTCTTATTTTGGGCAAAATTGTAGAAATTTCACTTAGTTCAGGGAAAGAAGGCTGGAATTTCTCTTATTTTGGGGCAAAATGCAGAAATTTCTATTATTTTGGTACAAAATTGCAGAAATTTTCTTTATTTTGGGGCAAAAATGCAGAAATTCCCCTTATTTTGGGGCAAAAAGGCAGAAATTTCCCTTATTTTGGGGCAAAATTGCAGAAATTTCACTTATTTCAAGGCAAAATTAAAAAATTTTTTTTTATTTTGGGGCAAAAAGACAGAAATTCCGTTTATTTTTGGGTAAAAAGGCAGAAATTTCACTTATTTTGAGGTAAAAAGGCAGAAATTACTCTTATTTTGGGGTTAAAATGAAGAAATTTCCCCTTTTTGTGGCAAAAGGTATACATTCCCCTTATTTTCATGCCAAAAAGCAGAAATTCCCCGTATTTTGAAGTAAAGTTGCAGAAATTCTCCTAATTGTGAGGCAAAACGGCAGAAATTCCCTATATGTTGGGGCAAAAAGACAGAAATTCTCCTTATTTTGTGGCAAAACTCAGAAATTCCACTTATTTTGGGGCAAAATTCCAGAAATTTTCCTTATTTTAGGGCAAAAGGCAGAAATTCCTAATATATTGTGGCAAAAATGCAGAAATTCCCCTTATTTTGAGGTAAAAAGGTTAAAATTCCTCTTATTTGGGGACAAAAAGGAAGAATTTTTCTTTATTTTGTGGCAAAATTTCAGAAATTTCACTTATTTCAGGGTAATAAGTCAGAAATTCCCCTTATTTTGGGGCAAAAAAGACAGAAATTTCCTTTTTGGGGGGTAAAAAAGACAGAAATTCCACTTATTTAGAGGCAAAAGGCAGAAGTTCCTCTTAATTTGGCACAAAAATGAAGAAATTTCCATTTTTTATGGCAAAAAGGTATGCATTCCCCGTATTTTAGGGTAAAAAGGCAGAAATTCCCCTTATTTTGAAGCAAAATTGCAGAAATTCCCCTAATTTTGGGGCAAAAGGTAGACATTTCCTTTATTTTGGGGCAAAAATCAGAAATTCCCCTTATTTTGGCGCAAAATTCCAGAAATTTCCTTTAATTTGGGGCAAAATTGCAGAAATATTTCTTATTTTGGGGCAAAAAGGCAGAAATTCCTTATATTTTGGGGAAAAAAGGCAGAAATTCCCCTTATTTTGGGATAAAATTGCAGAAATTTCTCTTATTTGGGGGCAAAAAGGCAGAAAATCCTTTTAATTACGGGCAAAAAGGCAGAAATTCCCCTTATTTTGGGGCAAAATTGAAGAACTTTCCCTTATTTTGGGGCAAAATTGCAGAAATTTCCCTTATTTTAAGGCAAAATTTTAGAAATTTCTTTTATTTTGGTACAGAATTGCAGAAATTTTTCTTATATTGTGGCAAAAAGGCTAAAATTCCACATATTTTGGTGCAAAAAGGCTGAAATTCCCCTTATTTTGAGGTAAAATGCTGAAATTCCCCATATTTTGGGGCAAAAGGGTGAAATTTCCCTCATTGGGGCAAAAAGGCACAAATTTTCCTTATTTTTGTGCAAAATTGCAGAAATTTCATTTATTTCAGGGCTAAAAGTCTGAAATTCCTTTTATTTTGGGACAAAAAGCAGAAATTTCTTTTATTTTGGTACAAAGTTGAAGAAATTTTTCATATTTTGGAATAAAAAGGAAGAAATTCCCCATATTTTGGGGTAAAAGGCAGAAATTCCCTTTATTTTGAGGTAAAAAGGATGAAATTCCCCTTATTTTAGGGCAAAAAGGCAAAATTTTCCTTTACTTTGAGGCAAAAAGGCAGAGATTCTTGTTAATTGGGGCAGAAAAACAGAAATTTTCCTTATTTGAAGGCAATAAGGCAGTAATTCCCCATATTTTGTGGCAAAAAGGCAGAAATTCCCCTCATTTGGGGGTAAAATGCTGAAATTCCCCTTATTTTGGGCAAAAAGGCAGATATTCCCCTTATTTTGGGAAAAATTGCAGAATTTTCACTTATTTCAGGGCAAAAAGTCAGAAATTTGCCTTATTTTGTGGCAAAAAGCAGAAATTCCCCTAATTTTCGGGCCAAAAATAGAAATTCCTTTTATTTTGGGTTAAAATTGCAGAAATTTCAAATATTTCAGTGCAAAAAGGCAGAAATTCCACTTAATTTCGGGCAAAAAGGCAGAAATTTTCTGTATTTTGGAGCAAAATATCAGAAATTCCCCTTATATTGGTGCAAAAATGCAGAAATTCCCTTTATTTTGGTGCAATAAGGCAGAAATTCCCCGTATTTTGAAGCAAGATTGCACAAATTCCCCTAATTTTGAGGGAAAATGCAGAAATTCACATTATTTTGGGGCATAAAGACAGAAATTCTCCTTATTTCAGGGCAAAAAGTCAGAAATTCCCCTTATTTTGGGGCAAAATTCCAGAAATTTCCTTTAATTTGGGGCAAAATTGCAGAAATTTACCTTATTTTGGGGCAAAATTGCAGAAATTTACCTTATTTGGGGCAAAATTGCAGAAATTTAACTTATTTTCGTGTAAAAAGGCTGAAATTTCCTTTATTTTTGGGCAAAAAGGCAGAAATTCCCCTTATTTTGGGGCAAAATTGCAGAAATATTTCTTATTTTGGGGCAAAATGGTTGAAATTCCTTATATTTTAGGGCAAAAAGGCAGAAATTCCCCTTTTTTGGGATAAAATTGCAGAAATTTCCCTTATTTGGGGGCAAAAATGCAGAAAATCTTTTTAATTTCGGGCAAAAATGCAGAAATTCCCCTTATTTTGGAGCAAAATTGGAGAAATTCCCCTAATATAATATCAAAAATGCAGAAATTCCCTTTATTTGGTGCAAAAGCAGAAGTTCCCCTTATTTTCGGGAAAAAAAGGCAGAAATTCCTTGTATTTTGAAGCAAAATTGCAGAAACTCCCCTAAATTTGGGGCAAAAAGGCAGAAATTCCCTTTATTTTGGGGCAAAAATACAGAAATTCTCTTATTTCGCAGCAAAAAGTCAGAAATTCCCCTTATTTTGGGGCAAAATTGAAGAACTTTCCCTTATTTTGGAGCAAAATTGCAGAAATTTCACTTATTTTAGGGCAAAAAGTCAGAAATTTGTCTTATTTTGGGGCAAAAAGCAGAAATTCCCCTAATTTTGGGGCCAAAAACAGAAATCCCCTTATTTTGGGGTAAAATTGCAGAAATTTCAAATATTTCAGTGCAAAAAGGCAGAAATTCCACTTAATTTTAGGCAATAAGGCACAAATTTTCCGTATTTTGGAGCAAAATCTCAGAAATTCCACTTATAATGGTGCAAAAATGCAGAAATTCCCTTTATTTTGGTGTAATAAGGCAGAAATTCCCCGTGTTTTGAAGCAAAATTGCACAAATTCATCTAATTTTGAGGGAAAATGCAGAAATTCAAATTATTTTGGGGCAAAAAGACAGAAATTCTCCTTATTTCAGGGCATAACGTCAGAAATTCTCCTTATTTTGGGGCAAAATTGCAGAAATTTCCCTTATTTTGTGGCAAAATTTCCAAATTTTTTATTTTGGGAAAAATTGCAGAAATTTCACTTATTTCAGGGAAAGAAGGCAGGAATTTCTCTTATTTTGGGGCAAAAGGGCAGAAATTTCTTTTTTATTTGGTACAAAATTGCAGAAATTTTCTTTATTTTGGGGCAAAAATGCAGAAATTCCCATTATATTGTGGCAAAACTCAGAAATTTCACTTATTTTGTGGCAAAATTGCAGAAATTTCACTTATTTCAGGGTAATAAGTCAGAAATTCCCCTTATTTTGGGGCAAAAAAGACAGAAATTCCCTTTTTGGGGGGTAAAAAAGATAGAAATTCCACTTATTTAGAGGCAAAAGGCAGAAGTTCCTCTTAATTTGGCGCAAAAATGAAGAAATTTCCATTTTTTATGGCAAAAAGGCATGCATTCCCCGTATTTTAGGGCAAAAAGGCAGAAATTCCCCTTATTTTGAAGCAAAATTGCAGAAATTCCCCTAATTTTGGGGCAAAAGGTAGACATTTCCTTTATTTTGGGGCAAAAATCAGAAATTCCCCTTATTTTGGCGCAAAATTCCAGAAATTTCCTTTAATTTGGGGCAAAATTGCAGAAATATTTCTTATTTTGGGGCAAAAAGGCAGAAATTCCTTATATTTTGGGGAAAAATGGCAGAAATTCCCCTTATTTTGGGATAAAATTGCAGAAATTTCTCTTATTTGGGGGCAAAAAGGCAGAAAATCCTTTTAATTACGGGCAAAAAGGCAGAAATTCCCCGTATTTTGGAGCAAAATTGCAGAAATTCCCCTAATATCGGGGCAAAAATGCAGAAATTCCCTTTATTTGGTGCAAAAGCAGAAGTTCCCCTTATTTTCGGGAAAAAAAGGCAGAAATTCCTTGTAGTTTGAAGCAAAATTGCAGAAACTCCCCTAAATTTGGGGCAAAAAGGCAGAAATTCCCCTTATTTTGGGGCAAAATTGAAGAACTTTCCCTTATTTTGGGGCAAAATTGCAGAAATTTCCCTTATTTTAAGGCAAAATTTTAGAAATTTCTTTTATTTTGGTACAGAATTGCAGAAATTTTTTTTATATTGTGGCATAAAGGCTAAAATTCCCCATATTTTGGTGCAAAAAGGCTGAAATTCCCCTTATTTTGAGGTAAAATGCTGAAATTCCCCATATTTTGGGGCAAAAAGGGAGAAATTTCCCTCATTTGGGCAAAAAGGCACAAATTTTCCTTATTTTTGGGCAAAATTGCAGAAATTTCATTTATTTCAGGGCTAAAAGTCTGAAATTCCTTTTATTTTGGGACAAAAAGCAGAAATTTCTTTTTTTTTTGGTACAAAGTTGAAGAAATTTTTCATATTTTGGAATAAAAAGGAAGAAATTCCCCATATTTTGGGGTAAAAGGCAGAAATTCCCCTTATTTTGAGGTAAAAAGGATGAAATTCCCCTTATTTTAGCGCAAAAAGGCAAAAATTTCCTTTATTTGTGGCAAAAAGGCAGAAATTCTTGTTAATTGGGGCAGAAAAGCAGAAATTTTTCTTATTTGAAGGCAATAAGGCAGTAATTCCCCATATTTGTGGCAAAATGCAGAAATTCCCCTTATTTGGAGGTAAAATGCTGAAATTCCCCTTATTTTGGGCAAAGAGGCAGAAATTCCCCTTATTTTGGGACAAAATTGCAGAAATTTCACTTATTTCAGGGCAAAAAGTCAGAAATTTGCCTTATTTTTAGGCAAAAAGCAGAAATTCCCCTAATTTTGCGGCCAAAAATAGAAATTCCCCTTATTTTGGGGTAAAATTGCAGAAATTTCAAATATTTCAGGGAAAAAAGGCAGAAATACCACTTACTTTCGGGCAATAAGGCAGAAATTTTCTGTATTTTGGAGCAAAATCTCAGAAATTCCCCTTTTATTGGTGCAAAAATGCAGAAATTCCCTTTATTTTGGTGCAATAAGGCAGAAATTCCCCATATTTTGAAGAAAAATTGCACAAATTCCCCTAATTTTGAGGGAAAATGCAGAAATTCACATTATTTTGGGGCAAAAAAACAGAAATTCTCCTTATTTCACGGCAAAAAGTCAGAAATTCCCCTTATTTTGGGGCAAAATTGCAAAAATTTCCCTTATTTTGTTGCAAAATTGCAGAAATTTTTCTTATTTTGGGCAAAATTGCAGAAATTTCACTTATTTCAGGGAAAGAAGGCAGGAATTTCTCTTATTTTGGGGCAAAAAGGCAGAAATTTCTTTTATTTTGGTACAAAATTGCAGAAATTTTCTTTATTTTGAGGCAAAAATGCAGATATTCCCCATATTTTGGGGCAAAAAGTCAGAGATTCCCTTTATTATGAGGTAAAAAGGCTGAAATTCCTTTTATTTTGGGGCAAAAAGACAGAAATTCCCCTTATTTTGTGGCAAAAAGGCAGAAATTTCCCTTATTTTTGGGCAAAATTGCTGAAATTTCACTTATTTTTGGGCAAAATTTTAGAAATTTCTTTTATTTTGCTACAGAATTGCAGAAATTTTTCTTATTTTGTGGCAAAAAAGCAGAAATTTCCCATATTTTGGTGCAAAAAGGCTGAAATTCCCCTTATTTTGAGGTAAAATGCTGAAATTCCCTATATTTTGGGGCAAAAAAGCAGAAATTCCCTACATTTTGGGGCAAAAAGGCACAAATTTCCCTTATTTTCGGGCAACTTGCAGAAATTTCTTTTATTTCAGGGCAAAAATTCAGAAATTCCTATTATTTTGGGGCAAAAAGCAGAAATTTCTTTTATTTTGGAACAAAGTTGAAGAAATTTTTCTTATTTTGGAACAAAAAGGCACAAATTCCCCATATTTTGAGGTAAAAGGCAGAAATTCCCCTTATTTGAGGGGAAAAGGATGAAATTCTCCTTATTTTATGGCAAAAAGGCAAAAATTTCCTTTACTTTGTGGCAAAAAGGCAGAAATTCTTGTTAATTGGAGCAGAAAAGCAGAAATTTTCTTTATGTGAAGGCAGTAAGGCAAAATTCCCCATATTTTGTGGCAAAAAGGCAGAAATTCCCCTTATTTGGAGGTAAAATGCTGAAATTCCCCTTATTTTGGGCAAAAGGCAGAAATTCCCCTTATTTTGGTGCAAAATTGCAGAAATTTCACTTATTTTAGGGCAAAAAGTCAGAAATTTGTCTTATTTTGGGGCAAAAAGCAGAAATTCCCCTAATTTTGGGGCCAAAAACAGAAATTCCCCTTATTTTGGGGTAAAATTGCAGAAATTTCAAATATTTCAGTGCAAAAAGGCAGAAATTCCACTTAATTTTAGGCAATAAGGCACAAATTTTCCGTATTTTGGAGCAAAATCTCAGAAATTCCACTTATAATGGTGCAAAAATGCAGAAATTCCCTTTATTTTGGTGTAATAAGGCAGAAATTCCCCGTGTTTTGAAGCAAAATTGCACAAATTCATCTAATTTTGAGGGAAAATGCAGAAATTCAAATTATTTTGGGGCAAAAAGACAGAAATTCTCCTTATTTCAGGGCATAACGTCAGAAATTCTCCTTATTTTGGGGCAAAATTGCAGAAATTTCCCTTATTTTGTGGCAAAATTACCAAATTTTTTATTTTGGGCAAAATTGCAGAAATTTCACTTATTTCAGGGAAAGAAGGCAGGAATTTCTCTTATTTTGGGGCAAAAGGGCAGAAATTTCTTTTTTATTTTGTACAAAATTGCAGAAATTTTCTTTATTTTGGGGCAAAAATGCAGAAATTCCCATTATATTGTGGCAAAACTCAGAAATTTCACTTATTTTGTGGCAAAATTGCAGAAATTTCACTTATTTCAGGGTAATAAGTCAGAAATTCCCCTTATTTTGGGGCAAAAAAGACAGAAATTCCCTTTTTGGGGGGTAAAAAAGACAGAAATTCCACTTATTTAGAGGCAAAAGGCAGAAGTTCCTCTTAATTTGGCGCAAAAATGAAGAAATTTCCATTTTTTTATGGCAAAAAGGTATGCATTCCCCGTATTTTAGGGCAAAAAGGCAGAAATTCCCCTTATTTTGAAGCAAAATTGCAGAAATTCCCCTAATTTTGGGGCAAAAGGTAGACATTTCCTTTATTTTGGGGCAAAAATCAGAAATTCCCCTTATTTTGGCGCAAAATTCCAGAAATTTCCTTTAATTTGGGGCAAAATTGCAGAAATATTTCTTATTTTGGGGCAAAAAGGCAGAAATTCCTTATATTTTGGGGAAAAAAGGCAGAAATTCCCCTTAATTTGGGATAAAATTGCAGAAATTTCTCTTATTTGGGGGCAAAATGGCAGAAAATCCTTTTAATTACGGGCAAAAAGGCAGAAATTCCCCGTATTTTGGAGCAAAATTGCAGAAATTCCCCTAATATCGGGGCAAAAATGCAGAAATTCCCTTTATTTGGTGCAAAAGCAGAAGTTCCCCTTATTTTCGGGAAAAAAAGGCAGAAATTCCTTGTATTTTGAAGCAAAATTGCAGAAACTCCCCTAAATTTGGGGCAAAAAGGCAGAAATTCCCTTTATTTTGGGGCAAAAATACAGAAATTCTCCTTATTTCGCGGCAAAAAGTCAGAAATTCCCCTTATTTTGGGGCAAAATTGAAGAACTTTCCCTTATTTTGGGGCAAAATTGCAGAAATTTCCCTTATTTTAAGGCAAAATTTTAGAAATTTCTTTTATTTTGGTACAGAATTGCAGAAATTTTTTTTATATTGTGGCATAAAGGCTAAAATTCCCCATATTTTCTTGCAAAAAGGCTGAAATTCCCCTTATTTTGAGGTAAAATGCTGAAATTCCCCATATTTTGGGGCAAAAAGGGAGAAATTTCCCTCATTGGGGCAAAAAGGCACAAATTTTCCTTATTTTTGGGCAAAATTGCAGAAATTTCATTTATTTCAGGGCTAAAAGTCTGAAATTCCTTTTATTTTGGGACAAAAAGCAGAAATTTCTTTTATTTTGGTACAAAGTTGAAGAAATTTTTCATATTTTGGAATAAAAAGGAAGAAATTCCCCATATTTTGGGGTAAAAGGCAGAAATTCCCCTTATTTTGAGGTAAAAAGGATGAAATTCCCCTTATTTTAGCGCAAAAAGGCAAAAATTTCCTTTATTTGTGGCAAAAAGGCAGAAATTCTTGTTAATTGGGGCAGAAAAGCAGAAATTTTTCTTATTTGAAGGCAATAAGGCAGTAATTCCCCATATTTTGTGGCAAAATGCAGAAATTCCCCTTATTTGGAGGTAAAATGCTGAAATTCCCCTTATTTTGGGCAAAGAGGCAGAAATTCCCCTTATTTTGGGACAAAATTGCAGAAATTTCACTTATTTCAGGGCAAAAAGTCAGAAATTTGCCTTATTTTGAGGCAAAAAGCAGAAATTCCCCTAATTTTGCGGCCAAAAATAGAAATTCCCCTTATTTTGGGGTAAAATTGCAGACATTTCAAATATTTCAGGGAAAAAAGGCAGAAATACCACTTACTTTCGGGCAATAAGGCAGAAATTTTCTGTATTTTGGAGCAAAATCTCAGAAATTCCCCTTTTATTGGTGCAAAAATGCAGAAATTCCCTTTATTTTGGTGCAATAAGGCAGAAATTCCCCATATTTTGAAGAAAAATTGCACAAATTCCCCTAATTTTGAGGGAAAATGCAGAAATTCACATTATTTTGGGGCAAAAAAACAGAAATTCTCCTTATTTCACGGCAAAAAGTCAGAAATTCCCCTTATTTTGGGGCAAAATTGCAAAAATTTCCCTTATTTTGTTGCAAAATTGCAGAAATTTTTCTTATTTTGGGCAAAATTGCAGAAATTTCACTTATTTCAGGGAAAGAAGGCAGGAATTTCTCTTATTTTGGGGCAAAAAGGCAGAAATTTCTTTTATTTTGGTACAAAATTGCAGAAATTTTATTTATTTCAGGGCAAAAAGTCAGAAATTCCTTTTATGTTGGGACAAAAATCAGAAATTTCTTTTATTTCACTTATTTCAGGGAAATAAGGCAGGAATTTCTCTTATTTTGGGGCAAAAGGGCAGAAATTTCTATTATTATGGTACAAAGTTGAAGAAATTTTTCTTATTTTGGAACAAATAGGCAGAAATTCCCCATATTTTGGGGCAAAAGGCAGAAATTCCTCTTATTTTGAGGTAAAAAGGCTGAAATTCCCCTTATTTTGGGGCAAAAAGGCAGAAATTCCCTATATTTTGTGGCAAAAAGGCAGAAATTCCCATTAATTGGCGCAGAAAAGCAGAAACTTTCCTTATTTGGGGGCAATAATGCAGAAATTCTCCATATTTTGTGGCAAAAAGGCAGAAATTCCCCTTATTTGGATGTAAAATGGTGAAATTCCCCTTATTTTGGGCAAAAGGCAGAAATTCCCCTTATTTTGGGGCAAAATTGCAGAAATTTCACTTATTTTAGGGCAAAAAGTCAGAAATTTGCCTTATTTTTGGGCAAAAAGCAGAAATTCCCCTAATTTTGGGGCCAAAAACAGAAATTCCCCTTATTTTTGGGTAAAATTGCAGAAATTTCAAATATTTCAGTGCAAAAAGGCAGAAATTCCACTTAATTTTAGGCAATAAGCCACAAATTTTCCGTATTTTGGAGCAAAATCTCAGAAATTCCCCTTATATTGGTGCAAAAATGCAGAAATTCCCATTATTTATGTGTAATAAGGCAGAAATTCCCCATGTTTTGAAGCAAAATTGCACAAATTCATCTAATTTTGAGGGAAAATGCAGAAATTCAAATTATTTTGGGGCAAAAAGACAGAAATTCTCCTTATTTCAGAGCATAACGTGAGAAATTCCCCTTATTTTGGGGCAAAATTGCAGAAATGTCCCTAATTTTGGGGCAAAATTGCAGAAATTTCACTTATTTCAAGGCAAAATTCAAAAATTCCTTTTATTTTGGGGCAAAAAGACAGAAATTCCATTTATTTTTGGGTAAAAAGGCAGAAATTTAACTTATTTTGAGGTAAAAAGGCAGAAATTACTCTTATTTTGGGGTTAAAATGAAGAAATTTCCCTTTTTTGTGGCAAAAGGTATACATTCCCCTTATTTTCAGGCAAAAAAGCAGAAATTCCCTGTATTTTGAAGTAAAATTGCAGAAATTCCCCTAATTGTGAGGCAAAACGGCAGAAATTCCCTATATGTTGGGGCAAAAAGACAGAAATTCTCCTTATTTTGTGGCAAAACTCAGAAATTCCACTTATTTTGGGGCAAAATTCCAGAAATTTCCCTTATTTTAGGGCAAAAAGGCAGAAATTTCTAATATATTGTGGCAAAAATGCAGAAATTCCCCTTATTTTGAGGTAAAAAGGCTGAAATTCCACTTATTTGGGGGCAAAAAAGAAGAATTTTTCCTTATTTTGTGGCAAAATTGCAGAAATTTCACTTATTTCAGGGTAATAAGTCAGAAATTCCCCTTATTTTGGGGCAAAAAAGACAGAAATTTTTTTGAAGGTAAAAAAGACAGAAATTCCATTTATTTAGAGGCAAAAGGCAGAAGTTCATCTTAATTTGGCGCAAAAATGAAGAAATTTCCCTTTTTTATGGCAAAAAGGTAAGCATTCCCCTTATTTTCGGGCAAATAGGCAGAAATCCCCCTTATTTTGAAGCAAAATTGCAGAAATTCCTCTAATTTTGGGGCAAAAGGCAGACAATTCCTTTATTTTAGGGCAAAAATCAGAAATTCCCCTTATTTTGGGGCAAAATTCCAGAAATTTATTTAATTTGGGGCAAAATTGCAGAAATTTACCTTATTTTGGGGCAAAATTGCAGAAATTTCCTTTTGGGGCAAAATTGCAGAAATTTCACTTATTTTCAGGTACAAAGGCTGAAATTTCCTTTATTTTTGGGCAAAAAGTGAGAAATTCCCCTTATTTTGGGGCAAAATTGCAGAAATATTTCTTATTTTGGGGCAAAAAAGCAGAAATTCCTTATATTTTTGGGAAAAAAGGCAAAAATTCCCCTTATTTTGGGATAAAATTGTAGAAATTTTCCTTATTTGGGGGCAAAAAGGCAGAAAATCCTTTTAATTTTGGGCAAAAATGCAGAAATTCCCCGTATTTTGGAGCAAAATTGCAGAAATTCCCCTAATATCGGGGCAAAAAGGCAGAAATTCCCTTTATTTGGTGCAAAAGCAGAAGTTCCCCTTATTTTGGGAAAAAAGGCAGAAATTCCTTGTATTTTGAAGCAAAATTGCAGAAACTCCCCTAATTTTGGGGCAAAAAGGCAGAAATTCCCTTTATTTTGGGGCAAAAATACAGAAATTCTCCTTATTTCGCGGCAAAAAGTCAGAAATTCCCCTTATTTTGGGGCAAAATTGAAGAACTTTCCCTTATTTTGGGGCAAAATTGCAGAAATTTCCCTTATTTTGGGGCAAAATTTTAGAAATTTCTTTTATTTTGGTACAGAATTGCAGAAATTTTTCTTATATTGTGACAAAAAGGCTAAAATTCCCCATATTTTGGTGCAAAAAGGCTGAAATTCCCCTTATTTTGAGGTAAAATGCTTAAGTTCCTCATATTTTGGGGCAAAAAGGGAGAAATTTCCCTCATTTTGGGGCAAAAAGGCACAAATTTTCCTTATTTTCGGGCAAAATTGCAGAAATTTCATTTATTTCAGGGCTAAAAGTCAGAAATACCTTTTATTTTGGGACAAAAAGCAGAAATTTCTTTTATTTTGGTAAAAAGTTGAAGAAATTTTTCATATTTTGGAATAAAAAGGAAGAAATTCCCCATATTTTGGGGTAAAAGGCAGAAATTCCCCTCATTTTGAGGTAAAAAGAATGAAATTCCCCTTATTTTAGGGCAAAAAAGCAAAAATTTCCTTTACTTTGTGGCAAAAAAGCAGAAATTCTTGTTAATTGGGGCAGAAACGCAGATTTTCCTTATTTGAAGGCAATAAGGCAGTAATTCTCCATATTTTGTGGAAAAAGGCAGAAATTCCCCTCATTTGGGGGTAAAATGCTGAAATTCCCCTTATTTTGGGCAAAAAGGCAGATATTCCCCTTATTTTGGGACAAAATTGCAGAAATTTCACTTATTTCAGGGCAAAAAGTCAGAAATTTGCCTTATTTTGGGGCAAAAAGAAGAAATTCCCCTAATTTTGGGGCCAAAAATAGAAATTCCCCTTATTTTGGGGTAAAATTGCAGAAATTTCAAATATTTCAGTGCAAAAAGGCAGAAATTCCACTTAATTTCTGGCAATAAGGCAGAAATTTTCTGTATATTGGAGAAAAGTCTCAGAAATTCCCCTTATATTGGTGCAAAAATGCAGAAATTCCCTTTATTTTGGTGCAATAAGGCAGAAATTCCCCGTATTTTAAAGGAAAACTGCACAAATTCCCCTAATTTTGAGGGAAAATGCAGAAATTCACATTATTTTGGGGCAAAAAGACAGAAATTCTCCTTATTTCATCGCAAAAAGTCAGAAATTCCCTTTATTTTGGGGCAAAATTGCAAAAATTTCCCTTATATTGTGGCAAAATTGCAGAAATTTTTCTTATTTTGGGCAAAATTGCAGAAATTTCACTTATTTCAGGGCAAAAAGTCAGAAATTCCTTTTATTTTGGGGCAAAAAGGCAAAAATTTCCTTTACTTTGTGGCAAAAAGGCAGAAATTCTTGTTAATTGGGGCAGAAAAGCAGAAATTTTCTTTATTTGAAGGCAATAAGGCAGTAATTCCCCATATTTTGTGGCAAAAAGGCAGAAATTCCCCTTATTTGGAGGTAAAATGCTGAAATTCCCCTTATTTTGGGCAAAAGGCAGAAATTCCCCTTATTTTGGTGCAAAATTGCAGAAATTTCACTTGTTTTAGGGCAAAAAGTCAGAAATTTGCCTTATTTTGGGGCAAAAAGCAGAAATTCCCCTAATTTTGGGGCCAAAAACAGAAATTCCCCTTATTTTGGGGTAAAATTGCAGAAATTTCAAATATTTCAGTGCAAAAAGGCAGAAATTCCACTTAATTTTAGGCAATAAGGCACAAATTTTCCGTATTTTAAAGCAAAATCTCAGAAATTCCCCTTATAATGGTGCAAAAATGCAGAAATTCCCTTTATTTTGGTGTAATAAGGCAGAAATTCCCCGTGTTTTGAAGCAAAATTGCACAAATTCATCTAATTTTGAGGGAAAATGCAGAAATTCAAATTATTTTGGGGCAAAAAGACAGAAATTCTCCTTATTTCAGGGCATAACGTCAGAAATTCCCCTTATTTTGGGGCAAAATTGCAGAAATTTCCCTTATTTTGTGGCAAAATTGCCAAATTTTTTATTTTGGGCAAAATTGCAGAAATTTCACTTATTTCAGGGAAAGAAGGCAGGAATTTCTCTTATTTTGGGGCAAAAATGCAGAATTTTTTTTATTTGGTACAAAATTGCAGAAATTTTCTTTATTTTGAGGCAAAAATGCAGAAATTCCCAATATTTTGGGTCAAAAAGGCAGAGATTCCCCCTATTATGAGGTAAAAAGGCTGAAATTCCTTTAATTTTGGGGCATAAAGACAGAAATTCCCCTTATTTTGTGGCATAAAGGCAGAAATTTCCCTTATTTTGGGGCAAAATTCCAGAAATTTCCCTTATTTTCAGGCAAAATTTTAGAAATTTCTTTTATTTTGGTATAGAATTGCAGAAATTTTTCTTATTTTGTGGCAAAAAGGCAGAAATTCCCCATATTTTGGTGCAAAAAGGCTGAAATTCCTCTTATTTTGAGGTAAAATGCTGAAATTCCCCATAATTTGGGGCAAAAAGGCAAAAATTCCCATTATTTTGTGGCAAAAAGGCAGAAATTCCCATTAGTTGGGGCAGAAAAGCAGAAACTTTCCTTATTTGGGGGCAATAATGCAGAAATTCCCCATATTTTGTGGCAAAAAGGCAGAAATTCCCCTTATTTGGAGGTAAAATTCTGAAATTCCCCTTATTTTGGGCAAAAGGCAGAAATTCCCCTTATTTTGGGGCAAAATTGCAGAAATTTCACTTATTTAGTGCAAAAAGTCAGAAATTTGCCTTATTTTGGGGCAAAAAGCAGAAATTCCCCAAATTTTGGGGCCAAAAACAGAAATTCCCCTTATTTTGGGGTATAATTGCAGAAATTTCAAATATTTCAGTGCAAAAAGGCAGAAATTCCACTTAATTTTAGGCAATAAGGCACAAATTTTCTGTATTTAAAGCAAAATCTCAGAAATTCTCCTTATAATTGTGCGAAAAGGAAATTGCCTTTATTTTGGTGTAATAAGGCAGAAATTCCCCGTGTTTTGAAGCAAAATTGCACAAATTCATCTAATTTTGAGGGAAAATGCAGAAATTCAAATTATTTTGGGGCAAAAAGACAGAAATTTTCCTTATTTCAGGGCATAACGTCAGAAATTCCCCTTGTTTTGGGGCAAAATTGCAGAAATTTCCCTTATTTTGTGGCAAAATTGCAGAAATTTTTCTTATTTTGGGCAAAATTGCAGAAATTTCACTTATTTCAAGGCAAAATTCAAAAATTCCTTTTATTTTGGGGCAAAAAGACAGAAATTCCGTTTATTTTTGGGTAAAATGCAGAAATTTCACTTATTTTGAGGTAAAAAGGCAGAAATTACTCTTATTTTGGGGCTAAAATGAAGAAATTTCTCTTTTTTGTGGCAAAATGGCAGAAATTTTTCTTATTTTGGGAAAAATTGCAGAAATTTCACTTATTTCAGGGAAAGAAGGCAGGAATTTCTCTCATTTTGGGGCAAAAAGGCAGAAATTTCTTTTCTTTTGGTACAAAATTGCAGAAATTTTCTTTATTTTGTGGCAAAAATGCAGAAATTCCCCTTATTTTGTGGCAAAAAGGGAAAATTTTCCCTTATTTTGGGGCAAAATTGCAGAAATTTCACTTATTTCAAGGCAAAATTCAAAAATTCCTTTTATTTTGGGGCAAAAAGACAGAAATTCCGTTTATTTTTGGGTAAAAATGCAGAAATTTCACTTATTTTGAGGTAAAAAGGCAGAAATTACTCTTATTTTGGGGCTAAAATGAAGAAATTTCCTTTTTTGTGGCAAAATTGCAGAAATTTTTCTTATTTTGGGCAAAATTGCAGAAATTTCACTTATTTCAGGGAAAGAAGGCAGGAATTTCTCTCATTTTGGGGCAAAAAGGCAGAAATTTCTTTTATTTTGGTACAAAATTGCAGAAATTTTCTTTATTTTGTGGCAAAAATACAGAAATTCCCCTTATTTTGTGGCAAAAAGGGAAAAATTTCCCTTATTTTGGGGCAAAATTGCAGAAATTTCACTTATTTCAAGGCAAAATTCAAAAATTCCTTTTATTTTGGGGAAAAAAGACAGAAATTCCGTTTATTTTTGGGTAAAAAGGCAGAAATTTCACTTATTTTGAGGTAAAAAGGCAGAAATTACTCTTATTTTGGGGCTAAAATGAAGAAATTTCCCTTTTTTGTGGCAAAATTGCAGAAATTTTTCTTATTTTGGGCAAAATTGCAGAAATTTCACTTATTTCAGGGAAAGAAGGCAGGAATTTCTCTCATTTTTGGGCAAAAAGGCAGAAATTTCTTTTATTTTGGTACAAAATTGCAGAAATTTTCTTTATTTTGGGGCAAAAATGGAGAAATTCCCCTTATTTTGTGGCAAAAAGGCTGAAATTCCCCTTATTTTGAGGTAAAATGCTTAAATTCCTCATATTTTGGGGCAAAAAGGGAGAAATTTCCCTCATTTTGGGGCAAAAAAGCACAAATTTTCCTTATTTTCGGGCAAAATTGCAGAAATTTCATTTATTTCAGGGCTAAAAGTCAGAAATTCCTCTTATTTTGGGACAAAAAGCAGAAATTTCTTTTATTTTGGTAAAAAGTTAAAGAAATTTTTCATATTTTGGAATAAAAAGGAAGAAATTCCCCATATTTTGGGGTAAAAGGCAGAAATTCCCCTCATTTTGAGGTAAAAAGAATGAAATTCCCCTTATTTTAGGGCAAAAAAGCAAAAATTTCCTTTACTTTGTGGCAAAAAGGCAGAAATTCTCCTTATTTGGGATAAAATTGTAGAAATTTTCCTTATTTGGGGGCAAAAAGGCAGAAAATCCTTTTAATTACGGGCAAAAAGGCAGAAATTTTCCGTATTTTGGAGCAAAATTGCAGAAATTCCCCTAATATCGGGGCAAAAAGGCAGAAATTCCCTTTATTTGGTGCAAAAGCAGAAGTTCCCCTTATTTTGGGAAAAAAGGCAGAAATTCCTTGTATTTTGAAGCAAAATTGCAGAAACTCCCCTAATTTTGGGGCAAAAAGGCAGAAATTCCCTTTATTTTGGGGCAAAAATACAGAAATTCTCCTTATTTCGCGGCAAAAAGTCAGAAATTCCCCTTATTTTGGGGCAAAATTGAAGAACTTTCCCTTATTTTGGGGCAAAATTGCAGAAATTTCCCTTATTTTGGGGCAAAATTTTAGAAATTTCTTTTATTTTGGTACAGAATTGCAGAAATTTTTCTTATATTGTGACAAAAAGGCTAAAATTCCCCATATTTTGGTGCAAAAAGGCTGAAATTCCCCTTATTTTGAGGTAAAATGCTTAAGTTCCTCATATTTTGGGGCAAAAAGGGAGAAATTTCCCTCATTTTGGGGCAAAAAGGCACAAATTTTCCTTATTTTCGTACAAAATTGCAGAAATTTCATTTATTTCAGGGCTAAAAGTCAGAAATACCTTTTATTTTGGGACAAAAAGCAGAAATTTCTTTTATTTTGGTAAAAAGTTGAAGAAATTTTTCATATTTTGGAATAAAAAGGAAGAAATTCCCCATATTTTGGGGTAAAAGGCAGAAATTCTCCTCATTTTTAGGTAAAAAGAATGAAATTCCCCTTATTTTAGGGCAAAAAAGCAAAAATTTCCTTTACTTTGTGGCAAAAAAGCAGAAATTCTTGTTAATTGGGGCAGAAATGCAGATTTTCCTTATTTGAAGGCAATAAGGCAGTAATTCTCCATATTTTGTGGAAAAAGGCAGAAATTCCCCTCATTTGGGGGTAAAATGCTGAAATTCCCCTTATTTTGGGCAAAAAGGCAGATATTCCCCTTATTTTGGGACAAAATTGCAGAAATTTCACTTATTTCAGGGCAAAAAGTCAGAAATTTGCCTTATTTTGGGGCAAAAAGAAGAAATTCCCCTAATTTTGGGGCCAAAAATAGAAATTCCCCTTATTTTGGGGTAAAATTGCAGAAATTTCAAATATTTCAGTGCAAAAAGGCAGAAATTCCACTTAATTTCTGGCAATAAGGCAGAAATTTTCTGTATATTGGAGCAAAATCTCAGAAATTCCCCTTATATTGGTGCAAAAATGCAGAAATTCCCTTTATTTTGGTGCAATAAGGCAGAAATTCCCCGTATTTTAAAGGAAAACAGCACAAATTCCCCTAATTTTGAGGGAAAATGCAGAAATTCACATTATTTTGGGGCAAAAAGACAGAAATTCTCCTTATTTCATCGCAAAAAGTCAGAAATTCCCTTTATTTTGGGGCAAAATTGCAAAAATTTCCCTTATATTGTGGCAAAATTGCAGAAATTTTTCTTATTTTGGGCAAAATTGCATAAATTTCACTTATTTCAGGGCAAAAAGTCAGAAATTCCTTTTATTTTGGGGCAAAAAGGCAAAAATTTCCTTTACTTTGTGGCAAAAAGGCAGAAATTCTTGTTAATTGGGGCAGAAAAGCAGAAATTTTCTTTATTTGAAGGCAATAAGGCAGTAATTCCCCAGATTTTGTGGCAAAAAGGCAGAAATTCCCCTTATTTGGAGGTAAAATGCTGAAATTCCCCTTATTTTGGGCAAAAGGCAGAAATTCCCCTTATTTTGGTGCAAAATTGCAGAAATTTCACTTATTTTAGGGCAAAAAGTCAGAAATTTGCCTTATTTTGCGGCAAAAAGCAGAAATTCCCCTAATTTTGGGGCCAAAAACAGAAATTCCCCTTATTTTGGGGTAAAATTGCAGAAATTTCAAATATTTCAGTGCAAAAAGGCAGAAATTCCACTTAATTTTAGGCAATAAGGCACAAATTTTCCGTAATTTAAAGCAAAATCTCAGAAATTCCCCTTATAATGGTGCAAAAATGCAGAAATTCCCTTTATTTTGGTGTAATAAGGCAGAAATTCCCCGTGTTTTTAAGCAAAATTGCACAAATTCATCTAATTTTGAGGGAAAATGCAGAAATTCAAATTATTTTGGGGCAAAAAGACAGAAATTCTCCTTATTTCAGGGCATAACGTCAGAAATTCCCCTTATTTTGGGGCAAAATTGCAGAAATTTCCCTTATTTTGTGGCAAAATTGCCAAATTTTTTATTTTGGGCAAAATTGCAGAAATTTCACTTATTTCCGGGAAAGAAGGCAGGAATTTCTCTTATTTTGGGGCAAAAATGCAGAATTTTTTTTATTTGGTACAAAATTGCAGAAATTTTCTTTATTTTGAGGCAAAAATGCAGAAATTCCCAATATTTTGGGTCAAAAAGGCAGAGATTCCCCCTATTATGAGGTAAAAAGGCTGAAATTCCTTTAATTTTGGGGCATAAAGACAGAAATTCCCCTTATTTTGTGGCATAAAGGCAGAAATTTCCCTTATTTTGGGGCAAAATTCCAGAAATTTCCCTTATTTTCAGGCAAAATTTTAGAAATTTCTTTTATTTTGGTATAGAATTGCAGAAATTTTTCTTATTTTGTGGCAAAAAGGCAGAAATTCCCCATATTTTGGTGCAAAAAGGCTGAAATTCCTCTTATTTTGAGGTAAAATGCTGAAATTCCCCATAATTTGGGGCAAAAAGGCAAAAATTCCCATTATTTTGTGGCAAAAAGGCAGAAATTCCCATTAGTTGGGGCAGAAAAGCAGAAACTTTCCTTATTTGGGGGCAATAATGCAGAAATTCCCCATATTTTGTGGCAAAAAGGCAGAAATTCCCCTTATTTGGAGGTAAAATTCTGAAATTCCCCTTATTTTGGGCAAAAGGCAGAAATTCCCCTTATTTTGGGGCAAAATTGCAGAAATTTCACTTATTTAGGGCAAAAAGTCAGAAATTTGCCTTATTTTGGGGCAAAAAGCAGAAATTCCCCAAATTTTGGGGCCAAAAACAGAAATTCCCCTTATTTTGGGGTATAATTGCAGAAATTTCAAATATTTCAGTGCAAAAAGGCAGAAATTCCACTTAATTTTAGGCAATAAGGCACAAATTTTCTGTATTTAAAGCAAAATCTCAGAAATTCTCCTTATAATTGTGCGAAAAGGAAATTGCCTTTATTTTGGTGTAATAAGGCAGAAATTCCCCGTGTTTTGAAGCAAAATTGCACAAATTCATCTAATTTTGAGGGAAAATGCAGAAATTCAAATTATTTTGGGGCAAAAAGACAGAAATTTTCCTTATTTCAGGGCATAACGTCAGAAATTCCCCTTGTTTTGGGGCAAAATTGCAGAAATTTCCCTTATTTTGTGGCAAAATTGCAGAAATTTTTCTTATTTTGGGCAAAATTGCAGAAATTTCACTTATTTCAAGGCAAAATTCAAAAATTCCTTTTATTTTGGGGCAAAAAGACAGAAATTCCGTTTATTTTTGGGTAAAATGCAGAAATTTCACTTATTTTGAGGTAAAAAGGCAGAAATTACTCTTATTTTGGGGCTAAAATGAAGAAATTTCTCTTTTTTGTGGCAAAATGGCAGAAATTTTTCTTATTTTGGGAAAAATTGCAGAAATTTCACTTATTTCAGGGAAAGAAGGCAGGAATTTCTCTCATTTTGGGGCAAAAAGGCAGAAATTTCTTTTATTTTGGTACAAAATTGCAGAAATTTTCTTTATTTTGTGGCAAAAATGCAGAAATTCCCCTTATTTTGTGGCAAAAAGGGAAAATTTTCCCTTATTTTGGGGCAAAATTGCAGAAATTTCACTTATTTCAAGGCAAAATTCAAAAATTCCTTTTATTTTGGGGCAAAAAGACAGAAATTCCGTTTATTTTTGGGTAAAAATGCAGAAATTTCACTTATTTTGAGGTAAAAAGGCAGAAATTACTCTTATTTTGGGGCTAAAATGAAGAAATTTCCTTTTTTGTGGCAAAATTGCAGAAATTTTTCTTATTTTGGGCAAAATTGCAGAAATTTCACTTATTTCAGGGAAAGAAGGCAGGAATTTCTCTCATTTTGGGGCAAAAAGGCAGAAATTTCTTTTATTTTGGTACAAAATTGCAGAAATTTTCTTTATTTTGTGGCAAAAATACAGAAATTCCCCTTATTTTGTGGCAAAAAGGGAAAAATTTCCCTTATTTTGGGGCAAAATTGCAGAAATTTCACTTATTTCAAGGCAAAATTCAAAAATTCCTTTTATTTTGGGGCAAAAAGACAGAAATTCCGTTTATTTTTGGGTAAAAAGGCAGAAATTTCACTTATTTTGAGGTAAAAAGGCAGAAATTACTCTTATTTTGGGGCTAAAATGAAGAAATTTCCCTTTTTTGTGGCAAAATTGCAGAAATTTTTCTTATTTTGGGCAAAATTGCAGAAATTTCACTTATTTCAGGGAAAGAAGGCAGGAATTTCTCTCATTTTTGGGCAAAAAGGCAGAAATTTCTTTTATTTTGGTACAAAATTGCAGAAATTTTCTTTATTTTGGGGCAAAAATGGAGAAATTCCCATTATTTTGTGGCAAAAAGGCTGAAATTCCCCTTATTTTGAGGTAAAATGCTTAAATTCCTCATATTTTAGGGCAAAAAGGGAGAAATTTCCCTCATTTTGGGGCAAAAAAGCACAAATTTTCCTTATTTTCGGGCAAAATTGCAGAAATTTCATTGATTTCAGGGCTAAAAGTCAGAAATTCCTTTTATTTTGGGACAAAAAGCAGAAATTTCTTTTATTTTGGTAAAAAGTTAAAGAAATTTTTCATATTTTGGAATAAAAAGGAAGAAATTCCCCATATTTTGGGGTAAAAGGCAGAAATTCCCCTCATTTTGAGGTAAAAAGAATGAAATTCCCCTTATTGTAGGGCAAAAAAGCAAAAATTTCCTTTACTTTGTGGCAAAAAAGCAGAAATTCTTGTTAATTGGGGCAGAAACGCAGAAATTTTCCTTATTTGAAGGCAATAAGGCAGTAATTCTCCATATTTTGTGGCAAAAAGGCAGAAATTCCTCTCATTTGGGGGTAAAATGCTGAAATTCCCCTTATTTTGGGCAAAAAGGCAGATATTCCCCTTATTTTGGGACAAAATTGCAGAAATTTCACTTATTTCAGGGCAAAAAGTCAGAAATTTGCCTTATTTTGGAGCAAAAAGCAGAAATTTCCCTAATTTTGGGGCCAAAAATAGAAATTCCCCTTATTTTGGGGTATAATTGCAGAAATTTCAAATATTTCAGTGCAAAAAGGCAGAAATTCCACTTAATTTCTGGCAATAAGGCAGAAATTTTCTGTATATTGGAGTAAAATCTCAGAAATTCCCCTTATATTGGTGCAAAAATGCAGAAATTCCCTTTATTTTGGTGCAATAAGGCAGAAATTCCCCGTATTTTGAAGCAAAATTGCACAAATTCCCCTAATTTTGAGGGAAAATGCAAAAATTCACATTATTTTGGGGCAAAAAGACAGAAATTCTCTTTATTTCATCGCAAAAAGTCAGAAATTCCCTTTATTTTGGGGCAAAATTGCAAAAATTTCCCTTATATTGTGGCAAAATTGCAGAAATTTTTCTTATTTTGGGCAAAATTGCAGAAATTTCACTTATTTCAGGGCAAAAAGTCAGAAATTCCTTTTATTTTGGGGCAAAAAGCAGAAATTTTTTTTATTTTGGTACAAAGTTGAAGAAATTTTTCTTATTTTGGAACAAAAAGGCACAAATTCCCCATATTTTGGGGTAAAATGCAGAAATTCCCCATATTTTGAGGGAAAAAGGATGAAATTCCCCTTATTTTGGGGCAAAAAGTCAAAAATTTCCTTTACTTTGTGGCAAAAAGGCAGAAATTCTTGTTAATTGGGGCAGAAAAGCAGAAATTTTCTTTATTTGAAGGCAATAAGGCAGTAATTCCCCATATTTTGTGGCAAAAAGGCAGAAATTCCCCTTATTTGGAGGTAAAATGCTGAAATTCCCCTTATTTTGGGCAAAAGGCAGAAATTCCCCTTATTTTGGTGCAAAATTGCAGAAATTTCACTTATTTTAGGGCAAAATGTCAGAAATTTGCCTTATTTTGGGGCAAAAAGCAGAAATTCCCCTAATTTTGGGGCCAAAAACAGAAATTCCCCTTATTTTGGGGTAAAATTGCAGAAATTTCAAATATTTCAGTGCAAAAAGGCAGAAATTCCACTTAATTTTAGGCAATAAGGCACAAATTTTCCGTATTTTAAAGCAAAATCTCAGAAATTCCCCTTATAATGGTGCAAAAATGCAGAAATTCACTTTATTTTGGTGTAATAAGGCAGAAATTCCCCGTGTTTTGAAGCAAAATTGCACAAATTCATCTAATTTTGAGGGAAAATGCAGAAATTCAAATTATTTTGGGGCAAAAAGACAGAAATTCTCCTTATTTCAGGGCATAACGTCAGAAATTCCCCTTATTTTGGGGCAAAATTGCAGAAATTTCCCTTATTTTGTGGCAAAATTGCCAAATTTTTTATTTTGGGCAAAATTGCAGAAATTTCACTTATTTCAGGGAAAGAAGGCAGGAATTTCTCTTATTTTGGGGCAAAAATGCAGAATTTTTTTTATTTGGTACAAAATTGCAGAAATTTTCTTTATTTTGAGGCAAAAATGCAGAAATTCCCAATATTTTGGGTCAAAAAGGCAGAGATTCCCCCTATTATGAGGTAAAAAGGCTGAAATTCCTTTAATTTTGGGGCATAAAGACAGAAATTCCCCTTATTTTGTGGCATAAAGGCAGAAATTTCCCTTATTTTGGGGCAAAATTCCAGAAATTTCCCTTATTTTCAGGCAAAATTTTAGAAATTTCTTTTATTTTGGTATAGAATTGCAGAAATTTTTCTTATTTTGTGGCAAAAAGGCAGAAATTCCCCATATTTTGGTGCAAAAAGGCTGAAATTCCTCTTATTTTGAGGTAAAATGCTGAAATTCCCCATAATTTGGGGCAAAAAGGCAAAAATTCCCATTATTTTGTGGCAAAAAGGCAGAAATTCCCATTAGTTGGGGCAGAAAAGCAGAAACTTTCCTTATTTGGGGGCAATAATGCAGAAATTCCCCATATTTTGTGGCAAAAAGGCAGAAATTCCCCTTATTTGGAGGTAAAATTCTGAAATTCCCCTTATTTTGGGCAAAAGGCAGAAATTCCCCTTATTTTGGGGCAAAATTGCAGAAATTTCACTTATTTAGGGCAAAAAGTCAGAAATTTGCCTTATTTTGGGGCAAAAAGCAGAAATTCCCCAAATTTTGGGGCCAAAAACAGAAATTCCCCTTATTTTGGGGTATAATTGCAGAAATTTCAAATATTTCAGTGCAAAAAGGCAGAAATTCCACTTAATTTTAGGCAATAAGGCACAAATTTTCTGTATTTAAAGCAAAATCTCAGAAATTCTCCTTATAATTGTGCGAAAAGGAAATTGCCTTTATTTTGTTGTAATAAGGCAGAAATTCCCCGTGTTTTGAAGCAAAGTTGCACAAATTCATCTAATTTTGAGGGAAAATGCAGAAATTCAAATTATTTTGGGGCAAAAAGACAGAAATTTTCCTTATTTCAGGGCATAACGTCAGAAATTCCCCTTGTTTTGGGGCAAAATTGCAGAAATTTCCCTTATTTTGTGGCAAAATTGCAGAAATTTTTCTTATTTTGGGCAAAATTGCAGAAATTTCACTTATTTCAAGGCAAAATTCAAAAATTCCTTTTATTTTGGGGCAAAAAGACAGAAATTCCGTTTATTTTTGGGTAAAATGCAGAAATTTCACTTATTTTGAGGTAAAAAGGCAGAAATTACTCTTATTTTGGGGCTAAAATGAAGAAATTTCTCTTTTTTGTGGCAAAATGGCAGAAATTTTTCTTATTTTGGGAAAAATTGCAGAAATTTCACTTATTTCAGGGAAAGAAGGCAGGAATTTCTCTCATTTTGGGGCAAAAAGGCAGAAATTTCTTTTATTTTGGTACAAAATTGCAGAAATTTTCTTTATTTTGTGGCAAAAATGCAGAAATTCCCCTTATTTTGTGGCAAAAAGGGAAAATTTTCCCTTATTTTGGGGCAAAATTGCAGAAATTTCACTTATTTCAAGGCAAAATTCAAAAATTCCTTTTATTTTGGGGCAAAAAGACAGAAATTCCGTTTATTTTTGGGTAAAAATGCAGAAATTTCACTTATTTTGAGGTAAAAAGGCAGAAATTACTCTTATTTTGGGGCTAAAATGAAGAAATTTCCTTTTTTGTGGCAAAATTGCAGAAATTTTTCTTATTTTGGGCAAAATTGCAGAAATTTCACTTATTTCAGGGAAAGAAGGCAGGAATTTCTCTCATTTTGGGGCAAAAAGGCAGAAATTTCTTTTATTTTGGTACAAAATTGCAGAAATTTTCTTTATTTTGTGGCAAAAATACAGAAATTCCCCTTATTTTGTGGCAAAAAGGGAAAAATTTCCCTTATTTTGGGGCAAAATTGCAGAAATTTCACTTATTTCAAGGCAAAATTCAAAAATTCCTTTTATTTTGGGGCAAAAAGACAGAAATTCCGTTTATTTTTGGGTAAAAAGGCAGAAATTTCACTTATTTTGAGGTAAAAAGGCAGAAATTACTCTTATTTTGGGGCTAAAATGAAGAAATTTCCCTTTTTTGTGGCAAAATTGCAGAAATTTTTCTTATTTTGGGCAAAATTGCAGAAATTTCACTTATTTCAGGGAAAGAAGGCAGGAAATTCTCTCATTTTTGGGCAAAAAGGCAGAAATTTCTTTTATTTTGGTACAAAATTGCAGAAATTTTCTTTATTTTGGGGCAAAAATGGAGAAATTCCCCTTATTTTGTGGCAAAAAGGCTGAAATTCCCCTTATTTTGAGGTAAAATGCTTAAATTCCTCATATTTTAGGGCAAAAAGGGAGAAATTTCCCTCATTTTGGGGCAAAAAAGCACAAATTTTCCTTATTTTCGGGCAAAATTGCAGAAATTTCATTGATTTCAGGGCTAAAAGTCAGAAAATCCTTTTATTTTGGGACAAAAAGCAGAAATTTCTTTTATTTTGGTAAAAAGTTAAAGAAATTTTTCATATTTTGGAATAAAAAGGAAGAAATTCCCCATATTTTGGGGTAAAAGGCAGAAATTCCCCTCATTTTGAGGTAAAAAGAATGAAATTCCCCTTATTTTAGGGCAAAAAAGCAAAAATTTCCTTTACTTTGTGGCAAAAAACAGAAATTCTTGTTAATTGGGGCAGAAACGCAGAAATTTTCTATATTTGAAGGCAATAAGGCAGTAATTCTCCATATTTTGTGGCAAAAAGGCAGAAATTCCTCTCATTTGGGGGTAAAATGCTGAAATTCCCCTTATTTTGGGCAAAAAGGCAGATATTCCCCTTATTTTGGGACAAAATTGCAGAAATTTCACTTATTTCAGGGCAAAAAGTCAGAAATTTGCCTTATTTTGGAGCAAAAAGCAGAAATTTCCCTAATTTTGGGGCCAAAAATAGAAATTCCCCTTATTTTGGGGTATAATTGCAGAAATTTCAAATATTTCAGTGCAAAAAGGCAGAAATTCCACTTAATTTCTGGCAATAAGGCAGAAATTTTCTGTATATTGGAGTAAAATCTCAGAAATTCCCCTTATATTGGTGCAAAAATGCAGAAATTCCCTTTATTTTGGTGCAATAAGGCAGAAATTCCCCGTATTTTGAAGCAAAATTGCACAAATTCCCCTAATTTTGAGGGAAAATGCAAAAATTCACATTATTTTGGGGCAAAAAGACAGAAATTCTCCTTATTTCATCGCAAAAAGTCAGAAATTCCCTTTATTTTGGGGCAAAATTGCAAAAATTTCCCTTATATTGTGGCAAAATTGCAGAAATTTTTCTTATTTTGGGCAAAATTGCAGAAATTTCACTTATTTCAGGGCAAAAAGTCAGAAATTCCTTTTATTTTGGGGCAAAAAGCAGAAATTTTTTTTATTTTGGTACAAAGTTGAAGAAATTTTTCTTATTTTGGAACAAAAAGGCACAAATTCCCCATATTTTGGGGTAAAATGCAGAAATTCCCCATATTTTGAGGGAAAAAGGATGAAATTCCCCTTATTTTGGGGCAAAAAGTCAAAAATTTCCTTTACTTTGTGGCAAAAAGGCAGAAATTCTTGTTAATTGGGGCAGAAAAGCAGAAATTTTCTTTATTTGAAGGCAATAAGGCAGTAATTCCCCATATTTTGTGGCAAAAAGGCAGAAATTCCCCTTATTTGGAGGTAAAATGCTGAAATTCCCCTCATTTTGGGCAAAAGGCAGAAATTCCCCTTATTTTGGTGCAAAATTGCAGAAATTTCACTTATTTTAGGGCAAAAAGTCAGAAATTTGCCTTATTTTGGGGCAAAAAGCAGAAATTCCCCTAATTTTGGGGCCGAAAACAGAAATTCCCCTTATTTTGGGGTAAAATTGCAGAAATTTCAAATATTTCAGTGCAAAAAGGCAGAAATTCCACTTAATTTTAGGCAATAAGGCACAAATTTTCCGTATTTTAAAGCAAAATCTCAGAAATTCCCCTTATAATGGTGCAAAAATGCAGAAATTCCCTTTATTTTGGTGTAATAAGGCAGAAATTCCCCGTGTTTTGAAGCAAAATTGCACAAATTCATCTAATTTTGAGGGAAAATGCAGAAATTCAAATTATTTTGGGGCAAAAAGACAGAAATTCTCCTTATTTCAGAGCATAACGTCAGAAATTCCCCTTATTTTGGGGCAAAATTGCAGAAATTTCCCTTATTTTGTGGCAAAATTGCCAAATTTTTTATTTTGGGCAAAATTGCAGAAATTTCACTTATTTCAGGGAAAGAAGGCAGGAATTTCTCTTATTTTGGGGCAAAAATGCAGAATTTTTTTATTTGGTACAAAATTGCAGAAATTTTCTTTATTTTGAGGCAAAAATGCAGAAATTCCCAATATTTTGGGTCAAAAAGGCAGAGATTCCCCCTATTATGAGGTAAAAAGGCTGAAATTCCTTTAATTTTGGGGCATAAAGACAGAAATTCCCCTTATTTTGTGGCATAAAGGCAGAAATTTCCCTTATTTTGGGGCAAAATTCCAGAAATTTCCCTTATTTTCAGGCAAAATTTTAGAAATTTCTTTTATTTTGGTATAGAATTGCAGAAATTTTTCTTATTTTGTGGCAAAAAGGCAGAAATTCCCCATATTTTGGTGCAAAAAGGCTGAAATTCCTCTTATTTTGAGGTAAAATGCTGAAATTCCCCATAATTTGGGGCAAAAAGGCAAAAATTCCCATTATTTTGTGGCAAAAAGGCAGAAATTCCCATTAGTTGGGGCAGAAAAGCAGAAACTTTCCTTATTTGGGGGCAATAATGCAGAAATTCCCCATATTTTGTGGCAAAAAGGCAGAAATTCCCCTTATTTGGAGGTAAAATTCTGAAATTCCCCTTATTTTGGGCAAAAGGAGGAAATTCCCCTTATTTTGGGGCAAAATTGCAGAAATTTCACTTATTTAGGGCAAAAAGTCAGAAATTTGCCTTATTTTGGGGCAAAAAGCAGAAATTCCCCAAATTTTGGGGCCAAAAACAGAAATTCCCCTTATTTTGGGGTATAATTGCAGAAATTTCAAATATTTCAGTGCAAAAAGGCAGAAATTCCACTTAATTTTAGGCAATAAGGCACAAATTTTCTGTATTTAAAGCAAAATCTCAGAAATTCTCCTTATAATTGTGCGAAAAGGAAATTGCCTTTATTTTGGTGTAATAAGGCAGAAATTCCCCGTGTTTTGAAGCAAAATTGCACAAATTCATCTAATTTTGAGGGAAAATGCAGAAATTCAAATTATTTTGGGGCAAAAAGACAGAAATTTTCCTTATTTCAGGGCATAACGTCAGAAATTCCCCTTGTTTTGGGGCAAAATTGCAGAAATTTCCCTTATTTTGTGGCAAAATTGCAGAAATTTTTCTTATTTTGGGCAAAATTGCAGAAATTTCACTTATTTCAAGGCAAAATTCAAAAATTCCTTTTATTTTGGGGCAAAAAGACAGAAATTCCGTTTATTTTTGGGTAAAATGCAGAAATTTCACTTATTTTGAGGTAAAAAGGCAGAAATTACTCTTATTTTGGGGCTAAAATGAAGAAATTTCTCTTTTTTGTGGCAAAATGGCAGAAATTTTTCTTATTTTGGGAAAAATTGCAGAAATTTCACTTATTTCAGGGAAAGAAGGCAGGAATTTCTCTCATTTTGGGGCAAAAAGGCAGAAATTTCTTTTATTTTGGTACAAAATTGCAGAAATTTTCTTTATTTTGTGGCAAAAATGCAGAAATTCCCCTTATTTTGTGGCAAAAAGGGAAAATTTTCCCTTATTTTGGGGCAAAATTGCAGAAATTTCACTTATTTCAAGGCAAAATTCAAAAATTCCTTTTATTTTGGGGCAAAAAGACAGAAATTCCGTTTATTTTTGGGTAAAAATGCAGAAATTTCACTTATTTTGAGGTAAAAAGGCAGAAATTACTCTTATTTTGGGGCTAAAATGAAGAAATTTCCTTTTTTGTGGCAAAATTGCAGAAATTTTTCTTATTTTGGGCAAAATTGCAGAAATTTCACTTATTTCAGGGAAAGAAGGCAGGAATTTCTCTCATTTTGGGGCAAAAAGGCAGAAATTTCTTTTATTTTGGTACAAAATTGCAGAAATTTTCTTTATTTTGTGGCAAAAATACAGAAATTCCCCTTATTTTGTGGCAAAAAGGGAAAAATTTCCCTTATTTTGGGGCAAAATTGCAGAAATTTCACTTATTTCAAGGCAAAATTCAAAAATTCCTTTTATTTTGGGGCAAAAAGACAGAAATTCCGTTTATTTTTGGGTAAAAAGGCAGAAATTTCACTTATTTTGAGGTAAAAAGGCAGAAATTACTCTTATTTTGGGGCTAAAATGAAGAAATTTCCCTTTTTTGTGGCAAAATTGCAGAAATTTTTCTTATTTTGGGCAAAATTGCAGAAATTTCACTTATTTCAGGGAAAGAAGGCAGGAATTTCTCTCATTTTTGGGCAAAAAGGCAGAAATTTCTTTTATTTTGGTACAAAATTGCAGAAATTTTCTTTATTTTGGGGCAAAAATGGAGAAATTCCCCTTATTTTGTGGCAAAAAGGCTGAAATTCCCCTTATTTTGAGGTAAAATGCTTAAATTCCTCATATTTTGGGGCAAAAAGGGAGAAATTTCCCTCATTTTGGGGCAAAAAAGCACAAATTTTCCTTATTTTCGGGCAAAATTGCAGAAATTTCATTTATTTCAGGGCTAAAAGTCAGAAATTCCTTTTATTTTGGGACAAAAAGCAGAAATTTCTTTTATTTTGGTAAAAAGTTAAAGAAATTTTTCATATTTTGGAATAAAAAGGAAGAAATTCCCCATATTTTGGGGTAAAAGGCAGAAATTCCCCTCATTTTGAGGTAAAAAGAATGAAATTCCCCTTATTGTAGGGCAAAAAAGCAAAAATTTCCTTTACTTTGTGGCAAAAAAGCAGAAATTCTTGTTAATTGGGGCAGAAACGCAGAAATTTTCCTTATTTGAAGGCAATAAGGCAGTAATTCTCCATATTTTGTGGCAAAAAGGCAGAAATTCCTCTCATTTGGGGGTAAAATGCTGAAATTCCCCTTATTTTGGGCAAAAAGGCAGATATTCCCCTTATTTTGGGACAAAATTGCAGAAATTTCACTTATTTCAGGGCAAAAAGTCAGAAATTTGCCTTATTTTGGGGCAAAAAGCAGAAATTTCCCTAATTTGGGGGCCAAAAATAGAAATTCCCCTTATTTTGGGGTATAATTGCAGAAATTTCAAATATTTCAGTGCAAAAAGGCAGAAATTCCACTTAATTTCTGGCAATAAGGCAGAAATTTTCTGTATATTGGAGTAAAATCTCAGAAATTCCCCTTATATTGGTGCAAAAATGCAGAAATTCCCTTTATTTTGGTGCAATAAGGCAGAAATTCCCCGTATTTTGAAGCAAAATTGCACAAATTCCCCTAATTTTGAGGGAAAATGCAAAAATTCACATTATTTTGGGGCAAAAAGACAGAAATTCTCCTTATTTCATCGCAAAAAGTCAGAAATTCCCTTTATTTTGGGGCAAAATTGCAAAAATTTCCCTTATATTGTGGCAAAATTGCAGAAATTTTTCTTATTTTGGGCAAAATTGCAGAAATTTCACTTATTTCAGGGCAAAAAGTCAGAAATTCCTTTTATTTTGGGGCAAAAAGCAGAAATTTTTTTTATTTTGGTACAAAGTTGAAGAAATTTTTCTTATTTTGGAACAAAAAGGCACAAATTCCCCATATTTTGGGGTAAAATGCAGAAATTCCCCATATTTTGAGGGAAAAAGGATGAAATTCCCCTTATTTTGGGGCAAAAAGTCAAAAATTTCCTTTACTTTGTGGCAAAAAGGCAGAAATTCTTGTTAATTGGGGCAGAAAAGCAGAAATTTTCTTTATTTGAAGGCAATAAGGCAGTAATTCCCCATATTTTGTGGCAAAAAGGCAGAAATTCCCCTTATTTGGAGGTAAAATGCTGAAATTCCCCTTATTTTGGGCAAAAGGCAGAAATTCCCCTTATTTTGGGGCAAAATTGCAGAAATTTCACTTATTTTAGGGCAAAAAGTCAGAAATTTGCCTTATTTTGGGGCAAAAAGCAGAAATTCCCCTAATTTTGGGGCCAAAAACAGAAATTCCCCTTATTTTGGGGTAAAATTGCAGAAATTTCAAATATTTCAGTGCAAAAAGGCAGAAATTCCACTTAATTTTAGGCAATAAGGCACAAATTTTCCGTATTTTAAAGCAAAATCTCAGAAATTCCCTTTATAATGGTGCAAAAATGCAGAAATTCCCTTTATTTTGGTGTAATAAGGCAGAAATTCCCCGTGTTTTGAAGCAAAATTGCACAAATTCATCTAATTTTGAGGGAAAATGCAGAAATTTAAATTATTTTGGGGCAAAAAGACAGAAATTCTCCTTATTTCAGGGCATAACGTCAGAAATTCCCCTTATTTTGGGGCAAAATTGCAGAAATTTCCCTTATTTTGTGGCAAAATTGCCAAATTTTTTATTTTGGGCAAAATTGCAGAAATTTCACTTATTTCCGGGAAAGAAGGCAGGAATTTCTCTTATTTTGGGGCAAAAATGCAGAATTTTTTTTATTTGGTACAAAATTGCAGAAATTTTCTTTATTTTGAGGCAAAAATGCAGAAATTCCCAATATTTTGGGTCAAAAAGGCAGAGATTCCCCCTATTATGAGGTAAAAAGGCTGAAATTCCTTTAATTTTGGGGCATAAAGACAGAAATTCCCCTTATTTTGTGGCATAAAGGCAGAAATTTCCCTTATTTTGGGGCAAAATTCCAGAAATTTCCCTTATTTTCAGGCAAAATTTTAGAAATTTCTTTTATTTTGGTATAGAATTGCAGAAATTTTTCTTATTTTGTGGCAAAAAGGCAGAAATTCCCCATATTTTGGTGCAAAAAGGCTGAAATTCCTCTTATTTTGAGGTAAAATCCTGAAATTCCCCATAATTTGGGGCAAAAAGGCAAAAATTCCCATTATTTTGTGGCAAAAAGGCAGAAATTCCCATTAGTTGGGGCAGAAAAGCAGAAACTTTCCTTATTTGGGGGCAATAATGCAGAAATTCCCCATATTTTGTGGCAAAAAGGCAGAAATTCCCCTTATTTGGAGGTAAAATTCTGAAATTCCCCTTATTTTGGGCAAAAGGCAGAAATTCCCCTTATTTTGGGGCAAAATTGCAGAAATTTCACTTATTTAGGGCAAAAAGTCAGAAATTTGCCTTATTTTGGGGCAAAAAGCAGAAATTCCCCAAATTTTGGGGCCAAAAACAGAAATTCCCCTTATTTTGGGGTATAATTGCAGAAATTTCAAATATTTCAGTGCAAAAAGGCAGAAATTCCACTTAATTTTAGGCAATAAGGCACAAATTTTCTGTATTTAAAGCAAAATCTCAGAAATTCTCCTTATAATTGTGCGAAAAGGAAATTGCCTTTATTTTGGTGTAATAAGGCAGAAATTCCCCGTGTTTTGAAGCAAAATTGCACAAATTCATCTAATTTTGAGGGAAAATGCAGAAATTCAAATTATTTTGGGGCAAAAAGACAGAAATTTTCCTTATTTCAGGGCATAACGTCAGAAATTCCCCTTGTTTTGGGGCAAAATTGCAGAAATTTCCCTTATTTTGTGGCAAAATTGCCAAATTTTTTATTTTGGGCAAAATTGCAGAAATTTCACTTATTTCAGGGAAAGAAGGCAGGAATTTCTCTTATTTTGGGGCAAAAATGCAGAATTTTTTTATTTGGTACAAAATTGCAGAAATTTTCTTTATTTTGAGGCAAAAATGCAGAAATTCCCAATATTTTGGGTCAAAAAGGCAGAGATTCCCCCTATTATGAGGTAAAAAGGCTGAAATTCCTTTAATTTTGGGGCATAAAGACAGAAATTCCCCTTATTTTGTGGCATAAAGGCAGAAATTTCCCTTATTTTGGGGCAAAATTCCAGAAATTTCCCTTATTTTCAGGCAAAATTTTAGAAATTTCTTTTATTTTGGTATAGAATTGCAGAAATTTTTCTTATTTTGTGGCAAAAAGGCAGAAATTCCCCATATTTTGGTGCAAAAAGGCTGAAATTCCTCTTATTTTGAGGTAAAATGCTGAAATTCCCCATAATTTGGGGCAAAAAGGCAAAAATTCCCATTATTTTGTGGCAAAAAGGCAGAAATTCCCATTAGTTGGGGCAGAAAAGCAGAAACTTTCCTTATTTGGGGGCAATAATGCAGAAATTCCCCATATTTTGTGGCAAAAAGGCAGAAATTCCCCTTATTTGGAGGTAAAATTCTGAAATTCCCCTTATTTTGGGCAAAAGGCAGAAATTCCCCTTATTTTGGGGCAAAATTGCAGAAATTTCACTTATTTAGGGCAAAAAGTCAGAAATTTGCCTTATTTTGGGGCAAAAAGCAGAAATTCCCCAAATTTTGGGGCCAAAAACAGAAATTCCCCTTATTTTGGGGTATAATTGCAGAAATTTCAAATATTTCAGTGCAAAAAGGCAGAAATTCCACTTAATTTTAGGCAATAAGGCACAAATTTTCTGTATTTAAAGCAAAATCTCAGAAATTCTCCTTATAATTGTGCGAAAAGGAAATTGCCTTTATTTTGGTGTAATAAGGCAGAAATTCCCCGTGTTTTGAAGCAAAATTGCACAAATTCATCTAATTTTGAGGGAAAATGCAGAAATTCAAATTATTTTGGGGCAAAAAGACAGAAATTTTCCTTATTTCAGGGCATAACGTCAGAAATTCCCCTTGTTTTGGGGCAAAATTGCAGAAATTTCCCTTATTTTGTGGCAAAATTGCCAAATTTTTTATTTTGGGCAAAATTGCAGAAATTTCACTTATTTCAGGGAAAGAAGGCAGGAATTTCTCTTATTTTGGGGCAAAAATGCAGAATTTTTTTATTTGGTACAAAATTGCAGAAATTTTCTTTATTTTGAGGCAAAAATGCAGAAATTCCCAATATTTTGGGTCAAAAAGGCAGAGATTCCCCCTATTATGAGGTAAAAAGGCTGAAATTCCTTTAATTTTGGGGCATAAAGACAGAAATTCCCCTTATTTTGTGGCATAAAGGCAGAAATTTCCCTTATTTTGGGGCAAAATTCCAGAAATTTCCCTTATTTTCAGGCAAAATTTTAGAAATTTCTTTTATTTTGGTATAGAATTGCAGAAATTTTTCTTATTTTGTGGCAAAAAGGCAGAAATTCCCCATATTTTGGTGCAAAAAGGCTGAAATTCCTCTTATTTTGAGGTAAAATCCTGAAATTCCCCATAATTTGGGGCAAAAAGGCAAAAATTCCCATTATTTTGTGGCAAAAAGGCAGAAATTCCCATTAGTTGGGGCAGAAAAGCAGAAACTTTCCTTATTTGGGGGCAATAATGCAGAAATTCCCCATATTTTGTGGCAAAAAGGCAGAAATTCCCCTTATTTGGAGGTAAAATTCTGAAATTCCCCTTATTTTGGGCAAAAGGCAGAAATTCCCCTTATTTTGGGGCAAAATTGCAGAAATTTCACTTATTTAGGGCAAAAAGTCAGAAATTTGCCTTATTTTGGGGCAAAAAGCAGAAATTCCCCAAATTTTGGGGCCAAAAACAGAAATTCCCCTTATTTTGGGGTATAATTGCAGAAATTTCAAATATTTCAGTGCAAAAAGGCAGAAATTCCACTTAATTTTAGGCAATAAGGCACAAATTTTCTGTATTTAAAGCAAAATCTCAGAAATTCTCCTTATAATTGTGCGAAAAGGAAATTGCCTTTATTTTGGTGTAATAAGGCAGAAATTCCCCGTGTTTTGAAGCAAAATTGCACAAATTCATCTAATTTTGAGGGAAAATGCAGAAATTCAAATTATTTTGGGGCAAAAAGACAGAAATTTTCATTATTTCAGGGCATAACGTCAGAAATTCCCCTTGTTTTGGGGCAAAATTGCAGAAATTTCCCTTATTTTGTGGCAAAATTGCAGAAATTTTTCTTATTTTGGGCAAAATTGCAGAAATTTCACTTATTTCAAGGCAAAATTCAAAAATTCCTTTTATTTTGGGGCAAAAAGACAGAAATTCCGTTTATTTTTGGGTAAAATGCAGAAATTTCACTTATTTTGAGGTAAAAAGGCAGAAATTACTCTTATTTTGGGGCTAAAATGAAGAAATTTCTCTTTTTTGTGGCAAAATGGCAGAAATTTTTCTTATTTTGGGAAAAATTGCAGAAATTTCACTTATTTCAGGGAAAGAAGGCAGGAATTTCTCTCATTTTGGGGCAAAAAGGCAGAAATTTCTTTTATTTTGGTACAAAATTGCAGAAATTTTCTTTATTTTGTGGCAAAAATGCAGAAATTCCCCTTATTTTGTGGCAAAAAGGGAAAATTTTCCCTTATTTTGGGGCAAAATTGCAGAAATTTCACTTATTTCAAGGCAAAATTCAAAAATTCCTTTTATTTTGGGGCAAAAAGACAGAAATTCCGTTTATTTTTGGGTAAAAATGCAGAAATTTCACTTATTTTGAGGTAAAAAGGCAGAAATTACTCTTATTTTGGGGCTAAAATGAAGAAATTTCCTTTTTTGTGGCAAAATTGCAGAAATTTTTCTTATTTTGGGCAAAATTGCAGAAATTTCACTTATTTCAGGGAAAGAAGGCAGGAATTTCTCTCATTTTGGGGCAAAAAGGCAGAAATTTCTTTTATTTTGGTACAAAATTGCAGAAATTTTCTTTATTTTGTGGCAAAAATACAGAAATTCCCCTTATTTTGTGGCAAAAAGGGAAAAATTTCCCTTATTTTGGGGCAAAATTGCAGAAATTTCACTTATTTCAAGGCAAAATTCAAAAATTCCTTTTATTTTGGGGCAAAAAGACAGAAATTCCGTTTATTTTTGGGTAAAAAGGCAGAAATTTCACTTATTTTGAGGTAAAAAGGCAGAAATTACTCTTATTTTGGGGCTAAAATGAAGAAATTTCCCTTTTTTGTGGCAAAATTGCAGAAATTTTTCTTATTTTGGGCAAAATTGCAGAAATTTCACTTATTTCAGGGAAAGAAGGCAGGAATTTCTCTCATTTTGGGGCAAAAAGGCAGAAATTTCTTTTATTTTGGTACAAAATTGCAGAAATTTTCTTTATTTTGTGGCAAAAATACAGAAATTCCCCTTATTTTGTGGCAAAAAGGCTGAAATTCCCCTTATTTTGAGGTAAAATGCTTAAATTCCTCATATTTTGGGGCAAAAAGGGAGAAATTTCCCTCATTTTGGGGCAAAAAAGCACAAATTTTCCTTATTTTCGGGCAAAATTGCAGAAATTTCATTTATTTCAGGGCTAAAAGTCAGAAATTCCTTTTATTTTGGGACAAAAAGCAGAAATTTCTTTTATTTTGGTAAAAAGTTAAAGAAATTTTTCATATTTTGGAATAAAAAGGAAGAAATTCCCCATATTTTGGGGTAAAAGGCAGAAATTCCCCTCATTTTGAGGTAAAAAGAATGAAATTCCCCTTATTGTAGGGCAAAAAAGCAAAAATTTCCTTTACTTTGTGGCAAAAAAGCAGAAATTCTTGTTAATTGGGGCAGAAACGCAGAAATTTTCCTTATTTGAAGGCAATAAGGCAGTAATTCTCCATATTTTGTGGCAAAAAGGCAGAAATTCCTCTCATTTGGGGGTAAAATGCTGAAATTCCCCTTATTTTGGGCAAAAAGGCAGATATTCCCCTTATTTTGGGACAAAATTGCAGAAATTTCACTTATTTCAGGGCAAAAAGTCAGAAATTTGCCTTATTTTGGGGCAAAAAGCAGAAATTTCCCTAATTTGGGGGCCAAAAATAGAAATTCCCCTTATTTTGGGGTATAATTGCAGAAATTTCAAATATTTCAGTGCAAAAAGGCAGAAATTCCACTTAATTTCTGGCAATAAGGCAGAAATTTTCTGTATATTGGAGTAAAATCTCAGAAATTCCCCTTATATTGGTGCAAAAATGCAGAAATTCCCTTTATTTTGGTGCAATAAGGCAGAAATTCCCCGTATTTTGAAGCAAAATTGCACAAATTCCCCTAATTTTGAGGGAAAATGCAAAAATTCACATTATTTTGGGGCAAAAAGACAGAAATTCTCTTTATTTCATCGCAAAAAGTCAGAAATTCCCTTTATTTTGGGGCAAAATTGCAAAAATTTCCCTTATATTGTGGCAAAATTGCAGAAATTTTTCTTATTTTGGGCAAAATTGCAGAAATTTCACTTATTTCAGGGCAAAAAGTCAGAAATTCCTTTTATTTTGGGGCAAAAAGCAGAAATTTTTTTTATTTTGGTACAAAGTTGAAGAAATTTTTCTTATTTTGGAACAAAAAGGCACAAATTCCCCATATTTTGGGGTAAAATGCAGAAATTCCCCATATTTTGAGGGAAAAAGGATGAAATTCCCCTTATTTTGGGGCAAAAAGTCAAAAATTTCCTTTACTTTGTGGCAAAAAGGCAGAAATTCTTGTTAATTGGGGCAGAAAAGCAGAAATTTTCTTTATTTGAAGGCAATAAGGCAGTAATTCCCCATATTTTGTGGCAAAAAGGCAGAAATTCCCCTTATTTGGAGGTAAAATGCTGAAATTCCCCTTATTTTGGGCAAAAGGCAGAAATTCCCCTTATTTTGGTGCAAAATTGCAGAAATTTCACTTATTTTAGGGCAAAAAGTCAGAAATTTGCCTTATTTTGGGGCAAAAAGCAGAAATTCCCCTAGTTTTGGGGCCAAAAACAGAAATTCCCCTTATTTTGGGGTAAAATTGCAGAAATTTCAAATATTTCAGTGCAAAAAGGCAGAAATTCCACTTAATTTTAGGCAATAAGGCACAAATTTTCCATATTTTAAAGCAAAATCTCAGAAATTCCCCTTATAATGGTGCAAAAATGCAGAAATTCCCTTTATTTTGGTGTATTAAGGCAGAAATTCCCCGTGTTTTGAAGCAAAATTGCACAAATTCATCTAATTTTGAGGGAAAATGCAGAAATTCAAATTATTTTGGGGCAAAAAGACAGAAATTCTCCTTATTTCAGGGCATAACGTCAGAAATTCCCCTTATTTTGGGGCAAAATTGCAGAAATTTCCCTTATTTTGTGGCAAAATTGCCAAATTTTTTATTTTGGGCAAAATTGCAGAAATTTCACTTATTTCCGGGAAAGAAGGCAGGAATTTCTCTTATTTTGGGGCAAAAATGCAGAATTTTTTTTATTTGGTACAAAATTGCAGAAATTTTCTTTATTTTGAGGCAAAAATGCAGAAATTCCCAATATTTTGGGTCAAAAAGGCAGAGATTCCCCCTATTATGAGGTAAAAAGGCTGAAATTCCTTTAATTTTGGGGCATAAAGACAGAAATTCCCCTTATTTTGTGGCATAAAGGCAGAAATTTCCCTTATTTTGGGGCAAAATTCCAGAAATTTCCCTTATTTTCAGGCAAAATTTTAGAAATTTCTTTTATTTTGGTATAGAATTGCAGAAATTTTTCTTATTTTGTGGCAAAAAGGCAGAAATTCCCCATATTTTGGTGCAAAAAGGCTGAAATTCCTCTTATTTTGAGGTAAAATGCTGAAATTCCCCATAATTTGGGGCAAAAAGGCAAAAATTCCCATTATTTTGTGGCAAAAAGGCAGAAATTCCCATTAGTTGGGGCAGAAAAGCAGAAACTTTCCTTATTTGGGGGCAATAATGCAGAAATTCCCCATATTTTGTGGCAAAAAGGCAGAAATTCCCCTTATTTGGAGGTAAAATTCTGAAATTCCCCTTATTTTGGGCAAAAGGCAGAAATTCCCCTTATTTTGGGGCAAAATTGCAGAAATTTCACTTATTTAGGGCAAAAAGTCAGAAATTTGCCTTATTTTGGGGCAAAAAGCAGAAATTCCCCAAATTTTGGGGCCAAAAACAGAAATTCCCCTTATTTTGGGGTATAATTGCAGAAATTTCAAATATTTCAGTGCAAAAAGGCAGAAATTCCACTTAATTTTAGGCAATAAGGCACAAATTTTCTGTATTTAAAGCAAAATCTCAGAAATTCTCCTTATAATTGTGCGAAAAGGAAATTGCCTTTATTTTGGTGTAATAAGGCAGAAATTCCCCGTGTTTTGAAGCAAAATTGCACAAATTCATCTAATTTTGAGGGAAAATGCAGAAATTCAAATTATTTTGGGGCAAAAAGACAGAAATTTTCCTTATTTCAGGGCATAACGTCAGAAATTCCCCTTGTTTTGGGGCAAAATTGCAGAAATTTCCCTTATTTTGTGGCAAAATTGCAGAAATTTTTCTTATTTTGGGCAAAATTGCAGAAATTTCACTTATTTCAAGGCAAAATTCAAAAATTCCTTTTATTTTGGGGCAAAAAGACAGAAATTCCGTTTATTTTTGGGTAAAATGCAGAAATTTCACTTATTTTGAGGTAAAAAGGCAGAAATTACTCTTATTTTTGGGCTAAAATGAAGAAATTTCTCTTTTTTGTGGCAAAATGGCAGAAATTTTTCTTATTTTGGGAAAAATTGCAGAAATTTCACTTATTTCAGGGAAAGAAGGCAGGAATTTCTCTCATTTTGGGGCAAAAAGGCAGAAATTTCTTTTATTTTGGTACAAAATTGCAGAAATTTTCTTTATTTTGTGGCAAAAATGCAGAAATTCCCCTTATTTTGTGGCAAAAAGGGAAAATTTTCCCTTATTTTGGGGCAAAATTGCAGAAATTTCACTTATTTCAAGGCAAAATTCAAAAATTCCTTTTATTTTGGGGCAAAAAGACAGAAATTCCGTTTATTTTTGGGTAAAAATGCAGAAATTTCACTTATTTTGAGGTAAAAAGGCAGAAATTACTCTTATTTTGGGGCTAAAATGAAGAAATTTCCTTTTTTGTGGCAAAATTGCAGAAATTTTTCTTATTTTGGGCAAAATTGCAGAAATTTCACTTATTTCAGGGAAAGAAGGCAGGAATTTCTCTCATTTTGGGGCAAAAAGGCAGAAATTTCTTTTATTTTGGTACAAAATTGCAGAAATTTTCTTTATTTTGTGGCAAAAATACAGAAATTCCCCTTATTTTGTGGCAAAAAGGGAAAAATTTCCCTTATTTTGGGGCAAAATTGCAGAAATTTCACTTATTTCAAGGCAAAATTCAAAAATTCCTTTTATTTTGGGGCAAAAAGACAGAAATTCCGTTTATTTTTGGGTAAAAAGGCAGAAATTTCACTTATTTTGAGGTAAAAAGGCAGAAATTACTCTTATTTTGGGGCTAAAATGAAGAAATTTCCCTTTTTTGTGGCAAAATTGCAGAAATTTTTCTTATTTTGGGCAAAATTGCAGAAATTTCACTTATTTCAGGGAAAGAAGGCAGGAAATTCTCTCATTTTTGGGCAAAAAGGCAGAAATTTCTTTTATTTTGGTACAAAATTGCAGAAATTTTCTTTATTTTGGGGCAAAAATGGAGAAATTCCCCTTATTTTGTGGCAAAAAGGCTGAAATTCCCCTTATTTTGAGGTAAAATGCTTAAATTCCTCATATTTTGGGGCAAAAAGGGAGAAATTTCCCTCATTTTGGGGCAAAAAAGCACAAATTTTCCTTATTTTCGGGCAAAATTGCAGAAATTTCATTTATTTCAGGGCTAAAAGTCAGAAATTCCTTTTATTTTGGGACAAAAAGCAGAAATTTCTTTTATTTTGGTAAAAAGTTAAAGAAATTTTTCATATTTTGGAATAAAAAGGAAGAAATTCCCCGTATTTTGGGGTAAAAGGCAGAAATTCCCCTCATTTTCAGGTAAAAAGAATGAAATTCCCCTTATTTTAGGGCAAAAAAGCAAAAATTTCCTTTACTTTGTGGCAAAAAAGCAGAAATTCTTGTTAATTGGGGCAGAAACGCAGAAATTTTCTATATTTGAAGGCAATAAGGCAGTAATTCTCCATATTTTGTGGCAAAAAGGCAGAAATTCCTCTCATTTGGGGGTAAAATGCTGAAATTCCCCTTATTTTGGGCAAAAAGGCAGATATTCCCCTTATTTTGGGACAAAATTGCAGAAATTTCACTTATTTCAGGGCAAAAAGTCAGAAATTTGCCTTATTTTGGGGCAAAAAGCAGAAATTTCCCTAATTTGGGGGCCAAAAATTGAAATTCCCCTTATTTTGGGGTATAATTGCAGAAATTTCAAATATTTCAGTGCAAAAAGGCAGAAATTCCACTTAATTTCTGGCAATAAGGCAGAAATTTTCTGTATATTGGAGTAAAATCTCAGAAATTCCCCTTATATTGGTGCAAAAATGCAGAAATTCCCTTTATTTTGGTGCAATAAGGCAGAAATTCCCCGTATTTTGAAGCAAAATTGCACAAATTCCCCTAATTTTGAGGGAAAATGCAAAAATTCACATTATTTTGGGGCAAAAAGACAGAAATTCTTCTTATTTCATCGCAAAAAGTCAGAAATTCCCTTTATTTTGGGGCAAAATTGCAAAAATTTCCCTTATATTGTGGCAAAATTGCAGAAATTTTTCTTATTTTGGGCAAAATTGCAGAAATTTCACTTATTTCAGGGCAAAAAGTCAGAAATTCCTTTTATTTTGGGGCAAAAAGCAGAAATTTTTTTTATTTTTGTACAAAGTTGAAGAAATTTTTCTTATTTTGGAACAAAAAGGCACAAATTCCCCATATTTTGGGGTAAAATGCAGAAATTCCCCATATTTTGAGGGAAAAAGGATGAAATTCCCCTTATTTTGGGGCAAAAAGTCAAAAATTTCCTTTACTTTGTGGCAAAAAGGCAGAAATTCTTGTTAATTGGGGCAGAAAAGCAGAAATTTTCTTTATTTGAAGGCAATAAGGCAGTAATTCCCCATATTTTGTGGCAAAAAGGCAGAAATTCCCCTTATTTGGAGGTAAAATGCTGAAATTCCCCTTATTTTGGGCAAAAGGCAGAAATTCCCCTTATTTTGGTGCAAAATTGCAGAAATTTCACTTATTTTAGGGCAAAAAGTCAGAAATTTGCCTTATTTTGGGGGAAAAAGCAGAAATTCCCCTAATTTTGGGGCCAAAAACAGAAATTCCCCTTATTTTGGGGTAAAATTGCAGAAATTTCAAATATTTCAGTGCAAAAAGGCAGAAATTCCACTTAATTTTAGGCAATAAGGCACAAATTTTCCGTATTTTAAAGCAAAATCTCAGAAATTCCCCTTATAATGGTGCAAAAATGCAGAAATTCCCTTTATTTTGGTGTAATAAGGCAGAAATTCCCCGTGTTTTGAAGCAAAATTGCACAAATTCATCTAATTTTGAGGGAAAATGCAGAAATTCAAATTATTTTGGGGCAAAAAGACAGAAATTCTCCTTATTTCAGAGCATAACGTCAGAAATTCCCCTTATTTTGGGGCAAAATTGCAGAAATTTCCCTTATTTTGTGGCAAAATTGCCAAATTTTTTATTTTGGGCAAAATTGCAGAAATTTCACTTATTTCAGGGAAAGAAGGCAGGAATTTCTCTTATTTTGGGGCAAAAATGCAGAATTTTTTTATTTGGTACAAAATTGCAGAAATTTTCTTTATTTTGAGGCAAAAATGCAGAAATTCCCAATATTTTGGGTCAAAAAGGCAGAGATTCCCCCTATTATGAGGTAAAAAGGCTGAAATTCCTTTAATTTTGGGGCATAAAGACAGAAATTCCCCTTATTTTGTGGCATAAAGGCAGAAATTTCCCTTATTTTGGGGCAAAATTCCAGAAATTTCCCTTATTTTCAGGCAAAATTTTAGAAATTTCTTTTATTTTGGTATAGAATTGCAGAAATTTTTCTTATTTTGTGGCAAAAAGGCAGAAATTCCCCATATTTTGGTGCAAAAAGGCTGAAATTCCTCTTATTTTGAGGTAAAATGCTGAAATTCCCCATAATTTGGGGCAAAAAGGCAAAAATTCCCATTATTTTGTGGCAAAAAGGCAGAAATTCCCATTAGTTGGGGCAGAAAAGCAGAAACTTTCCTTATTTGGGGGCAATAATGCAGAAATTCCCCATATTTTGTGGCAAAAAGGCAGAAATTCCCCTTATTTGGAGGTAAAATTCTGAAATTCCCCTTATTTTGGGCAAAAGGCAGAAATTCCCCTTATTTTGGGGCAAAATTGCAGAAATTTCACTTATTTAGGGCAAAAAGTCAGAAATTTGCCTTATTTTGGGGCAAAAAGCAGAAATTCCCCAAATTTTGGGGCCAAAAACAGAAATTCCCCTTATTTTGGGGTATAATTGCAGAAATTTCAAATATTTCAGTGCAAAAAGGCAGAAATTCCACTTAATTTTAGGCAATAAGGCACAAATTTTCTGTATTTAAAGCAAAATCTCAGAAATTCTCCTTATAATTGTGCGAAAAGGAAATTGCCTTTATTTTGGTGTAATAAGGCAGAAATTCCCCGTGTTTTGAAGCAAAATTGCACAAATTCATCTAATTTTGAGGGAAAATGCAGAAATTCAAATTATTTTGGGGCAAAAAGACAGAAATTTTCCTTATTTCAGGGCATAACGTCAGAAATTCCCCTTGTTTTGGGGCAAAATTGCAGAAATTTCCCTTATTTTGTGGCAAAATTGCAGAAATTTTTCTTATTTTGGGCAAAATTGCAGAAATTTCACTTATTTCAAGGCAAAATTCAAAAATTCCTTTTATTTTGGGGCAAAAAGACAGAAATTCCGTTTATTTTTGGGTAAAATGCAGAAATTTCACTTATTTTGAGGTAAAAAGGCAGAAATTACTCTTATTTTGGGGCTAAAATGAAGAAATTTCTCTTTTTTGTGGCAAAATGGCAGAAATTTTTCTTATTTTGGGCAAAATTGCAGAAATTTCACTTATTTCAGGGAAAGAAGGCAGGAATTTCTCTCATTTTGGGGCAAAAAGGCAGAAATTTCTTTTATTTTGGTACAAAATTGCAGAAATTTTCTTTATTTTGTGGCAAAAATGCAGAAATTCCCCTTATTTTGTGGCAAAAAGGGAAAATTTTCCCTTATTTTGGGGCAAAATTGCAGAAATTTCACTTATTTCAAGGCAAAATTCAAAAATTCCTTTTATTTTGGGGCAAAAAGACAGAAATTCCGTTTATTTTTGGGTAAAAAGGCAGAAATTTCACTTATTTTGAGGTAAAAAGGCAGAAATTACTCTTATTTTGGGGCTAAAATGAAGAAATTTCCCTTTTTTGTGGCAAAATTGCAGAAATTTTTCTTATTTTGGGCAAAATTGCAGAAATTTCACTTATTTCAGGGAAAGAAGGCAGGAATTTCTCTCATTTTTGGGCAAAAAGGCAGAAATTTCTTTTATTTTGGTACAAAATTGCAGAAATTTTCTTTATTTTGGGGCAAAAATGGAGAAATTCCCCTTATTTTGTGGCAAAAAGGCTGAAATTCCCCTTATTTTGAGGTAAAATGCTTAAATTCCTCATATTTTGGGGCAAAAAGGGAGAAATTTCCCTCATTTTGGGGCAAAAAAGCACAATTTTTTTTTATTTTCGGGCAAAATTGCAGAAATTTCATTGATTACAGGGCTAAAAGTCAGAAATTCCTCTTATTTTGGGACAAAAAGCAGAAATTTCTTTTATTTTGGTAAAAAGTTAAAGAAATTTTTCATATTTTGGAATAAAAAGGAAGAAATTCCCCATATTTTGGGGTAAAAGGCAGAAATTCCCCTCATTTTGAGGTAAAAAGAATGAAATTCCCCTTATTTTAGGGCAAAAAAGCAAAAATTTCCTTTACTTTGTGGCAAAAAAGCAGAAATTCTTGTTAATTGGGGCAGAAACGCAGAAATTTTCCTTATTTGAAGGCAATAAGGCAGTAATTCTCCATATTTTGTGGCAAAAAGGCAGAAATTCCCCTCATTTGGGGGTAAAATGCTGAAATTCCCCTTATTTTGGGCAAAAAGGCAGATATTCCCCTTATTTTGGGACAAAATTGCAGAAATTTCACTTATTTCAGGGCAAAAAGTCAGAAATTTGCCTTATTTTGGGGCAAAAAGCAGAAATTTCCCTAATCTTGGGGCCAAAAATAGAAATTCCCCTTATTTTGGGGTATAATTGCAGAAATTTCAAATATTTCAGTGCAAAAAGGCAGAAATTCCACTTAATTTCTGGCAATAAGGCAGAAATTTTCTGTATATTGGAGTAAAATCTCAGAAATTCCCCTTATATTGGTGCAAAAATGCAGAAATTCCCTTTATTTTGGTGCAATAAGGCAGAAATTCCCCGTATTTTGAAGCAAAATTGCACAAATTCCCCTAATTTTGAGGGAAAATGCAAAAATTCACATTATTTTGGGGCAAAAAGACAGAAATTCTCCTTATTTCATCGCAAAAAGTCAGAAATTCCCTTTATTTTGGGGCAAAATTGCAAAAATTTCCCTTATATTGTGGCAAAATTGCAGAAATTTTTCTTATTTTGGGCAAAATTGCAGAAATTTCACTTATTTCAGGGCAAAAAGTCAGAAATTCCTTTTATTTTGGGGCAAAAAGCAGAAGTTTTTTTTATTTTGGTACAAAGTTGAAGAAATTTTTCTTATTTTGGAACAAAAAGGCACAAATTCCCCATATTTTGGGGTAAAATGCAGAAATTCCCCATATTTTGAGGGAAAAAGGATGAAATTCCCCTTATTTTGGGGCAAAAAGTCAAAAATTTCCTTTACTTTGTGGCAAAAAGGCAGAAATTCTTGTTAATTGGGGCAGAAAAGCAGAAATTTTCTTTATTTGAAGGCAATAAGGCAGTAATTCCCCATATTTTGTGGCAAAAAGGCAGAAATTCCCCTTATTTGGAGGTAAAATGCTGAAATTCCCCTTATTTTGGGCAAAAGGCAGAAATTCCCCTTATTTTGGTGCAAAATTGCAGAAATTTCACTTATTTTAGGGCAAAAAGTCAGAAATTTGCCTTATTTTGGGGCAAAAAGCAGAAATTCCCCTAATTTTGGGGCCAAAAACAGAAATTCCCCTTATTTTGGGGTAAAATTGCAGAAATTTCAAATATTTCAGTGCAAAAAGGCAGAAATTCCACTTAATTTTAGGCAATAAGGCACAAATTTTCCGTATTTTAAAGCAAAATCTCAGAAATTCCCCTTATAATGGTGCAAAAATGCAGAAATTCCCTTTATTTTGGTGTATTAAGGCAGAAATTCCCCGTGTTTTGAAGCAAAATTGCACAAATTCATCTAATTTTGAGGGAAAATGCAGAAATTCAAATTATTTTGGGGCAAAAAGACAGAAATTCTCCTTATTTCAGGGCATAACGTCAGAAATTCCCCTTATTTTGGGGCAAAATTGCAGAAATTTCCCTTATTTTGTGGCAAAATTGCCAAATTTTTTATTTTGGGCAAAATTGCAGAAATTTCACTTATTTCAGGGAAAGAAGGCAGGAATTTCTCTTATTTTGGGGCAAAAATGCAGAATTTTTTTTATTTGGTACAAAATTGCAGAAATTTTCTTTATTTTGAGGCAAAAATGCAGAAATTCCCAATATTTTGGGTCAAAAAGGCAGAGATTCCCCCTATTATGAGGTAAAAAGGCTGAAATTCCTTTAATTTTGGGGCATAAAGACAGAAATTCCCCTTATTTTGTGGCATAAAGGCAGAAATTTCCCTTATTTTGGGGCAAAATTCCAGAAATTTCCCTTATTTTCAGGAAAAATTTTAGAAATTTCTTTTATTTTGGTATAGAATTGCAGAAATTTTTCTTATTTTGTGGCAAAAAGGCAGAAATTCCCCATATTTTGGTGCAAAAAGGCTGAAATTCCTCTTATTTTGAGGTAAAATGCTGAAATTCCCCATAATTTGGGGCAAAAAGGCAAAAATTCCCATTATTTTGTGGCAAAAAGGCAGAATTTCCCATTAGTTGGGGCAGAAAAGCAGAAACTTTCCTTATTTGGGGGCAATAATGCAGAAATTCCCCATATTTTGTGGCAAAAAGGCAGAAATTCCCCTTATTTGGAGGTAAAATTCTGAAATTCCCCTTATTTTGGGCAAAAGGCAGAAATTCCCCTTATTTTGGGGCAAAATTGCAGAAATTTCACTTATTTAGGGCAAAAAGTCAGAAATTTGCCTTATTTTGGGGCAAAAAGCAGAAATTCCCCAAATTTTGGGGCCAAAAACAGAAATTCCCCTTATTTTGGGGTATAATTGCAGAAATTTCAAATATTTCAGTGCAAAAAGGCAGAAATTCCACTTAATTTTAGGCAATAAGGCACAAATTTTCTGTATTTAAAGCAAAATCTCAGAAATTCTCCTTATAATTGTGCGAAAAGGAAATTGCCTTTATTTTGGTGTAATAAGGCAGAAATTCCCCGTGTTTTGAAGCAAAATTGCACAAATTCATCTAATTTTGAGGGAAAATGCAGAAATTCAAATTATTTTGGGGCAAAAAGACAGAAATTTTCCTTATTTCAGGGCATAACGTCAGAAATTCCCCCTTGTTTTGGGGCAAAATTGCAGAAATTTCCCTTATTTTGTGGCAAAATTGCAGAAATTTTTCTTATTTTGGGCAAAATTGCAGAAATTTCACTTATTTCAGGGAAAGAAGGCAGGAATTTCTCTCATTTTGGGGCAAAAAGGCAGAAATTTCTTTTATTTTGGTACAAAATTGCAGAAATTTTCTTTATTTTGTGGCAAAAATACAGAAATTCCCCTTATTTTGTGGCAAAAAGCGAAAAATTTCCCTTATTTTGGGGCAAAATTGCAGAAATTTCACTTATTTCAAGGCAAAATTCAAAAATTCCTTTTATTTTGGGGCAAAAAGACAGAAATTCCGTTTATTTTTGGGTAAAAAGGCAGAAATTTCACTTATTTTGAGGTAAAAAGGCAGAAATTACTCTTATTTTGGGGCTAAAATGAAGAAATTTCCCTTTTTTGTGGCAAAATTGCAGAAATTTTTCTTATTTTGGGCAAAATTGCAGAAATTTCACTTATTTCAGGGAAAGAAGGCAGGAATTTCTCTCATTTTTGGGCAAAAAGGCAGAAATTTCTTTTATTTTGGTACAAAATTGCAGAAATTTTCTTTATTTTGGGGCAAAAATGGAGAAATTCCCCTTATTTTGTGGCAAAAAGGCTGAAATTCCCCTTATTTTGAGGTAAAATGCTTAAATTCCTCATATTTTGGGGCAAAAAGGGAGAAATTTCCCTCATTTTGGGGCAAAAAAGCCCAATTTTTTTTTATTTTCGGGCAAAATTGCAGAAATTTCATTGATTACAGGGCTAAAAGTCAGAAATTCCTCTTATTTTGGGACAAAAAGCAGAAATTTCTTTTATTTTGGTAAAAAGTTAAAGAAATTTTTCATATTTTGGAATAAAAAGGAAGAAATTCCCCATATTTTGGGGTAAAAGGCAGAAATTCCCCTCATTTTGAGGTAAAAAGAATGAAATTCCCCTTATTTTAGGGCAAAAAAGCAAAAATTTCCTTTACTTTGTGGCAAAAAAGCAGAAATTCTTGTTAATTGGGGCAGAAACGCAGAAATTTTCCTTATTTGAAGGCAATAAGGCAGTAATTCTCCATATTTTGTGGCAAAAAGGCAGAAATTCCCCTCATTTGGGGGTAAAATGCTGAAATTCCCCTTATTTTGGGCAAAAAGGCAGATATTCCCCTTATTTTGGGACAAAATTGCAGAAATTTCACTTATTTCAGGGCAAAAAGTCAGAAATTTGCCTTATTTTGGGGCAAAAAGCAGAAATTTCCCTAATCTTGGGGCCAAAAATAGAAATTCCCCTTATTTTGGGGTATAATTGCAGAAATTTCAAATATTTCAGTGCAAAAAGGCAGAAATTCCACTTAATTTCTGGCAATAAGGCAGAAATTTTCTGTATATTGGAGTAAAATCTCAGAAATTCCCCTTATATTGGTGCAAAAATGCAGAAATTCCCTTTATTTTGGTGCAATAAGGCAGAAATTCCCCGTATTTTGAAGCAAAATTGCACAAATTCCCCTAATTTTGAGGGAAAATGCAAAAATTCACATTATTTTGGGGCAAAAAGACAGAAATTCTCCTTATTTCATCGCAAAAAATTCAGAAATTCCCTTTATTTTGGGGCAAAATTGCAAAAATTTCCCTTATATTGTGGCAAAATTGCAGAAATTTTTCTTATTTTGGGCAAAATTGCAGAAATTTCACTTATTTCAGGGCAAAAAGTCAGAAATTCCTTTTATTTTGGGGCAAAAAGCAGAAGTTTTTTTTATTTTGGTACAAAGTTGAAGAAATTTTTCTTATTTTGGAACAAAAAGGCACAAATTCCCCATATTTTGGGGTAAAATGCAGAAATTCCCCATATTTTGAGGGAAAAAGGATGAAATTCCCCTTATTTTGGGGCAAAAAGTCAAAAATTTCCTTTACTTTGTGGCAAAAAGGCAGAAATTCTTGTTAATTGGGGCAGAAAAGCAGAAATTTTCTTTATTTGAAGGCAATAAGGCAGTAATTCCCCATATTTTGTGGCAAAAAAAGCAGAAATTCCCCTTATTTGGAGGTAAAATGCTGAAATTCCCCTTATTTTGGGCAAAAGGCAGAAATTCCCCTTATTTTGGTGCAAAATTGCAGAAATTTCACTTATTTTAGGGCAAAAAGTCAGAAATTTGCCTTATTTTGGGGCAAAAAGCAGAAATTCCCCTAATTTTGGGGCCAAAAACAGAAATTCCCCTTATTTTGGGGTAAAATTGCAGAAATTTCAAATATTTCAGTGCAAAAAGGCAGAAATTCCACTTAATTTTAGGCAATAAGGCACAAATTTTCCGTATTTTAAAGCAAAATCTCAGAAATTCCCCTTATAATGGTGCAAAAATGCAGAAATTCCCTTTATTTTGGTGTATTAAGGCAGAAATTCCCCGTGTTTTGAAGCAAAATTGCACAAATTCATCTAATTTTGAGGGAAAATGCAGAAATTCAAATTATTTTGGGGCAAAAAGACAGAAATTCTCCTTATTTCAGGGCATAACGTCAGAAATTCCCCTTATTTTGAGGCAAAATTGCAGAAATTTCCCTTATTTTGTGGCAAAATTGCCAAATTTTTTATTTTGGGCAAAATTGCAGAAATTTCACTTATTTCAGGGAAAGAAGGCAGGAATTTCTCTTATTTTGGGGCAAAAATGCAGAATTTTTTTTATTTGGTACAAAATTGCAGAAATTTTCTTTATTTTGAGGCAAAAATGCAGAAATTCCCAATATTTTGGGTCAAAAAGGCAGAGATTCCCCCTATTATGAGGTAAAAAGGCTGAAATTCCTTTAATTTTGGGGCATAAAGACAGAAATTCCCCTTATTTTGTGGCATAAAGGCAGAAATTTCCCTTATTTTGGGGCAAAATTCCAGAAATTTCCCTTATTTTCAGGAAAAATTTTAGAAATTTCTTTTATTTTGGTATAGAATTGCAGAAATTTTTCTTATTTTGTGGCAAAAAGGCAGAAATTCCCCATATTTTGGTGCAAAAAGGCTGAAATTCCTCTTATTTTGAGGTAAAATGCTGAAATTCCCCATAATTTGGGGCAAAAAGGCAAAAATTCCCATTATTTTGTGGCAAAAAGGCAGAATTTCCCATTAGTTGGGGCAGAAAAGCAGAAACTTTCCTTATTTGGGGGCAATAATGCAGAAATTCCCCATATTTTGTGGCAAAAAGGCAGAAATTCCCCTTATTTGGAGGTAAAATTCTGAAATTCCCCTTATTTTGGGCAAAAGGCAGAAATTCCCCTTATTTTGGGGCAAAATTGCAGAAATTTCACTTATTTAGGGCAAAAAGTCAGAAATTTGCCTTATTTTGGGGCAAAAAGCAGAAATTCCCCAAATTTTGGGGCCAAAAACAGAAATTCCCCTTATTTTGGGGTATAATTGCAGAAATTTCAAATATTTCAGTGCAAAAAGGCAGAAATTCCACTTAATTTTAGGCAATAAGGCACAAATTTTCTGTATTTAAAGCAAAATCTCAGAAATTCTCCTTATAATTGTGCGAAAAGGAAATTGCCTTTATTTTGGTGTAATAAGGCAGAAATTCCCCGTGTTTTGAAGCAAAATTGCACAAATTCATCTAATTTTGAGGGAAAATGCAGAAATTCAAATTATTTTGGGGCAAAAAGACAGAAATTTTCCTTATTTCAGGGCATAACGTCAGAAATTCCCCCTTGTTTTGGGGCAAAATTGCAGAAATTTCCCTTATTTTGTGGCAAAATTGCAGAAATTTTTCTTATTTTGGGCAAAATTGCAGAAATTTCACTTATTTCAGGGAAAGAAGGCAGGAATTTCTCTCATTTTGGGGCAAAAAGGCAGAAATTTCTTTTATTTTGGTACAAAATTGCAGAAATTTTCTTTATTTTGTGGCAAAAATACAGAAATTCCCCTTATTTTGTGGCAAAAAGCGAAAAATTTCCCTTATTTTGGGGCAAAATTGCAGAAATTTCACTTATTTCAAGGCAAAATTCAAAAATTCCTTTTATTTTGGGGCAAAAAGACAGAAATTCCGTTTATTTTTGGGTAAAAAGGCAGAAATTTCACTTATTTTGAGGTAAAAAGGCAGAAATTACTCTTATTTTGGGGCTAAAATGAAGAAATTTCCCTTTTTTGTGGCAAAATTGCAGAAATTTTTCTTATTTTGGGCAAAATTGCAGAAATTTCACTTATTTCAGGGAAAGAAGGCAGGAATTTCTCTCATTTTTGGGCAAAAAGGCAGAAATTTCTTTTATTTTGGTACAAAATTGCAGAAATTTTCTTTATTTTGGGGCAAAAATGGAGAAATTCCCCTTATTTTGTGGCAAAAAGGCTGAAATTCCCCTTATTTTGAGGTAAAATGCTTAAATTCCTCATATTTTGGGGCAAAAAGGGAGAAATTTCCCTCATTTTGGGGCAAAAAAGCCCAATTTTTTTTTATTTTCGGGCAAAATTGCAGAAATTTCATTGATTACAGGGCTAAAAGTCAGAAATTCCTCTTATTTTGGGACAAAAAGCAGAAATTTCTTTTATTTTGGTAAAAAGTTAAAGAAATTTTTCATATTTTGGAATAAAAAGGAAGAAATTCCCCATATTTTGGGGTAAAAGGCAGAAATTCCCCTCATTTTGAGGTAAAAAGAATGAAATTCCCCTTATTTTAGGGCAAAAAAGCAAAAATTTCCTTTACTTTGTGGCAAAAAAGCAGAAATTCTTGTTAATTGGGGCAGAAACGCAGAAATTTTCCTTATTTGAAGGCAATAAGGCAGTAATTCTCCATATTTTGTGGCAAAAAGGCAGAAATTCCCCTCATTTGGGGGTAAAATGCTGAAATTCCCCTTATTTTGGGCAAAAAGGCAGATATTCCCCTTATTTTGGGACAAAATTGCAGAAATTTCACTTATTTCAGGGCAAAAAGTCAGAAATTTGCCTTATTTTGGGGCAAAAAGCAGAAATTTCCCTAATCTTGGGGCCAAAAATAGAAATTCCCCTTATTTTGGGGTATAATTGCAGAAATTTCAAATATTTCAGTGCAAAAAGGCAGAAATTCCACTTAATTTCTGGCAATAAGGCAGAAATTTTCTGTATATTGGAGTAAAATCTCAGAAATTCCCCTTATATTGGTGCAAAAATGCAGAAATTCCCTTTATTTTGGTGCAATAAGGCAGAAATTCCCCGTATTTTGAAGCAAAATTGCACAAATTCCCCTAATTTTGAGGGAAAATGCAAAAATTCACATTATTTTGGGGCAAAAAGACAGAAATTCTCCTTATTTCATCGCAAAAAATTCAGAAATTCCCTTTATTTTGGGGCAAAATTGCAAAAATTTCCCTTATATTGTGGCAAAATTGCAGAAATTTTTCTTATTTTGGGCAAAATTGCAGAAATTTCACTTATTTCAGGGCAAAAAGTCAGAAATTCCTTTTATTTTGGGGCAAAAAGCAGAAGTTTTTTTTATTTTGGTACAAAGTTGAAGAAATTTTTCTTATTTTGGAACAAAAAGGCACAAATTCCCCATATTTTGGGGTAAAATGCAGAAATTCCCCATATTTTGAGGGAAAAAGGATGAAATTCCCCTTATTTTGGGGCAAAAAGTCAAAAATTTCCTTTACTTTGTGGCAAAAAGGCAGAAATTCTTGTTAATTGGGGCAGAAAAGCAGAAATTTTCTTTATTTGAAGGCAATAAGGCAGTAATTCCCCATATTTTGTGGCAAAAAAAGCAGAAATTCCCCTTATTTGGAGGTAAAATGCTGAAATTCCCCTTATTTTGGGCAAAAGGCAGAAATTCCCCTTATTTTGGTGCAAAATTGCAGAAATTTCACTTATTTTAGGGCAAAAAGTCAGAAATTTGCCTTATTTTGGGGCAAAAAGCAGAAATTCCCCTAATTTTGGGGCCAAAAACAGAAATTCCCCTTATTTTGGGGTAAAATTGCAGAAATTTCAAATATTTCAGTGCAAAAAGGCAGAAATTCCACTTAATTTTAGGCAATAAGGCACAAATTTTCCGTATTTTAAAGCAAAATCTCAGAAATTCCCCTTATAATGGTGCAAAAATGCAGAAATTCCCTTTATTTTGGTGTATTAAGGCAGAAATTCCCCGTGTTTTGAAGCAAAATTGCACAAATTCATCTAATTTTGAGGGAAAATGCAGAAATTCAAATTATTTTGGGGCAAAAAGACAGAAATTCTCCTTATTTCAGGGCATAACGTCAGAAATTCCCCTTATTTTGGGGCAAAATTGCAGAAATTTCCCTTATTTTGTGGCAAAATTGCCAAATTTTTTATTTTGGGCAAAATTGCAGAAATTTCACTTATTTCAGGGAAAGAAGGCAGGAATTTCTCTTATTTTGGGGCAAAAATGCAGAATTTTTTTTATTTGGTACAAAATTGCAGAAATTTTCTTTATTTTGAGGCAAAAATGCAGAAATTCCCAATATTTTGGGTCAAAAAGGCAGAGATTCCCCCTATTATGAGGTAAAAAGGCTGAAATTCCTTTAATTTTGGGGCATAAAGACAGAAATTCCCCTTATTTTGTGGCATAAAGGCAGAAATTTCCCTTATTTTGGGGCAAAATTCCAGAAATTTCCCTTATTTTCAGGAAAAATTTTAGAAATTTCTTTTATTTTGGTATAGAATTGCAGAAATTTTTCTTATTTTGTGGCAAAAAGGCAGAAATTCCCCATATTTTGGTGCAAAAAGGCTGAAATTCCTCTTATTTTGAGGTAAAATGCTGAAATTCCCCATAATTTGGGGCAAAAAGGCAAAAATTCCCATTATTTTGTGGCAAAAAGGCAGAATTTCCCATTAGTTGGGGCAGAAAAGCAGAAACTTTCCTTATTTGGGGGCAATAATGCAGAAATTCCCCATATTTTGTGGCAAAAAGGCAGAAATTCCCCTTATTTGGAGGTAAAATTCTGAAATTCCCCTTATTTTGGGCAAAAGGCAGAAATTCCCCTTATTTTGGGGCAAAATTGCAGAAATTTCACTTATTTAGGGCAAAAAGTCAGAAATTTGCCTTATTTTGGGGCAAAAAGCAGAAATTCCCCAAATTTTGGGGCCAAAAACAGAAATTCCCCTTATTTTGGGGTATAATTGCAGAAATTTCAAATATTTCAGTGCAAAAAGGCAGAAATTCCACTTAATTTTAGGCAATAAGGCACAAATTTTCTGTATTTAAAGCAAAATCTCAGAAATTCTCCTTATAATTGTGCGAAAAGGAAATTGCCTTTATTTTGGTGTAATAAGGCAGAAATTCCCCGTGTTTTGAAGCAAAATTGCACAAATTCATCTAATTTTGAGGGAAAATGCAGAAATTCAAATTATTTTGGGGCAAAAAGACAGAAATTTTCCTTATTTCAGGGCATAACGTCAGAAATTCCCCCTTGTTTTGGGGCAAAATTGCAGAAATTTCCCTTATTTTGTGGCAAAATTGCAGAAATTTTTCTTATTTTGGGCAAAATTGCAGAAATTTCACTTATTTCAAGGCAAAATTCAAAAATTCCTTTTATTTTGGGGCAAAAAGACAGAAATTCCGTTTATTTTTGGGTAAAATGCAGAAATTTCACTTATTTTGAGGTAAAAAGGCAGAAATTACTCTTATTTTGGGGCTAAAATAAAGAAATTTCTCTTTTTTGTGGCAAAATGGCAGAAATTTTTCTTATTTTGGGCAAAATTGCAGAAATTTCACTTATTTCAGGGAAAGAAGGCAGGAATTTCTCTCATTTTGGGGCAAAAAGGCAGAAATTTCTTTTATTTTGGTACAAAATTGCAGAAATTTTCTTTATTTTGTGGCGAAAATGCAGAAATTCCTTTTATTTTGTGGCAAAAAGGGAAAATTTTCCTTTATTTTGGGGCAAAATTGCAGAAATTTCACTTATTTCAAGGCAAAATTCAAAAATTCCTTTTATTTTGGGGCAAAAAGACAGAAATTCCGTTTATTTTGGGTAAAAATGCAGAAATTTCACTTATTTTGAGATAAAAAGGCAGAAATTACTCTTATTTTGGGGCTAAAATGAAGAAATTTCCTTTTTTTGTGGCAAAAAGTCAGAAATTCTTCTTATTTTGGGGCAAAAAGCAGAAATTTCTTTTATTTTGGTACAAAGTTGAAGAAATTTTTCTTATTTTGGAACAAAAAGGCAGAAATTCCCCATATTTTGGGGCAAAAGGCAGAAATTCTCCTTATTTTGAGGTAAAAAGGCTGAAATTCTCCGTATTTTGCGGCAAAAAGGCAGAAATTCCCTTTATTTTGTGGCAAAAATGCAGAAATTCCCATTAATTGGGGCAGAAAAGCAGAAACTTTCCTTATTTGGGGGAAATAATGCAGAAATGCCCCATATTTTGTGGCAAAAAGGCAGAAATTCCCCTTATTTTGAGGTAAAATGCTGAAATTCCCCTTATTTTGGGCAAAAGGCAGATATTCCCCTTATTTTGGGGCAAAATTGCAGAAATTCCACTTATTTTAGGGCAAAAAGTCAGAAATTTGCCTTATTTTGGGGCAAAAAGCAAAAATTCCCCTAATTTTGGGGCCAAAAATAGAAATTCTTCTTATTTTGGGGTAAAATTTCAGAAATTTCAAATATTTCAGGGCAAAAAGGCAGAAATTCCACTTAATTTCGGGCATAAGGCAGAAATTTTCTGTATTTTGGAGCAAAACCTCAGAAATTCCCCTTATATTGGGGCAAAAATGCAGAAATTCCCTTTATTTTGGTGCAATAAGGCAGAAATTCCCCGTATTTTGAAGCAAAATTGCACTAATTCCCCTAATTTTTAGGGAAAATGCAGAAATTCACATTATTTTGGGGCAAAAAGACAGAAATTCTCCTTATTACACAGCAAAAAGTCAGAAATTCCCCTTATTTGGGGCAAAATTGCATAAATTTCCCTTATTTTGTGGCAAAATTGCAGAAATTTTTCTTATTTTTGGCAAAATTGCAGAAATTTCACTTATTTCAGGGAAAGAAGGCAGGAATTTCTCTTATATGGGGCAAAAAGGCAGAAATTTCTTTTATTTTGGTACAAAATTGCAAAAATTTTCTTTATTTTGAGGCAAAAATGCAGAAATTCCCAATTTTTTGGGGCAAAAGGCAGATAATCCCTTTATTATGAGGTAAAAAGGCTGAAATTCCTTTTATTTTGGGGCAAAAAGACAGAAATCCCCCTTATTTTGTGGCAAAAAGGCAGAAATTTCCCTTATTTTTGGGCAAAATTGCAGAAATTTCCCTTATTTTGGGGTAAAATTTTAGAAATTTCTTTTATTTTGGTACAGAATTGCAGAAATTTTTCTTCGTTTGTGGCAAAAAGGCAGAAATTCCCCATATTTTGGTGCAAAAAGGCTGAAATTCCCCTTATTTTGAGGTAAAATGCTGAAATTCCCCATATTTTGGGGCAAAAAGGCAGAAATTCCCTATATTTGGGGGCAAAAAGGCACAAATTTCCTTTATTTTCGGGCATAATTGCAGAAATTTCATTTATTTCAGGGCAAAAATTCGGAAATTCCTTTTATTTTGGGGCAAAAAGCAGAAATTTCTTTTATTTTGGTACAAAGTTGAAGAAATTTTTTTTATTTTGGAAAAAAAAGGCAGAAATTCCCCATATTTTGGGGCAAAAGGCAGAAATTCCCCTTATTTTGGTGCAAAAAGGCTGAAATTCCCCTTATTTTGGGGCAAAAAGGCAGAAATTCCCTTTATTTTGTGGCAAAAAGGCAGAAATTCCCATTAATTGGGGCAGAAAAGCAGAAACTTTCCTTATTTGGGGGCAATAATGCAGAAATTCCCCATATTTTGTGGCAAAAAGGCAGAAATTCCCCTTATTTGGAGGTAAAATGCTGAAATTCCCCTTATTTTGGGCAAAAGGAAGAAATTATCCTTATTTTGGGGCAAAATTGCAAAAATTTCACTTATTTTAGGCCAAAAAGTCAGAAATTTCCCTTATTTTGGGGCAAAAAGCAGAAATTCCCCTAATTTTGGGGCCAAAACAGAAATTTCCCTTATTTTGGGGTAAAATTGCAGAAATTTCAAATATTTCAGTGCAAAAAGGCAGAAATTCCACTTAATTTTAGGCAATAAGGCACAAATTTTCCGTATTTTGGAGCAAAATCTCAGAAATTCCTCTTATAATGGTGCAAAAATGCAGAAATTCTCTTTATTTTGGTGTAATAAGGCAGAAATTCCCCGTGTTTTGAAGCAAAATTGCACAAATTAATCTAATTTTGAGGGAAAATGCATAAATTCAAATTATTTTGAGGCAAAAATAGAGAAATTTTCTTTATTTCATGGCATAAGGTCAGAAATTCTCGTTATTGTGGGGCAAAATTGCAGAAATTTCCCTTATTTTGTGGCAAAATTGCAGAAATTTTTCTTATTTTGGGCAAAATTGCAGAAATTTCACATATTTCAGAGAAAGAAGGCAGGAATTTCTCTTATTTTGGGGCAAAAGGGCAGAAATTTTTTTTATTTTGGTACAAAATTGCAGAAATTTTCTATATTTTGGGGCAAAAATGTAGAAATTCCCCTTATTTTGTGGCAAAAAGGCAGAAATTTCTTTTATTTTGGGGCAAAATTGCAGAAATTTCACTTATTTCAAGGCAATATTCATAAATTCCTTTTATTTTGGGGCAAAAAGACAGAAATTCTGTTTATTTTTGGGTAAAAAGGCAGAAATTTCACTTATTTTGAGGTAAAAAGACAGAAATTACTCTTATTTTGGGGCTAAAATGAAGAAATTTCCCTTTTTGTGGCAAAATTGCAGAAATTTTTTTTATTTTGGGCAAAATTGCAGAAACTTAACTTATTTCAGGGAAAGAAGGCAGGAATTTCTCTTATTTTGGGGCAAAAAGGCAGAAATTTCTTTTATTTTGGTACAAAATTGCAGAAATTTTCTTTATTTTGGGGCAAAAATGCAGAAATTCCCCTTATTTTGTGGCAAAAAAGGCAGAAATTTCCCTTATTTTGGGGAAAAATTGCAGAAATTCCCTTTATTTTGTTGCAATAAGGCAGAAATTCCCAATATTTTGAAGCAAATTGCACAAATTCCCCTAATTTTGAGGGAAAATGCAGAAATTCAAATTATTTTGGGGCAAAAAGACAGAAATTCTCCTTATTTCAGGGCATAACGTCAGAAATTCCACTTATTTTGGGGCAAAATTGCAGAAATTTTTCTTATTTTGGGCAAAATTTAAGAAATTTCACTTATTTAAGGGAAAGAAGTCAGGAATTTCTCTTATTTTGGGGCAAAAGGGCAGAAATTTCTTTTATTTTGGTACAAAATTGCAGATATTTTCTTTATTTTGGGGCAAAAATGAAGAAATTCCCCTTATTTTGTAGCAAAAGCAGAAATTTTCCTTATTTTGGGGCAAAATTGCAGAAATTTCACTTATTTCAAGGCAAAATTCAAAAATTCCTTTTATTTTGGGGCAAACAGACAAAAATTCCGTTTATTTTTGGGTAAAAAGGCACAAATTTCACTTATTTTGAGGTAAAAAGGCAGAAATTACTCTTACTTTGGGTCTAAAATGAAGAAAATTTCCGTTTTTGTGGCCAAATTGCAGAAATTTTTCTTATTTTGGGCAAAATTGCAGAAATTTCACTTATTTCAGGGAAAGAAGGCAGGAATTTCTCTTATTTTGGGGAAAAAGGCAGAAATTTCTTTTATTTTGGTACAAAATTGCAGATATTTTTTTATTTTGGGGCAAAAATGAAGAAATTCCCCTTATTTTGTGGCAAAAAGGCAGAAATTTCCCTTATTTTGGGGCAAAATTGCAGTAATTCCCTTTATTTTGGTGCAATAAGGCAGAAATTCCCCATATTTTGAAGCAAAATTGCACAAATTCCCCTAATTTTGAGGGAAAATGCAGAAATTCACATTATTTTGCGGAAAAAGAAAGAAATTCTCCTTATTTCACGGCAAAAAGTCAGAAATTCGCCTTATTTTAGGGCAAAATTGCAGAAATTTCCCTTATTTTGTGGCAAAATTGCAGAAATTTTTCTTATTTTGGGCAAAATTGCAGAAATTTCACTTATTTCAGGGAAAGAAGGCAGGAATTTCTCTTATTTTGGGGCAAAAAGGCAGAAATTTCTTTTATTTTGGTACAAAATTGCAGAAATTTTCTTTCTTTTGGGGCAAAAATGCAAAAATTCCCCTTATTTTGTGGGAAAAAGGCAGAAATTTCCCTTATTTTGGGGAAAAATTGCAGAAATTCCCTTTATTTTGTTCCAATAAGGTGGAAATTCCCAATGTTTTGAAGCAAATTGCACAAATTCCCCTAATTTTGAGGGAAAATGCAGAAATTCACATTATTTTGGGGCAAAAAGAAAGAAATTCTCTTTATTTCACGGCAAAAAGTCAGAAATTGCCCTTATTTTGGGGCAAAATTGCAGAAATTTCCCTTATTTTGTGGCAAAATTGCAGAAATTTCCCTTATTTTGTGGCAAAATTGCAGAAATTTTTCTTATTTTGGGCAAAATTGCAGAAATTTCACTTATTTCATGGAAAGAAGGCAGGAATTTCTCTTATTTTGGGGCAAAAAAGCAGAAATTTTTTTTATTTTGTAGAAAATTGCAGAAATTTTCTATATTTTGGGTCAAAAATGAAGAAATTCCCCTTATTTTGTGGCAAAAAGGCAGAAATTTCTCTTATTTTGGGGCAAAATTGCACAAATTTCACTTATTTCAAGGCAATATTTAAAAATTCCTTTTATTTTGGGGCAAAAAGACAGAAAATCTGTTTATTTTTGGTAAAAAGGCAGAAATTTCACTTGTTTTGAGGTAAAAAGACAGAAATTACTCTTATTTTGGTGATAAAATGAAGAAATTTCCCTTTTTTGTGGCAAAATTGCAGAAATATTTCTTATTTTGGGCAAAATTGCAGAAATTTCACTTATTTCAGGGAAAAAAGGCAAGAATTTCTCTTATTTTGGGGCAAAAAGGCAGAAATTTCTTTTATTTTGGTACAAAATTGCAGAAATTTTCTTTATTTTGGGGCAAAAATGCAGAAATTCCCCTTATTTTGTGGCAAAAAGGCAGAATTTCCCTTATTTTGGGGCAAAATTGCAGAAATTCCCTTTATTTTGGTGCAATAAGGCAGAAATTCCCCATATTTTGAAGCAAAATTGCACAAATTCCCCTAGTTTTGAGGGAAAATGCAGAAATTCACATTATTTTGGTGAAAAAGAAAGAAATTCTCCTTATTTCACGGCAAAAAGTCAGAAATTCGCCTTATTTTGGGGCAAAATTGCAGAAATTTCCCTTATTTTGTGGCAAAATTGCAGAAATTTTTCTTATTTTGGGCAAAATTGCAGAAATTTCACTTATTTCAGGGAAATAAGGCAGGAATTTCTCTTATTTTGGGGCAAAAAGGCAGAAATTTCTTTTATTTTGGTACAAAATTCCAGAAATTTTCTTTCTTTTGGGGCAAAAATGCAGAAATTCCCCTTATTTTTTGGCAAAAAGGCAGAAATTTCCCTTATTTTGGGGAAAATTGCAGAAATTTCCTTTATTTTGGTGCAATAAAGCAGAAATTACCAATATTTTGAAGCAAATTTGCACAAATTCCCCTAATTTTGAGGGAAAATGCAGAAATTCACATTATTTTGGGGCAAAAAGACAGAAATTCTCTTTATTTCACGGCAAAAAGTCAGAAATTCCCCTTATTTTGGGGCAAAATTGCAGAAATTTTTCTTATTTTGGGCAAAATTGCAGAAATTTCACTTATTTCAGAAAAAGAAGGCAGGAATTTTTTTTATTTTGGGGCAAAAAGGCAGAAATTTCTTTTATTTTGGTACAAAATTGCAGAAATTTCCTTTATTTTGAGGCAAAAATGCAGAAATTTCCCATAATTTGAGGCAAAAAGGCTGAGATACCCCTTATTATGATGTAAAAAGGCTGAAATTGCTTTTATTTTGGGGCAAAAAGACAGAAATTCTCCTTATTTTGTGGCAAAAAAACAGAAATTTCCCTTATTTTGGGGCAAAATTGCAGAAATTTCCCTTATTTTCTGGCAAAATTTTAGAAATTTATTTTATTTTGGTACAGAATTGCAGAAATTTTTCTTAATTTGTGGCAAAAAGGCAGAAATTCCCTTTATTTTGGTGCAAAAATGCTGAAATTCTCCTTATTTTGAGGTAAAATGTTGAAATTCCCCATATTTTGGGGCAAAAAGGCAGAAATTTCCTGCATTTTGGGGCAAAAAGGCACAAATTTCCCTTATTTTCAGGCAAAATTGCAGAAATTTCATTTATTTCAGGGCAAAAAGTCAGAAATTCCTTTTATTTTGGGGCAAAATGCAGAAATTCCCTTTATTTTGTGGAAAAAAGGCAGAAATTCCTGTTAATTGGGGCAGAAAAGCAGAAACTTTCCTTATTTGGGGGCAATAATGCAGAAATTCCCCATATTTTGTGGCAAAAAGGCATAAATTCCCCTTATTTTGGGTAAAAAGTATGAAATTCCCCTTATTTTAGGGCAAAAAGGCAAAAATTTCCTTTACTTTGTGACAAAATGGCAGAAATTCTTGTTAATTGGGGCAGAAAAGCAGAAATTTTCCTTATTTGAAGGCAAAAAGGCAGTAATTCCCCATATTTTGTGGCAAAAAGGCAGAAATTCCCCTCATTTGGAGGTAAAATGCTGAAATTCCCCTTATTTTGGGCAAAAAGGCAGAAATTCCCCTTATTTTTGGACAAAATTGCAGAAATTTCACTTATTTCAGGGCAAAAAGTAAGAAATTTGCCTTATTTTGGGGCAAAAAAAAGATATTCCCCTAATTATGGGGCCAAAAATAGAAATTCCCCTTATTTTGGGGTAAAATTGCAGAAATTTCAAATATTTCAGGGCAAAAAGGCAGAAATTCCACTTAATTTCGGGCAATAAGGCAGAAATTTTCTGTATTTTGGAGCAAAATCTCAGAAATTCCCCTTATATTGGTGCAAAAATGCAGAAATTCCCTTTATTTTGGTGCAATAAGGCAGAAATTCCCCGTATTTTGAAGGAAAATTGCACTAATTCCCCTAATTTTGAGGGAAAATGCAGAAATTCACATTATTTTGGGGCAAAAAGACAGAAATTCTCCTTATTTCATGGCAAAAAGTCAGAAATTCCCCTTATTTTGGGGCAAAATTGCAAAAATTTCCCTTATTTTGTGGCAAAATTGCAGAAATTTTTCTTATTTTGGGCAAAATTGCAGAAATTTCACTTATTTCATGGAAAGAAGGCAGGAATTTCTCTTATTTTGAGGCAAAAAGGCAGAAATTTCTTTTATTTTGGTACAAAATTGCAAAAATTTTCTTTATTTTGAGGCAAAAATGCAGAAATTCCCCATATTTTGGGGCAAAAAAGCAGAGATTCCCCTTATTATGAGGTAAAAAGGCTGAAATTCTTTTTATTTTGGGGCAAAAAGACAGAAATCCCCCTTATTTTGTGGCAAAAAGGCAGAAATTTCCCTTATTTTGAGGCACAATTGCAGAAATTTCCCTTATTTTGGGGCAAAATTTTAGAAATTTCTTTTATTTTGGTACAGAATTGCAGAAATTTTTCTTCTTTTGTGACAAAAAGGCAGAAATTCCCCATATTTTGGTGCAAAAAGACTGAAATTCCCCTTATTTTGAGGTAAAATGCTTAAATTCCTCATATTTTGGAAGAAAAATGCAGAAATTCCCTACATTTTGAGGCAAAAAGGCACAAATTTCCCTTATTTTCAGGCAAAATTGCAGAAATTTCATTTATTTCAGGGCAAAAAGCCAGAAATTCCTTTTATTTTGGGGCAAAAAGCAGAAATTTCTTTTATTTTGGTACAAAGTTGAAGAAATTTTTCTTATTATGGAACAAAAAGGCAGAAATTCCCCATATTTTGGGGCAAAAGGCAGAAATTCTCCTTATTTTGAGGTAAAAAGGCTGAAATGCCCCTTGTTTTGGGGCAAAAAGGCAGAAATTCCCTTTATTTTCTGGCAAAAAGGCAGAAATTCCTGTTAATTGGGGCAGTAAAGCAGAAACTTTCCTTATTTGGGGGCAATAATGCAGAAATTCCCCATATTTTGTGGCAAATAGGCATAAATTCCCCTTATTTTGAGGTAAAAAGAATGAAATTCCCCTTATTTTAGGGCAAAAAGGCAAAAATTTCCATTACTTTGTGGCAAAATGGCAGAAATTCTTGTTAATTGGGGCAGAAAAGCTGAAATTTTCCTTATTTGAAGGCAATAAGGCAGTAATTCCCCATATTTTGTGGCAAAAAGGCAGAAATTCCCCTCATTTGGAGGTAAAATGCTGAAATTCCCCTTATTTTGTGCAAAAAGGCAGAAATTCCCCTTATTTTTGGACAAAATTGCAGAAATTTCACTTATTTCAGGGCAAAAAGTCAGAAATTTGCCTTATTTTGGGGCAAAAAGAAGAAATTCCCCTAATTTTGGGGCCAAAAATAGAAATTCCCCTTATTTTGGGGTAAAATTGCAGAAATTTCAAATATTTCAGGGCAAAAAGGCAGAAATTCCACTTAATTTCGGGCAATAAGGCAGAAATTTTCTGTATTTTGGAGCAAAATCTCAGAAATTCCCCTTATATTGGTGCAAAAATGCAGAAATTCCCTTTATTTTGGTGCAATAAGGCAGAAATTCCCCGTATTTTGAAGCAAAATTGCACTAATTCCCCTAATTTTTAGGGAAAATGCAGAAATTCACATTATTTTGGGGCAAAAAGACAGATATTCTCCTTATTTCACGGTAAAAAGTCAGAAATTCCCCTTATTTTGGGGCAAAATTGCAAAAATTTCCCTTATTTTGTGGCAAAATTGCAGAAATTTTTCTTATTTTGGGCAAAATTGCAGAGATTTCACTTATTTCAGGGAAAGAAGGCAGGAATTTCTTATATTTTGGGGAAAAAGGCAGAAATTTCTTTTATTTTGGTACAAAATTGCAAAAATTTTCTTTATTTTGAGGCAAAAATGCAGAAATTCCCCATATTTTGGGGCAAAAAAGCAGAGATTCCCCTTATTATGAGGTAAAAAGGCTGAAATTCCTTTTATTTTGGGGCAAAAAGACAGAAATCCCCCTTATTTTGTGGCAAAAAGGCAGAAATTTCCCTTATTTTGGGGCAAAATTGCAGAAATTTCCCTTATTTTGGGGCAAAATTTTAGAAATTTCTTTTATTTTGGTACAGAATTGCAGAAATTTTTCTTCTTTTGTGGCAAAAAGGCAGAAATTCCCCATATTTTGGTGCAAAAAGGCTGAAATTCCCCTTATTTTGAGGTAAAATGCTTAAATTCCCCATATTTTGGAACAAAAATGCAGAAATTCCCTACATTTTGAGGCAAAAAGGCACAAATTTCCCTTATTTTCAGGCAAAATTGCAGAAATTTCATTTATTTCAGGGCAAAAAGTCAGAAATTACTTTTATTTTGGGGCAAAAAGCAGAAATTTCTTTTATTTTGGTACAAAGTTGAAGAAATTTTTCTTATTTTGGAACAAAAAGGCAGAAATTCCCCATATTTTGGGGCAAAAGGCAGAAATTCCCCTTATTTTGAGGTAAAAAGGCTGAAATGCCCCTTGTTTTGGGGCAATAAGGCAGAAATTCCCTTTATTTTCTGGCAAAAAGGCAGAAATTCCCATTTATTGGTGCAGAAAAGCAGAAACTTTCCTTATTTGGGGGCAATAATGCAGAGATTCCCCATATTTTGAGGCAAAAAGTCAGAAATTCCCGTTATTTGAAGGTAAAATGCTGAAATTCCCCTTATTTTGGGCAAAAGGCAGAAATTCCCATTATTTTGGGGCAAAATTTCAGAAATTTCACTTATTTTAGGGCAAAAAGTCAGAAATTTGCCTTATTTTGGGGCAAAAAGCAGAAATTCCCCTAATTTTGGGGCCAAAAACAGAAATTCCGCTTATTTTGGGGTAAAATTGCAGAAATTTCAAATATTTCAGTGCAAAAAGGCAGAATTTCCGCTTAATTTTAGACAATAAGGCACAAATTTTCCGTATTTTGGAGCAAAATCTCAGAAATTCCCCTTATAATGGTGCAAAAATGCTGAAATTCCTTTTATTTTGGTGTAATAAGGCAGAAATTCCCCGTGTTTTGAAGCAAAATTGCACAAATTCATCTAATTTTGAGGGAAAATGCAGAAATTCAAATTATTTTGGGGCAAAAAGACAGAAATTCTCCTTATTTCAGGGCATAACGTCAGAAATTCCCCTTATTTTGGGGCAAAATTGCAGAAATTTTTCTTATTTTGGGCAAAATTGCAGAAATTTCACTTATTTAAGGGAAAGAAGGCAGGAATTTCTCTTATTTTGGGGCAAAAGAGCAGAAATTTCTTTTATTTTGGTACAAAATTGCAGATATTTTCTTTATTTTGGGGCAAAAATGAAGAAATTCCCCTTATTTTGTGGCAAAAAGGCAGAAATTTTCCTTATTTTGGGGCAAAATTGCAGAAATTTCACTTATTTCAAGGCAAAATTCAAAAATTCCTTTTATTTTGGGGCAAAAAAACAAAAATTCCGTTTATTTTTGGGTAAAAAGGCACAAATTTCACTTATTTTGAGGTAAAAAGGCAGAAATTACTCTTACTTTGGGGCTAAAATGAAGAAATTTCCCTTTTTTGTGGCAAAATTACAGAAATTTTTCTTATTTTGGGCAAAATTGCAGAAATTTCACTTATTTCAGGGAAAGAAGGCAGGAATTTCTCTCATTTTGGGGCAAAAAGGCAGAAATTTCTTTTATTTTGGTACAAAATTGCAGAGATTTTTTTATTTTGGGGCAAAAATGAAGAAATTCCCCCTTATTTTGTGGCAAAAAGGCAGAAATTTCCCTTATTTTGGGGCAAAATTGCAGAAATTCCCTTTATTTTGATGCGATAAGGCAGAAATTCCCCGTATTTTGAAGCAAAATTGCACAAATTCCCCTAATTTTGAGGGAAAATGCAGAAATTCACATTATTTTTGGGCAAAAAGACAGAAATTCTCCTTATTTCACGGCAAAAAGTCAGAAATTCCCCTTATTTTTGGGCAAAATTGCAGAAATTTTCTTTATTTTGTGGCAAAATTGCAGAAATTTTTCTTATTTTGGGCAAAATTGCAGAAATTTCACTTATTTCATCGAAAGAAGGCAGGAATTTCTCTTACTTTGGGGCAAAAAGGCAGAAATTTCTTTTATTTTGGTACAAAATTGCAGAAATTTTCTTTATTTTGGGGCAAAAATGCAAAAATTCCCCTTATTTTGTGGCAAAAAGGCAGAAATTTCCCTTATTTTGAGGCAAAATTGCAGAAATTCCTTTTATTTTGGTGCAATAAGGCAGAAATTCCCAATATTTTGAAGCAAAATTGCACAAATTCCCCTAATTTTGAGGGAAAATGCAGAAGTTCACATTATTTTGGGGCAAAAAGGCAGAAATTCTCCTTATTTCACGGCAAAAAGTCAGAAATTCGCCTTATTTTGGGCAAAGTTGCAGAAATTTCCCTTATTTTGTGGCAAAATTGCAGAAATTTTTCTTATTTTGGGCAAAATTGCAGAAATTTCACTTATTTCAGGGAAAGAAGGCAGGAATTTCTCTTATTTTGAGGCAAAAAGGCAGAAATTTCTTTTATTTTGGTACAAAATTGCAGAAATTTTCTTTATTTTTAGGCAAAAATGCAGAAATTTTTCTTATTTTGGGCAAAATTGCAGAAATTTCACTTATTTCAGGGAAAGAAGGCAGGAATTTCTCTCATTTTGGGGCAAAAAGGCAGAAATTTCTTTTATTTTGGTACAAAATTGCAGAGATTTTTTTATTTTGTGGCAAAAATGAAGAAATTCCCCCTTATTTTGTGGCAAAAAGGCAGAAATTTCCCTTATTTTGGGGCAAAATTGCAGAAATTCCCTTTATTTTGATGCGATAAGGCAGAAATTCCCCGTATTTTGAAGCAAAATTGCACAAATTCCCCTAATTTTGAGGGAAAATGCAGAAATTCACATTATTTTTGGGCAAAAAGACAGAAATTCTCCTTATTTCACGGCAAAAAGTCAGAAATTCCCCTTATTTTTGGGCAAAATTGCAGAAATTTCCTTTATTTTGTGGCAAAATTGCAGAAATTTTTCTTATTTTGGGCAAAAATGCAGAAATTTCACTTATTTCATCGAAAGAAGGCAGGAATTTCTCTTACTTTGGGGCAAAAAGGCAGAAATTTCTTTTATTTTGGTACAAAATTGCAGAAATTTTCTTTATTTTGGGGCAAAAATGCAAAAATTCCCCTTATTTTGTGGCAAAAAGGCAGAAATTTCCCTTATTTTGAGGCAAAATTGCAGAAATTCCTTTTATTTTGGTGCAATAAGGCAGAAATTCCCAATATTTTGAAGCAAAATTGCACAAATTCCCCTAATTTTGAGGGAAAATGCAGAAGTTCACATTATTTTGGGGCAAAAAGGCAGAAATTCTCCTTATTTCACGGCAAAAAGTCAGAAATTCCCCTTATTTTGGGCAAAGTTGCAGAAATTTCCCTTATTTTGTGGCAAAATTGCAGAAATTTTTCTTATTTTGGGCAAAATTGCAGAAATTTCACTTATTTCAGGGAAAGAAGGCAGGAATTTCTTATATTTTGGGGAAAAAGGCAGAAATTTCTTTTATTTTGGTACAAAATTGCAAAAATTTTCTTTATTTTGAGGCAAAAATGCAGAAATTCCCCATATTTTGGGGCAAAAAAGCAGAGATTCCCCTTATTATGAGGTAAAAAGGCTGAAATTCCTTTTATTTTGGGGCAAAAAGACAGAAATCCCCCTTATTTTGTGGCAAAAAGGCAGAAATTTCCCTTATTTTGGGGCAAAATTGCAGAAATTTCCCTTATTTTGGGGCAAAATTTTAGAAATTTCTTTTATTTTGGTACAGAATTGCAGAAATTTTTCTTCTTTTGTGGCAAAAAGGCAGAAATTCTCCATATTTTGGTGCAAAAAGGCTGAAATTCCCCTTATTTTGAGGTAAAATGCTTAAATTCCCCATATTTTGGAACAAAAATGCAGAAATTCCCTACATTTTGAGGCAAAAAGGCACAAATTTCCCTTATTTTCAGGCAAAATTGCAGAAATTTCATTTATTTCAGGGCAAAAAGTCAGAAATTACTTTTATTTTGGGGCAAAAAGCAGAAATTTCTTTTATTTTGGTACAAAGTTGAAGAAATTTTTCTTATTTTGGAACAAAAAGGCAGAAATTCCCCATATTTTGGGGCAAAAGGCAGAAATTCCCCTTATTTTGAGGTAAAAAGGCTGAAATGCCCCTTGTTTTGGGGCAATAAGGCAGAAATTCCCTTTATTTTCTGGCAAAAAGGCAGAAATTCCCATTTATTGGTGCAGAAAAGCAGAAACTTTCCTTATTTGGGGGCAATAATGCAGAGATTCCCCATATTTTGAGGCAAAAAGTCAGAAATTCCCGTTATTTGAAGGTAAAATGCTGAAATTCCCCTTATTTTGGGCAAAAGGCAGAAATTCCCCGTATTTTGAAGCAAAATTGCACTAATTCCCCTAATTTTTAGGGAAAATGCAGAAATTCACATTATTTTGGGGCAAAAAGACAGAAATTCTCCTTATTTCACGGTAAAAAGTCAGAAATTCCCCTTATTTTGGGGCAAAATTGCAAAAATTTCCCTTATTTTGTGGCAAAATTGCAGAAATTTTTCTTATTTTGGGCAAAATTGCAGAAATTTCACTTATTTCAGGGAAAGAAGGCAGGAATTTCTTATATTTTGGGGAAAAAGGCAGAAATTTCTTTTATTTTGGTACAAAATTGCAAAAATTTTCTTTATTTTGAGGCAAAAATGCAGAAATTCCCCATATTTTGGGGCAAAAAAGCAGAGATTCCCCTTATTATGAGGTAAAAAGGCTGAAATTCCTTTTATTTTGGGGCAAAAAGACAGAAATCCCCCTTATTTTGTGGCAAAAAGGCAGAAATTTCCCTTATTTTGGGGCAAAATTGCAGAAATTTCCCTTATTTTGGGGCAAAATTTTAGAAATTTCTTTTATTTTGGTACAGAATTGCAGAAATTTTTCTTCTTTTGTGGCAAAAAGGCAGAAATTCTCCATATTTTGGTGCAAAAAGGCTGAAATTCCCCTTATTTTGAGGTAAAATGCTTAAATTCCCCATATTTTGGAACAAAAATGCAGAAATTCCCTACATTTTGAGGCAAAAAGGCACAAATTTCCCTTATTTTCAGGCAAAATTGCAGAAATTTCATTTATTTCAGGGCAAAAAGTCAGAAATTACTTTTATTTTGGGGCAAAAAGCAGAAATTTCTTTTATTTTGGTACAAAGTTGAAGAAATTTTTCTTATTTTGGAACAAAAAGGCAGAAATTCCCCATATTTTGGGGCAAAAGGCAGAAATTCCCCTTATTTTGAGGTAAAAAGGCTGAAATGCCCCTTGTTTTGGGGCAATAAGGCAGAAATTCCCTTTATTTTCTGGCAAAAAGGCAGAAATTCCCATTTATTGGTGCAGAAAAGCAGAAACTTTCCTTATTTGGGGGCAATAATGCAGAGATTCCCCATATTTTGAGGCAAAAAGTCAGAAATTCCCGTTATTTGAAGGTAAAATGCTGAAATTCCCCTTATTTTGGGCAAAAGGCAGAAATTCCCATTATTTTGGGGCAAAATTTCAGAAATTTCACTTATTTTAGGGCAAAAAGTCAGAAATTTGCCTTATTTTGGGGCAAAAAGCAAAAATTCCCCTAATTTTGGGGCCAAAAACAGAAATTCCGCTTATTTTGGGGTAAAATTGCAGAAATTTCAAATATTTCAGTGCAAAAAGGCAGAATTTCCGCTTAATTTTAGACAATAAGGCACAAATTTTCCGTATTTTGGAGCAAAATCTCAGAAATTCCCCTTATAATGGTGCAAAAATGCAGAAATTCCTTTTATTTTGGTGTAATAAGGCAGAAATTCCCCGTGTTTTGAAGCAAAATTGCACAAATTCATCTAATTTTGAGGGAAAATGCAGAAATTCAAATTATTTTGGGGCAAAAAGACAGAAATTCTCCTTATTTCAGGGCATAACGTCAGAAATTCCCCTTATTTTGGGGCAAATGCAGAAATTTTTCTTATTTTGGGCAAAATTGCAGAAATTTCACTTATTTAAGGGAAAGAAGGCAGGAATTTCTCTTATTTTGGGGCAAAAGAGCAGAAATTTCTTTTATTTTGGTACAAAATTGCAGATATTTTCTTTATTTTGGGGCAAAAATGAAGAAATTCCCCTTATTTTGTGGCAAAAAGGCAGAAATTTTCCTTATTTTGGGGCAAAATTGCAGAAATTTCACTTATTTCAAGGCAAAATTCAAAATTCCTTTTATTTTGGGGCAAAAAAACAAAAATTCCGTTTATTTTTGGGTAAAAAGGCACAAATTTCACTTATTTTGAGGTAAAAAGGCAGAAATTACTCTTACTTTGGGGCTAAAATGAAGAAATTTCCCTTTTTTGTGGCAAAATTACAGAAATTTTTCTTATTTTGGGCAAAATTGCAGAAATTTCACTTATTTCAGAGAAAGAAGGCAGGAATTTCTCTCATTTTGGGGCAAAAAGGCAGAAATTTCTTTTATTTTGGTACAAAATTGCAGAGATTTTTTTATTTTGGGGCAAAAATGAAGAAATTCCCCCTTATTTTGTGGCAAAAAGGCAGAAATTTCCCTTATTTTGGGGCAAAATTGCAGAAATTCCCTTTATTCTGGTGCAATAAGGCAGAAATTCCCCGTATTTTGAAGCAAAATTGCACAAATTCCCCTAATTTTGAGGGAAAATGCAGAAATTCACATTATATTTGGGCAAAAAGACAGAAATTCTCTTTATTTCACGGCAAAAAGTCAGAAATTCCCCTTATTTTTGGGCAAAATTGCAGAAATTTCCTTTATTTTGTGGCAAAATTGCAGAAATTTTTCTTATTTTGGGCAAAATTGCAGAAATTTCACTTATTTCATCGAAAGAAGGCAGGAATTTCTCTTATTTTGGGGCAAAAAGGCAGAAATTTCTTTTATTTTGGTACAAAATTGCAGAAATTTTCTTTATTTTGGGGCAAAAATGCAAAAATTCTTCTTATTTTGTGGCAAAAAGGCAGAAATTTCCCTTATTTTGAGGCAAAATTGCAGAAATTCCTTTTATTTTGGTGAAATAAGGCAGAAATTCCCAATATTTTGAAGCAAAATTGCACAAATTCCCCTAATTTTGAGGGAAAATGCAGAAGTTCACATTATTTTGGGGCAAAAAGGCAGAAATTCTCCTTATTTCATGGCAAAAAGTCAGAAATTCCCCTTATTTTGGGCAAAGTTGCAGAAATTTCCCTTATTTTGTGGCAAAATTGCAGAAATTTTTCTTATTTTGGGCAAAATTGCAGAAATTTCACTTATTTCAGGGAAAGAAGGCAGGAATTTCTCTTATTTTGAGGCAAAAAGGCAGAAATTTCTTTTATTTTGGTACAAAATTGCAGAAATTTTCTTTATTTTTAGGCAAAAATGCAGAAATTCCCCATATTTTGGGTCAAAAAGGCAGAGATTTCCCTTATTATGAGGTAAAAAGGCTGAAATTCCTTTTATTTTGGGGCAAAAAGACAGAAATTCCCCTTATTTTGTGGCAAAAAGGCAGAAATTTTTCTTATTTTGGGGCAAAATTGCAGAAATTTTCTTTATTTTGTGGCAAAATTGCAGAAATTTTTCTTATTTTGGGCAAAATTGCAGAAATTTCACTTATTTCAGGGAAAGAAGGCAGGAATTTCTCTTATTTTGGGGCAAAAAGGCAGAAATTTCTTATATTTTGGTACAAAATTGCAGAAATTTTCTATATTTTGGGACAAAAATGCAGAAATTCCCCTTATTTTGTGGCAAAATGGCAGAAATTTCCCTTATTTTGGGGCAAAATTGCAGAAATTTTCCTTATTTTGTGGCAAAATTGCAGAAATTTTTCTTATTTTGGGCAAAATTGCAGAAATTTCACTTATTTGAGGGAAAGAAGGCAGGAATTTCTCTTATTTTGGGGCAAAAAGGCAGAAATTTCTTATATTTTGGTACAAAATTGCAGAAATTTTCTATATTTTGGGACAAAAATGCAGAAATTCCCCTTATTTTGTGGCAAAAAGGCAGAAATTTCCTTTATTTTGGGGCAAAATTGCAGAAATTTCACTTATTTCAAGGCAAAATTCCAAAAGTCCTTTTGTTTTGGGGCAAAAAGACAGAAATTCAGTTTAGTTTTGGGTTAAAAAGCAGAAATTTCACTTAATTTGAGGTAAAAAGGCAGAAATTACTCTTATTTTGGGGCTAAAATGAAGAAATTTCCCTTTTTTGTGGCAAAAGGTATACATTCCCCTTATTTTCAGGCAAAAAAGCAGAAATTCCCAGTATTTTGAAGCAAAATTGCAGAAATTCCCCTAATTGTGAGGCAAAACGGCAGAAATTCCCTATATGTTGGGGCAAGAAGACAGAAATTCTCCTTATTTTGTGGCAAAACTCAGAAATTCCACTTATTTTGGGGCAAAATTCCAGAAATTTCCCTTATTTTAGGGCAAAAAAGCAGAAATTCCTAATATATTGTGGCAAAAATGCAGAAATTCCCCTTTTTTTAAGGTAAAAAGGCTGAAATTCCTCTTATTTGGGGGCAAAAAGGAAGAATTTTTCTTTATTTTGGGGCAAAGTTGCAGAAATTTCACTTATTTCAGGGTAATAAGTCAGAAATTTTCCTTATTTTGTGGCAAAAAAAACCAGAAATTTCTTTTGTTTTGGGGTAAAAAAGACAGAAATTCCACTTGTTTAGAGGCAAAAGGCAGAAGTTCCTCTTAATTTTGCGCAAAAATGAAGAAATATTCCTTTTTTATGGCAAAAAAATATGCATTCCCCTTATTTTTGGGCAAAAAGGCAGAAATTCCCCTTATTTTGAAGCAAAATTGCAGAAATTCCCCTAATTTTGGGGTAAAAGTCAGACATTTCCTTTATTTTGGGGCAAAAATCAGAAATTCCCATTATTTTGGGGAAAAATTCCAGAAATTTCCTTTAATTTGGGGCAAAATTGCAGAAATTTACCTTATTTTGGTGCAAAATTGCAGAAATTTCTGATATTTGGGGCAAAATTGCAGAAATTTCACTTATTTTCAGGTAAAAAGGCTGAAATTTCCTTTATTTTTGGGCAAAAAGTGAGAAATTCCCCTTATTTTGGGGCAAAATTGCAGAAATATTTCTTATTTTGGGGCAAAAAGGCAGAAACTCCTTATATTTTGGGGCAAAAAGGAAGAAATTCCCCTTATTTTGGGATAAATTTGCAGAAATTTCCCTTAATTGGAAGCAAAAAGGCAGAAAATCCTTTTAATTTCGGGCAAAAAGGCAGAAATTCCCCGTATTTTGGAGTAAAATTGCAGAATTTCCCCTAATATCGGGGCAAAAATGCAGAAATTCCCTTTATTTGGGGCAAAAGCAGAAGTTCCCCTTATTTTCGGGAAAAAAGGCAGAAATTTCTTGTATTTTGAAGCAAAATTGCAGAAACTCCCCTAATTTTGGGGCAAAAAGGCAGAAATTCCCTTTATTTTGGGGCAAAAATACAGAAATTCTCCTTATTTCGCGGCAAAAAGTCAGAAATTCCCCTTATTTTGGGGCAAAATTGAAGAACTTTCCCTTATTTTGGGGCAAAATTGCAGAAATTTCCCTTATTTTGGGGCAAAATTTTAGAAATTTTGTTTATTTTGGTACATAATTGCAGAAATTTTTCTTATATTGTGGCAAAAAGGCTAAAATTTCCCATATTTTGTTGCAAAAATGCTGAAATTCCCCTTATTTTGAGGTAAAATGCTGAAATTCCCCTTATTTTGGGGCAAAAAGGCCGAAATTTCCCTCATTTTGGGGCAAAAAGGCACAAATTTTTCTTATATTCGGGCAAAATTGCAGAAATTTCATTTATTTCAGGGCAAAAAGTCAGAAATTCCATTTATTTTGGGACAAAAAACAGAAATTTCTTTTATTTTGGTACAAAGTTGAAGAAATTTTTCTTATTTTGGAACAAAAAGGCAGAAATTCATCATATTTTGTGGTAAAAGGCAGAAATTCCCCTTATTTTGAGGTAAAAAGGATTAAATTCCTCTTATTTTAGGGCAAAAAGGCAAAAATTTCCTTTACTTTGTGGCAAAAAGGCAGAAATTCTTGTTAATTGGGGCAGAAAAGCAGAAATTTTCCTTATTTGAAGGCAATAAGGCAGTAATTCCCCATATTTTGTGGCAAAAAGGCAGAAATTCCCCTCATTTGGAGGTAAAATGCTGAAATTCCCCTTATTTTGGGCAAAAAGGCAGAAATTCCCCTTATTTTTGGACAAAATTGCAGAAATTTCACTTATTTCAGGGCAAAAAGTAAGAAATTTGCCTTATTTTGGGGCAAAAAGCAAAAATTCCCCTAATTTTGGGGCCAAAAATTGAAATTCCTTTTATTTTGGGGTAAAATTGCAGAAATTTCAAATATTTCAGGGCAAAAAGGCAGAAATTCCACTTAATTTCGGGCAATAAGGCAGAAATTTTCTGTATTTTGGAGCAAAATCTCAGAAATTCCCCTTATATTGGTGCAAAAATTCAGAAATTCCCTTTATTTTGGTGCAATAAGGCAGAAATTCCCCGTATTTTGAAGCAAAATTGCACTAATTCCCCTAATTTTGAGGGAAAATGGAGAAATTCACATTATTTTGGGGCAAAAAGACAGAAATTCTCCTTATTACACAGCAAAAAGTCAGAAATTCCCCTTATTTGGGGGCAAAATTGCATAAATTTCCCTTATTTTGTGGCAAAATTGCAGAAATTTTTCTTATTTTGGGCAAAATTGCAGAAATTTCACTTATTTCAGGGAAAGAAGGCAGGAATTTCTCTTATTTGGGGCAAAAAGGCAGAAATTTCTTTTATTTTGGTACAAAATTGCAAAAATTTTCTTTATTTTGAGGCAAAAATGCAGAAATTCCCCATATTTTGGGGCAAAAAGGCAGATATTCCCTTTATTATGAGGTAAAAAGGTTGAAATTCCTTTTATTTTGGGGCAAAAAGACAGAAATTCCCCTTATTTTGTGGCAAAAAGGCAGAAATTTCCCTTATTTTGGAGCAAAATTGCAGAAATTTCCCTTATTTTGTGGCAAAATTGCAGAAATTTTTCTTATTTTGGGCAAAATTGCAGAAATTTCACTTATTTCAGGAAAAGAAGGCAGGAATTTCTCTTATTTTGGGGCAAAAAGGCAGAAATTTCTTATATTTTGGTACAAAATTGCAGAAATTTTCTATATTTTGGGACAAAAATGCAGAAATTCCCCTTATTTTGTGGCAAAAAGGCAGAAATTTCCCTTATTCTGGGGCAAAATTGCAGAAATTTTTTTTATTTTGTGGCAAAATTGGAGAAATTTTTCTTATTTTGGTCAAAATTGCAGAAATTTCACTCATTTCAGGGAAAGAAGGCAGGAATTTCTCTTATTTTGGGGCAAAAAGGCAGAAATTTCTTATATTTTGGTACAAAATTGCAGAAATTATCTATATTTTGGAACAAAAATGCAGAAATTCCCCTTATTTTGTGGCAAAAAGGCAGAAATTTCCCTTATTCTGGGGCAAAATTGCAGAAATTTTCTTTATTTTGTGGCAAAATTGCAGAAATTTTTCTTATTTTGGGCAAAATTGCCGAAATTTCACTTATTTCAGAAAAAGAAGGCAGGAATTTCTCTTACTTTGGGGCAAAAAGGAAGAAATTTCTTATATTTTGGTACAAAATTGCAGAAATTTTCTATATTTTGGGACAAAAATGCAGAAATTCCCCTTATTTTGTGGCAAAAAGGCAGAAATTTCCCTTATTTTGGGGCAAAATTGCAGAAATTTCACTTATTTCAAGGCAAAATTCCAAAAGTCCTTTTGTTTTGGGGCAAAAAGACAGAAATTCAGTTTATTTTTGGGTTAAAAAGCAGAAATTTCACTTAATTTGAGGTAAAAAGGCAGAAATTACTTATTTTGGGGCTAAAATGAAGAAATTTCCCTTTTTTGTGGCAAAAGGTATACATTCCCCTTATTTTCAGGCAAAAAAGCAGAAATTCTTCGTATTTTGAAGCACAATTGCAGAAATTCCCCTAATTGTGAGGCAAAACGGCAGAAATTCCCTATATGTTGGGGCAAAAAGACAGAAATTCTCCTTATTTTGTGGCAAAACTCAGAAATTCCACTTATTTTGGGGCAAAATTCCAGAAATTTCCCTTATTTTAGGGCAAAAAAGCAGAAATTCCTAATATATTGTGGCAAAAATGCAGAAATTCCCCTTATTTTGAGGTAAAAAGGCTGAAATTCCTCTTATTTGGGGGCAAAAAAGAAGAATTTTTCTTTATTTTGGGGCAAAGTTGCAGAAATTTCACTTATTTCAGGGTAATAAGTCAGAAATTTTCCTTATTTTGGGGCAAAAAAAACAGAAATTTCTTTTGTTTTGGGGTAAAAAAGACAGAAATCCCACTTATTTAGAGGCAAAAGGCAGAAGTTCCTCTTAATTTTGCGCAAAAATGAAGAAATTTTCCTTTTTTATGGCAAAAAAGTATGCATTCCCCTTATTTTCGGGCAAAAAGGCAGAAATTCCCCTTATTTTGAAGCAAAATTGCAGAAATTCCCCTAATTTTGGGGTAAAAGTCAGACATTCCCTTTATTTTGGGGCAAAAATCAGAAATTTCCCTTATTTTGGGGAAAAATTCCAGAAATTTCCTTTAATTTGGGGCAAAATTGCAGAAATTTACCTTATTTTGGTGCAAAATTGCAGAAATTTCTGATATTTGGGGCAAAATTGCAGAAATTTCACTTATTTTCAGGTAAAAAGGCTGAAATTTCCTTTATTTTTGGGCAAAAAGTGAGAAATTCCCCTTATTTTGGGGCAAAATTGCAGAAATATTTCTTATTTTGGGGCAAAAAGGCAGAAACTCCTTATATTTTGGGGCAAAAAGGAAGAAATTCCCCTTATTTTGGGATAAATTTGCAGAAATTTCCCTTATTTGGAAGCAAAAAGGCAGAAAATCCTTTTAATTTCGGGCAAAAAGGCAGGAATACCCGTATTTTGGAGCAAAATTGCAGAATTTCCCCTAATATCGGGGCAAAAATGCAGAAATTCCCTTTATTTGGGGCAAAAGCAGAAGTTCCCTTTATTTTCGGGAAAAAAGGCAGAAATTCTTTGTATTTTGAAGCAAAATTGCAGAAACTCCCCTAATTTTGGGGCAAAAAGGCAGAAATTTCCTTTATTTTGGGGCAAAAATACAGAAATTCTCCTTATTTCGCGGCAAAAAGTCAGAAATTCCCCTTATTTTGGGGCAAAATTGAAGAACTTTCCCTTATTTTGGGGCAAAATTGCAGAAATTTCCTTTAATTTGGGGCAAAATTGCAGAAATTTACCTTATTTTGGTGCAAAATTGCAGAAATTTCTGATATTTGGGGCAAAATTGCAGAAATTTCACTTATTTTCAGGTAAAAAGGCTGAAATTTCCTTTATTTTTGGGCAAAAAGTGAGAAATTCCCCTTATTTTGGGGCAAAATTGCAGAAATATTTCTTATTTTGGGGCAAAAAGGCAGAAACTCCTTATATTTTGGGGCAAAAAGGAAGAAATTCCCCTTATTTTGGGATAAATTTGCAGAAATTTCCCTTAATTGGAAGCAAAAAGGCAGAAAATCCTTTTAATTTCGGGCAAAAAGGCAGAAATTCCCCGTATTTTGGAGTAAAATTGCAGAATTTCCCCTAATATCGGGGCAAAAATGCAGAAATTCCCTTTATTTGGGGCAAAAGCAGAAGTTCCCCTTATTTTCGGGAAAAAAGGCAGAAATTTCTTGTATTTTGAAGCAAAATTGCAGAAACTCCCCTAATTTTGGGGCAAAAAGGCAGAAATTCCCTTTATTTTGGGGCAAAAATACAGAAATTCTCCTTATTTCGCGGCAAAAAGTCAGAAATTCCCCTTATTTTGGGGCAAAATTGAAGAACTTTCCCTTATTTTGGGGCAAAATTGCAGAAATTTCCCTTATTTTGGGGCAAAATTTTAGAAATTTCGTTTATTTTGGTACATAATTGCAGAAATTTTTCTTATATTGTGGCAAAAAGGCTAAAATTCCCCATATTTTGTTGCAAAAATGCTGAAATTCCCCTTATTTTGAGGTAAAATGCTGAAATTCCCCTTATTTTGGGGCAAAAAGGCCGAAATTTCCCTCATTTTGGGGCAAAAAGGCACAAATTTTTCTTATATTCGGGCAAAATTGCAGAAATTTCATTTATTTCAGGGCAAAAAGTCAGAAATTCCATTTATTTTGGGACAAAAAACAGAAATTTCTTTTATTTTGGTACAAAGTTGAAGAAATTTTTCTTATTTTGGAACAAAAAGGCAGAAATTCATCATATTTTGTGGTAAAAGGCAGAAATTCCCCTTATTTTGAGGTAAAAAGGATTAAATTCCTCTTATTTTAGGGCAAAAAGGCAAAAATTTCCTTTACTTTGTGGCAAAAAGGCAGAAATTCTTGTTAATTGGGGCAGAAAAGCAGAAATTTTCCTTATTTGAAGGCAATAAGGCAGTAATTCCCCATATTTTGTGGCAAAAAGGCAGAAATTCCCCTCATTTGGAGGTAAAATGCTGAAATTCCCCTTATTTTGGGCAAAAAGGCAGAAATTCCCCTTATTTTTGGACAAAATTGCAGAAATTTCACTTATTTCAGGGCAAAAAGTAAGAAATTTGCCTTATTTTGGGGCAAAAAGCAAAAATTCCCCTAATTTTGGGGCCAAAAATTGAAATTCCTTTTATTTTGGGGTAAAATTGCAGAAATTTCAAATATTTCAGGGCAAAAAGGCAGAAATTCCACTTAATTTCGGGCAATAAGGCAGAAATTTTCTGTATTTTGGAGCAAAATCTCAGAAATTCCCCTTATATTGGTGCAAAAATTCAGAAATTCCCTTTATTTTGGTGCAATAAGGCAGAAATTCCCCGTATTTTGAAGCAAAATTGCACTAATTCCCCTAATTTTGAGGGAAAATGGAGAAATTCACATTATTTTGGGGCAAAAAGACAGAAATTCTCCTTATTACACAGCAAAAAGTCAGAAATTCCCCTTATTTGGGGGCAAAATTGCATAAATTTCCCTTATTTTGTGGCAAAATTGCAGAAATTTTTCTTATTTTGGGCAAAATTGCAGAAATTTCACTTATTTCAGGGAAAGAAGGCAGGAATTTCTCTTATTTGGGGCAAAAAGGCAGAAATTTCTTTTATTTTGGTACAAAATTGCAAAAATTTTCTTTATTTTGAGGCAAAAATGCAAAAATTCCCCATATTTTGGGGCAAAAAGGCAGATATTCCCTTTATTATGAGGTAAAAAGGTTGAAATTCCTTTTATTTTGGGGCAAAAAGACAGAAATTCCCCTTATTTTGTGGCAAAAAGGCAGAAATTTCCCTTATTTTGGAGCAAAATTGCAGAAATTTCCCTTATTTTGTGGCAAAATTGCAGAAATTTTTCTTATTTTGGGCAAAATTGCAGAAATTTCACTTATTTCAGGAAAAGAAGGCAGGAATTTCTCTTATTTTGGGGCAAAAAGGCAGAAATTTCTTATATTTTGGTACAAAATTGCAGAAATTTTCTATATTTTGGAACAAAAATGCAGAAATTCCCCTTATTTTGTGGCAAAAAGGCAGAAATTTCCCTTATTCTGGGGCAAAATTGCAGAAATTTTCCTTATTTTGTGGCAAAATTGCAGAAATTTTTCTTATTTTGGGCAAAATTGCCGAAATTTCACTTATTTCAGAAAAAGAAGGCAGGAATTTCTCTTACTTTGGGGCAAAAAGGAAGAAATTTCTTATATTTTGGTACAAAATTGCAGAAATTTTCTATATTTTGGGACAAAAATGCAGAAATTCCCCTTATTTTGTGGCAAAAAGGCAGAAATTTCCCTTATTTTGGGGCAAAATTGCAGAAATTTCACTTATTTCAAGGCAAAATTCCAAAAGTCCTTTTGTTTTGGGGCAAAAAGACAGAAATTCAGTTTATTTTTGGGTTAAAAAGCAGAAATTTCACTTAATTTGAGGTAAAAAGGCAGAAATTACTTATTTTGGGGCTAAAATGAAGAAATTTCCCTTTTTTGTGGCAAAAGGTATACATTCCCCTTATTTTCAGGCAAAAAAGCAGAAATTCTTCGTATTTTGAAGCACAATTGCAGAAATTCCCCTAATTGTGAGGCAAAACGGCAGAAATTCCCTATATGTTGGGGCAAAAAGACAGAAATTCTCCTTATTTTGTGGCAAAACTCAGAAATTCCACTTATTTTGGGGCAAAATTCCAGAAATTTCCCTTATTTTAGGGCAAAAAAGCAGAAATTCCTAATATATTGTGGCAAAAATGCAGAAATTCCCCTTATTTTGAGGTAAAAAGGCTGAAATTCCTCTTATTTGGGGGCAAAAAAGAAGAATTTTTCTTTATTTTGGGGCAAAGTTGCAGAAATTTCACTTATTTCAGGGTAATAAGTCAGAAATTTTCCTTATTTTGGGGCAAAAAAAACAGAAATTTCTTTTGTTTTGGGGTAAAAAAGACAGAAATCCCACTTATTTAGAGGCAAAAGGCAGAAGTTCCTCTTAATTTTGCGCAAAAATGAAGAAATTTTCCTTTTTTATGGCAAAAAAGTATGCATTCCCCTTATTTTCGGGCAAAAAGGCAGAAATTCCCCTTATTTTGAAGCAAAATTGCAGAAATTCCCCTAATTTTGGGGTAAAAGTCAGACATTCCCTTTATTTTGGGGCAAAAATCAGAAATTTCCCTTATATTGGGGAAAATTCCAGAAATTTCCTTTAATTTGGGGCAAAATTGCAGAAATTTACCTTATTTTGGTGCAAAATTGCAGAAATTTCTGATATTTGGGGCAAAATTGCAGAAATTTCACTTATTTTCAGGTAAAAAGGCTGAAATTTCCTTTATTTTTGGGCAAAAAGTGAGAAATTCCCCTTATTTTGGGGCAAAATTGCAGAAATATTTCTTATTTTGGGGCAAAAAGGCAGAAACTCCTTATATTTTGGGGCAAAAAGGAAGAAATTCCCCTTATTTTGGGATAAATTTGCAGAAATTTCCCTTATTTGGAAGCAAAAAGGCAGAAAATCCTTTTAATTTCGGGCAAAAAGGCAGGAATACCCGTATTTTGGAGCAAAATTGCAGAATTTCCCCTAATATCGGGGCAAAAATGCAGAAATTCCCTTTATTTGGGGCAAAAGCAGAAGTTCCCCTTATTTTCGGGAAAAAAGGCAGAAATTCTTTGTATTTTGAAGCAAAATTGCAGAAACTCCCCTAATTTTGGGGCAAAAAGGCAGAAATTTCCTTTATTTTGGGGCAAAAATACAGAAATTCTCCTTATTTCGCGGCAAAAAGTCAGAAATTCCCCTTATTTTGTGGCAAAATTGAAGAACTTTCTCTTATTTTGGGGCAAAATTGCAGAAATTTCCCTTATTTTGGGGCAAAATTTTAGAAATTTCTTTTATTTTGGTACATAATTGCAGAAATTTTTCTTATATTGTGGCAAAAAGGCTAAAATTCCCCATTTTTTGGTGCAAAAATGCTGAAATTCCCCTTATTTTGAGGTAAAATGCTGAAATTCCCCTTATTTTGGGGCAAAAAGGCCGAAATTTCCCTCATTTGTGGGCAAAAAGGCACAAATTTTTCTTATATTCGGGCAAAATTGCAGAAATTTCATTTATTTCAGGGCAAAAAGTCAGAAATTCCATTTATTTTGGGACAAAAAACAGAAATTTCTTTTATTTTGGTACAAAGTTGAAGAAATTTTTCTTATTTTGGAACAAAAAGGCAGAAATTCATCATATTTTGTGGTAAAAGGCAGAAATTCCCCTTATTTTGAGGTAAAAAGGATTAAATTCCTCTTATTTTAGGGCAAAAAGGCAAAAATTTTTTTTACTTTGTGGCAAAAAGGCAGAAATTCTTGTTAATTGGGGCAGAAAAGCAGAAATTTTCCTTATTTGAAGGCAATAAGGCAGTAATTCCCCATATTTTGTGGCAAAAAGGCAGAAATTCCCCTCATTTGGAGGTAAAATGCTGAAATTCCCCTTATTTTGGGCAAAAAGGCAGAAATTCCCCTTATTTTTGGACAAAATTGCAGAAATTTCACTTATTTCAGGGCAAAAAGTAAGAAATTTGCCTTATTTTGGGGCAAAAAGAAAAAATTCCCCTAATTTTGGGGCCAAAAATTGAAATTCCCTTTATTTTGGGGTAAAATTGCAGAAATTTCAAATATTTCAGGGCAAAAAGGCAGAAATTCCACTTAATTTCGGGCAATAAGGCAGAAATTTTCTGTATTTTGGAGCAAAATCTCAGAAATTCCCCTTATATTGGTGCAAAAATTCAGAAATTCCCTTTATTTTGGTGGAATAAGGCGGAAATTCCCCATATTTTGAAGCAAAATTGCACTAATTCCCCTAATTTTGAGGGAAAATGCAGAAATTCACATTATTTTGGGGCAAAAAGACAGAAATTCTCCTTATTACACAGCAAAAAGTCAGAAATTCCCCTTATTTTGGGGCAAAATTGCAGAAATTTCCCTTATTTTGTGGCAAAATTGCAGAAGTTTTTCTTATTTTGGGAAAAAATTGCAGAAATTTCACTTATTTCAGGCAAAGAAGGCAGGATTTCTCTTATTTTGGGACAAAAAGGCAGAAATTTCTTATATTTTGGTACAAAATTGCAGAAATTTTCTATATTTTGGGACAAAAATGCAGAAATTCTCCTTATTTTGTGGCATAACTCAGAAATTCCACTTATTTTGGGGCAAAATTCCAGAAATTTCTTTTATTTTAGGGCAAAAAAGCAAAAATTCCTAATATATTGTGGCAACAATGCAGAAATTCCCCTTATTTTGAGGTAAAAAGGCTGAAATTCCTCTTATTTGGGGGCAAAAAAGAAGAATTTTTCCTTATTTTGGGGCAAAGTTGCAGAAATTTCACTTATGTCAGGGTAATAAGTCAGAAATTTTCCTTATTTTGAGGCAAAAAAGACAGAAATTTTTTTTTGTTTTGGGGTAAAAAAGACAGAAATTCCACTTATTTAGAGGCAAAAGGCAGAAGTTCCTCTTAATTTGTAGCAAAAATGAAGAAATTTCCCTTTTTTATGGCAAAAAGGTATGCATTCCCCTTATTTTCAGGCAAAAAGGCAGAAATTCCCCTTATTTTGAAGCAAAATTGCAGAAATTCCCCTAATTGTGAGGCAAAACGGCAGAAATTCCCTATATGTTGGGGCAAAAAGAAAGAAATTCTCCTTATTTTGTGGCAAAACTCAGAAATTCCACTTATTTTGGGGCAAAATTCCAGAAATTTCTTTTATTTTAGGGCAAAAAAGCAAAAATTCCTAATATATTGTGGCAAAAATGCAGAAATTCCCCTTATTTTGAGGTAAAAAGGCTGAAATTCCTCTTATTTGGGGGCAAAAAAGAAGAATTTTTCCTTATTTTGGGGCAAAGTTGCAGAAATTTCACTTATGTCAGGGTAATAAGTCAGAAATTTTCCTTATTTTGAGGCAAAAAAGACAGAAATTTTTTTTTTGTTTTGGGGTAAAAAAGATAGAAATTCCACTAATTTAGAGGCAAAAGGCAGAAGTTCCTCTTATTTTGAAGCAAAATTGCAGAAATTCCCCTAATTTTGGGGTAAAAGGCAGACATTCCCTTTATTTTGGGGCAAAAATCAGCAATTCCCCTTATTTTGGGGAAAAATTCCAGAAATTTCCTTTAATTTGGGGCAAAATTGGAGAAATTTCACTTACTTTCAGGTAAAAAGGCTGATATTTCCTTTATTTTTGGGCAAATGTGAGAAATTCCCCTTATTTTGCGGCAAAATTGCAAAAATATTTCTTATTTTGGGGCAAAAAGGCAGAAATTCCTTATATTTGGGGCAAAAAGGCAGAAATTCTCCTTATTTTGGGATAAAATTGCAGAAATTTCCCTTATTTGGGGGCAAAAAGGCAGAAAATCCTTTTAATTTCGAGCATAAAGGCAGAAATTCCCTGTATTTTGGAGCAAAATTGCAGAAATTCCCCTAATATCGGGGCAAAAATGCAGAAATTCCCTTTATTTGGGGCAAAAGCAGAAGTTCCCCTTATTTTCGGGAAAAAAAGGCAGAAATTCCTTGTATTTTGAAGCAAAATTGCAGAAACTCCCTTAATTTTTGGGCAAAAAGGCAGAAATTTCCTTTATTTTGGGGCAAAAATACAGAAATTCTCCTTATTTCGCGGCAAAAATTCAGAAATTCCCCTTATTTTGGGGCAAAATTGAAGAACTTTCCCTTATTTTCGGGAAAAATTGCAGAAATTTCCCTTATTTTGGGGCAAAATTTTAGAAATTTCTTTTATTTTGGTACAGAATTGCAGAAATTTTTTTATATTGTGGCAAAAAGGCTAAAATTCCCCATATTTTGGTGCAAAAATGCTGAAATTCCCCTTATTTTGAGGTAAAATGCTGAAATTCCCCATATTTTGGGGCAAAAAGGCAGAAATTTCCCTCATTTTGGGGCAAAAAGGCACAAATTTTTCTTATTTTCGGGCAAAATTAAAGAAATTTCATTTATTTCAGGGCAAAAAGTCAGAAATTCCTTTTATTTTGGAACAAAAAACAGAAATTTCTCTTATTTTGTTACAAAGTGGAAGAAATTTTTCTGATTTTGGAACAAAAAGGCAGAAATTCCTCATATTTTGGAGTAAAAGGCAAAAATTCCCCTTATGATGAGGTAAAAAGGATGAAATTCCCTTTATTTTAGGGCAAAAAGGCAAAAATTTCCTTTACTTTGTGGCAAAAAAGGAGAAATTCTTGTTAATTGGGGCAGAAAAGCAGAAATTTTCCTTATTTGAAGGCAAAAAGGCAGTAATTCCCCATATTTTGTGGCAAAAAGGCAGAAATTCCCCTCATTTGGAGGTAAAATGCTGAAATTCCCCTTATTTTGGGCAAAAAGGCAGAAATTCCTCTTATTTTTGGACAAAATTGCAGAAATTTCACTTATATCAGGGCAAAAAGTCAGAAATTTGCCTTATTTTGGGGGAGAAAACAGAAATTCCCCTAATTTTAGGGACAAAAATAGAAATTCCCCCTTTTTTTGGGTAAAATTGCAGAAATTTCAAATATTTCAGGGCAAAAAGGCAGAAATTCCACTTAATATCGGGCAATAAGGCAGAAATTTTCTGTATTTTGGAGCAAAATCTCAGAAATTCCCCTTATATTGGTGCAAAAATGCAGAAATTCCCTTTATTTTGGTGCAATAAGGCAGAAATTCCCCGTATTTTGAAGCAAAATTGCACTAATTCCCCTAATTTTGAGGGAAAATGCAGAAATTCACATTATTTTGGGGCAAAAAGACAGAAATTCTCCATATTTCACGTCAAAAAGTCAGAAATTCCCCTTACTTTGGGGCAAAATTGCATAAATTTCCCTTATTTTGTTGCAAAATTGCAGAAATTTTTCTTATTTTGGGCAAAATTGCAGAAATTTCACTTATTTCAGAAAAAGAAGGCAGGAATTTCTCTTATTTTGGGGCAAAAAGGCAGAAATTTCTTTTATTTTGGTACAAAATTGCAAAAATTTTCTTTATTTTGAGGCAAAAATGCAGAAATTCCCCATATTTTGGGGCAAAAAGGCAGAGATTCCCCTTATTATGAGGTAAAAAGGCTGAAATTCCTTTTGTTTTGGGGCAAAAAGACAGAAATACTCCTTATTTTGTGGCAAAAAGGCAGAAATTTCCCTTATTTTGGGGCAAAACTGCAGAAATTTCCCTTATTTTGGGGCAAAATTCTAGAAATTTCTTTTATTTTGGTACAGAATTGCAGAAATTTTTCTTCTTTTGTGGCAAAAAGGCAGAAATTCCCCTTATTTGGAGGTAAAATGCTGAAATTCCCCTTATTTTGGGCAAAAGGAAGAAATTCCCCTTATTTTTGAGCAAAATTTCAGAAATTTCACTTATTTTAGTGCAAAAAGTCAGAAATTTGCCTTATTTTGAGGCAAAAAGCAGAAATTCCCCTAATTTTGGCGCCAAAAACAGAAATTCCCCTTATTTTGGGGTAAAATTGCAGAAATTTCAAATATTTCAGTGCAAAAAGGCAGAAATTCCATTTAATTTTAGACAATAAGGCACAAATTTTCCGTATTTTGGAGCAAAATCTAAGAAATTCCCCTTGTAATGGTGCAAAAATGCAGAAATTTCATTTATTTTGGTCTAATAAGGCAGAAATTCCCCGTGTTTTGAAGCAAAATTGCAAAAAATTCATCGAATTTTTAGGAAAAAAACAGAAATTCAAATTATTTTGGGGCAAAAAGACAGAAATTCTCCTTATTTCAGGGCATAACGTCAGAAATTCCCCTTATTTTGGGGCAAAATTGCAGAAATTTCCCTTATTTTGTGGCAAAATTGCAGAAATTTTTCTTATTTTGGGCAAAATTGCAGAAATTTCACTTATTTCAAGGCAAAATTCAAAAATTCCTTTTATTTTGGGGCAAAAAGAAAGAAATTCCGTTTATTTTTGGGTAAAAAGGCAGAAATTTCACTTATTTTGAGGTAAAAAGGCAGAAATTACTCTTATTTTGGGGCTAAAATGAAGAAATTTCCCTTTTTGTGGCAAAATTGCAGAAATTTTTCTTATTTTTGGCAAAATTGCAGAAATTTCACTTATTTCAGGGAAAGAAGGCAGGAATTTCTCTTATTATGGGGCAAAAAGGCAGAAATTTCTTTTATTTTGGTACAAAATTGCAGAAATTTTCTTTATTTTGCTGCAAAAATGCAGAAATTCCCCTTATTTTGTGGCAAAAAGGCAGAAATTTCCCTTATTTTGGGGCAAAATTGCAGAAATTTCACTTATTTCAAGGAAAAATTCAAAAAGTCCTCTTATTTTGGGGCAAAAAGACAGAAATTCAGTTTATTTTTGGGTTAAAAGTCAGAAATTTCACTTAATTTGAGGTAAAAAGGCAGAAATTACTCTTATTTTGGAGCTAAAATGAAGAAATTTCTTTTTTTTCTGGCAAAAGGTATACATTCCCCTTATTTTCAGGCAAAAAAGCAGAAATTCCCCGTATTTTGAAGCAAAATTGCAGAAATTCCCCTAATTGTGAGGCAAAACGGCAGAAATTCCCTATATGTTGGGGCAAAAAGACAGAAATTCTCCTTATTTTGTGGCAAAACTCAGAAATTCCACTTATTTTGGGGCAAAATTCCAGAAATTTCTTTTATTTTAGGGCAAAAAAGCAGAAATTCCTAATATATTGTGGCAAAAATGCAGAAATTCCCCTTATTTTGAGGTAAAAAGGCTGAAATTCCTCTTATTTGGGGGCAAAAAGTAAGAATTTTTCCTTATTTTGGGGCAAAGTTGCAGAAATTTCACTTATGTCAGGGTAATAAGTCAGAAATTTTCCTTATTTTGAGGCAAAAGAGACAGAAATTTTTTTTGTTTTGGGGTAAAAAAGACAGAAATTCCACTTATTTAGAGGCAAAAGGCAGAAGTTCCTCTTAATTTGTGGCAAAAATGAAGAAATTTCCCTTTTTTATGGCAAAAAGGTATGCATTCCCCTTATTTTCAGGCAAAAAGGCAGAAATTCCTCTTATTTTGAAGCAAAATTGCAGAAATTTCCCTAATTTTGGGGTAAAAGGCAGACATTCCCTTTATTTTGGGGCAAAAATCAGCAATTCCCCTTATTTTGGGGAAAAATTCCAGAAATTTCCTTTAATTTGGGGCAAAATTGGAGAAATTTCACTTACTTTCAGGTAAAAAGGCTGATATTTCCTTTATTTTTGGGCAAAAAGTGAGAAATTCCCCTTATTTTGCGGCAAAATTGCAGAAATATTTCTTATTTTGGGGCAAAAAGGCAGAAATTCCTTATATTTGGGGCAAAAAGGCAGAAATTCTCCTTATTTTGGGATAAAATTGCAGAAATTTCCCTTATTTGGGGGCAAAAAGGCAGAAAATCCTTTTAATTTCGGGCATAAAGGCAGAAATTCCCTGTATTTTGGAGCAAAATTGCAGAAATTCCCCTAATATCGGGGCAAAAATGCAGAAATTCCCTTTATTTGGGGCAAAAGCAGAAGTTCCCCTTATTTTCGGGAAAAAAAGGCAGAAATTCCTTGTATTTTGAAGCAAAATTGCAGAAACTCCCTTAATTTTTGGGCAAAAAGGCAGAAATTTCCTTTATTTTGGGGCAAAAATACAGAAATTCTCCTTATTTCGCGGCAAAAATTCAGAAATTCCCCTTATTTTGGGGCAAAATTGAAGAACTTTCCCTTATTTTCGGGAAAAATTGCAGAAATTTCCCTTATTTTGGGGCAAAATTTTAGAAATTTCTTTTATTTTGGTACAGAATTGCAGAAATTTTTTTATATTGTGGCAAAAAGGCTAAAATTCCCCATATTTTGGAGCAAAAATGCTGAAATTCCCCTTATTTTGAGGTAAAATGCTGAAATTCCCCATATTTTGGGGCAAAAAGGCAGAAATTTCCCTCATTTTGGGGCAAAAAGGCACAAATTTTTCTTATTTTCGGGCAAAATTAAAGAAATTTCATTTATTTCAAGGCAAAAAGTCAGAAATTCCTTTTATTTTGGAACAAAAAACAGAAATTTCTTTTATTTTGTTACAAAGTGGAAGAAATTTTTCTGATTTTGGAACAAAAAGTCAGAAATTCCTCATATTTTGGAGTAAAAGGCAAAAATTCCCCTTATGATGAGGTAAAAAGGATGAAATTCCCCTTATTTTAGGGCAAAAAGGCAAAAATTTCCTTTACTTTGTGGCAAAAAAGGAGAAATTCTTGTTAATTGGGGCAGAAAAGCAGAAATTTTTCTTATTTGAAGGCAAAAAGGCAGTAATTCCCCATATTTTGTGGCAAAAAGGCAGAAATTCCCCTCATTTGGAGGTAAAATGCTGAAATTCCCCTTATTTTGGGCAAAAAGGCAGAAATTCCCCTTATTTTTGGACAAAATTGCAGAAATTTCACTTATTTCAGGGCAAAAAGTCAGAAATTTGCCTTATTTTGGGGGAGAAAACGGAAATTCCCCTAATTTTAGGGACAAAAAAAAATGAAATTCCCCTTTTTTTTGGGTAAAATTGCAGAAATTTCAAATATTTCAGGGCAAAAAGGCAGAAATTTCACTTAATATCGGGCAATAAGGCAGAAATTTTCTGTATTTTGGAGCAAAATCTCAGAAATTCCTCTTATATTGGTGCAAAAATGCAGAAATTCCCTTTATTTTGGTGCAATAAGGCAGAAATTCCCCGTATTTTGAAGCAAAATTGCACTAATTCCCCTAATTTTGAGGGAAAATGCAGAAATTCACATTATTTTGGGGCAAAAAGACAGAAATTCTCCATATTTCACGTCAAAAAGTCAGAAATTCCCCTTACTTTGGGGCAAAATTGCATAAATTTCCCCTATTTTGTGGCAAAATTGCAGAAATTTTTCTTATTTTGGGCAAAATTGCAGAAATTTCACTTATTTCAGAAAAAGAAGGCAGGAATTTCTCTTATTTTGGGGCAAAAAGGCAGAGATTCCCCTTATTATGGGGTAAAAAGGCTGAAATTCCTTTTATTTTGGGGCAAAAAGACAGAAATCCTCCTTATTTTGTGGCAAAAAGGCAGAAATTTCCCTTATTTTGGGGCAAAACTGCAGAAATTTCCCTTATTTTGGGGCAAAATTCTAGAAATTTCTTTTATTTTGGTACAGAATTGCAGAAATTTTTCTTCTTTTGTGGCAAAAAGGCAGAAATTCCCCTTATTTGGAGGTAAAATGCTGAAATTCCCCTTATTTTGGGCAAAAGGAAGAAATTCCCCTTATTTTTGAGCAAAATTTCAGAAATTTCACTTATTTTAGTGCAAAAAGTCAGAAATTTGCCTTATTTTGAGGCAAAAAGCAGAAATTCCCCTAATTTTGGCGCCAAAAACAGAAATTCCCCTTATTTTGGGGTAAAATTGCAGAAATTTCAAATATTTCAGGGCAAAAAGGCAGAAATTCCATTTAATTTTAGACACTAAGGCACAAATTTTCCGTATTTTGGAGCAAAATCTAAGAAATTCCCCTTGTAATGGTGCAAAAATGCAGAAATTTCATTTATTTTGGTCTATTAAGGCAGAAATTCCCCGTGTTTTGAAGCAAAATTGCAAAAAATTCATCGAATTTTTAGGAAAAAAACAGAAATTCAAATTATTTTGGGGCAAAAAGACAGAAATTCTCCTTATTTCAGGGCATAACGTCAGAAATTCCCCTTATTTTGGGGCAAAATTGCAGAAATTTCCCTTATTTTGTGGCAAAATTGCAGAAATTTTTCTTATTTTGTGCAAAATTGCAGAAATTTCACTTATTTCAAGGCAAAATTCAAAAATTCCTTTTATTTTGGGGCAAAAAGAAAGAAATTCCGTTTATTTTTGGGTAAAAAGGCAGAAATTTCACTTATTTTGAGGTAAAAAGGCAGAAATTATTCTTATTTTGGGGCTAAAATGAAGAAATTTCCCTTTTTTGTGGCAAAATTGCAAAAATTTTTCTTATTTTTGGCAAAATTGCAGAAATTTCACTTATTTCAGGGAAAGAAGGCAGGAATTTCTCTTATTATGGGGCAAAAAGGCAGAAATTTCTTTTATTTTGGTACAAAATTGCAGAAATTTTCTTTATTTTGGGGCAAAAATGCAGAAATTCCCCTTATTTTGTGGCAAAAAGGCAGAAATTTCCCTTATTTTGGGGCAAAATTGCAGAAATTTCACTTATTTCAAGGAAAAATTCAAAAAGTCCTCTTATTTTGGGGCAAAAAGACAGAAATTCAGTTTATTTTTGGGTTAAAAGTCAGAAATTTCACTTAATTTGAGGTAAAAAGGCAGAAATTACTCTTATTTTGGGGCTAAAATGAAGAAATTTCTTTTTTTTCTGGCAAAAGGTATACATTCCCCTTATTTTCAGGCAAAAAAGCAGAAATTCCCCGTATTTTGAAGCAAAATTGCAGAAATTCCCCTAATTGTGAGGCAAAACGGCAGAAATTCCCTATATGTTGGGGCAAAAAGACAGAAATTCTCCTTATTTTGTGGCAAAACTCAGAAATTCCACTTATTTTGGGGCAAAATTCCAGAAATTTCTTTTATTTTAGGGCAAAAAAGCAGAAATTCCTAATATATTGTGGCAAAAATGCAGAAATTCCCCTTATTTTGAGGTAAAAAGGCTGAAATTCCTCTTATTTGGGGGCAAAAAGTAAGAATTTTTCCTTATTTTGGGGCAAAGTTGCAGAAATTTCACTTATGTCAGGGTAATAAGTCAGAAATTTTCCTTATTTTGAGGCAAAAGAGACAGAAATTTTTTTTGTTTTGGGGTAAAAAAGACAGAAATTCCACTTATTTAGAGGCAAAAGGCAGAAGTTCCTCTTAATTTGTGGCAAAAATGAAGAAATTTCCCTTTTTTATGGCAAAAAGGTATGCATTCCCCTTATTTTCAGGCAAAAAGGCAGAAATTCCTCTTATTTTGAAGCAAAATTGCAGAAATTTCCCTAATTTTGGGGTAAAAGGCAGACATTCCCTTTATTTTGGGGCAAAAATCAGCAATTCCCCTTATTTTGGGGAAAAATTCCAGAAATTTCCTTTAATTTGGGGCAAAATTGGAGAAATTTCACTTACTTTCAGGTAAAAAGGCTGATATTTCCTTTATTTTTGGGCAAAAAGTGAGAAATTCCCCTTATTTTGCGGCAAAATTGCAGAAATATTTCTTATTTTGGAGCAAAAAGGCAGAAATTCCTTATATTTGGGGCAAAAAGGCAGAAATTCTCCTTATTTTGGGATAAAATTGCAGAAATTTCCCTTATTTGGGGGCAAAAAGGCAGAAAATCCTTTTAATTTCGGGCATAAAGGCAGAAATTCCCTGTATTTTGGAGCAAAATTGCAGAAATTCCCCTAATATCGGGGCAAAAATGCAGAAATTCCCTTTATTTGGGGCAAAAGCAGAAGTTCCCCTTATTTTCGGGAAAAAAAGGCAGAAATTCCTTGTATTTTGAAGCAAAATTGCAGAAACTCCCTTAATTTTTGGGCAAAAAGACAGAAATTTCCTTTATTTTGGGGCAAAAATACAGAAATTCTCCTTATTTCGCGGCAAAAATTCAGAAATTCCCCTTATTTTGGGGCAAAATTGAAGAACTTTCCCTTATTTTCGGGAAAAATTGCAGAAATTTCCCTTATTTTGGGGCAAAATTTTAGAAATTTCTTTTATTTTGGTACAGAATTGCAGAAATTTTTTTATATTGTGGCAAAAAGGCTAAAATTCCCCATATTTTGGTGCAAAAATGCTGAAATTCCCCTTATTTTGAGGTAAAATGCTGAAATTCCCCATATTTTGGGGCAAAAAGGCAGAAATTTCCCTCATTTTGGGGCAAAAAGGCACAAATTTTTCTTATTTTCGGGCAAAATTAAAGAAATTTCATTTATTTCAAGGCAAAAAGTCAGAAATTCCTTTTATTTTGGAACAAAAAACAGAAATTTCTTTTATTTTGTTACAAAGTGGAAGAAATTTTTCTGATTTTGGAACAAAAAGTCAGAAATTCCTCATATTTTGGAGTAAAAGGCAAAAATTCCCCTTATGATGAGGTAAAAAGGATGAAATTCCCCTTATTTTAGGGCAAAAAGGCAAAAATTTCCTTTACTTTGTGGCAAAAAAGGAGAAATTCTTGTTAATTGGGGCAGAAAAGCAGAAATTTTCCTTATTTGAAGGCAAAAAGGCAGTAATTCCCCATATTTTGTGGCAAAAAGGCAGAAATTCCCCTCATTTGGAGGTAAAATGCTGAAATTCCCCTTATTTTGGGCAAAAAGGCAGAAATTCCCCTTATTTTTGGACAAAATTGCAGAAATTTCACTTATTTCAGGGCAAAAAGTCAGAAATTTGCCTTATTTTGGGGGAGAAAACGGAAATTCCCCTAATTTTAGGGACAAAAAAAATGAAATTCCCCTTTTTTTTGGGTAAAATTGCAGAAATTTCAAATATTTCAGGGCAAAAAGGCAGAAATTTCACTTAATATCGGGCAATAAGGCAGAAATTTTCTGTATTTTGGAGCAAAATCTCAGAAATTCCCCTTATATTGGTGCAAAAATGCAGAAATTCCCTTTATTTTGGTGCAATAAGGCAGAAATTCCCCGTATTTTGAAGCAAAATTGCACTAATTCCCCTAATTTTGAGGGAAAATGCAGAAATTCACATTATTTTGGGGCAAAAAGACAGAAATTCTCCATATTTCACGTCAAAAAGTCAGAAATTCCCCTTACTTTGGGGCAAAATTGCATAAATTTCCCCTATTTTGTGGCAAAATTGCAGAAATTTTTCTTATTTTGGGCAAAATTGCAGAAATTTCACTTATTTCAGAAAAAGAAGGCAGGAATTTCTCTTATTTTGGGGCAAAAAGGCAGAGATTCCCCTTATTATGGGGTAAAAAGGCTGAAATTCCTTTTATTTTGGGGCAAAAAGACAGAAATCCTCCTTATTTTGTGGCAAAAAGGCAGAAATTTCCCTTATTTTGGGGCAAAACTGCAGAAATTTCCCTTATTTTGGGGCAAAATTCTAGAAATTTCTTTTATTTTGGTACAGAATTGCAGAAATTTTTCTTCTTTTGTGGCAAAAAGGCAGAAATTCCCCTTATTTGGAGGTAAAATGCTGAAATTCCCCTTATTTTGGGCAAAAGGAAGAAATTCCCCTTATTTTTGAGCAAAATTTCAGAAATTTCACTTATTTTAGTGCAAAAAGTCAGAAATTTGCCTTATTTTGAGGCAAAAAGCAGAAATTCCCCTAATTTTGGCGCCAAAAACAGAAATTCCCCTTATTTTGGGGTAAAATTGCAGAAATTTCAAATATTTCAGGGCAAAAAGGCAGAAATTCCATTTAATTTTAGACAATAAGGCACAAATTTTCCGTATTTTGGAGCAAAATCTAAGAAATTCCCCTTGTAATGGTGCAAAAATGCAGAAATTTCATTTATTTTGGTCTATTAAGGCAGAAATTCCCCGTGTTTTGAAGCAAAATTGCAAAAAATTCATCGAATTTTTAGGAAAAAAACAGAAATTCAAATTATTTTGGGGCAAAAAGACAGAAATTCTCCTTATTTCAGGGCATAACGTCAGAAATTCCCCTTATTTTGGGGCAAAATTGCAGAAATTTCCCTTATTTTGTGGCAAAATTGCAGAAATTTTTCTTATTTTGGGCAAAATTGCAGAAATTTCACTTATTTCAAGGCAAAATTCAAAAATTCCTTTTATTTTGGGGCAAAAAGAAAGAAATTCCGTTTATTTTTGGGTAAAAAGGCAGAAATTTCACTTATTTTGAGGTAAAAAGGCAGAAATTATTCTTATTTTGGGGCTAAAATGAAGAAATTTCCCTTTTTTGTGGCAAAATTGCAAAAATTTTTCTTATTTTTGGCAAAATTGCAGAAATTTCACTTATTTCAGGGAAAGAAGGCAGGAATTTCTCTTATTATGGGGCAAAAAGGCAGAAATTTCTTTTATTTTGGTACAAAATTGCAGAAATTTTCTTTATTTTGGGGCAAAAATGCAGAAATTCCCCTTATTTTGTGGCAAAAAGGCAGAAATTTCCCTTATTTTGGGGCAAAATTGCAGAAATTTCACTTATTTCAAGGAAAAATTCAAAAAGTCCTCTTATTTTGGGGCAAAAAGACAGAAATTCAGTTTATTTTTGGGTTAAAAGTCAGAAATTTCACTTAATTTGAGGTAAAAAGGCAGAAATTACTCTTATTTTGGGGCTAAAATGAAGAAATTTCTTTTTTTTCTGGCAAAAGGTATACATTCCCCTTATTTTCAGGCAAAAAAGCAGAAATTCCCCGTATTTTGAAGCAAAATTGCAGAAATTCCCCTAATTGTGAGGCAAAACGGCAGAAATTCCCTATATGTTGGGGCAAAAAGACAGAAATTCTCCTTATTTTGTGGCAAAACTCAGAAATTCCACTTATTTTGGGGCAAAATTCCAGAAATTTCTTTTATTTTAGGGCAAAAAAGCAGAAATTCCTAATATATTGTGGCAAAAATGCAGAAATTCCCCTTATTTTGAGGTAAAAAGGCTGAAATTCCTCTTATTTGGGGGCAAAAAGTAAGAATTTTTCCTTATTTTGGGGCAAAGTTGCAGAAATTTCACTTATGTCAGGGTAATAAGTCAGAAATTTTCCTTATTTTGAGGCAAAAGAGACAGAAATTTTTTTTGTTTTGGGGTAAAAAAGACAGAAATTCCACTTATTTAGAGGCAAAAGGCAGAAGTTCCTCTTAATTTGTGGCAAAAATGAAGAAATTTCCCTTTTTTATGGCAAAAAGGTATGCATTCCCCTTATTTTCAGGCAAAAAGGCAGAAATTCCTCTTATTTTGAAGCAAAATTGCAGAAATTCCCCTAATTTTGGGGTAAAAGGCAGACATTCCCTTTATTTTGGGGCAAAAATCAGCAATTCCCCTTATTTTGGGGAAAAATTCCAGAAATTTCCTTTAATTTGGGGCAAAATTGGAGAAATTTCACTTACTTTCAGGTAAAAAGGCTGATATTTCCTTTATTTTTGGGCAAAAAGTGAGAAATTCCCCTTATTTTGCGGCAAAATTGCAGAAATATTTCTTATTTTGGGGCAAAAAGGCAGAAATTCCTTATATTTGGGGCAAAAAGGCAGAAATTCTCCTTATTTTGGGATAAAATTGCAGAAATTTCCCTTATTTGGGGGCAAAAAGGCAGAAAATCCTTTTAATTTCGGGCATAAAGGCAGAAATTCCCTGTATTTTGGAGCAAAATTGCAGAAATTCCCCTAATATCGGGGCAAAAATGCAGAAATTCCCTTTATTTGGGGCAAAAGCAGAAGTTCCCCTTATTTTCGGGAAAAAAAGGCAGAAATTCCTTGTATTTTGAAGCAAAATTGCAGAAACTCCCTTAATTTTTGGGCAAAAAGGCAGAAATTTCCTTTATTTTGGGGCAAAAATACAGAAATTCTCCTTATTTCGCGGCAAAAATTCAGAAATTCCCCTTATTTTGGGGCAAAATTGAAGAACTTTCCCTTATTTTCGGGAAAAATTGCAGAAATTTCCCTTATTTTGGGGCAAAATTTTAGAAATTTCTTTTATTTTGGTACAGAATTGCAGAAATTTTTTTTATATTGTGGCAAAAAGGCTAAAATTCCCCATATTTTGGTGCAAAAATGCTGAAATTCCCCTTATTTTGAGGTAAAATTCTAAAATTCCCCATATTTTGGGGCAAAAAGGCAGAAATTTCCCTCATTTTGGGGCAAAAAGGCACAAATTTTTCTTATTTTCGGGCAAAATTGAAGAAATTTCATTTATTTCAAGGCAAAAAGTCAGAAATTCCTTTTATTTTGGAACAAAAAACAGAAATTTCTTTTATTTTGTTACAAAGTAGAAGAAATTTTTCTTATTTTGGAACAAAAAGGCAGAAATTCCTCATATTTTGGAGTAAAAGGCAAAAATTCCCCTTATGTTGAGGTAAAAAGGATGAAATTCCCCTTATTTTAGGGCAAAAAGGCAAAAATTTCCTTTACTTTGTGGCAAAAAAGAAGAAATTCTTGTTAATTGGGGCAGAAAAGCAGAAATTTTCCTTATTTGAAGGCAAAAAGGCAGTAATTCCCCATATTTTGTGGCAAAAAGGCAGAAATTCCCCTCATTTGGAGGTAAAATGCTGAAATTCCCCTTATTTTGGGCAAAAAGGCAGAAATTCCCCTTATTTTTGGACAAAATTGCAGAAATTTCACTTATTTCAGGGCAAAAAGTCAGAAATTTGCCTTATCTTGGGGGAGAAAACAGAAATTCCCCTAATTTTAGGGACAAAAATAGAAATTCCCCTTTTTTTTGGGTAAAATTGCAGAAATTTCAAATATTTCAGGGCAAAAAGGCAGAAATTCCACTTAATATCGGGCAATAAGGCAGAAATTTTCTGTATTTTGGAGCAAAATCTCAGAAATTCCCCTTATATTGGTGCAAAAATGCAGAAATTCCCTTTATTTTGGTGCAATAAGGCAGAAATTCCCCGTATTTTGAAGCAAAATTGCACTAATTCCCCTAATTTTGAGGGAAAATGCAGAAATTCACATTATTTTGGGGCAAAAAGACAGAAATTCTCCATATTTCACGTCAAAAAGTCAGAAATTCCCCTTACTTTGGGGCAAAATTGCATAAATTTCCCTTATTTTGTGGCAAAATTGCAGAAATTTTTCTTATTTTGGGCAAAATTGCAGAAATTTCACTTATTTCAGAAAAAGAAGGCAGGAATTTCTCTTATTTTGGGGCAAAAAGGCAGAAATTTCTTTTATTTTGGTACAAAATTGCAAAAATTTTCTTTATTTTGTGGCAAAAATGCAGAAATTCCCCATATTTTGGGGCAAAAAGGCAGAGATTCCCCTTATTATGAGGTAAAAAGGCTGAAATTCCTTTTATTTTGGGGCAAAAAGACAGAAATCCTCCTTATTTTGTGGCAAAAAGGCAGAAATTTCCCTTATTTTGGGGCAAAATTGCAGAAATTTCCCTTATTTTGGGGCAAAATTTTAGAAATTTCTTTTATTTTGGTACAGAATTGCAGAAATTTTTCTTCTTTTGTGGCAAAAAGGCAGAAATTCCCCTTATTTGGAGGTAAAATGCTGAAATTCCCCTTATTTTGGGCAAAAGGAAGAAATTCCCCTTATTTTTGAGCAAAATTTCAGAAATTTCACTTATTTTAGTGCAAAAAGTCAGAAATTTGCCTTATTTTGAGGCAAAAAGCAGAAATTCCCCTAATTTTGGAACCAAAAACAGAAATTCCCCTTATTTTGGGGTAAAATTGCAGAAATTTCAAATATTTCAGTGCAAAAAGGCAGAAATTCCATTTAATTTTAGACAATAAGGCAAAAATTTTCCGTATTTTGGAGCAAAATCTAAGAAATTCCCCTTGTAATGGTGCAAAAATGCAGAAATTTCCTTTATTTTGGTGTAATAAGGCAGAAATTCCCCGTGTTTTGAAGCAAAATTGCACAAATTCATCTAATTTTTAGGGAAAATACAGAAATTCAAATTATTTTGGGGCAAAAAGACAGAAATTCTCCTTATTTCAGGGCATAACGTCAGAAATTCCCCTTATTTTGGGGCAAAATTGCAGAAATTTCCCTTATTTTGTGGCAAAATTGCAGAAATTTTTCTTATTTTGGGCAAAATTGCAGAAATTTCACTTATTTCAAGGCAAAATTCAAAAATTCCTTTTATTTTGGGGCAAAAAGAAAGAAATTCCGTTTATTTTTGGGTAAAAAGGCAGAAATTTCACTTATTTTGAGGTAAAAAGGCAGAAATTACTCTTATTTTGGGGCTAAAATGAAGAAATTTCCCTTTTTTGTGGCAAAATTGCAGAAATTTTTCTTATTTTGGGCAAAATTGCAGAAATTTCACTTATTTCAGGGAAAGAAGGCAGGAATTTCTCTTATTATGGGGCAAAAAGGCAGAAATTTCTTTTATTTTGGTACAAAATTGCAGAAATTTTCTTTATTTTGGGGCAAAAATGCAGAAATTCCCCTTATTTTGTGCCAAAAAGGCAGAAATTTCCCTTATTTTGGGGCAAAATTGCAGAAATTCCTTTTATTTTGGTGCAATAAGGCAGAAATTCCCCATATTTTGAAGCAAAATTGCACAAATTTCCCTAATTTTGAGAGAAAATGCAGAAATTCACATTATTTTGGGGCAAAAAGTCAGAAATTCTCCTTATTACACAGCAAAAAGTCAGAAATTCCCCTTATTTTGGGGCAAAATTGCAGAAATTTCCTTTATTTTGTGGCAAAATTTCAGAAATTTTTCTTATTTTGTGCAAAATTGCAGAAATTTCACTTATTTCAGGGAAAGAAGGCCGGAATTTCTCTTATTTTAGGGCAAAAAGGCAGAAATTTCTTTTATTTTGGTACAAAATTACAGAAATTTTCTTTATTTTGAGGCAAAAATGCAGAAATTCCCCATATTTTGGGGCAAAAAGGCATAGATTCCCTTTATTATGAGGTAAAAAGGCTGAAATTCCTTTTATTTTGAGGCAAAAAAACAGAAATTCCCCTTATTTTGTGGCAAAAGCAGAAATTTCCCTTATTTTCGGGCAAAATTATAGAAATTTATTTTATTTTGGTACAGAATTGCAAAAAATTTTCTTATTTTGTGGAAAAAAGGCAGAAATTCCCCATATTTTGGTGCAAAAAGTCTGAAATTCCCCTTATTTTGGGGTAAAATAATGAAACTCCCCATATTTTGGGGCAAAAAGTCAGAAATTCCCTACATTTTGGGGCAAAAAGGCACAAATTACCATTATTTTCGGGCAAAATTGCAGAAATTTCATTTATTTCATGGCAAAAAGTCAGAAATTCTTTTTATTTTGGGGCAAAAACCAGAAATTTCTTTTATTTTGGTACAAAGTTGGAGAAATTTTTCTTATTTTGAAACAAAAAAACAGAAATTCCCCTTATTTTGGGGCAAAAGGCAGAAAATCCCCTTATTTTGAGGTAAAAAGGATGAAATTCCCCTTATTTTAGGGCAAAAAGGCAAAAATTTCCTTTACATTGTGGCAAAAAGGCAGAAATTCTTGTTTATTGGGGCAGAATAGCAGAAATTTTCCTAATTTGAAGGCAATAAGGCACTAATTCCCCATATTTTGTGGCAAAAAGGCAGAAATTCCATTTATTTGGAGGTAAAATGCTGAAATTACCCTTATTTTGGGCAAAAGGCAGAAATTCCCCTTATTTTGGTGCAAAATTGCAGAAATTTCACTTATTTTAGGGCAAAAAGTCAGAAATTTGCCTTATTTTGGGGCAAAAAACAGAAATTCCCCTTATTATGGGGTAAAATTGCAGAAATTTAAAATAATTCAGTGCAAAAAGGAAGAAATTCCACTTAATTTTAGGCAATAAGGAACAAATTTTTTGTATTTTGGAGCAAAATCTCAGAAATTCTCCTTATAATGGTGCAAAAATGCAGAAATTCCCTTTATTTTGGTGTAATAAGGCAGAAATTCCCCGTGTTTTGAAGCAACATTGCACAAATTCATCTAATTTTGAGGGAAAATGCAGAAATTCAAATTATTTTGGGGCAAAAAGACAGAAATTCTCCTTCTTTCAGGGCATAACATCAGAAATTCCCCTTATTTTGGGGCAAAATTGCAGAAATTCCCTTTATTTTGTGGCAAAAAGGCAGAAATTTCCCTTATTTTGGGGCAAAATTGCAGAAATTTCACTTATTTCAAGGCAAAATTCAAAAATTCCTTTTATTTTGGGGCAAAAAGACAGAAATTCCTTTTATTTTTGGGTAAAAAGGCAGAAATTTCACTTATTTTGAGGTAAAAAGGCAGAAATAACTCTTATTTAGGGGCTAAAATGAAGAAATTTCCCTTTTTTTTGGCAAAATTAAAGAAATTTTTCTTATTTTGGCAAAATTGCAGAAATTTCACTTATTTCAGGGAAAGAAGGCAGGAATTTCTCTTATTTTGGGGCAAAAAGGCAGAAATTTCTTTTATTTTGGTACAAAATTGCAGAAATTTTCTTTATTTTGAGGCCAAAATGCAGAAATTCCCCATATTTTGGGGCAAAACGGCAGAGATTCCCCTTATTATGACGTAAAAAGGCTGAAATCCCTTTTATTTTAGGGCAAAAAGACAGAAATTCCCCTTATTTTGTGGCAAAAAATCAGAAATTTCCCTTATTTTGGGGCAAAATTGCAGAAATTTTCCTTATTTTAGGGCAAAATTTTAGAAATTTCTTTTATTTTGGTACAGAATTGCAGAAATTTTTCTTCTCTTGTGGCAAAAAGGCAGAAATTCCCCATATTTTGGTGCAAAAAGGCAGAAATTTCCCTTATTTTGAGGTAAAATGCTGAAATTCCCCATATTTTGGGGCAAAAAGGCTGAAATTCCCTACATTTTGGGGCAAAAAGGCACAAATTTCCCTTATTTTTGGGCAAAATTGCAGAAATTTCATTTATTTCAGGGCAAAAAGTCAGAAATTCTTCTTATTTTGGGGCAAAAAGCAGAAATTTCTTTTATTTTGGTACAAAGTTGAAGAAATTTTTCTTATTTTGGAACAAAAATGCAGAAATTCCCCATATTTTGGGGCAAAAGGCAGAAATTCCCCTTATTTTGTGGTAAAAAGGCTGAAATTCCCCTTATTTTGGGGCAAAAAGGCAGAAATTCCCTTTATTTTGTGGCAAAAAGGCAGAAATTCCCATTAATTGGCGCAGAAAAGCAGAAACTTTCCTTATTTGGGGGCAATAATGCAGAAATTCCCCATATTTTGTGGCAAAAAGGCAGAAATTCCCCTTATTTGGAGGTAAAATGCTAAAATTCCCCTTATTTTGGGCAAAAGGCAGAAATTCCCATTATTTTGGGGCAAAATTGCAGAAATTTCACTTATTTTAGGGCAAAAAGTCAGAAATTTCCCTTATTTTGGGGCAAAAAGAAGAAATTCCCCTAATTTTGGGGCGAAAAACAGAAATTCCCTTTATTTTGGGGTAAAATCGCAGAAATTTCAAATATTTCAGTGCAAAAAGGCAGAAATTCCACTTAATTTTAGGCAATAAGGCACAAATTTTCCATATTTTGGAGCAAAATCGCAGAAATTCCCCTTATAATGGTGCAAAAATGCAGAAATTCCCTTTTTTTGGTGTAATAAGGCAGAAATTCCCCGTGTTTTGAAGCAAAATTGCACAAATTCATCTAATTTTGAGGGAAAATGCAGAAATTCAAATTATTTTGGGGCAAAAAGACAGAAATTCTCCTTATTTCAGGGCATAACGTCAGAAATTCCCCTTATTTTGGGGCAAAATTGCAGAAAATTCCCTTATTTTGTGGCAAAATTGCAGAAATTTTTCTTATTTCGGGCGAAATTGCAGAAATTTCACTTATTTCAGGGAAAGAAGGCAGGAATTTCTCTTATTTTGGGGCAAAAGGGCAGAAATTTCTTTTTTTTCGTAAAAAAATGCAGAACTTTTCTTTATTTTGGGCAAAAATGCAGAAATTCCCCTTATTTTGTGGCAAAAAGGCAGAAATTACCCTTATATTGGGGCAAAATTTCAGAAATTTCACTTATTTCAAGGCAAAATTCAAAAATTCCTTTTATTTTGGGGCAAAAAGACAGAAAATCCGTTTATTTTTGGGTAAAAAGGCAGAAATTTCACTTATTTTGAGGTAAAAAGGCAGAAATTACTTTTATTTTGGGGCTAAAATTAAGAAATTTCCTTTTTTGGTGGCAAAATTGCAGAAATTTTTCTTATTTTGGGCAAAATTGCAGAAATTTCACTTATTTCAGGGAAAGAAGGCAGGAATTTCTCTTATTTTGGGGCAAAAAGGCAGAAATTTCTTTTTTTTGGTACAAAATTGCAGAAATTTTCTTTATTTTAGGGCAAAAATGCAGAAATTCCCCTTATTTTGTGGCAAAAAGGCAGAAATTTCCTTATTTTGGGGCAAAATTGCAGAAATTTCACTTATTTCAAGGCAAAATTCAAAAATTCCTTTTTTTTAGGGCAAAAAGACAGAAATTCCGTTTATTTTTGGGTAAAAAGGCAGAAATTTCACTTATTTTGAGGTAAAAAAACAGAAATTACTCTTATTTTGCGGCTAAAATGAAGAAATTTCTCTTTTTGTGGCAAAATTGCAGAAATTTTTCTTATTTTGGGCAAAATTACAGAATTTCCACTTATTTCAGGGAAAGAAGGCAGAAATTTCTCTTATTTTGGGGCAAAAAGGCAGAAATTTCTTTTATTTTGCTACAAAATTGCAGAAATTTTCTTAATTTTGGGGCAAAAATGCAGAAATTCCTTTTATTTTGTGGCAAAAAGGCAGAAATTTCCCTTATTTTGGGGCAAAATTGCAGAAATTCCCTTTATTTTGGTGCAATAAGGCAGAAATTCCCCATATTTTGAAGCAAAATTGCACAAATTCCCCTAATTTTGAGGGAAAATGCAGAAATCCCATTATTTTGGTGCAGAAAGACAGAAATTCTCCTTATTTCACGGCAAAAAGTAAGAAATTCCCCTTATTTTGGAGCAAAATTGCAGAAATTTCCCTTATTTTGTGGCAAAATTGCAGAAATTTTTCTTATTTTGGGCAAAATTGCAGAAATTTCACTTATTTCAGGCAAAGAAGGCAGGAATTTCTCTTATTTTGGAACAAAAAGGAAGAAATTTCTTTTATTTTGGTACAAAATTGCAGAAATTTTCTTTATATTGAGGCAAAAATGCAGAAATTCCCCATTTTTGGGGGCAAAAAGACAGAGATTCCCCTTATTATGAGGTAAAAAGGCTGAAATTCTTTTTATTTTGGGGCAAAAAGACAGAAATTCCTCTTACTTTGTGCCAAAAAGGCAGAAATTGCCCCTATTTTGGGGCAAAATTGCAGAAATTTCCCTTATTTTTGGGCAAAATTTTAGAAATTTCTTTTATTTTGGTACAGAATTGCAGAATTTTTTTTATTTTGTAGAAAAAAATTAGAAATTCCACATATTTTGGTGCAAAAAGGCTGAAATTCCCCTTATTTTGAGGTAAAATGCTGAAATTCCCCATATTTTGGGGCAAAAAGGCAGAAATTCCCTACATTTTGGGGCAAAAAGGCACAAATTTCCCTTATTTTCGGGCAAAATTGCAGAAATTTCATTTATTTCATGGCAAAAAGTCAGAAATTCTTTTTATTTTGGGGCAAAAACCAGAAATTTCTTTTATTTTGGTACAAAGTTGGAGAAATTTTTCTTATTTTGAAACAAAAAAACAGAAATTCCCCTTATTTTGGGGCAAAAGGCAGAAAATCCCCTTATTTTGAGGTAAAAAGGATGAAATTCCCCTTATTTTAGGGCAAAAAGGCAAAAATTTCCTTTACATTGTGGCAAAAAGGCAGAAATTCTTGTTTATTGGGGCAGAATAGCAGAAATTTTCCTAATTTGAAGGCAATAAGGCACTAATTCCCCATATTTTGTGGCAAAAAGGCAGAAATTCCATTTATTTGGAGGTAAAATGCTGAAATTACCCTTATTTTGGGCAAAAGGCAGAAATTCCCCTTATTTTGGTGCAAAATTGCAGAAATTTCACTTATTTTAGGGCAAAAAGTCAGAAATTTGCCTTATTTTGGGGCAAAAAACAGAAATTCCCCTTATTATGGGGTAAAATTGCAGAAATTTAAAATAATTCAGTGCAAAAAGGAAGAAATTCCACTTAATTTTAGGCAATAAGGAACAAATTTTTTGTATTTTGGAGCAAAATCTCAGAAATTCTCCTTATAATGGTGCAAAAATGCAGAAATTCCCTTTATTTTGGTGTAATAAGGCAGAAATTCCCCGTGTTTTGAAGCAACATTGCACAAATTCATCTAATTTTGAGGGAAAATGCAGAAATTCAAATTATTTTGGGGCAAAAAGACAGAAATTCTCCTTCTTTCAGGGCATAACATCAGAAATTCCCCTTATTTTGGGGCAAAATTGCAGAAATTCCCTTTATTTTGTGGCAAAAAGGCAGAAATTTCCCTTATTTTGGGGCAAAATTGCAGAAATTTCACTTATTTCAAGGCAAAATTCAAAAATTCCTTTTATTTTGGGGCAAAAAGACAGAAATTCCTTTTATTTTTGGGTAAAAAGGCAGAAATTTCACTTATTTTGAGGTAAAAAGGCAGAAATAACTCTTATTTAGGGGCTAAAATGAAGAAATTTCCCTTTTTTTTGGCAAAATTAAAGAAATTTTTCTTATTTTGGCAAAATTGCAGAAATTTCACTTATTTCAGGGAAAGAAGGCAGGAATTTCTCTTATTTTGGGGCAAAAAGGCAGAAATTTCTTTTATTTTGGTACAAAATTGCAGAAATTTTCTTTATTTTGAGGCCAAAATGCAGAAATTCCCCATATTTTGGGGCAAAACGGCAGAGATTCCCCTTATTATGACGTAAAAAGGCTGAAATCCCTTTTATTTTAGGGCAAAAAGACAGAAATTCCCCTTATTTTGTGGCAAAAAATCAGAAATTTCCCTTATTTTGGGGCAAAATTGCAGAAATTTTCCTTATTTTAGGGCAAAATTTTAGAAATTTCTTTTATTTTGGTACAGAATTGCAGAAATTTTTCTTCTCTTGTGGCAAAAAGGCAGAAATTCCCCATATTTTGGTGCAAAAAGGCAGAAATTTCCCTTATTTTGAGGTAAAATGCTGAAATTCCCCATATTTTGGGGCAAAAAGGCTGAAATTCCCTACATTTTGGGGCAAAAAGGCACAAATTTCCCTTATTTTTGGGCAAAATTGCAGAAATTTCATTTATTTCAGGGCAAAAAGTCAGAAATTCTTCTTATTTTGGGGCAAAAAGCAGAAATTTCTTTTATTTTGGTACAAAGTTGAAGAAATTTTTCTTATTTTGGAACAAAAATGCAGAAATTCCCCATATTTTGGGGCAAAAGGCAGAAATTCCCCTTATTTTGTGGTAAAAAGGCTGAAATTCCCCTTATTTTGGGGCAAAAAGGCAGAAATTCCCTTTATTTTGTGGCAAAAAGGCAGAAATTCCCATTAATTGGCGCAGAAAAGCAGAAACTTTCCTTATTTGGGGGCAATAATGCAGAAATTCCCCATATTTTGTGGCAAAAAGGCAGAAATTCCCCTTATTTGGAGGTAAAATGCTAAAATTCCCCTTATTTTGGGCAAAAGGCAGAAATTCCCATTATTTTGGGGCAAAATTGCAGAAATTTCACTTATTTTAGGGCAAAAAGTCAGAAATTTCCCTTATTTTGGGGCAAAAAGAAGAAATTCCCCTAATTTTGGGGCGAAAAACAGAAATTCCCTTTATTTTGGGGTAAAATCGCAGAAATTTCAAATATTTCAGTGCAAAAAGGCAGAAATTCCACTTAATTTTAGGCAATAAGGCACAAATTTTCCATATTTTGGAGCAAAATCGCAGAAATTCCCCTTATAATGGTGCAAAAATGCAGAAATTCCCTTTTTTTGGTGTAATAAGGCAGAAATTCCCCGTGTTTTGAAGCAAAATTGCACAAATTCATCTAATTTTGAGGGAAAATGCAGAAATTCAAATTATTTTGGGGCAAAAAGACAGAAATTCTCCTTATTTCAGGGCATAACGTCAGAAATTCCCCTTATTTTGGGGCAAAATTGCAGAAAATTCCCTTATTTTGTGGCAAAATTGCAGAAATTTTTCTTATTTTGGGCGAAATTGCAGAAATTTCACTTATTTCAGGGAAAGAAGGCAGGAATTTCTCTTATTTTGGGGCAAAAGGGCAGAAATTTCTTTTTTTTCGTAAAAAAATGCAGAACTTTTCTTTATTTTGGGCAAAAATGCAGAAATTCCCCTTATTTTGTGGCAAAAAGGCAGAAATTACCCTTATATTGGGGCAAAATTTCAGAAATTTCACTTATTTCAAGGCAAAATTCAAAAATTCCTTTTATTTTGGGGCAAAAAGACAGAAAATCCGTTTATTTTTGGGTAAAAAGGCAGAAATTTCACTTATTTTGAGGTAAAAAGGCAGAAATTACTTTTATTTTGGGGCTAAAATGAAGAAATTTCCTTTTTTGGTGGCAAAATTGCAGAAATTTTTCTTATTTTGGGCAAAATTGCAGAAATTTCACTTATTTCAGGGAAAGAAGGCAGGAATTTCTCTTATTTTGGGGCAAAAAGGCAGAAATTTCTTTTTTTTTTGGTACAAAATTGCAGAAATTTTCTTTATTTTAGGGCAAAAATGCAGAAATTCCCCTTATTTTGTGGCAAAAAGGCAGAAATTTCCTTATTTTGGGGCAAAATTGCAGAAATTTCACTTATTTCAAGGCAAAATTCAAAAATTCCTTTTATTTTGGGGCAAAAAGACAGAAATTCCTCTTACTTTGTGCCAAAAAGGCAGAAATTGCCCCTATTTTGGGGCAAAATTGCAGAAATTTCCCTTATTTTTGGGCAAAATTTTAGAAATTTCTTTTATTTTGGTACAGAATTGCAGAATTTTTTTTATTTTGTGGAAAAAATGCAGAAATTCCACATATTTTGGTGCAAAAAGGCTGAAATTCCCCTTATTTTGAGGTAAAATGCTGAAATTCCCCATATTTTGGGGCAAAAAGGCAGAAATTCCCTACATTTTGGGGCAAAAAGGCACAAATTTCCCTTATTTTCGGGCAAAATTGCAGAAATTTCACTTATTTTAGGGCAAAAAGTCAGAAATTTCCCTTATTTTGGGGCAAAAAGAAGAAATTCCCCTAATTTTGGGGCGAAAAACAGAAATTCCCTTTATTTTGGGGTAAAATCGCAGAAATTTCAAATATTTCAGTGCAAAAAGGCAGAAATTCCACTTAATTTTAGGCAATAAGGCACAAATTTTCCATATTTTGGAGCAAAATCGCAGAAATTCCCCTTATAATGGTGCAAAAATGCAGAAATTCCCTTTTTTTGGTGTAATAAGGCAGAAATTCCCCGTGTTTTGAAGCAAAATTGCACAAATTCATCTAATTTTGAGGGAAAATGCAGAAATTCAAATTATTTTGGGGCAAAAAGACAGAAATTCTCCTTATTTCAGGGCATAACGTCAGAAATTCCCCTTATTTTGGGGCAAAATTGCAGAAAATTCCCTTATTTTGTGGCAAAATTGCAGAAATTTTTCTTATTTTGGGCGAAATTGCAGAAATTTCACTTATTTCAGGGAAAGAAGGCAGGAATTTCTCTTATTTTGGGGCAAAAGGGCAGAAATTTCTTTTTTTTCGTAAAAAAATGCAGAACTTTTCTTTATTTTGGGCAAAAATGCAGAAATTCCCCTTATTTTGTGGCAAAAAGGCAGAAATTACCCTTATATTGGGGCAAAATTTCAGAAATTTCACTTATTTCAAGGCAAAATTCAAAAATTCCTTTTATTGTGGGGCAAAAAGACAGAAAATCCGTTTATTTTTGGGTAAAAAGGCAGAAATTTCACTTATTTTGAGGTAAAAAGGCAGAAATTACTTTTATTTTGGGGCTAAAATGAAGAAATTTCCTTTTTTGGTGGCAAAATTGCAGAAATTTTTCTTATTTTGGGCAAAATTGCAGAAATTTCACTTATTTCAGGGAAAGAAGGCAGGAATTTCTCTTATTTTGGGGCAAAAAGGCAGAAATTTCTTTTTTTTTTGGTACAAAATTGCAGAAATTTTCTTTATTTTAGGGCAAAAATGCAGAAATTCCCCTTATTTTGTGGCAAAAAGGCAGAAATTTCCTTATTTTGGGGCAAAATTGCAGAAATTTCACTTATTTCAAGGCAAAATTCAAAAATTCCTTTTATTTTGGGGCAAAAAGACAGAAATTCCTCTTACTTTGTGCCAAAAAGGCAGAAATTGCCCCTATTTTGGGGCAAAATTGCAGAAATTTCCCTTATTTTTGGGCAAAATTTTAGAAATTTCTTTTATTTTGGTACAGAATTGCAGAATTTTTTTTATTTTGTGGAAAAAATGCAGAAATTCCACATATTTTGGTGCAAAAAGGCTGAAATTCCCCTTATTTTGAGGTAAAATGCTGAAATTCCCCATATTTTGGGGCAAAAAGGCAGAAATTCCCTACATTTTGGGGCAAAAAGGCACAAATTTCCCTTATTTTCGGGCAAAATTGCAGAAATTTCATTTATTTCATGGCAAAAAGTCAGAAATTCTTTTTATTTTGGGGCAAAAACCAGAAATTTCTTTTATTTTGGTACAAAGTTGGAGAAATTTTTCTTATTTTGAAACAAAAAAACAGAAATTCCCCTTATTTTGGGGCAAAAGGCAGAAAATCCCCTTATTTTGAGGTAAAAAGGATGAAATTCCCCTTATTTTAGGGCAAAAAGGCAAAAATTTCCTTTACATTGTGGCAAAAAGGCAGAAATTCTTGTTTATTGGGGCAGAATAGCAGAAATTTTCCTAATATGAAGGCAATAAGGCACTAATTCCCCATATTTTGTGGCAAAAAGGCAGAAATTCCATTTATTTGGAGGTAAAATGCTGAAATTACCCTTATTTTGGGCAAAAGGCAGAAATTCCCCTTATTTTGGTGCAAAATTGCAGAAATTTCACTTATTTTAGGGCAAAAAGTCAGAAATTTGCCTTATTTTGGGGCAAAAAACAGAAATTCCCCTTATTATGGGGTAAAATTGCAGAAATTTAAAATAATTCAGTGCAAAAAGGAAGAAATTCCACTTAATTTTAGGCAATAAGGAACAAATTTTTTGTATTTTGGAGCAAAATCTCAGAAATTCTCCTTATAATGGTGCAAAAATGCAGAAATTCCCTTTATTTTGGTGTAATAAGGCAGAAATTCCCCGTGTTTTGAAGCAACATTGCACAAATTCATCTAATTTTGAGGGAAAATGCAGAAATTCAAATTATTTTGGGGCAAAAAGACAGAAATTCTCCTTCTTTCAGGGCATAACATCAGAAATTCCCCTTATTTTGGGGCAAAATTGCAGAAATTCCCTTTATTTTGTGGCAAAAAGGCAGAAATTTCCCTTATTTTGGGGCAAAATTGCAGAAATTTCACTTATTTCAAGGCAAAATTCAAAAATTCCTTTTATTTTGGGGCAAAAAGACAGAAATTCCTTTTATTTTTGGGTAAAAAGGCAGAAATTTCACTTATTTTGAGGTAAAAAGGCAGAAATAACTCTTATTTAGGGGCTAAAATGAAGAAATTTCCCTTTTTTTGGCAAAATTAAAGAAATTTTTCTTATTTTGGCAAAATTGCAGAAATTTCACTTATTTCAGGGAAAGAAGGCAGGAATTTCTCTTATTTTGGGGCAAAAAGGCAGAAATTTCTTTTATTTTGGTACAAAATTGCAGAAATTTTCTTTATTTTGAGGCCAAAATGCAGAAATTCCCCATATTTTGGGGCAAAACGGCAGAGATTCCCCTTATTATGACGTAAAAAGGCTGAAATCCCTTTTATTTTAGGGCAAAAAGACAGAAATTCCCCTTATTTTGTGGCAAAAAATCAGAAATTTCCCTTATTTTGGGGCAAAATTGCAGAAATTTTCCTTATTTTAGGGCAAAATTTTAGAAATTTCTTTTATTTTGGTACAGAATTGCAGAAATTTTTCTTCTCTTGTGGCAAAAAGGCAGAAATTCCCCATATTTTGGTGCAAAAAGGCAGAAATTTCCCTTATTTTGAGGTAAAATGCTGAAATTCCCCATATTTTGGGGCAAAAAGGCTGAAATTCCCTACATTTTGGGGCAAAAAGGCACAAATTTCCCTTATTTTTGGGCAAAATTGCAGAAATTTCATTTATTTCAGGGCAAAAAGTCAGAAATTCTTCTTATTTTGGGGCAAAAAGCAGAAATTTCTTTTATTTTGGTACAAAGTTGAAGAAATTTTTCTTATTTTGGAACAAAAATGCAGAAATTCCCCATATTTTGGGGCAAAAGGCAGAAATTCCCCTTATTTTGTGGTAAAAAGGCTGAAATTCCCCTTATTTTGGGGCAAAAAGGCAGAAATTCCCTTTATTTTGTGGCAAAAAGGCAGAAATTCCCATTAATTGGCGCAGAAAAGCAGAAACTTTCCTTATTTGGGGGCAATAATGCAGAAATTCCCCATATTTTGTGGCAAAAAGGCAGAAATTCCCCTTATTTGGAGGTAAAATGCTAAAATTCCCCTTATTTTGGGCAAAAGGCAGAAATTCCCATTATTTTGGGGCAAAATTGCAGAAATTTCACTTATTTTAGGGCAAAAAGTCAGAAATTTCCCTTATTTTGGGGCAAAAAGAAGAAATTCCCCTAATTTTGGGGCGAAAAACAGAAATTCCCTTTATTTTGGGGTAAAATCGCAGAAATTTCAAATATTTCAGTGCAAAAAGGCAGAAATTCCACTTAATTTTAGGCAATAAGGCACAAATTTTCCATATTTTGGAGCAAAATCGCAGAAATTCCCCTTATAATGGTGCAAAAATGCAGAAATTCCCTTTTTTTGGTGTAATAAGGCAGAAATTCCCCGTGTTTTGAAGCAAAATTGCACAAATTCATCTAATTTTGAGGGAAAATGCAGAAATTCAAATTATTTTGGGGCAAAAAGACAGAAATTCTCCTTATTTCAGGGCATAACGTCAGAAATTCCCCTTATTTTGGGGCAAAATTGCAGAAAATTCCCTTATTTTGTGGCAAAATTGCAGAAATTTTTCTTATTTTGGGCGAAATTGCAGAAATTTCACTTATTTCAGGGAAAGAAGGCAGGAATTTCTCTTATTTTGGGGCAAAAGGGCAGAAATTTCTTTTTTTTCGTAAAAAAATGCAGAACTTTTCTTTATTTTGGGCAAAAATGCAGAAATTCCCCTTATTTTGTGGCAAAAAGGCAGAAATTACCCTTATATTGGGGCAAAATTTCAGAAATTTCACTTATTTCAAGGCAAAATTCAAAAATTCCTTTTATTTTGGGGCAAAAAGACAGAAAATCCGTTTATTTTTGGGTAAAAAGGCAGAAATTTCACTTATTTTGAGGTAAAAAGGCAGAAATTACTTTTATTTTGGGGCTAAAATGAAGAAATTTCCTTTTTTGGTGGCAAAATTGCAGAAATTTTTCTTATTTTGGGCAAAATTGCAGAAATTTCACTTATTTCAGGGAAAGAAGGCAGGAATTTCTCTTATTTTGGGGCAAAAAGGCAGAAATTTCTTTTTTTTTGGTACAAAATTGCAGAAATTTTCTTTATTTTAGGGCAAAAATGCAGAAATTCCCCTTATTTTGTGGCAAAAAGGCAGAAATTTCCTTATTTTGGGGCAAAATTGCAGAAATTTCACTTATTTCAAGGCAAAATTCAAAAATTCCTTTTTTTTAGGGCAAAAAGACAGAAATTCCGTTTATTTTTGGGTAAAAAGGCAGAAATTTCACTTATTTTGAGGTAAAAAAACAGAAATTACTCTTATTTTGCGGCTAAAATGAAGAAATTTCTCTTTTTTGTGGCAAAATTGCAGAAATTTTTCTTATTTTGGGCAAAATTGCAGAATTTCCACTTATTTCAGGGAAAGAAGGCAGAAATTTCTCTTATTTTGGGGCAAAAAGGCAGAAATTTCTTTTATTTTGCTACAAAATTGCAGAAATTTTCTTAATTTTGGGGCAAAAATGCAGAAATTCCTTTTATTTTGTGGCAAAAAGGCAGAAATTTCCCTTATTTTGGGGCAAAATTGCAGAAATTCCCTTTATTTTGGTGCAATAAGGCAGAAATTCCCCATATTTTGAAGCAAAATTGCACAAATTCCCCTAATTTTGAGGGAAAATGCAGAAATCCCATTATTTTGGTGCAGAAAGACAGAAATTCTCCTTATTTCACGGCAAAAAGTAAGAAATTCCCCTTATTTTGGAGCAAAATTGCAGAAATTTCCCTTATTTTGTGGCAAAATTGCAGAAATTTTTCTTATTTTGGGCAAAATTGCAGAAATTTCACTTATTTCAGGCAAAGAAGGCAGGAATTTCTCTTATTTTGGAACAAAAAGGAAGAAATTTCTTTTATTTTGGTACAAAATTGCAGAAATTTTCTTTATATTGAGGCAAAAATGCAGAAATTCCCCATTTTGGGGGGCAAAAAGACAGAGATTCCCCTTATTATGAGGTAAAAAGGCTGAAATTCTTTTTATTTTGGGGCAAAAAGACAGAAATTCCTCTTACTTTGTGCCAAAAAGGCAGAAATTGCCCCTATTTTGGGGCAAAATTGCAGAAATTTCCCTTATTTTTGGGCAAAATTTTAGAAATTTCTTTTATTTTGGTACAGAATTGCAGAATTTTTTTTATTTTGTGGAAAAAATGCAGAAATTCCACATATTTTGGTGCAAAAAGGCTGAAATTCCCCTTATTTTGAGGTAAAATGCTGAAATTCCCCATATTTTGGGGCAAAAAGGCAGAAATTCCCTACATTTTGGGGCAAAAAGGCACAAATTTCCCTTATTTTCGGGCAAAATTGCAGAAATTTCATTTATTTCATGGCAAAAAGTCAGAAATTCTTTTTATTTTGGGGCAAAAACCAGAAATTTCTTTTATTTTGGTACAAAGTTGAAGAAATTTTTTTTATTTTGGAACAAAAGAGAACAATTTCCCCATATTCTGGGGTAAAAGGATGAAATTCCCCTTACTTTGAGGTAAAAAGAATGAAATACCCCTTATTTTAGGGCATAAAGGCAAAAATTTCCTTCACTTTGTGGCAAAAAGGCAGAAATTCTTGTTAATTGGGGCAGAAAATCAGAAATTTTCCTTATTTGAAGGCAATAAGGCAATAATTCCCCATATTTTTGTGGCAAAAAGGCAGAAATTCCCCTTATTTTGAGGTAAAATGCTGAAATTCCCCTTATTTTGGGCAAAAGGCAGAAATTCCCCTTATTTTGGTGCAAAATTGCAGAAATTTCACTTATTTTAGGGCAAAAAGTCAGAAATTTCCCTTATTTTGAGGCAAAACCGAAATTTCCCTAATTTTGGGGCCAAAAACAGAAATTCCCCTTATTTTGGGGTAAAACTGCAGAAATTTCAAATATTTCAGTGCAAAAAGGCAGAAATTCCACTTAATTTTAGGCAATGAGGCACAAATTTTCCGTATTTTGGAGCAAAATCTCAGAAATTCCCCTTATAATGGTGCAAAAATGCAGAAATTCCCTTTATTTTGGTGTAATAAGGCAGAAATTCCCAGTGTTTTGAAGCAAAATTGCACAAATTCACCTAATTTTGAGGGAAAATGCAGAAATTCAAATTATTTTGGGGCAAAAAGACAGAAATTCTCCTTATTTCAGGGCAAAAAAGACAGATATTCCCTTTGTTTTTGGGTAAAATACAGAAATTCCACTTATTTAGACGCAAAAGGCAGAAGTTCCTCTTAATTTGGCACAAAAATGAAGAAATTTCCCTTTTTTATGGCAAAAAGGTATGCATTCCCCTTATTTTCGGGCAAAAAAGCAGAAATTCCTTTTATTTTGAAGCAAAATTGCAGAAATTTCCCTAATTTTGTGGCAAAAGGCAGACATTCCCTTTATTTTGGGGCAAAAATCAGAAATTCCCCTTATTTTGAGGCGAAATTCCAGAAATTTCCTTTAATTTGGGGCAAAATTGCAGAAATTTACCTCATTTTGGGGCAAAATTGCAAAAATTTCCCTTATTTGGGGCAAAATTGCAGAAATTTCCTTATTTTCAGGTAAAAAGTCTGAAATTTCCTTTATTTTGGGGCAAAAAGTGAGAAATTCCCCTTATTTTGTGGCAAAATTGCAGAAATATTTATTTTGGGGCAAAATTTAGAAATTCCCCTTATTTTGGGGTAAAATTGCAGAAATTTCTTTTATTTGGGGGCAAAAAGGCAGAAAATCCTTTTAATTTCGGGCAAAAATGCATAAATTTCCCGTATTTTGCAGCAAAATTGTAGAATTTCCCCTATTATCGGGGCAAAAATGCAGAAATTCCCTTTATTTGGGGCAAAGCAGAAGTTCTCCTTATTTTCGGAAAAAAAGGCAGAAATTCCTTGTATTTTGAAGCAAAATTGCAGAAACTCCCCTAATTTTGGGGCAAAAAGGCAGAGATTCCCTTTATTTTGGGGCAAAAATACAGAAATTCTCCTTATTTCGTGGCAAAAAGTCAGAAATTCCCCTTATTTTGGGGCAAAATTGAAGAACTTTCCCTTATTTTGGGGAATAATTGCAGAAATTTCCCTTATTTTGGGGCAAAATTTTAGAAATTTCTTTTATTTTGGTACAGAATTGCAAAAATTTTTCTTATATTGTGGCAAAAGGCTAAAATTCCACATATTTTGGTGCAAAAAGGCTGAAATTACCCTTATTTTGAGGTAAAATGCTGAAATTCCCCATATTTTGGCGCAAAAAAGCAGAAATTTCCCTCATTTTGGGACAAAAAGGCACAAATTTTCCTTATTTTCAGGCAAAATTGAAGAAATTTCATTTATTTCAGGGCAAAAAGTCAAAAATTCCTTTTATTTTGGGACAAAAAGCAGAAATTTCTTTTATTTTGGTACAAAGTTAAAGAAATTTTTCTTATTTTGGAACAAAAAGGCAGAAATTCCCCATATTTTGGGGTAAAAGGCAGAAATTCCCCTTATTTTGAGGTAAAAAGAATGAAATTCCCCTTATTTTAGGGCAAAAAGGCAAAAATTTCCTTTACTTTGTGGCAAAAAGGAAGAAATTCTTGTTAATTGGGGCAGAAAAGCAGAAATTTTCCTCATTTGAAGGCAATACGGCAGTAATTTCCCATATTTAGTGGCAAAAAGGCAGAAATTCCCCTTATTTGGAGGTAAAATGCTGAAATTCCCCTTATTTTGGGCAAAAAGGCAGAAATTCCCCTTATTTTGGGACAAAATTGCAGAAATTTCACTTATTTCAGGGCAAAAAGTCAGAAATTTGCCTTATTTTGGGGCAAAAAGCAGAAATTCCCTTAATTTTGGGGCCAAAAATAGAAATTCCCCTTATTTTTGGGTAAAATTGCAGAAATTTAAAATATTTCAGGGCAAAAAGGCAGAAATTCCACTTAATTTCAGGCAATAAGGCAGAAATTTTCTGTATTTTGGAGCAAAATCTCAGAAATTCCCCTTATATTGGTGCAAAAATGCAGAAATTCCCTTTATTTTGGTGCAATAAGGCAGAAATTCCCCGTATTTTGAAGCAAAATTGCACAAATTCCCCTAATTTTGAGGGAAAATGGAGAAATTCACATTATTTTTGGGCAAAAAGACAGAAATTCTCCTTATTACACTGCAAAAAGTCAGAAATTCCCCTTATTTTGGGGCAAAAAGCAGAAATTTCTTTTATTTTGGTACAAAGTTGAAGAAATTTTTCTTATTTTGGAACAAAAAGGCAGAAATTCTCCATATTTTAAGGCAAAAGGCAGAAATTCCCCTTATTTTGAGGTAAAAAGGCTGAAATTCCCCTTATTTTGGGGCAAAAAGGCAGAAATTCCCTATATTTTGTGGCAAAAAGGCAGAAATTCCCATTAATTGGCGCAGAAAAGCAGAAACTTTCCTTATTTGGGGGCAATAATGCAGAAATTCCCCATATTTTGTGGCAAAAAGGCAGAAATTCCTCTTATTTGGAGGTAAAATGCTGAAATTCCCCTTATTTTGGGCAAAAGGCAGAAATTCCCCTTATTTTGCAGCAAAATTGCAGAAATTTCACTTATTTTAGGGCAAAAAGTCAGAAATTTGCCTTATTTTGGGGCAAAAAGCAGAAATTCCCCTAATTTGGGGGCCAAAAACAGAAATTTCCTTTATTTTGGGGTAAAATTGCAGAAATTTCAAATATTTCAGTACAAAAAGGCAGAAATTCCACTTAATTTTAAGCAATAAGGCAGAAATTTTCCGTATTTTGGAGCAATATCTCAGAAATTCCCCTTATAATGGTGCAAAAATGCAGAAATTCCCTTTCTTTTGGTGTAATAAGGCAGAAATTCCCCGTGTTTTGAAGCAAAATTGCACAAATTCATCTAATTTTGAGGGAAAATGCAGAAATTCAAATTATTTTGGGGCAAAAAGACAGAAATTCTCCTTATTTCAGGGCAAAAAAGACAGATATTCCCTTTGTTTTTGGGTAAAATACAGAAATTCCACTTATTTAGACGCAAAAGGCAGAAGTTCCTCTTAATTTGGCACAAAAATGAAGAAATTTCCCTTTTTTATGGCAAAAAGGTATGCATTCCCCTTATTTTCGGGCAAAAAAGCAGAAATTCCTTTTATTTTGAAGCAAAATTGCAGAAATTTCCCTAATTTTGTGGCAAAAGGCAGACATTCCCTTTATTTTGGGGCAAAAATCAGAAATTCCCCTTATTTTGAGGCGAAATTCCAGAAATTTCCTTTAATTTGGGGCAAAATTGCAGAAATTTACCTCATTTTGGGGCAAAATTGCAAAAATTTCCCTTATTTGGGGCAAAATTGCAGAAATTTCCTTATTTTCAGGTAAAAAGTCTGAAATTTCCTTTATTTTGGGGCAAAAAGTGAGAAATTCCCCTTATTTTGTGGCAAAATTGCAGAAATATTTATTTTGGGGCAAAATTTAGAAATTCCCCTTATTTTGGGGTAAAATTGCAGAAATTTCTTTTATTTGGGGGCAAAAAGGCAGAAAATCCTTTTAATTTCGGGCAAAAATGCATAAATTTCCCGTATTTTGCAGCAAAATTGTAGAATTTCCCCTATTATCGGGGCAAAAATGCAGAAATTCCCTTTATTTGGGGCAAAGCAGAAGTTCTCCTTATTTTCGGAAAAAAAGGCAGAAATTCCTTGTATTTTGAAGGAAAATTGCAGAAACTCCCCTAATTTTGGGGCAAAAAGGCAGAGATTCCCTTTATTTTGGGGCAAAAATACAGAAATTCTCCTTATTTCGTGGCAAAAAGTCAGAAATTCCCCTTATTTTGGGGCAAAATTGAAGAACTTTCCCTTATTTTGGGGAATAATTGCAGAAATTTCCCTTATTTTGGGGCAAAATTTTAGAAATTTCTTTTATTTTGGTACAGAATTGCAAAAATTTTTCTTATATTGTGGCAAAAGGCTAAAATTCCACATATTTTGGTGCAAAAAGGCTGAAATTACCCTTATTTTGAGGTAAAATGCTGAAATTCCCCATATTTTGGCGCAAAAAAGCAGAAATTTCCCTCATTTTGGGACAAAAAGGCACAAATTTTCCTTATTTTTAGGCAAAATTGAAGAAATTTCATTTATTTCAGGGCAAAAAGTCAAAAATTCCTTTTATTTTGGGACAAAAAGCAGAAATTTCTTTTATTTTGGTACAAAGTTAAAGAAATTTTTCTTATTTTGGAACAAAAAGGCAGAAATTCCCCATATTTTGGGGTAAAAGGCAGAAATTCCCCTTATTTTGAGGTAAAAAGAATGAAATTCCCCTTATTTTAGGGCAAAAAGGCAAAAATTTCCTTTACTTTGTGGCAAAAAGGAAGAAATTCTTGTTAATTGGGGCAGAAAAGCAGAAATTTTCCTCATTTGAAGGCAATACGGCAGTAATTTCCCATATTTAGTGGCAAAAAGGCAGAAATTCCCCTTATTTGGAGGTAAAATGCTGAAATTCCCCTTATTTTGGGCAAAAAGGCAGAAATTCCCCTTATTTTGGGACAAAATTGCAGAAATTTCACTTATTTCAGGGCAAAAAGTCAGAAATTTGCCTTATTTTGGGGCAAAAAGCAGAAATTCCCTTAATTTTGGGGCCAAAAATAGAAATTCCCCTTATTTTTGGGTAAAATTGCAGAAATTTAAAATATTTCACGGCAAAAAGGCAGAAATTCCACTTAATTTCAGGCAATAAGGCAGAAATTTTTTGTATTTTGGAGCAAAATCTCAGAAATTCCCCTTATATTGGTGCAAAAATGCAGAAATTCCCTTTATTTTGGTGCAATAAGGCAGAAATTCCCCGTATTTTGAAGCAAAATTGCACAAATTCCCCTAATTTTGAGGGAAAATGGAGAAATTCACATTATTTTTGGGCAAAAAGACAGAAATTCTCCTTATTACACTGCAAAAAGTCAGAAATTCCCCTTATTTTGGGGCAAAAAGCAGAAATTTCTTTTATTTTGGTACAAAGTTGAAGAAATTTTTCTTATTTTGGAACAAAAAGGCAGAAATTCTCCATATTTTAAGGCAAAAGGCAGAAATTCCCCTTATTTTGAGGTAAAAAGGCTGAAATTCCCCTTATTTTGGGGCAAAAAGGCAGAAATTCCCTATATTTTGTGGCAAAAAGGCAGAAATTCCCATTAATTGGCGCAGAAAAGCAGAAACTTTCCTTATTTGGGGGCAATAATGCAGAAATTCCCCATATTTTGTGGCAAAAAGGCAGAAATTCCTCTTATTTGGAGGTAAAATGCTGAAATTCCCCTTATTTTGGGCAAAAGGCAGAAATTCCCCTTATTTTGCAGCAAAATTGCAGAAATTTCACTTATTTTAGGGCAAAAAGTCAGAAATTTGCCTTATTTTGGGGCAAAAAGCAGAAATTCCCCTAATTTGGGGGCCAAAAACAGAAATTTCCTTTATTTTGGGGTAAAATTGCAGAAATTTCAAATATTTCAGTACAAAAAGGCAGAAATTCCACTTAATTTTAAGCAATAAGGCAGAAATTTTCCGTATTTTGGAGCAATATCTCAGAAATTCCCCTTATATTGGTGCAAAAATGCAGAAATTCCCTTTCTTTTGGTGTAATAAGGCAGAAATTCCCCGTGTTTTGAAGCAAAATTGCACAAATTCATCTAATTTTGAGGGAAAATGCAAAAATTCAAATTATTTTGGGGCAAAAAGACAGAAATTCTCTTTATTTCAGGGCAAAACGTCAGAAATTCCCCTTATTTTGTGGCAAAATTGCAGAAATATCCCTTATTTTGTTGCAAAATTGCAGAAATTTTTTTATTTTGGGCAAAATGCAGAAATTTCACTTATATCAGGGAAAGAAGGTAGGAATTTCTTTTATTTTGGGGCAAAAGGGTAGAAATTTCTTTTATTTTGGTACAAAATTGCAGAAATTTTCTTTATTTTGGGGTTAAAATGCAGAAATTCCCCTGATTTTGTGGCAAAAACGCAGACATTTCCCTTATTTTAGGGCAAAATTGCAGAAATTGCACTTATTTCAAGGCAAATTTCAAAAATTCCTTTTATTTTGGGGCAAAAAGACAGAAAATCCGTTTATTTTTGGGTAAAAAGGCAGAAATTTCACTTATTTTGAGGTAAAAAGGCAGAAATTACTTTTATTTTGGGGCTAAAATGAAGAAATTTCCTTTTTTGGTGGCAAAATTGCAGAAATTTTTCTTATTTTGGGCAAAATTGCAGAAATTTCACTTATTTCAGGGAAAGAAGGCAGGAATTTCTCTTATTTTGGGGCAAAAAGGCAGAAATTTCTTTTTTTTTGGTACAAAATTGCAGAAATTTTCTTTATTTTAGGGCAAAAATGCAGAAATTCCCCTTATTTTGTGGCAAAAAGGCAGAAATTTCCTTATTTTGGGGCAAAATTGCAGAAATTTCACTTATTTCAAGGCAAAATTCAAAAATTCCTTTTTTTTTTAGGGCAAAAAGACAGAAATTCCGTTTATTTTTGGGTAAAAAGGCAGAAATTTCACTTATTTTGAGGTAAAAAAACAGAAATTACTCTTATTTTGCGGCTAAAATGAAGAAATTTCTCTTTTTTGTGGCAAAATTGCAGAAATTTTTCTTATTTTGGGCAAAATTGCAGAATTTCCACTTATTTCAGGGAAAGAAGGCAGAAATTTCTCTTATTTTGGGGCAAAAAGGCAGAAATTTCTTTTATTTTGCTACAAAATTGCAGAAATTTTCTTAATTTTGGGGCAAAAATGCAGAAATTCCTTTTATTTTGTGGCAAAAAGGCAGAAATTTCCCTTATTTTGGGGCAAAATTGCAGAAATTCCCTTTATTTTGGTGCAATAAGGCAGAAATTCCCCATATTTTGAAGCAAAATTGCACAAATTCCCCTAATTTTGAGGGAAAATGCAGAAATCCCATTATTTTGGTGCAGAAAGACAGAAATTCTCCTTATTTCACGGCAAAAAGTAAGAAATTCCCCTTATTTTGGAGCAAAATTGCAGAAATTTCCCTTATTTTGTGGCAAAATTGCAGAAATTTTTCTTATTTTGGGCAAAATTGCAGAAATTTCACTTATTTCAGGCAAAGAAGGCAGGAATTTCTCTTATTTTGGAACAAAAAGGAAGAAATTTCTTTTATTTTGGTACAAAATTGCAGAAATTTTCTTTATATTGAGGCAAAAATGCAGAAATTCCCCATTTTTGGGGGCAAAAAGACAGAGATTCCCCTTATTATGAGGTAAAAAGGCTGAAATTCTTTTTATTTTGGGGCAAAAAGACAGAAATTCCTCTTACTTTGTGCCAAAAAGGCAGAAATTGCCCATATTTTGGGGCAAAATTGCAGAAATTTCCCTTATTTTTGGGCAAAATTTTAGAAATTTCTTTTATTTTGGTACAGAATTGCAGAATTTTTTTTATTTTGTGGAAAAAATGCAGAAATTCCACATATTTTGGTGCAAAAAGGCTGAAATTCCCCTTATTTTGAGGTAAAATGCTGAAATTCCCCATATTTTGGGGCAAAAAGGCAGAAATTCCCTACATTTTGGGGCAAAAAGGCACAAATTTCCCTTATTTTCGGGCAAAATTGCAGAAATTTCATTTATTTCATGGCAAAAAGTCAGAAATTCTTTTTATTTTGGGGCAAAAACCAGAAATTTCTTTTATTTTGGTACAAAGTTGAAGAAATTTTTTTTATTTTGGAACAAAAGAGAACAATTTCCCCATATTCTGGGGTAAAAGGATGAAATTCCCCTTACTTTGAGGTAAAAAGAATGAAATACCCCTTATTTTAGGGCATAAAGGCAAAAATTTCCTTCACTTTGTGGCAAAAAGGCAGAAATTCTTGTTAATTGGGGCAGAAAACCAGAAATTTTCCTTATTTGAAGGCAATAAGGCAATAATTCCCCATATTTTTGTGGCAAAAAGGCAGAAATTCCCCTTATTTTGAGGTAAAATGCTGAAATTCCCCTTATTTTGGGCAAAAGGCAGAAATTCCCCTTATTTTGGTGCAAAATTGCAGAAATTTCACTTATTTTAGGGCAAAAAGTCAGAAATTTCCCTTATTTTGAGGCAAAACCGAAATTTCCCTAATTTTGGGGCCAAAAACAGAAATTCCCCTTATTTTGGGGTAAAACTGCAGAAATTTCAAATATTTCAGTGCAAAAAGGCAGAAATTCCACTTAATTTTAGGCAATGAGGCACAAATTTTCCGTATTTTGGAGCAAAATCTCAGAAATTCCCCTTATAATGGTGCAAAAATGCAGAAATTCCCTTTATTTTGGTGTAATAAGGCAGAAATTCCCAGTGTTTTGAAGCAAAATTGCACAAATTCACCTAATTTTGAGGGAAAATGCAGAAATTCAAATTATTTTGGGGCAAAAAGACAGAAATTCTCCTTATTTCAGGGCAAAAAAGACAGATATTCCCTTTGTTTTTGGGTAAAATACAGAAATTCCACTTATTTAGACGCAAAAGGCAGAAGTTCCTCTTAATTTGGCACAAAAATGAAGAAATTTCCCTTTTTTATGGCAAAAAGGTATGCATTCCCCTTATTTTCGGGCAAAAAAGCAGAAATTCCTTTTATTTTGAAGCAAAATTGCAGAAATTTCCCTAATTTTGTGGCAAAAGGCAGACATTCCCTTTATTTTGGGGCAAAAATCAGAAATTCCCCTTATTTTGAGGCGAAATTCCAGAAATTTCCTTTAATTTGGGGCAAAATTGCAGAAATTTACCTCATTTTGGGGCAAAATTGCAAAAATTTCCCTTATTTGGGGCAAAATTGCAGAAATTTCCTTATTTTCAGGTAAAAAGTCTGAAATTTCCTTTATTTTGGGGCAAAAAGTGAGAAATTCCCCTTATTTTGTGGCAAAATTGCAGAAATATTTATTTTGGGGCAAAATTTAGAAATTCCCCTTATTTTGGGGTAAAATTGCAGAAATTTCTTTTATTTGGGGGCAAAAAGGCAGAAAATCCTTTTAATTTCGGGCAAAAATGCATAAATTTCCCGTATTTTGCAGCAAAATTGTAGAATTTCCCCTATTATCGGGGCAAAAATGCAGAAATTCCCTTTATTTGGGGCAAAGCAGAAGTTCTCCTTATTTTCGGAAAAAAAGGCAGAAATTCCTTGTATTTTGAAGCAAAATTGCAGAAACTCCCCTAATTTTGGGGCAAAAAGGCAGAGATTCCCTTTATTTTGGGGCAAAAATACAGAAATTCTCCTTATTTCGTGGCAAAAAGTCAGAAATTCCCCTTATTTTGGGGCAAAATTGAAGAACTTTCCCTTATTTTGGGGAATAATTGCAGAAATTTCCCTTATTTTGGGGCAAAGTTTTAGAAATTTCTTTTATTTTGGTACAGAATTGCAAAAATTTTTCTTATATTGTGGCAAAAGGCTAAAATTCCACATATTTTGGTGCAAAAAGGCTGAAATTACCCTTATTTTGAGGTAAAATGCTGAAATTCCCCATATTTTGGCGCAAAAAAGCAGAAATTTCCCTCATTTTGGGACAAAAAGGCACAAATTTTCCTTATTTTCAGGCAAAATTGAAGAAATTTCATTTATTTCAGGGCAAAAAGTCAAAAATTCCTTTTATTTTGGGACAAAAAGCAGAAATTTCTTTTATTTTGGTACAAAGTTAAAGAAATTTTTCTTATTTTGGAACAAAAAGGCAGAAATTCCCCATATTTTGGGGTAAAAGGCAGAAATTCCCCTTATTTTGAGGTAAAAAGAATGAAATTCCCCTTATTTTAGGGCAAAAAGGCAAAAATTTCCTTTATTTTGTGGCAAAAAGGAAGAAATTCTTGTTAATTGGGGCAGAAAAGCAGAAATTTTCCTCATTTGAAGGCAATACGGCAGTAATTTCCCATATTTAGTGGCAAAAAGGCAGAAATTCCCCTTATTTGGAGGTAAAATGCTGAAATTCCCCTTATTTTGGGCAAAAAGGCAGAAATTCCCCTTATTTTGGGACAAAATTGCAGAAATTTCACTTATTTCAGGGCAAAAAGTCAGAAATTTGCCTTATTTTGGGGCAAAAAGCAGAAATTCCCTTAATTTTGGGGCCAAAAATAGAAATTCCCCTTATTTTTGGGTAAAATTGCAGAAATTTAAAATATTTCAGGGCAAAAAGGCAGAAATTCCACTTAATTTCAGGCAATAAGGCAGAAATTTTCTGTATTTTGGAGCAAAATCTCAGAAATTCCCCTTATATTGGTGCAAAAATGCAGAAATTCCCTTTATTTTGGTGCAATAAGGCAGAAATTCCCCGTATTTTGAAGCAAAATTGCACAAATTCCCCTAATTTTGAGGGAAAATGGAGAAATTCACATTATTCTTGGGCAAAAAGACAGAAATTCTCCTTATTACACTGCAAAAAGTCAGAAATTCCCCTTATTTTGGGGCAAAAAGCAGAAATTTCTTTTATTTTGGTACAAAGTTGAAGAAATTTTTCTTATTTTGGAACAAAAAGGCAGAAATTCTCCATATTTTAAGGCAAAAGGCAGAAATTCCCCTTATTTTGAGGTAAAAAGGCTGAAATTCCCCTTATTTTGGGGCAAAAAGGCAGAAATTCCCTATATTTTGTGGCAAAAAGGCAGAAATTCCCATTAATTGGCGCAGAAAAGCAGAAACTTTCCTTATTTGGGGGCAATAATGCAGAAATTCCCCATATTTTGTGGCAAAAAGGCAGAAATTCCTCTTATTTGGAGGTAAAATGCTGAAATTCCCCTTATTTTGGGCAAAAGGCAGAAATTCCCCTTATTTTGCAGCAAAATTGCAGAAATTTCACTTATTTTAGGGCAAAAAGTCAGAAATTTGCCTTATTTTGGGGCAAAAAGCAGAAATTCCCCTAATTTGGGGGCCAAAAACAGAAATTTCCTTTATTTTGGGGTAAAATTGCAGAAATTTCAAATATTTCAGTACAAAAAGGCAGAAATTCCACTTAATTTTAAGCAATAAGGCAGAAATTTTCCGTATTTTGGAGCAATATCTCAGAAATTCCCCTTATATTGGTGCAAAAATGCAGAAATTCCCTTTCTTTTGGTGTAATAAGGCAGAAATTCCCCGTGTTTTGAAGCAAAATTGCACAAATTCATCTAATTTTGAGGGAAAATGCAAAAATTCAAATTATTTTGGGGCAAAAAGACAGAAATTCTCTTTATTTCAGGGCAAAACGTCAGAAATTCCCCTTATTTTGTGGCAAAATTGCAGAAATATCCCTTATTTTGTTGCAAAATTGCAGAAATTTTTTTATTTTGGGCAAAATGCAGAAATTTCACTTATATCAGGGAAAGAAGGTAGGAATTTCTTTTATTTTGGGGCAAAAGGGTAGAAATTTCTTTTATTTTGGTACAAAATTGCAGAAATTTTCTTTATTTTGGGGTTAAAATGCAGAAATTCCCCTGATTTTGTGGCAAAAACGCAGACATTTCCCTTATTTTAGGGCAAAATTGCAGAAATTGCACTTATTTCAAGGCAAATTTCAAAAATTCCTTTTATTTTGGGGCAAAAAGACAGAAAATCCGTTTATTTTTGGGTAAAAAGGCAGAAATTTCACTTATTTTGAGGTAAAAAGGCAGAAATTACTTTTATTTTGGGGCTAAAATGAAGAAATTTCCTTTTTTGGTGGCAAAATTGCAGAAATTTTTCTTATTTTGGGCAAAATTGCAGAAATTTCACTTATTTCAGGGAAAGAAGGCAGGAATTTCTCTTATTTTGGGGCAAAAAGGCAGAAATTTCTCTTATTTTGGGGCAAAAAGGCAGAAATTTTCTTTATTTTAGGGCAAAAATGCAGAAATTCCCCTTATTTTGTGGCAAAAAGGCAGAAATTTCCTTATTTTGGGGCAAAATTGCAGAAATTTCACTTATTTCAAGGCAAAATTCAAAAATTCCTTTTTTTTTAGGGCAAAAAGACAGAAATTCCGTTTATTTTTGGGTAAAAAGGCAGAAATTTCACTTATTTTGAGGTAAAAAAACAGAAATTACTCTTATTTTGCGGCTAAAATGAAGAAATTTCTCTTTTTTGTGGCAAAATTGCAGAAATTTTTCTTATTTTGGGCAAAATTGCAGAATTTCCACTTATTTCAGGGAAAGAAGGCAGAAATTTCTCTTATTTTGGGGCAAAAAGGCAGAAATTTCTTTTATTTTGCTACAAAATTGCAGAAATTTTCTTAATTTTGGGGCAAAAATGCAGAAATTCCTTTTATTTTGTGGCAAAAAGGCAGAAATTTCCCTTATTTTGGGGCAAAATTGCAGAAATTCCCTTTATTTTGGTGCAATAAGGCAGAAATTCCCCATATTTTGAAGCAAAATTGCACAAATTCCCCTAATTTTGAGGGAAAATGCAGAAATCCCATTATTTTGGTGCAGAAAGACAGAAATTCTCCTTATTTCACGGCAAAAAGTAAGAAATTCCCCTTATTTTGGAGCAAAATTGCAGAAATTTCCCTTATTTTGTGGCAAAATTGCAGAAATTTTTCTTATTTTGGGCAAAATTGCAGAAATTTCACTTATTTCAGGCAAAGAAGGCAGGAATTTCTCTTATTTTGGAACAAAAAGGAAGAAATTTCTTTTATTTTGGTACAAAATTGCAGAAATTTTCTTTATATTGAGGCAAAAATGCAGAAATTCCCCATTTTTGGGGGCAAAAAGACAGAGATTCCCCTTATTATGAGGTAAAAAGGCTGAAATTCTTTTTATTTTGGGGCAAAAAGACAGAAATTCCTCTTACTTTGTGCCAAAAAGGCAGAAATTGCCCATATTTTGGGGAAAAATGGCAGAAATTTCCCTTATTTTTGGGCAAAATTTTAGAAATTTCTTTTATTTTGGTACAGAATTGCAGAATTTTTTTTATTTTGTGGAAAAAATGCAGAAATTCCACATATTTTGGTGCAAAAAGGCTGAAATTCCCCTTATTTTGAGGTAAAATGCTGAAATTCCCCATATTTTGGGGCAAAAAGGCAGAAATTCCCTACATTTTGGGGCAAAAAGGCACAAATTTCCCTTATTTTCGGGCAAAATTGCAGAAATTTCATTTATTTCATGGCAAAAAGTCAGAAATTCTTTTTATTTTGGGGCAAAAACCAGAAATTTCTTTTATTTTGGTACAAAGTTGAAGAAATTTTTTTTATTTTGGAACAAAAGAGAACAATTTCCCCATATTCTGGGGTAAAAGGATGAAATTCCCCTTACTTTGAGGTAAAAAGAATGAAATACCCCTTATTTTAGGGCATAAAGGCAAAAATTTCCTTCACTTTGTGGCAAAAAGGCAGAAATTCTTGTTAATTGGGGCAGAAAACCAGAAATTTTCCTTATTTGAAGGCAATAAGGCAATAATTCCCCATATTTTTGTGGCAAAAAGGCAGAAATTCCCCTTATTTTGAGGTAAAATGCTGAAATTCCCCTTATTTTGGGCAAAAGGCAGAAATTCCCCTTATTTTGGTGCAAAATTGCAGAAATTTCACTTATTTTAGGGCAAAAAGTCAGAAATTTCCCTTATTTTGAGGCAAAACCGAAATTTCCCTAATTTTGGGGCCAAAAACAGAAATTCCCCTTATTTTGGGGTAAAACTGCAGAAATTTCAAATATTTCAGTGCAAAAAGGCAGAAATTCCACTTAATTTTAGGCAATGAGGCACAAATTTTCCGTATTTTGGAGCAAAATCTCAGAAATTCCCCTTATAATGGTGCAAAAATGCAGAAATTCCCTTTATTTTGGTGTAATAAGGCAGAAATTCCCAGTGTTTTGAAGCAAAATTGCACAAATTCACCTAATTTTGAGGGAAAATGCAGAAATTCAAATTATTTTGGGGCAAAAAGACAGAAATTCTCCTTATTTCAGGGCAAAAAAGACAGATATTCCCTTTGTTTTTGGGTAAAATACAGAAATTCCACTTATTTAGACGCAAAAGGCAGAAGTTCCTCTTAATTTGGCACAAAAATGAAGAAATTTCCCTTTTTTATGGCAAAAAGGTATGCATTCCCCTTATTTTCGGGCAAAAAAGCAGAAATTCCTTTTATTTTGAAGCAAAATTGCAGAAATTTCCCTAATTTTGTGGCAAAAGGCAGACATTCCCTTTATTTTGGGGCAAAAATCAGAAATTCCCCTTATTTTGAGGCGAAATTCCAGAAATTTCCTTTAATTGGGGGCAAAATTGCAGAAATTTACCTCATTTTGGGGCAAAATTGCAAAAATTTCCCTTATTTGGGGCAAAATTGCAGAAATTTCCTTATTTTCAGGTAAAAAGTCTGAAATTTCCTTTATTTTGGGGCAAAAAGTGAGAAATTCCCCTTATTTTGTGGCAAAATTGCAGAAATATTTATTTTGGGGCAAAATTTAGAAATTCCCCTTATTTTGGGGTAAAATTGCAGAAATTTCTTTTATTTGGGGGCAAAAAGGCAGAAAATCCTTTTAATTTCGGGCAAAAATGCATAAATTTCCCGTATTTTGCAGCAAAATTGTAGAATTTCCCCTATTATCGGGGCAAAAATGCAGAAATTCCCTTTATTTGGGGCAAAGCAGAAGTTCTCCTTATTTTCGGAAAAAAAGGCAGAAATTCCTTGTATTTTGAAGCAAAATTGCAGAAACTCCCCTAATTTTGGGGCAAAAAGGCAGAGATTCCCTTTATTTTGGGGCAAAAATACAGAAATTCTCCTTATTTCGTGGCAAAAAGTCAGAAATTCCCCTTATTTTGGGGCAAAATTGAAGAACTTTCCCTTATTTTGGGGAATAATTGCAGAAATTTCCCTTATTTTGGGGCAAAATTTTAGAAATTTCTTTTATTTTGGTACAGAATTGCAAAAATTTTTCTTATATTGTGGCAAAAGGCTAAAATTCCACATATTTTGGTGCAAAAAGGCTGAAATTACCCTTATTTTGAGGTAAAATGCTGAAATTCCCCATATTTTGGCGCAAAAAAGCAGAAATTTCCCTCATTTTGGGACAAAAAGGCACAAATTTTCCTTATTTTCAGGCAAAATTGAAGAAATTTCATTTATTTCAGGGCAAAAAGTCAAAAATTCCTTTTATTTTGGGACAAAAAGCAGAAATTTCTTTTATTTTGGTACAAAGTTAAAGAAATTTTTCTTATTTTGGAACAAAAAGGCAGAAATTCCCCATATTTTGGGGTAAAAGGCAGAAATTCCCCTTATTTTGAGGTAAAAAGAATGAAATTCCCCTTATTTTAGGGCAAAAAGGCAAAAATTTCCTTTATTTTGTGGCAAAAAGGAAGAAATTCTTGTTAATTGGGGCAGAAAAGCAGAAATTTTCCTCATTTGAAGGCAATACGGCAGTAATTTCCCATATTTAGTGGCAAAAAGGCAGAAATTCCCCTTATTTGGAGGTAAAATGCTGAAATTCCCCTTATTTTGGGCAAAAAGGCAGAAATTCCCCTTATTTTGGGAAAAAATTGCAGAAATTTCACTTATTTCAGGGCAAAAAGTCAGAAATTTGCCTTATTTTGGGGCAAAAAGCAGAAATTCCCTTAATTTTGGGGCCAAAAATAGAAATTCCCATTATTTTTGGGTAAAATTGCAGAAATTTAAAATATTTCAGGGCAAAAAGGCAGAAATTCCACTTAATTTCAGGCAATAAGGCAGAAATTTTCTGTATTTTGGAGCAAAATCTCAGAAATTCCCCTTATATTGGTGCAAAAATGCAGAAATTCCCTTTATTTTGGTGCAATAAGGCAGAAATTCCCCGTATTTTGAAGCAAAATTGCACAAATTCCCCTAATTTTGAGGGAAAATGGAGAAATTCACATTATTCTTGGGCAAAAAGACAGAAATTCTCCTTATTACACTGCAAAAAGTCAGAAATTCCCCTTATTTTGGGGCAAAAAGCAGAAATTTCTTTTATTTTGGTACAAAGTTGAAGAAATTTTTCTTATTTTGGAACAAAAAGGCAGAAATTCTCCATATTTTAAGGCAAAAGGCAGAAATTCCCCTTATTTTGAGGTAAAAAGGCTGAAATTCCCCTTATTTTGGGGCAAAAAGGCAGAAATTCCCTATATTTTGTGGCAAAAAGGCAGAAATTCCCATTAATTGGCGCAGAAAAGCAGAAACTTTCCTTATTTGGGGGCAATAATGCAGAAATTCCCCATATTTTGTGGCAAAAAGGCAGAAATTCCTCTTATTTGGAGGTAAAATGCTGAAATTCCCCTTATTTTGGGCAAAAGGCAGAAATTCCCCTTATTTTGCAGCAAAATTGCAGAAATTTCACTTATTTTAGGGCAAAAAGTCAGAAATTTGCCTTATTTTGGGGCAAAAAGCAGAAATTCCCCTAATTTGGGGGCCAAAAACAGAAATTTCCTTTATTTTGGGGTAAAATTGCAGAAATTTCAAATATTTCAGTACAAAAAGGCAGAAATTCCACTTAATTTTAAGCAATAAGGCAGAAATTTTCCGTATTTTGGAGCAATATCTCAGAAATTCCCCTTATATTGGTGCAAAAATGCAGAAATTCCCTTTCTTTTGGTGTAATAAGGCAGAAATTCCCCGTGTTTTGAAGCAAAATTGCACAAATTCATCTAATTTTGAGGGAAAATGCAAAAATTCAAATTATTTTGGGGCAAAAAGACAGAAATTCTCTTTATTTCAGGGCAAAACGTCAGAAATTCCCCTTATTTTGTGGCAAAATTGCAGAAATATCCCTTATTTTGTTGCAAAATTGCAGAAATTTTTTTATTTTGGGCAAAATGCAGAAATTTCACTTATATCAGGGAAAGAAGGTAGGAATTTCTTTTATTTTGGGGCAAAAGGGTAGAAATTTCTTTTATTTTGGTACAAAATTGCAGAAATTTTCTTTATTTTGGGGTTAAAATGCAGAAATTCCCCTGATTTTGTGGCAAAAACGCAGACATTTCCCTTATTTTAGGGCAAAATTGCAGAAATTGCACTTATTTCAAGGCAAATTTCAAAAATTCCTTTTATTTTGGGGCAAAAAGACAGAAAATCCGTTTATTTTTGGGTAAAAAGGCAGAAATTTCACTTATTTTGAGGTAAAAAGGCAGAAATTACTTTTATTTTGGGGCTAAAATGAAGAAATTTCCTTTTTTGGTGGCAAATTTGCAGAAATTTTTCTTATTTTGGGCAAAATTGCAGAAATTTCACTTATTTCAGGGAAAGAAGGCAGGAATTTCTCTTATTTTGGGGCAAAAAGGCAGAAATTTCTTTTTTTTGGTACAAAATTGCAGAAATTTTCTTTATTTTAGGGCAAAAATGCAGAAATTCCCCTTATTTTGTGGCAAAAAGGCAGAAATTTCCTTATTTTGGGGCAAAATTGCAGAAATTTCACTTATTTCAAGGCAAAATTCAAAAATTCCTTTTTTTTAGGGCAAAAAGACAGAAATTCCGTTTATTTTTGGGTAAAAAGGCAGAAATTTCACTTATTTTGAGGTAAAAAAACAGAAATTACTCTTATTTTGCGGCTAAAATGAAGAAATTTCTCTTTTTTGTGGCAAAATTGCAGAAATTTTTCTTATTTTGGGCAAAATTGCAGAATTTCCACTTATTTCAGGGAAAGAAGGCAGAAATTTCTCTTATTTTGGGGCAAAAAGGCAGAAATTTCTTTTATTTTGCTACAAAATTGCAGAAATTTTCTTAATTTTGGGGCAAAAATGCAGAAATTCCTTTTATTTTGTGGCAAAAAGGCAGAAATTTCCCTTATTTTGGGGCAAAATTGCAGAAATTCCCTTTATTTTGGTGCAATAAGGCAGAAATTCCCCATATTTTGAAGCAAAATTGCACAAATTCCCCTAATTTTGAGGGAAAATGCAGAAATCCCATTATTTTGGTGCAGAAAGACAGAAATTCTCCTTATTTCACGGCAAAAAGTAAGAAATTCCCCTTATTTTGGAGCAAAATTGCAGAAATTTCCCTTATTTTGTGGCAAAATTGCAGAAATTTTTCTTATTTTGGGCAAAATTGCAGAAATTTCACTTATTTCAGGCAAAGAAGGCAGGAATTTCTCTTATTTTGGAACAAAAAGGAAGAAATTTCTTTTATTTTGGTACAAAATTGCAGAAATTTTCTTTATATTGAGGCAAAAATGCAGAAATTCCCCATTTTTGGGGGCAAAAAGACAGAGATTCCCCTTATTATGAGGTAAAAAGGCTGAAATTCTTTTTATTTTGGGGCAAAAAGACAGAAATTCCTCTTACTTTGTGCCAAAAAGGCAGAAATTGCCCATATTTTGGGGCAAAATTGCAGAAATTTCCCTTATTTTTGGGCAAAATTTTAGAAATTTCTTTTATTTTGGTACAGAATTGCAGAATTTTTTTTATTTTGTGGAAAAAATGCAGAAATTCCACATATTTTGGTGCAAAAAGGCTGAAATTCCCCTTATTTTGAGGTAAAATGCTGAAATTCCCCATATTTTGGGGCAAAAAGGCAGAAATTCCCTACATTTTGGGGCAAAAAGGCACAAATTTCCCTTATTTTCGGGCAAAATTGCAGAAATTTCATTTATTTCAGGGAAAAAAGTCAGAAATTCCTTTTATTTTGGGGCAAATAGCAGAAATTTCTTTTATTTTGGTACAAAGTTGAAGAAATTTTTTTTATTTTGGAACAAAAGAGAACAATTTCCCCATATTCTGGGGTAAAAGGATGAAATTCCCCTTACTTTGAGGTAAAAAGAATGAAATACCCCTTATTTTAGGGCATAAAGGCAAAAATTTCCTTCACTTTGTGGCAAAAAGGCAGAAATTCTTGTTAATTGGGGCAGAAAACCAGAAATTTTCCTTATTTGAAGGCAATAAGGCAATAATTCCCCATATTTTTGTGGCAAAAAGGCAGAAATTCCCCTTATTTTGAGGTAAAATGCTGAAATTCCCCTTATTTTGGGCAAAAGGCAGAAATTCCCCTTATTTTGGTGCAAAATTGCAGAAATTTCACTTATTTTAGGGCAAAAAGTCAGAAATTTCCCTTATTTTGAGGCAAAACCGAAATTTCCCTAATTTTGGGGCCAAAAACAGAAATTCCCCTTATTTTGGGGTAAAACTGCAGAAATTTCAAATATTTCAGTGCAAAAAGGCAGAAATTCCACTTAATTTTAGGCAATGAGGCACAAATTTTCCGTATTTTGGAGCAAAATCTCAGAAATTCCCCTTATAATGGTGCAAAAATGCAGAAATTCCCTTTATTTTGGTGTAATAAGGCAGAAATTCCCAGTGTTTTGAAGCAAAATTGCACAAATTCACCTAATTTTGAGGGAAAATGCAGAAATTCAAATTATTTTGGGGCAAAAAGACAGAAATTCTCCTTATTTCAGGGCAAAAAAGACAGATATTCCCTTTGTTTTTGGGTAAAATACAGAAATTCCACTTATTTAGACGCAAAAGGCAGAAGTTCCTCTTAATTTGGCACAAAAATGAAGAAATTTCCCTTTTTTATGGCAAAAAGGTATGCATTCCCCTTATTTTCGGGCAAAAAAGCAGAAATTCCTTTTATTTTGAAGCAAAATTGCAGAAATTTCCCTAATTTTGTGGCAAAAAGCAGACATTCCCTTTATTTTGGGGCAAAAATCAGAAATTCCCCTTATTTTGAGGCGAAATTCCAGAAATTTCCTTTAATTTGGGGCAAAATTGCAGAAATTTACCTCATTTTGGGACAAAATTGCAAAAATTTCCCTTATTTGGGGCAAAATTGCAGAAATTTCCTTATTTTCAGGTAAAAAGTCTGAAATTTCCTTTATTTTGGGGCAAAAAGTGAGAAATTCCCCTTATTTTGTGGCAAAATTGCAGAAATATTTATTTTGGGGCAAAATTTAGAAATTCCCCTTATTTTGGGGTAAAATTGCAGAAATTTCTTTTATTTGGGGGCAAAAAGGCAGAAAATCCTTTTAATTTCGGGCAAAAATGCATAAATTTCCCGTATTTTGCAGCAAAATTGTAGAATTTCCCCTATTATCGGGGCAAAAATGCAGAAATTCCCTTTATTTGGGGCAAAGCAGAAGTTCTCCTTATTTTCGGAAAAAAAGGCAGAAATTCCTTGTATTTTGAAGCAAAATTGCAGAAACTCCCCTAATTTTGGGGCAAAAAGGCAGAGATTCCCTTTATTTTGGGGCAAAAATACAGAAATTCTCCTTATTTCGTGGCAAAAAGTCAGAAATTCCCCTTATTTTGGGGCAAAATTGAAGAACTTTCCCTTATTTTGGGGAATAATTGCAGAAATTTCCCTTATTTTGGGGCAAAGTTTTAGAAATTTCTTTTATTTTGGTACAGAATTGCAAAAATTTTTCTTATATTGTGGCAAAAGGCTAAAATTCCACATATTTTGGTGCAAAAAGGCTGAAATTACCCTTATTTTGAGGTAAAATGCTGAAATTCCCCATATTTTGGCGCAAAAAAGCAGAAATTTCCCTCATTTTGGGACAAAAAGGCACAAATTTTCCTTATTTTCAGGCAAAATTGAAGAAATTTCATTTATTTCAGGGCAAAAAGTCAAAAATTCCTTTTATTTTGGGACAAAAAGCAGAAATTTCTTTTATTTTGGTACAAAGTTAAAGAAATTTTTCTTATTTTGGAACAAAAAGGCAGAAATTCCCCATATTTTGGGGTAAAAGGCAGAAATTCCCCTTATTTTGAGGTAAAAAGAATGAAATTCCCCTTATTTTAGGGCAAAAAGGCAAAAATTTCCTTTACTTTGTGGCAAAAAGGAAGAAATTCTTGTTAATTGGGGCAGAAAAGCAGAAATTTTCCTCATTTGAAGGCAATACGGCAGTAATTTCCCATATTTAGTGGCAAAAAGGCAGAAATTCCCCTTATTTGGAGGTAAAATGCTGAAATTCCCCTTATTTTGGGCAAAAAGGCAGAAATTCCCCTTATTTTGGGACAAAATTGCAGAAATTTCACTTATTTCAGGGCAAAAAGTCAGAAATTTGCCTTATTTTGGGGCAAAAAGCAGAAATTCCCTTTTTTGGGGCCAAAAATAGAAATTCCCCTTATTTTTGGGTAAAATTGCAGAAATTTAAAATATTTCAGGGCAAAAAGGCAGAAATTCCACTTAATTTCAGGCAATAAGGCAGAAATTTTCTGTATTTTGGAGCAAAATCTCAGAAATTCCCCTTATATTGGTGCAAAAATGCAGAAATTCCCTTTATTTTGGTGCAATAAGGCAGAAATTCCCCGTATTTTGAAGCAAAATTGCACAAATTCCCCTAATTTTGAGGGAAAATGGAGAAATTCACATTATTCTTGGGCAAAAAGACAGAAATTCTCCTTATTACACTGCAAAAAGTCAGAAATTCCCCTTATTTTGGGGCAAAAAGCAGAAATTTCTTTTATTTTGGTACAAAGTTGAAGAAATTTTTCTTATTTTGGAACAAAAAGGCAGAAATTCTCCATATTTTAAGGCAAAAGGCAGAAATTCCCCTTATTTTGAGGTAAAAAGGCTGAAATTCCCCTTATTTTGGGGCAAAAAGGCAGAAATTCCCTATATTTTGTGGCAAAAAGGCAGAAATTCCCATTAATTGGCGCAGAAAAGCAGAAACTTTCCTTATTTGGGGGCAATAATGCAGAAATTCCCCATATTTTGTGGCAAAAAGGCAGAAATTCCTCTTATTTGGAGGTAAAATGCTGAAATTCCCCTTATTTTGGGCAAAAGGCAGAAATTCCCCTTATTTTGCAGCAAAATTGCAGAAATTTCACTTATTTTAGGGCAAAAAGTCAGAAATTTGCCTTATTTTGGGGCAAAAAGCAGAAATTCCCCTAATTTGGGGGCCAAAAACAGAAATTTCCTTTATTTTGGGGTAAAATTGCAGAAATTTCAAATATTTCAGTACAAAAAGGCAGAAATTCCACTTAATTTTAAGCAATAAGGCAGAAATTTTCCGTATTTTGGAGCAATATCTCAGAAATTCCCCTTATAATGGTGCAAAAATGCAGAAATTCCCTTTCTTTTGGTGTAATAAAGCAGAAATTCCCCGTGTTTTGAAGCAAAATTGCACAAATTCATCTAATTTTGAGGGAAAATGCAGAAATTCAAATTATTTTGGGGCAAAAAGACAGAAATTCTCCTTATTTCAGGGCAAAAAAGACAGATATTCCCTTTGTTTTTGGGTAAAATACAGAAATTCCACTTATTTAGACGCAAAAGGCAGAAGTTCCTCTTAATTTGGCACAAAAATGAAGAAATTTCCCTTTTTTATGGCAAAAAGGTATGCATTCCCCTTATTTTCGGGCAAAAAAGCAGAAATTCCTTTTATTTTGAAGCAAAATTGCAGAAATTTCCCTAATTTTGTGGCAAAAGGCAGACATTCCCTTTATTTTGGGGCAAAAATCAGAAATTCCCCTTATTTTGAGGCGAAATTCCAGAAATTTCCTTTAATTTGGGGCAAAATTGCAGAAATTTACCTCATTTTGGGGCAAAATTGCAAAAATTTCCCTTATTTGGGGCAAAATTGCAGAAATTTCCTTATTTTCAGGTAAAAAGTCTGAAATTTCCTTTATTTTGGGGCAAAAAGTGAGAAATTCCCCTTATTTTGTGGCAAAATTGCAGAAATATTTATTTTGGGGCAAAATTTAGAAATTCCCCTTATTTTGGGGTAAAATTGCAGAAATTTCTTTTATTTGGGGGCAAAAAGGCAGAAAATCCTTTTAATTTCGGGCAAAAATGCATAAATTTCCCGTATTTTGCAGCAAAATTGTAGAATTTCCCCTATTATCGGGGCAAAAATGCAGAAATTCCCTTTATTTGGGGCAAAGCAGAAGTTCTCCTTATTTTCGGAAAAAAAGGCAGAAATTCCTTGTATTTTGAAGCAAAATTGCAGAAACTCCCCTAATTTTGGGGCAAAAAGGCAGAGATTCCCTTTATTTTGGGGCAAAAATACAGAAATTCTCCTTATTTCGTGGCAAAAAGTCAGAAATTCCTCTTATTTTGGGGCAAAATTGAAGAACTTTCCCTTATTTTGGGGAATAATTGCAGAAATTTCCCTTATTTTGGGGCAAAATTTTAGAAATTTCTTTTATTTTGGTACAGAATTGCAAAAATTTTTCTTATATTGTGGCAAAAGGCTAAAATTCCACATATTTTGGTGCAAAAAGGCTGAAATTACCCTTATTTTGAGGTAAAATGCTGAAATTCCCCATATTTTGGCGCAAAAAAGCAGAAATTTCCCTCATTTTGGGACAAAAAGGCACAAATTTTCCTTATTTTCAGGCAAAATTGAAGAAATTTCATTTATTTCAGGGCAAAAAGTCAAAAATTCCTTTTATTTTGGGACAAAAAGCAGAAATTTCTTTTATTTTGGTACAAAGTTAAAGAAATTTTTCTTATTTTGGAACAAAAAGGCAGAAATTCCCCATATTTTGGGGTAAAAGGCAGAAATTCCCCTTATTTTGAGGTAAAAAGAATGAAATTCCCCTTATTTTAGGGCAAAAAGGCAAAAATTTCCTTTACTTTGTGGCAAAAAGGAAGAAATTCTTGTTAATTGGGGGCAGAAAAGCAGAAATTTTCCTCATTTGAAGGCAATACGGCAGTAATTTCCCATATTTAGTGGCAAAAAGGCAGAAATTCCCCTTATTTGGAGGTAAAATGCTGAAATTCCCCTTATTTTGGGGCAAAATTGCAGAAATATCCCTTATTTTGTTGCAAAATTGCAGAAATTTTTTTATTTTGGGCAAAATGCAGAAATTTCACTTATATCAGGGAAAGAAGGTAGGAATTTCTTTTATTTTGGGGCAAAAGGGTAGAAATTTCTTTTATTTTGGTACAAAATTGCAGAAATTTTCTTTATTTTGGGGTTAAAATGCAGAAATTCCCCTGATTTTGTGGCAAAAACGCAGACATTTCCCTTATTTTAGGGCAAAATTGCAGAAATTGCACTTATTTCAAGGCAAATTTCAAAAATTCCTTTTATTTTGGGGCAAAAAGACAGAAATTTTGTTTATTTTTGGGTAAAAGGCAGAAATTTCACTTATTTTGAGGTAAAAAGGCAGAAATTACTCTTTTTTTTGGGGCTAAAATGAAGAAATTTCTCTTTTTTGTGGCAAAATTGAAGAAATTTTTCTTATTTTGGGCAAAATTGCAGAAATTTCACTTATTTCAGGGAAAGAAGGCAGGAATTTCTCTTATTTTGGGGCAAAAAGGCAGAAATTTCTTTTATTTTGGTACAAAATTGCAGAAATTTTTTTTATTTTGGGGCAAAAATGCAGAAATTCCCCTTATTTTGTGGCAAAAAAACAGAAATTTCCCTTATTTTGGGGCAAAATTGCAGAAATTTCACTTATTTCAAGGCAAAATTCAAAAATTTCTTTTATTTTGGGGCAAAAAGACAGAAATTCCATTTATTTTCGGTAAAAAGGCAGAAATTTCACTTATTTTGAGGTAAAAAGTCAGAATTACTCTTATTTTGGAGCTAAAATGAAGAAATTTCTCTTTTTTGTGGCAAAAGGTATACATTCCCCTTATTTTTAGGCAAAAAAGCAGAAATTCCCCGTATTTTGAAGCAAAATTGCAGAAATTCCCCTAATTGTGAGGCAAAACGGCTGAAATTCCCTATATGTTGGGGCAAAAAGACAGAAATTCTCCTTATTTTGTGGCAAAACTCAGACATTCCCCTTATTTTGAGGTAAAAAGGCTGAAATTCCTCTTTTTTGGGGGCAAAAAAGAAGAATTTTTCCTTATTTTGGGGCAAAATTGCCGAAATTTCACTTATTTCCGGGTAATAAGCCAGAAATTCCACTTATTTTGGGGCAAAAAAGACAGAAATTCCCTTTGTTTTTGGGTAAAAAAGACAGAAATTCCACTTATTCAGACGCAAAAGGCAGAAGTTCCACTTAATTTGGCGCAAAAATGAAGAAATTTCCCTTTTTTATGGCAAAAAGGTATGCATTCCCCTTATTTTCGGGCAAAAAGGCAGAAATTCCTCTTATTTTGAAGCAAAATTGCAGAAATTCCCCTAATTTTGGGGCAAAAGGCAGACATTTCCTTTATTTTTGGGCAAAAATCAGAAATTCCCCTTATTTTGAGGCGAAATTCCAGAAATTTCCTTTAATGTGGGGCAAAATTGCAGAAATTTACCTCATTTTGGGGCAAAATTGCAGAAATTTCCCTTATTTGGGGCAAAATTGCAGAAATTTCACTTATTTTCAGGTAAAAAGGCTGAAATTTCCTTTATTTTGGGCAAAAAGTGAGAAATTCCCCTTATTTTGGGGCAAAATTGCAGAAATATTTCTTATTTTGGGGCAAAAAGGCAGAAATTCCCCTTTATTTTGGGGTAAAATTTCAATAATTTTTCTTATTTGGAGGCAAAAAGGCAGAAAATCATTTTAATTTCGGGCAAAAATGCACAAATTCCCCGTATTTTGCAGCAAAATTGCAGAAATTCCGCTAATATTGGTGCAAAAATGCAGAAATTCCCTTTATTTGGGGCAAACGCAGAAGTTCCCCTTATTTTCGGGAAAAAAGGCAGAAATTCCTTGTATTTTGAAGCAAAATTGAAGAAACTCCCCTAATTTTGGGGCAAAAAGGCAGAAATTCCCTTTATTTTGGGGCAAAAATACAGAAATCTCCTTATTTCGCGGCAAAAAGTCAGAAATTCCCCTTATTTTGAGGCAAAATTGCAGAAATTTTTCTTATTTTGGGGCATAATTTTAGAAATTTCTTTTATTTTGGTACAAAATTGCAGAAATTTTTTTTATATTGTGGCAAAAAGGCTAAAATTCCCCATATTTTGGTGCAAAAAGGCTGAAATTCTTCTTATTTTGAGGTAAAATGCTGAAATTCCCCATATTTTGGCGCAAAAAGGCAGAAATTTCCCTCATTTTGGGGCAAAAAGGCACAAATTTTCCTTATTTTCGGGCAAAATTGAAGAAATTTCATTTATTTCAGGGCAAAAATTCAAAAATTCCTTTTATTTTGGGACAAAAAGCAGAAATTTCTTTTATTTTGGTACAAAGTTGAAGAAATTTTTCTTATTTTGGAACAAAAAAGCAGAAATTCCCCATATTTTGGGGTAAAAGGCAGAAATTCCCCTTATTTTGAGGTAAAAAGGATGAAATTCCCCTTATTTTAGGGCAAAAAAGCAAAAATTTCCTTTACTTTGTGGCAAAAAGGCAGAAATTCTTGTTAATTGTGGCAGAAAAGCAGAAATTTTCTTTATTTGAAGGCAATAAGGCAGTAATTCCCCATATTTAGTGGCAAAAAGGCAGAAATTCTTCTTATTTGGAGGTAAAATGCTGAAATTCCCCTTATTTTGGGCAAAAAGGCAGAAATTCCCCTTATTTAGGGACAGAATTGCAGAAATTTCATTATTTCAGGGCAAAAAGTCAGAAATTTGCCTTATTTTGGGGCAAAAATCAGAAATTCCCCTAATTTTGTGGCCAAAAATAGAAATTCGCCTTATTTTGGGGTAAAATTGCAGAAATTTCAAATATTTCAGGGCAAAAAGGCAGAAATTCCACTTAATTTCGGGCAATAAGGCAGAATTTTCTGTATTTTGGAGCAAAATCTCAGAAATTCCCCTTATATTGGTGCAAAAATGCAGAAATTCCCTTTATTTTGGTGCAATAAGGCAGAAATTCCCCGTATTTTGAAGCAAAATTGCACAAATTCCCCTAATTTTGAGGGAAAATGCAGAAATTCACAATTTTTTGGGGCAAAAAGACAGAAATTCTCCTTATTTCACGGCAAAAAGTCAGAAATTCCCCTTATTTTGGGGCAAAATTGCAAAAATTTTCCTTATTTTGTGGCAAAATTGCAGAAATTTTTCTTATTTTGGGCAAAATTGCAGAAATTTCACTTATTTCAGGGAAAGAAGGCAGGAATTTCTCTTATTTTGGGGCAAAAAGGCAGAAATTTCTTTTATTTTGGAACAAAATTGCAAAAATTTTCTTTATTTTGAGGCAAAAATGCAGAAATTCCCTATATTTTGGGGCAAAAAGGCAGTGATTCCCCTTATTATGAGGTAAAAAGGCTGAAATTTCTTTTATTTTGGGGCAAAAAGAGAGAATTTCTCCTTATTTTTTGGCAAAAAGGCAGAAATTTCACTTATTTTGGGGCAAAATTGGAGAAATTTCCCTTATTTTGGGGCAAAATTTTAGAAATTTCTTTTATTTTGGTAAAGACTTGCAGAAATTTTTTTTATTTTGTGGCAAAAAGGCAGAAATTCCCAATATTTTGGTGCAAAAAGGCTGAAATTCTCCTTATTTTGCGGTAAAATGCTGAAATTCCCCATATTTTGGGGCAAAAAGGCTGAAATTTCCCTTATTTTGAGGTAAAATGCTGAAATTCCTTATATTTTGGGGCAAAAAGGCAGAAATTCCCTACATTTTGGGGCAAAAAGGCACAAATTTCCCTTATTTTCGGGCAAAATTGCAGAAATTTCATTTATTTCAGGGCAAAAAGTCAGAAATTCCTTTTATTTTGGGGCAAAAAGCAGAAATTTCTTTTATTTTGGTACAAAGTTGAAGAAATTTTTCTTATTTTGGAACAAAAAGGAAGGAATTCCCAATATTTTGGGGCAAAAGGCAGAAATTCCTTTTATTTTGAGGTAAACAGGCTGAAATTCCCCTTATTTTGGGGCAAAAAGGCAGAAATTCCCTTTATTTTGTTGCAAAAAGGCAGAATTCCCATTAATTGGGGCAGAAAAGTAGAAACGTTCCTTATTTGGGGGCAATAATGCAGAAATTCCCCATATTTTGTGGCAAAAAGGAAGAAATTCCCCTTATTTGGAGGTAAAATGCTGAAATTCTTCTTATTTTAGCAAAAGGCAGAAATTCCCCTTATTTTGGGGCAAAATTGCAAAAATTTTACTTATTTTAGTGCAAAAAGTCAGAAATTTCCCTTATTTTGGGGCAAAAAGCAGAAATTCCCCTAATTTTGGGGCCAAAAAGAGAAATTCCCCTTATTTTGGGGTAAAATTGGAGAAATTTCAAATATTTCAGGGCAAAAAGGCAGAAATTCCACTTAATTTTAGGCAATAAGTCAGAAATTTTCCGTATTTTGGAGCAAAATTTCAGAAATTCCCCTTATAATGGTGCAAAAATGCAGAAATTCCCTTTATATTTGTGTAATAAGGCAGAAATTCCCCGTGTTTTGAAGCAAAATTGCACAAATTCATCTAATTTTGAGGGAAAATGCAGAAAATCAAATTATTCTGGGGCAAAAAGGCAGAAATTCTCCTTATTTCAGGGAATAACGTCAGAAATTCCCCTTATTTTGGAACAAAATTGCAGAAATTTCCCTTATTTTGTTGCAAAATTGCAGAAATTTTTCTTATTTTTGGCAAAATTGCAGAAATTTCACGTATTTCAGGGAGAGAAGGCAGGAATTTCTCTTATTTTAGAGCAAAAGTGCAGAAATTTCTTTTTTTTTGGTACAAAATTGCAGAAATTTTCTTTATTTTGGGGCAAAAATGCAGAAATTCTTCTTATTTTGTGGCAAAAAGGCAGAAATTTCCCTTATTTTGGGGAAAAATTGCATAAATTTCAATTATTTCAAGGAAAAATTCTAAAATTTTTTTTATTTTGAGGCAAAAAGAAAGAAATTTTGTTTATTTTTGGGTAAAAAGGCAGAAATTTCACTTATTTTGAGGTAAAAAAGGGAGAAATTTCTCTTATTTTGGGGCTAAAATGAAGAAATTTCCCTTTTTGGTGGCAAAATTGCAGAAATTTTCCTTATTTTGGGCAAAATTGCAGAAATTATACTTATTTCAGGGAAAGAAGGCAGGAATTTCTCTTACTTTGGGGCAAAAAGGCAGAAATTTCTTTTATTTTGGTACAAAATTGAAGAAATTTTCTTTATTTTGGGGCAAAAATGCAGAAATTCCTCTTATTTTGTGGGAAAAAGGCAGAAATTTCCCTTATTTTGGGGCAAAATTGCAGAAATTCCCTTTATTTTGGTGCAATAAGGCAGAAATTCCCCATATTTTGAAGCAAAATTGCACAAATTCCCCTAATTTTGAGGGAAAATGCAGAAATTCACATTATTTTGGGGCAAAAAGACAGAAATTCTCCTTATTTCACGGCAAAAAGTCAGAACTTCCGCTTATTTTGGGGCAAAATTGCAGAAATTTCCCTTATTTTGTGGCAAAATTGAAGAATTTTTTTTTATTTTGGGCAAAATTGCAGAAATTTCACTTATTTCAGGGAAAGAAGGCAGGAAATTCTCTTATTTTGGGGCAAAAAGGCAGAAATTTCTTTTATTTTGGTACAAAATTTCAGAAATTTTCTTTATTTTGAGGCAAAAATGCAAAAATTCCCCATATTTTGGGGCAAAAAGGCAGAGATTCCCCTTATTATGAGGTAAAAATGTTGAAATTCCTTTTATTTTGAGGCAAAAAGACAGAAATTCCCCTTATTTTGTGGCAAAAAGGCAGAAATTTCCCTTATTTTGGTACAGAATTGCAGAAATTTTTCTTATTTTGTGGCAAGAAGGCAGAAATTCTCCATATTTTGGTGCAAAAAGTCTGAAATTCCCCTTAGTTTGAGTTAAAATGCTGAAATTCCCCATATTTTGGGGCAAAAAGGCAGAAACTCCCTACATTTTGAGGCAAAAAGGCACAAATTTCCCTTATTTTCAGGCAAAATTGCAGAAATTTCATTTATTTCAGGGCAAAAAGTCAGAAATTACTTTTATTTTGGGGCAAAAAGCAGAAATTTCTTTTATTTTGGTACAAAGTTGAAGAAATTTTTCTTATTTTGGAACAAAAAGGCAGAAATTCCCCATATTTTGGGGCAAAAGGCAGAAATTCCCCTTATTTTGAGGTAAAAAGGCTGAAATGCCCCTTGTTTTGGGGCAAAAAGGCAGAAATTCCCTTTATTTTCTGGCAATAAAGGCAGAAATTCCCATTTATTGGTGCAGAAAAGCAGAAACTTTCCTTATTTGGGGGCAATAATGCAGAGATTCCCCATATTTTGAGGCAAAAAGTCAGAAATTCCCGTTATTTGAAGGTAAAATGCTGAAATTCCCCTTATTTTGGGCAAAAGGCAGAAATTCCCATTATTTTGGGGCAAAATTTCAGAAATTTCACTTATTTTAGGGCAAAAAGTCAGAAATTTGCCTTATTTTGGGGCAAAAAGCAGAAATTCCCCTAATTTTGGGGCCAAAAACAGAAATTCCGCTTATTTTGGGGTAAAATTGCAGAAATTTCAAATATTTCAGTGAAAAAAGGCAGAATTTCCGCTTAATTTTAGACAATAAGGCACAAATTTTCCGTATTTTGGAGCAAAATCTCAGAAATTCCTTTTATAATGGTGCAAAAATGCAGAAATTCCTTTTATTTTGGTGTAATAAGGCAGAAATTCCCCGTGTTTTGAAGCAAAATTGCACAAATTCATCTAATTTTGAGGGAAAAAGCAGAAATTCAAATTATTTTGGGGCAAAAAGACAGAAATTCTCCTTATTTCAGGGCATAACGTCAGAAATTCCCCTTATTTTGGGGCAAAATTGCAGAAATTTTTCTTATTTTGGGCAAAATTGCAGAAATTTCACTTATTTCAGGGAAAGAAGGCAGGAATTTCTCTTATTTTGAGGCAAAAAGGCAGAAATTTCTTTTATTTTGGTACAAAATTGCAGAAATTTTCTTTATTTTTAGGCAAAAATGCAGAAATTCCCCATATTTTGGGTCAAAAAGGCAGAGATTCCCCTTATTATGAGGTAAAAAGGCTGAAATTCCTTTTATTTTGGGGCAAAAAGACAGAAATTCCCCTTATTTTGTGGCAAAAAGGCAGAAATTTTTCTTATTTTGGGGCAAAATTGCAGAAATTCTCTTTATTTTGTGGCAAAATTGCAGAAAATTTTCTTATTTTGGGCAAAATTGCAGAAATTTCACTTATTTCAGGGAAAGAAGGCAGGAATTTCTCTTATTTTGGGGCAAAAAGGCAGAAATTTCTTATATTTTGGTACAAAATTGCAGAAATTTTCTATATTTTGGGACAAAAATGCAGAAATTCCCCTTATTTTGTGGCAAAATGGCAGAAATTTCCCTTATTTTGGGGCAAAATTGCAGAAATTTTCCTTATTTTGTGGCAAAATTGCAGAAATTTTTCTTATTTTGGGCAAAATTGCAGAAATTTCACTTATTTCAGGGAAAGAAGGCAGGAATTTCTCTTATTTTGGGGCAAAAAGGCAGAAATTTCTTATATTTTGGTACAAAATTGCAGAAATTTTCTATATTTTGGGACAAAAATGCAGAAATTCCTCTTATTTTGTGGCAAAAAGGCAGAAATTTCCTTTATTTTGGGCAAAATTGCAGAAATTACACTTATTTCAAGGCAAAATTCCAAAAGTCCTTTTGTTTTGGGGCAAAAAGACAGAAATTCAGTTTAGTTTTGGGTTAAAAAGCAGAAATTTCACTTAATTTGAGGTAAAAAGGCAGAAATTACTCTTATTTTGGGGCTAAAATGAAGAAATTTCCCTTTTTTGTGGCAAAAGGTATACATTCCCCTAATTTTCAGGCAAAAAAGCAGAAATTCCCAGTATTTTTAAGCAAAATTGCAGAAATTCCCCTAATTGTGAGGCAAAACGGCAGAAATTCCCTATATGTTGGGGCAAAAAGACAGAAATTCTCCTTATTTTGTGGCAAAACTCAGAAATTCCACTTATTTTGGGGCAAAATTCCAGAAATTTCCCTTATTTTAGGGCAAAAAAGCAGAAATTCCTAATATATTGTGGCAAAAATGCAGAAATTCCCCTTATTTTGAGGTAAAAAGCCTGAAATTCCTCTTATTTGGGGGCAAAAAGGAAGAATTTTTCTTTATTTTGGGGCAAAGTTGCAGAAATTTCACTTATTTCAGGGTAATAAGTCAGAAATTTTCCTTATTTTGTGGCAAAAAAAACAGAAATTTCTTTTGTTTTGGGGTAAAAAAGACAGAAATTCCACTTGTTTAGAGGCAAAAGGCAGAAGTTCCTCTTAATTTTGTGCAAAAATGAAGAAATTTTCCTTTTTTATGGCAAAAAAATATGCATTCCCCTTATTTTTGGGCAAAAAGGCAGAAATTCCCCTTATTTTGAAGCAAAATTGCAGAAATTCCCCTAATTTTGGGGTAAAAGTCAGACATTCCCTTTATTTTGGGGCAAAAATCAGAAATTCCCATTATTTTGGGGAAAAATTCCAGAAATTTCCTTTAATTTGGGGCAAAATTGCAGAAATTTACCTTATTTTGGTGCAAAATTGCAGAAATTTCTGATATTTGGGGCAAAATTGCAGAAATTTCACTTATTTTCAGGTAAAAAGGCTGAAATTTCCTTTATTTTTGGGCAAAAAGTGAGAAATTCCCCTTATTTTGGGGCAAAATTGCAGAAATATTTCTTATTTTGGGGCAAAAAGGCAGAAACTCCTTATATTTTGGGGCAAAAAGGAAGAAATTCCCCTTATTTTGGGATAAATTTGCAGAAATTTCCCTTAATTGGAAGCAAAAAGGCAGAAAATCCTTTTAATTTCGGGCAAAAAGGCAGAAATTCCCCGTATTTTGGAGCAAAATTGCAGAATTTCCCCTAATATCGGGGCAAAAATGCAGAAATTCCCTTTATTTGGGGCAAAAGCAGAAGTTCCCCTTATTTTCGGGAAAAAAGGCAGAAATTTCTTGTATTTTGAAGCAAAATTGCAGAAACTCCCCTAATTTTGGGGCAAAAAGGCAGAATTTCCCTTTATTTTGGGGCAAAAATACAGAAATTCTCCTTATTTCGCGGCAAAAAGTCAGAAATTCCCCTTATTTTGGGGCAAAATTGAAGAACTTTCCCTTATTTTGGGGCAAAATTGCAGAAATTTCCCTTATTTTGGGGCAAAATTTTAGAAATTTCGTTTATTTTGGTACATAATTGCAGAAATTTTTCTTATATTGTGGAAAAAAGGCTAAAATTTCCCATATTTTGGTGCAAAAATGCTGAAATTCCCCTTATTTTGAGGTAAAATGCTGAAATTCCCCTTATTTTGGGGCAAAAAGGCCGAAATTTCCCTCATTTTGGGGCAAAAAGGCACAAATTTTCCTTATATTCGGGCAAAATTGCAGAAATTTCATTTATTTCAGGGCAAAAAGTCAGAAATTCCATTTATTTTGGGACAAAAAACAGAAATTTCTTTTATTTTGGTACAAAGTTGAAGAAATTTTTCTTATTTTGGAACAAAAAGGCAGAAATTCATCATATTTTGGGGTAAAAGGCAGAAATTCCCCTTATTTTGAGGTAAAAATGATTAAATTCCTCTTATTTTAGGGCAAAAAGGCAAAAATTTCCTTTACTTTGTGGCAAAAAGGCAGAAATTCTTGTTAATTGGGGCAGAAAAGCAGAAATTTTCCTTATTTGAAGGCAATAAGGCAGTAATTCCCCATATTTTGTGGCAAAAAGGCAGAAATTCCCCTCATTTGGAGGTAAAATGCTGAAATTCCCCTTATTTTGGGCAAAAAGGCAGAAATTCCCCTTATTTTTGGACAAAATTGCAGAAATTTCACTTATTTCAGGGCAAAAAGTCAGAAATTTGCCTTATTTTGGGGCAAAAAGCAGAAATTCCCTTAATTTTGGGGCCAAAAATAGAAATTCCCCTTATTTTTGGGTAAAATTGCAGAAATTTCAAATATTTCAGGGCAAAAAGGCAGAAATTCCACTTAATTTCAGGCAATAAGGCAGAAATTTTCTGTATTTTGGAGCAAAATCTCAGAAATTTCCCTTATATTGGTGCAAAAATTCAGAAATTCCCTTTATTTTGGTGCAATAAGGCAGAAATTCCCCGTATTTTGAAGCAAAATTGCACTAATTCCCCTAATTTTGAGGGAAAATGGAGAAATTCACATTATTTTGGGGCAAAAAGACAGAAATTCTCCTTATTACACAGCAAAAAGTCAGAAATTCCCCTTATTTTGGGGCAAAATTGCATAAATTTCGCTTATTTTGTGGCAAAATTGCAGAAATTTTTCTTATTTTGGGCAAAATTGCAGAAATTTCACTTATTTCAGGGAAAGAAGGCAGGAATTTCTCTTATTTGGGGCAAAAAGGCAGAAATTTCTTTTATTTTGGTACAAAATTGCAAAAATTTTCTTTATTTTGAGGCAAAAATGCAGAAATTCCCCATATTTTGGGGCAAAAAGGCAGATATTCCCTTTATTATGAGGTAAAAAGGTTGAAATTCCTTTTATTTTGGGGCAAAACGACAGAAATTCCCCTTATTTTGTGGCAAAAAGGCAGAAATTTCCCTTATTTTGGAGCAAAATTGCAGAAATTTCCCTTATTTTGTGGCAAAATTGCAGAAATTTTTTTCATTTTGGGCAAAATTGCAGAAATTTCACTTATTTCAGGAAAAGAAGGCAGGAATTTCTCTTATTTTGGGGCAAAAAGGCAGAAATTTCTTATATTTTGGTACAAAATTGCAGAAATTTTCTATATTTTGGGACAAAAATGCAGAAATTCCCCTTATTTTGTGGCAAAAAGGCAGAAATTTCCCTTATTTTGGGGCAAAATTGCAGAAATTTTCTTTATTTTGTGGCAAAATTGGAGAAATTTTTCTTATTTTGGTCAAAATTGCAGAAATTTCAGTCATTTCAGGGAAAGAAGGCAGGAATTTCTCTTATTTTGGGGCAAAAAGGCAGAAATTTCTTATATTTTGGTACAAAATTGCAGAAATTTTCTATATTTTGGGACAAAAATGCAGAAATTCCCCTTATTTTGTGGCAAAAAGGCAGAAATTTCCCTTATTTTGGGGCAAAATTGCAGAAATTTTCCTTATTTTGTGGCAAAATTGCAGAAATTTTTCTTATTTTGGGCAAAATTGCTGAAATTTCACTTATTTCAGAAAAAGAAGGCAGGAATTTCTCTTACTTTGGGGCAAAAAGGAAGAAATTTCTTATATTTTGGTACAAAATTGCAGAAATTTTCTATATTTTGGGACAAAAATGCAGAAATTCCCCTTATTTTGTGGCAAAAAGGCAGAAATTTCCCTTATTTTGGGGAAAAACTGCAGAAATTTCACTTATTTCAAGGAAAAATTCAAAAAGTCCTCTTATTTTGGGGCAAAAAGACAGAAATTCAGTTTATTTTTGGGTTAAAAAGCAGAAATTTCACTTAATTTGAGGTAAAAAGGCAGAAATTACTTATTTTGGGGCTAAAATGAAGAAATTTCCCTTTTTTGTGGCAAAAGGTATACATTCCCCTTATTTTCAGGCAAAAAAGCAGAAATTCTTCGTATTTTGAAGCAAAATTGCAGAAATTCCCCTAATTGTGAGGCAAAACGGCAGAAATTCCCTATATGTTGGGGCAAAAAGACAGAAATTCTCCTTATTTTGTGGCAAAACTCAGAAATTCCACTTATTTTGGGGCAAAATTCCAGAAATTTCCCTTATTTTAGGGCAAAAAAGCAGAAATTCCTAATATATTGTGGCAAAAATGCAGAAATTCCCCTTATTTTGAGGTAAAAAGGCTGAAATTCCTCTTATTTGGGGGCAAAAAGGAAGAATTTTTCTTTATTTTGGGGCAAAGTTCCAGAAATTTCACTTATTTCAGGGTAATAAGTCAGAAATTTTCCTTATTTTGGGGCAAAAAAAACAGAAATTTCTTTTGTTTTGGGGTAAAAAAGACAGAAATTCCACTTATTTAGAGGCAAAAGGCAGAAGTTCCTCTTAATTTTGCGCAAAAATGAAGAAATTTTCCTTTTTTATGGCAAAAAAATATGCATTCCCCTTATTTTCGGGCAAAAAGGCAGAAATTCTCCTTATTTTGAAGCAAAATTGCAGAAATTCCCCTAATTTTGGGGTAAAAGTCAGACATTCCCTTTATTTTGGGGCAAAAATCAGAAATTCCCCTTATTTTGGGGAAAAATTCCAGAAATTTCCTTTAATTTGGGGCAAAATTGCAGAAATTTACCTTATTTTGGTGCAAAATTGCAGAAATTTCTGATATTTGGGGCAAAATTGCAGAAATTTCACTTATTTTCAGGTAAAAAGGCTGAAATTTCCTTTATTTTTGGGCAAAAAGTGAGAAATTCCCCTTATTTTGGGGCAAAATTGCAGAAATATTTCTTATTTTGGGGCAAAAATGCAGAAACTCCTTATATTTTGGGGCAAAAAGGAAGAAATTCCCCTTATTTTGGGATAAATTTGCAGAAATTTCCCTTATTTGGAATCAAAAAGGCAGAAAATCCTTTTAATTTCGGGCAAAAAGGCAGGAATACCCGTATTTTGGAGCAAAATTGCAGAATTTCCCCTAATATCGGGGCAAAAATGCAGAAATTCCCTTTATTTGGGGCAAAAGCAGAAGTTCCCCTTATTTTTGGGAAAAAAGGCAGAAATTCCTTGTATTTTGAAGCAAAATTGCAGAAACTCCCCTAATTTTGGGGCAAAAAGGCAGAAATTTCCTTTATTTTGGGGCAAAAATACAGAAATTCTCCTTATTTCGCGGCAAAAAGTCAGAAATTCCCCTTATTTTGGGGCAAAATTGAAGAACTTTCTCTTATTTTGGGGCAAAATTGCAGAAATTTCCCTTATTTTGGGGCAAAATTTTAGAAATTTCTTTTATTTTGGTACAGAATTGCAGAAATTTTTTTTATATTGTGGCAAAAAGGCTAAAATTCCCCATATTTTGGTGCAAAAATGCTGAAATTCCCCTTATTTTGAGGTAAAATGCTGAAATTCCCCTTATTTTGGGGCAAAAAGGCCGAAATTTCCCTCATTTTGGGGCAAAAAGGCACAAATTTTCCTTATATTCGGGCAAAATTGCAGAAATTTCATTTATTTCAGGGCAAAAAGTCAGAAATTCCATTTATTTTGGGACAAAAAACAGAAATTTCTTTTATTTTGGTACAAAGTTGAAGAAATTTTTCTAATTTTGGAACAAAAAGGCAGAAATTCATCATATTTTGTGGTAAAAGGCAGAAATTCCCCTTATTTTGAGGTAAAAAGGATTAAATTCCTCTTATTTTAGGGCAAAAAGGCAAAAATTTTTTTTACTTTGTGGCAAAAAGGCAGAAATTCTTGTTAATTGGGGCAGAAAAGCAGAAATTTTCCTTATTTGAAGGCAATAAGGCAGTAATTCCCCATATTTTGTGGCAAAAAGGCAGAAATTCCCCTCATTTGGAGGTAAAATGCTGAAATTCCCCTTATTTTGGGCAAAAAGGCAGAAATTCCCCTTATTTTTGGACAAAATTGCAGAAATTTCACTTATTTCAGGGCAAAAAGTAAGAAATTTGCCTTATTTTGGGGCAAAAAGAAAAAATTCCCCTAATTTTGGGGCCAAAAATTGAAATTCCCTTTATTTTGGGGTAAAATTGCAGAAATTTCAAATATTTCAGGGCAAAAAGGCAGAAATTCCACTTAATTTCGGGCAATAAGGCAGAAATTTTCTGTATTTTGGAGCAAAATCTCAGAAATTCCCCTTATATTGGTGCAAAAATTCAGAAATTCCCTTTATTTTGGTGCAATAAGGCAGAAATTCCCCATATTTTGAAGCAAAATTGCACTAATTCCCCTAATTTTGAGGGAAAATGCAGAAATTCACATTATTTTGGGGCAAAAAGACAGAAATTCTCCTTATTACACAGCAAAAAGTCAGAAATTCCCCTTATTTTGGGGCAAAATTGCATAAATTTCCCTTATTTTGTGACAAAATTGCAGAAATTTTTCTTATTTTGGGCAAAATTGCAGAAATTTCACTTATTTCAGGTAAAGAAGGCAGGAATTTCGCTTATTTGGGGCAAAAAGGCAGAAATTTCTTTTATTTTGGTACAAAATTGCAAAAATTTTCTTTATTTTGAGGCAAAAATGCAGAAATTCCCCATATTTTGGGGCAAAAAGGCAGATATTCCCTTTATTATGAGGTAAAAAGGGTGAAATTCCTTTTATTTTGGGGCAAAAATACAGAAATCCCCTTATTTTGTGGCATAAAAAGCAGAAATTTCCTTTATTTTCGGCAAAATAGCAGAAATTTCCCTTATTTTGCGGCAAAATTTTAGAAATTTCTTTTATTTTGGTACAGAATTGCAGAAATTTTTCTTCGTTTGTGGCAAAAAGGCAGAAATTCCCCATATTTTGGTGCAAAAAGTCTGAAATTCCCCTTATTTTGAGGTAAAATGCTGAAATTCCCCATATTTTGGGGCAAAAAGGCAGAAATTCCCTACATTTTGGGGCAAAAAGGCACAAATTTCCCTTATTTTCGGGCAAAATTGCAGAAATTTCATTTATTTCAGGGCAAAGAGTCAGAAATTCCTTTTATTTTGGGTCAAAAAGCAGAAATTTCTTTTATTTTGGTACAAAGTTGAAGAAATTTTTCTTATTTTGGAACAAAAAGGCAGAAATTCCCCATATTTTGGGGCAAAAGGCAGAAATTCCCCTTATTTTGAGGTAAAAAGGCTGAAATTCCCCTTGTTTTGGGGCAAAAAGGCAGAAATTCCCTTTATTTTCTGGCAAAAAGGCAGAAATTCCCATTAGTTGGGGCAGAAAAGCAGAAACTTTTCTTATATGGGGCAATAATGCAGAGATTCCCCATATTTTGTGGCAAAAAGGCAGAAATTCCCCTTATTTGGAGGTAAAATGCTGAAATTCCCCTTATTTGGGGCAATAGGCAGAAATTCCCCTTATTTTGGGGCAAAATTGCAGAAATTTCACTATTTTAGGGCAAAAAGTCAGAAATTTCCCTTATTTTGGGGCAAAAAGAAGAAATTCCACCAATTTGGGGGCCAAAAACAGAAATTCCCCTTATTTTGTGTAAAATTGCAGAAATTTCAAATATTTCAGTGCAAAAAGGCAGAAATTCCACTTAATTTTAGACAATAAGGCACAAATTTTCCATATTTTGGAGCAAAATCTCAGAAATTCCTCTTATAATGATGCAAAAATGCAGAAATTCCCTTTATTTTGGTGTAAAAAGGCAGAAATTCCCCGTGTTTTGAAGCAAAATTGCAAATTCATCTAATTTTGAGTGAAAATATAGAAATTCAAATTATTTTGGGGCAAAAATACAGAAATTCTCCTTATTTCAGGGCATAACTTCAGAAATTCCCCTTATTTTGGGGCAAAATTGCAGAAATTTTCCTTATTTTGTGGCAAAATTGCAGAAATTTTTCTTATTTTGGGCAAAATTGCAGAAATTTCACTTATTTCAGGGAAAGAAGTCAGGAATTTCTCTTATTTTGGGGCAAAAGGGCAGAAATTTCTTTTATTTTGGTACACAATTGCAGAAATTTTCTTTATTTTGGGGCAAAAATGAAGAAATTCCTCTTATTTTGTGGCAAAAAAACAGAAATTTCCCATATTTTGGGGCAAAATTGCAGAAATTTCACTTATTTCAAGGCAAAATTCAGAAATTCCTTTTATTTTGGGGCAAAAAGGCAGAAATTTCTTTTATTTTGGTACAAAATTGCAGAAATTTTCTTTATTTTGGGGCAAAAATGCAGAAATCCCCCTTATTTTGTGGCAAAAAGGCAGAAATTTCCCTTATTTTGGGGCAAAATTGCAGAAATTTCCTTTATTTTGGTGCAATAAGGCAGAAATTCCTCATATTTTGAAGGAAAGTTGCACAAATTCCCCTAATTTTGAGGGAAAATACAGAAATTCACATTATTTTGGGGCAAAAAGACAGAAATTCTCCTTATTTCACGGCAAAAAGTCAGAAATTCCCCTTATTTTGGGGAAAAATTGCAGAAATTTCCCTTATTTTGTGGCAAAATTGCAGAAATTTTTCTTATTTTGGGCAAAATTGCAGAAATTTCACTTATTTCAGGAAAAGAAGGCAGGAATTTCTCTTACTTTGGGGCAAAAAGGAAGAAATTTCTTATATTTTGGTACAAAATTGCAGAAATTTTCTATATTTTGGGACAAAAATGCAGAAATTCCCCTTATTTTGTGGCAAAAAGGCAGAAATTTCCCTTATTTTGGGGAAAAACTGCAGAAATTTCACTTATTTCATGGAAAAATTCAAAAAGTCCTCTTATTTTGGGGCAAAAAGACAGAAATTCAGTTCATTTTTGGGTTAAAAGGCAGAAATTTCACTTAATTTGAGGTAAAAAGGCAGAAATTACTCTTATTTTGGGGCTAAAATGAAGAAATTTCTTTTTTTTTGTGGCAAAAGGTATACATTCCCCTTATTTTCAGGCAAAAAAGCAGAAATTCCCCGTATTTTGAAGCAAAATTGCAGAAATTCCCCTAATTGTGAGGCAAAACGGCAGAAATTCCCTATATGTTGGGGCAAAAATACAGAAATTCTCCTTATTTTGTGGCAAAACTCAGAAATTCCACTTATTTTGGGGCAAAATTCCAGAAATTTCTTTTATTTCAGGGCAAAAAAGCAGAAATTCCTAATATATTGTGGCAAAAATGCAGAAATTCCCCTTATTTTGAGGTAAAAAGGCTGAAATTCCTCTTATTTGGGGGCAAAAAGGAAGAATTTTTCCTTATTTTGGGGCAAAGTTGCAGAAATTTCACTTATGTCAGGGTAATAAGTCAGAAATTTTCCTTATTTTGAGGCAAAAAAGACAGAAATTTTTTTTTGTTTTGTGGTAAAAAAGACAGAAATTCCACTTGTTTAGAGGCAAAAGGCAGAAGTTCCTCTTAATTTGTGGCAAAAATGAAGAAATTTCCCTTTTTTATGGCAAAAAGGTATGCATTCCCCTTATTTTCAGGCAAAAAGGCAGAAATTCCCCTTATTTTGAAGCAAAATTGCAGAAATTCCCCTAATTTTGGGGTAAAAGGCAGACATTCCCTTTATTTTGGGGCAAAAATCAGCAATTCCCCTTATTTTGGGGAAAAATTCTAGAAATTTCCTTTAATTTGGGGCAAAATTGGAGAAATTTCACTTACTTTCAGGTAAAAAGGCTGATATTTCCTTTATTTTTGGGCAAAACGTGAGAAATTCCCCTTATTTTGCGGCAAAATTGCAGAAATATTTCTTATTTTGGGGCAAAAAGGCAGAAATTCCTTATATTTGGGGCAAAAAGGCAGAAATTCTCCTTATTTTGGGATAAAATTGCAGAAATTTCCCTTATTAGGGGGCAAAAAGGCAGAAAATCCTTTTAATTTCGGGCATAAAGGCAGAAATTCCCCGTATTTTGGAGCAAAATTGCAGAAATTCCCCTAATATCGGGGCAAAAATGCAGAAATTCCCTTTATTTGGGGCAAAAGCAGAAGTTCCCCTTATTTTCGGGAAAAAAGGCAGAAATTCCTTGTATTTTGAAGCAAAATTGCAGAAACTCCCTTAATTTTGGGGCAAAAAGGCAGAAATTTCCTTTATTTTGGGGTAAAAATACAGAAATTCTCCTTATTTCACGGCAAAAATTCAGAAATTCCCCTTATTTTGGGGCAAAATTGAAGAACTTTCCCTTATTTTCGGGAAAAATTGCAGAAATTTCCCTTATTTTGGGGCAAAATTGCAGAAATTTCACTTATTTTAGGGCAAAAAGTCAGAAATTTCCCTTATTTTGGGGCAAAAAGAAGAAATTCCACCAATTTGGGGGCCAAAAACAGAAATTCCCCTTATTTTGTGTAAAATTGCAGAAATTTCAAATATTTCAGTGCAAAAAGGCAGAAATTCCACTTAATTTTAGACAATAAGGCACAAATTTTCCGTATTTTGGAGCAAAATCTCAGAAATTCCTCTTATAATGATGCAAAAATGCAGAAATTCCCTTTATTTTGGTGTAAAAAGGCAGAAATTCCCCGTGTTTTGAAGCAAAATTGCAAATTCATCTAATTTTGAGTGAAAATACAGAAATTCAAATTATTTTGGGGCAAAAATACAGAAATTCTCCTTATTTCAGGGCATAACTTCAGAAATTCCCCTTATTTTGGGGCAAAATTGCAGAAATTTTCCTTATTTTGTGGCAAAATTGCAGAAATTTTTCTTATTTTGGGCAAAATTGTAGAAATTTCACTTATTTCAGGGAAAGAAGTCAGGAATTTCTCTTATTTTGAAGCAAAAGGGCAGAAATTTCTTTTATTTTGGTACACAATTGCAGAAATTTTCTTTATTTTGGGGCAAAAATGAAGAAATTCCTCTTATTTTGTGGCAAAAAAACAGAAATTTCCCTTATTTAGGGGCAAAATTGCAGAAATTTCACTTGTTTCAAGGCAAAATTCAGAAATTCCTTTTATTTTGGGGCAAAATGACAGAAATTCCGTTTATTTTTGGGTAAAAAGGCAGAAATTTCACTTATTTTGAGGTAAAAAGGCAGAAATTACTCTTATTTTTGGGCTAAAATGAAGAAATTTCCCTTTTTTGTGGCAAAATAGCAGAAATTTTTATTATTTTAGGCAAAATTGCAGAAATTTCACTTATTTCAGGGAAAGAAGGCAGGAATTTCTCTTATTTTGGGGCAAAAAGGCAGAAATTTCTTTTATTTTGGTACAAAATTGCAGAAATTTTCTTTATTTTGGGGCAAAAATGCAGAAATTCCCCTTATTTTGTGGCAAAAAGGCAGAAATTTCCCTTATTTTGGGGCAAAATTGCAGAAATTTCCTTTATTTTGGTGCAATAAGGCAGAAATTCCTCATATTTTGAAGGAAAATTGCACAAATTCCCCTAATTTTGAGGGAAAATGCAGAAATTCACATTATTTTGGGGCAAAAAGACAGAAATTCTCCTTATTTCACGGCAAAAAGTCAGAAATTCCCCTTATTTTGGGGAAAAATTGCAGAAATTTCCCTTATTTTGTGGCAAAATTGCAGAAATTTTTCTTATTTTGGGCAAAATTGCAGAAATTTCACTTATTTCAGGCAAAGAAGGCAGGAATTTCTCTTATTTTGGGACAAAAAGGCAGAAATTTCTTATATTTTGGTACAAAATTGCAGAAATTTTCTATATTTTGGGACAAAAATGCAGAAATTCCCCTTATTTTGTGGCAAAAAGGCAGAAATTTCCCTTATTTTGGGGAAAAATTGCAGAAATTTCACTTATTTCAAGGAAAAATTCAAAAAGTCCTCTTATTTTTGGGCAAAAAGACAGAAATTCAGTTCATTTTTGGGTTAAAAGGCAGAAATTTCACTTAATTTGAGGTAAAAAGGCAGAAATTACTCTTATTTTGGGGCTAAAATGAAGAAATTTCTTTTTTTTGTGGCAAAAGGTATACATTCCCCTTATTTTCAGGCAAAAAAGCAGAAATTCCACGTATTTTGAAGCAAAATTGCAGAAATTCCCCTAATTGTGAGGCAAAACGGCAGAAATTCCCTATATGTTGGGGCAAAAAGACAGAAATTCTCCTTATTTTGTGGCATAACTCAGAAATTCCACTTATTTTGGGGCAAAATTCCAGAAATTTCTTTTATTTCAGGGCAAAAAAGCAGAAATTCCTAATATATTGTGGCAAAAATGCAGAAATTCCCCTTATTTTGAGGTAAAAAGGCTGAAATTCCTCTTATTTGGGGGCAAAAAGGAAGAATTTTTCCTTATTTTGGGGCAAAGTTGCAGAAATTTCACTTATGTCAGGGTAATAAGTCAGAAATTTTCCTTATTTTGAGGCAAAAAAGACAGAAATTTTTTTTTGTTTTGTGGTAAAAAAGACAGAAATTCCACTTGTTTAGAGGCAAAAGGCAGAAGTTCCTCTTAATTTGTGGCAAAAATGAAGAAATTTCCCTTTTTTATGGCAAAAAGGTATGCATTCCCCTTATTTTCAGGCAAAAAGGCAGAAATTCCCCTTATTTTGAAGCAAAATTGCAGAAATTCCCCTAATTTTGGGGTAAAAGGCAGACATTCCCTTTATTTTGGGGCAAAAATCAGCAATTCCCCTTATTTTGGGGAAAAATTCCAGAAATTTCCTTTAATTTGGGGCAAAATTGGAGAAATTTCACTTACTTTCAGGTAAAAAGGCTGATATTTCCTTTATTTTTGGGCAAAACGTGAGAAACTCCCTTATTTTGCGGCAAAATTGCAGAAATATTTCTTATTTTGGGGCAAAAAGGCAGAAATTCCTTATATTTGGGGCAAAAAGGCAGAAATTCTCCTTATTTTGGGATAAAATTGCAGAAATTTCCCTTATTTGGGGGCAAAAAGGCAGAAAATCCTTTTAATTTCGGGCATAAAGGCAGAAATTCCCCGTATTTTGGAGCAAAATTGCAGAAATTCCCCTAATATCGGGGCAAAAATGCAGAAATTCCCTTTATTTGGGGCAAAAGCAGAAGTTCCCCTTATTTTCGGGAAAAAAGGCAGAAATTCCTTGTATTTTGAAGCAAAATTGCAGAAACTCCCTTAATTTTGGGGCAAAAAGGCAGAAATTTCCTTTATTTTGGGGCAAAAATACAGAAATTCTCCTTATTTCGCGGCAAAAATTCAGAAATTCCCCTTATTTTGGGGCAAAATTGAAGAACTTTCCCTTATTTTCGGGAAAAATTGCAGAAATTTCCCTTATTTTGGGGCAAAATTTTAGAAATTTCTTTTATTTTGGTACAGAATTGCAGAAATTTTTTTTATATTGTGGCAAAAAGGCTAAAATTCCCCATATTTTGGTGCAAAAATGCTGAAATTCCCCTTATTTTGAGGTAAAATGCTGAAATTCCCCATATTTTGTGGCAAAAAGGCAGAAATTTCCCTCATTTTGGGGCAAAAAGGCAAAAATTTTTCTTATTTTCTGGCAAAATTGAAGAAATTTCATTTATTTCAAGGCAAAAAGTCAGAAATTCCTTTTATTTTGGAACAAAAAACAGAAATTTCTTTTATTTTGTTACAAAGTGGAAGAAATTTTTCTGATTTTGGAACAAAAAGGCAGAAATTCCTCATATTTTGGAGTAAAAGGCAAAAATTCCCCTTATGATGAGGTAAAAAGGATGAAATTCCCCTTATTTTAGGGCAAAAAGGCAAAAATTTCCTTTACTTTGTGGCAAAAAAGGAGAAATTCTTGTTAATTGGGGCAGAAAAGCAGAAATTTTCTTTATTTGAAGGCAAAAAGGCAGTAATTCCCCATATTTTGTGGCAAAAAGGCAGAAATTCCCCTCATTTGGAGGTAAAATGCTGAAATTCCCCTTATTTTGGGCAAAAAGGCAGAAATTCCCCTTATTTTTGGACAAAATTGCAGAAATTTCACTTATTTCAGGGCAAAAAGTCAGAAATTTGCCTTATTTTGGGGGAAAATCAGAAATTCCCCTAATTTTAGGGACAAAAATAGAAATTCCCCTTTTTTTTGGGTAAAATTGCAGAAATTTCAAATATTTCAGGGCAAAAAGGCAGAAATTCCACTTAATATCGGGCAATAAGGCAGAAATGTTTTGTATTTTGGAGCAAAATCTCAGAAATTCCCCTTATATTGGTGCAAAAATGAAGAAATTCCCTTTATTTTGGTGCAATAAGGCAGAAATTCCCCGTATTTTGAAGCAAAATTGCACTAATTCCCCTAATTTTGAGGGAAAATGCAGAAATTCACATTATTTTGGGGCAAAAAGACAGAAATTCTCCATATTTCACGTCAAAAAGTCAGAAATTCCCCTTACTTTGGGGCAAAATTGCATAAATTTCCCTTATTTTGTGGCAAAATTGCAGAAATTTTTCTTATTTTGTGCAAAATTGCAGAAATTTCACTTATTTCAGAAAAAGAAGGCAGGAATTTCTCTTATTTTGGGGCAAAAAGGCAGAAATTTCTTTTATTTTGGTACAAAATTGCAAAAATTTTCTTTATTTTGAGGCAAAAATGCAGAAATTCCCCATATTTTGGGGCAAAATGCAGAGATTCCCCTTATTATGAGGTAAAAAGGCTGAAATTCCTTTTATTTTGGGGCAAAAAGACAGAAATCCTCCTTATTTTGTGGCAAAAAGGCAGAAATTTCCCTTATTTTGGGGCAAAACTGCAGAAATTTCCCTTATTTTGGGGCAAAATTCTAGAAATTTCTTTTATTTTGGTACAGAATTGCAGAAATTTTTCTTCTTTTGTGGCAAAAAGGCAGAAATTCCCCTTATTTGGAGGTAAAATGCTGAAATTCCCCTTATTTTGGGCAAAAGGAAGAAATTCCCCTTATTTTTGAGCAAAATTTCAGAAATTTCACTTATTTTAGTGCAAAAAGTCAGAAATTTGCCTTATTTTGAGGCAAAAAGCAGAAATTCCCCTAATTTTGGCGCCAAAAACAGAAATTCCCCTTATTTTGGGGTAAAATTGCAGAAATTTCAAATATTTCAGTGCAAAAAGGCAGAAATTCCATTTAATTTTAGACAATAAGGCACAAATTTTCCGTATTTTGGAGCAAAATCTAAGAAATTCCCCTTATAATGGTGCAAAAATGCAGAAATTTCCTTTATTTTGGTGTAATAAGGCAGAAATTCCCCGTGTTTTGAAGCAAAATTGCACAAATTCATCTAATTTTTAGGGAAAATACAGAAATTCAAATTATTTTGGGGCAAAAAGACAGAAATTCTCCTTATTTCAGGGCATAACGTCAGAAATTCCCCTTATTTTGGGGCAAAATTGCAGAAATTTCCCTTATTTTGAGGCAAAATTGCAGAAATTTTTCTTATTTTGGGCAAAATTGCAGAAATTTCACTTATTTCAAGGCAAAATTCAAAAATTCCTTTTATTTTGGGGCAAAAAGAAAGAAATTCCGTTTATTTTTGGGTAAAAAGGCAGAAATTTCACTTATTTTTAGGTAAAAAGGCAGAAATTACTCTTATTTTGGGGCTAAAATGAAGAAATTTTCCTTTTCTGTGGCAAAATTGCAGAAATTTTTCTTATTTTGGGCAAAATTGCAGAAATTTCACTTATTTCAGGGAAAGAAGGCAGGAATTTCTCTTATTATGGGGCAAAAAGGCAGAAATTTCTTTTATTTTGGTACAAAATTGCAGAAATTTTCTTTATTTTGGGGCAAAAATGCAGAAATTCCCCTTATTTTGTGGCAAAAAGGCAGAAATTTCCCTTATTTTGGGGAAAAACTGCAGAAATTTCACTTATTTCATGGAAAAATTCAAAAAGTCCTCTTATTTTGGGGCAAAAAGACAGAAATTCAGTTCATTTTTGGGTTAAAAGGCAGAAATTTCACTTAATTTGAGGTAAAAAGGCAGAAATTACTCTTATTTTGGGGCTAAAATGAAGAAATTTCTTTTTTTTGTGGCAAAAGGTATACATTCCCCTTATTTTCAGGCAAAAAAGCAGAAATTCCCCGTATTTTGAAGCAAAATTGCAGAAATTCCCCTAATTGTGAGGCAAAACGGCAGAAATTCCCTATATGTTGGGGCAAAAATACAGAAATTCTCCTTATTTTGTGGCAAAACTCAGAAATTCCACTTATTTTGGGGCAAAATTCCAGAAATTTCTTTTATTTCAGGGCAAAAAAGCAGAAATTCCTAATATATTGTGGCAAAAATGCAGAAATTCCCCTTATTTTGAGGTAAAAAGGCTGAAATTCCTCTTATTTGGGGGCAAAAAGGAAGAATTTTTCCTTATTTTGGGGCAAAGTTGCAGAAATTTCACTTATGTCAGGGTAATAAGTCAGAAATTTTCCTTATTTTGAGGCAAAAAAGACAGAAATTTTTTTTTGTTTTGTGGTAAAAAAGACAGAAATTCCACTTGTTTAGAGGCAAAAGGCAGAAGTTCCTCTTAATTTGTGGCAAAAATGAAGAAATTTCCCTTTTTTATGGCAAAAAGGTATGCATTCCCCTTATTTTCAGGCAAAAAGGCAGAAATTCCCCTTATTTTGAAGCAAAATTGCAGAAATTCCCCTAATTTTGGGGTAAAAGGCAGACATTCCCTTTATTTTGGGGCAAAAATCAGCAATTCCCCTTATTTTGGGGAAAAATTCTAGAAATTTCCTTTAATTTGGGGCAAAATTGGAGAAATTTCACTTACTTTCAGGTAAAAAGGCTGATATTTCCTTTAATTTGGGGCAAAATTGGAGAAATTTCACTTACTTTCAGGTAAAAAGGCTGATATTTCCTTTATTTTTGGGCAAAACGTGAGAAATTCCCCTTATTTTGCGGCAAAATTGCAGAAATATTTCTTATTTTGGGGCAAAAAGGCAGAAATTCCTTATATTTGGGGCAAAAAGGCAGAAATTCTCCTTATTTTGGGATAAAATTGCAGAAATTTCCCTTATTAGGGGGCAAAAAGGCAGAAAATCCTTTTAATTTCGGGCATAAAGGCAGAAATTCCCCGTATTTTGGAGCAAAATTGCAGAAATTCCCCTAATATCGGGGCAAAAATGCAGAAATTCCCTTTATTTGGGGCAAAAGCAGAAGTTCCCCTTATTTTCGGGAAAAAAGGCAGAAATTCCTTGTATTTTGAAGCAAAATTGCAGAAACTCCCTTAATTTTGGGGCAAAAAGGCAGAAATTTCCTTTATTTTGGGGTAAAAATACAGAAATTCTCCTTATTTCACGGCAAAAATTCAGAAATTCCCCTTATTTTGGGGCAAAATTGAAGAACTTTCCCTTATTTTCGGGAAAAATTGCAGAAATTTCCCTTATTTTGGGGCAAAATTGCAGAAATTTCACTTATTTTAGGGCAAAAAGTCAGAAATTTCCCTTATTTTGGGGCAAAAAGAAGAAATTCCACCAATTTGGGGGCCAAAAACAGAAATTCCCCTTATTTTGTGTAAAATTGCAGAAATTTCAAATATTTCAGTGCAAAAAGGCAGAAATTCCACTTAATTTTAGACAATAAGGCACAAATTTTCCGTATTTTGGAGCAAAATCTCAGAAATTCCTCTTATAATGATGCAAAAATGCAGAAATTCCCTTTATTTTGGTGTAAAAAGGCAGAAATTCCCCGTGTTTTGAAGCAAAATTGCAAATTCATCTAATTTTGAGTGAAAATACAGAAATTCAAATTATTTTGGGGCAAAAATACAGAAATTCTCCTTATTTCAGGGCATAACTTCAGAAATTCCCCTTATTTTGGGGCAAAATTGCAGAAATTTTCCTTATTTTGTGGCAAAATTGCAGAAATTTTTCTTATTTTGGGCAAAATTGTAGAAATTTCACTTATTTCAGGGAAAGAAGTCAGGAATTTCTCTTATTTTGGGGCAAAAGGGCAGAAATTTCTTTTATTTTGGTACACAATTGCAGAAATTTTCTTTATTTTGGGGCAAAAATGAAGAAATTCCTCTTATTTTGTGGCAAAAAAACAGAAATTTCCCTTATTTAGGGGCAAAATTGCAGAAATTTCACTTGTTTCAAGGCAAAATTCAGAAATTCCTTTTATTTTGGGGCAAAATGACAGAAATTCCGTTTATTTTTGGGTAAAAAGGCAGAAATTTCACTTATTTTGAGGTAAAAAGGCAGAAATTACTCTTATTTTTGGGCTAAAATGAAGAAATTTCCCTTTTTTGTGGCAAAATAGCAGAAATTTTTATTATTTTAGGCAAAATTGCAGAAATTTCACTTATTTCAGGGAAAGAAGGCAGGAATTTCTCTTATTTTGGGGCAAAAAGGCAGAAATTTCTTTTATTTTGGTACAAAATTGCAGAAATTTTCTTTATTTTGGGGCAAAAATGCAGAAATTCCCCTTATTTTGTGGCAAAAAGGCAGAAATTTCCCTTATTTTGGGGCAAAATTGCAGAAATTTCCTTTATTTTGGTGCAATAAGGCAGAAATTCCTCATATTTTGAAGGAAAATTGCACAAATTCCCCTAATTTTGAGGGAAAATGCAGAAATTCACATTATTTTGGGGCAAAAAGACAGAAATTCTCCTTATTTCACGGCAAAAAGTCAGAAATTCCCCTTATTTTGGGGAAAAATTGCAGAAATTTCCCTTATTTTGTGGCAAAATTGCAGAAATTTTTCTTATTTTGGGCAAAATTGCAGAAATTTCACTTATTTCAGGCAAAGAAGGCAGGAATTTCTCTTATTTTGGGACAAAAAGGCAGAAATTTCTTATATTTTGGTACAAAATTGCAGAAATTTTCTATATTTTGGGACAAAAATGCAGAAATTCCCCTTATTTTGTGGCAAAAAGGCAGAAATTTCCCTTATTTTGGGGAAAAATTGCAGAAATTTCACTTATTTCAAGGAAAAATTCAAAAAGTCCTCTTATTTTTGGGCAAAAAGACAGAAATTCAGTTCATTTTTGGGTTAAAAGGCAGAAATTTCACTTAATTTGAGGTAAAAAGGCAGAAATTACTCTTATTTTGGGGCTAAAATGAAGAAATTTCTTTTTTTTGTGGCAAAAGGTATACATTCCCCTTATTTTCAGGCAAAAAAGCAGAAATTCCCCGTATTTTGAAGCAAAATTGCAGAAATTCCCCTAATTGTGAGGCAAAACGGCAGAAATTCCCTATATGTTGGGGCAAAAAGACAGAAATTCTCCTTATTTTGTGGCATAACTCAGAAATTCCACTTATTTTGGGGCAAAATTCCAGAAATTTCTTTTATTTCAGGGCAAAAAAGCAGAAATTCCTAATATATTGTGGCAAAAATGCAGAAATTCCCCTTATTTTGAGGTAAAAAGGCTGAAATTCCTCTTATTTGGGGGCAAAAAGGAAGAATTTTTCCTTATTTTGGGGCAAAGTTGCAGAAATTTCACTTATGTCAGGGTAATAAGTCAGAAATTTTCCTTATTTTGAGGCAAAAAAGACAGAAATTTTTTTTTGTTTTGTGGTAAAAAAGACAGAAATTCCACTTGTTTAGAGGCAAAAGGCAGAAGTTCCTCTTAATTTGTGGCAAAAATGAAGAAATTTCCCTTTTTTATGGCAAAAAGGTATGCATTCCCCTTATTTTCAGGCAAAAAGGCAGAAATTCCCCTTATTTTGAAGCAAAATTGCAGAAATTCCCCTAATTTTGGGGTAAAAGGCAGACATTCCCTTTATTTTGGGGCAAAAATCAGCAATTCCCCTTATTTTGGGGAAAAATTCCAGAAATTTCCTTTAATTTGGGGCAAAATTGGAGAAATTTCACTTACTTTCAGGTAAAAAGGCTGATATTTCCTTTATTTTTGGGCAAAACGTGAGAAACTCCCTTATTTTGCGGCAAAATTGCAGAAATATTTCTTATTTTGGGGCAAAAAGGCAGAAATTCCTTATATTTGGGGCAAAAAGGCAGAAATTCTCCTTATTTTGGGATAAAATTGCAGAAATTTCCCTTATTTGGGGGCAAAAAGGCAGAAAATCCTTTTAATTTCGGGCATAAAGGCAGAAATTCCCCGTATTTTGGAGCAAAATTGCAGAAATTCCCCTAATATCGGGGCAAAAATGCAGAAATTCCCTTTATTTGGGGCAAAAGCAGAAGTTCCCCTTATTTTCGGGAAAAAAGGCAGAAATTCCTTGTATTTTGAAGCAAAATTGCAGAAACTCCCTTAATTTTGGGGCAAAAAGGCAGAAATTTCCTTTATTTTGGGGCAAAAATACAGAAATTCTCCTTATTTCGCGGCAAAAATTCAGAAATTCCCCTTATTTTGGGGCAAAATTGAAGAACTTTCCCTTATTTTCGGGAAAAATTGCAGAAATTTCCCTTATTTTGGGGCAAAATTTTAGAAATTTCTTTTATTTTGGTACAGAATTGCAGAAATTTTTTTTATATTGTGGCAAAAAGGCTAAAATTCCCCATATTTTGGTGCAAAAATGCTGAAATTCCCCTTATTTTGAGGTAAAATGCTGAAATTCCCCATATTTTGTGGCAAAAAGGCAGAAATTTCCCTCATTTTGGGGCAAAAAGGCAAAAATTTTTCTTATTTTCTGGCAAAATTGAAGAAATTTCATTTATTTCAAGGCAAAAAGTCAGAAATTCCTTTTATTTTGGAACAAAAAACAGAAATTTCTTTTATTTTGTTACAAAGTGGAAGAAATTTTTCTGATTTTGGAACAAAAAGGCAGAAATTCCTCATATTTTGGAGTAAAAGGCAAAAATTCCCCTTATGATGAGGTAAAAAGGATGAAATTCCCCTTATTTTAGGGCAAAAAGGCAAAAATTTCCTTTACTTTGTGGCAAAAAAGGAGAAATTCTTGTTAATTGGGGCAGAAAAGCAGAAATTTTCCTTATTTGAAGGCAAAAAGGCAGTAATTCCCCATATTTTGTGGCAAAAAGGCAGAAATTCCCCTCATTTGGAGGTAAAATGCTGAAATTCCCCTTATTTTGGGCAAAAAGGCAGAAATTCCCCTTATTTTTGGACAAAATTGCAGAAATTTCACTTATTTCAGGGCAAAAAGTCAGAAATTTGCCTTATTTTGGGGGAAAATCAGAAATTCCCCTAATTTTAGGGACAAAAATAGAAATTCCCCTTTTTTTTGGGTAAAATTGCAGAAATTTCAAATATTTCAGGGCAAAAAGGCAGAAATTCCACTTAATATCGGGCAATAAGGCAGAAATGTTTTGTATTTTGGAGCAAAATCTCAGAAATTCCCCTTATATTGGTGCAAAAATGAAGAAATTCCCTTTATTTTGGTGCAATAAGGCAGAAATTCCCCGTATTTTGAAGCAAAATTGCACTAATTCCCCTAATTTTGAGGGAAAATGCAGAAATTCACATTATTTTGGGGCAAAAAGACAGAAATTCTCCATATTTCACGTCAAAAAGTCAGAAATTCCCCTTACTTTGGGGCAAAATTGCATAAATTTCCCTTATTTTGTGGCAAAATTGCAGAAATTTTTCTTATTTTGTGCAAAATTGCAGAAATTTCACTTATTTCAGAAAAAGAAGGCAGGATTTCTCTTATTTTGGGGCAAAAAGGCAGAAATTTCTTTTATTTTGGTACAAAATTGCAAAAATTTTCTTTATTTTGAGGCAAAAATGCAGAAATTCCCCATATTTTGGGGCAAAATGCAGAGATTCCCCTTATTATGAGGTAAAAAGGCTGAAATTCCTTTTATTTTGGGGCAAAAAGACAGAAATCCTCCTTATTTTGTGGCAAAAAGGCAGAAATTTCCCTTATTTTGGGGCAAAACTGCAGAAATTTCCCTTATTTTGGGGCAAAATTCTAGAAATTTCTTTTATTTTGGTACAGAATTGCAGAAATTTTTCTTCTTTTGTGGCAAAAAGGCAGAAATTCCCCTTATTTGGAGGTAAAATGCTGAAATTCCCCTTATTTTGGGCAAAAGGAAGAAATTCCCCTTATTTTTGAGCAAAATTTCAGAAATTTCACTTATTTTAGTGCAAAAAGTCAGAAATTTGCCTTATTTTGAGGCAAAAAGCAGAAATTCCCCTAATTTTTGCGCCAAAAACAGAAATTCCCCTTATTTTGGGGTAAAATTGCAGAAATTTCAAATATTTCAGTGCAAAAAGGCAGAAATTCCATTTAATTTTAGACAATAAGGCACAAATTTTCCGTATTTTGGAGCAAAATCTAAGAAATTCCCCTTATAATGGTGCAAAAATGCAGAAATTTCCTTTATTTTGGTGTAATAAGGCAGAAATTCCCCGTGTTTTGAAGCAAAATTGCACAAATTCATCTAATTTTTAGGGAAAATACAGAAATTCAAATTATTTTGGGGCAAAAAGACAGAAATTCTCCTTATTTCAGGGCATAACGTCAGAAATTCCCCTTATTTGGGGGCAAAATTGCAGAAATTTCCCTTATTTTGAGGCAAAATTGCAGAAATTTTTCTTATTTTGGGCAAAATTGCAGAAATTTCACTTATTTCAAGGCAAAATTCAAAAATTCCTTTTATTTTGGGGCAAAAAGAAAGAAATTCCGTTTATTTTTGGGTAAAAAGGCAGAAATTTCACTTATTTTTAGGTAAAAAGGCAGAAATTACTCTTATTTTGGGGCTAAAATGAAGAAATTTTCCTTTTCTGTGGCAAAATTGCAGAAATTTTTCTTATTTTGGGCAAAATTGCAGAAATTTCACTTATTTCAGGGAAAGAAGGCAGGAATTTCTCTTATTATGGGGCAAAAAGGCAGAAATTTCTTTTATTTTGGTACAAAATTGCAGAAATTTTCTTTATTTTGGGGCAAAAATGCAGAAATTCCCCTTATTTTGTGGCAAAAAGGCAGAAATTTCCCTTATTTTGGGGCAAAATTGCAGAAATTTCACTTATTTCAAGGAAAAATTCAAAAAGTCCTCTTATTTTGGGGCAAAAAGACAGAAATTCAGTTTATTTTTGGGTTAAAAGGCAGAAATTTCACTTAATTTGAGGTAAAAATGCAGAAATTACTCTTATTTTGTGGCTAAAATGAAGAAATTTCTTTTTTTTTTGGCAAAAGGTATACATTCCCCTTATTTTCAGGCAAAAAAGCAGAAATTCCCCGTATTTTGAAGCAAAATTGCAGAAATTCCCCTAATTGTGAGGCAAAACGGCAGAAATTCCCTATATGTTGGGGCAAAAAGACAGAAATTCTCCTTATTTTGTGGCAAAACTCAGAAATTCCACTTATTTTGGGGCAAAATTTCAGAAATTTCTTTTATTTTGGGGCAAAAAAGCAGAAATTCCTAATATATTGTGGCAAAAATGCAGAAATTCCCCTTATTTTGAGGTAAAAAGGCTGAAATTCCTCTTATTTGGGGGCAAAAAGTAAGAATTTTTCCTTATTTTGGGGCAAAGTTGCAGAAATTTCACTTATGTCAGGGTAATAAGTCAGAAATTTTCCTTATTTTGAGGCAAAAAAGACAGAAATTTTTTTTGTTTTGGGGTAAAAAAGACAGAAATTCCACTTATTTATAGGCAAAAGGCAGAAGTTCCTCTTAATTTGTGGCAAAAATGAAGAAATTTCCCTTTTTTATGGCAAAAAGGTATGCATTCCCCTTATTTTCAGGCAAAAAGGCAGAAATTCCTCTTATTTTGAAGCAAAATTGCAGAAATTCCCCTAATTTTGGGGTAAAAGGCAGACATTCCCTTTATTTTGGGGCAAAAATCAGCAATTCCCCTTATTTTGGGGAAAAATTCCAGAAATTTCCTTTAATTTGGGGCAAAATTGGAGAAATTTCACTTACTTTCAGGTACAAAGGCTGATATTTCCTTTATTTTTGGGCAAAAAGTGAGAAATTCCCCTTATTTTGCGGCAAAATTGCAGAAATATTTCTTATTTTGGGGCAAAAAGGCAGAAATTCCTTATATTTGGGGCAAAAAGGCAGAAATTCTCCTTATTTTGGGATAAAATTGCAGAAATTTCCCTTATTTGGGGGCAAAAAGGCAGAAAATCCTTTTAATTTCGGGCATAAAGGCAGAAATTCCCCGTATTTTGGAGCAAAATTGCAGAAATTCCCCTAATATCGGGGCAAAAATGCAGAAATTCCCTTTATTTGGGGCAAAAGCAGAAGTTCCCCTTATTTTCGGGAGAAAAAGGCAGAAATTCCTTGTATTTTGAAGCAAAATTGCAGAAACTCCCTTAATTTTGGGGCAAAAAGGCAGAAATTTCCTTTATTTTGGGGCAAAAATACAGAAATTCTCCTTATTTCGCGGCAAAAATTCAGAAATTCCCCTTATTTTGGGGCAAAATTGAAGAACTTTCCCTTATTTTCGGGAAAAATTGCAGAAATTTCCTTTATTTTGGGGCAAAATTTTAGAAATTTCTTTTATTTTGGTACATAATTGCAGAAATTTTTTTTATATTGTGGCAAAAAGGCTTAAATTCCCCATATTTTGGTGCAAAAATGCTGAAATTCCCCTTATTTTGAGGTAAAATGCTGAAATTCCCCATATTTTGGGGCAAAAAGGCAGAAATTTCCCTCATTTTGGGGCAAAAAGGCACAAATTTTTCTTATTTTCGGGCAAAATTGAAGAAATTTCATTTATTTCAAGGCAAAAAGTCAGAAATTCCTTTTATTTTGGAACAAAAAACAGAAATTTCTTTTATTTTGTTACAAAGTGGAAGAAATTTTTCTTATTTTGGAACAAAAAGGCAGAAATTCCTCATATTTTGGAGTAAAAGGCAAAAATTCCCCTTATGTTGAGGTAAAAAGGATGAAATTCCCCTTATTTTAGGGCAAAAAGGCAAAAAATTCCTTTACTTTGTGGCAAAAAAGGAGAAATTCTTGTTAATTGGGGCAGAAAAGCAGAAATTTTCCTTATTTGAAGGCAAAAAGGCAGTAATTCCCCATATTTTGTGGCAAAAAGGCAGAAATTCCCCTCATTTGGAGGTAAAATGCTGAAATTCCCCTTATTTTGGGCAAAAAGGCAGAAATTCCCCTTATTTTTGGACAAAATTGCAGAAATTTCACTTATTTCAGGGCAAAAAGTCAGAAATTTGCCTTATTTTGGGGGAGAAAACAGAAATTCCCCTAATTTTAGGGACAAAAATAGAAATTCCCCTTTTTTTTGGGTAAAATTGCAGAAATTTCAAATATTTCAGGGCAAAAAGGCAGAAATTCCACTTAATATCGGGCAAGAAGGCAGAAATTTTCTGTATTTTGGAGCAAAATCTCAGAAATTCCCCTTATATTGGTGCAAAAATGAAGAAATTCCCTTTATTTTGGTGCAATAAGGCAGAAATTCCCCGTATTTTGAAGCAAAATTGCACTGATTCCCCTAATTTTGAGGGAAAATGCAGAAATTCACATTATTTTTGGGCAAAAAGACAGAAATTCTCCATATTTCACGTCAAAAAGTCAGAAATTCCCCTTACTTTGGGGCAAAATTGCAGAAATTTCCCTTATTTTGTGGCAAAATTGCAGAAATTTTTCTTATTTTGTGCAAAATTGCAGAAATTTCACTTATTTCAGAAAAAGAAGGCAGGAATTTCTCTTATTTTGGGGCAAAAAGGCAGAAATTTCTTTTATTTTGGTACAAAATTGCAAAAATTTTCTTTATTTTGAGGCAAAAATGCAGAAATTCCCCATATTTTGGGGCAAAAAGGCAGAGATTCCCCTTATTATGAGGTAAAAAGGCTGAAATTCCTTTTATTTTGGGGCAAAAAGACAGAAATCCTCCTTATTTTGTGGCAAAAAGGCAGAAATTTCCCTTAATTGGGGCAAAATTGCAGAAATTTCCCTTATTTTGGGGCAAAATTTAGAAATTTCTTTTATTTTGGTACAGAATTGCAGAAATTTTTCTTCTTTTGTGGCAAAAAGGCAGATATTCCCCTTATTTGGAGGTAAAATGCTGAAATTCCCCTTATTTTGGGCAAAAGGAAGAAATTCCCCTTATTTTTGAGCAAAATTGAAATTTCACTTATTTTAGTGCAAAAAGTCAGAAATTTGCCTTATTTTGAGGCAAAAAGCAGAAATTCCCCTAATTTTGGCACCAAAAACAGAAATTCCCCTTATTTTGGGGTAAAATTGCAGAAATTTCAAATATGTCAGTGCAAAAAGGCAGAAATTCCATTTAATTTTAGACAATAAGGCAAAAATTTTCCGTATTTTGGAGCAAAATCTAAGAAATTCCCCTTGTAATGGTACAAAAATGCAGAAATTTCCTTTATTTTGGTGTAATAAGGCAGAAATTCCCCGTGTTTTGAAGCAAAATTGCACAAATTCATCTAATTTTTAGGGAAAATACAGAAATTCAAATTATTTTGGGGCAAAAAGACAGAAATTCTCCTTATTTCAGGGCATAACGTCAGAAATTCCCCTTATTTTGGGGCAAAATTGCAGAAATTTCCCTTATTTTGTGGCAAAATTGCAGAAATTTTTCTTATTTTGGGCAAAATTGCAGAAATTTCACTTATTTCAAGGCAAAATTCAAAAATTCCTTTTATTTTGGGGCAAAAAGAAAGAAATTCCGTTTATTTTTGGGTAAAAAGGCAGAAATTTCACTTATTTTGAGGTAAAAAGGCAGAAATTACTCTTATTTTGGGGCTAAATGAAGAAATTTCCCTTTTTTGTGGCAAAATTGCAGAAATTTTTCTTATTTTGGGCAAAATTGCAGAAATTTCACTTATTTCAGGGAAAGAAGGCAGGAATTTCTCTTATTATGGGGCAAAAAGGCAGAAATTTCTTTTATTTTGGTACAAAATTGCAGAAATTTTCTTTATTTTGGGGCAAAAATGCAGAAATTCCCCTTATTTTGTGCCAAAAAGGCAGAAATTTCCCTTATTTTGGGGCAAAATTGCAGAAATTCCTTTTATTTTGGTGCAATAAGGCAGAAATTCCCCATATTTTGAAGCAAAATTGCACAAATTTCCCTAATTTTGAGGGAAAATGCAGAAATTCCCCATATTTTGGGGCAAAAAGGCAGAGATTCCCTTTATTATGAGGTCAAAAGGCTGAAATTCCTTTTATTTTGAGGCAAAAAAACAGAAATTCCCCTTATTTTGTGGCAAAAGCAGAAATTTCCCTTATTTTCGGGCAAAATTGTAGAAATTTATTTTATTTTGGTACAGAATTGCAAAAAATTTTCTTATTTTGTGGAAAAAAGGCAGAAATTCCCCATATTTTGGTGCAAAAAGTCTGAAATTCCCCTTATTTTGGGGTAAAATAATGAAACTCCCCATATTTTGGGGCAAAAAGTCAGAAATTCCCTATTTTGGGGCAAAAAGGCACAAATTACCATTATTTTCGGGCAAAATTGCAGAAATTTCATTTATTTCATGGCAAAAAGTCAGAAATTCTTTTTATTTTGGGGCAAAAACCAGAAATTTCTTTTATTTTGGTACAAAGTTGGAGAAATTTTTCTTATTTTGAAACAAAAAGGCAGAAATTCCCCTTATTTTGGGGCAAAAGGCAGAAAATCCCCTTATTTTGAGGTAAAAAGGATGAAATTCCTATTATTTTAGGGCAAAAAGGCAAAAATTTCCTTTAAATTGTGGCAAAAAGGCAGAAATTCTTGTTTATTGGGGCAGAATAGCAGAAATTTTCCTAATTTGAAGGCAATAAGGCACTAATTCCCCATATTTTGTGGCAAAAAGGCAGAAATTCCATTTATTTGGAGGTAAAATGCTCAAATTCCCCTTATTTTGGGCAAAAGGCAGAAATTCCCCTTATTTTGGTGCAAAATTGCAGAAATTTCACTTATTTTAGGGCAAAAAGTCAGAAATTTGCCTTATTTTGGGGCAAAAAACAGAAATTCCCTTTATTTTGGGGTAAAATTGCAGAAATTTAAAATAATTCAGTGCAAAAAGGAAGAAATTCCACTTAATTTTAGGCAATAAGGAACAAATTTTTTGTATTTTGGAGCAAAATCTCAGAAATTCTCCTTATAATGGTGCAAAAATGCAGAAATTCCCTTTATTTTGGTGTAATAAGGCAGAAATTCCCCGTGTTTTGAAGCAACATTGCACAAATTCATCTAATTTTGAGGGAAAATGCAGAAATTCAAATTATTTTGGGGCAAAAAGACAGAAATTCTCCTTCTTTCAGAGCATAACATCAGAAATTCCCCTTATTTTGGGGCAAAATTGCAGAAATTCCCTTTATTTTGTGGCAAAAAGGCAGAAATTTCCCTTATTTTGGGGCAAAATTGCAGAAATTTCACTTATTTCAAGGCAAAATTCAAAAATTCCTTTTATTTTGGGGCAAAAAGACAGAAATTCCTTTTATTTTTGGGTAAAAAGGCAGAAATTTCACTTATTTTGAGGTAAAAAGGCAGAAATAACTCTTATTTAGGGGCTAAAATGAAGAAATTTCCCTTTTTTGTGGCAAAATTAAAGAAATTTTTCTTATTTTGGGAAAATTGCAGAAATTTCACTTATTTCAGGGAAAGAAGGCAGGAATTTCTCTTATTTTGGGGCAAAAAGGCAGAAATTTCTTTTATTTTGGTACAAAATTGCAGAAATTTTCTTTATTTTGAGGCCAAAATGCAGAAATTCCCCATATTTTGGGGCAAAACGGCAGAGATTCCCCTTATTATGATGTAAAAAGGCTGAAATCCCTTTTATTTTGGGGCAAAAAGACAGAAATTCCCCTTATTTTGTGGCAAAAAATCAGAAATTTCCCTTATTTTGGGGCAAAATTGCAGAAATTTTCCTTATTTTAGGGCAAAATTTTAGAAATTTCTTTTATTTTGGTACAGAATTGCAGAAATTTTTCTTCTCTTGTGGCAAAAAGGCAGAAATTCCCCATATTTTGGTGCAAAAAGGCAGAAATTCCCCTTATTTTGAGGTAAAATGCTGAAATTCCCCATATTTTGGGGCAAAAAGGCTGAAATTCCCTACATTTTGAGGCAAAAAGGCATAAATTTCCCTTATTTTCGGGCAAAATTGCAGAAATTTCATTTATTTCAGGGCAAAAAGTCAGAAATTCTTCTTATTTTGGGGCAAAAAGCAGAAATTTCTTTTATTTTGGTACAAAGTTGAAGAAATTTTTCTTATTTTGGAACAAAAAGGCAGAAATTCCCCATATTATGGGGCAAAAGGCAGAAATTCCCCTTATTTTGAGGTAAAAAGGCTGAAATTCCCCTTATTTTGGGGCAAAAAGGCAGAAATTCCCTTTATTTTGTTGCAAAAAGGCAGAAATTCCCATTAATTGGCGCAGAAAAGCAGAAACTTTCCTTATTTGGGGGCAATAATGCAGAAATTCCCCATATTTTGTGGCAAAAAGGCAGAAATTCCCCTTATTTGGAGGTAAAATGCTAAAATTCCCCTTATTTTGGGCAAAAGGCAGAAATTCCCATTATTTTGGGGCAAAATTGCAGAAATTTCACTTATTTTAGGGCAAAAAGTCAGAAATTTGCCTTATTTTGGGGCAAAAAGAAGAAATTCCCCTAATTTTGGGGCGAAAAACAGAAATTCCCTTTATTTTGGGGTAAAATTGCAGAAATTTCAAATATTTCAGTGCAAAAAGGCAGAAATTCCACTTAATTTTATGCAATAAGGCACAAATTTTCCATATTTTGGAGCAAAATCTCAGAAATTCCCCTTATAATGGTGCAAAAATGCAGAAATTCCCTTTTTTTGGTGTAATAAGGCAGAAATTCCCCGTGTTTTGAAGCAAAATTGCACAAATTCATCTAATTTTGAGGGAAAATGCAGAAATTCAAATTATTTTGGGGCAAAAAGACAGAAATTCTCCTTATTACACAGCAAAAACTAAGAAATTCCCCTTATTTTGGGGCAAAATTGCAGAAAATTCCCTTATTTTGTGGCAAAATTGCAGAAATTTTTCTTATTTTGGGCGAAATTGCAGAAATTTCACTTATTTCAGGGAAAGAAGGCAGGAATTTCTCTTATTTTGGGGCAAAAGGGCAGAAATTTCTTTTTTTTCGTAAAAAAATGCAGAACTTTTCTTTATTTTGGGCAAAAATGCAGAAATTCCCCTTATTTTGTGGCAAAAAGGCAGAAATTACCCTTATATTGGGGCAAAATTTCAGAAATTTCACTTATTTCAAGGCAAAATTCAAAAATTCCTTTTATTTTGGGGCAAAAAGACAGAAAATCCGTTTATTTTTGGGTAAAAAGGCAGAAATTTCACTTATTTTGAGGTAAAAAGGCAGAAATTACTTTTATTTTGGGGCTAAAATGAAGAAATTTCCTTTTTTGGTGGCAAAATTGCAGAAATTTTTCTTATTTTGGGCAAAATTGCAGAAATTTCACTTATTTCAGGGAAAGAAGGCAGGAATTTCTCTTATTTTGGGGCAAAAGTGCAGAAATTTCTTTTTTTTCGTAAAAAAATGCAGAACTTTTCTTTATTTTGGGCAAAAATGCAGAAATTCCCCTTATTTTGTGGCAAAAAGGCAGAAATTTCCTTATTTTGGGGCAAAATTGCAGAAATTTCACTTATTTCAAGGCAAAATTCAAAAATTCCTTTTATTTTAGGGCAAAAAGACAGAAATTCCGTTTATTTTTGGGTAAAAAGGCAGAAATTTCACTTATTTTGAGGTAAAAAAACAGAAATTACTCTTATTTTGCGGCTAAAATGAAGAAATTTCTCTTTTTTGTGGCAAAATTGCAGAAATTTTTCTTATTTTGGGCAAAATTGCAGAATTTTCACTTATTTCAGGGAAAGAAGGCAGAAATTTCTTATTTTGGGGCAAAAAGGCAGAAATTTCTTTTATTTTGCTACAAAATTGCAGAAATTTTTTTAATTTTGGGGCAAAAATGCAGAAATTCCTTTTATTTTGTGGCAAAAAGGCAGAAATTTCCCTTATTTTGGGGCAAAATTGCAGAAATTCCCTTTATTTTGGTGCAATAAGGCAGAAATTCCCCATATTTTGAAGCAAAATTGCACAAATTCCCCTAATTTTGAGGGAAAATGCAGAAATCCCATTATTTTGGTGCAGAAAGACAGAAATTCTCCTTATTTCACGGCAAAAAGTAAGAAATTCCCCTTATTTTGGAGCAAAATTGCAGAAATTTCCCTTATTTTGTGGCAAAATTGCAGAAATTTTTCTTATTTTGGGCAAAATTGCAGAAATTTCACTTATTTCAGGCAAAGAAGGCAGTAATTTCTCTTATTTTGGAACAAAAAGGAAGAAATTTCTTTTATTTTGGTACAAAATTGCAGAAATTTTCTTTATATTGAGGCAAAAATGCAGAAATTCCCCATTTTTGGGGGCAAAAAGACAGAGATTCCCCTTACTATGAGGTAAAAAGGCTGAAATTCCTTTTATTTTGGGGCAAAAAGACAGAAATTCCTCTTACTTTGTGCCAAAAAGGCAGAAATTGCCTCTATTTTGGGGCAAAATTGCAGAAATTTCCCTTATTTTTGGGCAAAATTTTAGAAATTTCTTTTATTTTGGTACAGAATTGCAGAAATTTTTTTATTTTGTGGAAAAAAGGCAGAAATTCCACATATTTTGGTGCAAAAAGGCTGAAATTCCCCTTATTTTGAGGTAAAATGCTGAAATTCCCCTTATTTTGGGCAAAAGGCAGAAATTCCCCTTATTTTGGTGCAAAATTGCAGAAATTTCACTTATTTTAGGGCAAAAAGTCAGAAATTTCCCTTATTTTGAGGCAAAACCAGAAATTTCCCTAATTTTGGGGCCAAAAACAGAAATTCCCCTTATTTTGGGGTAAAAGTGCAGAAATTTCAAATATTTCAGTGCAAAAAGGCAGAAATTCCACTTAATTTTAGGCAATGAGGCACAAATTTTCCGTATTTTGGAGCAAAATCTCAGAAATTCCCCTTATAATGGTGCAAAAATGCAGAAATTCCCTTTATTTTGGTGTAATAAGGCAGAAATTCCCAGTGTTTTGAAGCAAAATTGCACAAATTCACCTAATTTTGAGGGAAAATGCAGAAATTCAAATTATTTTGGGGCAAAAAGACAGAAATTCTCCTTATTTCAGGGCAAAAAAGACAGACATTCCCTTTGTTTTTGGGTAAAAAAGACAGAAATTCCACTTATTTAGACGCAAAAGGCAGTAGTTCCTCTTAATTTGGCGCAAAAATGAAGAAATTTCCCTTTTTTATGGCAAAAAGGTATGCATTCCCCTTATTTTCGGGCAAAAAATCAGAAATTCTTTTTATTTTGAAGCAAAATTGCAGAAATTTCCCTAATTTTGTGGCAAAAGGCAGACATTCCCTTTATTTTGGGGCAAAAATCAGAAATTCCCCTTATTTTGAGGCGAAATTCCAGAAATTTCCTTTAATTTGGGGCAAAATTGCAGAAATTTACCTCATTTTGGGGCAAAATTGCAAAAATTTCCCTTATTTGGTGCAAAATTGCAAAAATTTCCTTATTTTCAGGTAAAAAGTCTGAAATTTCCTTTATTTTGGGGCAAAAAGTGAGAAATTCCCCTTATTTTGTGGCAAAATTGCAGAAATATTTCTTATTTTGGGGCAAAATTTAGAAATTCCCCTTATTTTGAGGTAAAATTGCAGAAATTTCTTTTATTTGGGGGCAAAAAGGCAGAAAATCCTTTTAATTTCGGGCAAAAATGCATAAATTTCCCGTATTTTGCAGCAAAATTGTAGAATTTCCCCTATTTTCGGGGCAAAAATGCAGAAATTCCCTTTATTTGGGGCAAAGCAGAAGTTCTCCTTATTTTCGGAAAAAAAAGGCAGAAATTCCTTGTATTTTGCAGCAAAATTGCAGAAACTCCCCTAATTTTGGGGCAAAAAGGCAGAGATTCCCTTTATTTTGGGGCAAAAATACAGAAATTCTCCTTATTTCGTGGCAAAAAGTCAGAAATTCCCCTTATTTTGGGGCAAAATTGAAGAACTTTCCCTTATTTTGGGGAATAATTGCAGAAATTTCCCTTATTTTGGGGCAAAATTTTAGAAATTTCTTTTATTTTGGTACAGAATTGCAGAAATTTTTCTTATATTGTGGCAAAAGGCTAAAATTCCACATATTTTGGTGCAAAAAGGCTGAAATTACCCTTATTTTGAGGTAAAATGCTGAAATTCCCCATATTTTGGCGCAAAAAAGCAGAAATTTCCCTCATTTTGGGACAAAAAGGCACAAATTTTCCTTATTTTCAGGCAAAATTGAAGAAATTTCATTTATTTCAGGGCAAAAAGTCAAAAATTCCTTTTATTTTGGGACAAAAAGCAGAAATTTCTTTTATTTTGGTACAAAGTTAAAGAAATTTTTCTTATTTTGGAACAAAAATGCAGAAATTCCCCATATTTTGGGGTAAAAGACAGAAATTCCCCTTATTTTGGGGTAAAAAGAATGAAATTCCCCTTATTTTAGGGCAAAAAGGCAAAAATTTCCTTTACTTTGTGGCAAAAAGGAAGAAATTCTTGTTAATTGGGGCAGAAAAGCAGAAATTTTCCTCATTTGAAGGCAATACGGCAGTAATTCCCCATATTTAGTGGCAAAAAGGCAGAAATTCCCCTTATTTGGAGGTAAAATGCTGAAATTCCCCTTATTTTGGGCAAAAAGGCAGAAATTCCCCTTATTTTGGGACAAAATTGCAGAAATTTCACTTATTTCAGGGCAAAAAGTCAGAAATTTGCCTTATTTTGGGGCAAAAAGCAGAAATTCCCTTAATTTTGGGGCCAAAAATAGAAATTCCCCTTATTTTTGGGTAAAATTGCAGAAATTTAAAATATTTCAGGGCAAAAAGGCAGAAATTCCACTTAATTTCAGGCAATAAGGCAGAAATTTTCTGTATTTTGGAGCAAAATCTCAGAAATTCCCCTTATATTGGTGCAAAAATGCAGAAATTCCCTTTATTTTGGTGCAATAAGGCAGAAATTCCCCGTATTTTGAAGCAAAATTGCACAAATTCCCCTAATTTTGAGGGAAAATGGAGAAATTCACATTATTTTTGGGCAAAAAGACAGAAATTCTCCTTATTACACTGCAAAAAGTCAGAAATTCCCTTTATTTTGGGGCAAAAAGCAGAAATTTCTTTTATTTTGGTACAAAGTTGAAGAAATTTTTCTTATTTTGGAACAAAAAGGCAGAAATTCTCCATATTTTGGGGCAAAAGGCAGAAATTCCCCTTATTTTGAGGTAAAAAGGCTGAAATTCCCCTTATTTTGGGGCAAAAAGGCAGAAATTCCCTATATTTTGTGGCAAAAAGGCAGAAATTCCCATTAATTGGCGCAGAAAAGCAGAAACTTTCCTTATTTGGGGGCAATAATGCAGAAATTCCCCATATTTTGTGGCAAAAAGGCAGAAATTCCTCTTATTTGGAGGTAAAATGCTGAAATTCCTCTTATTTTGGGCAAAAGGCAGAAATTCCCCTTATTTTGCGGCAAAATTGCAGAAATTTCACTTATTTTAGGGCAAAAAGTCAGAAATTTGCCTTATTTTGGGGCAAAAAGCAGAAATTCCCCTAATTTGGGGGCCAAAAACAGAAATTTCCTTTATTTTGGGGTAAAATTGCAGAAATTTCAAATATTTCAGTACAAAAAGGCAGAAATTCCAATTAATTTTAAGCAATAAGGCAGAAATTTTCTGTATTTTGGAGCAATATCTCAGAAATTCCCCTTATATTGGTGCAAAAATGCAGAAATTCCCTTTCTTTTGGTGTAATAAGGCAGAAATTCCCCGTGTTTTGAAGCAAAATTGCACAAATTCATCTAATTTTGAGGGAAAATGCAAAAATTCAAATTATTTTGGGGCAAAAAGACAGAAATTCTCTTTATTTCAGGGCAAAACGTCAGAAATTCCCCTTATTTTAGGGCAAAATTGCAGAAATATCCCTTATTTTGTTGCAAAATTGCAGAAATTTTTTTATTTTGGGCAAAATGCAGAAATTTCACTTATTTCAGGGAAAGAAGGTAGGAATTTCTTTTATTTTGGGGCAAAAGGGTAGAAATTTCTTTTATTTTGGTACAAAATTGCAGAAATTTTCTTTATTTTGGGGTTAAAATGCAGAAATTCCCCTGATTTTGTGGCAAAAACGCAGACATTTCCCTTATTTTAGGGCAAAATTGCAGAAATTGCACTTATTTCAAGGCAAATTTCAAAAATTCCTTTTATTTTGGGGCAAAAAGACAGAAATTTTGTTTATTTTTGGGTAAAAGGCAGAAATTTCACTTATTTTGAGGTAAAAAGGCAGAAATTACTCTTATTTTGGGGCTAAAATGAAGAAATTTCTCTTTTTTGTGGCAAAATTGAAGAAATTTTTCTTATTTTGGGCAAAATTGCAGAAATTTCACTTATTTCAGGGAAAGAAGGCAGGAATTTCTCTTATTTTGGGGCAAAAAGGCAGAAATTTCTTTTATTTTGGTACAAAATTGCAGAAATTTTCTTTATTTTGGGGCAAAAATGCAGAAATTCCCCTTATTTTGTGGCAAAAAAACAGAAATTTCCCTTATTTTGGGGCAAAATTGCAGAAATTTCACTTATTTCAAGGCAAAATTCAAAAATTTCCTTTATTTTGGGGCAAAAAGACAGAAATTCCATTTATTTTCGGTAAAAAGGCAGAAATTTCACTTATTTTGAGGTAAAAAGGCAGAAATTACTCTTATTTTGGAGCTAAAATGAAGAAATTTCTCTTTTTTGTGGCAAAAGGTATACATTCCCCTTATTTTTAGGCAAAAAAGCAGAAATTCCCCGTATTTTGAAGCAAAATTGCAGAAATTCCCCTAATTGTGAGGCAAAACGGCTGAAATTCCCTATATGTTGGGGCAAAAAGACAGAAATTCTCCTTATTTTGTGGCAAAACTCAGACATTCCCCTTATTTTGAGGTAGAAAGGCTGAAATTCCTCTTATTTGGGGGCAAAAAAGAAGAATTTTTCCTTATTTTGGGGCAAAATTGCCGAAATTTCACTTATTTCCGGGTAATAAGTCAGAAATTCCACTTATTTTGGGGCAAAAAAGACAGAAATTCCCTTTGTTTTTGGGTAAAAAAGACAGAAATTCCACTTATTTAGACGCAAAAGGCAGAAGTTCCACTTAATTTGGCGCAAAAATGAAGAAATTTCTTTTTTTTATGGCAAAAAGGTATGCATTCCCCTTATTTTCGGGCAAAAAGGCAGAAATTCCTCTTATTTTGAAGCAAAATTGCAGAAATTCCCCTAATTTTGGGGCAAAAGGCAGACATTTCCTTTATTTTTGGGCAAAAATCAGAAATTCCCCTTATTTTGAGGCGAAATTCCAGAAATTTCCTTTAATGTGGGGCAAAATTGCAGAAATTTACCTCATTTTGGGGCAAAATTGCAGAAATTTCCCTTATTTGGGGCAAAATTGCAGAAATTTCACTTATTTTCAGGTAAAAAGGCTGAAATTTCCTTTATTTTGGGCAAAAAGTGAGAAATTCCCCTTATTTTGGGGCAAAATTGCAGAAATATTTCTTATTTTGGGGCAAAAAGGCAGAAATTCCCCTTTATTTTGGGGTAAAATTTCAATAATTTTTCTTATTTGGAGGCAAAAAGGCAGAAAATCATTTTAATCTCGGGCAAAAATGCACAAATTCCCCGTATTTTGCAGCAAAATTGCAGAAATTCCGCTAATATCGGGGCAAAAATGCAGAAATTCCCTTTATTTGGGGCAAACGCAGAAGTTCCCCTTATTTTCGGGAAAAAAGGCAGAAATTCCTTGTATTTTGAAGCAAAATTGAAGAAACTCCCCTAATTTTGGGGCACAAAGGCAGAAATTCCCTTTATTTTGGGGCAAAAATACAGAAATCTCCTTATTTCGCGGCAAAAAGTCAGAAATTCCCCTTATTTTGAGGCAAAATTGCAGAAATTTTTCTTATTTTGGGGCATAATTTTAGAAATTTCTTTTATTTTGGTACAAAATTGCAGAAATTTTTTTATATTGTGGCAAAAAGGCTAAAATTCCCCATATTTTGGTGCAAAAAGGCTGAAATTCTTCTTATTTTGAGGTAAAATGCTGAAATTCCCCATATTTTGGCGCAAAAAGGCAGAAATTTCCCTCATTTTGGGGCAAAAAGGCACAAATTTTCCTTATTTTCGGGCAAAATTGAAGAAATTTCATTTATTTCAGGGCAAAAATTCAAAAATTCCTTTTATTTTGGGACAAAAAGCAGAAATTTCTTTTATTTTGGTACAAAGTTGAAGAAATTTTTCTTATTTTGGAACAAAAAAGCAGAAATTCACCATATTTTGGGGTAAAAGGCAGAAATTCCCCTTATTTTGAGGTAAAAAGCATGAAATTCCCCTTATTTTAGGGCAAAAAAGCAAAAATTTCCTTTACTTTGTGGCAAAAAGGCAGAAATTCTTGTTAATTGTGGCAGAAAAGCAGAAATTTTCTTTATTTGAAGGCAATAAGGCAGCAATTCCCCATATTTAGTGGCAAAAAGGCAGAAATTCTCCTTATTTGGAGGTAAAATGCTGAAATTCCCCTTATTTTGGGCAAAAAGGCAGAAATTCCCCTTATTTAGGGACAAAATTGCAGAAATTTCACTTATTTCAGGGCAAAAAGTCAGAAATTTGCCTTATTTTGGGGCAAAAATCAGAAATTCCCCTAATTTTGTGGCCAAAAATAGAAATTCGCCTTATTTTGGGTAAAATTGCAGAAATTTCAAATATTTCAGGGCAAAAAGGCAGAAATTCCACTTAATTTCGGGCAATAAGGCAGAATTTTCTGTATTTTGGAGCAAAATCTCAGAAATTCCCCTTATATTGGTGCAAAAATGCAGAAATTCCCTTTATTTTGGTGCAATAAGGCAGAAATTCCCCGTATTTTGAAGCAAAATTGCACAAATTCCCCTAATTTTGAGGGAAAATGCAGAAATTCACAATTTTTTGGGGCAAAAAGACAGAAATTCTCCTTATTTCACGGCAAAAAGTCAGAAATTCCCCTTATTTTGGGGCAAAATTGCAAAAATTTTCCTTATTTTGTGGCAAAATTGCAGAAATTTTTCTTATTTTGGGCAAAATTGCAGAAATTTCACTTATTTCAGGGAAAGAAGGCAGGAATTTCTCTTATTTTGGGGCAAAAAGGCAGAAATTTCTTTTATTTTGGATCAAAATTGCAAAAATTTTCTTTATTTTGAGGCAAAAATGCAGAAATTCCCCATATTTTGGGGCAAAAAGGCAGTGATTCCCCTTATTATGAGGTAAAAAGGCTGAAATTTCTTTTATTTTGGGGCAAAAAGAGAGAATTTCCCCATATTTTTTGGCAAAAAGGCAGAAATTTCCCTTATTTTGGGGCAAAATTGGAGAAATTTCCTTTATTTTGGGGCAAAATTTTAGAAATTTCTTTTATTTTGGTAAAGACTTGCAGAAATTTTTTTTATTTTGTGGCAAAAAGGCAGAAATTCCCAATATTTTGGTGCAAAAAGGCTGAAATTCCCCTTATTTTGCGGTAAAATGCTGAAATTCCCCATATTTTGGGGCAAAAAGGCTGTAATTTCCCTTATTTTGAGGTAAAATGCTGAAATTCCTTATATTTTGGGGCAAAAAGGCAGAAATTCCCTACATTTTGGGGCAAAAAGGCACAAATTTCCCTTATTTTCGGGCATAATTGCAGAAATTTCATTTATTTCAGGGCAAAAAGTCAGAAATTCCTTTTATTTTGGGGCAAAAAGCAGAAATTTCTTTTATTTTGGTACAAAGTTGAAGAAATTTTTCTTATTTTGGAACAAAAAGGCAGGAATTCCCAATATTTTGGGGCAAAAGGCAGAAATTCCTTTTATTTTGAGGTAAACAGGCTGAAATTCCCCTTATTTTGGGGCAAAAAGGCAGAAATTCCCTTTATTTTGTGGCAAAAAGGCAGAATTCCCATTAATTGGGGCAGAAAAGTAGAAACGTTCCTTATTTGGGGGCAATAATGCAGAAATTCCCCATATTTTGTGGCAAAAAGGAAGAAATTCCACTTATTTGGAGGTAAAATGCTGAAATTCTTCTTATTTTAGCAAAAGGCAGAAATTCCCCTTATTTTGGGGCAAAATTGCAAAAATTTTACTTATTTTAGTGCAAAAAGTCAGAAATTTCCCTTATTTTGGGGCAAAAAGCAGAAATTCCCCTAATTTTGGGGCCAAAAACAGAAATTCCCCTTATTTTGGGGTAAAATTGGAGAAATTTCAAATATTTCAGGGCAAAAAGGCAGAAATTCCACTTAATTTTAGGCAATAAGTCAGAAATTTTCCGTATTTTGGAGCAAAATTTCAGAAATTCCCCTTATAATGGTGCAAAAATGCAGAAATTCCCTTTATATTTGTGTAATAAGGCAGAAATTCCCCGTGTTTTGAAGCAAAATTGCACAAATTCATCTAATTTTGAGGGAAAATGCAGAAAATCAAATTATTCTTGGGCAAAAAGGCAGAAATTCTCCTTATTTCAGGGAATAACGTCAAAAATTCCCCTTATTTTGGAACAAAATTGCAGAAATTTCCCTTATTTTGTGGCAAAATTGCAGAAATTTTTCTTATTTTTGGCAAAATTGCAGAAATTTCACGTATTTCAGGGAGAGAAGGCAGGAATTTCTCTTATTTTAGAGCAAAAGTGCAGAAATTTCTTTTTTTTGGTACAAAATTGCAGAAATTTTCTTTATTTTGGGGCAAAAATGCAGAAATTCTTCTTATTTTGTGGCAAAAAGGCAGAAATTTCCCTTATTTTGGGGAAAAATTGCATAAATTTCAATTATTTCAAGGAAAAATTCTAAAATTTTTTTTATTTTGAGGCAAAAAGAAAGAAATTTCGTTTATTTTTGGGTAAAAAGGCAGAAATTTCACTTATTTTGAGGTAAAAAAGGCAGAAATTTCTCTTATTTTGGGGCTAAAATGAAAAAATTTCCCTTTTTTGTGGCAAAATTGCAGAAATTTTCCTTATTTTGGGCAAAATTGCAGAAATTATACTTATTTCAGGAAAAGAAGGCAGGAATTTCTCTTACTTTGGGGCAAAAAGGCAGAAATTTCTTTTATTTTGGTACAAAATTGAAGAAATTTTCTTTATTTTGGGGCAAAAATGCAGAAATTCCTCTTATTTTGTGAGAAAAAGGCAGAAATTTCCCTTATTTTGGGGCAAAATTGCAGAAATTCCCTTTATTTTGGTGCAATAAGGCAGAAATTCCCCATATTTTGAAGCAAAATTGCACAAATTCCCCTAATTTTGAGGGAAAATGCAGAAATTCACATTATTTTGGGGCAAAAAGACAGAAATTCTCCTTATTTCACGGCAAAAAGTCAGAACTTCCGCTTATTTTGGGGCAAAATTGCAGAAATTTCCCTTATTTTGTGGCAAAATTGCAGAATTTTTTTTTATTTTGGGCAAAATTGCAGAAATTTCACTTATTTCAGGGAAAGAAGGCAGGAATTTCTCTTATTTTGGGGCAAAAAGGCAGAAATTTCTTTTATTTTGGTACAAAATTTCAGAAATTTTCTTTATTTTGAGGCAAAAATGCAAAAATTCCCCATATTTTGGGGCAAAAAGGCAGAGATTCCCCTTATGATGAGGTAAAAATGTTGAAATTCCTTTTATTGTGGGGCAAAAAGACAGAAATTCCCCTTATTTTGTGGCAAAAAGGCAGAAATTTCCCTTATTTTGGTACAGAATTGCAGAAATTTTTCTTATTTTGTGGCAAGAAGGCAGAAATTCTCCATATTTTGGTGCAAAAAGTCTGAAATTCCCCTTAATTTGAGTTAAAATGCTGAAATTCCCCATATTTTGGGGCAAAAAGGCAGAAACTCCCTACATTTTGGGGCAAAAAGGCACAAATTTCCCTTATTTTCGGGCAAAATTGCAGAAATTTCATTTATTTCAGGGCAAAAAGTCAGAAATTCCTTTTATTTTGGGGCAAAAAGCAGAAATTTCTTTTATTTTGGTACAAAGTTGAAGAAATTTTTCTTATTTTAGAACAAAAGGCAGAAATTCCCCATATTTTGGGGTAAAAGGCAGAAATTCCCCTTATTTTGAGGTAAAAAGGATGAAATTCCCCTTAATTTAGGGCAAAAAGGCAAAAATTTCCTTTACTTTATGGCAAAAAGGCAGAAATTCCCCTTATTTGGAGGTAAAATGCTGAAATTCTCCTTATTTTGGGCAAAAAGGCAGAAATTCCCCTTATTTTGGGACAAAATTGCAGAAATTTCACTTATTTCAGGGCAAAAAATCAGAAATTTCCCTTATTTTGTGGCAAAATTGCAGAAATTTTTCTTATTTTGGGCAAAATTGCAGAAATTTCACTTATTTCAGGTAAAGAAGGCAGGAATTTCTCTTATTTTGAGGGAAAAGGGCAGAAATTTCTTTTATTTTGGTACAAAATTGCAGAAATTTTCTTTATTTTGGGGCAAAAATGAAGAAATTCCCCTTATTTTGTGGCAAAAAGGCAGAAATTTCCCTTATTTTGGGGCAAAATTGCAGAAATTTTACTTATTTCAAGGCAAAATTCAAAAATTCCTTTTATTTTGGAGCAAAAAGACAGAAATTCCGTTTATTTTTGGGTAAAAAAGCAGAAATTTCACTTATTTTGAGGTAAAAAGGCAGAAATTACTCTTATTTTGGGGCTAAAATGAAGAAATTTCCCTGTTTTGTGGCAAAATTGCAGAAATTTTTCTTATTTTGGGCAAAATTGCAGAAATTTCACTTATTTCAGGGAAAGAAGGCAGGAATTTCTCTTATTTTGGGGCAAAAAGGCAGAAATTTCTTTTATTTTGCTACAAAATTGCAGAAATTTTCTTTATTTTGGGGCAAAAATGCAGAAATTCCCCTTATTTTGTGGCAAAAAGGCAGGAATTTCCCTTATTTTGGGGCAAAATTGCAGAAATTCCTTTTATTTTGGAGCAATAAGGCAGAAATTCCCAATATTTTGAAGCAAAATTGCACTAATTTCCCTAATTTTGAGGGAAAATGCAGAAATTCACATTATTTTGGGCAAAAAGACAGAAATTCTCCTTATTTCACGGCAAAAAGTCAGAAATTCCCCTTATTTTGGGGCAAAATTGCAGAAATTTCCCTTATTTTGTGGCAAAATTGCAGAAATTTTTCTTATTTTGTGCAAAATTGCAGAAATTTCACTTATTTCAGGGAAAGAAGGCAGGAATTTCTCTTATTTTGGGGCAAAAAGGCAGAAATTTCTTTTATTTTGGTACAAAATTGAAGAAATTTTCTTTATTTTGGAACAAAAATGCAGTAATTCAACTTATTTTGTGGCAAAAAGGCAGAATTTTTTTTTATTTTGGGCAAAATTGCAGAAATTTCACTTATTTCAGGGAAAGAAGGCAGAAATTTCTCTTATTTTGGGGCAAAAGGGCAGAAATTTCTTTTATTTTGGTACAAAATTGCAGAAATTTTCTTTATTTTGGGGCAATAATGCAGAAATTCACCTTATTTTGTGGCAAAAAGGCAGAAATTATTCTTATTTTAGGGCAAAATTGCAGAAATTTCACTTATTTCAAGGCAAAATTCAAAAATTCCTTTTATTTTGGGGCAAAAAGACAGAAATTCCATTTATTTTTAGGTAAAAAGGCAGAAATTTCACTTATTTTGAGGTAAAAAGGGAGAAATTACTCTTATTTTGGGGCTAAAATGAAGAAATTTCCCTTTTTGTGGCAAAATTGCAGAAATTTTTCTTATTTTGGGCAAAATTGCAGAAATTTCACTTATTTCAGGGAAAGAAGGCAGGAATTTCTCTTATGTTGGGGCAAAAAGGCAGAAATTTTTTTTATTTTGGTACAAAATTGCAGAAATTTTCTTTATTTTGGGCAAAAATGCAGAAATTCCCATTATTTTGTGGCAAAAAGGCAGAAATTTCCCTAATTTTGGGGCAAAATTGCAGAAATTTAACTTATTTCAAGGCCAAATTCAAAATTCCTTTTATTTTTGGGCAAAAAGACAGAAATTCCGTTTATTTTTGGGTAAAAAGGCAGAAATTTCACTTATTTTGAGGTAAAAAGGCAAAAATTACTCTTATTTTGGGGCTAAAATTAAGAAATTTCCCTTTTTTGTGGCAAAATTGCAGAAATTTTTCTTATTTTGGGCAAAATTGCAGAAATTTCACTTATTTCAGGGAAAGAAAGCAGGAATTTCTCTTATTTTTGGGCAAAAAGGCAGAAATTTTTTTTATTTTGCTACAAAATTGCAGAAATTTTCTTTATTTTGGGGCAAAAATGCAGAAATTCCCCTTATTTTGGGGCAAAAAGGCAGAGATTCCCCTTATTATGAGGTAAAAAGGCTGAAATTCCTTTTATTTTGGGGCAAAAATACTGAAATTCCCCTTATTTTGTGGCAAAAAGGCAGAAACTTCCCTTATTTTGGAGCAAAATTGTAGAAATTTCCATTATTTTCGAGCAAAATTTTAGAAATTTATTTTATTTTGGTACAGAATTGCAGAAATTTTTTTTATTTTGTGGCAAAAAGGCAGAAATTCCCCATATTTTGGTGCAAAAAGGCTGAAATTCCCCTTATTTTGAAGTAAAATGCTGAAATTCCTCATATTTTGGGGCAAAAAGGCAGAAATTACCTACATTTTGGGGCAAAAAGACAGAAATTTCCCTTATTTTGCGGCAAAATTGCAGAAATTTCATTTATTTCAGGGCAAAAAGTCAGAAATTCCTTTTATTTTGGGGCAAAAAGGCAGAAATTGCCTTTATTTTGTGGCAAAAATGCAGAAATTCCCATTAATTGGGGCAGAAAAGCAGAAACTTTCCTTATTTGGGGGCAATAATGCAGAAATTCCCTATATTTTGTGGCAAAAAGGCAGAAATTCCCCTTATTTGGAGGTAAAATGCTGAAAATCCCCTTATTTTGGGCAAAAGGCAGAAATTCCCCTTATTTTGGGGCAAAATTGCAGAAATTTCACTTATTTTAGGGCAAAAAGTCAGAAATTTGCCTTATTTTGGGGCAAAAAGCAGAAATTCCCCTAATTTTGGGGCCAAAAACAGAAATTCCACTTATTTTGGGGTAAAATTGCAGAAATTTCAAACATTTCAGTGCAAAAAGGCAGAAATTCCACTTAATTTTAGGCAATAAGGCAGAAATTTTCCGTATTTTGGAGCAATATCTCAGAAATTCCCCTTATATTGGTGCAAAAATGCAGAAATTCCCTTTATTTTGGTGTAATAAGGCAGAAATTCCCCGTGTTTTGAAGCAAAATTGCACAAATTCATCTAATTTTGAGGGAAAATGCAGAAATTCAAATTATTTTGGGGCAAAAAGACAGAAATTCTCTGTATTTCAGGGCAAAACGTCAGAAATTCCTCTTATTTTGTGGCAAAATTGCAGAAATATCCCTTATTTTGTTGCAAAATTGCAGAAATTTTTCTTATTTTGGGCAAAATTGCAAAAATTTCACTTATTTCAGGGAAAGAAGGTAGGAATTTCTTTTATTTTGGGGCAAAAAGGCAGAAATTTCTTTTATTTTGGTACAAAATTGTAGAAATTTCCTTTATTTTGGGGCAAAAATGCAGAAATTCCCCATATTTTGTGGGAAAAAGGCAGAAATTTCCCTTATTTTGGGGTAAAATTGCAGAAAGTCCCTTTATTTAGGTGCAATAAGGCAGAAATTCCCAATATTTTGAAGCAAAATTGCACAAATTCCCCTAATTTTGAGGGAAAATGCAGAAATTCACATTATTTTGGGGCAAAAAAGACAGAAATTCTCCTTATTTCACGTCAAAAAGTCAGAAATTCCCCTTATTTTGGGGCAAAATTGCAGAAATTTCTCTTATTTTGTGGCAAAATTGCAGAAATTTTTCTTATTTTGGGCAAAATTGCAGAAATTTCACTTATTTCAGGAAAAGAAGGCAGGAATTTCTCTTATTTTGGGGCAAAAAGGTAGAAATTTCTTTTATTTTGATACAAAATTGCAGAAATTTTCTTTATTTTGAGGCAAAAATGCAGAAAGTTCCTATATTTTGGGGCAAAAAGGCAGAGATTCCTCTTATTATGAGGTAAAAAGGCTGAAATTCCTTTTATTTTGGGGCAAAAAGACAGAAATTCCCCTTATTTTGTGGCAAAAAGGCAGAAATTTCCCTTATTTTGGGGCAAAATTGCAGAAATTTCCCTTATTTTTAGGCAAAATATTAGAAATTTCTTTTATTTTGGTACAGAATTGCAGAAATTTTTCTTATTTTGTGGCAAAAAGGCAGAAATTCCCCATATTTTAGTTCAAAAAGGCTGAAATTCCCCTTATTTTGAGGTAAAATGCTGAAATTCCCCATATTTTGGGTCAAAAAGGCAGAAATTCCCCTCATTTTGTGGCAAAAAGGCACAAATTTCCCTTATTTTCGGGCAAAATTGCAGAAATTTCATTTATTCCAGGGCAAAATGTCAGAAATTCCTTTTATTTTGGGGCAAAAAGCAGAAATTTCTTTTATTTTGGTACAACGATGAAAAAATTTATCTTATTTTGGAACAAAAAGGCAGAAATTCCCCATATTTTGGGGCAAAAGGCAGAAATTCCCCATATTTTGAGGTAAAAAGGCTGAAATTCCTCTTATTTTGGGGCAAAAAGGCAGAAATTCCCTTTATTTTGTGGCAAAAATGCAGAAATTCCGATTAATTGGGGCAGAAAAGCAGAAACTTTCTTTATTTTGGGGCAATAATGCAGAAATTCCCCATATTTTGTGGCAAAATTCAGAAATTCCCCTTATTTGGAGGTAAAATGCTGAAATTCCCCTTATTTTGGGCAAAAGGCAGAAATTCCCCTTGTTTTGGGGCAAAATGCAGAAATTTCACTTATTTTAGGGCAAAAAGACAGAAATTTGCCTTATTTTGTGGCAAAAAGCAGAAATTCCCCTAATTGTGAGGCAAAACGGAAGAAATTCTCTATATGTTGGGGCAAAAAGACAGAAATTCTTTTTATTTTGTGGCAAAACTCAGAAATTCCACATATTTTGGGGCAAAATTCCAGAAATTTCCTTTATTTTAGGGCAATAAGGCAGAAATTCCTAATATATTGTGGCAAAAATGCAGAAATTCCCCTTATTTTGAGGTAAAAAGGCTGAAATTCCTCTTATTTGGGGGCAAAAAGGAAGAATTTTTCTTTATTTTGGGGAAAAATTGCAGAAATTTCACTTATTTCAGGGTAATAAATCAGAAATTCCCCTTATTTTGGGCCAAAATTACAGAAATTCCCTTTGTTTTGGGGTAAAAAAGACAGAAATTCCACTTATTTAGAGGCAAAAGGCAGAAGTTCCTCTTAATTGGCGCAAAAATGAAGAAATTTTCCTTTTTTATGGAAAAAAGGTATGCATTTTCCTTATTTTCGGGCAAAAAGGCAGAAATTCCCCTGATTTTGAAGCAAAATTGCAGAAATTCCCCTAATTTTGGGGCAAAAGGCAGACATTCCCTTTATTTTGGGGCAAAAATCAGAAATTCCCCTTATTTTGGGGAAAAATTCCAGAAATTTCCTTTAATTTGGGGCAAAATTGCAGAAATTTACCTTATTTTGGGGCAAAATTGCAGAAATTTCCCTTATTTGGGGCAAAATTGCAGAAATTTCACTTATTTTCAGGTAAAAAGGCTGAAATTTCCTTTATTTTTGGGAAAAAAGTTAGAAAATTCTTTTTTTTGGGGGCAAAATTGCAGAAATATTTCTTATTATGGGGAAAAAAGGCAGAAATTCCTTATATTTTGAAGCAAAAAGGCAGAAATTCCCCTTATTTTGGGATAAAATTGCAGAAATTTCCCTTATTTGGGGGCAAAAAGGCAGAAAATCCTTTATTTTCGGGCAAAAAGGCAGAAATTCCCCGTATTTTAGAGTAAAATTGCAGAAATTCCCCTAATATCGTGGCAAAAATGCAGAAATTCCCTTTATTTGGGGCAAAAGCAAAAGTTCCCCTTATTTTCGGGAAAAAAGGCAGAAATTCCTTGTATTTTGAAGCAAAATTGCAGAAACTCCCCTAATTTTGGGGCAAAAAGGCAGAAATTCCCTTTATTTTGGGGCAAAAATACAGAAATTCTCCTTATTTCGCGGCAAAAAGTCAGAAATTCCCCTTATTTTGGGGCAAAATTGAAGAACTTTCCCTTATTTTGGGGCAAAATTGCAGAAATTTCCCTTATTTTGGGGCAAAATTTTAGAAATTTCTTTTATTTTGGTACAGAATTGCAGGAATTTTTTCTTATATTGTGGCAAAAAGGCAAAAATTCCCCATATTTTGGTGCAAAAACGCTGAAATTCCCCTTATTTTGAGGTAAAATGCTGAAATTCCACATATTTTGTGGCAAAAAGGCAGAAATTTCCCTCATTTTGGGGCAAAAAGGCAGAGATTCCCCTTATTATGAGGTAAAAATGTTGAAATTCCTTTTATTTTGGGGCAAAAAGAAAGAAATTCCCCTTATTTTGTGGCAAAAAGGCAGAAATTTCCCTTATTTTGGTACAGAATTGCAGAAATTTTTCTTATTTTGTGGCAAGAAGGCAGAAATTCTCCATATTTTGGTGCAAAAAGTCTGAAATTCCCCTTAATTAGAGTTAAAATGCTGAAATTCCCCATATTTTGGGGCAAAAAGGCACAAATTTCCCTTATTTTCGGGCAAAATTGCAGAAATTTTATTTATTTCAGGGCAAAAAGTCAGAAATTCCTTTTATTTTGGGACAAAAAGCAGAAATTTCTTTTATTTTGGTACAAAGTTGAAGAAATTTTTCTTATTTTAGAACAAAAGGCAGAAATTCCCCATATTTTGAGGTAAAAAGGATGAAATTCCCCTTAATTTAGGGCAAAAAGGCAAAAATTTCCTTTACTTTATGGCAAAATAGGGAGAAATTCCCCTTATTTGGAGGTAAAATGCTGAAATTCCCCTTATTTTGGGCAAAAAGGCAGAAATTCCCCTTATTTTGGGACAAAATTGCAGAAATTTCACTTATTTCAGGGCAAAAAATTAGAAATTTCCCTTATTTTGTGGCAAAATTGCAGAAATTTTTCTTATTTTGGGCAAAATTGCAGAAATTTCACTTATTTCAGGTAAAGAAGGCAGGAATTTCTCTTATTTTGAGGGAAAAGGGCAGAAATTTCTTTTATTTTGGTACAAAATTGCAGAAATTTTCTTTATTTTGGGGCAAAAATGAAGAAATTCCCCTTATTTTGTGGCAAAAAGGCAGAAATTTCCCTTATTTTGGGGCAAAATTGCAGAAATTTTACTTATTTCAAGGCAAAATTCAAAAATTCCTTTTATTTTGGAGCAAAAAGACAGAAATTCCGTTTATTTTTGGGTAAAAAAGCAGAAATTTCACTTATTTTGAGGTAAAAAGGCAGAAATTACTCTTATTTTGGGGCTAAAATGAAGAAATTTCCCTGTTTTGTGGCAAAATTGCAGAAATTTTTCATATTTTGGGCAAAATTGCAGAAATTTCACTTATTTCAGGGAAAGAAGGCAGGAATTTCTCTTATTTTGGGGCAAAAAGGCAGAAATTTCTTTTATTTTGCTACAAAATTGCAGAAATTTTCTTTATTTTGGGGCAAAAATGCCGAAATTCCTTTTATTTTGTGGCAAAAAGGCAGGAATTTCCCTTATTTTGGGGCAAAATTGCAGAAATTCCCTTTATTTTGGAGCAATAAGGCAGAAATTCCCAATATTTTGAAGCAAAATTGCACTAATTTCCCTAATTTTGAGGGAAAATGCAGAAATTCACATTATTTTGGGCAAAAAGACAGAAATTCTCCTTATTTCACGGCAAAAAGTCAGAAATTCCCCTTATTTTGGGGCAAAATTGCAGAAATTTCCCTTATTTTGTGGCAAAATTGCAGAAATTTTTCTTATTTTGTGCAAAATTGCAGAAATTTCACTTATTTCAGGGAAAGAAGGCAGGAATTTCTCTTATTTTGGGGCAAAAAGGCAGAAATTTCTTTTATTTTGGTACAAAATTGCAGAAATTTTCTTTATTTTGAGGCAAAAATACAGAAATTCCCCTTATTTTGTGGCAAAAAGGCAGAAATTTCCCTTATTTTGGGGCAAAATTGCAGAAATTCTCTTTATTTTGGTGCAATAAGGCAGAAATTCCCCATATTTTGAAGCAAAATTGCACAAATTCCCCTAATTTTGAGGGAAAATGCAGAAATTCACATTATTTTGGGCAAAAAGACAGAAATTCTCCTTATTTCACGGCAAAAAGTCAGAAATTCCCCTTATTTTGGGGCAAAATTGCAGAAATTTCCATTATTTTGTGGCAAAATTGCAGAAATTTTTCTTATTTTGTGCAAAATTGCAGAAATTTCACTTATTTCAGGGAAGGAAGGCAGGAATTTCTCTTATTTTGGGGCAAAAAGGCAGAAATTTCTTTTATTTTGGTACAAAATTGCAGATATTTTCTTTATTTTGAGGCAAAAATGCAGAAATTTCCCATATTTTGGGGCAAAAAGGCAGAGATTCCCCTTATTATGAGGTAAAAAGGCTGAAATTCCTTTTATTTTGGGGCAAAAAGACAGAAATTCCCCTTATTTTGCGGCAAAAAGGCAGAAATTTCCCTTATTTTGGGGCAAAATTGCAAAAATTTTTCTTATTTTCGGGCAAAATTTTAGAAATTTATTTTATTTTGGTACAGAATTGCAGAAATTTTTCTTATTTTGTGGCAAAAAGGCAGAAATTCCCCATATTTTGGTGCAAAAAGGCTGAAATTTCCCTTATTTTGAGGTAAAATGCCGAAATTCCTTATATTTTGGAGCAAAAAGGCAGAAATTACCTACATTTTGGGGCAAAAAGGCACAAATTTTCCTTATTTTCGGGCAAAATTGAAGAAATTTCATTTATTTCAGGGCAAAAAGTCAGAAATTCCTTTTATTTTGGGGCAAAAAGGCAGAAATTCCCTTTATTTTGTGGCAAAAAGGCAGAAATTCCCATTAATTGGTGCAGAAAAGCAGAAACTTTCCTTATTTGGGGGAAATGATGCAGAAATTCCCCATATTTTGTGGCAAAAAGGCAGAAATTCCCCTTATTTGGAGGTAAAATGCTGAAATTCCCCTTATTTTGGGCAAAAGGCAGAAATTCCCCTTATTTGGGGCAAAATTGCAGAAATTTCACTTATTTTAGGGCAAAAAGTCAGAAATTTGCTTTATTTTGGGGCAAAAAGCAGAAATTCCCCTAATTTTGGGGCGAAAAACAGAAATTCTTATTTTGGGGTAAAATTGCAGAAATTTCAAACATTTCAGTGCAAAAAGGCAGAAATTCCACTTAATTTTAGGCAATAAGGCAAAAATTTTCCGTATTTTGAAGCAAAATCTCAGAAATTCCTCTTATAATGGTGCAAAAATGCAGAAATTCCTTTCATTTTGGTGTAATAAGGCAGAAATTCCCCGTGTTTTGAGCAAAATTGCACAAATTCATCTAATTTGGAGGGAAATTGCAGAAATTCAAATTATTTTAGGGCAAAAAGACAGAAATTCTTTTTATTTCAGGGCATAACGTCAGATTTTCCCCTTATTTTGGGGCAAAATTGCAGAAATTTCCCTTATTTTGTGGAAAATTGCAGAAATTTTTCTTATTTTGGGCAAAATTGCAGAAATTTCACTTATTTCAGGGAAAGAAGGCAGAAATTTCTCTTATTTTGGGGCAAAAGGGCAGAAATTTCTTTTATTTTGGTACAAAATTGCAGAAATTTTCTTTATTTTGGAACAAAAATGCAGAAATTCACCTTATTTTGTGGCAAAAAGGCAGAAATTTTTCTTATTTTGGGCAAAATTGCAGAAATTTCACTTATTTCAGGGAAAGAAGGCAGAAATTTCTCTTATTTTGGGGCAAAAGGGCAGAAATTTCTTTTATTTTGGTACAAAATTGCAGAAATTTTCTTTATTTTGGGGCAAAAATGCAGAAATTCACCTTATTTTGTGGCAAAAAGGCAGAAATTTTTCTTATTTTAGGGCAAAATTGCAGAAATTTCACTTATTTCAAGGCAAAATTCAAAAATTCCTTTTATTTTGGGGCAAAAAGACAGAAATTCCATTTATTTTTAGGTAAAAAGGCAGAAATTTCACTTATTTTGAGGTAAAAAGGCAAAAATTACTCTTATTTTGGGGCTAAAATGAAGAAATTTCCCTTTTTTGTGGCAAAATTGCAGAAATTTTTCTTATTTTGGGCAAAATTGCAGAAATTTCACTTATTTCAGGGAAAGAAGGCAGGAATTTCTCTTATGTTGGGGCAAAAAGGCAGAAATTTTTTTTATTTTGGTACAAAATTGCAGAAATTTTCTTTATTTTGGGCAAAAATGCAGAAAATCCCATTATTTTGTGGCAAAAAGGCAGAAATTTCCCTAATTTTGGGGCAAAATTGCAGAAATTTAACTTATTTCAAGGCCAAATTCAAAATTCCTTTTATTTTTGGGCAAAAAGACAGAAATTCCGTTTATTTTTGGGTAAAAAGGCAGAAATTTCACTTATTTTGAGGTAAAAAGGCAAAAATTACTCTTATTTTGGGGCTAAAATTAAGAAATTTCTCTTTTTTGTGGCAAAATTGCAGAAATTTTTCTTATTTTGGGCAAAATTGCAGAAATTTCACTTATTTCAGGGAAAGAAAGCAGGAATTTCTCTTATTTTTGGGCAAAAAGGCAGAAATTTTTTTTATTTTGGTACAAAATTGCAGAAATTTTCTTTATTTTGGGTCAAAAATGCAGAAATTCCCCTTATTTTGGGGCAAAAAGGCAGAGATTCCCCTTATTATGAGGTAAAAAGGCTGAAATTCCTTTTATTTTGGGGCAAAAATACTGAAATTCCCCTTATTTTGTGGCAAAAAGGCAGAAACTTCCCTTATTTTGGAGCAAAATTGTAGAAATTTCCATTATTTTCGAGCAAAATTTTAGAAATTTATTTTATTTTGGTACAGAATTGCAGAAATTTTTTTTATTTTGTGGCAAAAAGGCAGAAATTCCCCATATTTTGGTGCAAAAAGGCTGAAATTCCCCTTATTTTGAAGTAAAATGCTGAAATTCCTCATATTTTGGGGCAAAAAGGCAGAAATTACCTACATTTTGGGGCAAAAAGGCAGAAATTTCCCTTATTTAGCGGCAAAATTGCAGAAATTTCATTTATTTCAGGGCAAAAAGTCAGAAATTCCTTTTATTTTGTGGCAAAAAGGCAGAAATTCCCTTTATTTTGTGGCAAAAAGGCAGAAATTCCCATTAATTGAGGCAGAAAAGCAGAAACTTTCCTTATTTGGAGGCAATAATGCAGAAATTCCCCATATTTTGTGGCAAAAAGCAGAAATTCCCCTTATTTGGAGGTAAAATGCTGAAAATCCCCTTATTTTGGGCAAAAGGCAGAAATTCCCCTTATTTTGGGGCAAAATTGCAGAAATTTCACTTATTTTAGGGCAAAAAGTCAGAAATTTGCCTTATTTTGGGGCAAAAAGCAGAAATTCCCCTAATTTTGGGGCCAAAAACAGAAATTCCACTTATTTTGGGGTAAAATTGCAGAAATTTCAAACATTTCAGTGCAAAAAGGCAGAAATTCCACTTAATTTTAGGCAATAAGGCAGAAATTTTCCGTATTTTGGAGCAATATCTCAGAAATTCCCCTTATATTGGTGCAAAAATGCAGAAATTCCCTTTATTTTGGTGTAATAAGGCAGAAATTCCCCGTGTTTTGAAGCAAAATTGCACAAATTCATCTAATTTTGAGGGAAAATGCAGAAATTCAAATTATTTTGGGGCAAAAAGAAAGAAATTCTCTGTATTTCAGGGCAAAACGTCAGAAATTCCTCTTATTTTGGGGCAAAATTGCAGAAATATCCCTTATTTTGTTGCAAAATTGCAGAAATTTTTCTTATTTTGGGCAAAATTGCAAAAATTTCACTTATTTCAGGGAAAGAAGGTAGGAATTTCTTTTATTTTGGGGCAAAAAGGCAGAAATTTCTTTTATTTTGGTACAAAATTGTAGAAATTTCCTTTATTTTGGGGCAAAAATGCAGAAATTCCCCATATTTTGTGGGAAAAAGGCAGAAATTTCCCTTATTTTGGGGTAAAATTGCAGAAAGTCCCTTTATTTAGGTGCAATAAGGCAGAAATTCCCAATATTTTGAAGCAAAATTGCACAAATTCCCCTAATTTTGAGGGAAAATGCAGAAATTCACATTATTTTGGGGCAAAAAAGACAGAAATTCTCCTTATTTCACATCAAAAAGTCAGAAATTCCCCTTATTTTGGGGCAAAATTGCAGAAATTTCTCTTATTTTGTGGCAAAATTGCAGAAATTTTTCTTATTTTGGGCAAAATTGCAGAAATTTCACTTATTTCAGGGAAAGAAGGCAGGAATTTCTCTTATTTTGGGGCAAAAAGGTAGAAATTTCTTTTATTTTGATACAAAATTGCAGAAATTTTCTTTATTTTGAGGCAAAAATGCAGAAAGTTCCTATATTTTGGGGCAAAAAGGCAGAGATTCCCCTTATTATGAGGTAAAAAGGCTGAAATTCCTTTTATTTTGGGGCAAAAAGACAGAAATTCCCCTTATTTTGTGGCAAAAAGGCAGAAATTTCCCTTATTTTGTGGCAAAAAGGCAGAAATTTTCTTTATTTTGGGGCAAAATTGCAGAAATTCCCTTTATTTTGGTGCAATAAGGCAGAAATTCCCCATATTGTGAAGCATAATTGCACAAATTCCCCTAATTTTGAGACAAAATACAGAAATTCACATTATTTTGGGGCAAAAAGACAGAAATTCTCTTTATTTCAAGGCAAAAAGTCAGAAATTCCCCTTATTTTGGGGCAAAATTGCAGAAATTTCCCTTATTTTGTGGCAAAATTGCAGAAATTTTTCTTATTTTGGGCAAAAATGCAGAAATTTCACTTATTTCAGGGAAAGAAGGCAGGAATTTCTCTTATTTTGGGGGAAAAAGGCAGTAATTTCTTTTATTTTGGTACAAAATTGCAGAAATTTTCTTTATTTTGAGGCCAAAATGCAGAAATTCCCCATATTTTAGGGCAAAAAGGCAGAGATTCTACTTATTATGAGGTAAGAAGGCTGAAATTCCTTTTATTTTGGGGCAAAAATACTGAAATTCCCCTTATTTTGTGGCAAAAAGGCAGAAACTTCCCTTATTTTGGGGCAAAATTGTAGAAATATCCCTTATTTTCGAGCAGAATTTTAGAAATTTATTTTATTTTGGTACAGAATTGCAGAAATTTTTTTTATTTTGTGGCAAAAAGGCAGAAATTCCCCATATTTTGGTGCAAAAAGGCTGAAATTCCCCTTATTTTGAAGTAAAATGCTGAAATTCCTCATATTTTGGGGCAAAAAGGCAGAAATTACCTACATTTTGGGACAAAAAGGCAGAAATTTCCCTTATTTTGCGGCAAAATTGCAGAAATTTCATTTATTTCAGGGCAAAAAGTCAGAAATTCCTTTTATTTTGGGGCAAAAAGGCAAAAATTCCCTTTATTTTGTGGCAAAAAGGCAGAAATTCCCATTAATTGGGGCAGAAAAGTAGAAACTTTCCTTATTTGGGGGCAATAATGCAGAAATTCCCCATATTTTGTGGCAAAAAGGCAGAAATTCCCCTTATTTGGAGGTAAAATGCTGAAAATCCCCTTATTTTGGGCAAAAGTCAGAAATTCCCCTTATTTTGGGGCAAAATTGCAGAAATTTCACTTATTTTAAGGCAAAAAGTCAGAAATTTGCCTTATTTTGGGGCAAAAAGCAGAAATTCCCCTAATTTTGGGGCCAAAAACAGAAATTCCCCTTATTTTGGGGTAAAATTGCAGAAATTTCAAACATTTCAGTGCAAAAAGGCAGAAATTCCACTTAATTTTAGGCAATAAGGCAGAAATTTTCCGTATTTTGGAGCAATATCTCAGAAATTCCCCTTATATTGGTGCAAAAATGCAGAAATTCCCTTTACTTTGGTGTAATAAGGCAGAAATTCCCCGTGTTTTGAAGCAAAATTGCACAAATTCATCTAATTTTGAGGGAAAATGCAGAAATTCAAATTATTTTGGGGCAAAAAGACAGAAATTCTCTGTATTTCAGGGCAAAACGTCAGAAATTCCTCTTATTTTGTGGCAAAATTGCAGAAATATCCCTTATTTTGTTGCAAAATTGCAGAAATTTTTCTTATTTTGGGCAAAATTGCAAAAATTTCACTTATTTCAGGGAAAGAAGGTAGGAATTTCTTTTATTTTGGGGCAAAAAGGCAGAAATTTCTTTTATTTTGGTACAAAATTGTAGAAATTTCCTTTATTTTGGGGCAAAAATGCAGAAATTCCCCATATTTTGTGGGAAAAAGGCAGAAATTTCCCTTATTTTGGGGTAAAATTGCAGAAAGTCCCTTTATTTAGGTGCAATAAGGCAGAAATTCCCAATATTTTGAAGCAAAATTGCACAAATTCCCCTAATTTTGAGGGAAAATGCAGAAATTCACATTATTTTGGGGCAAAAAAGACAGAAATTCTCCTTATTTTACGTCAAAAAGTCAGAAATTCCCCTTATTTTGGGGCAAAATTGCAGAAATTTCTCTTATTTTGTGGCAAAATTGCAGAAATTTTTCTTATTTTGGGCAAAATTGCAGAAATTTCACTTATTTCAGGAAAAGAAAGCAGGAATTTCTCTTATTTTGGGGCAAAAAGGTAGAAATTTCTTTTATTTTGATACAAAATTGCAGAAATTTTCTTTATTTTGAGGCAAAAATGCAGAAAGTTCCTATATTTTGGGGCAAAAAGGCAGAGATTCCTCTTATTATGAGGTAAAAAGGCTGAAATTCCTTTTATTTTGGGGCAAAAAGACAGAAATTCCCCTTATTTTGTGGCAAAAAGGCAGAAATTTCCCTTATTTTGGGGCAAAATTGCAGAAATTTCCCTTATTTTTAGGCAAAATATTAGAAATTTCTTTTATTTTGGTACAGAATTGCAGAAATTTTTCTTATTTTGTGGCAAAAAGGCAGAAATTCCCCATATTTTAGTTCAAAAAGGCTGAAATTCCCCTTATTTTGAGGTAAAATGCTGAAATTCCCCATATTTTGGGTCAAAAAGGCAGAAATTCCCCTCATTTTGTGGCAAAAAGGCACAAATTTCCCTTATTTTCGGGCAAAATTGCAGAAATTTCATTTATTCCAGGGCAAAATGTCAGAAATTCCTTTTATTTTGGGGCAAAAAGCAGAAATTTCTTTTATTTTGGTACAACGATGAAAAAATTTATCTTATTTTGGAACAAAAAGGCAGAAATTCCCCATATTTTGGGGCAAAAGGCAGAAATTCCCCATATTTTGAGGTAAAAAGGCTGAAATTCCTCTTATTTTGGGGCAAAAAGGCAGAAATTCCCTTTATTTTGTGGCAAAAATGCAGAAATTCCGATTAATTGGGGCAGAAAAGCAGAAACTTTCTTTATTTTGGGGCAATAATGCAGAAATTCCCCATATTTTGTGGCAAAATTCAGAAATTCCCCTTATTTGGAGGTAAAATGCTGAAATTCCCCTTATTTTGGGCAAAAGGCAGAAATTCCCCTTGTTTTGGGGCAAAATGCAGAAATTTCACTTATTTTAGGGCAAAAAGACAGAAATTTGCCTTATTTTGTGGCAAAAAGCAGAAATTCCCCTAATTGTGAGGCAAAACGGAAGAAATTCTCTATATGTTGGGGCAAAAAGACAGAAATTCTTTTTATTTTGTGGCAAAACTCAGAAATTCCACATATTTTGGGGCAAAATTCCAGAAATTTCCTTTATTTTAGGGCAATAAGGCAGAAATTCCTAATATATTGTGGCAAAAATGCAGAAATTCCCCTTATTTTGAGGTAAAAAGGCTGAAATTCCTCTTATTTGGGGGCAAAAAGGAAGAATTTTTCTTTATTTTGGGGAAAAATTGCAGAAATTTCACTTATTTCAGGGTAATAAATCAGAAATTCCCCTTATTTTGGGCCAAAATTACAGAAATTCCCTTTGTTTTGGGGTAAAAAAGACAGAAATTCCACTTATTTAGAGGCAAAAGGCAGAAGTTCCTCTTAATTGGCGCAAAAATGAAGAAATTTTCCTTTTTTATGGAAAAAAGGTATGCATTTTCCTTATTTTCGGGCAAAAAGGCAGAAATTCCCCTGATTTTGAAGCAAAATTGCAGAAATTCCCCTAATTTTGGGGCAAAAGGCAGACATTCCCTTTATTTTGGGGCAAAAATCAGAAATTCCCCTTATTTTGGGGAAAAATTCCTGAAATTTCCTTTAATTTGGGGCAAAATTGCAGAAATTTACCTTATTTTGGGGCAAAATTGCAGAAATTTCCCTTATTTGGGGCAAAATTGCAGAAATTTCACTTATTTTCAGGTAAAAAGGCTGAAATTTCCTTTATTTTTGGGAAAAAAGTTAGAAAATTCTTTTTTTTGGGGGCGAAATTGCAGAAATATTTCTTATTATGGGGAAAAAAGGCAGAAATTCCTTATATTTTGAAGCAAAAAGGCAGAAATTCCCCTTATTTTGGGATAAAATTGCAGAAATTTCCCTTATTTGGGGGCAAAAAGGCAGAAAATCCTTTATTTTCGGGCAAAAAGGCAGAAATTCCCCGTATTTTAGAGTAAAATTGCAGAAATTCCCCTAATATCGTGGCAAAAATGCAGAAATTCCCTTTATTTGGGGCAAAAGCAAAAGTTCCCCTTATTTTCGGGAAAAAAGGCAGAAATTCCTTGTATTTTGAAGCAAAATTGCAGAAACTCCCCTAATTTTGGGGCAAAAAGGCAGAAATTCCCTTTATTTTGGGGCAAAAATACAGAAATTCTCCTTATTTCGCGGCAAAAAGTCAGAAATTCCCCTTATTTTGGGGCAAAATTGAAGAACTTTCCCTTATTTTGGGGCAAAATTGCAGAAATTTCCCTTATTTTGGGGCAAAATTTTAGAAATTTCTTTTATTTTGGTACAGAATTGCAGGAATTTTTTCTTATATTGTGGCAAAAAGGCAAAAATTCCCCATATTTTGGTGCAAAAACGCTGAAATTCCCCTTATTTTGAGGTAAAATGCTGAAATTCCACATATTTTGTGGCAAAAAGGCAGAAATTTCCCTCATTTTGGGGCAAAAAGGCAGAGATTCCCCTTATTATGAGGTAAAAATGTTGAAATTCCTTTTATTTTGGGGCAAAAAGAAAGAAATTCCCCTTATTTTGTGGCAAAAAGGCAGAAATTTCCCTTATTTTGGTACAGAATTGCAGAAATTTTTCTTATTTTGTGGCAAGAAGGCAGAAATTCTCCATATTTTGGTGCAAAAAGTCTGAAATTCCCCTTAATTAGAGTTAAAATGCTGAAATTCCCCATATTTTGGGGCAAAAAGGCACAAATTTCCCTTATTTTCGGGCAAAATTGCAGAAATTTTATTTATTTCAGGGCAAAAAGTCAGAAATTCCTTTTATTTTGGGACAAAAAGCAGAAATTTCTTTTATTTTGGTACAAAGTTGAAGAAATTTTTCTTATTTTAGAACAAAAGGCAGAAATTCCCCATATTTTGAGGTAAAAAGGATGAAATTCCCCTTAATTTAGGGCAAAAAGGCAAAAATTTCCTTTACTTTATGGCAAAATAGGGAGAAATTCCCCTTATTTGGAGGTAAAATGCTGAAATTCCCCTTATTTTGGGCAAAAAGGCAGAAATTCCCCTTATTTTGGGACAAAATTGCAGAAATTTCACTTATTTCAGGGCAAAAAATTAGAAATTTCCCTTATTTTGTGGCAAAATTGCAGAAATTTTTCTTATTTTGGGCAAAATTGCAGAAATTTCACTTATTTCAGGTAAAGAAGGCAGGAATTTCTCTTATTTTGAGGGAAAAGGGCAGAAATTTCTTTTATTTTGGTACAAAATTGCAGAAATTTTCTTTATTTTGGGGCAAAAATGAAGAAATTCCCCTTATTTTGTGGCAAAAAGGCAGAAATTTCCCTTATTTTGGGGCAAAATTGCAGAAATTTTACTTATTTCAAGGCAAAATTCAAAAATTCCTTTTATTTTGGAGCAAAAAGACAGAAATTCCGTTTATTTTTGGGTAAAAAAGCAGAAATTTCACTTATTTTGAGGTAAAAAGGCAGAAATTACTCTTATTTTGGGGCTAAAATGAAGAAATTTCCCTGTTTTGTGGCAAAATTGCAGAAATTTTTCATATTTTGGGCAAAATTGCAGAAATTTCACTTATTTCAGGGAAAGAAGGCAGGAATTTCTCTTATTTTGGGGCAAAAAGGCAGAAATTTCTTTTATTTTGCTACAAAATTGCAGAAATTTTCTTTATTTTGGGGCAAAAATGCCGAAATTCCTTTTATTTTGTGGCAAAAAGGCAGGAATTTCCCTTATTTTGGGGCAAAATTGCAGAAATTCCCTTTATTTTGGAGCAATAAGGCAGAAATTCCCAATATTTTGAAGCAAAATTGCACTAATTTCCCTAATTTTGAGGGAAAATGCAGAAATTCACATTATTTTGGGCAAAAAGACAGAAATTCTCCTTATTTCACGGCAAAAAGTCAGAAATTCCCCTTATTTTGGGGCAAAATTGCAGAAATTTCCCTTATTTTGTGGCAAAATTGCAGAAATTTTTCTTATTTTGTGCAAAATTGCAGAAATTTCACTTATTTCAGGGAAAGAAGGCAGGAATTTCTCTTATTTTGGGGCAAAAAGGCAGAAATTTCTTTTATTTTGGTACAAAATTGCAGAAATTTTCTTTATTTTGAGGCAAAAATACAGAAATTCCCCTTATTTTGTGGCAAAAAGGCAGAAATTTCCCTTATTTTGGGGCAAAATTGCAGAAATTCTCTTTATTTTGGTGCAATAAGGCAGAAATTCCCCATATTTTGAAGCAAAATTGCACAAATTCCCCTAATTTTGAGGGAAAATGCAGAAATTCACATTATTTTGGGCAAAAAGACAGAAATTCTCCTTATTTCACGGCAAAAAGTCAGAAATTCCCCTTATTTTGGGGCAAAATTGCAGAAATTTCCATTATTTTGTGGCAAAATTGCAGAAATTTTTCTTATTTTGTGCAAAATTGCAGAAATTTCACTTATTTCAGGGAAGGAAGGCAGGAATTTCTCTTATTTTGGGGCAAAAAGGCAGAAATTTCTTTTATTTTGGTACAAAATTGCAGATATTTTCTTTATTTTGAGGCAAAAATGCAGAAATTTCCCATATTTTGGGGCAAAAAGGCAGAGATTCCCCTTATTATGAGGTAAAAAGGCTGAAATTCCTTTTATTTTGGGGCAAAAAGACAGAAATTCCCCTTATTTTGCGGCAAAAAGGCAGAAATTTCCCTTATTTTGGGGCAAAATTGCAAAAATTTTTCTTATTTTCGGGCAAAATTTTAGAAATTTATTTTATTTTGGTACAGAATTGCAGAAATTTTTCTTATTTTGTGGCAAAAAGGCAGAAATTCCCCATATTTTGGTGCAAAAAGGCTGAAATTTCCCTTATTTTGAGGTAAAATGCCGAAATTCCTTATATTTTGGAGCAAAAAGGCAGAAATTACCTACATTTTGGGGCAAAAAGGCACAAATTTTCCTTATTTTCGGGCAAAATTGAAGAAATTTCATTTATTTCAGGGCAAAAAGTCAGAAATTCCTTTTATTTTGGGGCAAAAAGGCAGAAATTCCCTTTATTTTGTGGCAAAAAGGCAGAAATTCCCATTAATTGGTGCAGAAAAGCAGAAACTTTCCTTATTTGGGGGAAATGATGCAGAAATTCCCCATATTTTGTGGCAAAAAGGCAGAAATTCCCCTTATTTGGAGGTAAAATGCTGAAATTCCCCTTATTTTGGGCAAAAGGCAGAAATTCCCCTTATTTGGGGCAAAATTGCAGAAATTTCACTTATTTTAGGGCAAAAAGTCAGAAATTTGCTTTATTTTGGGGCAAAAAGCAGAAATTCCCCTAATTTTGGGGCGAAAAACAGAAATTCTTATTTTGGGGTAAAATTGCAGAAATTTCAAACATTTCAGTGCAAAAAGGCAGAAATTCCACTTAATTTTAGGCAATAAGGCAAAAATTTTCCGTATTTTGAAGCAAAATCTCAGAAATTCCTCTTATAATGGTGCAAAAATGCAGAAATTCCTTTCATTTTGGTGTAATAAGGCAGAAATTCCCCGTGTTTTGAGCAAAATTGCACAAATTCATCTAATTTGGAGGGAAATTGCAGAAATTCAAATTATTTTAGGGCAAAAAGACAGAAATTCTTTTTATTTCAGGGCATAACGTCAGATTTTCCCCTTATTTTGGGGCAAAATTGCAGAAATTTCCCTTATTTTGTGGAAAATTGCAGAAATTTTTCTTATTTTGGGCAAAATTGCAGAAATTTCACTTATTTCAGGGAAAGAAGGCAGAAATTTCTCTTATTTTGGGGCAAAAGGGCAGAAATTTCTTTTATTTTGGTACAAAATTGCAGAAATTTTCTTTATTTTGGAACAAAAATGCAGAAATTCACCTTATTTTGTGGCAAAAAGGCAGAAATTTTTCTTATTTTGGGCAAAATTGCAGAAATTTCACTTATTTCAGGGAAAGAAGGCAGAAATTTCTCTTATTTTGGGGCAAAAGGGCAGAAATTTCTTTTATTTTGGTACAAAATTGCAGAAATTTTCTTTATTTTGGGGCAAAAATGCAGAAATTCACCTTATTTTGTGGCAAAAAGGCAGAAATTTTTCTTATTTTAGGGCAAAATTGCAGAAATTTCACTTATTTCAAGGCAAAATTCAAAAATTCCTTTTATTTTGGGGCAAAAAGACAGAAATTCCATTTATTTTTAGGTAAAAAGGCAGAAATTTCACTTATTTTGAGGTAAAAAGGGAGAAATTACTCTTATTTTGGGGCTAAAATGAAGAAATTTCCCTTTTTTGTGGCAAAATTGCAGAAATTTTTCTTATTTTGGGCAAAATTGCAGAAATTTCACTTATTTCAGGGAAAGAAGGCAGGAATTTCTCTTATGTTGGGGCAAAAAGGCAGAAATTTTTTTTATTTTGGTACAAAATTGCAGAAATTTTCTTTATTTTGGGCAAAAATGCAGAAAATCCCATTATTTTGTGGCAAAAAGGCAGAAATTTCCCTAATTTTGGGGCAAAATTGCAGAAATTTAACTTATTTCAAGGCCAAATTCAAAATTCCTTTTATTTTTGGGCAAAAAGACAGAAATTCCGTTTATTTTTGGGTAAAAAGGCAGAAATTTCACTTATTTTGAGGTAAAAAGGCAAAAATTACTCTTATTTTGGGGCTAAAATTAAGAAATTTCTCTTTTTTGTGGCAAAATTGCAGAAATTTTTCTTATTTTGGGCAAAATTGCAGAAATTTCACTTATTTCAGGGAAAGAAAGCAGGAATTTCTCTTATTTTTGGGCAAAAAGGCAGAAATTTTTTTTATTTTGGTACAAAATTGCAGAAATTTTCTTTATTTTGGGTCAAAAATGCAGAAATTCCCCTTATTTTGGGGCAAAAAGGCAGAGATTCCCCTTATTATGAGGTAAAAAGGCTGAAATTCCTTTTATTTTGGGGCAAAAATACTGAAATTCCCCTTATTTTGTGGCAAAAAGGCAGAAACTTCCCTTATTTTGGAGCAAAATTGTAGAAATTTCCATTATTTTCGAGCAAAATTTTAGAAATTTATTTTATTTTGGTACAGAATTGCAGAAATTTTTTTTATTTTGTGGCAAAAAGGCAGAAATTCCCCATATTTTGGTGCAAAAAGGCTGAAATTCCCCTTATTTTGAAGTAAAATGCTGAAATTCCTCATATTTTGGGGCAAAAAGGCAGAAATTACCTACATTTTGGGGCAAAAAGGCAGAAATTTCCCTTATTTAGCGGCAAAATTGCAGAAATTTCATTTATTTCAGGGCAAAAAGTCAGAAATTCCTTTTATTTTTTGGCAAAAAGGCAGAAATTCCCTTTATTTTGTGGCAAAAAGGCAGAAATTCCCATTAATTGAGGCAGAAAAGCAGAAACTTTCCTTATTTGGAGGCAATAATGCAGAAATTCCCCATATTTTGTGGCAAAAAGCAGAAATTCCCCTTATTTGGAGGTAAAATGCTGAAAATCCCCTTATTTTGGGCAAAAGGCAGAAATTCCCCTTATTTTGGGGCAAAATTGCAGAAATTTCACTTATTTTAGGGCAAAAAGTCAGAAATTTGCCTTATTTTGGGGCAAAAAGCAGAAATTCCCCTAATTTTGGGGCCAAAAACAGAAATTCCACTTATTTTGGGGTAAAATTGCAGAAATTTCAAACATTTCAGTGCAAAAAGGCAGAAATTCCACTTAATTTTAGGCAATAAGGCAGAAATTTTCCGTATTTTGGAGCAATATCTCAGAAATTCCCCTTATATTGGTGCAAAAATGCAGAAATTCCCTTTATTTTGGTGTAATAAGGCAGAAATTCCCCGTGTTTTGAAGCAAAATTGCACAAATTCATCTAATTTTGAGGGAAAATGCAGAAATTCAAATTATTTTGGGGCAAAAAGAAAGAAATTCTCTGTATTTCAGGGCAAAACGTCAGAAATTCCTCTTATTTTGGGGCAAAATTGCAGAAATATCCCTTATTTTGTTGCAAAATTGCAGAAATTTTTCTTATTTTGGGCAAAATTGCAAAAATTTCACTTATTTCAGGGAAAGAAGGTAGGAATTTCTTTTATTTTGGGGCAAAAAGGCAGAAATTTCTTTTATTTTGGTACAAAATTGTAGAAATTTCCTTTATTTTGGGGCAAAAATGCAGAAATTCCCCATATTTTGTGGGAAAAAGGCAGAAATTTCCCTTATTTTGGGGTAAAATTGCAGAAAGTCCCTTTATTTTGGTGCAATAAGGCAGAAATTCCCAATATTTTGAAGCAAAATTGCACAAATTCCCCTAATTTTGAGGGAAAATGCAGAAATTCACATTATTTTGGGGCAAAAAAGACAGAAATTCTCCTTATTTCACATCAAAAAGTCAGAAATTCCCCTTATTTTGGGGCAAAATTGCAGAAATTTCTCTTATTTTGTGGCAAAATTGCAGAAATTTTTCTTATTTTGGGCAAAATTGCAGAAATTTCACTTATTTCAGGGAAAGAAGGCAGGAATTTCTCTTATTTTGGGGCAAAAAGGTAGAAATTTCTTTTATTTTGATACAAAATTGCAGAAATTTTCTTTATTTTGAGGCAAAAATGCAGAAAGTTCCTATATTTTGGGGCAAAAAGGCAGAGATTCCCCTTATTATGAGGTAAAAAGGCTGAAATTCCTTTTATTTTGGGGCAAAAAGACAGAAATTCCCCTTATTTTGTGGCAAAAAGGCAGAAATTTCCCTTATTTTGTGGCAAAAAGGCAGAAATTTTCTTTATTTTGGGGCAAAATTGCAGAAATTCCCTTTATTTTGGTGCAATAAGGCAGAAATTCCCCATATTGTGAAGCATAATTGCACAAATTCCCCTAATTTTGAGACAAAATACAGAAATTCACATTATTTTGGGGCAAAAAGACAGAAATTCTCTTTATTTCAAGGCAAAAAGTCAGAAATTCCCCTTATTTTGGGGCAAAATTGCAGAAATTTCCCTTATTTTGTGGCAAAATTGCAGAAATTTTTCTTATTTTGGGCAAAAATGCAGAAATTTCACTTATTTCAGGGAAAGAAGGCAGGAATTTCTCTTATTTTGGGGGAAAAAGGCAGTAATTTCTTTTATTTTGGTACAAAATTGCAGAAATTTTCTTTATTTTGAGGCCAAAATGCAGAAATTCCCCATATTTTAGGGCAAAAAGGCAGAGATTCTACTTATTATGAGGTAAGAAGGCTGAAATTCCTTTTATTTTGGGGCAAAAATACTGAAATTCCCCTTATTTTGTGGCAAAAAGGCAGAAACTTCCCTTATTTTGGGGCAAAATTGTAGAAATATCCCTTATTTTCGAGCAGAATTTTAGAAATTTATTTTATTTTGGTACAGAATTGCAGAAATTTTTTTTATTTTGTGGCAAAAAGGCAGAAATTCCCCATATTTTGGTGCAAAAAGGCTGAAATTCCCCTTATTTTGAAGTAAAATGCTGAAATTCCTCATATTTTGGGGCAAAAAGGCAGAAATTACCTACATTTTGGGACAAAAAGGCAGAAATTTCCCTTATTTTGCGGCAAAATTGCAGAAATTTCATTTATTTCAGGGCAAAAAGTCAGAAATTCCTTTTATTTTGGGGCAAAAAGGCAAAAATTCCCTTTATTTTGTGGCAAAAAGGCAGAAATTCCCATTAATTGGGGCAGAAAAGTAGAAACTTTCCTTATTTGGGGGCAATAATGCAGAAATTCCCCATATTTTGTGGCAAAAAGGCAGAAATTCCCCTTATTTGGAGGTAAAATGCTGAAAATCCCCTTATTTTGGGCAAAAGTCAGAAATTCCCCTTATTTTGGGGCAAAATTGCAGAAATTTCACTTATTTTAAGGCAAAAAGTCAGAAATTTGCCTTATTTTGGGGCAAAAAGCAGAAATTCCCCTAATTTTGGGGCCAAAAACAGAAATTCCCCTTATTTTGGGGTAAAATTGCAGAAATTTCAAACATTTCAGTGCAAAAAGGCAGAAATTCCACTTAATTTTAGGCAATAAGGCAGAAATTTTCCGTATTTTGGAGCAATATCTCAGAAATTCCCCTTATATTGGTGCAAAAATGCAGAAATTCCCTTTACTTTGGTGTAATAAGGCAGAAATTCCCCGTGTTTTGAAGCAAAATTGCACAAATTCATCTAATTTTGAGGGAAAATGCAGAAATTCAAATTATTTTGGGGCAAAAAGACAGAAATTCTCCGTATTTCAGGGCAAAACGTCAGAAATTCCTCTTATTTTGTGGCAAAATTGCAGAAATATCCCTTATTTTGTTGCAAAATTGCAGAAATTTTTTTATTTTGGGCAAAATTGCAGAAATTTTACTTATTTCAGAGAAAGAAGGTAGGAATTTCTTTTATTTTGGGGCAAAAAGGCAGAAATTTCTTTTATTTTGGTACAAAATTATAGAAATTTTCTTTATTTTGGGGCAAAAATGCAGAAATTCCCCATATTTTGTGGGAAAAAGGCAGAAATTTCCCTTATTTTGGGGTAAAATTGCAGAAAGTCCCTTTATTTTGGTGCAATAAGGCAGAAATTCCCAATATTTTGAAGCAAAATTGCACAAATTCCCCTAATTTTGAGGGAAAATGCTGAAATTCACATTATTTTGGGGCAAAAAAACAGAAATTCTCCTTATTTCACGGAAAAAAGTCAGAAATTCCCCTTATTTGGGGCAAAATTGCAGAAATTTCACTTATTTCAGAGAAAGAAGGCAGGAATTTCTCTTATTTTGGGCAAAAAGGTAGAAATTTCTTTTATTTTGGTACAAAATTGCAGAAATTTTCTTTATTTTGAGGCAAAAATGCAGAAATTTCCCATATTTTGGGGCAAAAAGGCAGAGATTCCCCTTATTATGAGGTAAAAAGGCTGAAATTCCTTTTATTTTGGGGCAAAAAGACAGAAATTCCTTTTATTTTGTGGCAAAAGGCAGAAACTTCCCTTATTTTGGGGCAAAATTGTAGAAATATCCCTTATTTTCGAGCAGAATTTTAGAAATTTATTTTATTTTGGTACAGAATTGCAGAAATTTTTTTTATTTTGTGGCAAAAAGGCAGAAATTCCCCATATTTTGGTGCAAAAAGGCTGAAATTCCCCTTATTTTGAAGTAAAATGCTGAAATTCCTCATATTTTGGGGCAAAAAGGCAGAAATTACCTACTTTTTGGGGCAAAAAGGCAGAAATTTCCCTTATTTTGCAGCAAAATTGCAGAAATTTCATTTATTTCAGGGCAAAAAGTCAGAAATTCCTTTTATTTTGGGGCAAAAAGGCAAAAATTCCCTTTATTTTGTGGCAAAAAGGCAGAAATTCCCATTAATTGGGGCAGAAAAGTAGAAACTTTCCTTATTTGGGGGCAATAATGCAGAAATTCCCCATATTTTGTGGCAAAAAGGCAGAAATTCCCCTTATTTGGAGGTAAAATGCTGAAAATCCCCTTATTTTGGGCAAAAGTCAGAAATTCCCCTTATTTTGGGGCAAAATTGCAGAAATTTCACTTATTTTAAGGCAAAAAGTCAGAAATTTGCCTTATTTTGGGGCAAAAAGCAGAAATTCCCCTAATTTTGGGGCCAAAAACAGAAATTCCCCTTATTTTGGGGTAAAATTGCAGAAATTTCAAACATTTCAGTGCAAAAAGGCAGAAATTCCACTTAATTTTAGGCAATAAGGCAGAAATTTTCCGTATTTTGGAGCAATATCTCAGAAATTCCCCTTATATTGGTGCAAAAATGCAGAAATTCCCTTTACTTTGGTGTAATAAGGCAGAAATTCCCCGTGTTTTGAAGCAAAATTGCACAAATTCATCTAATTTTGAGGGAAAATGCAGAAATTCAAATTATTTTGGGGCAAAAAGACAGAAATTCTCCGTATTTCAGGGCAAAACGTCAGAAATTCCTCTTATTTTGTGGCAAAATTGCAGAAATATCCCTTATTTTGTTGCAAAATTGCAGAAATTTTTTTATTTTGGGCAAAATTGCAGAAATTTTACTTATTTCAGAGAAAGAAGGTAGGAATTTCTTTTATTTTGGGGCAAAAAGGCAGAAATTTCTTTTATTTTGGTACAAAATTATAGAAATTTTCTTTATTTTGAGGCAAAAATGCAGAAATTTCCCATATTTTGGGGCAAAAAGGCAGAGATTCCCCTTATTATGAGGTAAAAAGGCTGAAATTCCTTTTATTTTGGGGCAAAAAGACAGAAATTCCCCTTATTTTGTGGCAAAAAGGCAGAAATTTCCCTTATTTTGGGGCAAAATTGCAGAAATTTCCCTTATTTTCGGGCGAAATTTAGAAATTTATTTTATTTTGGTACAGAATTGCAGAAATTTTTCTCTTTTTGTGGCAAAAAGGCAGAAATTCCCCACATTTTGGTGCAAAAAGGCTGAAATTCCACTTATTTCGAGGTAAAATGTTGAAATTCCCCATATTTTGGGGAAAAAAGGCAGAAATTACCTACATTTTGGGGCAAAAAGGCACAAATTTCCCTTATTTTCGGGCAAAATTGCAGAAATTTCTTTTATTTCAGGGCAAAAAGGCTGAAATTCCTTTTATTTTGGGGCAAAAAGGCAGAAATTCCCTTTATTTTGTGGCAAAAAGGCAGAAATTCCCATTAATTGGGGCAGAAAGCAGAAACTTTCCTTATTTGGGGGCAATAATGCAGAAATTCCCCATATTTTGTACCAAAAGGCAGAAATTCCCTTTATTTGGAGGTAAAATGCTGAAATTCCCCTTATTTTGGGCAAAAGGCAGAAATTCCCCTTATTTTGCCGCAAAATTGCAGAAATTTCACTTATTTTATGGCAAAAAGTCAGAAATTTGCCTTATTTTGGGGCAAAAAGCAGAAATTACCCTAATTTTGGGGCCAAAAACAGAAATTCCTATTATTTTGGGGTAAAATGGCAGAAATTTCAAATATTTCAGTGCAAAAAGGCAGAAATTCCACTTAATTTTAGGCAATAAGGCACAAATTTTCCGTATTTTGGAGCAAAATCTCAGAAATTCCCTTTATAATGGTGCAAAAATGCAGAAATTCCCTTTATTTTGGTGTAATAAGGTAGAAATTCCCCGTGTTTTGAAGCAAAATTGCACAAGTTCATCTAATTTTGAGGAAAAATGCAGAAATTCAAATTATTTTGGGAAAAAAAGACAGAAATTCTCTTTATTTCAGTGCATAACGTCAGAAATTCCCCTTATTTTGGGGCAAAATTGCAGAAATTTCCCTTATTTTGTGGCAAAATTGCAGAAATTTTTCTTATTTTAGGCAAAATTGCAGAAATTTCACTTATTTCAGGGAAAGAAGGCAGAAATTTCTCTTATTTTGGGGCAAAAGGGCAGAAATATCTTTTATTTTGGTAAAAAATTGCAGAAATTTTCTTTATTTTGGGGAAAAAATGCAGAAATTCACCTTATTTTGTGACAAAAAGGCAGACATTTCCCTTATTTTAGGGCAAAATTGCAGAAATTTCACTTATTTCAAGGCAAAATTCAAAAATTCCTTTAATTTTGGGGCAAAAATACAGAAATTCCGTTTATTTTTAGGTAAAAAGGCAGAAAATTCACTTATTTTGAGGTAAAAAGGCAGAAATTACTCTTATTTTGGGGCTAAAATGAAGAAATTTCCCTTTTTGTGGCAAAATTGCAGAAATTTTTCTTATTTTGGGCAAAATTGCAGAAATTTCACTTATTTCAGAGAAAGAAGGCAGGAATTTCTCTTATTTTGGGGCAAAAAGGCAGAAATTTCTTTTATTTTGGAACAAAATTGCAGAAATTTTATTTATTTTGGGGCAAAAATGCAGAAATTCCCTTTATTCGTGGCAAAAAGGCAGAAATTTCCCTCATTTTGGGCAAAATTGCAGAAATTCCCTTTATTTTGGTGCAATAAGGCAGAAATTCCCTATATCTTGAAGCAAAATTGCACAAATTCCCCTAATTTTGAGGGAAAATGCAGAAATTCACATTATTTTGGGGCAAAAAGACAGAAATTCTTTTTATTTCACGGCAAAAAGTCAGAAATTCCCCTTATTTTGGGGTAAAATTGCAGAAATTTCCCTTATTTTGTGGCAAAATTGCAGAAATTTTTCTTATTTTGGGCAAAATTGCAGAAATTTCACTTATTTCAGGGAAAGAAGGCAGTAATTTCTCTTATTTTGGGGCAAAAATGCAGAAATTTCTTTTATTTTGGTACAAAATTGCAGAAATTTTCTTCATTTTGAGGCAAAAATGCAGAAATTCCCCATATTTTGGGACAAAAAGGCAGAGATTCCCCTTAGTATGAGGTAAAAAGGCTGAAATTCTTTTGATTTTGGGGCAAAAAGACAGAAATTCCCCTTATTTTGTGGCAAAAAGGCAGAAATTTCCTTTATTTTGGGGCAAAATTGCAGAAATTTCCCTTATTTTTAGGCAAAATATTAGAAATTTCTTTTATTTTGGTACAGAATTGCAGAAATTTTTCTTATTTTGAGGCAAAAAGGCAGAAATTCCCCATCTTTTAGTTCAAAAAGGCTGAAATTCCCCTTATTTTGAGGTAAAATGCTGAAATTCCCCATATTTTGGGGCAAAAAGGCAGAAATTCCCCTCATTTTGTGGCAAAAGGGCACAAATTTTTCTTATTTTCGGGCAAAATTGCAGAAATTTCATTTATTCCAGGGCAAAATGTCAGAAATTCCTTTTATTTTGGGGCAAAAAGCAGAAATTTCTTTTATTTTGGTACAACGATGAAAAAATTTATCTTATTTTGGAACAAAAAGGCAGAAATACCCCATATTTTGGGGCAAAAGGCAGAAATTTCCCTTATTTTGAGGTAAAAACCCTGAAATTCCCCTTACTTTGGGGCAGAAAAGCAGAAACTTTCTTTATTTGGGGGCAAAAAGGCAGAAATTCCCCATATTTTGTGGCAAAAAAGGCAGAAATTCCCCTTATTTGGAGGTAAAATGCTGAAATTCCCCTTATTATGGGCAAAAAGCAGAAATTCCCCTTATTTTGGGGCAAAATTGCAGAAATTTCACTTATTTTAGGGCAAAAAGTAAGAAATTTGCCTTATTTTGGGGCAAAAAGCAGAAATTCCCCTAATTGTGAGGCAAAACGGCAGAATTTCCCTATATGTTGGGGCAAAAAGACAGAAATTCTCCTTATTTTGGGGCTAAACTCAGAAATTCCACTTATTTTGGGGCAAAATTCCAGAAATTTCCCTTCTTTTGGGGCAAAATTGCAGAAATTTCACTTATTTTGGGGCAAAATTGCAGAAATTTGACTTATTTCAGGGAAGAAAAGCAGAAATTTTCTTATTTTGTAGAAAAAAGGCAGAAATTCCTAATATATTGTGGCAAAAATGCAGAAATTCCCCTTATTTTGAAGTAAAAAGGCTGAAATTCCTCTTATTTGGGGGCAAAAAGGAATAATTTTTCCTTATTTTGGGGCAAAATTGCAGAAATTTCACTTATTTCAGGGTAATAAGTCAGAAATTCCCCTTATTTTGGGGCAAAAAAGACAGAAATTCCCTTTGTTTTTGGGTAAAAAAGACAGAAATTCCATTTATTTAGAGGCAAAATGCAGATTTTCCTCTTAATTCGGCGCAAAAATGAAGAAATTTCACTTTTTTATGGCAAAAAGGTATGCATTTTTCTTCTTTTCTGGCAAAAAGGCAGAAATTCCCCTTATTTTGAAGCAAAATTGTAGAAATTCCTATAATTTTGTGGCAGAAGGCAGACATTCCCTTTATTTTAGGGCAAAAATCAGAAATTTCCCTTATTTTGGGGCAAAATTGCAATAATTTCACTTATTTTAGGGCAAAAAGTCAGAAATTTCCCTTATTTTGGTGCAAAATTGCAGAAATTTCCCTTATTTGGGGCAAAATTGCAGAAATTTGACTTATTTTCAGGTAAAAAGGCTGAAATTTCCTTTATTTTTGGGAAAAAAAGTTAGAAATTTCTTTTATTTTGGGGCAAAATTGCAGAAATATTTCTTATTTTTGGGCAAAAAGGCAGAAATTCCTTATATTTTGAAGCAAAAAGGCAGAAATTCCCCTTATTTTGGGATAAAATTGCAGAAATTTCCCTTATTTGGGGGCAAAAAGGCAGAAAATCCTTTTAATTTCGGGCAAATAGGCAGAAATTCCCCGTATTTTAGAGCAAAATTGCAGAAATTCCCCTAATATCGGGGCAAAAATGCAGAAATTCCCTTTATTTGGGGCAAAAGCAAAAGTTTCCCATATTTTCGGGAAAAAAGGCAGAAATTCCTTGTATTTTGAAGCAAAATTGCAGAAACTCCCCTAATTTTGGGGCAAAAAGGCAGAAATTCCCTTTATTTTGGGGCAAAAATACAGAAATTCTCCTTATTTCACAGCAAAATGTCAGAAATTCCCCTTATTTTGGGGCAAAATTGAAGAACTTTCCCTTATTTTGGGGCAAAATTACAGAAATTTCCCTTATTTTGGGGCAAAATTTTAGAAATTTCTTTTATTTTGGTACAGAATTGCAGAAATTTTTCTCATATTGTGGCAAAAAGGCTAAAATTCCCCATATTTTGGTGCAAAAAGGCTGAAATTCCCCTTATTTTGAGGTAAAATACTGAAATTCCCCATATTTTGGGGCAAAAAGGCAGAAATTTCCCTCATTTTGGGGCAAAAAGGCACAAATTTTCCTTATTTTCGGGCAAAATTGCAGAAATTTCATTTATTTCAGGGCAAAAATTTAGAAATTTCTTTTATTTTGGGACAAAAAGCAGAAATTTCTTTTATTTTGGTACAAAGTTGAAGAAATTTTTCTTATTTTGGAACAAAAAGATAGAAATTCCCCATATTTTGGGGTAAAAGGTAGAAATTCCCCTTATTTTGAGGTAAAAAGAATGAAATTCCCCTCATTTTAGGGCATAAAGGCAAAAATTTCATTTACATTTTTGCAAAAAGGCAGAAATTCTTGTTAATTGGGGCAGAAAAGCAGAAATTTTCCTTATTTGAAAGCAATAAGGCAGTAATTCCCCATATTTTGTGGCAAAAAGGCAGAAATTCCCCTTATTTGGAGGTAAAATGCTGAAATTCCCCTTATTTTGGGCAAAAGGCAGAAATTCCCCTTATTTTGGGACAAAATTGCAGAAATTTCACTTATTTCAGGGCAAAAAGTCAGAAATTTGCCTTATTTTGGGCAAAAAGCAGAAATTCCCCTAATTTTGGGGCTAAAAATAGAAATTCCCCTTATTTTGGGGTAAAATTGCAGAAATTTCAAATATTTCAGGGCAAAAAGGCAGAAATTCAACTTAATTTCGGGCAATAAGGCAGAAATTTTCTGTATTTTGGAGCAAAATCTCAGAAATTCCCTTTATATTGGTGCAAAAATGCAGAAATTTCCTTTATTTTGGTGCAATAAGGCAGAAATTCCCCGTATTTTAAAGCAAAATTGCACAAATTCCCCTAATTTTGAGGGAAAATGCAGAAATTCACATTATTTTGGGGCAAAAAGACAGAACTTCTCCTTATTTCACGGCAAAAAGTCAGAAATTCCCCTTATTTTGGGACAAAATTGCAAAAATTTCCCTTATTTTGTGGCAAAATTGCAGAATTTTTTTTTATTTTAGGCAAAATTGCAGAAATTTCACTTATTTCAGGGAAAGAAGGCAGGAATTTCTCTTATTTTGGGGCAAAAAGGCAGAAATTTCTTTTATTTTGGTTTAAAATTGCAAAAATCTTCTTTATTTTTAGGCAAAAAGGCAGAAATTCCCCATATTTTGGGGCAAAAAGGCAGAGATTCTCCTTATCATGAGGTAAAAAGGCTGAAATCCCTTTTATTTTGGGGCAAAAAGACAGAAATTCTCCTTATTTTGTGGAAGAAAGGCAGAAATTTCCCTTATTTTGGGGCAAAATTGCAAAAATTTCCCTTATTTTCGGGCAAAATTTTAGAAATTTCTTTTATTTTGGTACAGAATTGCAGAAATTTTTCTTATTTTGTGGCAAAAAGGCAGAAATTCCCCATATTTTGGTGCAAAAATGCGGAAATTCCCCTTATTTTGAGGTAAAATGCTGAAATTCCCCATATTTTGGGGCAAAAAGGCAGAAATTCCCTACATTTTGGGGCAAAAAGGCAGAAATTTCCCTTATTTTGGGGCAAAATTGCAGAAATTTCATTTATTTCAGGGCAAAGAGTCAGAAATTCCTTTTATTTTGGGGAAAAAAGCAGAAATTTCTTTTATGTTGGTACAAAGTTGAAGAAATTTTTCTTATTTTGGAACAAAAAGGCAGAAATTCGCCATATTTTCAGGCAAAAGGCAGAAATTCCCTTTATTTTGAGGGAAAAAGGCTGAAATGCCCCTTATATTGGGGCAAAAAGGCAAAAATTCCCTTTATTTTGTGTCAAAAAGGCAGAAATTCCCATTAATTGGGGCAGAAAAGCAGAAACTTTGTTTATTTGGGGGCAATAATGCAGAAATTCCCCATATTTTGTGGCAAAAATGCAGAAATTCCCCTTATTTGGAGGTAAAATGCTGAAATTCCCGTTATTTTGGGCAAAAAGCAGAAATTCCCCTTATTTTGGATAAAATTGCAAAAATTTCACTAATTTTAGGGCAAAAAGTCAGAAATTTCCCTTATTTGGGGCAAAATTGCAGAAATTTGACTTATTTTCAGGTAAAAAGGCTGAAATTTCCTTTATTTTTGGGAAAAAATGAGAAATTCCTTTTATTTTTGGGGAAAATTGCAGAAATATTTTTTATTTTGGGGCAAAAGGCAGAAATTCCTTATATTTTGGGGCAAAAAGGCAGTAATTCCCCTTATTTTGGAATAAAATTGCAGAAATTTTCCTTATTTGGGGGCAAAAAGGCAGAAAATCCTTTTAATTTCGGGCAAAAAGGCATAAATTCCCCGTATTTAAAAGCAAAATTGCAGAAATTCCGCTAATATCGGGGCAAAAATGCAGAAATTCCCTTTATTTGGGGCAAAAGCAAAAGTTTCCCATATTTTCGGGAAAAAAGGCAGAAATTCCTTGTATTTTGAAGCAAAATTGCAGAAACTCCCCTAATTTTGGGGCAAAAAGGCAGAAATTCCCTTTATTTTGGGGCAAAAATACAGAAATTCTCCTTATTTTGCGGAAAAAAGTCAGAAATTCCCCTTATTTTGGGGCAAAATTGAAGAACTTTCCCTTATTTTGGGGCAAAATTACAGGAATTTCCCTTATTTGGGGCAAAATTTTAGAAATTTCTTTTATTTTGGGACAAAAAGCAGAAATTTCTTTTATTTTGGTACAAAGTTGAAGAAATTTTTCTTATTTTGGAACAAAAAGATAGAAATTCCACATATTATGGGGTAAAAGGCAGAAATTCCCCTTATTATGAGGTAAAAAGGATGAAATTCCCCTCATTTTAGGGCAAAAAGGCAAAAATTTCATTTATTTTGTGGCAAAAAGGCAGAAATTCTTGTTAATTGGGGCAGAAAAGCAGAAATTTTCCTTATTTGAAGGCAATAAGGCAGTAATTCCCCATATTTTGTGGCAAAAAGGCAGAAATTCCCCTTATTTGGAGGTAAAATGCTGAAATTCCCCTTATTTTGTGCAAAAGGCAGAAATTCCCCTTATTTTGGGACAAAATTGCAGAAATTTCACTTATTTCAGGGCAAAAAGTCAGAAATTTGCCTTATTTTGGGCAAAAAGCAGAAATTCCCCTAATTTTGGTGCTAAAAATAGAAATTCCCCTTATTTTGGGGTAAAATTGCAGAAATTTCAAATATTTCAGGGCAAAAAGGCAGAAATTCCACTTAATTTCGGGCAATAATGCAGAAATTTTCTGTATTTTGGAGCAAAATCTCAGAAATTCCCCTTTATATTGGTGCAAAAATTCAGAAATTCCCTTTATTTTGGTGCAATAAGGCAGAAATGCCCCGTATTTTGAAGCAAAATTGCACAAATTCCCCTAATTTTGAGGGAAAATGCAGAAATTCACATTTTTTTGGGGCAAAAAGACAGAAATTCTCCTTATTTCACGGCAAAATCAGAAATTCCCCTAATTTTGAGGCAAATTTGCAAAAATTTCCCTTATTTTGTGGCATAATTGCAGAAATTTTTCTTATTTTGGGCAAAATTGCAGAAATTTCACTTATTTCAGGGAAAAAAAGGCAGGAATTTCTCTTATTTTGGGGCAAAAAGGCAGAAAATTCTTTTATTTTGGTTCAAAATTGCAAAAATCTTCTTTATTTTGAGGTAAAAATGCAGAAATTCCCCATATTTTGGGGCAAAAAGGCAGAGATTCCCCTTATTATGAGGTAAAAATGCTGAAATTCCTTTTATTTTGGGGCAAAAAGACAGAAATTCCCCTTATTTTGTGGCAAAAAGGCAGAAATTTTCCTTATTTTGGGGCAAAATTGCAGAAATTTTCCATATTTTCGGGCAAAATTCTAGAAATTTCTTTTATTTTGGTACAGAATTGCAGAAATTTTTCTTATTTTGTGGCAAAAAGGCAGAAATTCCCCATATTTTGGTTGAAAAAGGCTGAAATTTTCCTTATTTTGAGGTAAAATGCTGAAATTCCCCATATTTTGGGGCAAAAGGCAGAAATTCCCTACATTAAGGAGCATAAAGGAACAAATTTCCCTTATTTTTGGGCAAAATTGCATAAATTTCATTTATTTCAGGCCAAAGTCAGAAATTCCTTTTATTTTGGGGCAAAAACAGAAATTTCTTTTATTTTGGTACAAAGTTGAAGAAATTTTTCTTATTTTGGAACAAAAAGGCAGAAATTCCCCATATTTTGGGGCAAAAGGCAGAAATTTCCCTTATTTTTAGGTAAAAAGGATGAAATTCCCCTTATTTTAGCGCAAAAAGGCAAAAATTTCCTTTACTTTGTGGCAAAAAGGCAGAAATTCTTGTTAATTGGGGCAGAAAAAAAGAAATTTTCCTTATTTGAAGGCAATAAGGCAGTAATTCCCCATATTTTGTGGCAAAAAGGCAGAAATTCCCTTTATTTGGAGGTAAAATGGTGAAATTCCCCTTATTTTGGGCAAAAAGGCGGAAATTCCCCTTATTTTGGGGCAAAAATTGCAAAAATTTCACATATTTTAGGGCAAAAAGTCAGAAATTTCCCTTATTTTGGGGCAAAAAGCAGAAATTCTCCTAATTTTGGGGCCAAAAACAGAAATTCCCCTTCTTTTGGGGTAAAATTACAGAAATTTCAAATATTTCAGTGCAAAAAGGCAGAAATTCTACTTAATTTTAGGCAATAAGGCACAAATTTTCCGTATTTTGGAGCAAAATCTCAGAAATTCCCCTTATAATGGTGCAAAAATGCAGAAATTCTCTTTATTTTGGTGTAATAAGGCAGAAATTCCCTGTGTTTTGAAGCAAAATTGCACAAATTCATCTAATTTTGAGGGAAAATGCAGAAATTCAAATTATTTTGGGGCAAAAAGACAGAAATTCTCCTTATTTCAGGGCATAACGTCAGAAATCCCTCTTATTTTGGGGCAAAATTGCAGAAATTTCCCTTATTTTGTGGCAAAATTGCAGAAATTTTTCTTATTTTGGGCAAAATTGCAGAAATTTCACTTATTTCAGGGACAGAAGGCAGGAATTTCTCTTATTTTGGGGCAAAAGGGCAGAAAATTCTTTTTTTTGGTACAAAATTGCAGAAATTTTCTTTTTTGGGGGCAAAAATGCAGAAATTCCCCATATTTTGGGGTAAAAAGGCAGAGATTCCCCTTATTATGAGGTAAAAACGCTGAAATTCCTTTTATTTTGGGGTAAAAAGACAGAAATTCCCCTTATTTTGTGGCAAAAAAAAAGAAATTTCCCTTATTTTGGGGCAAAATTGCAGAAATTTTTTTTTTTGGGCACAATTTTAGAAATTTCTTTTATTTTGGTACAGAATTGCAGAAATTTTTCTTATTTTGTAGCAAAAATGCAGAAATTCCCCATATTTTGGTGCAAAAAGGCTGAAATTCCCCTTATTTTGAGGTAAAATGCTGAAATTCACCATATTTTGGGGCAAAAAGGCAGAAATTCCCTACATTTTGGGGCAAAAATGTACAAATGTCCCTTATTTTGGAGCAAAATTGCAGAAATTTCATTTATTTCAGGGCAAAAAGTCAGAAATTCCTTTTATTTTGGGGCAAAAAGCAGAAATTTCTTTTATTTTGGTACAAAGTTGAAGAAATTTTTCTTATTTTGGAACAAAAAGGCAGAAATTCCCCATATTTTAAGGCAAAAGGCAAAAATTCCCCTTATTTTGAGGTAAAAAGGCTGAAATTCACCTTATTTTGGGGCAAAAAGGCAGAAATTCACTTTATTTTGTGGCAAAAAGGCAGAAATTTCCATTAATTGGGGCAGAAAAGCAGAAACATTCCTAATTTGGGGGCAATAATGCAGAAATTCCCCATATTTTGTGGCAAAAAGGCAGAAATTCCCCTTATTTGGAGGTAAAATGCTGAAATTCCCCTTATTTTGGGCAAAAGGCAGAAATTCCCCTTATTTTGGGGCAAAATTGCAGAAATTTCACTTATTTTAGGGCAAAAAGTCAGAAATTTGCCTTATTTTGGGGCAAAACAGAAATTCCCCTAATTTTGGGGCCAAAAACAGATATTCCCCTTATTTTGGGGTAAAATTGCAGAAATTTCAAATATTTCAGTGCAAAAAGGCAGAAATTCCACTTATTTTTAGGCAATAAGGCAGAAATTTACCGTATTTTGGAGCAAAATCTCAGAAATTCTCCTTATATTGGTGCAAAAATGCAGAAATTCCCTTTATTTTGGTGTAATAAGGCCGAAATTCCCTGTGTTTTGAAGCAAAATTGCACAAATTCATCTAATTTTGAGGGAAAATGCAGAAAATCAAATTATTTTGGGGCAAAAAGACAGAAATTCTCCTTATTTCAGAGCATAACGTCAGAAATTCCCCCTTTTTTGGGGCAAAATTACAGAAATTTTTCTTATTTTGGCCAAAATTGCAGAAATTTCATTTATTTCAGGGAAAGAACTTAGGAATTTCTTTTATTTTGGGGCAAAAGGGCAGAAATTTCTTTTATTTTGGTACAAAATTGCAGAAATTTTCTTTATTTTGGGGCAAAAATGCAGAAATTCTACTTATTTTGTGGCAAAAAGGCAGAAATTTCCCTTATTTTGTGGCAAAATTGCAGAAATTTCACTTATTCCAAGGCAAAATTCAAAAATTCCTTTTATTTTGGGGCAAAAGACAGAAATTCCGTTTATTTTTGGGTAAAAGGCAGAAATTTCACTTATTTTGAGGTAAAAAGGCAGAAATTACTCTTATTTTGGGGCTAAAATGAAGAAATTTCCCTTTTTTTGTGGCAAAATTGCAGAAATTTTTCTTATTTTGTGCAAAATTGCAGAAATTTCACTTATTTCAGGGAAAGAAGGCAGGAATTTCTTTTATTTTGGGGCAAAAAGGCAGAAATATCATTTATTTTGGTACAAAATTGCAGAAATTTTCTTATTTTGGGACAAAAATGCAGAAATTACCCTTATTTTGTGGCAAAAAGGCAGAAATTTCCCTTATTTTGGGGCAAATTTGCAGAAATTTCTGTAATTTCAAGGAAAAATTCAAAAATTCTTTTTATTTTGGGGCAAAAAGACAGAAATTCCGTTTATTTTTGGGTAAAAGGCAGAAATTTCACTTATTTTGAGGTAAAAAGGCAGAAATTACTCTTATTTTGGGGCTAAAATGAAGAAATTTCCCTTTTTTTGTGGCAAAATTGCAGAAATTTTTCTTATTTTGTGCAAAATTGCAGAAATTTCACTTATTTCAGGGAAAGAAGGCAGGAATTTCTTTTATTTTGGGGCAAAAAGGCAGAAATATCATTTATTTTGGTACAAAATTGCAGAAATTTTCTTATTTTGGGACAAAAATGCAGAAATTACCCTTATTTTGTGGCAAAAAGGCAGAAATTTCCCTTATTTTGGGGCAAATTTGCAGAAATTTCTGTAATTTCAAGGAAAAATTCAAAAATTCTTTTTATTTTGGGGCAAAAAGACAGAAATTCCGTTTCTTTTTGGGTAAAAAGGAAGAAATTTCACTTATTTTGAGGTAAAAAGGCAGAAATTACTCTTATTTTGGGGCTAAAATTAAGAAATTTCCCTTTTTTGTGGCAAAAGGTATACATTCCCCTTATTTTCAGGCGAAAAAGCAGAAATTCCCCGTATTTTGAAGCAAAATTGCAGAAATTCCCCTAATTGTGAGGCAAAACGGCAGAAATTCCCTATATGTTGGGGCAAAAATACAGAAATTCTTTTTATTTTGTGTCAAAACTCAGAAATTCCACTTATTTTGGGGTAAAATTCCAGAAATTTCCCTTATTTTAGGGCAAAAAGGCAGAAATTCCTAATATATTGTGGCAAAAATGCAGAAATTCCCCTTATTTTGAGGTAAAAATGCTGAAATTACTCTTATTTGGGGGCAAAAAGGAAGAATTTTTCCTTATTTTGGGGCAAAATTGCAGAAATTTCACTTATTTCAGGGTAATAAGTCAGAAATTCCCCTTATTTTGGGGCAAAAAAGACAGAAATTTCCTTTGTTTTGGGGTAAAAAAGACAGAAATTCCACTTATTTAGAGGCAAAAGGCAGAAGTTCCTCTTAATTTGGCGCAAAAATGAAGAAATTTTCCTTTTTTATGGCAAAAAGGTATGCATTCCCCTTATTTTCGGGCAAAAATGCAGAAATTCCCCTTATTTTGAAGCAAAATTGCAGAAATTTTCCTATTTTGGGGCAAAAGGCAGACATTCCCTTTATTTTGGGGCAAAAATCAGAAATTCCCCTTATTTTGGGGCAAAATTTCAGAAATTTCCTTTAATTTGGGGCAAAATTGCAGAAATTTACCTTGTTTTGGTGCAAAATTGCAGAAATTTCCCTTATTTTGGGAAAAATTGCAGAAATTTGACTTATTTTCAGGTAAAAAGGCTGAAATTTCCTTTATTTTTGGTCTAAAAGTGAGAAATTCCCCTTATTTTGGGGCAAAATTGCAGAAATATTTCTTATTTTGGGGCAAAAAGGCAGAAATTCCTTATATTTTGGGAAAAAAAGGCAGAAATTCCCCTTATTTTGGGATAAAATTGCAGAAATTTCTCTTATTTGGGGGCAAAAAGGCAGAAAATCCTTTTAATTTCGGGAAAAAAGGCAGAAATTCCCCGTATTTTAGAGCAAAATTGCAGAAATTCCCCTAATATTGGGGCAAAAATGCATAAATTCCCTTTATTTGAGGCGAAAGCAGAAGTTCCTTTTATTTTCGGGAAAAAAGGCAGAAATTCCTTGTATTTTGAAGCAAAATTGCAGAAACTCCCCTAATTTTGGGGCAAAAAGGCTGAAATTCCCTTTATTTTGGGGCAAAAATACAGAAATTCTTCTTATTTCGCGGCAAAAAGTCAGAAATTCCCCTTATTTTGGGGCAAAATTGAAGAACTTTCCCTTATTTTGGGGCAAAATTGCAGAATTTTCCCTTATTTTGGAGCAAAATTTTAGAAATTTTTTTTATTTTGGTACAGAATTGCAGAAATTTTTCTTATATTGTGGCAAAAATGCTAAAATTCCCCATATTTTGGTGCAAAAAGGCTGAAATTCCCCTTATTTTGAGTTAAAATGCTGAAATTTCCCATATTTTGGGGCAAAAAGGCAGAAATTTCCCTCATTTTAAGGCAAAAAGGCACAAATTTTCCTTATTTTCGGGCAAAATTGCAGAAATTTCATTTATTTCAAGTCAAAAAGTCAGAAATTCCTTATATTTAGGGACAAAAAGCAGAAATTTCTTTTATTTTGGTACAAAGTTGAAGAAATTTTTCTTATTTTGGAACAAAAAGGCAGAAATTCCCCATATTTTGGGGTAAAAGGCAGAAATTCCCATTATTTTGAGGTAAAAAGGATGAAATTTCCCTTAATTTAGGGCAACAAGGCAAAAATTTCCTTTACTTTGTTGCAAAAAGGCAGAAATTCTTGTTAATTGGGGCAGAATAGCAGAAATTTTCCTTATTTAAGGGCAATAGGGCAGAAATTCCACATATTTTGTGGCAAAAAGGCAGAAATTCCACTTATTTGGAGGTAAAATGCTGAAATTCTTCTTATTTTGGGCAAAAAGGCAGAAATTCCCCTTATTTTGGGACAAAATTGCAGAAATTTCACTTATTTCAGGGCATAAAGTCAGAAAATTGCCTTATTTTGGGGCAAAAACTAGAAATTCCCCTAATTTTGGGGCCAAAAATAGAAATTCCCCTTCTTTTGGGGTAAAATTGCAGAAATTTCAAATATTTCAGGGCAAAAAGGCAGAAATTCCACATAATTTCGGGCAATAAGGCAGAAATTTTCTGTATTTTGGAGCAAAATCTCAGAAAATCTCCTTATATTGGTGCAAAAATGCAGAAATTCCCTGTATTTTGGTGGAATAAGGCAGAAATTCCCTGTATTTTGAAGCTAATTACACAAATTCCCCTAATTTTGAGGGAACATGCAGAAATTCACATTATTTTGGGGCAAAAAGAAAGAAATTCTCCTTATTTTATGGCAAAAGTCAGAAATTCCCTTTATTTTAGGACAAAATTGCAAAAATTTCCTTTATTTTTTGGCAAAATTGCAGAAATTTTTCTTATTTTGGGCAAAATTGCAGAAATTTCACTTATTTCAGGGAAAGAAGGCAGGAATTTCTCTTATTTTGGGGCAAAAAGGCAGAAATTTCTTTTATTTTGGTACAAAATTGCAGAAATTTTTTTATTTTGAGGCAAAAATGCAGAAATTCCCCATATTTTGGGGCAAAAAAAACCAGAGATTCCCCTTATTATAAGGTAAAAAGGCTGAAATTTCTTTTATTTTGGGGCAAAAAGACAGAAATTCCCCTTATTTTATGGCAAAAAGGCAGAATTTTCCCTTATTTTGTGGCAAAATTGCAGAAATTTCCCTTATTTTCAGGCAAAATTTTAGAAATTTCTTTTATTTTGGTAGAGAATTGCAGAAATTTTTCTTATTTTGTGCCTAAAAGGCAGAAATTCCCCATATTTTGGTGCAAAAATGCTGAAATTTTCCTTATTTTGAGGTAAAATGCTGAAATTCCCCATATTTTGGGGCAAAAACGCAGAAATTCCCTACATTTTGGGGCAAAAATGCACAAATTTCCCTTATTTTCAGGCAAAATTGCAGAAATTTCATTTATTTCAGGGCTAAAAGTCAGAAATTCCTTTTATTTTGTGGCAAAAAGCAGAAATTTCTTTTATTTTGGTACGAAGTTGAAGACATTTTACTTATTTTGGAACAAAGAGGCAGAAATTCCCCATATTTTGGGGCAAAAGGCAGAAATTCCCCTTATTTTGAGGTAAAAAGAGTGAAATTCCCCTTATTTTAGGGCAAAAAGGCAAAAATTTCCTTTACTTTGTGGCAGAAAGGAAGAAATTCTTGTTAATTGGGGTAGAAAGCAGAAAGTTTCCTTATTTGAAGGCAATAATGCAGTAATTCCCCATATTTTGTGGCAAAAAGGCAGAAATTCCCTTTATTTGGAGGTAAAATGGTGAAATTCCCCTTATTTTGGGCAAAAAGGCAGAAATTCCCTTTGTTTTGGGACTAAATTGCAGAAATTTCACTTATTTCAGGGCAAAAAGTCAGAAATTTGACTTATTTTGGGGCAAAAAGCAGAAATTCTTTTAATTTTGAGGCTAAAAATAGAAATTTCCCTTATTTTGGGATAAAATTGCAGAAATCTCAAATATTTCAGGGCCAAAAGGCAGAAATTCCACTTAATTTCAGGCAATAAGGCAGAAATTTTCTGTATTTTGGAGCAAAATCTCAGAAATTCCCCTTATATTGGTGCAAAAATGCAGAAATTCCCTTTATTTTGGTGTAATAAAGCAGAAGTTCCCCTTGTTTTGAAGCAAAATTGCACAAATTCATCTAATTTTGAGGAAAAATGCAGAAATTCAAATTATTTTGGGGCAAAAAGACAGAAATTCTCCTTATTTTAGGGCATAACGTCAGAAATTCCTCTTATTTTGGGGCAAAATTGCAGAAATATCCCTTATTTTGTTGCAAAATTGCAGAAATTTTTCTTATTTTGGGCAAAATTGCAGAAATTTCAATTATTTCAGGGAAAGAACTTAGGAATTTCTCTTATTTTGGGGCAAAAGGGCAGAAATTTCTTTTATTTTGGTACAAAATTGCAGAAATTTTCTTTATTTTGGGGCAAAAATGCAGAAATTCCCCTGATTTTGTGGCAAAAAGGCAGAAATTTCTCTTATTTTGGGGCAAAATTGCAGAAATTTCACTTATTTCAAGGCAAAATTCAAAAATTCCTTTTATTTTGGGGCAAAAAAAAGAAATTCCGTTTATTTTTGGGTAAAAAGGCTGAAATTTCACTTATTTTGAGATAAAAAGGCAGAAATTACTCTTATTTTGGGGCTAAAATGAAGAAATTTCCCTTTTTTGTGGCAAAATTGCAGAAATTTTTCTTATTTTGGGCAAAATTGCAGAAATTTCACTTTTTTCATGGAAAGAAGGCATGAATTTCTCTTATTTTGGGGCAAAAAGGCAGAAATATCTTTTATTTTGGTACAAAATTGCAGAAATTTTCTTTATATTGGGGCAAAAATGCAGAAATTCCCCTTATTTTGTGGCAAAAAGGCAGAATTTACCCTTATTTTGGGGCAAAATTGCAGAAATTTCACTTATTTCAAGGCAAAATTCAAAAATTCCTTTTATTTTGGGGCAAAAAGACAGAAATTCCCTTTATTTTTGGGTAAAAAGGCAGAAATTTCACTTATTTTGAGGTAAAAAGGCAGAAATTACTCTTATTTTGGGGCTAAAATGAAAAAATTTCCTTTTTTTGTTGCAAAAGTTATACATTCCCCTTATTTTCAGGCAAAAAAGCAGAAATTCCCCGCATTTTGGAACAAAATTGCAGAAATTCCCCTAATTGTGAGGCAAAACGGCTGAAATTCCCTATATGTTGGGGCAAAAAGACAGAAATTCTCCTTATTTTGTGGCAAAACTCAGAAATTCCACTTATTTTTGGGGCAAAATTCCAGAAATTTCCCTTATTTTAGGGCACAAAGGCAGAAATTCCTAATATATTGTGGCAAAAACGCAGAAATTCCCCTTATTTTGAGGTAAAAAGGCTGAAATACCTCTTATTTGGGAGCAAAAAGGAAGAATTTTTCTTTATTTTGGTGCAAAATTGCAGAAATTTCACTTATTTCAGGGTAATAAGTCAGAAATTCCCCTTATTTTGGGGCAAAAAAGACAGAAATTCCCTTTGTTTCGGCGTATAAAAGAAAGAAATTCCACTTATTTAGAGGCAAAAGGCAGAAGTTCCTTTTAATTTGGCGCAAAAATGAAGAAATTTCCCTTTTTTATGGCAAAAAGATATGCATTTTCCTAATTTCCGGGAAAAAAGGCAGAAATTCCCCTTATTTTGAAGCAAAATTGCAGAAATTCCCCTAATTTTGGGGCAAAAGGCAGACATTCCCTATATTTTGTGGCAAAAATCAGAAATTCCCCTTATTTTGGGGCAAAATTGCAGAAATTTCCTTTAATTTGGGGCAAAATTGCAGAAATTTACCTTATTTTGTGGCAAAATTGCAGAAATTTCCCTTATTTGAAGCAAAATTGCAGATTTGACTTATTTTCAGGTAAAAAGGCTGAAATTTCCTTTATTTTTGGGCAAAAAGTGAGAAATTCCTTTTATTTTGGGGCAAAATTGCAGAAATGTTTCTTATTTTGGGGCAAAAAGGCAGAAATTCCTTATATTTTGGGTCAAAAAGGCAGAAATTCCCCTTATTTTGGGATAAAATTGCAGAAATTTCCCTTATTTGGGGGCAAAAAGGCAGAAAATCCTTTTAATTTCGGGCAAAAAGGCAGAAATTCCCCGTATTTTGGAGCAAAATTGCAGAAATTCCCCTAATATCGGGTCAAAAATGCAGAAATTCCCTTTATTTGGGGCAAAAGCAGAAGTTCCCCTTATTTTTGGGAAAAGAGGCAGAAATTCCTTGTATTTTGAAGCAAAATTGTAGAAACTCCCCTAATTTTGGGGCAAAAAGGCAGAAATTCCCTTTATTTTGGGGCAAAAATACAGAAATTCTCCTTATTTTGTGGCAAAAAGTCAGAAATTCCCCTTATTTTGGGGCAAAATTGAAGAACTTTCCCTTATTTGGGGCAAAATTGTAGAAATTTCCCTTATTTTGGGGCAAAATTTTAGAAATTTCTTTTATTTTGGTACAGAATTGCAAAATTTTTTTTTATTGTGGCAAAAAGGCTAAAATTCCCCATATTTTGGTGCAAAAAAACTGAAATTCCCCTTATTTTGAGGTTAAAGGCTGAAATTCCCCTTATTTTGGGCAAAAAGGCAGAAATTCCCCTTGTTTTGGGACTAAATTGCAGAAATTTCACTTATTTCAGGGCAAAAAGTCAGAAATTTGACTTATTTTGGGGCAAAAAGCAGAAATTCTTTTAATTTTGAGGCTAAAAATAGAAATTTCCCTTATTTTGGGATAAAATTGCAGAAATCTCAAATATTTCAGGGCCAAAAGGCAGAAATTCCACTTAATTTCAGGCAATAAGGCAGAAATTTTCTGTATTTTGGAGCAAAATCTCAGAAATTCCCCTTATATTGGTGCAAAAATGCAGAAATTCCCTTTATTTTGGTGTAATAAAGCAGAAGTTCCCCTTGTTTTGAAGCAAAATTGCACAAATTCATCTAATTTTGAGGAAAAATGCAGAAATTCAAATTATTTTGGGGCAAAAAGACAGAAATTCTCCTTATTTTAGGGCATAACGTCAGAAATTCCTCTTATTTTGGGGCAAAATTGCAGAAATATCCCTTATTTTGTTGCAAAATTGCAGAAATTTTTCTTATTTTGGGCAAAATTGCAGAAATTTCAATTATTTCAGGGAAAGAACTTAGGAATTTCTCTTATTTTGGGGCAAAAGGGCAGAAATTTCTTTTATTTTGGTACAAAATTGCAGAAATTTTCTTTATTTTGGGGCAAAAATGCAGAAATTCCCCTGATTTTGTGGCAAAAAGGCAGAAATTTCTCTTATTTTGGGGCAAAATTGCAGAAATTTCACTTATTTCAGGGCAAAAAGTCAGAAATTTGACTTATTTTGGGGCAAAAAGCAGAAATTCTTTTAATTTTGAGGCTAAAAATAGAAATTTCCCCTATTTTGGGATAAAATTGCAGAAATCTCAAATATTTCAGGGCCAAAAGGCAGAAATTCCACTTAATTTCAGGCAATAAGGCAGAAATTTTCTGTATTTTGGAGCAAAATCTCAGAAATTCCCCTTATATTGGTGCAAAAATGCAGAAATTCCCTTTATTTTGGTTTAATAAAGCAGAAGTTCCCCTTGTTTTGAAGCAAAATTGCACAAATTCATCTAATTTTGAGGAAAAATGCAGAAATTCAAATTATTTTGGGGCAAAAAGACAGAAATTCTCCTTATTTTAGGGCATAACGTCAGAAATTCCTCTTATTTTGGGGCAAAATTGCAGAAATACCCCTTATTTTGTTGCAAAATTGCAGAAATTTTTCTTATTTTGGGCAAAATTGCAGAAATTTCAATTATTTCAGGGAAAGAACTTAGGAATTTCTCTTATTTTGGGGCAAAAGGGCAGAAATTTCTTTTATTTTGGTACAAAATTGCAGAAATTTTCTTTATTTTGGGGCAAAAATGCAGAAATTCCCCTGATTTTGTGGCAAAAAGGCAGAAATTTCTCTTATTTTGGGGCAAAATTGCAGAAATTTCACTTATTTCAAGGCAAAATTCAAAAATTCCTTTTATTTTGGGGCAAAAAAAAGAAATTCCGTTTATTTTTGGGTAAAAAGGCTGAAATTTCACTTATTTTGAGATAAAAAGGCAGAAATTACTCTTATTTTGGGGCTAAAATGAAGAAATTTCCCTTTTTTGTGGCAAAATTGCAGAAATTTTTCTTATTTTGGGCAAAATTGCAGAAATTTCACTTTTTTCATGGAAAGAAGGCATGAATTTCTCTTATTTTGGGGCAAAAAGGCAGAAATATCTTTTATTTTGGTACAAAATTGCAGAAATTTTCTTTATTTTGGGGCAAAAATGCAGAAATTCCCCTTATTTTGTGGCAAAAAGGCAGAATTTACTCTTATTTTGGGGCAAAATTGCAGAAATTTCACTTATTTCAAGGCAAAATTCAAAAATTCCTTTTATTTTGGGGCAAAAAGACAGAAATTCCCTTTATTTTTGGGTAAAAAGGCAGAAATTTCACTTATTTTGAGGTAAAAAGGCAGAAATTACTCTTATTTTGGGGCTAAAATGAAAAAATTTCCTTTTTTTGTTGCAAAAGTTATACATTCCCCTTATTTTCAGGCAAAAAAGCAGAAATTCCCCGCATTTTGGAACAAAATTGCAGAAATTCCCCTAATTGTGAGGCAAAACGGCTGAAATTCCCTATATGTTGGGGCAAAAAGACAGAAATTCTCCTTATTTTGTGGCAAAACTCAGAAATTCCACTTATTTTGGGGCAAAATTGCAGAAATTTCCCTTATTTTAGGGCACAAAGGCAGAAATTCCTAATATATTGTGGCAAAAACGCAGAAATTCCCCTTATTTTGAGGTAAAAAGGCTGAAATACCTCTTATTTGGGAGCAAAAAGGAAGAATTTTTCTTTATTTTTGGGCAAAATTGCAGAAATTTCACTTATTTCAGGGTAATAAGTCAGAAATTCCCCTTATTTTGGGGCAAAAAAGACAGAAATTCCCTTTGTTTTGGCGTATAAAAGAAAGAAATTCCACTTATTTAGAGGCAAAAGGCAGAAGTTCCTTTTAATTTGGCGCAAAAATGAAGAAATTTCTCTTTTTTATGGCAAAAAGATATGCATTTTCCTAATTTCCGGGAAAAAAGGCAGAAATTCCCCTTATTTTGAAGCAAAATTGCAGAAATTCCCCTAATTTTGGGGCAAAAGGCAGACATTCCCTATATTTTGTGGCAAAAATCAGAAATTCCCCTTATTTTGGGGCAAAATTGCAGAAATTCCCTTTAATTTGGGGCAAAATTGCAGAAATTTACCTTATTTTGTGGCAAAATTGCAGAAATTTCCCTTATTTGAAGCAAAATTGCAGATTTGACTTATTTTCAGGTAAAAAGGCTGAAATTTCCTTTATTTTTGGGCAAAAAGTGAGAAATTCCTTTTATTTTGGGGCAAAATTGCAGAAATGTTTCTTATTTTGGGGCAAAAAGGCAGAAATTCCTTATATTTTGGGTCAAAAAGGCAGAAATTCCCCTTATTTTGGGATAAAATTGCAGAAATTTCCCTTATTTGGGGGCAAAAAGGCAGAAAATCCTTATATTTTGGGTCAAAAAGGCAGAAATTCCCCTTATTTTGGGATAAAATTGCAGAAATTTCCCTTATTTGGGGGCAAAAAGGCAGAAAATCCTTATATTTTGGGTCAAAAAGGCAGAAATTCCCCTTATTTTGGGATAAAATTGCAGAAATTTCCCTTATTTGGGGGCAAAAAGGCAGAAAATCCTTTTAATTTCGGGCAAAAAGGCAGAAATTCCCCGTATTTTGGAGCAAAATTGCAGAAATTCCCCTAATATCGGGTCAAAAATGCAGAAATTCCCTTTATTTGGGGCAAAAGCAGAAGTTCCCCTTATTTTTGGGAAAAGAGGCAGAAATTCCTTGTATTTTGAAGCAAAATTGCAGAAACTCCCTTAATTTTGGGGCAAAAAGGCAGAAATTCCCTTTATTTTGGGGCAAAAATACAGAAATTCTCCTTATTTTGCGGCAAAAAGTCAGAAATTCCCCTTATTTTGGGGCAAAATTGAAGAACTTTCCCTTATTTGGGGCAAAATTGTAGAAATTTCCCTTATTTTGGGGCAAAATTTTAGAAATTTCTTTTATTTTGGTACAGAATTGCAAAATTTTTTTTATATTGTGGCAAAAAGGCTAAAATTCCCCATATTTTGGTGCAAAACAACTGAAATTCCCCTTATTTTGAGGTTAAAGGCTGAAATTCCCCATATTTTGGGACTAAAAGGCAGAAATTTCCCTCATTTTGGGGCAAAAAGGCACAAATTTTACTTATTTTCGGGCAAAATTGCAGAAATTTCATTTATTTCAGGGCAAAAA